>NC_140533.1:17368175-18796925 GCF_057382185.1 Mchenga conophoros | reverse complement strand
GGCTCATTAGTATCCAGGAACTGAAGATCAGAAATGCTTGAGATGTTTTTAACTCAAATAATGACGTATCATCCTTCACTTCCCCTTTGGATCTCTCCTGTCTCATGCTAGCGTTGAAACATTTGCTAAACTGAATGAATTAACTCAATCCTAGCTCTAATTATGGAGCACTGAATGCATTTTTCCTGCATATTCACATACGTCTGTGCTCACAAAATGATATGCGAGTCGAACAACACCCTGCAGCGTGCGGCGTATTTTCTTCCACACTTACGTAAATGGACATGGCAGCTTCTGCTATTTTTCCGCCCAATCTCTCTCCTTCACTTTCCCTTATTTCCTCATTAACAGGGCTCGTTATGTATTAAATATCATCCTCCTCCTCTTCCGCTAGGCTAATTTTCCCCTGCTCCGCCTCCATCGATGCCTTGGCTCTCTAGGAATCTGTATCTTGAAGGATGCAACCAGTATCACTGACAGGAAGACTAGATGGATTGGCAGACCCCCTTTGATGGTGCCAGTGATATGTAGGCCTTCTCCTGGCCAACATTCACATTTATCTTGAGGATTTTCCATGTCTTTAAATATATTTTTGCTCTGACGTATGACTGATGTGATCAGTGTCAAATTCAGGTGTATCTGCTTGGCATGCTCTGTGGCCTGGTTGGCTGTCAGACCTGAGTATGGAGGTGTGGGAGGGGCTCTAAATAAGGGAAGGGGGTGGGGGGAGTTGGGTGAGATCGACGGGATACGTGGGAAGGAAGGGCTTGCTGTCAGCCAGCTGGACCTCTTAATCCTACAGCCTTGGGGAAAGGGTGTGTGTGAATGTGTGTGTGTGTGAGTGAGTGTGTGTGTGTATTGTGTTTGTCTCGTAGAGATTTGTCAATTTTAGCACACCTCTGCTCGACTCTTTGGCCCAGCTGAGCCCACAATCGCGCGTGCGTGCGCTTGGTAGTGTGTTGTGTGAGTGTCTCTGCTCCAGTGAGACACAACCAGGATTTCATGCACGCTGTGTTTACTGTAGTCTTCGCTTTAACAGCACACTGTATATTTATGTCAAGACGACACAGTCTCTCACCCCCTTGATGTTGGAGAGGAGCTGGTGGTTGGTGCAGGGTGGAAGTGTCTGTCTGTGTTTGCACGTACACGCATGTGTGTGTTGAGGGTAATTTTTGTACTGTGTTGCTGGTTGAGGAGGAACCCGTGGATGGGGGTGGGGGGGCAGGACACTGCCAGTGCCACTCACTCCAAGCCTTTATGCCCAGCCCTGCGAGCATGAAGCATCTCTAAAACTTGTGCACGCGCGAGCTCCATCCCGCTCTACGTCATTTTGTAGCTCGCTGTCTGATTGCGTCACCCCCTTGTCATTCATTAGACACAAAACGCGCTATTTAACCAAATTCCATGCAAGCTTCCTCTTTCCCGAGCACCCTCTCCTGCTCTCTCTGCCCCACTCTCTCTCTCTCTTTTGGCGTAGACTTTTGCATATATAACAGGCTGGCAGGCTAAGAGCTTGGGACTTCCCCACGCCACACTCCAAGCCTTTGATCCTTTGCTTTGGAGGTAACATCAAAAGGAGAGGCATAGAAAGGCAGCTACTACTGTGAAGTTCAATGTTCAACTTGATGGCTTGGCTGAGGGCTTTTTTTCCCTCTCTCCTCCTCCTCCTCCCCTCCCGCTTCACCTCCCTCCTCCCACCGCTCCCTCGATCCCTTCGCTGTATCCCTCAGCTGACAAAAACACACAGTTTGTAGCCAAGGGTTTTTTTAATTTATTTTTATTTTTTTATTTTTTTTATTTTAGTGCCTCTGACCTCACCTCCATAGAATGAGAATCTGACATAAAACAAGATCTCAACCCTATAAAGAAAACAAAAAAAACTCAGCTGTAGAGAGGGTGTACACAAACATTCAGATGTTTCCTTTTTGACGCCGAGGTAAAAGGCGCTTTTCCAGCGCCAGGTCCTTCTTTTTCCTCTCAGTTTCTCCCACTGTCTGTGTGGGTAACATGCAGCAGCAGCATCCCTGTATTGCACCTTGTTGCGTCAATGCCGAGCTGGGCTCTTTGCTGCTAGGTTAAGCAGCAGGATGAGGGCAACATAGCATATTGTTTTCTGCACACCCTCTTTTGAATGGATGCATCCTTAAGCTTGATTTAGGGTCAGTGCGAACTGCCTTTGGATAGCTTTGAAAACCACTCCCCTGCAACTTATAAACATTGGACAGTGGTTGTCAAAGTTGCTTGCTCTCAGGACATGGGAGAACAGCCGGGCATTTTGCTTATTTTTTTCGTCTTACAGCTGTTTCTTTTTGCCTTGCCTTTGCATGCGTCTGCCAGGGATGACTTAAAACACATTTGATTTCCAACAGCACGCCTTGAAAACTTGTTCCGAGAGGTTATAACCTGACCCTTATGCTCTACCTCACTTTTTCTTTCTGATTTGCAGAAAAAGAGAGTGCCAGAATAAGCTCAGAGGAGGAGAAAGACCTGTTTTCTGCTTCTTTCTTTTGGTTGTTTTGTTTTTTTCATCTTCTCCTTTGCAGCGTTGACATGTGAAGCTTGCAATCAGCCGTTCACGGAAAAAACAAACGATTTTCATAATGAACGTCTTAACCGAGTTTCTTATGCAAACTCTGTAAATTAAGGAAGAATCAGACGAGGCCGTGGCCTTCCAGGTCAAAAGCGGGTCTTTGCTGTGCTATTTGCAACTGTATTTAAATGACACAGACTTGATAAAGGCGATCTAGAAAGCTGAGATGCTTCACTAAATGCTTTTTCGTCCTTTATGAGCTTCGTTGTCTGACTGTGCCAATTAGCAAAGGCGTGTGGCCTGCTTTCCCTCTCCTCTTTTTCTCTTTTTCCCCCCTGTGCTCCATCTCTCTTTCTAGATAGATGCTTTCTCTATCATGCTCCTGCACACACACACACACACACACACACACACACCAAGCACACATTTGGTGTATCATTAGCTTAGTGTGCGGGGAGGCGTGCGAGCCTGGGCTCTCTCCTGCCTTATCTCCATGTCAATCACAGCGTGTGTGTGAACATCAGTTGTAATGATCTCCATCCAGCCTGTCGGTGCGTGTTAGCGCTTGGCTTCCCTCGCCCCCGGAGCAAGCCGTTCCCTAGCTAATAGATGCAAAATTAAGCTGATCAATAGATGGCCTCAGCTCATTATTGACACGTTATCGTGGTGTGGGATTTTTGTGTTTGTGTGTGTGTGTGAGAGTGTGTGTCCAGAGGTTTATATACAGTCAGAGATGCAAGACAGGATGAGCCCACCCCCAAAAAATTTAAAGTTAGCTTTCTTCTCCAAATGGCTCAGACCACTTTATCTCAGGCCTGCAATGATATTGCATTAAGCTAATTTATTCTTACTCTGTTTTATGCATTTTTTGGATGCTAAAGCCTCTACTCAAAGCGTAATCATCGGCTCAGTGGTAGGAAATGAGATGGAGACTTTGCAAAGCGCCATATTAAAGATTCATCAATAATTGGCATGTGTGCTGCTGTTTGTGTTGCGGGGGAGGAAGGTGGAGGGGGCTCTTATGGACAGATCAGCACGTGATTGAGCTAAGTGGTAATTAACCATGAGAGAGGTGTGTATGTTTTGGTGTGTGTGTGTGCACATCCTAGAAGATGTATGCGCTGTTGCGTGTCAGCGAAGGTGGGAATGCTGAGGGTAAGGTTGGCTGACAGAGTTGATTTGGAGGTGAGCGTTTGGGGCCATGTGGTCAGGTCATTGAGGGATGGGGTGTACGGAGGTGGCGAGGGGTGTGTGTGACACTAGCCCTAGTCACACAACCGCCTCCCCTGACCCTCTTCAAGTCTTATTGTCTCGGAAGCATCCCCCATTTTAATGAGCTCCAATAACCAAGTCCTTATTACTTATTTATTCATTAAGCCACCGTGGCAAAGCGGCAGTACCCCACTGTGTGTGCGTGCATGTAATTGCTCGTGTGCATTTGTCTTCCGTGCACAATATCATAGTAAATACCATGTTTCAATGGCAATAATAAGTTTGATTAAAGCTAATTAAACCTAAAATAGATTAGATGAAAGCTAATGATTTTCCCCGCTTGTTTGGGTTACGAATCTATAACCTGAAACCATATTTGAGATTTGAGTTGAAACCTTAAAATCCTGGGCTTTAGCTCTGCTGAGGGAGTATGTCTCATGAATATGGAGGCTGAACCGCTTCAAGGTGCGCAAGTGTGAAAGAGACATGAAACAGACTAAATGTTTGTTAGTTTCAGATGATTCTTTTGTGAGGATTAATTGCCTGTTGGTATGTGCGTGTGATGCCTTCAACATAATGCTTTGTGATTGATGAACGCGCGTAGGTGGAATTGTGTGATAGCGTGTAGTGTTTTCAGAATATCGGAAGTCTTTGTGAAGCCTGAGAGTGTACACACTCTCTCCCTCTGAGGCATGTTTCATAGCTTCCCTATATCCAGTCTGCCGTTTAACTAATTCATAGTGAACTCTCGAAGAACAAAACCAGACACCCAACATCAAGGGCAGCGTTCAGCTCTCCTCCAGCACAATACCAAATACAGCATTCTCCAGCAGAACGTGGGCGCTGCAATCAGCTTACTTTTCTCCCGTAGCAGAGCTCAGCTGCTGTTCACCTTTTTAACTCTCCCCTCTGCAACCTTAAGCCTGCTTCCTGCAAAGGTAACATATGAGTTGCCCAACCTCTTCTTCTCCTAGCTCCTGCCCTGGCCTTGCGTAAGGGGCTCAGACACACCCAGGCCTGCAGACATGCCCGTTCACCTCAAGCAGCTTCTCAGTAGGTCAGCGTGTATGAGACTTCAACTGGCAAGGCCCTCATTGTTTTGTCGGACCATTGGCCCCTTCTGCCACTGATCTTCAAGGGTCTTCAACGGATTACTATTAGAAAATGATGCTAAATAAGTTACAAAGAAATCCTGGTTACTGGAACTATCTAGACTAAGTTAATATTTACACTGGGTGTTTACATGGGTTTCAGTGAGGTTATGTTGTCTTAGGTTTATTCACAGAGCTGTGTTTTGGTAACTGGACTGTTTTGAAGTTAAAGACATTTCACCTGTCGTAAAAGACACATTTAGCCTTTGTCTTGTCACTTGTTGGCTTGTGAAGTCCAGTTTGTATGAATCTCGGCCTCTTGGTCTGCTGGAGCCTGAAGTGAATATATCTTGTAAGTGTGGGGAATAAATTTATGTGGCGATATTGTATCGATACAGAGACAACAAATATCGATATTTCTTAAAATATATTAAAACACTATGGGAATACTAAGGACAGAAAGACTGTTGCCATCTGTCTGATTGAGTTTTTGTCAGCGAGCACAACTCAAGGGGACTCGACTCAGCTGGCTTCCAGCTGGTTGTATTCTTGTTATATTCTTTTAGAATAAAAGTGTAATACTAAAATATGAATTTCTGTCCTTTTAAACAGCTACAAATGTGTGATTTTCACAGATTTCAACAATTCAGTTGTAGACTGATAGCAGACTGACTCCATCTTATGGCAACATTTCTGGCAGGGTTGAGTGACAGTGTTGGTATGCTTGATAAATGACAAAGTTGGATTGTTTAGTTGTTGTTATTTTTTAACAAGAAGTTTAGCTTTGAAGAAATAATTTAAAATTGATAAAAGGCGATAAACAGCTATATACGTATTACAAAACTCAGCTAAATGTTAAAGGGAAACAACCCAGTTTGCTTGCCAACCAAATGTGTTAACCACTACACTTTGGAACCTGTATGTTTTTGCTGTAAAGTTGAGCATCTTAACTTTGGAGTCTTCGGAGCTTGGATCCAGCCTCAAGAAGCTATTCAAGGAAATCCAGTTTTCCCCACTTACGTGTTTGTTAGTTTCATTTTTTTCCCCTGCTTTGCTAGTTGATTCATCAGACATCCAAGATTATTTGATCTTCAGCTTTCAGGAGAACACAAACCTGTAATTCCAGTTACCTTTGACTTTGTACATCTGATATGCCATTACACTGTTGGCTAATGTGGAGGGACTTGTTCATCGTGTTGATCTGATAGGGCGCCCGTCGTTTGCTGTTGAGGTACAAAAAAACCATGCTTGACGTATACTGCCTAAACTGAGCATTAAGGTATTCTTTCAGCTTCTACGGTGTGAACTCTAGAAGATATCAGTTCTTTCTAGTCTGCCTGAATATCCCACTCTGTTAATTGATTAATTTAACAACCCTAATAGGAGAAAGTAAAATAAATCAATTACGATTCATTTACTACCACTGAAATAATCAGAGCTTCCAGGCTCATAACAGTTTGTTACCCCAGTGAGTCTGGAAGTCAATGAAAGCACCCTAGAGCCTATTTGTGTCCAAGCAAAGGAAACGAAAAGAAGTGGAAGAGTCACTGAGAAAGATGAGCAGCAGGAGGAACACCTGAAAGAAAAGGCATTCTGTCGCAGAGCTGGATGCTAAAGGTGCCAGAGTACCTGTTCATTAACTGGCCCGATGGAAGACTAGCCATCTCCTGCTGGCCTTCACCCTTCATGCCACTATTTATAGAGCAGCCAAGAGATACTCTTAATGACACAGGACAGTGTTAACTGGGGGGGAGGGGGTGCAAAAGTCAGAAATGGAACGGTGTTTACTTTCTGAGAAGAGCTGAGAAGTTGGCGTATTTTAGAATGCTGTCATATCATCCTCACACTTCCTTTGAGAACTTTATAGTTTCATCCAGGTAGTGTTCGTGGCACACTTTCTCCATCTAATTAATTGAATGAAGTGAATGTAACTATATTTTCTAGTCTTTTTCTTATGTCTTCTCCTTGTTTTTTCCACTTGGAAAAATATGTCTTCTGTGGCTTGTGCAATCCTTTGAAACTCTGGTCAGTCAGCTGGTGTTTGAACAGCACATTTGTCCACACCTGCTAAGCAAACAGTGATGGAGCATAGCCATACTTATCGCGTGACCCAGTGTTTAAAAAGAGTGAAACAAACTTCCAGGACGGACCTGATAAAAAGAAAAAAAAGACGAAGAAGAAGTGTTCATGGACAAAAAAAAAAGAGTGTTAAAAGCTGAGAAATGCTCCCCCTTTTTCCATCATAGACTACAGTGCTTTCTGAACTAATATAGAACAATAGTAGTTTCTCGTTTCTACAGCTTCATTGTAAACGGTGAGCAAAGTCTGAGCTGGGTAGAGAGGCAGGAGAGGTCATGTGCACATTCTACCCTTGTGGGAAAAAAGGCTTATATGAAAGTGTCAGGGCGAGTTTTTCTGCAAGAAAGAAAGCGAGTGAGAGAGAGAAAGAGGAGGGGAGTTTGAGGTTTAGGTGGAGATTGTTGGCAAAGGGGGTAGGAGGTAAGGAGAGGAGAAGGGAGGTTTTGGATCAGGTCGGCAGCCCCTGTGCTGTCAGGGCCAGTGGAACCCCCAAGCGGTTCTGGCTTTGGAGTAAATATGGGCCCAGCGGACCCCTTCCCGCCCCAGGGCACACAAACCCCAGGCCTTCCCACATTTCACTTTTATTTTCCTGGTTGCAAAATGCCTCTGGCTATCAGATCAGGTGGGGTGCTTTTTTTTTCCCCTTTAATATTTACTCATAAAATGTGCATTAGTAGAACCAAAGCAGCCATGATGGACCCTCTTGTGTTGGCTAACTTTCTCTCAGTTTTGTCAAGGAACTCTTGCGCAGGTCTCTTTACAATAAACACGTTCCTCCTGAAAAGACATGTGCTGTATGCAGAAGCAGACACAACAATGGATCATGTAACAAAGTGGGCTGGTGGGTTTTCTTGGTTGTTTTTTTTGTTTGTTTTGTAACCAAAACTATTTCAAAGACTCTCCTTTAAGCTTTTCCTCTCTGTTGCAGAGAATCACTTTCTCCCCCTTAATAAATTACGTGTGAATAAGCGTGCGTTTGCTTCTTCTCCTGCACCTGTGAGTGAGGACAAAGACTGCCAGCATTATCCGCAACAGATCAAGACAATATGCTCAGCTCTCGTTTTTAAAGGGATAAAATTGTAGTCAAACTGGATGGACTAATCTTTTAAGCTCAGTGCAGTTTACTCTGTGCAGCTTTGAATGGGCTCCTCTTACTAGCCTTGATCATTTCAGACTTAAATAAAGCTCTTTATAGTAAGGGGTCTGATTGGTGTAATCTGCAAGCTGTCAATCCCATCTCTGAGCGCCCTCCCCGAGGAGCTGCTGGCCCAGTCGAGCGTGGCATGTTCAAATATGGGTGAGCTTTGTTTTTCAGGTGTGAATCAGTGAATAAGCATGTACAGTATGTTGGGATTGGAGGTGGGGGGTCATGTATATCTGTTATCTGTATATGTTCCCCCCTGATGTCTGTGTAAAGCTGTCATATTTGTGAAATGAGGTGGCCACAGATGGTCTGAATATCTGCTGGAGTCTAGAGCAACACCCAGCATCCATATGCTGACACTAAAACCCAGGCTGCTGCCTTTCTATCTTTTACATTACTCACATGGCTGAAATGCTCGATGGATCCCCCATTTGTCTCCTGTTCCCCATCTGGAAAGTAGACCAGCGTTTGGGAGCCACATTGGCACATAAGGACCTCTGTTTGTTTGATTGGTCTCGAGCCCTCTGCTCTTAATCCAAAACAAAACGAACAAGCCGTGCAGTGGCATGTGATAAAAACATCAGATGGGGGGGGCTTTATAGAGAAGAAGCTGGTTGTTGACGAGAAACAGACAGAACAATCCTGCTCGTTCACACTAAAAAAATTATGAGTAAGACTTCCTCTTCTTCTTTGTCGATATCTTATATTGGCGTTGGTCAAATTTTGATGGGCTGTAGTAAAAAAAAAAATGTTTTATTTTCAGGAGGATTTGGGTGTCTGCTGTGGGTACTGGGAAGTGGTGTTTGAGGCCAAATTGCTTCTGTGCCAGCTTGTTGAATTGGTAATGACAGTGGTGGAAGCTGGTGTGAGCTCAGGATGCCCGTTCATTTGTCTCTAGGCTGCTTCCTTCCCCACTACCATGAGCTGTGACACGGTACCAGGGCCCTAGCTTGTTTTCCCTTCGATGACAGTCAGATCTGGGTTAACACTCTGTAGCTCATAACATGTCAAACCTGGGTGTAGTTGCAGTCAGTCACAGACTTGGGTGAGTGGTTCAACATGCAAGTAGGAAACACCTACTCAGATATAGTATAGTAACAAAATATAGCTAAAACAAGTAAAAGGTTATAGAATTAATCATTGTAAACAGGGGGGGGGGGGTTTCCTCGGAGGTAAGGATATTTCAGGTCAGGTCATGTGTATTCAAAAGGAAATTGTTATTTCTGTTTAGTGCAACTTATATTTGGCAGCATGACTGTTTTTACCTACAGTTGCACATATGCGGTAGGAAAGAGAGAGACAGCTGCAACAACACAGAATACAGGAGTCCTCGAGACAACAGAGTTGACTTTGTTTGAGACAGAAAGGGTATAAAAAAAAGAGTTGCGGATTAGGTGGGTTGCAAAGAGACTTGCAGATATGCAGCGTAATAGAGCTTAAAAATGTTCTATGTGTGATTTACATATTGGATTTGAAGGGTATCAGCTGAGCTGTCAGCTGATGTGGGCTTGAACCCCACTTTGACTCTGTGGCAGGTCTAAATCTAGTGCTGTGTTTGGTGTTGGAGTTTCGGAGAGTCAGACATCAGCCAATTTCAAGGTTCATGGACTCTGACAAGTTCTGGCAATGAAATGTTCCTGTGCTCTGGAATCTTTTATAGACTAAACCTATAAATTGATTGCATTTAAAAAAAAAAAAAAGCTTACCTAATAAGCTTACGTAATGAAATTAATTGTAAGATGTAGCCCTTGCCAACACCCTCCAGCCCCCCCAATTGCCAATCACCAATTGCCTCCTTGTTCTTAGGAAAGCAGCAGACGACCGGAATATCGGGACAAGCGAGAGTGAGTTCATCCCTCTGTTAGGATTTAGAGGACTCCCTTGTCTTTCACTTCATCAGAGACAATTGAGTCATTCAGATCCCATTGTGGGGCTGGCCAGCTGAGGAGGGGTGCAGGGTAGTGAGGAGAGAACAAGAGGGATATTGGGTGGGAAGACTGAAAGGGAGAGAGGAGAAGCCGTATGCTGCATAACCCAGAGCAGGAGCACAACAGCTAGGATGGCTCTTACAGGGTGGGGGTCTGTCAAAGGGGGGCTTGCTAGTGTTTGTATGTGTGGGAGGGAGGGGAGGAGAGACAGACGAGAGGAGAGAGTTATCCTGGAATGGAGCAATTTGTCACATTGGAATGGCTCTTGAGTTACACGGGGGGCCCCCTCATAGCAGGAGAGTTTTCAGGTCGCAGAGTTGGGAACAGGGAGGGGCTTGGAGTAGCAGAGAGGGGGTCAGAGGTCACGGCCTACTCAAGCCCAGGCAGCGTGTCCGTTAGCAGGGCAGACGGGCCTGCGGAGAGAGAAAGAGAAAGAAGGAGAGGGAGGCAGGAGGCCAAGAAGGGGGTGGTCGGAAAGTCTGGTTCTTGCCAAGGCTCCGTTTTCCTCTGCATGCTTATAAAATCTGCAGGAGAGATTAGTGTGTGAGAACATTTGCAACAGCAGAGCTGAAGTGGAGCCACTTGTCAGGGCATGCACTCCCAGCACCCTCCCTCTCTCCCTGCTAGACTTTTGGTGTCTCACTACCCCATCACCCCACTCTGGAGTGTCACCTTCACGGTCTTTACCCACCTCCTCAGAATGTCCCCTTGTTTTAACCTCCCCTGGCTGCAGCTGTGTTTGAAAATTCGAATGTGTGACCACATGTACACATGCGCACGGGATGGCAGGACTTTCCCATGACTGGATTCACAATTTCTCCAATTTCTCCACCACTGCCCTGTCCTCTCGCCCCTCTGGCACCACTGGACGCTGTCTTGAATTACCTCATACATGACAGCAGCCCCGTCACTCTCCTCCTTCTACTCCTTGCCTTTTTTTTTTTTAGTTTTTCTTTTTTTTTTTTTACTGTTACAACACCACCCTTCTCTCCTACTCACCCCCCTTCATGGCAATTAATACCCAGTGTAGGGGGTGCATAAAAAGCTCACAAGACTTCGGCTCTGGAGTTTTTATAACCATTCCCTTTTCCACTCTGAGGACATACAAACAAGCATAAACAAACCCAGCTTTTTAGCAGTAAAAGCCATCTTTGGGTCATAAATGAGTGTTAGCTGTGGAGAAAGACCAGGCAGCAAACTATTTTTTTTCCCAGTACAGGCTATAACCGAGGACATGGAGTCAATAACTCCCTCCAGCGTCTATCACTGGCAGACACCCCACAGTGAACCCTTCGCTAATTACCACTGATTTAGACACAGTCTCAGGAAGGGTCGCGACACGCTCACTCTCACCAGCACCGGCACACTCTCGCACACATGCGCACGCACATATCCTCAGACGTGCCTGAGCCGTCACTTCTGCGAGATGGCAACACAAAGAAAGCGGATGCGTACCTTCGTCGCTGTGCGAGCGCTACCACACAATTAAGCTCGATCTCTTCCACTCTGCATAGATTGTCCTCGAGGAACAGATAATGCAAACTTTTTGTCATCATGTGCCAACATGTGATCATGGGTGTAATAATTATATATAAATATGGAGAAGAGACTGGGAAGAAGTGTGATTTAAGAGTGTCCGTGGCACTGAAGTTACAGCATTTGACTGTTACTCCTCTTTGGTGTTAGTTAGTCCCAATCCCAGTGATTTCTCAATGGAATTGAAGCAGATATAAAGCAAATATTCCAATGTAACTGAAATACCCGTTGTTATTATGCTGCGTAGAGCCCCTGTTGTTCCTTCCTTCACAGCTGAAACAGTTGCTGTGACCTCTTTCCCTCGAGCTAGGTGGCTGTGACATTGATAAGCAGAGTCAACACCAAGCAGTTGGTGGCTGAGCAAGCCACAGTTTACTGTGTGGTCAGCAAGAATTTATAAATTTCGTACTGCTCTTGCATGTTTGAGCATTTGCAATGTTTTAATATGACTAAATATGCACATGTCCAGAAAGTTTCCACGGTCATTTTGCCAACAGGTATGAGCTAATACTTTTTAAGGTCAACGTATGTCATCAAATTACAAAGGATGCCACCAAGTTTATTACCCGGACAGATGTTTCTCTTGACCTGTGTTTCTGCTTATCTGTGTGCGTGTGTGTCAGAGAGAGAGAGAGGGTGGGAGAAAGAGACAGACTGACTTCTGATAGAGGCCAAGTCAATCATTTATAAGTGCAGTCAAGAGGTTTAGCCTTAGACGAGCGTGGTGGTGAGACGCCATGCTCTATCCACTTTATGGGTTCTAATAAAATGTCTGACAACAGTCACATTTATGACATTAGGTCATCTTAAAGCCATAAGCTGCGTACAGTGCCAGCCCTAACTCGACCTTAACTCCAAAAATGTGTCACTGAATCATGTGTCTGCTGCTTAGTTAACATAAAAAAAAAAAATTAAAGATAAGTAGAGCTCTAAACCTGCGATGGAGCCTGGTTACCACATGTGTGCTATGTGTTTCTGATATGATTTGGTTTTGCTGCTGCCACTGCTGCTGCTGTGGACTCTCGTGTGCATGCTTGACCCATCCTCACCACCTTCTACCATCCGCCTTTAGATCTTTATTTGCGTTTCCATGTTTTTAAGTTACCACATCCATACACTTGTCAAGAAATGTCGTCTCCCCCTTTTTTTGTCTTTTTTTTAATTTGGTCTTTTGGTTTTTGCTTTCTGCATTGTTAACATGTTTTGTTTCTTTCTTTCCATTCTGTTTCCTTTCTGCCATTCAGTACCTACAGATGAAATGGCCCCTGCTAGATGTTCAACCAGGAAGTCTTCAAAGTAGACAAGCACTTAAAGATGCCAGGTCCCCTTCACCGGCACACATCGTTGTAAGTAATACGCCGCTCGGTCCTTTATCTCTTTCTTCCCTCATTCACGACTGACGGAGCTGAACAGAAACAAACCCTTGGACTTGAATACGCATAGCTGTTTGCATTTACCCTTAAACACAGTCACTAACCACCCAGTCAGTTTTATATCAACTTTTTCTTTTTTGTGCGGGTGCACGCTTTGACAAGGGCAGTTTCGTGGGTCCCAGAAAGCAGAGGTTTTGCAAGTGCGATCAGGGGCGGCCGCTGTGGCAGGTGCTGTAATCTCAGGGAAAAATGATAACTCCCGGGGCAGGCTGAGCTGGCTGATGGTGGAAAAACTGGTCTCGTGTTGACAACTTTCATGAGAATAGGCTAACGCTGGGCTGCTAATACACCGCCTTTGAGAGAAGTGTGGGCGTTCCTTCAGCATTGATTACCCTACCCATGTAGTTGGAGGAGTACTCTGGAGTTGGCTGGACAGCCATAGGGGCATATTCAGTACATGCACATAACAGAGCATCTATCCCAGGCATGTCAATATCTAAGAGGCTAGCAGTTCTAGATTGAACAGTTGAATATGAACTTCATAGTTAGCCAAAGGCTTAAAGTTTTCAGGAGGTCAGCGGAGAGGTTGAACATGGGGAGGTGTACGTATGTGGTCACAGGGTTAGCGAGCCAAGAAAATCAATGAGAGTAGGGATTGAGCAGAATTAGTGAGGTGGCCATCAACGCCCTGGGCCGTTATTGGCACAGTTGTTACTTTTGTTTGGAGTGCATTAACTGTTATGAAAATGAAAATTTAAGAAGGAGAAACCTTCCAAGTTTGTATCCTCGTGAGTATCTCCTGTGGTAATGGCTACAGAGTAACCCCCCCCCCCCCCCCCCCTTTTTTTTTGTGTTTGCTGCACAGTTGTCATCATGACTCTGGAGCTCACGCCAAACTTAGTAAGGATTTTTGTCACGCAGATTACACTGTCAAGACACGGTGTCCCTCTGAGTCACATATGACATTTGATCAGTTCACTTACATTTATGGTGTGTAGTAAATACGTGCTCGAACGCTTGCTGAAAAGTTGGCAAACCAAAGCCTCTTTAGTGTTTTTGGCTATTTAAGTTAAGCACAACATAGCTTAAAAATAGCAGGACTTGACAAGGCTTTTTATTTAAAACAGAAACCCTGTCAAAAGTGGTCTTCAAGACAAAGAGCCAGTGATGACAGTGTTATTCTGAACAAAACAAGCCCAGCTAAGGCCCTCCTTATCTTTGCCTGCGATGCTAGTGTTATTTTTATACCAAAGAGTTCAGGGGGCCTCTTCTTACTCTGTTATTTTCGGAGACGCTGAGAAAAAGAGTCCCAACTTCTCTGAAGTCATTAAACTGGTCGTAGGCAGCAAACGCTGCAGGTAAATACTTGAGGTTTTATCCTGCTATGAGTCATATGGCTGTAAATACCACCTCACATACGCATCAACCCGTGCAGCACAATTCACGTTTCTTCCCCGCATGAAGAAGTTTAAGGACAAGAAAAAGCGCTGCAGCTCTAACTTTGGAGACTCTGGGGGTGACGTCATGCTGCTTTTCTTCTGTAATAAACTGCTTTAATTAGAGACCTCATTTGGCTGCTAAAATGATCTATAATTGCAATTAAAGCACATTTTATAAATGTAAACATCTGATTTTTAGAAGACAGAGTAAGCTCCATTACAACGCCACACAGTCAGTCAAGCATGAAACAGTAATAGGCTTGGAACAAAAAAGGCAACACCAGCTCAGAAAACAGAAATTGGCTATGGGGCAAAAACAAACATGAAACAAGAAAGATGGACAACCAGACTGATGGAAGAAATAAGCTCGCAACAGTGAAAAGTAGAGACCGTACCTATTGAGTTACACCAAAAGATAAGAGACATAAAGACATAAATTGGTCATAAGTAATAGATCAGGGAGATGTAAAAGCAAAATGCATGAAGAGAAGCGAAGCCGTGGCCAGATCAGTTTTCTCCCAAGTTTAATAAAATCCTGGATCATTTTATGCCAAAGGACACTTTAAGGCAGTAAAGTGGGATTAAATGTAACAGAAAATTGCTTCTTTAAAACAAATAAAGACGAATAAAGTTATGTTAAAAATAGGGATGCTGCAGTTGTGACATTCTGAAACAGGCCGTATTTTATTTTCTCGTTTATCTCGTTTTCTTTTAAGCTGGTGGGCGGAAAAGAAATCCTTATTATAAACATTTAGCTCTTTTACATTTAGCCAGTACCACAGATAAACATTGGACACTGTAGGTCATCTAGTTTGCAGATAGCAGCAACATGTACATATGTTCATCCAACATAACCCCTAGTAAAAAGGAACCGTTAAGCCTAGTGTGGGCACAGATGGGCTTTGAGCATGGATACAATTTAGTTTGGGACTAAATAGGTGATTTCTGGCCAAAAATAATAGTGAGCCTAAGCAACCTTTTCCCAATTCAATCTCCTAAATGGGTTTTTACAGGGCTGTGAGTTGGATTTGATAATTAAAACCTCATCTGAATTCTAAATAAACCTTTTGGTGTGCTTTTTGCTTTCTTTGGGCTTTACTTGTAAGCAGAGAGCCAAAGAAATATCACATTGCAATAGTGAGAGCGCTCTTAAACTCTTAGTGTGATTAGTACCGACAGTGATCAATATGGGAGAATATATTGTAATATCTGTGGTCATATTGCCCAACCCCAGTGTGATCTGTTTGATAGAGTACACAGGCTGGTAAGATCAGAGGCATTGCAGCATGGCTGCATAGGCACACAACTGGCTGTTAGTACAAGTGATGAAATTGAATGTGAACTGCAGCTTGTATTGTTGCCACTCCTTCCATCCTGCTCCAGCATCCACCTCTGACTGAGAAGGAAGTGTGATTGAATGTTTCCCTGGTTTGCATCATATCGGCTGTCATACATATAGAAAAGACAGATAACTGTGTACAGCGTAGTGAATTCCAATGATAACCCCACGCGGACTCCCACAGGTGTCACTCATCGGTCAAGCCCTTTTTTCCCCCTCCTTCTTCTTCTTCGTCTTCTTTTTTTACATCTACAAGATGTAGGTCTGCACGATCTAGTACGTGATCCCCTTATCAATCAATTGGGCTATAAACGGTAGCTTCTTTTTGTTTACAAATGCAAAGAAACATTCAATCACCTTGACTCTTCCTGCCTGGAGCGCTAACAGGCTGCTTCGACAGTGATAAGAACCTCTTGATTGGCCTGTCGATAACAGCAATCTGAAGCCTGAGTGACCCAGAGACAGTTAAAACAACAATATAAAGACGGAGAAAGAAGGAAAGACATCGATGCCTGCAGATAAAGCCTCTGAGAAAGTTAAGGCACAGAGAGATGGGCAGGGACAAAGATGCAGACAGATGGTGTCATTTCTGTCTGGAAGGCTCATTCGAGGTGGAGCACTGGAGGATCAGCCAAGAAAAAGAGGAAGTGACCTCACGCCGGCTGGTCTTTCTGAGGGCACGGTGTATGCCCCTGTTTACCATGCCCTCAAAGGGGGGCACGCAGGACTTTTTGAAGTGCCTGACCACCCCGCAGGCAGCCTCAAAACCTGCCGCTGCTGAACTTTCATGCCATTGGTTGAAAGTTATTCAATATTTATCTGCCTATTGATGTGTATTTCTAGAGGGAGAGACTCCAAGAAACATTTTTATGCCTCACACAGCTCCTGAGGGAAAGATCATAAACAGTCCTTACTTTGTCAACTTGCCTTTTTTATTGTGAGGGTTTAATTTGACACTGTGGTCTTGAAGACTGTTTGTGCACACTTGGCTAGAGGAAGTAGCCTGAAGCTGGTTGATAGGTTTTGGAGTAGATATGCGTGACTTAATCAGTCTTATACTTTTATTTAGATAGGGATTATTGCGTTAACTGGTAACACAACATGTCACAACATGAGATTGTTTTGGAAATCCACCTCTTACACAGCATGTGTTGATGGCATAACAGTATTGCCGTAGCTGAAATCCAGGCTCATGTTGGTAATGTCATGGCATCATTTGTCAACTTTCAGAAAGTTTTTTTCTTCTTTTTTCTCAATTTTAATTAATCCAGTACCAAGAAACCAAGATATGCCATTCTAATTGAATCACATTTCCTAATTTGCTATTCTGGGAATGGTGGGTGGGCATGTCCATGTTAAGAGCATACGCACACAGTCTACTTTCTGACATCCACGTGCACAATCATGCACACGCGTACACAACCCTAGAGTCTAGAGTCTAGTCCTGGACGAACAATGTCTCCATTGTTTTGTGGGCTTTCACTGGCAGCAGGGGACGGCTGGAGTGTTAACCATTTCCCGACTGCACCTCGCTGTGTGCCATTGTGTGCGTGTGTGTGTGTCAGAGGAAGTGAAGCATGGGCTCAGGGATGAAGAGAAGAAGGGCACTCGCTCCAAGTGTATGGTAATTAGTGTGGAGGAAGTGATGGAATCTGGGCATTTTTACGGCTTGTAAGACCTCCCACCTGAGCTTTTGCAACTGTTGAACATGCGTATTTTACTCCCATTCGCTCTCACCGGTTCTATACTAGAAGGAGGCTGGGAAGAAAATAATACAAAGTGACATATTTTTGATATTAGGTTGGGGGGGGAAAAGCAGCTTTAGCCATGCTTTCAGAAAAGACAGACCACAGTGGATTCTTATTATAGTTGTGCGACTGCTGCTCAAGGTCAGCATTAGAAAGAGACAGGATCACATTCACCCTCCTTGACCACTTCTCTGTCCATTTTGAGGGAAGAGGGATAAAGGGAGCTTCCTGTGGTCTGAATGGGCCATGCACCTGGGCTGTCCAGACAATCGTCCAGGCCTCCGGGAGGCCTAGCCTTCTCTCTTGTTAATTAGCGACCCCGTGGTCAGCAGCCACCACCCACAAACTGTCCATAGGCTTTACCCAGCGCACTTTCTCTATCCTGGCTTATGTCAGCCTTAAGCTGCTTTTTCCTTCTGCATTTAAGCCTTCTTCTAAATAACCTCTTCTACTCCACCCCACCTTTTGTCTTCTTTTTGTTCACGTGCATCAATCCTTGTCCTTCACTGCACATCTCAAACATAACAAGTAATTTTCATCTGATTCTTTTATGTGCAAGTATTTTCTTAGTTGAGTTTACTAATACTAATACTGCATTTTGTCATTCTATACACCAATATGTAAATCCAACTTAGCACGTGACACCACTGAAGATTCCATCCACATAGGCTAGTTCTTCTTGGCGGTGCCGTCCAGCTCTCAGATTAGAGACAGCTGTGACTGTCCGCTGTCACTCGCCGTCTTCTCCAGACAAGGAGTTTGTTCAAGGGGTCACGCTTACATCATCGGCTCGGGCCAAAATCTGAGGCAGTTGAGACATGGCGTCAGGCCCGGGAACTGTGACAATGAAAATGAGAGCACCTCAGTCATTGTATCTGTCCAGCAGTCTGGATGGTGGCTTGTTCCCACAGACAATCCACTCAGTGTTGGCTTAGTCAGCAACAACACCACAACAAAGCTCAGAGTCTTCGTGCTCCTAGGATTTGGAACATAACACCTTAATGTGTTAAAACACCTGATAACTTGTTAACAGGCCACCTAGTGAGAATACAAATTGTTAAATATTTAATTTATTTTGTCAAGTGTGCGTATTAAATTTAAAGACATAGTTAAGTGTCTCGCCCTCTTGGCTCTTTATCTCCAGCCCTTATTTTCTTCTCCTCCTGTCCTCCATAATCCCAAACTTTAAGGCAAATTATCGATCTTTTTAAATGTGCCAGTTTAACCTCTGAATGCCTCTTAAAGAAAAAAATCGGTATTTGAAAACCTAGTAATGTAGTTCACAATTTTAATGCCTATATCAGAGAGGTAAAAACACCTGAAAATTCTGCTCTGGGGACTCAAAGTCGCCATCATTTTATTTCAGGCGTAATTTGTTCTGCCATCAGTAAAAGCACGACTGGTGACACCTTTCATCCTGTCGCCTGTTTGCAGTTAAAATATTTTGAGCTTTTGCCAAAATGGTGGCGACGCTAAGTCCCCAGATCAGCTGACTGCTGCTGAACATATGTGAAGGTGCGCATGCTGAGGAGATGAAATGTTCTACCAAAGTGAAACACTGTTTGAACAACCAGCCAGCCAGTACTGACAACCGCGTAACCCCGTGCCGAGCCAGTGTTCTCCCATTCTCTCCGAGTAAAATTAGTCATAACGGGGCCGAGCGCGCACCCAGGAGAAAGCTGAGCCAGCAGAGATGAGGCAGTTGCTTAAATAACTAAAAGGCCAGGGGGATGCGTTATTTCCAGGGAGAACACGTTGCTTTCTGCATAAAACCTGGCCGGCTGGGATTGAGTGCAGATATCTGTGTGTTCGTGTGTGTGTGAGAGTGTACGAGTGAGAGAAAGAATAGATGAGATGGAGAGCTGATATAATTGTGTGACTTGGGAACGTCCATCTTTGCCTTACAGGGGCCCTTCCGCTGGGAATTCCCCGGACAGTCAGATCTGAGCCTTCACCAATTTCATTTGGTGAGAGACCTTTGAATTCCAAAAATATCTTCTTGGATTTTATTTTTGGTTGATTCCACACACAAATTAACAGCTGATAATTGATGATTTAAAACAACAGCAACAAAAATAAGAATGAAAAATGAAATCCTGGTGATGATGATGATGATGATGATGATGATTATGCTTTGCTGTTTATTGCGCTAATTCAGTGCTGCTGCTCTAATGCTAATGTGCTTTTTGAATGTCTAAAATGCCTTCATCCAGGAGATGGTACCGGAGGGACGGTGCTCAGGCTTCATTCTTTTACATCCATTTAACTTTTTGGATTTTCTTTTCTTTTTCTTTTTCTTTTCAGCTTTGAAAATGTTTTTGCATGTGACTGTTTTTACTTTCCAGATCTTTCTAGTGATAACATTTTTTTAAAAGAGGAGTAAGAAAAAAATAATGCATGTTTTAATGGGTAACGTCCTTTTTAGATGTGTGGCAGGGTAAGACCTTTTTTATGGGGGTAGCCAGGTTGAGACTAGTATGCAGACTACCCTGCATACTTTTTATTGTTTTTATTGCTGTTTCAAATAATTTTTATAAGGTTATTGGAGTTGAAAATATGATCAATTGGATGAAATTGCAGTTCTGTTTGTATATGCAAAACTCCTTTGCCGGCTTCATTTTTGCTTGTGTGGGTTGGCTAACTGTTTTAGACACTGAGGGCAGTGGGTACCCCTGGCCACCCTTAACTCTGCCACTGTCTGTGCACTTGTTTTGAATATTGAGAGTTTTCCTTATTCCTGGCATTTGGGTCCAGATTTTATCAAAGAGCAGCAACTCATTGGTTACAACTTCTGTGGAATCTTTTTTAAAGCTCACAGGTAAAGTTAGTCCTGTTTCTACTGCAATGCTGACATTCTGAGGACATCGCTAAGCCTTGTTTTGATTTGCTTCAGTCGGGCATTGGGAAGTCAGAAAGAGGCTGGCATTACGAAGCCCATCAGAGACGTCTTAATCTCCTCTGAGACGTCCGTGGCTCTCTAGATTGCTTACTTGAATTGTTTGACTAATCAATTGCTTGTTGATTTTGCACACCATGTGCAGCCTTTGTTGTTAGGAGGGAAAAAACCCCAAACATAGCCCCTTTAAAACAGGCCGAAGGGAAATCAGCTGTTAATGTGGTTAACATTCCTCCGTCGACGTTGACACGATTCCCCCCCCTCCCCTCTTGTACAAGTGCCTTTGCTAGAACTTGTTTGACAAGGTCTGTAAGGATCACTGTTGGGTGTGCCTGTCTGTCTTTTTCTGTGTGTGTGTGTGTGTGTGTGCTCGTGTCTTACAAACAAATCTTTGTCTACAGGAGTGTGTGTGCGTAGTGTCCTTGTGTTTAAGGTGTGACTTATTTAGATGATAGATAGTCAGGTTATGATATAACTTTTATGTGAGTGCATTCAGGAGTTTGACTCTATTTAACCCTGAGCTCTGACTTTCAGGCTTTCAAGGAGTGGATCGAAAGCCCCTAACTAAGTAGGCTTTGGAAAAACATGACAATCAAGTCAGAGTTTATTTGCACAAAGAAACAGGGTCAAGGTTCAGGAGTAATATTAATGAATAATCTTAATTTACAACAAACCAATCCTCACATGCCGCCAGTCGGGGTGTGCTGGCGTTTGAGACATGTCCTCAGATAGGACGATCCCTGGTTGCATTTCTGTGGTCAGCCTCGCGAGTGACAACAGACTCAGCGTCTCGGTACGCTACTGTATTAACACTGGAGGCCGTTTCACAGAGAAACTTGTTTTGACAGAGCTCCAGGTGTCTCATTGTTAGGGATGACATGGTTCAACAGATTTACCAATTAGCACCGGGTTGAGTGCGCAGGGTGGGTGGTAGCAAAGAAGAGGGGAGGGAAGAAATGAAACTCGGAGCGGTGGAGGGCGGAGTGAGAGTCGGACGAGGCGGATTTGGCCACAGTGATGGAATGAGGTTTTAAGTGAGTGGGGCGGGGGGTGGTGAAGAGGGGGTGACCATAGGGGAGGCAGGCCTGAGTAAGGCGATCCTTGACCTCATTTTCCCCCCCCCCCTCCCTGCAGTAGTAAGGAAAGGCCTGAGGTTTCAGCCGAGCCACAAAGAGGAGGGAAGAGGCAGTGGGAGGGTAGCAGTGGCTCATGGCAACTTTTCAGGAGTTTGTGGCGTTTCTCTTGCAGACAAACTCCTACCTCTTACTTCTGCTGCTAACACAGGTCCATCTGCAGGAGTGGCAATTTCTTTTCGCCGCACCGCCTCGCCGCACCGCCGGTTTGCTGTTCTCACTGTGGTACGAGGCAGAATTGTGCGGGATTAAACAAAATGTTATTACTCCGTGCTGTTATTACTCTCACTAACCCTCTTTGTGTTTCCTCAGAAAATTCTGCTCCTTTTTTTCCAGGAAGTTTGGAAGTGAACTTTAGAGAACGGGGTGAAGAGATTTAGAGAATATATCCCAGGGGTGGCCTGCAGAATTTAGTGTTTTTTGGCTCTTGATTGTTAGCACATGCACACACATACACAAATTCTTTGTAGCATGCATGTTGTGCAGGTATCACTGCCCTTTTTTTAGTTTTAAAAAAGCGGGCGGTTGAATATATATATTTATATATTTCTCTCCCTCTCTCTCTCTCTATATATATATATACACACACACACAACTAGTGAAGGTGTGTTTGCAGTATTGTGCTTCTTTCAAAATGACAGCCTTCTGTAGTTGAGAAAAAATCACTTTTCAGAGGAGCATGCCTTTTTTTTTGAGCCACAACAAAGAGAAGTCAGGCTTTTTCTTTATGTAGGAAACTGTCAGTTTACAACAACAACCAGACTACAACAGGGGCAAGTAGCAAAGTTGGGGAGCAGCTGTTTGTCTGATCCTTGAGTCAGCACAGGCATGGTGTTTAGTATATATTACTGTTTAATATCAAAGACTTGGACGTACACTTAAGAGAAATCTGGTAACTAGAACCTGGATCTACTGTCCTTTTCCTTATATTCTCTCATGCTGTCAGAATGATGGACGCTTGTATTTAAAATGGCCAAATTTTCAAATTGTGAGGGTAGCGTATGGACTTCAGACTGCTCCAGAGGGTGGGTTTTAGACAGTTTTTTCCACTCTTATCTGTCAGTGATGTCAATGAGATCATATATCCCAGCCAGCCCTGGCGCTTTAGGGCTGTGGAATAGCCGAGGGGCCGGACCAAGGCAGTATAAAGCCTTAATCACGCAAAGTTACTGTAGTAGAGCCTGCAAATAAAACAATATGGCATTGGAAATTAAATTTAGAAATTATAATAATAAAAGCAGTGGTAGGCGTATTTTCTTGTCTCCTAAACATATACCATTTAATTTTCATACTAAAGTCTTGAAGTAAAATTTAAAAACTTTGGAAGTTTTGCCAGTTTTTCCCGCCCAGATATTTAAACCCTTTATTAGCAGTGCTGATGCACATAAGTTGTGGCCTATAGAGCAGAAAGACAGAAGGCATCTGAGACAAGCAACATGTACTTAAAAGATTTAATAAATGCAAACAGTAATCAGAAAGCAATCAATAATCCAACTACAGAAGGTGCTTCAAGGACATAGGCAATGAGTTATTGTTGCCTTCGTCTTTATAAGCCCCGGATCACTGTTGTGGCCTCACAGATATTTCTGGTTTTATAATGATTTAGCACGGAGTGATCCCACAATTGCTTTGGCAACTGTCTGTTCTTTACATATGAGCAAGCAGCTTGTGATTGAGAGTGATGGAGACAGCTTTTTGGAAAGGCCAAGGATACAGGGACTGTAGCGGGGAAAGATGGGAAGGGGTTGTGGGGTGTACGAAGCCCCGCCAAATTCCCCAAAGAACAATTTACAGTTATGGATGAATACACTGTCGCAGTCAAATTTCGACTCGGTGAATGTGTATGTGTCGGAGACGGTGGAATGCTGAGTGATTCCAGAGAGCACTTAAGCTGCCTCGAATTCAGTTTTCTCTCTCCCACCCGCGTTATAACAGGAGAGGGGGCTTTTCTTTTGGAGTTTGCAGGGGTAAACACGGGGTATCTGCTTTCTGAGTCATTTAGCATCGTCCTCCGTCACCTTCCTCATATATCCTAAACCGTGTTTCCTGGTTTGTCGGGGCAGCCTGAACGAGACTAACCCCCCAATTTATTTGATTTGTTCCTCTCTGCGGTTCCAATGAAGACCTATCTGAACTTTTCTTGGATTTGTTTGGCTCTGGTTTTGATGTGCGGGTTGTTATTTTTTTCCCTCCGTCTTCCAAGTGCGCGCAGTCGACAGTGTCTGAGTACCAGGCCTCGCTTTTGTCTCGGCCCGGGGAGGGAATTTGATGTGATGCTTATTTTCCTACTCAGTCAGTTTCTTTGAGTGTTTTTTTTTTATTTTTCCCCCTCTGCTCCTGTTTTCCCTTTTTTTGTTGTTTTTGTTTTTGTTTGTTCTAATAGTCCTCGAAGTTTGGGACACTTCTTTGAGGCAGGTGACGCTGTGATACGACTGCTTTTTGCATAGCTATGCAGGTGTGAGCACGCTTTTGTATTTATTTATCCAGCCATTCTGAAACGTCTGCTCTAATTGAACGGCCCGTTAAAGACGTCACTGGAATCAGTCAAGTAATAGCAGGAGGGAATGATGATGGGGTGAAAAGGAGAGCTGCATTGTGGGAGATTAAGGAGGATCATCTTCCTGGAGGTTTTTGGATGAAGCGAGAGATGGCTCAATACTCAGGGTATTGGCTGCTTTTCATGGGAGAGAAGTCTAAACTAATGTGTCAGACCGCTTTTTCTCATCAGCGAGATGTGCTATAGATGCCCAGCGCTGGCTAGACGGTGCCTTTCGAAAGATGCAGAGAAGTGCATGCTGGGAAAAGAATAAACAAGCTTGTCACCAAAGTTGGGAAGAATCCTTAGTGCAGCGCTACTGTCAAAAAGCAGCTTCCAATTCATACATTATTAACATTACCTAAACGCATTATTTGTGTATTTATTCATTCATTTGTCTTGTTAACATCCTCCTGGAGTAAGATAAACAGCGCGGCCAGACTGGCTGCGTGACAGTTGTGTGTGAGATTTGAATAAAAAGCCCGGCAGCGTGATTGGAGTGAGACAGGAGCCCATTCTGTGGACACCAGACTTCCTCTCCAGGCTCATTAAGGGACAGTAAGGCGATGATGTCGAATCGGCGCGCACTTTACCGGCCTGCCTTTTTCTTTGAACAGCATCGCCCTCTTATCTGCAACATGCTCTGTTCCTCCATAACAAGACGCTCGTACTCCCGTGCACGCACACGCTCAGTCCGTCTCTCTCCCTGTCTCCCTCACACACACATTCTGCCTACATACACACTCTTCGTACTTATTTAGTTTGTGTAGACAGAAAACTCTTAAGTATGTGGCTTGTCCACAGAATTTTGGCAGCTTTTGTTGTATTTTCTCCTACGCTATCGAAAAAGCCCGGTCCTTGTTTTCTTTTTCTTTTTTTTTTCTTGCACAGACATCACAAATGGATATTTTAATTGGAACTTTTGGCACTGTCTCCATCTTGTGTTGGAATGGCAGACAAGTGAGTGGCTGGCGAGGCCGGGGCTGGGCTGATTGGTGTGTAGCGAGGCGTGCCTAAATCAACTGGCAGCATGAATAGCTTGCTTGATTCTCACTGGCATTCACTGGAATCCATGCCTTCTTTCCTTTTTTTTTTTTTTTTAAAACAAGATCCTTTCTTTGGAAAAAAAAATAGTGTGGAATAACCAACAAGGGAGAGAGAATACCTCCTGCTTCCTTGAAGCATGACTTCCCTTTTGTTTTGCTGGTGCAATTTACTTGCCTTTATGCCGACTCACTCCTTGAATCTTTTGTGCTTTTTGTCAGATTGAAATGGCTAACTCGTGTTGTTGCTGCTCCCTGGCCATAGATTCAGTGACTTCACAGCTTCATGTGAAGATTTTTTTTTAAATATGTGATAATAAAAACAAACATTTCACTACAGCGAGATATCACTTTAGTCTTAATGATTTCATATTTGAAGTCTAACTCAAAGGAAGTGGCAAGCCTGTTGGGATTAGTGTAGTTGCAGCCCTGATGATGATTAAGAATATCTGCTTTTTCAAGTGGTTTTAAGGCTTCAGACTGTTGCAGAGTTTGTTATGACTCCGTTACGCTGCTTTGTGAAACTGTGACGTCACGCTGCGATCTCTGCGCACCTCTGGGTTCAACGCCGAGGATTAAAGCAGTTAAATAAAACCGATAAAAGCGCTCAGTGTGGTTGATTGTCTTGTTATTTCTTTACTTGAGCAGTGCTAAACCCATTACTCCCATGCATGAATTCAATTACAACAATTCGGAAATAATTAAAGCAGTCCACTCACAATTCTGAATTATGCCGGAGATTAAATAAGCATATGTTTCTAGCGTCTCGTTTATTCATTTATATTGGAATTTGAGGAAGTGTCCACTTCCCGAATTCATGGAAAGTGAATAGATCACCAACCCCAAGTGACAAGCTGGGCTTGGTTCCTGCTCCAGCTTTGGCTTCACTGCAGCAGCTAATGCAGACCACATGTTTGAGCCTTGTTGCATCTGCATAAGTATACACCTGTTTAAACTTTGGACAGTCTTTTAGCCCCAAACAGTAAATTCAGGGAGACTCACGCCAGAGGTAGAGCGGCTGCAGAGCCGGGTCAGGTTGGAGTCATTGTAATCCTCCTTGACATAATGTAGTCTTTGTATTTGGCAGGGACGGTGTGCATGTGTGTGTGTGAGGGAAGAGAGAGAGAGAGAGAGAATGCAAGACAGATTATGTGTGTGTGTGCAGGTGGGACTGTGTGAGCTGTATACTTTGGGCATGCAAATAAGTGTTTTTGTGTATGTGTGTGTGGTATTGGCCCTTTCTCTTCGAGCTGGTAGTCAGTGCTGTGTAATTACCTGGCTGTCTGCCACCGAGCCCCACTGGAGCAAAGACAGAAGTGAAGCTGGGTCTTACACAACGAAACGCAGCAGCTCGCCCTGAACCACAGGCTCTGAGTTTGTTCATTTTGGGTTCTGGACACATTCTGTCTTTTGACACGCAGATGACAAGTCAGGGGTGATTTTGAAAGACTACACTTAAAATAAAAGCCTATGAAATGAAACATTTTTTAAAAAAAAAAACACTTAAATTTCCATAAAATATGTTATGTCAGAAAAATCTCCACCAGAACTTCCCATAGCCCAGGATGGCACCTCCAGATTACCTGTTTACCCAAGCTATTCAGTTTTAATTAATGCAAAACAGAAAGACTGCAGATTCTTAAACTGAAGATGAAAAGAAAAATCCAACAACAACATGGAGGATGTTTTTGCTTTATAAATTAATTAAATAGTTCATAAATAATGAAAATTCTCGATTAGTTTAAGCTGCTACAGGCCAAAAAAAGGTTGTGAAATGTTGCTACAGGGGAAAAAAGCGCCTAACTGACAGACACAGACGGAAACGAGGTGGGGGGAGCAGCCAATATGAAGCCAGGAGAAGCCACAAGACAGATTTATAGCACTGGCATAAAGAGCATATCTGAACTTGCATGTGACTTCTCATTGCTCCAGCAGGCTGTGGTGCTCCCTCTATTTGCAAAGGCCAGTGTCCTAGGCGCACAGGTGGGCACATGCCTGTGCAAGCACGTGCCCCGACGTCAGCCTGTCCCGCCATTTTAATTGTTATATCTCCTCAGCCTTGATATGAGCAAAAAGGGAGGCCTAGGTAAAACCTGGCACATCAAAGGCTACCTCCCCTAGTCTTACAAGTTGCCTGTGTCTTTGGAGGAGCGCAGGCTTTGGAGAATCAGAAAGGGGTATTGGAGAGGCGGTGTGGATCCCCGGCTTGAATGAGTTTGATGGACTAATTGTAGCCCCCAGTGGACACAGGCACACATCACAGAGGGCTGGCTGAGTAGGGGAGCAGAGGCTGCTGCTGGAAAGTGTTCCTGCTTAGCTTTTCCCTCCATATCTGGATTTTTGCACTGTGTCACCTTTGATTGCGGTGTCCTGTCTTAAGTAGATGGATGCCATGGATATTCCAGTCCCTCTTTTTCTCCACTGTTCCTCCATTTCAGTCCTGCCTTTCCTTCCCTTGCTATAAACTTAAAAACTTTTTGTGTTACCTCACACAGCTGGAGTGTTTTGTGTGCTCACTTTGACATCCTCCATTGGAATTAAAACCTTTTTCTCTATGATTGCATCCATCAGTGATAGCACTGCATGCTGGCCTCTGCATTTAATAAGCCTTCTGGCTGAACTGTAACACAATGCACAACAAAGCAAACATTGCACACACAATGCCTTACTACCAACAACATTACCAACTGGCTCGACTGTAGTGGTGATCAAAACAAGGGCCTCTCTGTAGCTTTGAACAGTTTTCTTTATTCCCTATCTGCTTCAAAAAGAAATCAATAGCCAAAACTTTTGAGTGCATTTATCAGCTTTTCCTCCCATTGCTCTTCCCTCCCTATCACCAGTTTGGCAGTTGTATATTATGCCAAGAGTAAAGCACAGTTAAAAGGAGAAAGGCACAAGGAGATGACACCAGCAAGGAAACAGCTTGTGTTGGGTAGGGCCTTGGCTGGGAGAAAATCAATGGGAGGGAACACTTCCATACACGGAAATGGCACAATGGGAGGGAGAGGAGGGAGTAAAGATTCTTTCTTTCTTTTTTTTTTTAAACTGAAAAATGATGCATTTGTTTTTCCCAGGGAGAGAAAAAGCAAAGACGAGGAGATAAAAAAAACGGAAAAAAACCACTCTTCTGAACATCTTTTGAAAAAAAGCCAGTTCTTTGGTGAGGTTGAGTTGTGTGGTTAAGGTTTGTTTTATCCAACTGTGCGGAAGCGTGTGTAGCTGTCTTTCAGGTTTCTTTTTAGTTGAGGCGCAGAAAGACTACTCATGGCATGTTCAAGGGCACTCAGTGGACACGGATGCCCTGCAGGAGGCGGAATTATGAATACAACATGAGTAAACAGACACCTACATATACTATTAAAAATAGTAAGGCTAGCACTTGGCAAGAGACCATCTTTAAGTAGTAATTTGAGCCGGTCCGTAGCATTTCAGCCTTACTCTTCCGAGGGTCATTGATAAAGACTTGTTTTAAAATAAATAAATAATTTTTTTTTAAAATCGTCTCTAATTTGCCTGATAGTGGGATGATTTGCACATTGGCAGTAATGTATTCCTGTGTGCATTCCTCCAGTACAACCGTTTTAGTATTCAGTTTAGTGATAAAGGATTTTTTTTTGTAACACAGCAGCTGTGAACAAAGAATACAATAGCACACAAACTTGAAACACAATTCCAAGCCTGAGCCTTGAATGCCATTCAGACTTCACTGTGACTGAGCAAACCCATTCAGTGGGAGTACGCGGCGGTTGAAGAGATGGTATCAAGTTGCCTGCAGATGGAGGTCAGTGTGACTGGCACAGTTGGCACCATGGCAGAGCAGCAGTGTGCCGCAGCACTCAGCTCCGCAAAGGATGCGTCGACTGAAGGAGGAGGGGTGGGGGTGGGAGGGGGGGGGGGTGACCGGGGAGCGAAGCGTTCTTCTCACTTCTCCTTTTTTTTTATTGTCTGCGCTTCCTGTTTTGAAAGCCATTAAGGAGCAAATTTCCTCACAGCGAGAGGGGAGATGAAAAGGCCCGGTCTTTTGAAACATGTCCAAGCACAAATGTGAAAAAGAGGGGGAATGATAGCTATCTGTAAACATCTCTGTCGAGGGGTCGACGGAAAAGGAATTGTGAGGGGGGAGAAAATGATACATTCATTTGCGTTCTTCTTCTTCTTCTTCTATTTTTTTTTTTTGATTTGCTGATGAAAGCGATGCTGCAGTTTTTGTTCCAAGCCAGCTGTATTGCTCTTTTCACTGCCACACTAATGTATCAGGGCAGAATCGCATAACTACACAGCCACCCCCCCAACCCCTTTCCGAAAATGCTTTGTGACATCTGCATCCACACATGTCTGCATTCACTGTAGCCAGTGAGTATTTATAGATGAGTTGGTTTTGTCATCCATTGATCCTTGCAGGTTCTCTGATCACAAAATTGCGCTTCTAAGCGGCGTTTGTGCGCCATCACAATGGTAATCTCTCTGCATTTGAACAGAGGTTACCTGCAGAAGCGGACTTGATCCGGTGCTTGGCTTTTTTTAAAAAGTCCAACCTAGTCATAATTGCCACAGCTGTCCTGTTTAGTTGGCATACAGTATATTTACACCAGTTTCCCCTCAGTGGTGCTTGCCTAGTTTCTCAAGAGCAGCGATAGCTTGGTGCTGCAGACTCCTCCTCCCTCTCCTCCTCCTCCTCCCTCCTACCCCTCACTGCCCCCGAGCCTGGCCAGTCTGCGCCTCTTAATAAAACCGACAGGCTCTAATTGGGCTTAATTGCACCCTTCGGGCGTCGTCAAAAGGAGTGTTGCTAAACAAACTGCAGGGTCTGCAAGCAGGCCAGCCAGTCTGCGGCTGCACATTGGCCGCTGAGCTCATGCCTCCATGTTATGCGTACCGATCGCCAGAGCTCGCTGCATAAAATGCACAGCGCATGTGAGCGTTTAATGGCACATTAGCAATGTGCATGAGTAAGCATCAGATTTAATTGCGTGGGTGTGCGTGCATGCGAGTTTGGAGCTATGCAGCAAGCCATTCATTCCTCTCGGTGAGCCAACTGAACAAGAGATCACAAGTCTGAGAATCTTATGCATTCAAGTAGGCAGCGTCACCTGACTGTGAACCTCTCAGCGCTCTCTGCCGCTAAATCGACACCGACAGTAAAACAGAGTACGTCTGTGTCTTTGAGGAAGTGTCTACAACTCCAGGTGTCAGAAAAGCCTTTTAAATCCCCGCTATTATGAAAACCCCTACCAAACAAATCCCTGTCTGCCTTTCAGCTATGTAAGCAAAAAGATGAAGTAGTGCTCTACATCCCGGTAGCACCACCTCCTGGTTAATGGACAGGGGCGGCCATGATACTGATTTCCTTTCTGAATGTGGTCTGATTCGGAGAGGTGGAGCAAGGCGCTCGCCACATGGGCCTTTGCTGGGTCACTGACCACAATCGATGGAGAGCTCCAGATGCGATTGAGTCATTGAAACGGCAAAGCCTAACCTGTGTCTGTGTGTGTGCACGCGCGCGTGTGTATTAGACGGCAGCGACCCTAAAGCTGCAACCCGCTAGGAGAGAAAAGACAAATCAGTGAGCACAGCACAGCGCTAAAATCCTTCTGGCTATTTGTTCCCCTTCTACCCTTTGAGCTATTTACTCATTACAGCCTTTCACAGCCTGTTAGTCTTCCCGAAAAGTTTCGGAGTTCCAGTTTGTTTTGAAGGCGTGCAGCTTGAGACGAAAAAATGCCATAAACAGGATCGCTTCTATTATGCAGCGTTACGCCAGGAAAGACACGGGGAACAAGGCATCCACTGTGTTTTTGTCCAGAGCTTAAAAGTCGTGTAATGATGCAGTGGCTGAGCTGGAGGCCCCATAAAGACTGGAAGGGCCTCATTTCAGTGGCCTGCTGCTGCTCCAGTGCCTGACTGGCAGACTCCATCACCGCTTCTTTTAGGAAAAGTGGTAGAGCACATAATTAAGATATACAGCCCAGGGTGGACTGAATATATAGACTGAAAATATAGAGGAGCAGGCCAGTCTGCCTCAATCACAGCCTGTGGTTTAGTGTTTGGCTGCAGATGGTGCCCAGACCTGTGTGTGTGTGTGTGTGTGTGTGTGTGTGTGTGTGTGTGTGTGTGTGTGTGTGTGTGTGAGTCTGAGCAGTGTGAGCAGCATGCTATAAAAGGCTGGTGAGTTGAGCCATAGCCTCTCTGTGTGTCGGGGTCACAGCGAGCCAAACTGTTTGTGCGTGTTTGTGAACACGTACACATACTCTGTGCGGGTATTCTGTGTATTTATTTGTGTGTGTGTGTGTGTGTGTGTGTGTGTGTGTGTGTGTGTGTGTGAAGGATGCAACCCTGCTCCCTGACCCAAAGTTCTTCACCATCCCATCTCTCTGTATTCATACTGTTGTAATATACAATCCTGCTGTCTGGGGCAGCAGTGTGTATCAGAGAGGACACCTCTTCCACTGCCGGTGTGCACACAAACGCACACACGCACTTTGCTGCTCACGCCTCAGTTGTTTCAGTGCTTTGTCACTCTCTAATGATAACTATCCATCAATGGTAGGGGCGTTGCTCTTGGAAATGAAGATGGATTGAATTAGCGCTGAGTGTGCTGGCCGCTGCGTTGTGGCGGCAACCCGTAATTACACTGTCAGGACCATTGAACCCCCCTCAACAAGACACTGAACTTAACACATTTACACCAGGGTTGATTACAAGGTCTTTTAGTCTGGGCAGATTCAGATCATGTAGTTTCTAATAGCAAGTGAAAGGCCCAGTCATTTGCAGGAGATTAGTGAAACGGTGTGATGTGTGTGTGCGTGTGTGCAGCGGTTCCCTTGCGCTGAAGTGAAGGCAAGTTGCTGCGAATTTACCCTTATGGTTTGGGAAGTTATAACAATAGCAGAAGCTTCATGCAGTTTCATTGTCCCGTGATGAGCAAACACATATGGGAACGATCATGTTCTGAGCTAGCCTGCATACTGGAGTGAAAAACCTGATAGAAAAGCACGCAGCTGGAACTGAGCCTGAGTGGGAAAGGGGAGTCCAAATTGAAACTGCTGCATACTTTGAGGGTAAACTTGATATGTGTACATGCCAGGGATGCTGATATTGAACCCATTCACTGCCAAATAGCATTATATTTATCAGTAGCATATTCTTGTGTCTTATCAATTATACGCTGGCTAAATGCTTAAAGATTGTGTTTCTTCTGGCGCAAAAGATCAAATAAATAACAACAAAAACCCAATAAATGCAACCATAGTTTTCCCAAGGTTGTTTATTTTAAACACTGGCATTGGTGCAAGCCTGACAGATGCAAAAAGTTGAGTGTTTTTTCTTAACCACAGTCAAGGCTGAATGCCAGAGTTTGAGACTGTTTGCAGTTTATGGTCGCAAATATTGAGATGTGCAAGCGTGCATTGCCTCAGTAAACATCGTGTTAGGAATATTAGGGATATTACGCCATAGATAAATGCAGAATTAGCTTAGACGACAGATGAAAGCTCTTCTTACACACTGTTGGAGAACAGAAAACCAAGCGAAACCCAACTGTGGTCTATGTGACAAGCAACCACAGTGAATAAGTACAGTGTGCAGCCTCATATGATTTCAGATTTTTTTTTAAAAAAAGAAGCCGCAGAATAATATTTTGCTGGTACTTAGCTTTTAGGTATCTGTGAAATACACAGCAATAATTGCATTCGTTAAGTTACACACTGGTCTCAGAAGAAACATAAACACCGATGGCGTTAATAGTATGGGCAAGTAACACAACTAAAAACAACCAACCTCCACCCCCTCCACACAGACCTTCGCCAAGCTTCACTGTATTTCTCCCTGCACCCTGGAACATGAAAATTGGGCTGAAGTGTTTGTTATTAAACACGTCCGGGGGAAACTCCAGGAAATGGACTTCATTTCATATAGAGGCACATGACTCAGAGGATCTTAGTGAACCAATTAACCTTACCTCAGCTCATTAAAAACTCTCCTTTCATGGCCAGAAGCAGCAACTCATCTGCTAACACGGGACATGAAAGCACAAATTTGTCCATCCAAAACTCTTAAAAGTAATTGGGAAGGTAGATACGAAGGGCCGGTAATCTAGTGACACAGCCTAAGTTGAGTGAAGTGAAAATAGAGGTGATTATAGGGCGAGCCGAAAGATCACGCTCATGATCTCATAAAAAATCTGAATGTAATTATCAGCCTCGGAAGTGTGCAATAGATCTTAAAATTACCCTTCAGGATTAAGGCTGTTTCGCTCAAGGTCACAGCGAGGTAGAGGGGGCATCCTGAGAGCAGCGGAGGCTGGAAGGACAAAAACGTCCTCTTCACACAGTGGAGATCAGCTGTGCCTCAATTATGCTGGTGCCAAGAGAGAACTTAAACTTTAGACATAACATCATTACTGACTGACGATATTACACATTTTCCTGCTGTTTTTCTGCAAGATGTGTTCCTATGAAAGCACGTAGTCTGCTTTGATTTGTTTTTAGGGGCGCAACAAAATATTTTTTACTTCTGTCAAGGTAAGATAGTGTTTTTACCACAGCGGTTACATGTTTAAGCTTAGCTCAACACACGCCATTCTTGTCCGAGGATTTCGCTTTCGATCTCATTGAAAGTCCATTTGTGTTGCCCAGCAAGAACATTAATTTTTTTCCCCCCTTGCACATAAAACATTATTCTCAGGCCTTTGTTGAAATTATCTAATGGGTTAATGGCATTGAGAGTACCCATTCAGCTCTTTCCACGCTCGCGTGCCTGCCTGAGAGTGTGTGTGCATGCCTTGGCTCACACTGTGCACACTCATCTAACCACATGCAAACAACCAATCTCTGTCATCTGCATCAAAATAATTACAGAGAGATAAACACACCATTTGACCATTTTCACAGTGATCTAATCTGAAGCCGGGCTGTGAAAGCGCACGGGGGAGATGATCAAATCCCCGCTTAATGGAACTGATCACTACTGTGTGTTCAACATTCAGCCGACAGCCGTGTTACAGATGCATCGCCTCGTTTTCCTCTGCGTTTAGCATGCCGGCTTCGCCGCTTCAGCCATGTCTATTTAGAACAGAAATAAAGATTAAAATGACATTAGGAATAAATTAAAATTTTGACTCCGCGTCCCGTTTTTCTTGGCCGTACATACCAGTTTAGTGTGAGAAAACAAACGCAAGGCCTTTTGTGTCGAGGTCAGGATTGCGATGAACTCTTAAGTATACTGGTTACAGCCCTATTGCTCCAAGCGTTTCCATCTCCTTTTAGCTAGAAGGCAAACGGCATCCGAAATCTGATTAGCCTCCATTACAAAGAGTGATATTTTCATCCCGCCGATTCTCGGCACTGCGTCAGAGCATTCGGTCGCTTTAATGCCGGGAAAAGCCTACTCTTCTGACAGATAGTAGATATTCCCAACATCACTTGTTTGGACATTTATGTCTTTTATGACATGGAATAAAAGACGGGCAAGAAAATAAAAAGCTACTAAATAATGTCAAAAGATCAGAAATCAATGGGCCGGAGGAACGTGATACGCACATCTCCGTAAGCGACCGGCCCGCTCCCCCCCTCGCATTGCGAGTGTCTTTCCACAGCCACTAAAGTTGCTTTTGTTCACCCCCTCGGAGATGTAACTCAAGCATGAGGAAGCCGTCTGACAATGTTTGGATATCGGCAAAAAAATAGCCTTTTACTTAAAGGTTACCGGCCGAGGTTTATTGAGTTACATGTTCATCAGTGATGGGAGGCAGAGGAGTTGAGCCATGAGAGAGCTTCTTCATTAATGTGTAGGTTTGTATTTCACATTTTGATGTAACTGTGCTGTGGAGTAGCAGGAAATGATCAATGAGGCTGTGGATAAAATGGTTGTGATTTGTTTGTTTTTTCGTTTGTTTTTTTTAATCGAAATTTATTACATTTATTCAATGTAAGTCTATTTTAAAATATAGTTTATAAAAAAATGCAAATGTTACTTACGTAATTATGCTACTTTATTGTAAAAAAATTATTTAATTGTAGTATTATTATTATTATTATTGTTGTTAATATTTAGATGATGCATTCTTAAATTTCATGATAAAAATTGTTTTATTAATAAACAGCGATTTTAAGATTTCTTTAAAAATAGTCTTGGATGTATCAAAAATATTTTAAAATCAAATTTTATAATTTTTTTGGCATAAATGAATATAACTGCAGAATTCGTGTGACAATGTTGCTGCAGGACAAACAAAATGTAACAGCACATTTTAAATGGTGCCGTGTAAATTAAATGATAAATGCTCGTGTGAAGATTGATTTTGAGAACTGATAAATACAAAAGAAAAGCCCTAGCGTTTTTTCCCCGTAAAGCGTTTTATTCCTTTAATCTGATAATAGCTCCCCTTGTAGGGTAAAAAATAGATACTGCATTTATCGTCTAGTATTTTTGTTGGATCCGTAGGTCACGGGCAGGCTACTTTATCGCCTTCTTTTTTCTTCCCAAAGAAATGTTGGACTCCTTTTAAAGTAATTTCTACGGGTTAGTCTAGAGGTTACAGTATAGGGTTTCAACTTCTGTGGGAGTTGTGATCTGTTCTAATGAGAAAAAGAAAATGTAGCACCACAATGCTTTGTGTCACCCACTGAGGCTGAGAGATAGACACAGGATTTAAAAAAAAAGAAAGGGAAGAAAAAAAAACAATTTCTGGACATTTCTAGGAGATAAATTTAATTTCTTTGCTATTTGGAGGTCTTCTTTGAAAACGCAATTGTAATGAACACATTCAAAACTGGAGAATAGATTTACCCTCGGCTTCAAATAAGGCTGCGTTATCGGACTCTGTCATTCGCTCCTTCCCATTTTCGAGCTGCTAATTGATGTTTTTGATGTTGGCGAGAAAATTGAAGAAAATGTCATGAGTGAACCGGCGCGGAAGTTAATAAGATTGACTTCGTTGACTGAATTCACAATGAGCGAAGGAGAGGCGTGTAATGGGGACTGCTGCGAATTCGTCCGTCCATCTGCCGAGGGATGAAATTGACACCGAGCGCGAATGGGCCCGTAGAGGTCGATGTGGAGGGACGTAGCATTTGGGATGCCCTGTCTGTCTTCAAAAAAAAAAAAAAAATGAAAAAAAAAAAATTTTTCCCCTCCCTTCGTAGCTGTTGGGTTTTGGTTTGTTTGTCTACTGATTGGAGTGCATAAGCAGCTGCTTTTCCAGAGGGCTCCTTGCCCCAGCTTTTCTGTGGCGTCGTCTCCCAGGGCTGTTCTTTCCTCGCACCAAACAATGCTACTTCTTAATGCTGTTTTGAGTCTGAAAAGCTGCACAGCTTTATAAAGGTTAGATTAAGATCTGGCTAAAAGATGCACCAATATCAGTTAGGGTCATTGCATATGCTTGGCCAATGTGTAGCCGAGCCTGAACTTAAATCCCCTTAAATAAAAGGATAGAAGCACCACTGGGGTCGCGCCATCTTGAGCCATTTATCGAGCACTGGCTGATAGCCGAACGGAGAAGGATAATTTCTCGTGTTGTCTCTCCTAAAGTGAATTTGCGCTAATACTCCAAATATTTGTCAGAATTTGGCAAAGTTTAATCAATTTAGCCGTAATTTTAAGGTTTTTATTTGTCGATGCGCTAATGTTCAGTGTAATGGGTTCGCCGTTTTTAATTGGAGTACGGATTACTTGAGTTTGGTTCAGTGCTTCTGATTATTTTTCCCAGCCTGAAGGGGACTGAGCTAAACCCCTAATACGGCCAGTACCCCTAAGCGCTCGTCTTTTTGAAGACACCAAACAAAAAAAAAAAGAAAAAAAAAGTGGCCTCTGCTAGCGTTCGGCCCTCCGAGAATCGTGGTTAAGGGACATTATTCTCAGAATAGGCAATTAATTCCGCTGGCAACGATCGGTTCGAGCGACTTCCCCCACCGCCCCTCCAAATGCCCTCCTCTCCACCCTCCACTCGCCATTTGAAATGCTAACACAATGAAATATTTTTCTATTGGTCCATGTCCCTCGGCTAAGCCACCGCCGCGGGCAAAGAATTTCATCGACTGATGAGACCACAGGCATGCCCGATAAAAAGGTTAACTGTACGTGACACGCACTCCAAGTAGCCCGCGCTACCTTGAACTCTCAAGTTCTGTAACTTTTATTTGACTTTTTTATTGTTAGCGAGTGCGAGTGCAGTTTGAAAACGGGGATAACGTGACGTTTTTCAACAAAGTAATTTTCTCGTTTTTTGATTGCGCTTTTTCTGGGTCGGCATTTTACAAGCAAGCTTCCATTGTCTGGTTATTCTTAGACAGATTGTTGTTGGGTTTTCTTGTTTTTTTTAATGAAACGGAAACGAGCTTTAATCAAAGACAGGATAACTTTACTTGTAGTGTCGTGTTTCATACCGTACAACTGAGGAATATATTTGTCGGACAGTAATTATTCCCTGTGAAGATTAAAAAGACAAATTTAATCTATTATTATTATGATTATTATTTTTATTATTGTTATTGTTTTTATTGTTGTGGTCTTCCATTGTTTTGGATTTTACCTCAGCTTGGCTTTGCTGTGTGTGAGAATAAAGAAAGATCCAAGATGGCACATTTCTTCCACCTTCAGGGGTAGGCAAGGTAGACTGCCAGAGAGTGGGAGGAGGATTCCAGGCTGTTTTCAAATTGTTAGTAAAAGATATATGGGCACAGAATAGGCATGGCTGCTGAAATACCCCCCAAAACCATCTTTCATGCACATAAACACACATGCATACACACCGCGCGCACACACACATACACACGGAGTGCTGTGCGAGGACTGAGGCAGGTGGCTCCCCATGGCTGCAGCTTCATGACAACATGCCATTAGAAATAGCAGGCCTGTTGATCAATCCTGCCGACATGACAGCTTCGCCGCGAGGCCTGGCTCTTTGAGTGCCGACGCCGCGGCAGCTCCCTCTCCCGTTTCTCCCCACTAATTGGTGAAGGTTTCTCTTATATATGCTTTTGGCACAGTGCTTTTTTTCTCCTCCACCTCCTCCTCCTTTTCTTCTTTTTCTCTCTCACTCTCTCTTTTTTTGTGCTTTTTTAGCTTTCCATTCTCTCTCCCACCACCCCTTCCACCCCATTTTATCTCTTTCTCTTTTTCTCTTCCCTTCTTTAACATACTGTGATAAACAGACGCTATATATTACATAAACACACGCACACAGTATAGGTAGAGTATATATTCTAGGTATGTAATATTTTTTTGTTTTTCAGTTTAACGTTGTCACAGTGGAAACGGTAACTTTGGGTGAGATATTGCAAGTGGGTTGAGTAAAAGGAATGTGTGTGCCGCGGGCACTGTTCGTTCTGTATTTTTTGCGGGACTTTTGGAGCTGGGATTTGACATTGACTCTAGGCAATGTGCATCAGTACGAGATACACAATGGGGATCAACCAGAAAAAAAAAATTAAGTCTTTGTCAGGTGAAATGAAGGAGAAACTAGGCCTTTGATATAGTTGCATTTTTAATTGCATGGTTTGTTTTGACAATTTAGGCAATGATGCTAAAAATACTTTATCCATAATCGAGTTACGCTGTCATTTACGTTGTCCTCCTTTTTTTTTTTTTTTTTTTTTTTGCTTTTCAGAAACAGCTGTGTAGCAGAATCCATATTTGTGTTTATTTGATTTATTACCTAATCCCTTTCTTTCCCATCAAACAGAATTAAGTTGCAAAACGTCAAAACAATTGTCAGGAAATGGCTGCGTGCTGCTTGCTGACTTCTCGCGGCGCACGGGGCTGCGTTCTAATTCCGCCAGCGTTTCGCCGGCACATCACTCTTAAACGCCACCCACTCTGAATCTCTCCCAACTAAATAAATGAGGGGGGAGATAAGCACACATTAAATGTTTAACTGTCTCGCATTTGTCATCTGTTTTACCCCTCTTAATTAAACAGACGCAGCTTAGCCCCGGTACTCCAAGTGCAGACACACTCGCGCGCAAGCGCACACACATACACACATACACACCCCTGCCTTTGAGCACTGGAGCTTGAGTGCAAACACTGTCCTCCCGATGATTAATTTAGCCGTTAATATTTATTTTACTTGATCCCGCTAAGTTAGCAGCTCAGTGGAGGGCAAACCTAAGTTTTGTAGGCTGTTTTGTTGCAAAATGATGAGAGGAAACAAATAGGATTTTATTTAGTTGTTGCTTTTTTTCCGTATTTATTTCCTGTATTTTGTCCTGTAATGTTTTTAGTTTGTGGAGATGAGGTGGTGTTCTGTGGGCCGGCTGTGGTTTGTGTCTGCTTCGGTATATTGTAGTGATAAGAGTGCATGTTGAAAACATTAACTACTACCTCCACCCAGTGGCACAAAATGAAAAAAAAAAGGCAGGTGTGATTGGCAGCACACAATATTTAATGTAGTGGGAAGACTTGCCTTAAGCGAAGAGGGGGATGTATTCACCACACAATAGTACCGCTATCTTCCACTCTGCATTGTCTCTCTCATCGTCGACCTTATTACATGCCGTATTTGGCATGAAGAATCCCCTTCTTATCGACACTGAATTTTAATGCCATTGCGCTTAGATGGCCGCCTTAGTCTAGTTGTTGTTTTGACATCGTATTGCATTTTTTGGTGTTCGTGTGTGTGTGTGTGTTGCTTTATTATGATTTCTCAGTGAATCAGAAAAAACATCTGTCTGCACCACTGTGCACTACTGCGTTCTCCATTGGTGCGATTGAACACTGTGTGCCAGCGGTGCTTTGCCGGTTCTTGGGGCATCAACAGATGTGGAAAGGGAAAGAGAGAGCCACAGCCCGGGCCCGGGATGAGTGGGAGAAGAGAGGAGAGCAGAATTGGGGGTTCCTCTGAAGCCCCCTCTCCAGATCCGAGGAGCGGAGCCGGGATCAAAGTGGCTTGTTTTATGTGGCTGGTGCAACACTTTGAAGTCCCAGAGTCACCTACAGCACTCACTTCATCAAGTTCACTAGTGTCTTAATAGCAGATCAATAAATTTCAAAGTCAGAGAGTTAATTTGATACTAGCGCTGATGTGATCACGCTGGGCCACAGAGCTGGCTGCTCCGCTCACTTTCGTCTCTCCCTTCCCTTCTCTCCTCCTCACCTAGATTGGACCTGTTTTAGGCTCTCAACTTGAATTAATTCGCAGCGTTTGGTGCCTGTTTTCATAGACGGCCTTGTGTGAACACTTAATCAGTGTCTGTGCCCTTGTCACAACAATGAAAAGATTGTTTTATTAATTGTAATTTAAATTTGAGTCATTCCCTTCCTTGCACTTATTTGAATTTAAAGAGATGTATGTTTAAAATCTAAATTTGTTATGTTTTTAATTAGAAATGATTTATTAGTGATGCACATTTGAAATTTTGATTCTTTGATATTTTTAGCGATACATGTTTAATTGAGATAATTATTTAAACCCACAATTAATTAGATTTTTTTTTAAACTAGGTTAGCTTCCTAATTTTATTACATTTACAATTTTTAGCCGGTGAAATCAAACATTGAACAATCTTGCAAATTAAGAGTTTCACATTTTTATACTAAATTATATGTATGACACACATTTAGTTAAATTTCAGATTTAAAAGTAAATAAACTGGTAAAAAAGAAAAATCTAAAGAATTATTTCCAGTTTTTTTTAAAAGCGACATAATTTAAAAAATACAATAAAATAAGATAATGCCGCGCCGACGGCTTTTAGAGATCGGGCGATTCCGGATGAAGCAGCGCTTTCTCAAGCGCGCTATTCATCTCAGAGAAAACCAGCACCATCTGCATTCGGTGCCGTGATACCAGTGAGTTGGTGAGGCCGGATCAGCTCCTGGAGAACAAAAGGCCAATTTAGTATGTTCATCTAAGGGTTACTAATGGTATTAGGTAGCCGGCAGGGTGGTCGGCAGGGGCTCGGCGCTCCAAGGTGAGCCCGCAGCTTGACCCCTACACTCACACCAATTCACTGGGCTGCTGGCATTAGTGCCCCACATCTGCCATTTTTTTGTGCGACTGCTTCTGTGCCTTTTCGCTTTATTTTATGGTTGTGTTCTTCAGACGACAGAAAGTAACAGAAAATAAGTTTTAATTGGACCCGGTAAGAATTTGTCCGTTCCCCCGATTGAAATGATTGAAAAGAGAAGAGAAATCAGATAATTGTGGGGAAAGGAAGGATGCTGCTGGGAAAGCTGGGCATGGTGCCGTTCAAAATTTACAATACTAAGAAAAGTGTTTTGTATTTTTTTTAAAATCATGCAAAAGGTGCTTTGGATACAGAGGAGTAAAGAAGATGATGCGTCATCTGCTTAATTTTTCTAGACACGTGTTAGTAGCAGTGATATTTGTTGAGGTAAATATTTCAACGAGAGCTTTAAATTTACTAAATAATTCCGATGAGGATTTTCATTGGAGAAATGAAACCAGCATTATTATTATTATTCAGATAATAATAAGAATTGTCACACGTTCGATGAAGGTTTGGAAAATTGTGCCGGGAGCCGTAGTTGCTGGTTGTGATGCCGTTTCAGTGGAAAGCGGGCGGCGAAGCAGGGGAGAAAGCTCCGGGATGGAGCTGGTGCAGCGGGTGGTGCTGATGCAGGCTGCCTGTGTGGTCCTCAGCGGTCGGCGATCTGCCGGGCTCTGCCGAGAGAGCCGGAGGTCCCGTGTTTTAATTATTGTTTCATGTTAAATTTATCTCCAGCGACGCTTACTCTGAAGCGCACGCACGTCTTATTTTTTTCTATGATCAAAAGAAGAAAAAAAAAGGTGAAATCCAGCTTTTATGTATTAATAAAGATACCTGAGAGAACAAATGTTTTTCACTCCAAAAAAATATAAATCTTTGAGGTAAAATTTTGTCTCCTGTCATCGAAATTAGTTGTAATTTATAAATCCAGTGCTTAAATGATTGTAGAAATTGAGCCGAAATATTTCTATATTCCTCTCTCCTTTTTTTCTCGAGGTTCCTGCTGTTCGTGCACCATGAAATCTTGCTTCATTAAAAGTGTATTAATCTTGTCTCGTCTCATGGGAGGTACCTTAAGATGATGTTGTGTCTTTTTCTTTAAATTGTTGGAGGGGGAAAAAAATCTTCCAGATTTGGTCCCTGTCAGTCAGAAATAATTGTGTGCTTAATCTTGTCCCTGATGGATGACTTGGAGTTCAGCAATGGGCCAGCTCCAATGACAAATACAATATTAATATTCATTAACTGCTTTGACAATGCTAATTTTGATGCAGTAGTAAAGGGCCTTCCAAAGTTAGCGGCCAAAGCATCAGAGCTGAGCAAGGTGGCAAGATAATTTGTGCTGCTTTACTGAGCTGAAGGCTTTTAAAGTCTTAAGCAGGGGGAAAAAAAGGCTAGGTACCACAAACAAAATAAAAGAGAAAGGGAAAAAGTTCAGACGCATTGGAAACCAGGACTGTGGAAGTAATACGATCAAGAGACGGCTACAAAAATTTGACACGTCCAATGCTGCATCTTTGAGCAAATATTTTTTTTATTTAAACAAAATCTTGCAACAAAAAAGGAGCACAACATGGTAAGTCAGCACATTCTTGATTTTTCTCTCTTTTTCTTTTTGTTTAATCTTTTTGATCTTTTCAATTATCGCCATTTGAAGATCAATAGTAATTTTTTTTCTGCTGTGGTTAAAAGGCTCACAGCGGTGGTATAGCGGATGGTCGGATCACGGCTTTAAGAGTGGGCTTCCTCTCTTCAAGCCACCAGTTGGCCGGGTTGAATTTACTATTGCCAGCTCTCCTGAAAACCGTCCACAGCTTGTATCCATTTATTTGTATTTTTGGGTATTATTTTAACTGCCGTTGTTGCCTTGTTGTCTGGCAGGTTTGACTTTGGAGTTGGGGCTCCTTTTCCCCCCTCAGTTGTCTTAAGAGAGTTCAGGCAGGAGAGTTGGAGGTGCAAAAGCTGTACTACAGTGACAGGCTCTTTTGGTGATAAATGTCTGGTTTTTTTGTCTTTTGTGAGACTGGTTTTTTTTTTTTTTTCTTCCCGGGGCTTCCTACATCAAAAATTGGGGCTACCGACGGGCAGGACTTAGGGGCAACGTGGCTGCAACACCACACACCCTTTGCCCTGGATCGGAAAGCTTTCTCTAGCCTTTTTTCCCCCTTTTTCTGACACTTCTTCTGCCCGGCGTTTGTGTTTTTGATTTTGCATTTAATTTAGTGTGACTAGCAGTGAATGGAGCGTGGCTAGTTTTGGGGATTAATGACATGACGAGAGACACCCCGCTGCTTGAGTTTAGCCAAGTTAGGGCAACTCCTATAGACAGCACTCCACTACCTTTATGTCTTCCAAGCAAGCTGAATGAAAGCTTTTCTTTCTCGCCCTCTTTTTGTTGTTCTTTCAACTTATCAAAGAAAGAGAGATGGACACAAAAGAGCTTATTAGGGGGGATATGAAGATGGGCAAGGGGTAAAGAGGGAGTCCCGGACAGACGCGGAGAAGAGCAGCGCAGCCTCTGAGTGTGCGTTTGAATGCGTGAGGTGGCTGAAAGTGAACAGCCAGCTCTGGCCGCTCGCTCGCGGTCCTTCCCCCCCGCTCTGGGACCCGAAGGGCTGCCGTCCTAAATTCGCTCCAGCATTACCTTGGCTGTCGCCCGGTCCTCCGGCCGCTGTCTTATCGGCTTAACCCATCGGGCTTTAGCGAGGGGCTGCCGTAGATGAGGTGCTGCCCCCCAGTGGATTAGTGGCTGACATGGTGGTGGGAGTCTGCTTGGAGTCTGTGCACTACCATGAGTGCCAGCATGCTTGTTTTAACCAGGAACCGAGCAGCATCTCAAATACAGCTCTTTTAAATGGTAAGACTTTTCAACATTTTAATTACAGCTGTGCTTAATTTTCTGGTGCTTGTTTGACTTTAAATATCATGTTTTGGTTGAATCTATCCGTGGATATTTTTCTGTGCTCCGTTTGGCAATTTATAACACTTATGTTGCTAAGTGACAGATTGACAATTTGGATAATGAAAGGCACTGTTTGATTGCTTTGTCCTGACAGCCTGACAGGGGTGCATTATTCTAACACATCAAACCAAATACGATTCTTATTTATTGTGTGCTTTAAAAAATAAAATGCTGCTATTTCACGTTTTAATTCATGCATGCTGTTATTCGTATCGAATCAGTTTTAAAATATATATTTTATTGACGTTTTAATTTAAGTAAATCTGATCATCGCTCACATCAGCTGTTCTCATTCTTCTGGTAATATTAAAAAAAATCTGAGTCAATATTTAATTTGGATTTTGTGTGTTTAAAAGAATTTCAATTGTTTTTACTCAAATAGAATTTTTTGGAAATATCATAATTATACTGTAATTATTATAGTAATTGCTGAGGACTTTGAAGTTGGTGCTCGTGCATTTTGCCTCCGATTGTTGTGATTTATCAGAGAAAACAATGAACTGCTAAGGTCATAGGTTGTTTCATTTCCTTGTTTTGTAAAACTTTTTGTCCGTCATTCTTTTTCTTTTTTCCCCCTCGCACACTTTTCGGTCTCGTGCGAACATCTTAGACCGTCGAATAAAAAAAAGAGGGTTTTTAAAAGTTTTTTTTATCCTCCCTGTGCTCTCTTGTGTTGTGGCGTTGATGCCATTGTGGCCGGATGATTGGGAGCTGTCCATCACTTGCTGGCAAACTGGCAGTTTACTTAAGAAAGTGCACGTGGGACAAAAGGAGATGGCAGGAGTGTGGCGGGGCGGCTGAATGGAGGGAGGGCAGGCAATTAGCCACCGCCTTGTCGGAGCTCTTTTACTTGTCAAGCTGGAGCCCCGGCGCTATTGTTCAAGTTGTGTAAAGGACATTCCCAGGGCTTTGTTTTGGCTTTAAGGGCCTCAGGACTGCCTGCTGCAGGCCAGGGGAAGAGCAGGGTCCTAACAGCAACAGAGAGGCTGAGCGAGTGCAGGAGGAAAAGAAAGCGAGAGCGTATTTTGAGGAAAACAAAGTCTCTGTTGTATTAAGAAAAAAAACTTTGCAGTTGTTTCTGTTGCCAGCTTTTAAAATGCTGTAATGAGAAGCATTTGTGTTTTCATTTCTCTGACCTCACTTCCAAAAAAGAAATTATTGCTTGTTTCTACATACAAATTTTCTCACTGTAGTTAAACTTTATTTTTAATTTTTTTATTGATATTCTTATTTAGGTCATGTTAAAAAAATTGAATAAATGTGACATTTATTCTATAAATATTTAATTTGTCATGGTTCTTATTCAGGTCCAGGTGTTTAGATAATTAAAATAAGGCAAGCCTAATTATTATTATAGAACGCAAAATTTAAAATCTCTTTAAAAAGTGTGACAGCTTGACTTATTACTTTAAATAATTAATTTGTTGCACTGAAAAAGAAGTTTTCCTCAACATGTAGCATTTTTTTTGTTTCTTCTCAGTTTACTAAACTAAACTGTACTAAACTTTTTATATTTCCTCTTCTCTTATTTTTAGTCATGTTAGGATAAACAAAATATTTTTGGATATTTCATTTATTTATTTATTATTTTATTGCTACACCCAAAACTAAATAAATAAAGCGAACAAACAGCATTGCAAAATTCTGGAACGTTTTTATTTTCTTTTTTTAAATAATAAATGAAAAGTCTCGTTTGAAGGATTTCCCTTTTAAATACATCTCGTCTATTTCTGCAGTGGATGGCACATCTTTTGAATTGCTCGGGGGGGGGGGGGAAATCTTGACCACACAAAGCTTATTGTTTGGTTTCAGTATTCAGAAGAATAATGGTCTTGAAGGTGAAATAGTTGCAGAGAAAAAGGAGAACAGGGAAGAGAGGGCAGTGAGGAGGGGCTCGAGGCCTTGTTCACATGAACCTTGAATTGAGTTGGAAGGAGGGAGGAGGGGGGTTAAAAGAAGAATTGTTCTCCACTCTAAGATATTGTTTAGAGGAAAAAAAGTAGAGCGGGGTAGAGGACAGGACCCAAAAAAAAGAGAGAAAGATTGCAACGAAAGGTGCCACGTCTGTGTCAGAGTGAAGACTTTCTCTCCCTCTCCTTGGTTTCTCCCCTGGAAAGTGGGCATGAAGAGGGGACTGTCAGCATCACACAGATAAAGTGACTGTTGGCCACACTTTGCTGAGCCTGCCCTCCCTTTGTGGATGTTGTTGTGTCTTGTTCCTTTTTTTTCCTCCACTTTCTATCTCTCTCTCTCTCCTGCTCTCTCTCTCCTCTTTGTCTCCATCTCTCGCTTTGCTCGCTTTACCTTGTAGCCAAAGCTTTTCAAACTGCCAGTTCGTCTCTGGGCATCCTGGAGGCACAGCAGAGCCCACACACATACACACACATACTCTTAAGAAACACATACACAGACCCAACGTACAGCAGGGATTTGGGTAATAACTGATTTTGTGTGTATATGTATGTGTGTGTGTGTGTGTTTGTGAGTATTTTTTTCTGGAGTATAGCTAGTGGGAAGACTACTGCGGTGCTGAACAACTGCTCAGAGTAATTTTTCCTTCTCTCTGTCCACATTCTGGCTTTCACTTCTTATACTTCTTGTCACCGGCATCAAAACTTTCTCTGACAAAGAAGAGGAGACTGGTGGCCGCAAAGAGCAAGTGCTTCTGTGGTTAGAGTGAAGGATTTTGGGGGATTTTCTTTCCTCTTTTTTTTCCTCCTTTTTTTTTGAGCAGGCAGATGTGGGTGGGTGGGTGGGTGGAGAGGATTTGGTGACTGTGTGTTTATGGGGGGGGGGAACTAGGCCTCAGACCCTGAGCCTGCTCTAGACACGTCAGGAGACACGCACTCTAATGTCAAAAACCTGAGGGAACAATGGTCAGCTGGCTGCGGCACCAAACGCAAAGCGAGGGGGGACGACAAACACATATGCACGCTCGCGCCACACATGCCCGGCAATACACTCGCACACAGTGGAGGAAGGAGTCAAGACAGGAACAGACAAAGGAGGAAGAGAAGAAGTGAAGGAGAGGAGCGGCCAAGGAAAGTGAGAGGGCTTTTCCCCGGCGTAGACGGGGAAGGAGGAGCTGGGGGGGGGGCCAGGTGGAAGAAGAAGGAGGAGGAGGAGGAGAAGGCAGGGGCGGGGGTGGGGGTGGAACCGAGGGGGTCATGTACCCGCGGGATGGAGCTCCAGCCGGGCCGGAGGAGACGGGAGCCAAGGCAGGAGTCCTAGGCCCCGGGCTCTCTCTCCTCCAGCAGGTGGGCTGCTGGCACCTCAATCTGAGCAGCTGGGTGAGTAACGCTGCTCCCCTGCTTCTTCACTGTCTCTGCTTTTTCTTACCACTGAAGGGTTTTAACATTGTTTTGACAGGTAGCTGTTGTGGTGCAGGCCGGTTGTAGATAGGTGAGGGGAAAGGGAGGAGGGGAGTGTTTTTTGTGGGGGGGGGGGGGGGGGGGGGGGGGCTGAGAGAGTGGTGGCCACTTGATTTTTAAAAAAAAAAAGCCTGTTAGAAATACTTTGACGTTAAAAACTCGTGCATGTTCGTGTGCTTGTGTATGTGCATGCCTGACCTTGATCCAAGACCAGTATCCCAAATATTTTTATTTATTTATTTGTTTTTTGCCACACACTTGTGAGCATAACTTTAAAGCCCACATAATAAACGTTATAAACAATGTGCTTAAATTAATTAAAAAGGCAATAGACGTGATTCTCTCAAGAGGAGAATTATTTACTTGATAATATTTGATCAAACTCATGTCTTAGCTGTGAAATGTAAAATAAGATTTGGGGCAACCTCACAGATTAACATATTCTTTTGTTAATGTTGCCATTCAATTCAGATTCTAATTGCTCGGCTTTCTGATGAAATTCTTAGGGACTGATTGCATTTCAAAAGGCACAGTTCAGTCTGGCTCTTAACGCCGTCATACAATATCACCTCTCAGAGAAGCCTCCTTTAACTCAGGTATGTGAGTTCAAGAGGCTGTTTACACTGAAAAGGAAGAGGGGGAAAAAAGCTTGAACACACGTGTGTCTAAGAGGATGATTTGTCTTCACAGAATACAACAGCTCTACCAAAATACCACTTCATATTTAAGCTATTTGTGCGCAGTTTTATTTATCTGTGACATATCAGAACATGTCCTTTCTGCGATTCTATTTGATGTGCCGACTATCAAAGATGGGAAGCAGAAGGAAAAAAATAAATGATGACGAATGACTTGAGTGTTAGTGAAGAGAGCAGGAGGAAGGGGAGCAAAGGCTCTGGCCCACATAATATTTTTGTTCAGCGCTCTGATCAAGCAGTCAGCATGTCACTGCAGCAAAGTGAATAGATTAACTTTTAAATATACTGTGGTCTCGGGAGCCTCTTGCCCTCGGAGATGCATCTTCTCTGCAAGAGAAAACTGATCAACACCTCCATATCTGCTTTTTAAATCACCCCCCTCCCCCTTACAATCCCCAGGTTCTTAATATTTTGAGGAGTTTTCTTCTTCTTCTCCTGCTTCTTCTTCTGATTAACCAAAAAATTATTATTTTTGAAATGTAGCAGAGTTTTAATCAGCATGTTATCCTGGAAGGTCATGGCTTTGATAAGCCTGTAATTTGTCAGAGCATTTCATATTCCATCGCTGCTAATCTCTAAGTATTCCTTTAGATTGTCTGCTTGAATCTGAGGATTGATTTGGCTGAGTGCTACGAGGACTAGCGTGTGTGTGTGTGTGTGTGTGTGTTTGAACATTCATTGGTATGATATGGCGTTTGCTTAGAGATTAATATCTGTAGCCTGGAGGGGGCACTCTATGCCTCCCAAAGGAAAACTAATTCTGTGTAAACAGATTTCAGCAGGACAGCATCGATTGATACCAGATGATTAGATTAGTGGCAGCACCGTTTGTACTTTGTTTCTTTTTTTTTTGTTTTGTTTTGCTTTATATCAAATCATGCGCACACACATCTCCCCCCTTCCCACTATTGCTGTTGTGTTGTTTTCTGTATGGTGTCACTCCATGTGATTTGGATTCCGGCCACTTGCGTGTTCTGGGAGAGGCAGTGTGCTCTGGCAGCTTTTTCTGCTTGCTTTGGAATTTGGAGGACCCCAATCTATCACGCCACTGTCATCCCCACGTCCCTCACCCCTCTCTTCCCGGTCTCCCTTCCCTGCCCCGGCCTCACTACAGCTCATTAGCGCCCTGCAAGCTGTTGTGACAACTCATCATATCATGACATGAAGCAGGGAGACAGAGGCTCTAGCCCCCTGCCCAGCCACCCACTGGGCCCACAAGGTCGCCACCTTCACATTTAGTGCTCAAATTGGCCCTGCAAGGTTCCACCAGGCGGAAATGCAAGGCCAACAGCTTTTTCCTGTCTGGCCTCCACCTCTCTGTCCCCCTCCCTTTGTCTTACTCTGTCCTGCTGTCACTTTATTCCCCCCCCTGACTTCTCCTGTACCCCATCTCCCTTCCAAAAGGTCTGACATCTGAAAGGCTTTTCACTGATGGAAGTTACCAGCTACTATATATATTATATATAGTTTTTATTTATGCACTTGCTGAAATGGATTGAATTTGCAGGAAGAGGCTGATTATGACCCTATTAAAACATGCAGGCTTCCTGTGAGCATTTTAACCTCACATCTGGAAGAAAGAGGAGCGGATCAGAATAAAAAAAAGAGCCAAGGCGATATTAATAACACAATCAAACGCCAACAACTGCTGCTTCTGTTTGTGTCTGCTGGGTGGATTTCAGCAGCAGGTGCCATATCTGTGTCCTGGATGTGGAAAGAGTAAACGTGCTCACTGATGTTCGCACAAGAGGGTGCCCTTAAATTTTACTTCAGGCTGTTTTGAATGCGAAATCTCTTTCTCGAGCTTGCGAATCAGCTCGTCACATCTGCAGAGCGGCGCGTCCGTCTCCTGCTATATTTGTTTATTTTCACGACATAGGTGGTGGGAAGGATGCGAGTCAGCGGGGGTGTAGGGGCAGGAAATGTTCTTTTCTTTTTACCCCTGGCTTTTGTGGAGCAGGGAGAGTAAAGCCTCCCACGTCGCCTGCTTTTTGTTTCCCTGTGTGGGCCCTGTGCGGCTCAAGCACCCAGCAGCCTGCTAGACGAGTCCTGGGCCTTGCATTGTCCCACAGTGGGCCACAGGGCAGGTGCTGGGCCTCTTTTCCGCAAGGGACCACCGGGTACTGTCTTGACGTCAGCAGGAAGTTATGATGATTGCAAAAAATGCAGAGTGTGCGTATTAGCTGATGGAAGAAGGTCGATATCAGCTGACTGATTGATGTAAGCAGGATGTAGATAACACAGTGGAGGCTAGTTTGACCAATTCTTGAGTCCTCAAACTATAAAGGCTTCTTTTAAAGGACCTACCTTTAAAGTCTTGCAACAAACACCAAAACTTGAGTTTATGTTACAGTGTCCTTTTTCTGGCTTCACGTTTTTCCACCTCCAGCAGGCAGTTCAGCCTACTGCTATTTGCATCACTCTGAGCTTTTCAGGAAAAAAAAAAGAGGACACTCTTATACCACAAGTGACTGTGATGTAAATCGTCTGCCCTCTACTTCTCTCCCTCCCTCTTAGTCCCATACACACCCTCTCTAACACCCTCTGTCTAAATGTGGACTCAGTGGATGGGCATTTTGAACTGTCTTCTCAATGGCCAGGGTCCCTGGACAAAAGAACTCATTTAAAAGTCCACTAAAGCTTTTTCAGCGCAGAGAGTTGAAGAATTGACAACATTCTTTCACATCATTACCCGAGGGAGGAGCGGAGAGACGTGAAGGAGGAGGTTAGGAGGTGAGCGATGAGGTGGTGGGGATGGGGGGACAAAAAGAGGGAGAGAGGGAGAGACCGAGGCCGTCTTCTAGCATTCAGCTGCCGACTCATCGGCCACATTCAGCAGCTGCCGTAACCTCTATCACGATTGTTTTTTCCACCTTTTTTTCATCCCTGTATTCTGGGTGTGCAGATCAGATAAGGATTCCCTAAGCAACAATGAGTGCCTTCGTTTGTGTTTCTTTTTAACGAATCCCATTCCATCTATTCACCCCTCCAACCCTGACACACAAACACACACACCCGCCCCAAACCCTCTCTCCCTTTTCCCATCCCTAGCCTTTTCAGCTCAGGGCTGTGAATGAGTCCCAGGAGTCTCTCTCTGCCTCCCTGGAGTTCTGCTGGGGTTCATTAATCTTTCATTGGGACCACGGCAATAGGGAATGCCCCCCACCCCTCTTCCACACACACTCTTCCCACTCCCCTAGCATTGCCATTATAGAATAGAGGTCTAGATGGCCATGCTTGTACCAACCATGCAGATAGACAGCTTTAAATACCCAGTGAAAATTTAGCACGGGACTCTGAATGGGCTGTTGCTGCATCGGGCTCTCACACAGACACGATATTAACTTCAGCCTCAAACAGACTGGGCGGATGATTAGTTTGCAGCATTAATCTCTGCTCACATTTGTCTTGCCCTGGGCCTGTAGCTTTGCATTTGTATTGTCAATGAGCACTGGGCAGCTGTGTATCTTATGCATGTATCCCCCCACACACACTCCTCCTCCTCCCCTGCCAACATCTAGTCCCATTAATGTTTTTCAAAGTCTTTTGGAAATGTGCCACAGTGGAGCTTTTTTTTCTTTCTTTCTTGCATGGGTTAAAGTCACTAATGAGGGTGTGTGGCCTACGAGAGAGCAGACTGAACACACACATACGCACGCAAGCAGCTTGGTGTCTCACTCCTCTCCCCCTGAACATATCATCCATGTTATGATAAGCCTGATTAGTGCTGCTTCTTTGACTGCTGAGGGCAGGATAAGGATGTGTGGGTAAAGAGGCGAGAGCAGCCTCTGCCACCAGCCTAATCTACAGCAGAGCTCTAATCTGGTTATCTTGTGGTTGGGGACTGTGTGTATTAGTCTGTCCCCAGCCCTGGCCTGATGAGAGGGGGGCTGAGCTCCGGTTAACACAGGGGCCCACGGCAGCACACCCCTAAAGCTCAACTGTAATCTTTGGGTAATTGAAAAAAAAAAAAAAGGGGGGCCTGCGCCACTTAGAAGCACAAAGAGAAGATTACATAGCTAAAACTAATTTGGCAAAAATGCAGAAATGGATTTACGGCCCCACCTCTTCTCTCCTAACCCTTTTATTACAATACACCCATACCCTCCGCGAACTGGGGCCCTGGGGGAATAGATAGAGGGAAGGGGATAGCAGAAGGAGGCTCGAGAGCTGAGCGGAGAGCTGCTAATGACTGTGGATATACGCGCGTGCTCCCTTGATTTTTGTGGTTTACAGATGATCGATTACTTCACTTACAACCGTGGTTAAAAGTGCCTCATCACACATCAAACTCAAATGTGAACAGGCAACCCCACAAGCCTCTTAGATTGTGTTACCGAATTCCAGAGTGACACCACAGAAGTGTTTTTAATTACAAACCATGCTATTTTCACTGTGGTTTGGTGGTTTGGCGCCTTGAGTATACCCAGAATTTGATAGCTCTTCTTTGGAGAACTTTCAAGTTGTAACTCTATGGCAGGCGCCTGCAATCTTTAACTCACATCCCAAATATTAACATCCTCGCCTCTTTTTTTTCTCTCTCTCCCCTCCTTTCCTCTTTCTTTATCGCTGTCCATCTTATCTTTCTCTGTATCCTCCTCCTCTCTCTTGTCTCTCAGTCTAATAAGGTTCCAGTGGTACAGCACCCCCACCATGTGCACCCTCTCACGCCTCTGATCACCTACAGCAATGAACACTTCACACCGGGGAACCCCCCACCTCACCTACAGACAGACGTGGATCCCAAAACAGGTACGGTCCGGAGTGTTTTCACACAAGTTTAACTGGCGTGCGGAGACGGGCGTGCTTGATTTCTGCTCGAAACACCTTCAGAATTAAGTGCACTTGTTTTCCAAAAGCGACAGGATGAACCTCCCGAAAACCCAATTATGTTCCGAACAAATTAACAATAAGTCTCAAGGGGTGAAAAAACACATAAGCTTCTCTTCTTTGATAAGGAACCACAGCTCTTTGAACAGTATGTAGTCGTGTTCATGTCACACTTTCAATGCAGGTAACGTGAAAAGGAATGAAACAAAAAAAAAGCTTATTTTATCCATTAATTGCTCATTTGATGACTTCATAAACATGACTAGCACTGTTTACAAGATACTTAATGTAGGACAAGGTCAGCTCAAGTGCTTCTTATTGAAAACTGCTGCTCTAATTTGTTTCTGATTGATTCAGCTATCATGCTCACTAAAATTGTTTGGTTTTGATTGAGGGGGGTAAAAAAAAAAGGGCCTTACATTTCAGAACAACAACCTTGCAGAGTGCCTCGTAAAGTTCTCGTTAAACGTGGAATTCAGTAAACAGCCACCGCTCTAATTGCCAATGCTCAAAATAATACTGCCACTGTAGTGGGAGCTCTTTACTTTTAAAGACCAGCAAGCACACAGTTTTCAACTAAGTGCACAAAACCCCTCGGTATGAAAGATTTACACAGACTTTTACAGGTTTTCTCCACGCCTGCTTTATAGCCTGTTGATCCTGCAGTCAGTGTCCATGTTTATACTCACAATTCAGTCTCCTACATTCATTCAGCGCACTTTTTTTAAGGCAATTTCATTCATTTCCACGAGCATCTTGACCCAGCACTTAATTTTGCTAACTGTCATTCAGCCCGTCCTTTCAGGTTAATGCATTTTCAGTGTGCTGAATAATTTCATGCTTTTCAGAGGTCTCTGGTGGATTCACTTAGTGTTTTAGGTAATAATGTTCCCTTATTATGATGGCCCTTACAAAGGGGAAATAATGTGCCAGCTGCTGTTTAATGTAGTGCTTAATGGGGCTGCTTAATTGGGCACAGTGTTTAATTAATTAATGAGCTATATTAGGTCTTGAGCGTTGGGTGGCGATGGGATAATTTTCCACAGGCTTTCTTTTTTCTTTTTTTTTTAATAGAACTCACTTTTGGTATAACTGTACTCCCAAGAAAAGTTTTCTGCTTTGGAAAAAAGAGTCCATACGTACCATAATTCCTCAAGAGTCAGATCCTGGATGAGCTAAATCAGCTGGGAACAAACACCAGCAGAAGCCAACGTCTTTAATCTATGAAGATTCATCTGGGTTTACGTTGGCTTTGTTACCACAGGCCAAAATACCTGAAGCATCAGCTGGATGGGCAAAAAGCAAGCTGTGTGGAAGAAACGCACATCAGCCAGCCAAAAAAAGAAAGAAATAAAAAATGTCCCCCAGTTCCTGGTCTGCTGCACATAAACCCCTCCCTGCCACACTTTTACACTTGTCTAGTGTTCCCTGTTTGAAGTTTGTCATGAGAGAGAAAGTTATTTTTACTGCTGGCTGTGTACGAGACCTTTTCAAGGCATTCGTTCGGGGCAGCTTGTCGATGCAGCTCCTTCGCCTGTCAGCTGCCACAGAGAGTAAAGGCAACACCGTGGATGCTGTGATTGCTCGGCGATGCCCTCAAAAAGAGCTGTCCTTAAATTGGATATCTTTGTCACCGTCGGTGGGTGAAAAACAAAATTTGCTGCTTGTTTTATGCTAAATCTGAGGATCACTTCAACGAATGGAGACTGATGATCGGATATTGGGGTTTGATCGTCACTGCGTTGTACTTCTGGTAGCATCGAATGTAAAGCTAATTGACTATTAATCTGATTTAAATCCAGAAATATTGAGGTGAATTTGAAAAAAAGGAAGCTCTTAACTGCTTTGTTTATTCATGTATGTAATAACTACGCCCATACAGCGAGGACTGTCAGTGTAAATCAGCGGGCAGATTCAACTGCTAGCCTCATATTGGCAGCTCTTTGATCAGATAGAAAGCTTTAATTATGATACTATGTTTTGTTAACTTCTAAACCGCAGTCATTTTATATCATTAATCTTCTGAGTCACCAGACAAATGTGACAAGAATCGTGTTGGTGTTTTTTCCTCACCTCTCTTCCCCTCTGCCTCTTCCAACACACTGTGCCGCTGTGCCGCCTCAAAGGCCTTTGATCAGGAAGTGTGATTTAGCACTGTGTACATTCGATGCAACAAGCCCTCTTCCTCCTCCTCTTCCTCCCATCTGCACTCCTGTGATGTCTGCCCCGTTCATATGTGAAACTGAACAAAGAAAAGATCCCAGCACTGACAAAGATTTTGGTTCTCCTCTCTCTGTCATCGTCTCGTCCTGTCCACCTCCTCTCTCCTCCTGTCATCTTCTTTTTCTACTTTTTCTTCTTCCACAGGAATTCCAAGGCCTCCACATCCTCCAGATATATCTCCTTATTACCCACTGTCACCTGGCACTGTCGGCCAGATCCCCCATCCGCTGGGATGGTTAGTACCACAGTAAGCAAATCCTTTTTTTACTTCTCTTTCATCTTTATTCTCCTGTGAGTTGTGCGGAAAGGCTAGAAACATCTTCATGCTGTGATGATTGCTAAGCATAAAGGTGCGCATCAAGCTAAACCATTAAAGAGTGGCACTGTAAACAAGAAAAGTGGATATTACCTTTCATACATTTCATTTATGGATTTATGGACACAGTTTTAAAAGCTTTCTCTGTCTCTCACTGGCCCACCAACTTCCACACTCGCTGCTTAACCATAGCAGCAGCTCCTTTAAGCCCTCACCAACCTCAACTTGCTATTTTGTGTCAAATACTATTTTGCATGTCTGTGTATGGTTCAATTAGATTAATGAACTGTGATTGCCCGTATTTTACCCACAATTCCACATAGGGGCTCTCCCCTGGTAACTCTTGTCAACACTTGTTAATATGACAAAAGGCTACAAATTAAGCTCTGTTAATTTAATGTTTTCTCACCGCGATCTAAATACCGAGAGAGGCCTTGAGCGCAGCCATGGCGCCCTTTGATTTGCTGCACTTTATTTTGGTATAAATTTACATTCATTATTGTTTGTCTTTGGATGTGTAGACCTCAATTAGTGTGATGGCTCCATTAAAGAGACCCGCGCTTCGTCTTTAATTATCACAACAAAACACCTAGTTCCAGCTTGGGGAGGAACGGGGCCCCACTCTGTCGACACAGAGCGAAGGGTTATGAAATTTAATTAGCCATTGCTATCAAGATTTGTGGCATTCAAATTGTTCAGAGTTTTCCTCCCTTTGATCTGCGCTCTGCAATCCCCTAGATTTTTGTCCTGATCAAATGAGAATAAAGAGGCCCACGGTGGGGAGAAGTGAGAGACAGAGGGCTTTAGCTTCTCCTCTTCCATCAACTCTGTTCCTTTACCTTTCTGTCTTTCTTCTTTTCTTCCCTCTTCTTAGGCAAGGTCAACCTGTTTATCCAATCACAACAGGGGGTTTTAGACACCCCTACCCAACTGCGCTCACTGTCAACGCATCCATGTCAAGGTGAGTTAAGCCCTAAGAGCTAAACACACGCATGCTTGTTCTCATTTGCTTGTACCTTCACTGGTGTGTGTTTGTGTTGGCTGTGAGGGCAATGCGCAAGCAGCACACACACACACACACACACACACACACACACACACACGCACGCTCATGTGCACAAACAGTGAGCAGAAACTTCTCCCTTAAGGAGCGCTCCCACTCCCCCATCTCTGTTCAAAAGGCCAATTCTCCAGTGTGGGGCTTCAGCTAGCATGCTCAAATATTAATTATATTTATCATTTTCTAATGAGGCCCCTGAAGAACATTTACCCCCGCTGCATGTCAGGCTGATGTGAAATGAGATGGGGCATGTCCTTGCTGTGAGTTTAAGCAGGCAGACAGATAAACAAACAGCAACACTTTGAAGAGGACTACGTAATATAAGCTGGGGTCTGACACTTGGCCAGTGCTTTGGTCCAGTTCATCTGCTGCTCTGGACATTAGTGCACCCATGGGAGGGCATTGTGTGTGTGTGTACTCGTTGCCATCTTTTATACATGTGTATCTATTTGTCAGTCAGCAGTTAGCTACTTATTGTTCCCCTGAGGAACGCACGTCTTCTCTATTGTGTGGGAAGTGACCGTAATTAATTTAGGATGCCTGAAAACCCCATGATTTGTGGGTCTGGATGAGTCAAAAAAGCACCAAGACAGAAAAACAAACAGCCTCCCACTCTCTCCACTCCCACTGCTCCTCCCTCCTCCCTCTACATGCCCCTGCAGCAGGGGACTTTGGACGGCGCTGGTTTGGAGTCTAGGGATGAAGCCAAGCTTTAGTTTAATTACAGCCTGATTGGAAAAGCAGCTCCTGAGGGCGGCTTGTTTAGACCTCTGTGACATTGATGGATCATGTAGATGCAGGAAGGGAGCAGTTTCAAGAGGGAATTATGTTTTGTGAAGCATAACCCTGAGAATAAAGGGTAGCTTCATTTATAGGCTAACCTAGACGGTTTACTTCAGTTTTTTTGCATCTGGTTTTTTAAAATTCTGTCTTGCACCAATTTTGCTTTCTCGTTGGAACGATGTCTGCATTAGAGTCAGATTGGGCCCCTCACAGCCCATCCCCAGCAAGTCTCAAGTGCAAAGGGTCAGATGGTGGGTCTATCCAGACATTGGCATCTGGCAACAGTACCCAGCCAACTTGGGCTTTAAGTGACTGCTAATTTGGTCCCTTAATGACAGCCTCTACATTGTGATCATCTTATTTCCAGTGCGGCTAATTGAATATACTGGCTGGGGTGTGGGGGGGGACTGGCCATGGGGAAGAGCTAATGCCCTGTGATGAGGCCCCTAATTGAATTAGTATAACTGAATAGATGGAGGGCTCTGGGAGTTCTCTGGTGAATGGGAGGGTTTAGTACATCACCCCCCTCAAAATGAGGGGAAAAAAATGTACTAGCTGACAAAATCTAGTAACAATTTGTCTAATTGTGTCAGCAGCATAGCAGAATCCCTTCATCACAGCCTGCTTCAGCTTGTTGGTTTTGTTTAAAGATCAGGCCACACTGCTGTGATAGCTCAAACGATTTGTAGCGTGCAGGCTGGCTGCGGAAAATCTGAGAGAAAAGACATCCTGGCTTGTACTCTTGTCGGGAGTTAGGTCTTTGCAGGAGAGCGCTGCTTCATATCAGTCCCGGGTGCCTTAGCCCGAACTGAATTAGGATTCAAGGAATGAATCCGGTACCTCGTAGTCCCCCCCCCCCCCCATGGGCACCTTACACCTAGGTCCTGTTAAAAAATACATTCTTGTAGGAAGGGAGGAAAAAGAGCCAAGGAGAGTAGAGACAGCAGTCAGCGGAGCAAATGAAAGACATTATTTTGATAATAGGGTTGGAGCCAGTGCAGGTCCCCCATATTGTCTGTGTGCGTGTGAATGTATGTGTGACAGGTGGGTGGATGTAGAGGCCCCCTTGCCCCTTGTGCTTAAGCCTGCCCTTTGATATGTTCCCCCGTCATCCCACTCCCTCTCTTTTCCTGGTTAACGGGAGAAGCGCACCGGCCGGATCATTATACATTAAACAGGCACGGGGGCTATCGCTTCACACTGGCAATTAAATGGCACTGGCTGACACTGGGCTTGCTGCGCCGGTGACCCCCCCCCCCTTTCCCACCAGCCATTCTTACCTTTGAGATTGAGACGTAGGAGCCCCGGGGTTGGGGTGGGTGGATGGGTGGGGTCTCCAATGCATCTCCCTCTCTGTGTTGGCTAAATTGGTCCAAGGCGCTGCTTGCTGCTGATGAGCCCGATGATGGTGATGATGATGCCCCCATGCTTCAAAGGGATGGCCGTCATGTTTAAACCATAACCTGGGCCGTGCGGTGGCAGCAGGAGGAGGGGTGGAGAGAGGAAACGAAGGAGCGTGGAGGTGGTGAGGGGACAGGGAGGAGTAGAGAAGAAGAAGAGAGTAGAGAAAAATAGATCTTGGAACAGAGGAAATTTTAACAAGTGCACAGAGAGAGAAGGAGGGAGGGGTGAACAGGGAGAGAGGAAACGGGGTGAGTGAAGAAAATGCAGCAGCCTTAATGATGGGCGATATGCAGCCACTGCTGCCGAGCTCCCCATCATCGGATGACATGGCACAAACACCAATGTGTCAGTGATGAAGGGAGAAGAGGGGAAAGGAGAAAAAGAGGGAAAGAGTTTGAGGGGGAGCACTGGCACTCCCCTGAGATGGCCTCCAACAGAAACTAGTTGTTCCTGGCGAGTTTATCCTCATCATTATATTCTGGCTCGGAGCCATGCAGCCAGACACTGCTGGATAATGAGCTGCTTTAAAAAAAGAATTATTTCTCCTTTTTCTTCTCCTTCATCATCCTCTCTTCTCTTGAATTTGTGTGTGGTCACGTGGAACTAAGGCACCATGCTGTAAACATACACATGAACGTGCATGTTCAAATAATCGCACACAAATAATTATTGTCATACATACACTGGCGCATACAGAACAGCAGAGTCTTATGGCTGTTCTAGCCGGTGCGAGCGATTTTTATAAATAAGAGTTTTTGGCTTCGATATGTGGCACAGTTGGAGATGATGAAATGATGATAGGAATGCAGAGGGATGAAGATAAAAATGTCAGTGCTGCTGACAGTGCTGAATAGGCAGAAACGAATGGGGAGGAAATAAATACAGACCCAATACCGGAGTGTATGATAGAACATTTTCATCTAGTTTGCAGAATTCCTTGATAAGAGATAACACTTCAAGCTTTACCTCTCCCAAATCTGGCATTTTCATATCGTTTAACTGGCAAAATGCAATAAACTGAAATCTTTGATCGCCCCTTGTTATCTACAGCTGAATGATGGAAATAGTAATTGCCAGTAGAATCGTATTTGGAAACCATGTGCACACCTATTGTATATGTCATTTGTTATAGATGGCAATGACATGTGCGTGCTGAGAAGTTCTCAGCTATCGAAGGCATTAAACTATGAAAACAGGAGTTCAAGGAGCCCTCAAGTCCTAGACGAACAAATTAAATTGGTAGCTTAACATACCATCGGCAATTAAGAAAACAAATGGACAAGACTAGCTAAAGCTGCGGCTAATAAGCTTTTAAGAGATAAAATGTGTTAAGAATGACATGGCCCTCAACAACAGTCCCAGTTTCTTAGGGAGCCATTGGGAAAATTAATTGCACAACACTAGTTAACAGTATTAATAAACAAAGATCATTTTTAGCTAACATATAAAATGTTAGCTAACATATAAAATGTTAGCTAACAGCAAGCTAAGCTGTTAGCTAAGCTAAATTAGCTAAGCCTTTCCTCTAAACCTGTGTTCTTTCTGTTGACCAGCAGGAGGCGTTACAATTTTTTTTGATTGTCTCACATTGAGCTGTGGCCTCAGTAAAACATCAGTTACTGGTTTTATGTCTTACTGAATTCAGCACGATGTTTATTTTTTTTCATGTTTGTCCCAGTAGTTAGAGACGCATGATAAAGCTACCATATAAAGGATCCAGTATCCCATCAAAAAAATGGACTGGGTGTAGTGTGAATTTGTAGTAATTAAGCAACAGAAAATGACCTTTTTACTATTTTTTAAGCTTTAGTGACTGAGTAAACTGTCATTTTGAGTAAATAAGTCTATAAATGTTTATTAATACTTAGGAAATTTTCATGTGAATGTTTGTATTTAGTGTGGCTAAGGGTCAATTCCATTTCTGTGAAAGAAACTGAAAATACATGATGTGCTTTGACGTGTAGTCTTGTGTGTACATGTGCTCCATCTTCTCATTTCACCTGTGTTCATTCTGACGATTTACACAGTCTTCTGTCCTCTAGGTTCCCCCCACACATGGTGCCCCCTCACCACAGTTTGCACACCACGGGCATCCCTCACCCAGCCATCGTAACACCCAACGTCAAGCAGGAATCCTCGCACAGTGACATCAGCTCTCTCGACAGCTCGTGAGTAAACTTTCTCCTATTACTGACTTTTGGTGACCACTTGGAGATAGACTCTGCTCATCTCACTGCTCTCTGCCCCATCACAGGAAACAGACAGACGGTAAAAAGGTAGAAGAGAAAAAGAAAGAGGTCCACATAAAGAAACCTCTGAATGCCTTCATGCTCTATATGAAGGAGATGCGGGCCAAAGTGGTGGCTGAGTGCACACTCAAGGAAAGTGCTGCCATCAACCAGATCCTGGGGCGAAGGGTAAGTCCTACCAGCTTATTCGCACAAGACATTCAGCCATGCTGATTTCAATCACAACATGGCTGTAAAGGGCCTAATGGGATGGAAGAAAAGAGTCGTAGTTAATGATGACATACTTTGGGATTTACAGAAAGTACACAACATGCACACATTCTTCTATTTTTATCTCTGTTCTGGGTGAAAATCTCTTCTTTCTGTGCCTGGTTTCTCATTTTGCAGTGGCACGCCCTATCGCGGGAGGAGCAGGCCAAGTACTACGAGCTGGCCAGGAAAGAACGACAGCTCCACATGCAGCTGTACCCAGGCTGGTCAGCACGAGACAACTATGTAAGTTTTTAAGTTTACAAGTCGTATTAGCCTCTTCTTTCCCCCCCTTTCGCTAGGTCACATATTCAAGGCCATTTATTTTTGCTTTTTTTTTTTTCCTTTCTTTGCCCCCCATATCAAAATCTGTTCATGTAGATCTAGGACAAAAATGCTCTGGTCTTAAATCCACCTTATCATGCTACAGATAATGACAGTCCAGTAAGGAATAAATAAAGGATGCAAAGTACCAAGTCTTAGTATTAATTTGAGTGGGTTTATCAGTATAGAAAGCATTTAGAACACAGCCCCCCCCCCCTCCCCCAGGGAACAAAGGTCATTTACAGACATATGTGAAGTCAAACTACATTATATTTAAAATATTGTGCAGTCTGTAAATGCCCGAGGTCCCTGGTCCATAGTCATCAGCAGATGCTTTGTAGCTTCCCTGGTGGTGCTCTCCCTGCCCTTTACTGCTGCAGCCTTCACCTCATGACTGCTGCCATGCCTCTTTGCCTTTCCGGTCTTCAGAAAGTGGAATTAAGCCCAATGTGATTAAGATCAGATTACTGACCTGGCCGTTCCAGGGTGTTTAACTTCTTCCCCCTGAATTGCTCTGGGGTTGCTTTGGGTAAATGTTTAGGTTTGCCATTCTGAACGGGTTTAGAGGCATTTCAGAGAATCCTACCACACTAAATGCTTTTGTATACTTCGAGTTGCTTCTATCTGCAGTGAAATCATCAGTAAATGCCACTGGCCAGGTTGATATTTTGTCATTATTCCACAGAACTTGGTTGCACAACTCAACCTGTTTCTTTTTGCATGTGTTTTTGTGGATTACCGAGGGGTTCAACATCATGATTGCTGGCGGGTACATCCTGGAAAGCATCCTCGGCATTCAAACATTACTTGCTGACATTTAAAGTTCGTGAGCAAGTAAATCTTACCTCATAAAAACGTGACCAGGGTGCTCATTCACACCTGCTTGTCTAATAGGGGCTATAAATTAGTCCTCCAATCTGAAAGAGTCGTAGTTGGTTGTTGGCGAGTTTTACCTCTGTGCACATGGGTTTTCAAAATATACACATGTGATTTTGGAAAGACAAGTACCTTAAATGCCACTTTACATGGATACCTCAAACCACCTTGAACTACAATGCTCGGTAATGCTCAGTGAGCTTTGAGCCACGTGAGCAACACATAGCTGCCCAAGAAGTGCAGTATATCCCACATAGCTCTTGCTATGTCATTGTAAAACTACTCAAATTAAAGCTGAGATTTTAAAGTGTGAAATGTTTTGTAGCCTGGATAGTTCGCTCTGACCCACGCATACCTGATTCTCATCTTGGGATCAGTCTGACCACTGCAGTCGCCCAACAGCAGCCTTGAGAAATCCGTCTTCCAAATAAGAAGTGCGTCGAGATGCCTAGGCATTCACAAAACAGAGGAAAATGAAACAAAAGATTAGAGAACAAGAAGAAAAGAGCCAAAAAATAGGGAGAGAGAGGAGGGAGAATTCTGGTCTTGGCCTGCAGTGGCTGCTGCAAACCGGAGGGCAAAGACAGAAAAAAGGCAGAGAAAGAATGAATGAATAAATAAGTAAACACGAAGATGAGTGCTATTCTCTGTTTCATGTTTTGGGCATTCTGCAATATAATAACTAAGGTTCCTGTCTGTGTCTATTTTTTTCTTTCTATTTTTTGGCGGCTAACCAACAGGGGAAAAGGAAGAAGAGAAAAAGGGAAAAGCAGCAAGCAGAGAGCAATGGTAAGTGAGCTGCAATTATCTCTCATATTAGAAGAGCCCCATCATGTGTCAGGCAGATGTGACATCTTGCAAGATAAAAGTGTAGCTGGTTTTTTTGTGTTATGTTTTTTTTAAATTTTTTTTTATTGTGTGTGTATGTGAGTTATATTGCCTGGCTTTTTCTCTCTTTATTTTTTTGGTATAGTTGCTACCCAGTGCAATAGTAGAATTGCTTGTAAACCCCACCCCTCCCTCCTTTTTCCAGTTTCCCTTGCTCTCCCTAGCTAATAGCGACTGAATATGCATGACCCCCCACAGTCCTTCTCACCCCCCCTCCCCTCCCCTGGCCCTTAGCCTTCTAGTATTGTGATATGTTACGAGAATGTGAGGTTTAAGCATCGTGAGAGCCATTAACTTTGACAGTGTTGTGTGCGTGTTTTATATTTACTTGCCTGTGCCCTGCAGACGGACTGCACGACTGTACCGCGTGCGTGTTTGCGTGACTGTGCATGCGTGTGCTTGTTGGGCCTACCTCCCCTTCCCATCGCCTGCTTCCTTGCATGCTTTTATACCAACTTGAGGAAAAAACAAAATAAATCACCTATATCTTAAAAATTAAGGAGGTTTGCTAAACCTGTGATTTTCATTCATTCATTCATTATGCGTTTTAATTCTGATGATGTAAGGAGCAATGACGACTTGTTCTTATGTATTTTGCGCTCGTTTTGGTGACGGATTTCTTCTTGAAGGCCTCTCTATCTGTTCTTTTTTTTTTCCAGAACGCAGAGAATATTTTCCAAACCCTTGCCTTTCACTCCCTCCGATTACAGGTGCTAATGTCATTTTGAGTATTAAATCACTAACTGTTTTATTTTCCTTCCTTTTAAAATTATGTATACATTTATATATCTATATCTATCCATTCATAAATGTGCAGTGAGGCAGGTTTAAGCTTAAATCCTATATTTTGAAATATGCTCTTTTTGCTTTGTTTGCTGCTTTCTTTTCTTCAAAAATGTTGCCATTGTTTATTTGACTTCAGGGTAGCTTATATTTAATTCATTTTACACTCATTTACTGTTGCTATTTAGCTCAAATTACTATGCAGTATGCTTGAGGACCTGGTGATATATATATATATTTATATATAAAGCTAGATTATCATTATGAAGTATGACCTGAAGGCTGTAATGTCAGGGTAAACCTCCTTAATCTATATGCTTCAGTAGCTGCACTTTTGCCTTTCCTATAGGCCAGCATGAGTTTGGCCCAGCCTCTGTCGAATAAGTCTCTGCTCAGACAAAGCCTGGACTCAAACGCTTCCACCACAGCGTTTTGCTGTCACTCAGCTCTATTTCTGATAATGACTTGATTACTGGGTAGAGCTAGCAAGTGACTGGCAGCTGTTCCGCAACAGACCGCCAATGCTGATGGAAAATAATCAACTGTTTGATGCCAGGTCTAAAGAGTAGATTCCCTCTCCAGATTCCAGCCTTTTTAATCCTTCCCCTGGCTAGGGCTAACTCACGACTGTGCTGCTCCAGCAATCTGCTACTTCTTCCTAGTTCTGCCACCTTGACCTCGTCTCTTTGAAACCGTAGTGCGCTGATAGCATCTAACCGTAAATTAATCCAACCTGCATTTGCTCCATTTATACCCCTCTCAGCCAAATCGGTCTTTATCTTCAGCTTTAACTCCAGCCAGAATTTAGATTATGCTACTGAAAGGTTTCCACTGTTAACATCCCGATTGGATAATTTGCATGCATTTTGATTTTTACTTGTGTTTGAAACTTACTAATCGAGTTCAGCCCTATCTTTAAAGGCACACTTGATAATGGCTTTAAGGGGAATTATTTTTTCTTTTTCTTTTGGGTGCGGGGTTTTGATTTCTTGCAAAATGAGCCACTGCCAAGCTTCATAGATTCACTGTTTTTTCTCCTTATTTCTCTCCTCTTTTTAATTTCTGTTCCTTATTTTTTTTTTTATTGGTTTTGGTTCTATTGCTCCTCTCTGCTGGCTTCCCTTCCTTGTTGCGGCATCAGACCTGAGCGCTCCTAAGAAGTGTCGAGCGCGCTTTGGGCTCGACCAACAGAATAACTGGTGTGGCCCGTGCAGGTGTGTATGGTGTGTGCTTGCACTGGCCAGGGCCAGGTGAAGGCTGGGTCACTCTACGCTGGGACTTCCTCCTCTCTTTTATGCTGCTGCTTTTCCTTTCTCTTCGCTTCCCTCCCCCGTCTGTCCCGCCAGGCTATTATGACCTCTCAGCTTCCTCCAGCCACACCCTGCCGGTCTATCTCTGGGTTCACCCTATTTGATTTTTTACCTCCTGTTTGGGGAAAAAGGTTTTGCGTACGAGTGCTTGTATGAGTGGTGTCTGTGTGTATGTGTTCAAGTTGCAAAGTTGCAGGATGCACAGTTACAATGAGCCTTACTGAGATTAATCAGAAGTCCTAAACTGGCAGGTCGGGGCTTGGAGGTTCTGGAGCCTGATGGCTTGGTCAATATGGAGGACATCCCAGTGTTGCCAGCCTAAATCTAAGCCCTGGCTACATGTTTTTGTCTGTGCAATGACGTGTCCATTTTCTTTTTTCTTTCTTTTTTTTTCCTTTTTGTCTCTGTGTGTGTGTTTGTGTCTACCTCTTTGGCTAACAGATGCAAATACCCCAAAGAAGTGTCGTGCCTTGTTCGGGCTTGACCAGCTGAGTTTATGGTGCAAACCATGCAGGTATAACTCCTGTAGTAGCAATGGGAGGAAAGACATCCACAATGAGCATCTTCTCCTTGATTACTGGCTCAGATGTCTTGCTAAAAACACGTTTCCATCACTGTGGTAACAGATGGAAAACTTCTCAGCTCCCCTTTTCCTAACTGAGAAGTTTCCTACTCCTCTAAAGTCAGTTCAAGCCAAGTGTCAGAAAATGGATTTCTAAATAAGACTTCCAAATATTTTATCCAAACACATGTTGAAAGATCATGGCTCCTAATGTGATTTAGCAGAACATTTCTGACCGTCTAAGCTGCTACGATTGAAATCCATTTTCTCTCCAGGCAGTGGATAATTCCCTCCCATCCTAAATGTCATGTATGTCCTAATTGGCACTCTTTTTGAATAACACTGTGATGCTTACAAATTTAGCCCTGCTTTCTCTGAGGGCCTGCTCAGTGACACTCTTTTCTGTGCCCTCTTCCTCCTCCTTCTCCACCTCTTCTTCCTCCAAACTCCTCTTCGATAACCCTTACTTAGTCCCTACCTGTTGTCTTTCTGTTCTGACACAAGCAGTCTTTGAATTGGGAATATTTTCATGGTAGGTATTTGTTTCTGCTAAGTAATACCCTTCTTTGTGTCTGGCTTGCACCACATCTTGCCCCACTCTTTCTCTACACATTTCATCGCAGCACATTGTCTGTTTAATGTTTCATTTTCACTGTTTCTAAAACACAGATGAGCTTAAAAAAAAAAAAGCCAAAATTTTGTAGCAAGATGAACACCAAAAGGTCATTTTTCTGTTTTTTCTGTAACCGTTAGCTTCCAGCTGGCCCCTTCCTTTACAGCTGACACACACATTATCAGAAACATGGCTTTATTTCTAATAATAGCACATCATGAGATCAGGAGACTGAAAAGTGCAGTAAATCAGCCTTCATTTTAAGAGCAGAGAGGTTAAAAGTTCTCTCTGGGCTCCATTTCCTAAAAGATGCATCTGCTATAATTTCCCCCGAGACAGAGAAATCAATATCATACACGGGCACATACCATAAATCAATATGTCTGTTAAAAAATGGATATTAGCTCATTTGTTGCAGTTTGACAGACAGTTATCGAGAGCGGGGCGCGCATGTAGTAGCAAAACGATACCTTTTTACGCCCGATCGATGCGCCGCGCCGTCCAAAAAAGCTACAGTATCGGCACAGGATGTACTTAACAGCCTCATCCTCACTCTTTTCTGCTGTCCTGGTGTTGTGTGCTTGCACTGTGTTGACTTCATCAGAAATGCATGCCTTTTTTCCCCCCCACCCAGCATGTGATTGTGGGCTTTTATATGTAATCTGTCGATGTCCTTCCTTCTTTTCATCCTCAGTGATCTGCTCTCCGTTTGCATTTATGTAGATCAGAGTTAACAGAAATAAAGGTTTAATTAAACAGTAAGTCAGCGTTACATGTTCCAAAAGGCTCAGTTTTTGGTCTATTTTTATTTATTTTTTCTTACTCGACATCCCTGTAAGTCTTAAATACTGGTACTCCGCGGCCTTCGGGCATTCTTGTGATAAAATAGAGAGCTGAGAGAGAAAGGGGTCACTGTCAGGGTCAGGGTAAAGATGAGGTGGGCAGAGATTCCCCCTTAACCAAATCTGAAGCACAGCCTTCAGAGCAGAGTCACCACAGAAAAATGCAACAATCCCCTGCTCTCCTGATCACCCCCCCTCCCTTCTGTGTTTCGTTCACCGGGTTCTGCGAGCGCAACGGGCCTGGCCTCGGGACGCGGCAGGCAGGGGGAGGGTCCCAACCCCAGGCAGGAATGCAAACATGGTGCTTTGACCCCCCTCATGCACACACACACACACACACACACACACACACACACACACTTGTGTCTGTGGGGCAGATGCAGGGCAGTTTGGATCCTGTTGACTTTTTCGCCTCATATCCAAACTCTGTTCCCTCAGGAGAAGAGAGAGAGAGTAGAGTCTGATAGAAGTAGAGCAGTGAGCTGGGTCCAGTAACAGTTGTGTTAGAGACAACAGGCTGCAGTTCTTCCTGTAAGAACAGCAGAGCGTTAGGAGAGCAAACGCGACCACAGCTCATCTCTTTCATTCTTCATCGTCCTCATCTCTGTGTGCGTGCTTCTCATTCCCTTTCTGCTTCCTGTCCAGGCGATCTTTCTTCAGTGTCTGTCCTGCCTAATGACTTAGAAACTGACTATCATTTCTACCACCTTCCTCCTTTACAAAGTTGCTTAAATGCACCTCCAAACGTTATCCATCGAGTATTGTTTCTTTTTAATAAACCCTCTCCCCACAAATTTCTGAAGGGAAAGGTGCATTTAAGTCAGCAACAGTGCTAAGATGATATTCAGTGTGAAGCTGTGACACTGAGAGACGCTCTCTTTCTCTCACCTTGTCCTTTAGGAGAAAAAAAAAGTGCATTCGCTACATCCAAGGTGAAGGCAGCTGTGCCAGTCCTCCCTCTACGGACGGAAGCTTACTAGACTCCCCCCCATCCTCCCCCTCCTCAGTGGTTCCTTCCCCCTCCTCAAAAGAGTCCAAATCTCAGACTGAACAAATGCAACCTCTCTCACTGACTATGAAACCGGCCCACCAGCCACTCCACCACCCGCACCTCCTGGCTGGGCCTCCACCGCCATCTTTGGTTCAGCTGGAAAACTCTGCCGCAGCAGCTAGCAAAACGCCCGCCGCCTCCTCCCACAACGGAGCTCTGGAGCACCGTGACGTCTCGTCCTCGCGGCAGCCGGGCTCCTCTGTGGCGTCCTCGATGGCCCGGCCCTCGGCATCGCTGTGTCATTCCCACTCGCTCCTCCCCTCCACAGCCCCACAGCCTCTGTCGCTAGTGACCAAGTCTATAGAATAGTCTATCCTATTCTCCTCCTCCGTTTGTTTTTTTTAGCTCTGCACACACACACACTCACACAAACATCTTTCTAGGCCCTCTCTCTGCTCCGTTTCACTCGCCCTCGGTTCTTTTCTCTTTCTGTTTCTGTGCCATAAGGCTTTGGAATTTTAGGTTATGTTTTTATTAAAGTTCATTGGTCAATATTTGACCCGTCATTATCAGACAAATCTAATTATTATAAAGAAATGATACAATGAGCTGTAGTATAGCTTTGTGAATCTGCCAAAATTTTTATGAATTTTGTTTTTGTCTTTTTTGTAGTTTTAAAACAGCGCAAAACAGAAATTATCTAGTTCAGCATCCAAATGTTTAAAAAGACGGATATAAAAAAGGTAGGCTAGATTATTCAACGAGCCCTTTTCTTGAAAGAGTTGGTTCTCCTTCTTTATTTGTATTAAATACGAGCTTGCGAACCAATCATTCGACATCTGTTCAAAACTCTTGGAGGGCATGAGGCTAGCGGTGACACCTCTCTGAGGAACAACTTTAATTGTGATGTTACTTGTTCTTGTTTAAATGTACAGAATAACGGGGCGGGAGGGGATTACTGTGTTAAATATGCATTCTTCCACTGCGTTGTCTTTTTTTTCTTTGTTGTTTACCTTTGGGGTGGAGTCAGGCAAGTTTGGGTGGGCTTGAGGGGAGGTCGGGTGGGAGGGTTGTGGGTTATTAAATTCAAAATGTCACAACGCTAGGACCAGTAGTATTTATTGCTTTAGAGATTGCTTGTTGTATCTTGTATGTGTCTCTTTTTTTTTCTTTCTGAATACATTGTACAAATATTTTTTCTTAAGGTAAGCAACTATACGAACGATCCATTTTTACAAGGAGGTTTTAAAAAGGCAAATCTTTTTGTTATCTTTCCTCTCCGAAAAACCTGGATTCCGCTCAGTGTACTGTGTAGATCTCATCAACAGATGTATGCACAACTTCATTTCAAGAAATGCGTCTATAAGCCATTTTACAGGAAAAAAAAAAGAAGAAAAGAAAACTTGAAACACGAGACAGTGGGTACCGCGTGTTCAGTAGTTGGAAAAGTGTCAGATGCCCTTCTTTTTTATTGCACAGTCACATCTCTCGGACTGTAGATTCGTGTACAGATTTTCCGTGCCAAAATTTTGTGATAATTTTTCCTCTGCCCCCACCCCAACCATGCTGTAGGGATCTCTTTTTGTTTTGTTTTGTTTTGTTGTTGTTTGTTTGTTTTGTTTTTTTAATTTCGATACCATTTTTTGCTGTGACGTTACATAGATTGCTATGTATGTAGTATAAATGTTGCTATAACAAATGTGTTTGGTAGCAAATTGTCAAATATTAAAATTTAAACTTAATAAAAAGACGGACATCATACTGTATAAACCCACCAGGGCCAAATTATGTATATTAGGAAGTTCATAAAAAAACTATTAAATACAAAAAAATACACAAACTGCCACTTTTAAGTACACTACTACATATAGGTAGATAGAAAAAATAGGCATGTTGATGTTGCAAGAGGCTGTAAAAAAAGCTACAAGAGAATCATCCACTCGGTGCCATTGTAGTTGACATGACGCGACTGTAATCTGTCGATTTCTTCTCTGGTTTATTAAGATGCTAATGATAAATAGTTTGAATGTTTCCTTAACGGCTGTGATGTTCCTGTTCTATTTTATGCTCTTATATTTTTTTGTTTGTTTTTTCCTGTTATTTTAAATGGTTCTAAAACCATGTTTTTTGTAATGAATAAATGTTTATGCTGTACAGTCTCTGTAGCATGCAGTTCTGTATTAATAAAAGCAACTTAGTATGTGCGCATCTGTGTTTCGCTTTTATTCTGAAAATCCCCGAACCCAGCGTCTCAGGATGGGGGTCTTATAAGGAAATCTGCCAAAAAATGTAGCATTTTATTCAAATAAAATCTCGAGAATCATCATGTCGTAATCATAAAATGGAAATATACATCCAAGCGTGTTTTTTGGGGGGCTACTTGTTTTTTTATTATTATTATTTGCTATACAAAATAACAGAGGTGTTTCGTATTCTACTAAAACAGTTGTGATTAACTTCTGCAAAACTTTTCATAGTGAGAAGGAGTAACATCACTTAGATAATTTGAACCGCTCCTCCTATAACAAGTCTTTTTTTTTTTTCTTTTAAATTATAAGCCATCTTTATACTCGTTGTTTGCAGGGCAGTACATCGTGCGCAATCAGAAAACAAGATAAAACATGTTTAGAGCTGGATATTATGATTTGATGGGCTCATCAGTGACCAATCACAAAAAACAGCACTGGTTTATTTTTCTCTACAAAGGTCAACTTCCAACTAACCTTTGAACCCTTCTCTGTCCCACTACTAACAGTAATGCTCCGCTATGTGATCGCTTTTCGATGTGCTTACAGTCCTGACAGATACCTGCATCTACTGGTGGATTTAAAAGCATAGGAAAGAATGTAATGAAGGATACCGGTAGATGTTTTAGAGCACAGATGTCAAACTCTTTACAATGAGGGCCACATACAGCCCACTTTAATCTTACGTGGACCGGACCAGTGAAACACGTTTCTGTCAGTGTGAAGATGTTTAACTAAACATTTCATCCCAGAGGTAAGAAAAAAAAAGTCTTTGTTCTACATGAACAATGAGTAAAATGACAGGAAAGTTTCCTGTAGTTTTAAATGTAATGTTTTGGGGGTTTTTTTCCTTTCTTTTTTTTTTTTTTAAACAATTTTTAGCACAAATGTTCAAAGTTTTAAACGTTTAAAGTTCAAAATCTACATCCTCACAGCCATTTAGTGGGCCGGACTGTAGTCTTTGCCTGGCCAATTTTAGAACCCCGGGCCTTATGTTGGACAACCCTGTGTTAGACAGTGCTAAAGATTTGCATTACATGTGTGTGTAAATTCTGTATTATGCTATATATTTTGTATTTTATGTTGTATGTTTAGCATTTTCTAGATGTTTGTAAGGCTGCTACTATAAGCTGCTAAAGGTAATAATAATAATTATGCACTCTGTCGTGTCTCCCTTACCTGCAATGTGTTTACCAGTGCATATTTCTAATAATATTTGTTCCCATTTTTCAGAATAATTTTAAAAGAAAATCTGATTTTGCCTTGAACTCTTTGCACAGAGAGGTCAGGGTAGCTCTCCCTCGTATCCAAGATTTAATACTGACCAGACTGCAACCCAGACACAACAGCTGCTGCTTAAGGGGAAAGAAATGACACATCTGTACAAGTTCATGCATTCAAACAGATAAGAGGATATTCTTCTAGTGTTCAGGACCTTTCATTAATCCCAGGCTAAGTTAATCAGTTATTATTGCTCAGTATATGGACACTACAGATTTGAGCAGCTGACACTGATCTAGGTTCACGTTCTATTACCATTTAACTCCAAGCTTCTCTGTATTCCTGCCTGCGTTACCAACTATGCTTTTTTATTTCAAGTATCGAACAGAGTTGAAAGTAGAGTACTTTGTGCATACGTTTAAAAAGTACAGGACAGCACAAATGTGTGAGAGGACTGCAGAAGTAGTCTGGTAAGAAAGGCAAGAACTACTGTGCTCCAATCTTAACACTTCATAAGAAGAATCTCCTTTTCCCACATTGCCTGAACACATTCAGTCATTTGTGTCTCATGCAAATGGACCTCTTGTGCTAAATTCATGATAAGGTGAAACTTCTCTTATTCCCATAGGGAAATTTTCCATTCCCTAGCCTCTGTTTAACATGGAGGCCAGAGTTCAGGATGAGCTGAGGGCAGTGGGACCTCTGGAGCTGCAGAATCACTGACATGTAGAAGAACATTAAAAAAAGACTTTTTCTTGGTGACAAAAGTACGTTATACTGGGGCTGGATGTGTGCTCCACAATGAAGTATTAATGGACATTAATGCAGATTAACATAGGGTGGTCCCTGAACACATTCAGCATTTCAACACAGTTTCAATACAGAGGTTTACAGAGGTTTGATCATAGCTGTCATTTATTGCATTGGCTTTTAGACATTTTCTTGCCATACCATCCATTAAACATCACCACTGCAGGATTTCATCTGTTCCACTGAAGTTGTGTTCCTGTGTGAGGAAAGCTGTGTACAAAGTTTCTGTAGTATATGCAGTGTTTTTTGGGCAGGGTTGGTCTTCATTTACGAGGCATTCTCAAGTTATCAACAACCACTTCACAAGGAAGAGTTTCTCTGTACGTGATTGTGTTTTTTTCCCCACTCCTTACACTGAGGAGCTTACCACTGATTTCTTATTCATTCCAAGTTTCCATGAATATACAAAATAGCCGAGCAAACAACACAAAAGTACTAAAGCTGTAATGCAGACTGAAAGCCAGGCGAAGAAGAGCTGGAAAAGAAAGGGTTCACTTGCGATCAAGGAAATGCAGGAATTTTTCTTCGTTCCCTTTGAATGTTTGCACATTTAATGTATTTGTGCAGTATATACCCTTGAACCCTGAACCGGCGAGCTACGTATAACATGGACGTGTCTGTGATGGTTCTATTGCACTTTGAGAAGGAGGAGAGGCTTTGTGTACCTGAGTAGAGAAATTAAGTGTTTTGATGTGAGTGTGGCATGGAGGAACAATGTTGAAGGCCATCGCCGCAGGCAAGCATACAAATCAGAAAACACTGCAAAACATTAAATATGTCCCCTATGTTACAACAAACAACATACAAAGACATATTGTTTTGGATGTATTCCCCTGACCCTCATTGTGGCAACAAGACAAAACTGAAAGGTTGCAGATATGGCTGCAGCATAGCATAAACAACTAGTCTCTTTTATTAAGATTAAAATGGCACATGTTTTCATATAGCTTCATATTAGCGGATGAATGTCGTACTTCATGATCATAATCTCTTTTTAATCTCAGTTGGGTTCAATACAAAGTTAAAAGGGGGCTGGGGGGGTCAGTGTTCACTTTCCCTGTGCAGACGTACATTTCAAAGATGCTCTTTAGTTTGGAGCCACTGCCATCTCTGAAAGGAGTTCTCATAACACTGTAGAGGCATACAAAATTAAAAAGCCTGAATTGCATAGCTAGTTCAAAAGAATATATTGAAACCAATTCCAGTGCATTGTGGCCCTTGTTGTGACCTTCATCGCATAGGAACAAACCTTCATTCATTCTTCATGCACTTGAGTATACTGCTCCCTGAAGAAAGACATCAAATTTCATAGGTTCAAAAAGCACTTGAGGAATTGTTTGGGAATAGGAATACCGAGCCAGTGGCCCCGCATACCGTTCTTGACCGTATCTCATGGAGTTTATATTTAAGTCACGAGGATGAACTGAAATCTATTGATTTTTGCAGGACTGTCGAAAGAAAAACAAGTAAAGGATCCTGAGGTGAGGTCAATACTTACAAGTTTGCACTCTATAGTGTAGGTGAAGTGCTACAGTGCAGTCTGCGTGTTATCAGTGTTTTTGGTATTCTTAAACACTGGGCTGAAGAAAAACGGTAGATGTAAAAGGTGTTTAATTACTGAAAAAAAAAAACCTAATATTTTTTTTGTTTATATTAGACATGCTGTTTGAGAGAAAGAACCCAATTCCTCGTAGGGTATGTGTACACATACTTGGCCAATAAAGCTGATTCTGACTGTCTCTTTCTGCATTGTTGATTTTTTTTCTTTTTTTGTACAAGCAAGTTGATAAAAAAGAGAAAAGTTAGTAATCCTTTGTCTATGTCTTTAGCTTTTGATGCTGAGACCACCTTGTTTTCATAAAATCCTAACACACACTGAGTCATGCATAGACTCAACATCATCTTCCATCCTCACACTGTTTAGCAAGAATCAGCCCACTCTTTATTCACTGACAACTGTCCGATGACCTTGAAGAATAAAATGATGCACATGAAAGGTGAGCATTTCAAGACATTTTTTTCCTCTCTCTCACAATATGAAAGAATCTCTTTCATCAAATAAATAAACAGGGGCCAACAAATGAGGGAAGATTTGGTATGATTTGGTGCTTTTCCTAAAGGACTATCCCACAGTGTGCCGGCAGCAAGGCCAAGCTGAATCACAAAGACTCTGGATGCATAAAGGTGTTAACGTGTGTATCGCACAACAAATAGATTGTAACGGGGGGAAAAAAACGGGGGAGTTCCAAGAGAGAAAAATTAATTCTTTCTCGTAATCTTGTGATCCTCCTTTAAAAAAATTAATTCTGCGACATCGAACGATAAAACCAAAGGTCACAGAATCGAGCAGCAACAGAGGAATCGATTTGGATGCATCTTATGCTTTCTGTTGTTTTACAGCATCCTCACATCTACGAGTGACAACACAACGAGTCCAGTTTCTCAGATCTGCATTTGACTGACTGAGGTTGCCGGTTCGAGCCCCGGCTTGGACAGTCTCGGTCATTGTGTCCTTGGGCAAGACACTTCACCCATTGCCTACTGGTGGTGGTCAGAGGGCCCGGTGGCGCCAGTGTCCGGCAGCCTCGCCTCTGTCAGTGCGCCCCAGGGTGGCTGTGGCTACAATGTAGCTGCCATCACCAGTGTGTGAATGTGTGCGTGAATGGGTGGATGACTGGATGTGTAAAGCGCTTTGGGGTCCTTAGAGACTAGTAAAGCGCTATATAAATACAGGCCATTTTTACATTTCCTAATCGACTTTTAAAGTTACAGCTCGATCTCTCCCGAGTGTTTGTTACAAAGAGCTTCTTACAAGGGGGAGGACTCAAGTAGAAACACCTCGAGACCGAGAAGAAGCGCAGCATATTTACAGGTGTTACGTGTACTCGCTGCTGTCTGAGTGCAGGCTTGCGTTTCACCTTCCCAAGCACAAGTGCCCTAGTCCCTAATGATGGCGGTGTGCAGTAAGCTAACTACCCTCACAGTGGAGCGAGCCCCCAGGCTAGTGCCACATCTCTCCATCAAGGCTTGCCTTCATCCCACTTTACACTGGGCCCTTTCCAAAGACACACACATACACACACAGAGCCAATGACAAATAATTCATATTATGGCCTGCCTGAAAGTTTGCCACACTACCTCATTAAGCAGCCTATTGTAACTGGCTGACATTCTCTCAGCATAATAACATTCCTTGGTCGGGTTGTTTTTGAAGTGACATCTCACTAGAGGGAAACAGAAATAAATAAAGAAATAATAATAATAATAAAAATAAAATGAAAAAAACAACAACACCCCAGTTGTGCTACGCTGTTTTTCACCTTTGGAACTCTCAAGGTGATGCAACTTTAGCTGCTAGATATCAATAATGGATCCCTGTTGTTTCTTGATATGGTACAAGGTCCAGCAATGACATATCAAATGAAGACAGAAATGTCGTTACTTGTGTCATTCGCATGGAAGGAGCAGCTTTTTCTATTTCAATAAATACCTACGAGGACAGGATGTGATAAGGACGGGAACAGCAGACACACACGCGCAGCTTTAGACTTCTTTGCATGAACTTTAATTACTAAATCATAAAGGCAAGCTGTCAGTTTATGAGACGGATAATGGCCAAGGTGAGGAGGTTTGCTGTCACACGTGGCATTGTGCGTTGTATATTTAGACATGAAAAGCCGAACTTAGATTCCACGTTAGGCATGGCATAAAACAGCACAAGTATCTCAGCCTTCACCTTTTTTGGACGAGGTGAGCAAAGAACTAAGGCAGCTCGGGATAAATGAAAATTTGCTTACTTGCAGAGAGGACATTTCATTCTATGCACATCTCAAGCGAAGGAAACAAACAAAGCCTCCTCAGCTTTGTGCCCATGTGGGCTTTTCTCTCTCACACACACACACACACACACACACACACACACACACACACACACACACACGAGATAGATTTATTCGGTGTAATAAAGACACTATGGCTCAGTCCAAACCTACATATTGAGTTTGATCTCCCACTTAGGGCCGCATTGATTTTTCCTCTTAGCCACATGGTCCAGTGCGCTGCTTCTGATACGCAATGAAAATTAGTCTGTTTGAAGTAATTTGCAAAATTTACCATGGGTAAAGAGAGAGGCAGAGTAAGGAGGGAGGGAGGGAAGGAAAGAGGAGGAGGAGTGCAGGGGTGCATTCGGGGAATGGGGTATATGGCTTGATGAGGATGTAGAGTGGGGCTAAGTGAATATGCTCCTTTGATGTGCTTCGTGTTTGTGCGTGTGGCAGCAAATGGCAGCACGGCAACAATGTGGGAGTTTTTTTTTTCCGAGTGGCAATCAGTCAGTTCAGAGGCGCTGAGCTCCTGGCGAGCCTACAAGGCATGTGGCTAGGTGCTCTCTGTCCTGGGGGCGAGACAGGGAGAGCTCTGACTTAGCTCTGACTTTTCCGGGGCAACAACGAGGCATGGGAGAGGAAGAAGAAACTTTCTCAGCAAAGTGAAAGGGGAAACAAGGGGGAGAATCATCCAAGTAAGGCAGGCTTCAAGTTAAAGTACTGACGTGCACTTCAATCTTCACTTCAGTCTCGACAAGTATGCCAAACATGGATTTTGCATAAACACACAGCACTTCAGAGGCGCTCGAAGAGATAAAGATGAAGTTATTCGAATAACAAAAGGGAAAATGAGAGGAAGACGGAAGGCGAAGCCTTAAAACATGAGGAAAGATGGAAGACAACCCCTGCTAAGTTGGAATCTGCGTCTGCTCCGTCTCCCTTAGCAGATATAGCGAGAATGATAGTGGTGCATGTTCCAGTCTCTTGTAATGAAGTCCAGATGTATCAAGTCAGCTACGCTCCTCATCATCACAGGCAGCGACCTTGGGAAAACTGCCTCAGCCGTGGGCCTTTTGTCATACTCGGAGAATATAGCAGTATCACTGTCGCTTTGGGATAAGGGAATAGAAAATTCCAGGTTACATTTCCCTTGATTACTTTTGAATTAATAGAGTGGTTTGCGTCTACCTGTCCTCCACAGTTTATCCTGTCTCCGTGAGGGCAGTGCCGTTCAGCTAACCCCGACGTAACCTGCTTAATAACAAAGAGGCCGACCTTTAAGGCGAGGATACCGTGCACGGCTATTAAAACGGGAAACTTTTTGTTCTATCGAAACAAAACACACCGAGCTAATGGAGGTGCATCACGATTTCACAATGGCTTGTCAATAAATGAACTGCAATTCAAATCTGATTGTACTGTGCGCAGAAAACAAAGTAGTCTATGAATGACCGTGCACAAAAAAAGGAAGAGAAAAAAGAAGAGATAAGAGCCCCGGTTTAACAATGACAATGAGAGTGATGTACTGCGTGCACTGGATGTAAAACATCACCCTAATCAGTTAAAAGTGGCACCAGTCTCTCTGCTTTTTTTAGTTGCAAGGAAAAAATGTGAGTGCTCCTTAAAATAAAACCTCAAATCCCGCTCCGGATCTCCCTGCAAGGTCCTGAATATGAGCCCGGGAGAAGAGGCACTCCTACACCCTTGCGAAATTCAACAGTCTCAATAGCTTTCCAGAGTATATACTTAAGAAGTTGGTTTTATCCCAAGGCTGACAATGGGAGTAGATTGTGTTTTTGTACTGCATATTACTTCTTATTACCTCTTTTAGCGATGGAAGATTAGAAAGCACAAGACGTGGCTGAGAATAGCAGGTAAAAACATTCCACTGAATTTCGACTCCTCAGTCAAGTGCAATGTATCACAACTTCAGTGGCGCGCGCTCCCTGTATGGAACAAAAGTGGCGTAAAAGTGGGACGGCAAGTCTCATCGAGTAGACACAATTACAGTGCCGAGGATATGCTGTGAGCATCGGATGTAAGACAAGAGAGCCATTTTAAAGGAGATTAGTGCTGACACCTCCCTGTGTCTCAGCATGCAGTGATCACACTGCGCCAGCTACTGTGTGTGGGAGGCCTTTTGTCACTTGTACCATTCAAAGTGGGAGAGGGAAAACAAGCGATGGGATGACACCCAGCCGCCTCCGATAGATCAAAACCAAATTAATAAGCCAGGATGCTCAAATTAACAATGAGGCCTCTTGTTTAACTCGGCTGCTTGACTTCCTCAGCCGAGGCACATCGACTACACAGGCACGTTTAAATCAGACTTTGGAAATAATGACTGCACTCAGCGTCACCGGAAAAAATTATTTAGGGCGAAAAAGAAGCTCTTCTGTCAACACACCTTTATGTTCAACTCTAAAGAGGACGCACACGGGATGCAATCACGACGACTCGCAACAGAAGCAGCTGATTGTAAGTTTGGCCGAGGTGGAGGCGCATTAAGAGGCCAGACATCCACTTAGTGAAGCCAAAGCACACAAGGCCCTCCCTCTGCAATAGTAATCCATCTCCATTGTTCCCCTGAAGAGGCTTGTTGAAAATTAATTTGGGCTGGTCAACAGTCAATAACACGCTCCCCAGAGACACGCAGTTTAACCCCTATAGTGCTCGATGTATTAGCGCGCACACACAAACACTCAAATCCGCATTCCTCTCAATAGTGAGAGGAAGGGATTATTGACCAATTGCTGAGCTTAATGTACCTACATTTCCCCCCTCCGGGCGATCCGCTCGCACCTCCTCCACCCACTTTTACCTCGTTGTTATGTTATCCTCTTGTCATGTGGTCTTTTATTCATTGCACCACCAGATGAGAAAATAGCAGGAACACGAGACCGATAAGGACCGCGCCAAGACAGCAACCTGATCATTTTTAAATAAGCTGTTATATGTCAAATGACAATAATTCATCTGTAACTCTAAATAGACATTTTCTTAATTCTACTTTTCTCTTAGTGCACTTCACTGTGATAGATTATATAAATGTATGAAACATGAGCTACTAATTACACGCAAATACGCAAAAAAAAAGTCATACTATCATGTTATAACTCCAACTTTGCTTGGTATTTTTTAGACTGATTCAGAGATGAGCACTACCGAGTTTGAGAATTAAATCATGTCGGTGTTGTTGAGGACGAATGTTCCTTCGCAGAAATACAACGTGAGGAAAAAGAGAAAGGAAAAAAAAACAACAAAAAAACTGACCAGAACCCGACAAGACCACTTGTTTTACTGCTGTATTTTCATTTTAGATCACACAAAATACCGGACACTGCTGCTGTCAGCTTTGTGTTCAACCACTCACTGCAGACCATGTTTGACATTACAGACTTTTTCACATCTTTTGCTGAAGAGTGCACCGCATTTGTGTTAGAGCAGTCAGCTATTTTCAATGCTCAGCACTCAAGTTCGGCGTGTGTGTGTGTGCAGAGACGCAGGCATGAGGCAATCCTGCAAAGAAGAAACATAATAGTTTATACTGCCCAGTGTGTATTTACTCCCCCATAAAACAGACATTGTGATTCATCCCTAAGGGTGACCCCATAAAAAACACATTCTGTGTCTAGTGACAGACTGAGGCAACAGCCAGCAAAAGAGTTGCAACTGCCTTGAAGAAATTTAGGACACTTACATCAGGACGTTTTATTCAGCTATTATGTTTTTCAGAAGTGAACACAGTGACAAAAGTGTTGTGTGACTTCTTAAACGTAAGAACAGAATACAGTTCATTTGTATGGATTAAGAAGTAAGAGCAGGAGTCTCGATTAGGGCTGGGCTATATCATACCGTTCACGGTGATACCGGTGTAATGTTGGGCAATGATAAGAAAATGAAATATCGCGATAGAATATGGGTAAAACGCGCATGCGCAGTGCCTTTGTTTACATACGCACATGCCGGCGATGCAGAATGAGAAGAGCGAAAGTGGATCGTTGAATGAAACAGATGAACCAGAATTGGTTTGTGAAAATGCTGCAACTTCAGTGGTGTGGGACTGGTTTGGCTTTCGTCCGTCAGATACACAAAAAAGCACTATTTTTGGTAGCGTATGCTAGCGGGCCGTCGTTATTACCGTGTTGTTTGGAAAATACGGCACACTTGAAATCAATCCTTTGATTTTTCTGAAAATCCACAGTGCCCCTTATAATCCCGTGTGCCTTATGTATGAATTCTGGTTGTGTTTACTGACCTCTAAACGATTTTATGTCGTACACGGTGCTCGAAAATCTGTCAAATGTTTCAGTACGACTTTGCTAAGCTACGAAGCCGCACCGCTTGATGGATTGTCGGAGCATTACGGCTATATTAGGCAGGAGCCTCGCGGAGTGATACGTACTGTGCTTCAACATAATTTTACCGTACTGTGTGTGTATAACCTCTTTTTAAGTTTTGTGGATATTATACATGGTTATGCTGAGGATATGTCGGCCAATTTCCACTGGAAATGCCTTTTGGTTAAACTGTCAGCAAGGAATTTGCATTTGCACTGCAAATTTTTTATATAATTTTAATGCACATAAAAGCTGCTTGTTTAAGTGCAAAATACATTTATTTATTTATTTTTTTGCACTAATAAAGTTGAGGAGTTGTAAAGTATTTTTTCTAGTGTCAATTATATCGTCAGTTATATCGTTATCGCAAATTTTCAAATGTATATCGTGATAAATATCTTTGGTCATATCGCCCTGCTCTAGTCTCGATTCTGATGACTGAGTTCGGAAAGATGCGTCAAATTGAAACTTTTATTTGCCATTTGTAATCTGTCCATTTAGAGAACGGCAATTCAGTCCTGTTCGTGCTGGCTGTTATATTTCGCGACACCAGTTATATTTTCAAAAATTGGAAGGTTTAGTCTGCTACGATGGATGGAAGAACAAATTAACGCTAACCGAGCTTCCTCCGTCTCATTCTCACCTGATGCACTCCACATCGCGAGATCCAGGGCGGAACAGTGGTTAGCGCCGTCCCCTCACAGAAACAAGGGTACTTCGGGTACTCCAGCGTCCTCTCACATCCCCAAATTAAATTCAGTTTCATTTATATAGCACCAAATCACAATATTAGTCAGCTCAAGGCACTTTATATTGTCGGGCAAAGACCATAAATAACAACAAAACAGAGAAAACGAGCAAACACTTGGCAACAGTGGGAAGGAAAAACTCCCTTTTAACAGGAAGAAACCTCTGACAGAACCAGGTTCAGTGAAGGGAGACAAAAACAGGCATTTTAGGTTAATTAGCTGTAGGTGTGAATGTACGTATGAATGGCTGTCTCTCTGAGTTATCCCCCCTGATGGCTAACCTGTACGGGGACTACCAGGGAATGCAAGCCTCAACTGGATAAGCGGTTTAAAAAGTGGGCCTAATAAAACATTTCAGAGGCCCATTGAGAACTCTTATTTTAGGGAAATAACAGATAAAGCTTTGGTGCATATTAAGGAAGAAAAGGGTTATTCTCTCATGGAATCACAATGCAGCTGTATATCACTTCTTATTTACTGAGAATTGGGCACGGCGTGCTTTATTGTTCAGGTAGCAACATAAAAAAATCAAAAGGATGATTCACAGCGCGGTTCCTTTCTTATTGTGCCTTGTGGAAACGATTAAAACAGAACCGAAACCTCTTTTCAAAGCGCAAACTTCACCTGCGTGGCTCAACATCGTGGAGGAAAATAAAGGCTTTTCTCGAACACTTTTTGGTGCCAGCTACTCATAACCAGTCCAGCGCCCTGCATCTATTGATAAGAAAACTGTTGTTCTCCAACTCTCACCTCCTCAGAGAGAGAAACTACAAGCCCCTGAACGTTTGGTGCTGCTGAGATGAGTATAGAGGAGCACACATGAGCCATTTTGTCAGAGCAAGTGGTGAAGGTTTGGCGGTGAGAGAAGACACCAGAGGAGAAGAGCCTGTATTGAGGTTGCAAAAGAGTGAGAGAGAAAAGAGAGAGTGGGGCTCAACCCCCCCACATCAAAGCTTTTCCCTCCAGCGGTGTCTTGTGATATTTATTTATTGAGATGATTTTGCCAGAAACCCAGTGGCCTGGCTGTGCCCCCCCACTCTTTGATATGTTGCTTGGTTCTTAGCTGGCTGTCCTCAGAGAAAGAGAGGTCGCGGGGTCAGCCAAAGAGACCCCCACAGGAAAAAAAACACGGCTCACAGAGTACACCTAGAAACACCACACACCATACCATATACACATACACACACACAAACAGCTCACCAGATGATGCACAGGGAAAATGGAGGGGTGGTGCTGGGCGGGGGGGATAGGCATTGATTATTATTAAAGGGCCAATGATTTGTTTCCTCCACCATTTGGAGGAACATGGCTCACATCTAAATTAATATCCGATTAAAACCTTGAAGTTATTACAGCGGACTCTTGTCATGTTCAGTCCGAGCAAAGCAGCGAGAAAAACCCTGGGAAAACAAACCGATGTGAGATGCGGTTCAGGAGGTTTTATTTTTTCCCCTGTAGTGGACACACACAGCCTCGGGGTTCATTTCTCTCATTAAACGACCAAATAAAAAACAATTTGACACCTTGTAATGAGAAAACCAAACACGTCTACACGCTGCGCGCGCACGAACACGATCGCATTGCACCACTGCAGCCGCGTCTTGTATAACCAGATGAAGATTCCTTTATGGTAAAAAGAAAATGGTCACATGTGGTTTAGAGAGCTAAGATTAGCTGCAGTACAGAGCCAGGAAGGACAATCCTGATCCAAGGTGGAAGACATTTGTTAGCACTATGTTGTGTCCCAGAGGGAAACACCCTTGGAATGGAGTACTTACAGGCTAAATAATTTCCATGTAACAGTAAACCACAGTACATTCGAGGGCTGTGAACTCATGAGAACATCGACTGGAGTAAACAAGTCATCATAATATGAAAGGTTTTTCTTAGATTTTGATCACATAACAGTTTCTGCTGTAATCAACTCGATCTAGCTCTAGTGTACTAACAGTGGCCAGGGCTCGCAGGCTTTGTATTTTAAAGTGGGTGTCATTGTACCTTGTAGGTTTGTCTGATAGGATTCAATAGGAGTCCCTCAACATGTGCCATCTGCCATCCCAACTCACTCCTAATTCAGACTTTTAGTGCTTTTTGTTCTTGTTTGTACCTTGCACACCAGAAAAAAAAAAAAAAACGTACGAATGAGTAAAATGCAATGACAATGGGTTTCTGACCAAATGTTTGCATGTGGCCTATTGGGAGTAACTCAAGACGTACACATTTTTTGCCTCTATGTGCAGGCCTATAGGAACTCTGCTATAATACTGTGCAAAAGCCTTGTGCCACCCCTCATTTCTTCATATTTTGCTTCTAAGGAGACAAACTTTCTTGTTATTCTTTAAAGTGTGTTGGTGAATAGTTCTCTGAAAGTCGTTCAAATTTTTTCTTTAACAATTGATTGTTTTTTCACTCGTTTTCTGTCCAGTCCTTGTACCTACCCATTGTCAGAAGAATGTGTTTTGATCTATGAGTCATTCGAGCATAAAAAGACACCTAACTCAAGGGATGAGCCGATGTTGTCTCTAGACAACTTAACAAAGAACCACCTCTTTTGTATCGATCGATAGATTGATATGGAAGACAAAGGTGACAGGCCCAAAAAAAAAAAAAAAAACTATCTATAGGAGATGAACGGTATCTGAAGGTCATGTGTTTAAGAAATTGAGGGAAAGTTCCAGCAAAGACCTGACACAGGACCTGAGAGACACATCTGGCCCATTAGTTGATCCATCTAGTGTTTATTGGATTCTCATCAGAAATGGTCTCAATGGAAGGCTGTCTGACAATGAGTCATTCTTAAACAAGGGAAACAAAGGGAAAATACAGACGTATGCCAAATACCACACAAGAACTGGACCGAAAATCAGCAGCAACAGGTGTTGTGGAGTGACGAATCCAGTTTGGGATCGCGTTGACAGAAAACAGAACAAGAGACATCCAAAGAAGAGCTTTGAATGTCCTTGAAGAGGCCTGGAGAGCTATTCCTGAAGTCTAATTAAAGAAATTATAAGAAAGCTTGCCTAAGAGCATTTAGGCTGTGTTGAAGAATAAAGGTGGTTATACAAAAAAGTGAACTTTCAAATTAGATTGAAAAACTTTTTGACTTATACCCTGTATTTCCATGCAAATCTTTCAATAGATTTCTTCAAAGAAATGTGGAGTGACTCAAGACTGTACAGTGCCATAACTAAGGTTCAAAAGTTGTGTTTATAGGGGAAAACATGCAAAGTTAAGGTGCTGGTCAACAATATAAATCGGAGACACAAAACGACAGCAGAATCCATGCATACTGATGTTCTTTATTATTTATTTTGGCAGTTACTAACTGTGAATAAGTGAGGAAGGCTGCGGTCAGTGGGTCCTACAGTGGTCCATAGAGAATTGACAAAGTAGGAGCCACTCCTCACTGCACCGCAGGTTGTAATTTCAGCCGCACAGGGAGGGCATGCTCATCTTTTTTGCGTGACAGATCTCCAACATAATGCATTGTCAAATAATTCTTAATATGTCCAGTATGACACGATGGCAGTGTTCTCAATATTCAGATTTGCTCTGGCTCATAAATTCAGACGCCACTGCGCGCCATTGGCCCATCAATCAAGACATCTCCACCCCCGCCCCCTCCACTGACTCTTTTTCACCTGTCAGCCCATTTGAATATGAGGTGGCGCTTGGATGGCTTCCAGAAAATAAGCTTCTGGGAGAACAAGGCTCGGCAAGGCTGTTTACACGTGTAGGAATTTTGATTGAGGAATATGCACGGCTCTCCTGAGATTTGACAACCACTCTCACCCCAGTCACAGGTCTTTTCCAGACTTATTTTACACATTATAACGTGCATCACATCATCCTGTAAAAGTCAAGGCTTTACAGATCAATTTGAATATTTACCTCTTAAAGCTGACCATCATTGTTTGAACAGGCATTTAAAAAATTCTTTGGCAAACACACTGACAAGAACTGAAACACTCGACAATGTCAGCACTGGTTTGATGACGAGAACAAACATTGACAGAAGAAGTCAAGGGCTGAAAATCGCTGCCCATCTTTCTTCATGTCCCCTTCAATAAGTCTCCATTTAGACACCCCCCTATAATTGAACTTGTGTAAACAATAATCCATCTAAAAGCAGAAGGCCCATTTAACACAGACTGATTGTCTGCATATGAGGGTAAACAAACAGAGTGCCACTGGATCTGTCATGTCTTGGACCCCTCTAGATAAAGATGGATGGAGGAGTGGAAAAGGAGGGAGGGGAGCCGAGGGACCGGGACGGGCAGTAAAGAGCCACGTCAACTTCTCTCCCTCCTCATGCATTAAATTCAAAGGAAGCTGGTGTACAAAACTCCCACTGATCAATTGTAAGCAAAGGGGAGTGGAGGAAGGGTGGAGGGGTGAGCGAGCCCCTGGTTTGGCATACGTGATCAGCACATCGGGCCAAATGATGTCATCCATCAGGATGGACACTGCAATTTGCCATCTATTTCCTCATCAATCAAACGTGGACATTGGTACAAGGGGGTGGAATATGCGGTGTGTGTGTGTGTGTGTGTGTGTGTGTGTGTGTGTGTGTGTGTGTGTGCGTGCGTGCGTGTGTGCGTGCGTAATGTGTGTCTTCTCAAGAAAGAGAAAAACAGACCTATCGTGAAGGGCATCAAATGGCATTAACAGAATACAGAAAAGCTCTTATGGTGTCTTATCTACATTAAGAAAGACTTCCTGTTTGTTTAATTTAAATTAGACACAATTCATGAAATACAACATAATTTACTCCAGCAAATTTCCGAGGTGTTAAAGTGAAATTCTTATAAAGCATGCCTTTATTTCCTCAGCAGTCAAACCTTGTTAACAGAATACAGAAGACTGATTTTTCCCCCCCAAATAGCCTATGCTGTGCATGCTCTTTCGTTCGCTTGTTGACCTGCTATCTGTAACTTCACAGCTGTTGGGCAGTTTTGACCTCAGTGCTGCTCTAGCTCTTAAAAATATTCTCAAATAAGATTCTCTAACTTACCAGCAGATGTTATCCTTGCTAAATTTCCCAAAGAGCCCCTTAAGTGTTTAGTGCTAACTTTTCGTTATCTACTATAAACAGCTTTTTACCCAGTGGCACAATTCCCTAAACTTTTTTTAAGCATTCAGCTGGAACAAGCTCATTAATGCAGCTTACATCTGAACAAGCCAAAATTCAATCTTAAAATATTCCCACAAAATGTTACACAAGTTGTCATGAAACTCTTATACACTCCATCAAAGCTACCACCTGGATCATGGTTTATCCTCACATACTAAATATTCTGTAATCCTCCCTAATGCTAAAGTCACAGGCTGGAGAGTGTAGCACGTTCAAAATTGGTGTGACCGTGTGTAATCAAGTCGCTATCTTGTTGCCTCTGAAATGTTTGCTTTGAAGATAAGGACCAAGTCTGCAACCACACAATCAGCTGCAGTCTTCAAAGCAACTTTGGTGCATCAAGACAGCAATAAAGTTACAATAAGATGGAGATTGAATGGGGTCAAGTTGGTAATTTGGAGATTTGTAATAATACAGTGATTAGCTGATCTATTGGTGAAAATCTCTCAGAAAATCTGTCATTGTAAATTCTAAATCTGTCGACATCTACATACAAAGAAATCCACATCAAACAGAACTTTCACATTAACATAATTAGTTAAAAAGTTAACTACAAAATGACACAGGAGCCTAGTAACCTTGGTTTTATATAAAAATATAACCAGAATGCAACCAGTTGGCAACCAGTTTCCAAATGATTGTATTACGGTAAGTTGCGCTCATCAATGCGGGCTGACACAGGCTGATTGGAACGTGTTAGCAATCTGTCTGCATTTATAAATCTGCTAGTGTAAGTTCGACCTCAGCTTTTTGCACAGGTTGCCTCCTACCAGGCGACCTGTGAAATCACCTTACAACTAAAAGTGGTTGCCCAGAAGTTGAGGGTGTTGCATGCTCAACCTTTGGGAGACCACTTAGCTACTGCAACTACTTGCATTCACTCTCTGACTGCAAAAAAAAATTCTGTGTAAATATCGAGCAACCACCCATTTTTCTTAGTTACAGGGAGGTTTTGTCCTATTTTTACTCTATTGTGACTGAAGTGTAACAGCTCTGAGCTGTAGGAGGTAGACACCGGACCTGTCATTGTATAGCACTGGGACCCTTTGGGTTTTGTGGGTTGCTTGGTTGGTGGGGATCGGGTATGTCCGACTTGTTTAGGTGCATACTGTGGCTTATTGATCTGATTGGGATCTGGAGAGCTGGAGGCTGGTACAACCACTTGGTCTCTTTGTCTTATTCCTCCAGCCTTCTTTGAGCGGTTCTTGAGAAAATACAGGGTACACTGTCCTACTGGTGGAACAGCTTCATGCTTTTTAGACAAGTGGTAGGTGTCAAAGTCCACATTAATGACCAAAGGTGCTACAATGCATTGCGATTAAATGATCCAAGACATCAAGATCATTTTAATACTGTGGCTCAGTTATGCATATTCACATATTTTTTTAGTTTTATCTAATGAAGAGGATAAGAATAGCTGCACCTGAGTTGCTCCCGTTTAATGTTTTAATGACTGACACGTGCAAGAGGAACTCTAGTCTAGTCAAGGAAGTCTAGACTTGAGGTCAAGAGTGTTAAAAGTCTTTTCTGTCGGGACCATTAAGCTTTGGAACAGTGTGCCCAAGGGGATCAGGATCTAGTTTCCTAAATCCTACTTAGCACTATGCTCAGCTGGCTTCTGATTTTACCATGCATGGCAGAAAAATCAACAGCAAGCACAAAATAATTAAGGAGCACGTAATGTCTTGATTAAGATGGTTTAAACATAAAATTGTCAGGTACAATCTTTATCCCTGACAATAAATTCAGTAAAAATCCAGTATGAGCTTGATATAGTTATAAGTTTTAAAGATATACATACAACATTTTTATTTACAGCAAGTGTGTGCAGACAGCCCTTATACAGCTGCTGGTTGTGCAACATTTGAGTCCAGTGTAATGCTTCTTAAGCGTGTCAAGTATTAAAAAGGGTTTGTAATGAGGTGTTTGAAAGAAAAGGCAAGTTCTGGCACCATAATGTGTACATACTGTTGAATGAACAGCTTTCCATGAGTCAATGTAGTCCAAAATAGTCTTCATTTGTAGATTTCCGTGTGCTGACCTCATTATTTGAAACAATGGCCACTTTTAGCACTGATATGTATAGTCCACCTTAACGTCTTCCTCTTAATATTGCCAGTACAACTAGGATTTTTACTACCTTTGCTATCAATACTAATAAACCATTTATCTGTAATCTCACCACCATGATCTGACCCAGCAGTTTAGAGCCACTACCACTCTCTCCCTCATCACTTTCCTCTTCTTACATTGCTGAGATAATCGTCTTCCTCCCCTCTGGGGGGAAAGAGTGACTGGTCTTCTCTGGGACTGGAGAAGATCAAGTTCACCTCATTATTAACCTACACACCCCCTCTGACCTTTCCAGCTCCCACCCACCAGGCAGCAACATGTGCATCTCATTGCGGCGGAGAGGAATCATTGGCCCCGTTTTTCACCCTGGCCTTCCCCGACTGGCTTATGCGGAGATCCAGAGCTGATTTATGAGCCTAAGCAGATTGGTCCCAAGTGAGTTAGATGGTTTGCGAAATGTGACGCATGACTAAGGTTTGGCACAAGTGCTTCTTGCATGATTGTCAAACAGGCGGAGTCGGAGTGATTTAGGAGGTCTCCCTTTTTAGAGTCTGGATGTCATGATTTTTAAAAAATTGTGCAGAAAAAAAGAGGAAAAAAGTCAGCACTGTTATGTTGTAATCTTTATCTTTATCTATCGCAGTACCAGCTGTGATTTTTTAAAAATCCTACGTAAAGACACTCAGAATCTTCAGAGAAATAGCAAACTTGTGTTTACTAATATTAAACACTTGGTAGTGTTTTCTGAGTGTCTGTAAACCCTTGTGGATGCTGGAATGATGAAAACTTAATGGATGTTGATCTATCAAGTCCATAACCTTAAATATAACTAAGCCTGTATGTTTCTTTTTGAATGCATTTCTTCACTGACATTTATTCCTCATCGGGTTTGCATGGGAGGGTTTTTATTGCATATTAATTGCTAATATCTACAAGGCAGATGGTGAATTCCTGCAAGGCCCAAGTGCTTGGTGCACTTATGTTTGCAATGATGGACTGTTTGAAATCTTATTACTTCTCTCATGTGGGGTTAATCAATCAAGCGCCCGAGTATCAGCTATTATAAAACATAAGTTCCTTTGATCCAGAATTTCGTGGCACTGTAAACAAACATGGGACACCCTTTATGTGTCTTTCCTTTTGCCTTTTTTTGTTTCCGTCCTGCAAACGATTGTGGCCTCGAAGCACGTCCACTTTTAAATTCATTTCATTTTAAATGTTATAAAACGATACGCAAAATATGTGGAATGCAGAAAGGCATCCTCAAAGTGCGACACACCTAGTGTTGGTGCGCAGCAGATGAGACGCAAAACAGAAGGACAGAGGGCCAATAGTTTCGTAAAAGGAATAAATATGCAAAAAGAACAAAAAGTAGAGGTACTGTAGAAAACACACACAGACACACACCCCACAAATCCTCTATTTCTCACTTACTCTCTTTCTCACTCTCTTTTTCACTCTCTTTGTCATCCAGTCTCAGTGATAGCGAGAGTGTTGGCATCCACTCGGGCTGGGAGATGTTCTAAGACCTCTTCTCACTTTGTGCCAGCTCTGCTATACCCTAGTGGGTGTGCGTTTAAGTTTCCCCATCTGCTTCTGTTCACATTATCTAGCTCCAGGGCAGGCACCTTGCCTAAAATACACACATGCACACACATGCACTCACGCAAAGACACACACATACTGTGAGTTTCATCTTTTGTGCTGATGACGCAGTTTTAGAGTTGTGTGAAGCCCACACACACGGCTTAGCAGGGGTGTTTTTTTTATCTTTACCTTCCTTTTCTTTCTCGACAGAACAGGCGAAATCAAGAGGAAGTGCTGGCCTCTGGAGAGTGGAGGCCGCTAACTTCCTCTGAGCGTTGTGATCACTGGCTGCTCATCCCTGGAGGTTAAATCAGCGGTGGAGCACAGAGGACGTAAGGGAGCAAACATCACTGGCAGCTCTACTGTGAACTAGGGGCCAAATTTGCATCAGAGTTCTTCTTTTTTTAAATGCCTCCTCAATCAGATCACATTCTTCAGCACTGGGTTATGACTTTCGAGGTACGAGCACGCAAAAATAAAAGCTCCACAAGCTTCCGACTATTAAAGAACACTGATGATGAGCTGAGAAAATAAAGGAAGCGAATAATATGTAAGGACAACGTGTAAATGCCCAAAGTGCTTTGCAATGTCATGCTGTTAATTCAAAGCCTAACACTGAGTGCATGTGACTGAGAAAGGGTTACAATGAAAAAGAAGGAAGCTGCCAGTGTTTATTTCCCTGGGACCATCTGATGTGGCTGTGGTCTCTTTTCTTTGCTATGACGGGTGCCATAAAAAGCAGATTGAGCTGTCTGCTCGAGGGATCAAAGGTCAAACTCATCCTGTCAGAAGGAGGCTGGTGGTGAGCCACAGGGAAGGGTTGGGGGTTGTGACCTGTTGATTGTCCAAGGTATGATGGACTGGGAGAGGGCAGGGGGAGGTTGCCGTATGTGGCTCCCACTGACCTATGAGGAAAATCAGTGGCGACACGAGGTGACACTGGGTGGTTGGGCAATTTTGTCACCACCTGGCGCTCTTTTTGAAACGCGAGAAAGGAAAAAGAGACGGTTGAGGAGGAGAAAGAGAGAGGAAAATATGTCCAGCAGGGGGGCTGTTCTTCTAAGGATATTTTAGTTCAAAGATTTAGGCGGACATCATTCAGAGTTACTTGAAACTACATCAGTGGAGGTTAAAAATAAAAGAACCATGAGGTACCTGGCATGATCACATGGCTATTATGTAACCAAAATTCACGATATTGCCTCAATCCATCTCTGGAAGCAGCATCTCAACAAATTAATGCACGGAGGCAGGCAGGGGAGGCGATCGGCCTCCATGCGCTGCAGACCATCAGCGATGACACCTTCCTTACAGTAAATCCACATGAAAACTAAGAGACCCTGACAGCCAAGCAGTGCCATCAAACAAACAATCCCCCCCCCCATTTATAAACGAATGCTTTCACATGCCTCGTCTGGGAGGCAGACATCGTGCGCATGCCTGTCTTTTTGCCTCCCCTCTGCCTTATAGATTTACATTTGCTTATCTGTTTGCCTTTACTTATTCATATCTGCGTTTTGGGCACTCCTTTCTTGCCTCTTGATATTTGTCAATATAGGCTTGACCTCAGTGGGCCAAGTCTCTCCTCTGAAGTGGGAGCTGGTGATAGCCTTGAAAACAGACCTTTAAATTAAACGAGGGAGAACACAGATTGTTGTATAATTCATCTAGACCCCCTGCCGAGGATCCTCTGTGCAGTCGTGTTACTGTCTAGATTAGAATTTCCTTTTGTTGCTGCCTGTTTGTGTAATACACAATGTAGATCCTGCCAGGGCCCAGTAAATTACCTCTTTAAACATTCATTTGCCTTAACCAAGAGGAAGGGGGAGAGGGAGCGGAGGGGAGAAAGGAAAAATCCTCTTGATTTCACATACAATGAATAAGTTAATAAAAAGATTTCTTCCCTCTCCTGTGCATGCATTTTTTCCTCCCCTCCACACTTGAAATCATCCTTACCAAATCAAAAAGTAAGAGGGAAAGAGAAAGGGAGGGAGGAAGAAAGAAAGACAGAGAACTACAGTGGGACAGAGAATGTCTGCGTATGCAGAAGTACAACAACAACAAGAAAGAGGAGAGGAGTGAAGCCGATTGGAGAGGAGAGAGGAAGCAGGAGAGAGAGAGAGGGAGACAGAGAGAAAGAACCAGATGAGCTCTTGGAATGATGTGCCTCATAGTCCCCGCTTTCGTATCCCAAAATACCTGGTGCTGGAAATGTGAAAGCCAGGCGCACGACGGACGCCATTCCCCAGAGAGGCTCCGCTGGTATCATTAGCGAGGGAAACGGCGGGCTCAAGTGGCGTACAAACTTCAGCAAAACGTCAAGCGAGAGAAATGTGCACGCATTGCGCCTCTTTTTTCCCCCCTCCCCTCTTTCCCCCCTTTTTTCTCACTCTCCCTCTCTCTTTTTTCTTTCTCTGTGTTGTGTTTCAGATACGACACCACTCTTCTACCAAATTAATATTTCTCAAAATAAAAGCCAGGACAACTTTAAACTAGCGAGTGAAGAAAAAGGGAGGGAAGAAAGGAGGAGAGACAGAGAGGGAGAGAGAGAGAGGGAGAATTCGGTTCAGTTTGCACGCTTCCTGTGAAGTGGAGTCTCTGTCTTCCTGCTCCTCTCATTTTGAGGTCTGCGGTTTTGTTGTCTCCGTCTTGGAGTCAGCTCCATCTAACTGATGAGGTCGTCACAACTGCTTATGAATGCCAAATGAAGAAGCGCAGCAAGCATCCGTGCTACCAGGGGGACATTTCCATATAGTTTGTATGATAAGCAGAAATCATCCTTGACCCGGACAAAGCATTTTCAAATTGCTGGACCTGTGCTGGCATTTACTCTGGTGCGCTTCTGCTGTGTGCTTTAGTTGAAACTTAACACATACCCATTTAAAATGAAAGTGTTGTTCTGTCATGTGAAATAATACCTCATATTAACACATTCAGAACAGTGGAGTCACTTATAATTGCCTCTTAAGTGATATTGTGGTTCTTCTCTCCCAAAGCCATCGGGATGGCACGGCTACAATGCACAACTGTAATCAAACGGGACAGCGACCGCCCTTTGACGACTGGCTGCTGAGTGGGGCCAAATATGTCTTTTCTACGTGGTGCCGTCTGTCGGAGACGTAATTACAAGTTAGAGCTAAATAAACAAACAGCTGCAGCCTGACTGCCCCTTCAGGAGCTGTTTGGTGGCTGCTGCCGGAGATGCACGCCTGCTTTGCTGCAGCACAGTCACAGACGTTTTCTATATGCAGTTCACTAGACACATACACACAGCACAACTAACCCTGCTATCATGCAAGAACTGACATGTACTCCATACCGCCTAATGGCAATTCTAGCACAGGGATAAATATATATATGTATATAATGCACACATTCAGACGTACACAATGCATAATTTGGGATGTGACGCCCTATAGAGAGGAGAGAGGATTTTCCTGTCTGAGGAAAAAAGAAGGCACAAACTAACAATTAGCCTTTATTTTAATTGGAGCATTTCAAAGTAAATCAGAGGGCCCACTCAGGCCTAACCAAAAGTACAGAGTGGTGCTAAACTTGGAGGGCGCAGAGCTGTTTTCCACCTCTCCTCTTTTAGACATAAAGAGGAGGGACGTATAGATGCATACAGTCGAGAGCCAAACTGAGACCTGCTCCGGCGTCTCAGTGAAACATATTTGTGGTAAACCACGACAAAATCAGACAACATGTGAAACATTTGCCTCCCTTCGGGGAAAATTACAGGTGGTGAACAATTTAATGTGCGTGCTGTGTACTTAAATGTGTTTGAGACCAGCGGATGACACGGCGTTAGACGGTCATTAACAGCTGACACAGTTTAAACGGGCCCAGCGTTTAAACAGCTGGAATCCGGAGCAGAAACTAAAATTGAGCATGCTTCCGACTAATGTGATGTTAAACTATGATCTGGTGTGACACGTCGGATGAAAAGAGAACACTTTGTGTATAGCAGTTTGCACAAACTGACAGCCTTGTTTGTTCAACGTTATTTTAAAAGACAACTACAAATCTGCTCCGACGTCTATCTTTGGATTGTTTTTTGGGATTTTCTCAGAGAATAACTTAATATTTTTGAATTTGGTAAGACCTGTGCCATATTTAGACATATAGAAAGTACTGATATTTTAGTGGAAAAAGAACCCGTGTGGAGCATTTTTATGCTAAAATGCTAACAGGCTTTTCACTCAAATTTGATTATTGCCAAAGCTGCTATTGTTTTTATCTGATATGTCACCTTTCAATTAAAAAATATTCCAATTAAACCACTTTTTAAACAAATAATCAGATTCACTGAAGGCCACAAACAGAAGAAACACTAAAGCGAATTTAAATTCCTGGAAATTGGAGTTGAGCAACCGATTGTCAAACCAAGCAGTAATTATAGCTAGCACTTAAGCCAATGTATGACCATCTGATCAATCAAAGATATGGGAGGAGAGCTGACAGGACCGACCATAAAAACAGTTACTGCTGCTCCTCCAGTTAATCCAGATGCTTTCCGGTGAAAGTTTTTGGAAACTGTCCTGGGGAATGGACAATGCAGATGTGAATTCTTAAAGCTGCCGGCTTCCAAAATGTGTGTTTTCTTTTATTTATTTGTTTTTTGTTACAACTACCCAGCTACTAATTGATGAACTGTCAAACTGAGAAGCTGGTATGACTATCTTAATACTGCTGGATTGTATTTCTTTTCCGAGAGACAGGCAGGTAATAAACTAAAGAGCAAGGCCAGCAAAAAAAAGAAGAAAAAAAACGTGAAATTCAAACTATGTGAGGAATCTGTTATGTGTGTCAAACTGCTGTTTAGGGACTTCATTTGGTTTCTCCGATCAGAACATGTGTTTCGTGAGATGAGGATCCTGCAGCTTTCTTAGAAAAAGGAAGAAAAAAAATATTTGCAAAGATTGTCCAACACCAAACACACATAACAAATTTAAGATGGATTAATATTTTCTGGCAGAAAAAGAGATGCACTCTTTAATTAATCTGAGTGTCCAAAAATAAAATAAAGCTAGGGGGGGAAAAAAGTGCATGGTATGAAATCAGTGAGGGCAGTAAGCAGAGTTGATAGGTCGCTGCTGTTTTTCAAACTGTGTTACACTGTCCCCTGCAGAAACATTAGCCACTGATAGTGGTTTTAGAGCAGCTAATGTGCTGATAACACATTACATTTGAAGGTTTCAGTGCTTTGAAACACTGGAGGGATGAGGTGTGGGAATCCAATCCATTAGATAAAGCCAACAGTAATAGGTATCCAGTATCAAAGGAATATAGTCTAAACTGCAGGGGCTTTGGATGCACTCATTGCTATTTATTGTTTTAAGTGGAGCTTTATGCACAGGAGGTGATATCAACACACTAACAAAACCCTTTCAACACCAGTGGGCTTTGAGTGACATCAAATGTGTCTATTAACCAACCTCTTGACAAGCCAAGGTGATTCATCTCTACTGTGCTGCCTCTGTGTGTGTGTGTGTGTCTTTGTGTGTGCACACGTGCACGTGCGGATGTTCTCATCCCAGATACTGATTTGAATGTAGCCTAACAACAAACCGAAATCCCAACATTAACTATTTTAACAACTCGTTAGAAGTGATTTTCAAAGTCACTTTCTTTTTTCTTTTCAAATTCTACCCTCCAAAATTTGGACTTTTCTTCTAAACCGGTGCCGGATAAAAACAAAAACAATGAAAAAAAATTTTTAAACACAAAATCCCAAAAAGACCAAACCTAATTTCTTCCCTTCAAAAGAACAGACTCTGTGACTTGCTTAGTACAATAAATTGTTAAGACCGAATCTCTTTTGTGTATGGCTTTTGGTATATTAAAAAAATAATTAAATAAAAATTAAAACAAAAGTTAACCATCATTCGCTGACAGCTCACCAGATTCCTGAAGCCTGGTGGCTAAACCCAATGCCATTCGGAAAAAACAACAAGAGGCCCTAAAATCAAAGTCCCCCTTCAGCTCAATCACTCTGGCTGCCTCTCCCAAACACTAATAATCACTTTCCTCCCTTCCTTTTTTCTCCCGTGTGTGAAACATCGCATTGCCTTTGATTGGGCTGTTTAAATGATTAGCACACCACCTCGGCAGAGACGGCTGGCAGTGGCACCGGGGAGAAGGGGAGCGCGAGCCCCCCGCTGAGTGTGCTGAGATGCACGGTGTAGAGATGAGGCATGGACCCCCTGTCACATCACAAGAAGATGGCGTCCAATAAAGGCTCACAATGGCCACAACTCTCCCGCAGTTTGTCTAGCTTACCTACATGTTTTCACTTAGTATTTGTTCCCTAGAGGCTTGTTTTCAATGTGTGTGTGTGTGTGTGTGTGTGTGTGTGTGGGGGGGGGGGGGGGGGGGGGGTAAGTATGTGTGTGATGCAAATCTGGGTGCTGTGTATGGCTTCACATCTACCACCTAAGCGTAGTGTAAAATTTAATGTCCAAAGTCACAGATGCAAAAGACCAGAGAGAAAGGAGGTATTTTTCAGCTGCAAAATAATCCCTGCTTGTACCTGATCTGACACTACACCAAAGTACAACATGAGGACAGTTTTCAAGGAGTTTATTCTACCCAGAATCCTCTGTACTGGCGAGCACAAAGAGTAACAACACCGTCATACAGAAGAAAAATGCGTGGCCTTCATCTTTGACTACTTAACGTCTAAAAGGGGTGAATTGTGGTGACCGTTGGTATTCAGTGGCCATAGTTCCTGTGGGCAGACTGGAAAAATACAAGTGGGCAAACAATTGGAACAAGCAAAAAGATAAAAATTAAAATATGAAGCCACTGCCAACGCCAGCTATTTTTTTCTTTCCCTCCTCACTTTGAGGACACAACTTTGGTCTTGATGCCCAGAGTCTTAAATGAATAGCATGGGGAGAGACTTTGATGTGACAATCATTCCCAAGTTAATTTGTCTTCAGTCACAAGCGCTCAGGGCATCTAGTGTGCAATCAGTAGAAAGACAAAGAATCACTATAGAAAAAGATGTTTTCCAAATAATGTTCTTACTTTGATATGCTGGCTGATCAGTGCCTACCTAAAGGCGAGGATGAAAATTTAAGAAATCAAGACAATGCATCAGTCAGACACAATTATTATGCAATATGTAGCCATTCTTTAATGTCTCTCCTTTGTGTTTGTTCCTGGAAACACACACACACACACACACGTAATTCACACAAATACTCACGCGGATGCATCCAAAATGTTACACTATGTCTACACTATCTGAAAGGGAACAAGCTACATGTTGTCAGTGTCATCAAATTGTGCATTTAACTGTTATGTTTCTAAGCGTTAATATTCAGGCAGTTTCTTTTTAGAGAAATGTGGAAGACAAATATGGCTGAATCTAAAGACATTTAACTAGATCTCAGATGCAAATCGTGCACATAACTGCACAGAGTCAAATAAAACACCATGTGCAATGTGTTTGTTTAAAAAAAAAACAAAAAAAAACACTTGGTAGTTAAAAAATTTATGGAAATGTGAGCTAGTTTAGATAACTTTTATCCTCACCTGCTATGAGCAAGCCAGTCTATTTCTTGTTTTCGCCTTAATGCAATGAATTGTTATTGAATATTGCAAATTCTTTAAATTATGCCTTTCATCATCTCAGTCCTCCAACACTTTTACTTGACTCTGCCTTTACTTTAGTTCATTATAGCAATTCACCAACTCGTTTTTCACAAAGAGTCCTTTTAAGAAGAATAAAGGGTTTGCCTTTTAATGCACTTGCATGTGTACAGCTGCAGCCATGTGATCATGAACCATATCTGTAACTTTAACAATAATTTTGGGCTGCTGGGGTAGTTTATTTTTTATTTTTGCAGTTGGTTTGCTCATAGGGGGAAAAGCTTCTTCTACTCCTCTGTGGTATGAGAACACGAGCAGTTTCAAAGAGCTCTGCGTTCCTTGTGCTCTTCTGCCACCCGGTGGCCACTGGGGAGAACAGAGAAAAATCTCCAAAGAGGTTTTGCCTGGAGAGGTTGATCATGTCTCATCCTGCATCAAAATCTCATGATTGCATCTTAGGAGATTCTTAGCCATCAGCCTGGAAGGCAAAAAATAAACCTCTCTTAACTCTCTTTTCTTCACATTCTTCTGTCTTCCCTTCTCTTTATGTCTTTGTCAGTGGCATGACAGCTGATACCCCTTTAAAGACTAAGACAATTAACTTTCTTGCGGGTGCAAAATAAGCAATAAGGGGCTTGCAGTGGGGGTGGGCTGGGACTCTTAAAGACAGAAAAGGAAGCTGTCTGTTTACCCACGTCATCATTAAAGTGACGACCAACACTCGCCCAATGGGCTCATCTGCATAATTGAATAGAGTTAAGAGTTTCACCAAAGCCCATGATTTCAGGCGCGCGTGTGTGTGTGTGTGGGTGTGTGTGTGTGGACTCTGGAGACTCAGTTTCTTCCTCTTGGTACAAACGTCATCATTAGACCTCCTTAGCCCAGCACATAACAAAGAGTTAGCTCATTACTGACAAAAATATCTTTGCTAATGTCCCCCTCGCTTTGTCCGTTTCTCTTCTAATCTCTCTTGGCACAAGTGACTTCAAATTCATGATGATAACATGGAGGAGAGAGCGAGAGAGGGGAAAAAGAAGAGAAAAGAAATGTGCACAGAGGAACTGGAAGAGAAAAAGAAACAGCTTCAGTGACATGGCCACACTGTGTGTACAGAGATAGGCATGCCAAAATACAGAGAGAATAAAAAGAAATGAAAGAGCTTTCTTGCTGGCAATATTCCTGCCAACATCTGTCACAGGCAATGCTGGCTGTGTGAAGGTGTGTCTGTGCGCTATACAGTATGTGTCTTCCATGAGTATGGCTGTGTATTTTCTCCTTAATGCAAACGGAATACATATTCATGTCGCGCGAGAGCGTGTACATCTGTGTACGTATCCAGCAAACGTGTGTTTACGTGATTCCATCTGAATGTCTGCAGGAGTATGCATTCACATGCATGGGTACTTGTGCATGTACCTCCAAAGCCTCCCCTCCTCATTTCCTGCATATTTTTGTATACGTGTGAGAACGAGAGACTACAGTTTCTATGCGCGCGAGGCCGACCCATACATCCAAAGCTTCCTCATTTACCCCGTATTTGTAGGTGTGTGTCTGTGTGTGTGTAGGTTTTGCGCGTGGCGACGTGCATATGTGTGCGCACACTCCAGTATGCCATTAAGATGAGCTATGACAGCTGTAGCCTCTTCACCCTGCAGCCCTCCTTTCTGCTTCTTGAAATGTGCCTCCTGCTTGTCATAGAGGATCTTGGCCTCTCGCTACCACCACATATCAAACTGCTGAACAGAGGTGGAGAGAGTGCAGCAATATTTTACTCAAGTACAATCACTGCAACTTCAGGAAGTGGCCCTTTTGAATAGTGTCGCAAGGCTGACTTCAGTCAGAGCTGAATGAGATGATAGAAAAGTGCTTTTAAATGAATCACAGAGAAGTAGGCAGGAAAAAAAAGGTTGTGTTACACTCAATATAGCTTTTCAAGGAAAATAAGAGATGAAATAACTACTTAATTTCTACCTTTGGTCTTGAGTGTATCTAACAGACGAGAGGGGCTAAGAGGGGAAGTGAGGAATGTTGATCGCACACATCGGAAAATACAGATAAAAAAAGTGCGCTATAAACGAAAGAAACGGTTCTCATGAGAAGCATTGGATTTGTTATTTAGCGGCGATGTGAAAACAACTTATCACACCTTTTCTAGCTCTGTCACAATACCTGCAGCCAAAGGAAAGAATTTTAAGGTCAGTTATGAAAGATGTCAGAACGTCTGCTAAGCCGTTACTCAGAAATGAGGTATAAATTCCACTGAGCAGGGAGACGTTAGAAAATGACAATTACAGCAAGGACGGTGGAATAACATCGTAAATTTTTAGGGCAGTAAACATCAAGACAGCTTTTTTGTGTATTCTATCAAAACTACAAGCGAGTCTGGCATGAATTACAGTATCTCTGACTCTGGATAGCCTTTAATGGGCCAATTTTTAATTTGACTGGCCAGATGTGAGCCTATCTTTTTGTCTGGACGTCCTTATTTGGCCTTATATCTGTTTGGTAGTGTTGGAGTAACAGGCACGAAGGTTATTCCTCATCAGGTCATGCATTGCATTCTCTTTTTTTCTTTCAGTACCAACCTTAATGCCTCTACCTCCCTCTGGGTGCTGTTCCTGCCCAGTTTGATCCAGAACTTTTTATCCATTTGTACCTTGCTTCTGATGTCCTGAACATCAAGAAGGACTGACATACCTTCATCTTCTAGGGTAGCCAACTCTTCCCTGTTCAAGGTGCTTTACTACATGTGAGACTAACTGACCACGTGTTTTATTAGTAGCATACTCTTTTCCTAGACCTGAGATTTAAAGTGCATCGCGTAGTTTACCAGCTGTCTACAGTCACCAGATTCGGTGGTAATTTAAATTTAGCGTTAGCGGAAGAGTTAGCATAAGCGCTGCAATGACGTTTTATCGAACTTAACTGGCTTTTTCTGCCCCCTAGTGGTCACTTTGCTAACTTCAGAACACTTACGTCAGTCTAGCAACACCTCAGCTGTTTGCTGTGCTCCTTTCTGATGTCTGGATAATCCGTGGGGATGATTGACATGACATACTCTGATGGGCAAGGTTAAGTGGCAAACCGTCATACCTACTTACATTTGTGCTGGAATTACTCTGTGACAGCAGAAATGTACATAAACTACTTATGGTAGGACATTTAGCCAAAGTAGGACGTTTTGTCAGAACACTGGACTAGTGAATTTACCGGTTTGGGCTTAAATTGTAAGAAATAACTGTGTAAAATTACAGAAAAAGTTCTCCTGTAATTATAAAACACAAATACTTTGTTAATTCACAGAAAAATCTTTTTTATTTTTACTGCAGTCATACATTTCTATAGTTTATAATTTTTAAAAAAAGAGATTTTTCTGTAATTGTTTAACTGTTACTTAATTACGTTGTTGTAGTATGAATGGCAATGGGAAAGGTCTTTATAAGAAGAAAAGAACAGTAAAAAGTCCAAAATTTATGCACTCACTTTTTCCAAAGCCATCAAGTTGAATTAGTCTTTGCCTGGCCGATTCAAGCCCCCTGGGCCTTATGTTTGACGCCCCTGCCTTAAACAGTGAAGAGAGATGAATGAAGAGCTGCACACCTCTCAGGTTTCAGTCACAAATACTTCAACCAAATCCAAGTTTTCTCTGTATCTATACACTTAGTCTCAGGATCACAGTTTTCAAACAAAGTTATCCTTCTTTTCTCTTCTACCTTGTTAGCTAGCGCACATGAACTGTAACGTGAAGTAAACACATTGTGTATTTTAGCTAACATATTAACGGACTTTTCACAGTAAATGGTAATTTTTTTAAGTACTGTACCGCTTTCAGTAGCTAAATTAAATGCAAACAATGGCAGAATAACTGTCATACAATATAGTGAGACAATACCAAAAGCTAGCTTCCACAGCGAGTTTCTCTGAAAGTGCTCGGCAAAAAATGTCAAAAATTCACCACCTTCTCGCATAAATGAGTGAACATAAAGAAGTAACAATTAACCACAACATGTTGCTAAACTTATCGTGCTTTTTGTGCGGTAATTACCTTCATCGGGGAAAACCAGAGAGGAGATGAGTGAAGAGATTACCACTGAGCTGAGATTCCTCATACTGGAGCCCTAAGGCATTACCAATGGGTCAAAGCACAATCAAACCCTGTATTAGCCATTTCTACTCTTTGAATTCTGGGTGCACACTTCTACAGCAGCACAGTCAAAGTAACAGTAAAATTATGTTATGACATAAAAGGAACAAAATTATATATATATATATATATATATATATATATATATATATCCACCACACATAAGTGAATAACAGAGAGGGGTTTTCAAACGCACGGTGCTTGACATGGATGATGCTGAAACTTTGTTTTTAACGCTTCGCTTCACTTCAGCTCATCTTCATCTAGCACGCAGACCAGGTGTACCGCATTTTTGTACACTGCATCCATCAGTAGATGCTCTCTGCAGGTAGATGCAGGCACTACCACCACTAAACAACAATTTCTCCCGTTCATTGCTGAATTTCTCCTTGATTCATCTGAAAAATTTAACATAACTATAATTTGGAGCTGTTGAAGACAAGGTAATGATAACGTACATACTACCTCGGTTCAGCCATTTAAAAATGAAAACAAACAAACAAAAAACTAAACAAAATTCCAAAACAGCTGAGTTGCTCTTTTTTCATTATTATTAAAATAGCATATTTATAGGTAGAGGCCTGATCTACCTTCCATTTCAGTTGGTGGCACTACAATGTTGTTTCCAAACTGTCATTAAATTCAAGAATAAGAAGAAAACGGGTTAAAGTTTACGCAGACTTTATATGACCCTATACTCTTTGAATCAGTGAATGAGTAGGAGTTCCATTTACCACATGGTTCACTCGTTATAATGTCAGTATTTACTGTCAGGTTGAGTTCACTTACTCTAAAAGTAAGTAACTGTAACTGGAAAACACCGTGCCTAAAATGTTACACACCGAGAAGCACATATCCAAGAAAGCCCTGGACATGTATTCACTGGAAAATAATAGGTGCAGTTCTAGCAATCAGTGGTAATAATGTTTTGATGATACCTGAGCACGTTAAGTTCATTTAAGCACTCTGTAATTTAACATCATTATTCTTTATAAACCTCATAAATTTCAGCAGATTATAAAATTAATGTAACTACTGTTATTTCATTTATTGCAAACCCTTCTGCTGTTACAAATAGTAATCCCATATGTGAAGATTGAGCTTGAACTCTAATCGATCATCATCGTTCACAAAGAGTCAATCAACACAGTGTTAAAATGAACATTTGATCCTGGTCACCAGGTCAGGTTTTAAAAATCCACACTCGAGCCTTTCCATCTATAAAAGCAGCCTCCTTCAACCCCAACCTGATCTTCTACACCCGGGTCGCCCATCGCAGAGTTCTTCAGCTCCAGCCGAGGTCTCTCTCCTCTCAGCCATCTCTAGTAGACAGCTGAGCTTCAGCTCCTCCTCTAAATGTCCATCTAAAAAGAGCAGACCTGGTGATCGTCTGGTGTCCTCTCGCCACACATCTCCCCTGTTCGAGAAAGCCTCAGTGCTTCCGCTGGGCTGATTGGCCGGCTCAGTGCAAGGACCAGATAGGATCTTTCTATTTGCCCAGCGGCAGGGCTGCCTCTCTATCAGCGCTACCTCTGGAGGGGGTTTATCTGGCCTGCTGATAACAATGTTTTCCCCTGCCTTGTTCCCCTCCCTGATGGTTTGTTACACTAGTAAATGGGAGTCAAGGCTGGGGCTGAGCTGCAGCAGCAGTCTGCAGTCCTACGCTACTCCTTGTAAACAAGATTGGCTCAGTTTGCTTTTACCGCTCAGTCATGTGTGTGTTTGTGTGTGTGTTTAAGAGAGAGAGAGAGGGAGATGGAGTGAAAAAGAGATTAAAAGAGAAACTGTGAAGAAAAAAAATCTTTTACACAATAAACACTTCTTTAACACCAACACAAATTAGCCTGGATTACAAATTTGTGAACAGACTTATAATTCATTCAGCATTATTTTTACACTCCTGCGCGGCGCAGTCTAAGTTCTGTTTTTGCTGCGCTGCTGCCAGTACATCTGTCGCTGGAGAGTCGCCAGCTTTACAAATCTGTGCAGAACAATATGCACCGGAGTTCACGGAAGCGGCACTAAATAGCGTCTGTGTCAGATGAAACCTTGGCCGGTGCAGGATATAGTACTTAGCAGAAGTGCACCAGAGTATAAGTTGTAGATCACTTTCCGAGCTTGGCTGGAGCAAAACCTTCAACATGCTTTTTCATTCATGGCGTGGTGGGAAAAGCCTCGTGTTCTCTGCATGGCCGAAACATCTGTAAGCTGTTGCAGAAACAGAGCCCAGAGGAAAACATTTACCTAACAGAATACTAATTCTTTCAGGCCCTCGTGTCAACACTTCGTAAATAAACTTGCACATATGGTATTGTTTTCTTAAGGTTGGTCTGGGAGAACCATTCTGGCTGTTGTAATCTGCCACATCTACCCATGAGGTTTTCTGAATGTTGCTGCAAAGGTTCTTTTTTTACTATAAACTGTCTCTCATACTGTGAACACCTGTCTGCTGCTCACAGTTCCTTCATGGATTGTTCTTGCTAAGACTGATTTAGAGTAAATCATAATCCTGTCTCTAGATGTGAAAATACTGAGGGCAGTGCCCATATAAGATGATGAAATGCTTATAAGTTTAATTAATTAATCAAAAAAAATCTACCTGCCACAACTTTTCCTTTTTTTCTTAAAATAAATGTTTAGCTACGCCACTGTTTTCTGTCCAGATGTGTATTATTTATATGTAAGAAAAGCTTTTGGTGTTAAAAAAAACAAAAGCAAAATCTTTCAAACATGGGGTGCCAAAGAAGTCTTCACAGACTGCAAGAATGGCATCCAGCTAATGGCCTACCATCACCATCTCTGTTGTAGCACAGTTAAAACTCTGCTTTTATGTTCCCACAATGAGTATGTGCATTCCTCTTTGGGATGACTGTCCTAGATTTAAAGGCTTGTCAGACACCACTAGCCCTTTTATTTTTCCATAAACTTTTTTTAATCTTTTGCATTTTACACTGGGGGATTGTTTCTGCTGGGATACTGTTGCAACGGATTATACGAAAAATGTCCACAACTGGGAGTTAAAATAGAAGCCTCCTTCATCTTTGCCTTGCAGCATCTTTTGTTGTGATGCCTGTGTGCTGCAGCACTGGAGTGCAAAAGTATTAAAATACACACGAATTACAGAGCTGCAGGTTTAATGTCAGGCACTGCAATGCGAGTAATCGCTTTACTGAAGGCATCACCGTGCAGCTGATAGTGCTAACAGTTAACAGCCTTTCGGTAAATGTCATAATTAGTTGTGAATCTGCAGCTAATCAGCGCTCCTTGGGAGCCAACTAGGTCACTGTTTGTCTGAGATGGAAAATGGAGATATTCAGCGCTGACAAGTAATTCTGTGATTGTGTCAGCAGCTAAGATACATAATTCAGTGCATTTAAACTGGACCTGTCTGGTGAAGTGAGTAGCGCCTGTGTTGTTGCTTCAGTACATCTGTCTCCTCGTCACTTCGGGAGTCTGACATCTCTCTCAGCGCCGTGGCACAATGGAGGAAAGTGCACTTCCGTGGCGCAGGTAAAAACCCGCCAAGGGATAGAAGGCCCCCTCATGAATAAATGATTGTGACACGCAGCAATAATTTGCATCCGTGTAAAAGTGACGCATCAGCGCTTTTGTCTGCCAAGAAGTCTAGAGGTGTGTTTTTTATTTTATTATTTAATGGAAAATGGCTTTCATTAACAGTGGCAAAGCAAAAGGTGTTGACAGCGATGCACCGACTTGTCAAGCCGATCACAGCCTGTTTTTCAAGCCGATCACAGCCTCTGCCTTTTTTTCTCTAATTAGGCATATGCTGGAGGCATCATAACAAACACTGAAACAGGTTTGTCCTTGCCTAATCCGGGGAACTAATTTTTAAGGTTATTATGCAAATCGATACTGTTTACAAACATGAAAGCCGGCGTCCTATTTTTGATCTGCCACATCGGTTTTCGATGGCTTAAAGCCCGCCTCAGCAGGTGTCATGTCAATAACAACCAGCAATCGATCAGCGGCCGTCTGAGGGGGATTGGGACAGCAGGGCCTTGAGGTGTGGAGGGGGATTTTCATCAGCTAAAGGCTCAGACACAGCCACAACATTACATTGTTTCTTCGTGGACACGCAGCCGACACTGTGGCTATTGTTATGTTAAAACAGCACAGATGTTTATGGTTTTGTGGGACTTCTCATTTCACTGTGGTGACTTAGGTCTAAGAAGGAATAACATCATTTTAGGGTCACACAATTACGACTCTATGATCAATACTAGCCCCATGGCCTCGCATAGTGCTTACACGGACAATAAGATCTAGTTCAAGGTAGAGCTGGGCGATATGAGATTTTTTCATATCACGATATGTTTTTTTCATTTCAGGCGATAACGATATCTATCACGATATAAGCCAAATAAGTATATTTGTAAGATTTAAATGTGCCGTTGCTCACAAGTAAAATGTGAAATAATCAGCAGCTTGTTTTTATTTAAATATTTATTTCCCATAATAAGTTCAACAGGGTAGATGTACTTAAGGAACATGAGACTTTTTCAGATAAATAAAGGCAAATATTGCAAACTACACAAAAGGCAGCCGCTAAAGCGTTTAAGTTTCAAAATAGAACAAACGAAACAGACTAAATTGTCAATTCCACTTAGAAACAAAATATTAATTCTAAGAATAAATCTTAGTTTGTTTTACAGAAGAACAGACAAAACTGACTAACTTTTGTCAATATCAAATAAACTGAGAACTAAAAGGAAATTCTCAATCTCTCCTTGTTGTATAGCTGAGCTTTTCAAACAGTTTTAACAGTTACTTTAGTCTGACAAAAGCCGAATGACGAATTAGCGCTTCCAGTCAGAGACTGAGGCTACGTCCACACGTACACGGGTGTTTTTGAAAACGGAGATTTTCCGTTTTCGTTTTCGTTTTAAAAAATAATCCCGTCCACACATAAAGGCAGAAATGAAGGAAAACGCTGCTATGAACATGCCAAAGCAGCAGGTGGCGCTAGATTCCTAACCGTGCCTAAATGTTGGCCAATCAGAAGTCTAGAAGCCTCGGTGGGAAAAAGTAAACAAAGCTGGGGCATAGAAGCAGAACCGAGTCGTAAGTGTGGAGGGACAGTAACTGTGTGTATATGTAAGCATTTAAACACTGCAGAGAGTAGAATTAACAGTAACAGTATTGTAGAAATTCATTTCACCGAAACAATAACGCGGCGCACAGTGTGACGCATGCACCAGTTTATTGTATTTCCAGACTTGCTTTCGGCACAATTTACAGTGCACGCTACTCTGTTTTTTGTCAGACTTGAAATAGCCGAAATACCTTCACACTACGGAACTTCTTTGGCTCTTCCGTTCGACAATCTCTCCGGCGTTGGAACCATCATCTGTTTTCTCTTCGGTCACGCTCGGTTGATTTTTCTAGTCGGCACACTCATTTCCTCCATTACCCGCTGGCTGCTTCCCAAACAAACACACGTGCGGCTTGGCACTTGTGCTGCACGTAACAAGTCACGCGACGTGACGCTGCGGCTGTGATTGGTTCGGCTCTGCGCTACTTAATTTGGATTGGCTGACCTTTTTTTTTTTTTTTTTTGAGGACAAGAGCGGCGAGGTCTATCGTGATAGCTTAATTTCTCTATCGAGTAAAAGTTATATCGCGATACATATCGTTATCGTTCTATCGCCCAGCTCTAGTTCAAGGTCTCAGGAAGATTAAAACATGCATTTGTTTGCTTATAAAATAAAGATAAAATTACATAAAACAACATAAAACAATGCAAAACTGTTGTTTTGGTGTGATATGACTTCAAATGATAAATATTCAAGCTAGCCTTGGTACTTTTGGCAGCTCTTCTGTGGAGTTATCAATATCACTGGCCCCTGTTTCTTAGTGAAATCTGACATTGACTCTGTGATCCTGACGTCAGAGTTCAGCGAGGACTATACCCTCAGGTTCAGGACATCTACAGGTAGTTATTGCTTCACAAAATATGCATCTGTTTAGAAAAAACTGGTCGCGGAAGATGGCCTGAGGTTTCTTCCTGTTAAAAGGGGATTTTTCCTTCCCACTGTCACCCAACTCCTTGCTCATAGGGGATCATATGATTGTTGGACTTTTCTTTGTATATATTATTGTAGGGTCTACCTTACACGATAAAACACCTTGAGGCAACTATTGTTGTGATTTAGTGCTGTATAAATAAAATTGATTTGAATTGAAAACTAGGCTAAATTTGAAATATACATACAGCAACAAAAATGCTCCGCCATATAGAAGAATGGTTTGTCCCATCAAGCAAATATTAAATATTTTTAAAATTCCCAGACAGAATAGTCTTAATAAGGTTGAAAGGAAATTTAATACAAATGGCCTATATTATAGTCCCCATTTGGTTTACCTAAAATCCTCTGTTCTTATTTGTATTTATGTTTAGATTTGAATGAAGAGGAGAAGGTGGATTTTTAAGTACCCTTTACAAAAGAAATAGAGAAAAGATATTTAAAGTCTGACTTAAAGGCTTTAAATAGTCCAAAATAGGAGACGGCACTTCTGAGATTATGGTCCATATGGTAATTGTTGAACCAGCACGAGACCTGGCTGTATGCCAGTGCTGTTTGCATTATTCTTTGCCCTTTGATGTATACCACCTTAGCCATGTAATGCACTCGGAAAAGGTTTGAGGTAGGCATGGGAGTCAATCTACACTCAATTTACAACAAAACAAAAGCGCAAGTTGGGTTTGCAGCTGGTCTTTTTCTGAATTCTTGGACTTTACTTCGACCTGTTGTCAATTGTCACACGTGACGACTAAACATCTTCCTCGGCTTTTTCGGTTCTGCGAAAAGAGCAGAGCTCCTTTTGATCTGTGGTGCACCACAATGTGCACCTGCCCGTCACATGAAGGGATCAACAATGTACATCCATGATCAACACACACTGCAAGCTGTGTTGGCCAACGCTCAGCCTCCACTTTCCCTGGATCATACGTACCAGCCTTTAGCCTTCAGAACTTCAAAGCTCTAAAGGCTAAAGAGAGATGTATTGTGTATACTTCCTGCCTCCGACATGTTTGCCCTCCTTTCCCTTCAATGGTAAATACATGTTGATAACTTTTTTTATTCAGCCTGGAAACAAAAGGTCCAAAATGGGTCATGTTTAATTGTTAGTTTATCCTTTATTTTAAATAATATATATTACTTTACTTGAATATGTTATTAAAAATTTGGCCTGAATCCTAATGTAAGTGTTTTATGAGTTGCAATATTGCTGCAGTAATCATGTCTTTTTACCTCTCTGCCATGAAATTACATTTTTAGTTGTAAAAACTACAGATCAGTTCCCAGGTTTTAGCCTTTTCCTTAACTTCGATGTCAGACATTTCCTCATAATTTCAGTAGAGCTTTTCATTAAATCAATCAAAACTCTGCTTTTCTGAATTCTTAAACTGCAAGTTTTCAGACTGAAACAAGAGCACTTCTTCTTCTTCCTTTTTTTACCCCTGCCTTTCCTCTACATGCTCGGTCAAGTTCACATCTTTGGTTTTCCTCCTGTGATTTCAGTCCAGCCATTCATTTATCAAGTAATTTATTCATACATTTTTTTGAAGCATCGCTCAATAGCATCTGACCCTGGTGCCCCATCATCCAACTCTCCCTTCCGAGACAGAGCACAAGTGTTCCCTCAAGAGTGAGGGAATGCGGGTCAGAGGCGGCGTTTACTTGGGGTGGAAGGAGAGGGGGGGTGTGCACAATTTTCACATTGCGCCAGCGTTAAGCAGGTAATCATAATGTGATAGTGCTCTAGCTGCTAGGGTCATGTATGCTTATGAATGTTAAGGAGGACTGTTTTAAAGGCCTTCAAAATTACCCCTGATATCAAACACTGACCTTTTGTTGAGACTCCAACACACTATGATGATTAGAATTACAATGTGTGCAGTTTTTTGTTGTTGTTGCCAAATCAGGGAACGCTAACCCCCCTTCAAACTTCCTTGTATTTTTGTAAAAAAACTGTACATAGAAACAGATATTAACATATAGCTAGGTAGACACCTAGATAGCTAGAGGGATATGGATTTTAAACAATGTAACAAAAGTTGTAATAGTAGTTGGAAAGATATGCCCCATTAAACATCGACACATATTCACTGTCAACATGGGCGTTTACCAGAAGTAACTAAATGATCTCTCATTTGACACGGAGTGTCGGCACCGTCGCGAGGTTACCAATTAAGCTCCATGTGTCTTGAAAGTTTTACTCAACAGATCAAAACTCATGCTGCTATGTTGCACTTTAAATTAAAATACAAAGAGATTTATAGATCTATTTATAATATTCCGCATCACCTTGTTTTCTTTTTCTTTTTTTTCCCTTCACAGTAATCCCGCCTTCAAGTGCTATGAAACTGGGGCTTGGAAGTTAGAATACACAAGACTTTGTCACCAATGAAAACTTTCAGTTAACTCGACGAAGCACACTTCCAAAGGAGTTCAGCTCTTATCAGAGAGCAGGATAATTGTTGAAACAGGTGTAGCTGTCGAAGTGTCAGCGTGCCGCTGTCTGTGTTCTGGTCCCTGAACCAACCTCTGCCTATGACTCCATCTCATAAGTCTTTCAGACAACCTTGGTGTGATTTCTTGACAAAAGCACACTCGCTCTCAAGGTGCACTCGAGAGCGATATAAAAAGGGACAAAGACAGAGCCTGAGAGAAGATAGGAGAAGAAATGGATTTCTTCTCTAATTATGCAAGAAAAAGAGACTTTGTGAAGATAAAGTTGGGTGACACAAGGGCATATTGAGGGACACACTCACTTTAGGAAGATTTTTCAAAGTGGGAGGCACAAATGGATGTTTGTGCTATAAGCTATTGCTGCTAATTGGTACAAACTTAATGAATGCAGGGTGCTGTGTGGAGACAGATGCTTTGTGCAATGTGGCAGATTTCAGTGGCTGCGCGTCTCTCTCCATCGCTGGAACATCAAGAAGAGGAGAACATTTGGCAGGTCACGAAATTATGCGAGGAAAAGGGGAAGCCCGGGAAAAAAAAAATGTAAACAGTTGTTTATTTTTTCGTTAATTTATGGGTGACTGTGTGTATGTGTACATTTGTGTGCGTGCGCGCGTGTGCGCTGAGCGTGAGAGTTAGCAGTTCTCAAGCGCTCGTCTATTTGTTTGAGCCCATCGCTTTTGTTTTGGCTTTCTTGCCTTGCCAGCTCTGTGGCTCTCAATTAGCGTGCAAGCCTCAGGGACCTAATTAACCAGTTCAATTAATAAATAATTTTCTTAAAAATCCCATACAAGCCATTCTGACATTTGTCAGCCACTCAGGAGCTGCTGTGTGTGTGTCTGTGAGAGAGAAAGAGAGAGGAAAGGAGGGGGAAAAGGACAGAATGATTAGCTTGTTTGCAAGCTCTGCTTATCCCCCAGGTGGCTTGATGCAGGGGACAGTGTGTGTGTGTGTGTGTTTGCATATGTGTGTGTGGCTGGATGGAGAGGGGCTTACGCACAGCGCTGGACCCCATAGCAGAGGAGGGCCCCCATGACCTTTTATCGAGTGTCCAATCAATAATGTGCGAGCGTCCATCTCTTTGAGTTGCAGCCTGAGCCTGGGCTTCTGAAGGCCTGTGGCCAGCAGCAAAGCAGGATGGGAACAGGCTACACAGTGGGGCAAAAGAGTCCTTGGGGGGCCACGAGTGGAACAGAACCAACCGCCTCATGTCATTTACTCATAATGATGTCTTCCTTTGGTCGAAAAGGGAGGGGTGGATGGGATGGAGGAGGGGGCAGTGTCCCCCTCCTTCACTAGACACCGCAGATTCAGCCTCTCTCTTCCTTTGTCTGAATGGTGAAAGCATCCTCTTTGGTCTGTCACCGGGCTCTGTGATTAAGCAGCAGAAACAGACCCCAGCTTTTTTCACATTAGAATCCCATTTAGTGGTTCTTATCACAGGCATCTATCCGGTCACATGTTGGGATGGAGTTATATTTCATTGTTTTGTGAACTGTAACGTATATTCCCTCGTGGGCACAATTGGACAGATGTGCTTGTTTAATTTGTAGCATTATCTCAAAACATCGACTTTACAGGATCCGGTTGTCACCGCCAAAGAGGCAGCGCTGATGGATCTGACTGTGTACCAGTGTTCATTAAACACACTCCAAACAGCCTTCAAACCGACTCTATTAGTGGCTGCCTCCAGAACAAGAGGCGCCTGAATGCAATTTTTGACCATGAAATGCTCTTTAAGCAGATGAACGAGACTTGAAAGATGAGCGGGACTTGAAGTTTCCTTTTTTTTCCCTTGAAAATGCCAGTGAGGAGTCAATCACTGGATATCAAAGCAGCGGGGACACGCACACAGACACACACGCAAGAAAATCCAGTGATAATAAAACGTAAGGCTTCCCACACCCACTGAAGCCCGCTAAGATGGCCATCACAAGTATGAGCGTCGACACAAAGAGCAGACATCGGCCTTTCAGCGAGCAGCTAGCTGTCGCTCTGCTTTAGCTGCAGGCATGCGACGACAGTTTGCGTGGAATCGAGATCCGGTTTTCCACGTAGCTGAGCAGGAAGAGACCAGAGACTTGTTCAAGATACTTGGCTGACCCACACTGCCTACAGCAGGCAACATATGGCTCCCTGGTCTGGCATTGCCTTGTTTATTATGTATGCTGCAATTTATTTCTGCACTGCTCTACTGAGAATACCCACACAAAATGAAGCTGCCTGACTAAGTGAGAAATATATTCTGGCAGCCAGATGAGATAAAAAAGTGAGTTAAATATACCAGCAGACAAATAACTATTAAAGTCTGCATGTTCATATTAAGCATCATCTGTGGTAGTCATTCCTTATCACAGCTGAGCTAGAGAGATTTCAGCCTATCGATCGGTAAAAGTAAGTGTGTGAAAGAGAGTATGAGTCAAAAGGGGATCTGAAGGTGGGCTGACAGATGCAATACACATGGAGGACCTAAAGATGGAGAGATCACGTTTGTTCTCTGTCAGGTTTGACCGAGGCCTTCTCTGCTCAGAGGTGACTGTTGCTCTTTCTGGTGCCCTCTAACACCCCCTTGGGATCCTTCCACTCAACTCCACTGCCTCCACTTTGATGCAAAAAAAAGAAGGGGGGTGGGGGGGAGTTATTGTGTAAATATTTTGCTTGAGCATTTGAGCATCTTAATCTTCCATAAGGTGATCTTTGGAGTGGAGCAACATGGGGTGCTGATGTTCAGAGGAGCTCCCAGTTGTAGAAAGAAAGAGGGAGCGAAAGAGACAGAGAAGGGAGGGAGAGGAAGAAGAAGAAGGTCTGTGTACTTGCTGGAGTGCTGGGAGCTAGAGTTCACTACGGGGGCGTAAGTGTGTCAAGAAGAGCGCTTTTCCCCCATCCGCAAGCCCCGGGCCCTCTCCACAACATTAAAAAGCATAAACAGTCAATACTGAATGTAACTCAGAGAAAGAGCAAGAGAGGGAGCGTGGAAAAAAAAAGAAACAAGTACGAGAACGCAAGGGTGTTTCAAGCGTTACACAACATAGTGAGATCAGAGAAATGGAGGCTGGGCTATAGTGTATAGTTGCAAAGCTTTCTGATGGAGGAAGGGAGCCTCTCCAAGTGAATCATTCATTGCGGGCGGCAGGGGTGTAAATATGAAGGGGAGGGTTGAAGGAGAGCGGGATCAAGGAAATGCACACCTGGTGCAAGACAGGGGTCAGATTGGCCCTACACAAAAGGAAACGAAAGAGAAAAAGAGAATGAGTTGTTTGGCATACCTCTGTTTAGATAGCAGCAGTGCTTCTATCGGCGCGCTTGTGCAAAGCAGGACAGAATGGAGTAGGTAGAAGGTGCATATGGTGGTAGGCTGTCTGTGTCGATACACATGCTGAAAACACATGCTTTCTATGCCGATGAGAGGGAGGCTCGTCTTATTTATAAGGAAGAAAAAAAAAAGACTTTCAAACGTTCAACATTTTAGACTTCCAGTTTTGAGATGTGAGGGCTTGTTTATCTGTGGCACATTGTTCCTGCTCATAATCGCTCAAGAGTCTCAATCAGTCACTCCCTCTCTCTCCGTCTCTCACAAGTTTTTCAAACGACATCTCCCAAACACTCGACACCTGGCTGGCTGACTTCAGAGCCGAAATCAGCGGAGAAGTCTGTGTGTCTCTGTGTTTCTTTTTTTTAATCATCCATTCAGTCGCTCCTCACATGTTCAAGCCTATGCATTCGGGGAGATCTTCCTCTATAGACAGATCATAAAGACTCAGAGCTTACTGGAAAGCAGGTGTGGGCAGGTTGGTACGTGACGGTATTGAGGACATGTGAATTGTTTGTATGTTTGAGATTAAAACCAGCCTCTGTTTTTATTTTTTCTTTAATTAACTAAAATGCTCACCATTCATTTTTAGCCCTAAAAGGAGATCTAAACTGTGAATACTAAAGGACGTGTCAGGTGAGAATTATTTAACAAGAAACTGTTTCTTTAAAAATAAAAAGTGCGTGTGGCATGTGTGTTTATTTTCAAGGTTCTCCAGTTTATAGAGAACTTATGAACCGCTGCTTTCCTCTTAAAAACCAAGGACATTCAGACTACATGCTGTTTTTTTGTTGTTTTATTTCTCCTTGAGAGAATGTTCTCCTGGTTTATGGCCAAACAAAAGTTGCTTCAGTGCAAAGTACTGTTTGAGCCACTTCCCCTGCCAGAGCAAGACTCCATATTTTAAACATTTGGAGGAGGAAACAATATCTATGAAAAGTGTGAAATTTGATTTCTACCCCACGGAATAGGCCGTTTCCTTCTGTTGTCAAACAGAATGACTAAACATGCTCATTCACATGCTCCCATGGTAGGACGTTATTAATTTATCACTTCAGAGTTATCTGTGCTCTGTCTCTCACATGCACGCACACACACACAAACACACACTTTCGTACACGTTTGCTTCTTGATGATTGACAATGTGATAAATTTTATTTGAATATGGCTAACATGAATTATGTAACCATAGAGACTGGTGGCTTTGTTGCTTCCCTCTTGCTCTTTGCTTTTCCTCCAAGATAACATACAGTTGATAATTTACAGTAGAACACATTCTGAAACTATAAAGAAAGATATAGCGACAATGCCCCGCAGAGAACAAAACAGAGTGCTTCAGTGCAACCAGCCGAGCTGATTGTGAGAGTTGCAGAGGAGAGGAGAGTCGATGTTCATATTGTGGCAATGCTGCCATAAGATTAGGTGGTTGACACTTTGACACTGCTCTGATGGTAGCGATGAGGTCTCAGGGGAATGGGTTAGGCCAAGAGAAGAGAAAAAATAAACACAAATGAAAGGAGAAAAAAATCAGCACAGCACCCACGGTATCTGATGTGATAGCTGTGGCGAAAGACAGTCTTTGAAAGGCTTGAGGGAAGTGACAATACAGTATGTTTTTTTCCTTGTTGATGCTCTTCCAGGCGGCTAACAAAAATACAAAAAAAAAAAAGAAGAAGAAAAAAAACTCGTCTGATTGGTCTGAAAAGACTGTCAAATGTCAAGTAGTTATCAAACAGAAGACTTGTTTTCTTTTAAAAAGATACCAGCAGAAGGAAAAGCCTAACCTTTCAGCAAGTGAGTGGAAGTCACTCAACCCATCATGTGCGGTACTCTATACAAGCAAAAGCCCTCGCTCTTTACAAGGCTTACACTTTCCCCTCTGATTCAAATCCATAGCTGCTGACACAAGTTGTCGATGGCTGAAATAAATGGAACTCTAAAAATACCCGGTTCTGGGGAATTATTTATCGGTAGCTCACAACCGAGCAAAAGAAAAAAGAGGCCAAACTAACATTCACGCACAAAAAAGGGAGTTTTCTGTAGATGTGGGCACATAAAATTAAGTAATTTTACAGTAAGTAACCCACCCAGAACTCGTGTTTTCCCTCAATTCACGGTCACATTTAGATTTCAGATTTCAAGGTCCTTACTGCAGGTCCTTGCTCTTCCGTCTCATGTTTACATCTCAATAGGGCCCGTGCAGGATTTCACAGCACCGTCGACGACCCAGGCTGACAGAAACAGCTTGCTTAACACTGCACATACAGTTGTATTTCGGTGTTCCAGTTCCTGCAGCTGACGTTGTTCAACTCCCTTCACGCCGAGCCGCTCTTGCGTGAAAAGAGAGATGGGACGTTTTTTTTCTTTTTTTTGTCCTTGATTTTCAAAGCGCTGAGACTTGTTAATGCCCTCGTTTTTATGTAAACCACTGAATCAATCATCACCGCTCCATTGTACCGTTCAAAAAAACTTCTGCACAACTTTCACATGAACCTGCGCTTCTGCTCTCATTATTTTTTGATTTTATTCGGAGGAAGTCTGCAGCTTTGTGCTCGCTGCACGGGGAGGTCAGAGATCAGGCTGGAGCTGGCAGCGATTCAGTGTCTTGCTCAAAGACACTCGAGCAGACTGGGTGCTCTGCTACTGTGGGCCCCGAGCTCAGCTACGCTGCCCTGCAACTCCAACACTGGCAGTTGATATGAATCTCAAAGACTGAATATTTTTATCCTAGACTTTTATTCTTGGGCTGTCTAGAGAGGCAGAGCGTAATCAGTGACTTTTATCTCAGAATAGGAAATTACAACATCCCTAGAAATGCTTAATCTGACCTGCAATTCAGCTACACAACAGCTCGAGTGAGGTAATTACCTAAGAAAGCAAACAGAAGCATCTTGCGTATCTGCCAAGTTTAAAAAAAGAATACTTTTTACTGGCGATGGAAATAGAGGTGAGGAAAATATCGGAGGCTTGTTGTCACACTCTTCTCCATCTATTAACTGGTGCATCACATCAGGTGAAGAGTTTTCTTCCTGAAGATGCTATTGTTAAGAATTGAGTTGACTCATATCCGTTATTCCAGTTATCAACACTCTAAAGAAAGAGGATTTTTGTATTCTTCCACCAGATCTTGGCACTATCGAGCTTTTATTTAAAGGGGAAAAAACTACTGCAGACAAGGCCACAAGCATCACATCTTCAGTTTCAAACAAAGGTGAGTCCAGGACAAACTGTGTACTTTGGAATTTCTCTGCATTGAAGGGAGGTGAAAATGAACATTAATATGTAGAGCTGGCTCTTTGTATCACTCGTGCTGTGCTGCCTTTGGTGTCCTGTTGAGAGAGTGTCTAAGCAGTGTACCATCAATAGCAGGGAACAAACCCAGAGAAAATATCAAGTCTTTTTCCACAACTGCCTCCCTGCCTTGCTCTGCCTTAAGATTAATCTAATTTGGTCTTTATTGAGAAATGGGTAAGAGCAGTTTTGTTTTATTTATGTATGTTTTTTTTCCTCCTCTGCTCCTTTCCTTTGTTGCTTCTCCTCGGCTGCCTCTGACAAAAGACAACCAGCCTGCCAAGCCCGGTGTTGCTCTGGGACGGACCTGTCAATCACTCCTGACGGCACCCTGACAACATGTACGTTAAAATTTCAAACGGGACTCAAAGGCGGCGCGTGACAGCCGAGCCTTTGAAAGTGGCTGTAGCGCTTGGCGACAGCCAGAGGAGTACGGATGGAAAACAAACTAGAAAACAACAGTGCGGAGGGAAAAGAGAAATAGAGTCAGAGACTGAGAGGGAGAGGCGAGAGAGGAAAAAAACAAACCAAAAGTTAAAAGCAAAACAGTGAAGAATGTGGGTCTTGATGATGGGAACTGGCATTAGTTTCTCCCTTAGTGTATCATTGTTTTTTAATTTGGTTGAAACTCCCCTGAGTGGAGCTTTCGGTCTTCCAGGGACTGTGCCGAGGGCCCGTTCTCTCCGCAGTCCAGGGACAGCAGCATCTCTCTCCTGCTCCTCCGAGGCCTCACTCAGATCAAGTCAAGCCTCACGTGCGTCTCGCTGCTACCCTTCAACGCAAAACAACTGTGCACCGATCTTAATAATATTCTTGATTCCACCTCGCATACATGCGCTTCATGGCTGCAATTAATTCCCAGTGGGAAAGGGAAAAACCAGCAGTTTTCACAGAGATAAGTATAGAATTTATAACTCTAAAACCTATAGTCTTCAATACCAACTAGAAAAAGGAGAACTCAATTTGGATTCTTTCCTTGCTATCCCAGAATGGCCAGGACAAAACACGTTTAAAGCAACATATCTGTGAAAAGCCTTTGCGGTTGCCATATGGAGTAAAATGCGCACGCACGAGCTTGAGGATGCACTTTTAAATGATCACCTGCCACAAAACAGAGAGAGAGAGCACCACCAGTCTCTTTACTGTGGCTAAATGAACAGTGTAAATGGTGTACGACACAAAAGGCCTGGGCTGTGCCAGACCCTATGGGAGAACTGCCATCTCTGCAGTCCTGCAGTTTGTGCACTGATCCTTCAGTCAGCATCCACATCTGCAGTTCAAAAACACACAGTGGCTTGAAACTGCTACAAAGCTAACTGTTCATTGTCTATCTGAGACTTTGTTTGACCATGCTGTGTGGGTGTGTGTGCGCACACAAGTGTGTGCCCGTCTAGTCAAAGTTTGTTTGAAACTAGCATTGTAAAACCAACTCTAGAGCGTGTGTGTTTGTGTGTACAGCGTGTGTGTTTGACTTCTACAAACAAGTGGACAAGCAGTGTGTGTGCTGAGGGACACGGGTCATGTCAGCCTGTTAGTGATTTTATAAAGTTCTCCCCTGGTGGAGCCATGTTGGACCACTGATAGGCGTCAGTACAGACACGAGTCGTGGCACTGACTTACACGGAGCCGTACCACATTGTCTAACTCGTGTCTATATACATGTGAGTCCAAGCTTACCTACTAATGTATAGATGCAAGCAAACAAACACACATCGAAGCAGCTCTGAGATATGGCTGTTGTATAAAGGACTTAAAAACAGCCACCAGGCAGCCAGATAATGCTTTAGCTTCCAGTGCCCTCTAGTGCTTGGAGCTGATTGGCAAATATCTTCTGAAACTGGCCAACTATCAAGACAAACTGAGCCCCACTGAAAAGTCCCAGTATAACAGAAAAACAAATCTGTATGTGTCTATAGATTTAATAGTAAAGTTTGAAAATATGTAGTCTTTTAGTGGATAAGAACAAAGAAGCAGCTATTGGAAATTTCCTAATAAGTACACTGGCATTAATACAGGGAGTAAAGCAGAGTTTTCAAATAACAATAAATATACGTATAAATATGTTCGCTGTGCAATAATATAAAATCGAATTATCACGTTTCAGGCAAACAACTGATTATTAATAGATTCAGATCATGAAGCAATCAATTGTTTAACTGGTTGTTAGTGTGTAAAATATTCTTAAACTTTAAAATAATCATTTCTTTCTTACTAAATTGCTGCTAATAATAAATATTTGTCTAAAAATGATTTGGAAATTTTAAATCAAAATCAGTTTAAAAATATACAATGTTATTTAAACGAAAAAAGGCTGTTTCATCTGTTCACTTTGTGATATTGATCTAATTTTTTTAAAAATCACATAGCTTTTAGTTTGTATTTACCTTTCTAAAAGGTCAGATTTGGGGCTTTTTTTTGGATTTGACATTAGAACATAAAATAATCAAAGTAAGCTCTCACTTTCTTTTATATGATAAGGTGGGAAAATCTTGAAATCAAATGAGCCAAAACCTTGTTTAGATTTCAGTAACTTAAATGCTTCTCAAAGCTGGGATGTAGGCAGTAACATAATAATACACATAAAATAAAAAGGCTTTATTAGCTATAACAGTTTGTTTAAACTGAGTGTAATAGAAGCGAGTCATCTAGGACTTTAGGTTATTTTAAACCATGGGCCCGTAAGCATACGCGTGAGTCGCGACAGAAAATAGACCCTGTTATTATGCTCTTTGTTGTCTATTATTCATGTGCTTTGTGCACGCACGCACGCACGCACGCACGCACGCACACACACACACACACACACACACACACACACACACACACACACACACCAAAATACAAAAAAAAATCTAAAAGAAGATTGGAGTGTCCAAAAATGTAATGTTGTTTGCTTAATCATGAAACTCATAGTTTTATTGTTTCTCTTTATAGCTTTATTATAGAGTTAAATAGTTATAATACACTTAAATCTCCCTTTTTGTCTTCAATTTCTTTATTCCTTCAAATGATTGAATTCCCTCACCTTTCCTCATTTTTGACACATTTGACATGTAAATATAGTCAATTATACTAAGGTCAGGTGGGCCACTCACTTTTCAGCAACTGGATCCTCCACGTGAAGATATTAACATAGTTTTATATATACTGCCTAATTTAATATAGTAATGACAGGGTTTAGTAAATGATATGCATGCATTTTTGTGCATGCATGACAAAGCTGGCAGAGGTGGGATTTGAGAGGCACCTCAAAGATATGATTATCCTGAGTGTCTCTGCTCAATAATGTTACCTGCTGGGACAGCAGCACTGCTCCTCTAAATAAATTGCAAGTGGCCTTGGGCAATAAGAGGAACCCTCCTTTGATCTGCCTGACTGCCAACGAGGAAAATGTGCAGGCAGTCAATCAAGCTCTTAAGGCTTTGCAACAATGAAGCTGACCCCACTTTATTATTTATTTTCTAAATTGATGTATTTCATTATCACAAGGTGTCTACTTGGTGGGGTAGTGGGGTGGGGTGGGGGGGGGGGGGTGGGGTGGAGGAGAGAGAGAGTGTGTGTGTGTGTGTGTGTGTGTGGGGGGGGGGGGGGCAACATGATCAATAATTGATATGCGGTGTGAAAAAGCTGATTTGCTGCCTCTCCTCTGGTGCACTTGTCACTAGCTGTTGTCAGAACACATTTGCTTTGATGACAAATTTGAAGAAGTGAACAACAGCATCACATCTTATTATAAATTTAGTGAGTTGGTGAAAGGCACGGGGCCCTTCTTGCTGAGGCTCTGTTTGTTCAGGGCGCTCTGGAGGAATGACTACCAAGCTCTGAGGTGAGTTACAGTCTTGTAAGCAAAGAGATGAGAGGGGGGTTGAACTTTTTTGTCATGTGTCAGTAAACAGCGTGACTTGTTTGAAAGGCACCTGGATTACAGGGTGAAAAGTTGCTCTTTAAACCTTTAAAGCTCTGGGATACGGGAGACACGCCACGTCAAAAACAAAGTGTGAAGATGAGGAGTGAGAGCAACTAAAAGCCATCACTCCCCAAAGTGCGTCTGCTGAGAGACGAAGGAGTCGTCCTGCTTTTCACAGAGTTTGGGTCATGGCTGAGCATCTCAAACTGATCTCGTCAAATAAAGAAAGATGCTCGGTTCATTCGATCGGCACAGATTTGTAAAAAAAACAAACAAACAAAAAACAAATATACAGATAAGGGAAATCAAACACTGAAGAGTGCTGCGAATAACCTCTAAGCTTAAATTTAATGTGTAAGCACAACACAGAAAGGAAGATCTGACATAGAGGTTGGAAAGTGTGGCCCAGGTATGAGAAAACTGCCACAGCAGATAAAACAGAAGGTCATAAAAAGTCATAAACCAACATTAACAGTTGTATCTTTCTAATCACCTGTGGGCACCTGCATCGCACTAAAACAAAATCTTTATGGTGATTTCATTGCTAAGAGAAGTTCTTAATTAGCCTACATATATTTTTTTAATTACATGTAGAGTCTGAAGATTTACTGCAAACTTTAAAACTAAATCCTGATGGAGAACAGTTCAACACAAAATCTCAGAGAAAGGAAAACAAACATATCAACAATTCAACATAATTGACAGCTGCATCCATTTGCTCATTCCAAGCCCCCGGCGCCTCCCTCCTCTCCTGCTTTTCCACTCTGTTCTTCCAACACCATTTCCTCTTTTAATTATCCCCCAGCAAAAAAGATGGAGCACATCAGACGCATCGCGGTAAATCCTGGCCCTGGCACGGGCTCACAGTGGCTCCTGCGTCTGGCAATCCCGATAGAGCCTGTGCGCTGGCAGTGACAAGACAGGGAGGATGCCTGGAGATTTTCTGACAGAAAGAATGGAGAGGATGATCTCTCAGCAAAAGAGAGGTCCTCATTCTACTCCCGGCGTGGGAGGCTTTTTGGCAAGCGCTTTCCCATCATACCACATTTTCAGCACCAGATTAGCCAGTTCTCAGGAGCAAAACTCACATAGAACCCTTGTTTACACCTCAGTACATAGTGTTTTTGTAATGACTGCACACTGCACACAAGCACGGTTGCTCTCCTATCTCCACCAGCAACATTTTAGGGGTGACACTTATTGTATGTATCAGGGTCAGAGAGACTATTGTCTGGATTAAGGGAATATGATTTGTTTCATACTGAAAGAAGTCTCCTCTGACCAAAAAAACTGTGTTTTACTGACTGAATTGCTCATTCAGATTCTAATTAGGTATCAGCAACACGAATGGGTTTTGCTTTGGGAAGCCAGATAGATGAAAAAGGTTGCAAGTTAACTAGTGTTGGGCTGCTATCTGTCAGAGTTTCTCCTCTATTCGTGGAGTGTGCATCAATCACTGAGGTCCCCAACTGACAGTCGTTCTGTGGGCTAATAGTGTCGTCATCTCCCATGCGATTACACAGATTGCGCAACGAGATCCTCGGACACAATGGAGCAGCGAATACAGCCCCCCTGTCTCCACCCCCATTCTGTTCCCCTCTACTTTCCTTTTCTTCCATCATTCTAAGATGAAGAGTGGAAAGCTCCGCAGCGGGTAGCTTTCTTCTCCTCCGGGGGGAACTAAGAAAGCAGGCAAGGGTCTCTGTGATGTTAGTTTCCCTTCAGGGTGGGGAGGAGATGTCTTGTAGCACAGCTAAAGATGATCATTTGAGAGCCCGTGAAACAAGGTGCCAAAGAAACATGGCGAGGTCCCGACTAATGAGTTAGGGTTAGCTGATGTTCCTCAATGATGAAAATGAGAACAATGACAGTAATGACAGTGGCAATCACTTTTTTCCCTCAGTTTAGACACTGTATTGCACCACAGTTACACGCTTCTCTCTGCAAATAGGTCAGGGGTCAGGCTTAGCTGTAGCCCAACTCAAAGACACCTCAGCACAAAAAAAGAATAAATTCTAGCAAATGCATCACGGTCTTAGAGCTTAAACGAGCATTTGACGGAGTACAATTTCTTGCCCTCTTGCAGCTAAAAAGGCTTTACGTTTAATTAGCGTGATGAAAGAAATGATTAATCTGTGAACATATGAGAAAAATCTAAACATGTTTCTTATGCATTCCGATAAAAACCTTTCTCCCAAAGTAAACATTTGCTCCAGAAACTCACAAAACAAAACAACATCCCATCTGATAATCTGCCACAATTACGCTACACAGCATGATGAAAGGATATCAATGGTCTACTTATGTCACAGAAAAAGAGAGGAGCTTCAAACATGAAACCTATTGAAGCCTATGAGAGTTTCGAGTCGATCAGTGATCAAAGGAGCAAAAGCTTATCAGTGCCGTTTCTTAGCATTGAAATAGTGTCATGTGGCTTTGGATATACTACCAGGGTAGGAGTGTTTATGCCTAGAAACATAATGGCTATTGTGTTTTCTGAAAACATTAGCCCTTTTTTTTCCAGAGTTAAAGCTGTAAAAAGCATACAGAGTGGAGAGGGGGCACGAGCTCTTTATCCCCATGAAAGGCTAAAGGATGGAACTGACCTTTCTGGCATCAGCTGGGCTTTGGGAGCACAATACATGGCGGCAACTCTTTCTGGCCTTTTCCCCTTCGGCTCTGGGCTATGCTTACAAGCCAAAGACTCAAGTCCAAACATCTATCATTTTATACAAAGACTCAAACGCACACATGCCCCGAACCCCTTCTTTTATATCATAAAAACACACACACACATACAAAAACAGACACACACTGAGCAGTCCTGTCTGTTCATCTGCAAACAGACCAGTCCCGTCTGACATCACAGTACAACTGCAGGCTATGGAAGCAAAAAGAGACAACAAATCACTTTAGATTACATCAACTCAAAAGCCCAACTCAGTATCAACATCAACTCCCTTTAATGGAAACTGAGCAACAGTTAAATTAGAAGCTAAACCTCGTCGGTAATGCCCCGATCTAAACTTGAGCTGGGACCGGATGAAAAGCGACTGTTACAATGTGACATCCAAGCAAGACAAAATGAAAAGCATGACCTCATTGAGTACAACTTCAGCGAGTGCTCCGCAAAAATGACCTGAGCTGCTGTACACTTTAGACGCTTTGTTGTCAGGGGGGCCTCACACCCAAAGAGCCTTTGTGTTATATTTGAAAAGGCTACATCACAAGGTCATGGCGGAACAGGGGTCACGCAAATACAGAATAGCACTTGTGTGGTGGTCATTTTTGTGAGCGAGGGGGGGTTGCCAATTCTATAGGTAAACTCTAGCAGTTTGGAGATAAGTTACCCATAGGATATGAGACAAAAGAGAACAGTAGCTGGCATCTGAAAAGGTAAAGATAGTAGTCCCCAATGTGTCAGAGGCCTCATGGTCAGCAGGAGAGTATAAAAGGACCTCTAAGTGTGTCTAACTCTACGGTGCGCAAACATCCACAGTCCTACAACCATGGGAAAGGTATGAGCTCACCTGCAGTAAGGCAACAGCTTTGGACAGGTGGTGAAGGAGAAAATAGCATTAATTGAAAACATGCAGTCATGTATAGGAAGGAGATTCAGTGAAGGAGAAGACAGGGCAGCAGAAATACTCTTTTGTCTTTGTTTTGATGTGTTTGGATGGGACAAGCAGAACCCCCCCCCCAGCTCAAACAGTGGTTTTAGTTACCTTATTTTTCATCTGTTAAGCAGTGCAAATAAATGTGTAAAGAAGTGTAGAGGGTTGGTAGAGAGAGCCTATTCACGAGTCTACGAGATAGCATTTCTTTATGCCGAACATAAACTGTATTCTCTCTCTCTCCCTTCTCTCCTCGAGATCGTCTTCTACGAGGGCCGCAACTTCCAGGGCCGCCACTGGGAGTGCAGCAGTGACTGCATGGACACCTTTAGGCACTTCAACTACTGCAACTCCCTCCGTGTCAGCGGCGGCCACTGCGTGCTCTACGAGAAACCTCACTACATGGGATACCAGTACATTCTCAGCCCTGGCGAGTACCCTGACTACCACTGGTGGATGGGCTTCAACAACTGCATCCGCTCCTGCCAGATGTTCCCTCCTGTAAGTCAATCAAACAGACAGATAGAATTGGTAGCACCCTCCCACCCTCCCACCCCCCGCTACACTCACCTTGTACATCAAAAGCTGCTTTGGATATGGATGTCAATCACTGGCTTTTTGATGTCATTTACAGATACTCACACAGGTCATAGCATAAAAGTCTCTGCTGCAAGGCCCACAAAGGAGACCGAGTCAGCCTTTAAAAAGAATATGACATACCCCCCATAAGACTTGGTGCCTTCACTCTAATTCTGTTTGTCACATTGAGTGTTTCTGGCAGTTCAGGGAGGAGGAAAAAAACTAATTCTGTCATGCTCCGAAAGAGTTGTTGCTCAATCTCGTTTGTAGTTAAAGAAACCAAGTAGTACGAGTACTGAATTAAAAAGTTAGCTCGTTGTGGGAAGAGTTCTCTAGAGATTACACCTATTGAAAATAACATAATAGTCATGATTACCCTGTTTTCTTTCACAATGCAGTATAGGGGATCCTACAGGATGAGGGTCTACAACAGGCCAGACATGATGGGACACTCAATGGAGTTTATGGATGACTGCCCCAACGTGTATGACCGCTTCCGCTACCGTGACATTTTCTCCTGCAACATCATGGAGGGTTACTGGATCTTCTACGAGCACCCCAACTACAGGGGACGCCAGTATTTCCTTCGCCCTGGAGAGTACAGGGCCTGTGGCGACTGGGGCTGCCACAATCCCATGGTGGGCTCATTCAGGAGAATGAGGACTCTCATGTAAACTGCACCCGTGTGCATCTCAAATGAACATTAAACACAAAACTTTAAAATAATGATGTCCTTTGTGAGCTTTCTTTTTTGAACGTAGACATGAATGCAACTTGCAGTGACACTCTAGCAAGGCAGCATATTTGCTTCCTGATTATATTCAACCAACAAAGGCTGCTGCTTGAATGGGTTTATAATACAAGTCAGATCTCAGACTGTTTGCTGCTCTGTCTAGCTTCACAGTCTGCATGCAGGTTTCAAACATTCATGCCATTAAAGGCAGATGTTTGCAACTCTTATTGTAGGCCTTTGAGAAAATGCAGTTGGACAGTATTTTCCATAGACAGACAGAGCTTTGACAGAGACAAAGCGGCTGCGGTGGCTCAACAGTGCCATAGTGTTGTGAAGTCTATAGAGCGCACTGTGCTGACACGACAAAGCTTTGTTTCACTATTGCAAAGCCCTGATCTAAGCAGGGTCTATAAAGAGGTCTGGGAGAGCCCCGCATCTGGTCTGGTCTGAACTTAACGCAGTTACAATGGGCAAGGTAAGGAAGAAATTTAACAAATGTAATGTTTCACTGATATTTGATGTGCGGTATACCGATTTGTGTAGTAAATATAGTGCTTTACAAATTTGTTAGATCACCTGTTATATATATAAAAAAGAAAACACAAATATTTAAAAAGCATATTTTTATTTATTAGGAAATACCAAACTGAATTCACTTTTTCCCACTGGACTTCAAGCATAACATTTAACCACTAAAACAAAAGTTTATTTTCAGGAATGCAAGTAAATACCTATAATTTGGTAAAAAATAAGACTTAATTTGGCTTTTTAGTAAGACTGTAGATTTAAAAATTAATGGAGAATAACAATAACTATATTTTAGCATTAAAAATATCATTTTATCATTACCAACACTGCCAATTTAGGGTAGCTGTGACAAAAAACTGACTTTGAGTCGTGATCTAATATATTTGTTAAGCACTATAGATAAATAATTAAGTTGAACTAATATATTCTGATAACGAGCTGTAAAAATATATACATCTTTCGGTCATATGAAACGTAAAAGACCTTTAAAGAGTAACAACGTATCGCTCTCTGGGTTAAACATACCATTAGTTCTTTAGGACTATTTACCATATTTACATAACCTATAAATTAATGTAAGAAATGCTAAAAGTGCAGGGAAATGTAATTCTTCTCTCAAGGATAGTAGAAGCCTCAAATATTTAATTGATCTTATAGTCCTATTTCCTGTGAAAACAGACAAAGAACTTGTGAAAAGTATTACACAGTTCATTCATTACAATGTACCAAATGCTATACTTTATTTTATTCGGCTTTGCTTCTAGCACATCTTTTGGGACTTTTTTGTACTCCCTTAAGCTTATCTTTTTTTCAAATTTCTCCACTTACAAATTTTCTACTCAGAAACTTTTGTTAGATAAAACTAACTTTAAAAGTCTGGCTCAGAATACTGAACAGTGAACACTAAGCGTTCATGTTATTAGTGTTTAAGAGCCTGAAAACCTGACAGGTAACTACACGGTTACATTTCTGCGGTGGTCTTTGGAACATCTCTGTGGTGATACACTAATGCTGAGCCATCTGTTCTGTGCAGATTATCTTCTATGAAGACAGGAACTTCCAGGGTCGTCACTATGAGTGCAGTACTGACTGCCCCGAGATGCAAAACTACTTCAGCCGTTGTAACTCGATAAGAGTTGAGAGCGGTTGCTGGGTGGCCTACGAAAAGCCAAATTATGGCGGCTACCAGTACATGCTGCACAAGGGAGAGTACCCCGACTACCAGCGCTGGGCAGGCTTCAATGACTGTATCCGCTCCTGTCGTATGGTGCCTCCTGTGAGTTTAAACTCATTTTCTCTTCAGGATCATTTGGTTCTTATGTCTACTGCTGTTACTTGAAGCATCAATGCCAGTAGCCAGGATTATTTTAACACATCTCGAAGTGTAGACTGGGTAACTAGTCAGGATAATTTATCCTGGCTGACTGCAACAAAAAAGACATTTTTACCTTAATTTGTGGTATTATCTTATTCTCTTATTTCTTCCCTAGTATAATGGGAACTACAGGATGAAGATCTTCGAGCGATCTGACTTTGGCGGTCAAAACATGGAGCTAATGGAAGACTGCCCAGACCTGAACGAGCGTTTCCACACCCGTGATATCTCCTCCGTCAATGTCATGGAGGGCTACTGGATGCTGCACGAACACCCCAACTATAGGGGACGCCAGTACTTCTTGCGTCCTGGAGAATACAGGAGGCACAGCGAGTGGGGAAGCGCCAGTCCCACCATTGGCTCTCTGAGACGTGTCACTGAGCTCAACTGATTCCCATTACTTTTATTTTTAACCCTTATTTAATCCCATCATTAAGAATACCACCCTCTTGTTCCCTTAATGGCTGTATTGTTTCAGTGTGGTCTCAACACTGTGATGTTCAAACCTGAAATCATACATTTTAATGATGCGGGTTTGGATGCGTCGGATGTTGGGGTTCCCGTTTTATTGCTTTGCATTGTTGGGTAAAATTACTACCCAACTTAGTGCTCAAGCAATGCTTTGGTCGTTCCATAGCAGAATGTTTTGCCTCGCCGGTCCCTAACCTCCTGTCCTCCTGGAATCACAATAAATGAAAACTTGATGAAAGTCAACTAAAGGAAGCCTTTGTTAATTTTCTATTGACTGCTACAGCTGTCACTGTCAAAAGATCAAGGGGATATAGCTTGTCATAAATCTGAGGGGTATTTTTCTCTTTAATATGGTGATTGAACTTTAGTTTCATCAGGCCACAGAGTTAGACACTGTAGTGGAATCACTGAGGTCCTAACAATACCAAGAGTTTCTACAGTTTTTCGTGATATTACAGATCCACATACACAAAGAAAAATTATCAAGGAAACAGAAGCTTATTCTTTGAAGTTCACTATTAAAGACCATAAAAAAGGGTATCTGAGGATGGGCATGTTGGAGTCTTTATGAGATCACATGGTACAGAGTAAGCGCTTTGGGTCCATGAAAGATGCCCATATTAGATCCACATCACAAGGCCAGTGCCAACTCAAAGAGTTGGAGTCAAAGTGGCCTGGTATTAGCCCCGAGCATCAAGCTCTCTCAGAACAAAAAACAAAACCCAGTCCATATCCCTGCTCATGCATTTTTCATCAGCCCAAGATACTGAACCCTTTCAGAACTAAATATCAATTATTGAAATTGTTAATTAGACACTACGTAATTGGCAAAGATACACATGAATAAATAACACTGACCATTAATTATTGATTCAAAAAAAATTGAACCCCAGCAGAGAGTGCATTTGAGAATCTCTTAAGATCAAGCACAACAAGAAATATGAGTTTTGGCCTTGAGTAATGTCCAATTAAAGGACTGTCAGCTTTGCTGTTCAAGTCCAGTGATTTGCCCTTATCATATTTTTTTTTATATCTGTGGACAACAATGCCCAGCAGACAACACAACATCAACAGAGTGCAACATGGGATCTGATCACCCGGGGTCTCAGGGCAAAGCCAGATAAGAGATGAGAGGAAATCTTACAGGCTGCCTAGCCTGACACATAACTGGAAGTTAATCCGAGGTCAAAAGGAACATCGACATCAGATATTTACAAAATTCAGTAAGGAAAGCATTTCAGGCATACACAGAACTACAGAAATTGCTCTGCATATAATGTTGCAGTTAAAAAAAAAGGGTGCATGCTAACCCCCCCTCCCCAAAACAAACAAACCCAAAACAATCATGCAAACAAACAAAAAATAAATACTGCAAATGATCTTGCATAATATTCCGTATAGTAAATTTTACTTCACTGTCCACTTTTAACATAACTGAAAAATCTCCTTGGTAGATAAGGACAAAAGTTACAATACTTTCTCTATTTTTCTATATTTTCATCCATCCTTTTTCTTCCACTTTTCCAGTTCAGCGATATCACAGTATTTTCATTGTTGGTCATCCCAATATTTCTTCCTTTGAAAGCTTCAACCAAGTCAAAGCTTGAATTCAAAAACAAACCATACTGTGGAAACATTTCAACCAGGCATCTGTAAAATACAAGGGCAAAGTTTTATCCATCCATGCATTCTTTGCCACTTATTTGGGTTTGGGTGGTAGGGGCAGCAGTCAAACTAGAGATTTATGCTTCAGTGGGAAATCTAAACCGTAGGTATGTTATAACTGCAAACCCTCTGGGCACCCTACTGCCTGATTTAAACTCCTTGGGTGAATCTTTGCAGAATCTACGATGTAACCTACACAGTTAGGCTGACCAACCCAATCAGACCCTTTCTACAGCCTGACAGCTCCTTTGACTTCCAGTGTGACTGGGATTACTGCTACAATTGGCACCAGTTATCTTGCAGCTGCAGCTCCTGATGACACGATCACAAAACTCGATTACTGACTTGCACCTTAGCGTGTCTTGCTGCAATGTGCACTAATTGACATCTTATGCTTGATCAGTAATGGAAGGCAGTAACTCCCAATCATACCCTGAAGTCAATCAGCAAGACAACGAAATCCCCACATTAAACACTCTGACACCCCACCAAAGCTGGGTACTCTGAACTGTCATTTGGCAGGTACACAAGAAAAACAATCAGGACCAGTCCTCTGACCTGAAGGTACAGGGAAGCAACCATCTTGTCCACTGGAAAATATCTTAACGTGCTGGCACCAAATTGGGGGGATACAAGTATACTCTGCCAGTCGCATTACGCTTGGAGCAAGTCCAACTCCTCTCCACAAAACTGATTCCAGAGCCTAAATTGTGCGTTGAGCCAATATTGGATTAATATTGAATTAATATCCCTCAACCTCACGTACTGCACCAGTGAAGTAACATTGCATGCGTCACAATCCATATAGTACTGAACCCCTACAGCTCCTGTAGGTAGTGGGCCCACAGGAGGGCAGACCCATGTAGCTGCTTCAGGCTAAGGCCCAGCAACCAGACATCTCTCCCATGTTAACCCTGTCCCAGGAAGGGTAAACTGGTCCTGCAAAGGTTTATGTCAATGCAAAATGGAAATTATATTTAAAATAGCAGTTTCAGTTAGTAACCTCCCTGGTTCATAACAGAAACACTCCTCAGTGTTCCGTTACGTAGAAAACTCCTGTTACTACGTGAACTAGATGCACACACCTGCACTTCAATAGCTACTGTAACAAACAACTCTTTACACTTAAGAGATGGTAAAATACAATTCTATCAAACATTATGTATCAAAGAAGCAATACTGAATGCCCCTAGATTGTTCCTTCTCTACCTCCAGTCATTTAGATGATATTTTCAATCGCTCCACACATAAAAAGGAAAAAAGAGTGAGATCCGAGTTTTGTCTCCCTCTTCATCTCTGAACCCTTTGGACTTGATGATGGGAAGCTGATTGAAGGGTAAGTAGTGCGTTTTGGAGAATGAATTCTTTAGATGATAGAAAAGAAAAAAGGAAAAAAGAAGAAACCGAGAAACCCAGAACATAAGACTGTGATTCCATTATTAGTCTCAGTTCTCCTTTTCTCCCTTTTCATTTCTGATGGCTGGATAATTAAACCTCTATAGTATTGTCTTCCATGTTACTTGCCCCACTTCCAGCAATGCGAATTCCCCTATGGGCAACTTTAAAAAGGGCCTTTTTAGACATCTGTTTTTCAGATCAGTATGACTTTTTTCCCCATTAATTTGTGTTCTTTGTGAAAGTAGAAAGACTAGTGCCAGGACAGAGATGAACATACATGTGAAAATGCTCAACATTTCATCTGCCAAAAAAAAAGAAAAAAGACAAAAGAAAGAAAAATATCCAAATATTCTTTTTCAACTTTTTATTCCACAATACTGCTATTAAATAACCCGAACTAATCCTTAAGTGTGCATTGCAAGACATCTGATAGCAGCTCAGAGGCTGGAATGTTACAAAGCTTAATTTAAAGGCAGTCGCATTCTCCCCTCCAGCTTGAAGGAGGCAGCTTGTCAATTACGATTCCCGCTCTGACAGAAGCTTTGGGCGCCAAAAGGAACAAGCAGGAAAGCAACAAAGCATGGAAAAATGAACACAACATGCAAAAATAATCAAATAAATAAAAAAATATGGGAATATATGGATGCATGTAAATTGGAGTGTATTTAAGTGTCATTATTGCAGAGAAAATCTCATTTTCTGATGTCCTAGAATTGCATATTTTTAATCCTATTAGGTAAGATTTTACGAATACATTTACAAGCTGCATGTCTGATAATGTCACGGGTATTTTCAAAAGACAATATATCAGAAACATACAGAAAGTTCATCCCAGAATTAAAGCGGGGGGTACAAATATTGTTTGAACAAAGAAAGCACTTACAGTACAGTCAGTGTGAACCTCGTGGGTAATGAACCGATGTAATCCACTGAGCCCTTAGTCACTGAGAGGTTACAATATTAAATGTAAATTTAAATTAAATGATCATTTTACCATAGTAATACTGTAGTGGCTAGAGAGAAGCCATTAGCAATGTGTATCCATGACCACACATAATAAAGTTGGGATAACTTCTAATGATAAACAAGTGCATTTTGTTATAAATATTTTTGGATATTTTTGATCAAACTGAAAAATCATGTTCTGTGATTGTTTAAAACACACTGCTAGAGGTTCTTTTTGATATATCAATTATAGCAATGAAGTGTTTTTTATAGGTTATTAGAGTAATGTGTAACTGCGAAGGTACTTAGAGTCCATTACTAATGTGTGCTTAGAAAGATTCTTAGTTTGCACAGTTACTGTCAGAGTAATTAAACAGGGGCTCTAGCTTCTTGGTACCAGACATATGTTAGCTAATCAGAGTCACTGCAGACAGATGCATGCTAGTTATCTGTAATCAGCATACAGCCACACTTTTCATATAGAGAGACAGGGACCATATGACCTGTCAGCTTAACCTCCTAAGACCCGAACTCTTCCACGTCATGCATTTTTAATTTCTCTTTGATATTTGGGCATATTGGGGCCCGATGAATGTAAAAACAAAGAATTACCAGATTTTTTTTTTTACCTTATTTTTGTTTTTAAGAAAAATAAGAGCCACATATGAGGATATTCATTTAAAATTTTGATATAACAGTAGCAGTATAATGTCCTCGTAAGTGGATATCAGGCCCATGTAGAGCAAAATTGAGTATTTTGGTCTAAATAACCCAAAATGTGATGTCCACATATGTGGACGCCAGGTCCTAGGAGGTTAAAGTGGGAGAATAGTCAGACAACCATTATTAAAGTGAGATATTACCAGGAAATAAAGGAAAAAGAAATGACATCAAGCAAGGAATTTGAAGTTATTAAATAGATGTGTAAATAAATGAACAGTTTTAATATCGTTTTCTACCAAAATCTTTAAAAAAATAAATAAAGTAATTTAATTAAAAGATACCATTACTAAAATTAGTTTGCCCAGTGCAAATTCAAATGAGAAAATAATGACGAATCTCAATCTGTGTGAAGTATTTTTTTTTGCATGGTTTAAACACCGTTTGGGGTTTTTGCATAGTTTAATATTGGGGCTTATTGACTTACCCAACCTAAGCTGAGGTAGAATATTTTCAGACTCTTAGTCCTTAAATAGGAACCTCTTTTTAAATGTAGTAATAAAATGAACCATTGCTGTTTTGAGCAGCTATGTGCTTCAAAAGTTGAAGATAGTGAAAACAGTCAACCATCATCTTGAGAAAATAATAATAAGGCCAAAGGAATGCTGTCAGACTCTCTGGCCTAGTTGCTGTCTCTCTGTCCAGCTAAAGGCTGCCCAGCAGGCAGGTTTTCATGCAGGTACTTCATGGTACCATGCTCCGAGAAGTCGGCTACTGTGTGTCCATCACCTCTCAGGACCCACTTGGTTGTGAGCAGGCCCTCCAGGCCTACAGGGCCTCGGGCATGTATACGAGCCGTGCTGATACCTACCTCTGCTCCTAGAGAAAAGTACAGAAAGAGTGCAAATAATGAGGACTACATGAAGAGAACATATCAGTGAAATATGAGTAAAAATATTCAGGCAGGTTTAGAGAAAACAACACAGAGGATGTCAACACAAGACCACCACATACCCAGTCCAAAGCGGTAGCCATCTGCAAAACGTGAACTAGCGTTCCAGAAAACACAGGCGCTGTCCAGCTGCTGAAGAAACTTCTCTGCTGTGTCCTCTGACAGAACAAAACATCTCATTAGTGCTATTGTGTCTGTAAACACTTTTGGGGCTTAATTTAAAGAAATGAGAATAGAAACTGCGCTAAACTGACACATTAATGCACTGAATGAGACTGAAAGCTTATATAAAACCTAAAACTATCATTTAAAGCAGGGGTGGAGAACTCCAGGGCTCAAGGTGTCCTGCAGGTTTTAAATATCACCTTGTGTCAGCACACCTGAATCAAATGATTACTTCATTGCCAGGCCGCTGGAGAACTTCCAGACATGTTGAGGAGGTAATTTAGCCATTTAAATCAGCTGTGTTGGATCTAGGACACCTAAAACCTGCAGGACACCAGCCCTTGAGGCCTGGAGTTCCCCCATCCCTGATTTTAAGGCTTTCCTGAAAACAAAGATATGTCCCCTGACATAATCTTTGAAATTCACGTGAACCGTGCACATCCATCCAAAAATATATCTACAAGCAGGTTAATGAAGACAGCGTATTCACCATTTTTATCAATCTTCTTCTCTGATAATATCCGACTTTGATACAAACTGATTAGTCTGGAATTCACTGAGGTTCCTTCTGTAGTCACTAGATGGCAGCAACACATCCTCTACTGCATGTGAGATCATCCTCAAGGTGGAAATCTTACCAGTAAACACTTTGCTTTATTTTTTAAAAGTTAATTCTGACTGCCAGAATAAAAGCACATAATATTTTTAATATTTATATTTTCAAAGGAACGTGAACCTGAGTTTCTTTGCCTTACTGAAAAACTAAGCTCCCACCATTCAAACGATACTAAATAGTGTCCACATGTGAATAGAAAATTGTAAAATATATGAGACATCAGTTTTGTCCACATGGTAATGACCACAGCCTTAAAGTGAGAGAACACACTGGAAACTGCACAGGATAGCTTCTTTCAAGATGAGTTAAGGACACACAGCATGACGGCTCACTTCAAAGACAGAAGTGTGTCTGAGCATGTTTCAAAGTTATGAGAAGTCTTTTAAACTGTTAATCAGCTGCTCTACATTTTAAATGGGCTCCGTCCACAATCTAGAGTCACAAAGGGAGGATGTGCACTCATCCTGACAACACCTTGTCACTGCTCATTAATCGCTATGGCAGAAAGTGAGACGTAAGGTGGACTGAATCCAACAGAGAGAGAAGGAAAACTTGATGAATATTAAGACACGGAACAAAAAAAGAATGACCAAACTGACAGGTGCTACTCAGTCATGGTGAGGTAAGATGTGACAGGAATTGTGAAACTACAAGGCAAAGGAATTAAAAAGCAAATTGGTAGAATGTATTTAAAAAGAGGGAGAGAGAAAGAGACTAGGCAAGAACAAAGTACTAACAGCGAGATATTGCATCACCTACCATTTTCCGTGATTATAACATCTGTGTGAAAGCTGCCATACTTATGTATGTGCTCTACGGCCTCCTGCATGCTGTCCACCACCTCCATGCAGCACTCCAGCTCACCATACTCTGTCCGCATAGACTTTGCCTCTGAGGGGCTGAATGTCAGGTAGGAGGCAAACCGAGGGCCTGCGTGAATCTTCACCTAGTCTCATCAGACAGAAATAAATTATTTCTAACTTTAATATATTATGACAAACTTTTTCATTTTGTTGGATGACTAGTGATGTATCTAAAAACGAGTAACATTGAAAGTCAGCCGCAGGTTTCCTTAATTTATCAATGCGTGTATTTGGCATTTTACCCGTTCAGTGCGGAGCATGTCGATAATTTGGTCGAACATAGGGGTCCTGAGGATGTCCCGGTGAATCAGCAGAGTTTCCATAGCGTTACATGCAGCTGGATAGTCACACTTGGAGTCTCTCACTAGAAGAGGAAAGCATTAGTCAGTCGCTGGCATGTTATGACTGACAGGCATTTATATGGGGGGGAACTGTTCTAACTGACCGATTTTTATGACTTTGTCAATGCTGGCTTCTGAGTCCACATAGACGTGACAGATTCCCTCGCTGTGACCCAGCACAGGAATGCCCTTGGCCGCTCGCTGAATGTCCCGCACCAGCTGGGATGAACCTCGGGGGACGATCAAGTCTATCATCTTATCCAGTCGGCACAGATCCTCCACTTCCTCACGGGTGCTCACCTGGGAAGAAATACGGGTTTGTGAATCACATCAGATAGAAGAGTGTGCTGTAAAGTGCTATAAAGATGACACAAGGTTCTCACTGCTTTTTAATAAATATGTAGGAAATCAGTTTTACCATCTGCACAGCCTCCTTGACTCCATGCATGGAAAGAGCTTCCTGGGTGAGCTGGTGGAGGACATGGTTGGTGTTGGCTGCCTCTTTTCCTCCTTTCAGCAGGAGGGCATTGCCACTGGCTATTGCCAGTGTTGATACCTAGTTATTACAGGTGTTCCGAGAAAGTGACAAAGTACATTTATAAAAATGGAAACCAAAAAGTTAGCTAAGCATATAAAGCACAGAATGTGTTATGGTAAGTTCTGCAGAAATACAAGGTGTTATTATTTATTCATGCTAATCTCCTATTCATAGTAACTTCCCCACATATCCATTAATAGAATAGAATAGAATAGAATTCAACTTTATTGTCATTGCACATGCACAGGTACAGGGCAACGAAATGCAGTTTGCAGCCATCCAGAAGTGCTTTAGTGATATAGATATATTACAATATATATTAGCAATAATATAGATATGTGAGTATATTACAGAAATGGGTCTATTATGGTATGTTATAATGTACACGGTATGAAGTATGTTGTGAATATTCTATAACTATAAGTATGTACAGGCTGTAGTGAGTACAAGCTATGTACAGGATATGAACAGGATATAAATATGAAAAACTATACAGAATATGAAATAAATAACTTTACAGAATCTGAGATATACAGCTATACAGAAATGGGAACTATGCAAGTTGTAAACAGTTGTAGGATTAAAAATTATCGAATGTACAGAATGATTATTTACACAGAGCTATACAGTAGTGCAGTTAAGATAAGTGAGGGTGTAGATAGTTTCTACAGAGGCTATATAAAGTGCTAGTGGTTGTGAGTGGTGGTTCAGTCCATGTTATTATTGTGTTTGAGGGTACAGTTGTCCATTGTGGGTGTGTGTATGTTCAGTCCATGAGTTTAACGTGGGTCAGATGTCAGGAGGCAGAGTTCAGGAGTCTGACAGCTGTGGGGAAGAAGCTGTTCCGGTACCTGGTGGTCTTAGTCCGGAGGCTCCTGTGGCGCCTCCCAGAGGGCAGGAGGGTGAAGAGTCCATGTGATGGGTGACTGGGGTCTTTGATGATTTTCCCAGCCCTTTTCAGACACCGCTTCCTGTAGATGTCTTTTATGGCAGGAAGTGGTGCTCCGGCGATGCGCTGGGCAGTTTTCACGACCCTCTGCAACGCCTTCCGGTCCGAGGCAGAGCAGTTCCCGTACCAGACTGTTATACAGTTGGTCAGGATGCTCTCGATGGTGCAGCGATAGAAGTTCACCAGGATGTCTGAGGACAGGTGGTTCTTCCTCAGAGTCCTCAAGAAGAAGAGGCGCTGGTGAGCCTTCTTGACCAGCTTGGAGCAGTTGGTCGTCCAGGTGAGATCCTCAGAGATGTGGACTCCCAGGAACTTGAAGCTGCTCACACGCTCCACAGCCGTCCCCTTAATGTGGATGGGTGGATGTGGGTCAGCATTCCTCCTGTAGTCCACGATGAGCTCCTTGGTCTTCTCGGTGTTAAGCAGCAGGTTGTTTGTGTCGCACCACTCAGCCAGACGATCTACCTCCTCCCTGTAGGCGGCCTCATCGTTGTCACTGATGAGGCCAATCACCGTGGTGTCATCTGCAAACTTAATGATGGTGTTGGAACCATCAGCAGGTCTGCAGTCGTGGGTGAAGAGGGAGTAGAGGAAAGGGCTCATCACACAGCCTTGTGGTACACCGGTGTTCATTGTGATGGTAGATGAGCAGCGGTTATCCAGCCGGACATGTTGGGGGCGGTTGGTCAGGAAGTCCAGTAACCATTTGCAGATGAGGGAACTGATACCCAGGTCTGTCAGTTTCCTGATGAGTTGTGAGGGGTGGATTGTATTGAATGCTGAACTGAAGTCTATAAACAGCATTCTGGCGTAGGTGTTGTTGTTGTCCAGGTGTGAGAGGACAGAGTGCATTGCGATGGAGACTGCATCCTCTGTGCTCCTGTTCCGGCGGTATGCGAATTGGTGGGGGTCCAGGGTGGGGGGGAGACAGGATTTGAAGTGTGCTAGGACCAGTCGCTCTAAGCACTTAGTGATGATGGGGGTGAGTGCTACTGGGCGGTAATCATTGAGGCAAGATGGGTTGGAGTTTTTGGGTATCGGGACGATGGAGGTGGATTTGAAGCAGGCCGGTACCACAGCGTGGGCCAAGGACAGATTGAATATGTCTGTGAGCACTCCTGCAAGCTCCCCAGAACACGCTCTGAGAACACGCCCGGGGATGCCATCAGGGCCTGCAGCCTTGTGGACATTGATCCTGCTCAGCACCGCTCCTACATCGGTGGGGGAGAGAGTCATAGGTTGGTGGTCTGGCGTCATGTCTGCTTTGGTTGTGGTTGTGGGGTTCCCTCGCTCAAAACGAGCATAAAAGTTGTTGAGCTCGTTGAGGAAGGAGACATCAGAGGATGCGGGGGAGGGTTTGGTGGTCCTGTAGTCTGTGATGGTCTGGAGTCCTTGCCACATGCGTCGGGGGTTGGAGTTGGAGAAGTGTTCTTCTACCTTCTTTTTGTAATGGTGTTTGGCTTTTTTGATGCCCTTCTTTAGATTAGCCCTGGCTGTACTGTAGGCGTGTGCATCTCCTGACCTAAAGGCAGTGTTGCGGGCCTTCAGGAGGAGACGAACATCCCGGTTCATCCAAGGCTTCTGGTTGGGGTACATGGTGATCCGTTTCTGGGTGGTGACACTGTCTGTGGTTTTGGAGATGTAATCCAGTACAGATGAGGCGTACTGGTCCAGGTCTGTGTGGGTGAACATATTCCAGTCTGTGTTTTTAAATCTGTCCTGGAGCACTGCGTCTGTCCCCTCTGGCCACACTTTAATTGTCCTCACAACAGGTTTCACACGTTGGATGAGTGGTGAATACCGTGGTGTGAGGAACAGGGAGAGATGGTCCGATTGTCCAATGTGGGGGAGGGGTGTGGCTTTGTAGGCTCCAGCCAGGTTGGAATACACATGGTCTAAAGTCTTGTCTCCTCTGGTGTGGCAGGAGACATGTTGGTGGAATCTGGGGAGGACTGTCTTTAAATTGGTGTGGTTGAAGTCGCCAGCAACAATAAAAGCAGCCTCGGGGTGTTTATTCTGGTGTTTGTTAATGGCTGCAGAAAGTTCTTTCATGGCCAACCTAGCATTAGCGTCGGGGGGTATATACACGGCAGTGAGTATGATCGAAGTGAATTCTCTGGGGAGATAATAAGGTCTGCATTTGACCATTAAAAACTCCGCATTAGGTGAGCAGTGACTCTCAGTAGTAGTGGAGTTCATGCACCAAGCATTGTTAATATAAATGCACAAACCTCCACCTCTGGTCTTGCCGGAGTCATCTGCTAGCCTGTCGGCTCGGTGTGTGTGGTGTCCTGCTAACTCGATAGCATTGTCCGGGCAGCTGTTGTTCAGCCATGTTTCGGTGAAAAACATGACATTTGAGTCCATAATCCGTCTGTTGTTAGTGATGGAGAGCCGTATCTCATCCAGCATGAAATCAGCATGAAGAACAACTGAGATACAGACGTGTAAGGACAGAAGAAACTATGACTGCATTTAAGAACAATCTATTAAATCAGGACTGGGACAAGGTGTACAAAGAAGCTGATATTGATATTGCATATGGCATATTTTTAAGAATATTCATGGAGTTGTACGATAAAAACTGTCCAACAATAAAATACAACAGAAAGCACAAATATTCAGATAGACCATGGCTCACTAAGGGTTTACAAAATGCATGTAAAAAGAAAAATACACTCTATAGGGAATACCTAAAACAAAGAACAAAAGAAGCTGAAAATAAATATAAAAAATACAAAAATAAGTTGACCAATATTATACGTGTATGTAGAAAGGAGTATTATAGTAAAATATTGAACAACAATAAACATAATATGAAAGGAATATGGGATGTTTTAAACGGTATCATTAAAAATAATTCTGGACAACAAAGTTATCCACAATACTTTATCGATAATGGCAATATTATGGAAAACACTGCTGATAAGGTCAACAGCTTTAATCATTATTTTGTAAATATTGGACCAAAACTGGCAGAACAAATTCCTGAGTCACTGCCATCAGTAGAATGTAGTGAAAACCTGATTGATAGGAACCCTAACTCAATGTTCCTCACATCAGTGGAGGAAAAAGAAATAATTGACATTGTACACATGTGTAAATATAAAACATCCACTGATTGTAATGATATTGACATGAAAATCGTCAAGAAGGTCATTGAAGGAATTGTAGGACCTCTAACATATATTTGCAACTTATCATTTCAGACGGGAAAAGTGCCAAACAAAATGAAAATAGCTAAAGTTGTGCCGCTGTATAAAACCGGGGATAGACGCCACTTCACAAATTACAGGCCTGTTTCTTTACTACCACAATTCTCCAAAATCCTAGAAAACCTGTTTAATAAACGATTAGACAAATTCTTAGATAAATATAAATTACTCTCTGACAGTCAATATGGATTCAGATCAAAAAGATCAACATCTCTGGCATTAATCGAATCAATTGAGGAGATTACGAATGCTATAGATCAGAAACAGTATGCAGCTGGAGTATTTCTGGATCTCAAGAAAGCATTCGACACAATCAATCATGACATATTAATTAATAAACTGGAACGGTATGGGATTAGGGGGGTTGTACTGCAATGGGTGAAAAATTATTTAAGTGACCGGAAACAATTTGTGAAGCTGGGTGTCCATTCCTCATCATGCTTGGACATTGCTTGTGGTGTTCCACAAGGCTCTGTACTGGGTCCTAAATTATTTATTATTTATATAAATATATATATATATATATATATTTGCAGATGACACAAATATTTTTTGTTCTGGGGGGAATCTAAAGGAGCTGCTGGATACAATTACTTCAGAAATGTGCAAAATTAAAAAATGGTTTAACAGGAACAAACTATCGCTAAATCTAAGTAAAACTAAAATTATCTTATTTGGGAATTCCCTTAGAAATGCACAAGTGCAGATTCATGTAGATGGTGTGGAAATTGAAAGAGTACTTGAACATAAGTTTCTTGGTGTGATTATAGATGATAAATTAAACTGGAAGTCTCATATAAATCATATACATAACAAAATTTCAAGAAGTGTCTCAATCTTGAGTAAAGTAAAACACATTCTGGACCACAAATCACTCCACATTCTCTATTGTTCCCTGATTGCACCGTATTTGAATTACTGTGCAGAGGTTTGGGGCAATACTTACAAATGTTCGCTATCATCAATCTTTATATTACAAAAAAGGGCCATAAGGATAATCCATAAAACTGGTTACAGAGATCATACAAATCCACTATTCTTAAAATCAAAAATTCTAAAATTCACAGATCTGGTTCATTTTCTCACAGCACAAATTATATATAAAGCAATAAATAACCTGCTTCCTGACAATATTCTAAAAATGTTTTCTAAAAGGGAACGGGGATACAATTTGAGGGGGGAATTAAATTTAAAACATCCTCGTATCCATACAACATTAAAAAGTTTTTGCATCTCTGTGTGTGGAGTGAAGCTGTGGAACAGACTAAGTAAAGATATGAAGCAATGTCCAAGCATGGCGCAGTTTAAAAAGCGGTTTAAGGATATGGTTTTTACAGGGTACAGGGAAAAGGTAGAGATTTGATAGGGTGTTCTTGTCTAATATTTTCATGTGTGTGCGCATGCACGGGTTTGTTGGTATATATATATATATATATATATATATATATATATATATAATTGTAGGTTGTGTATCCTTCAGGTGTTAATGGGGTTATTGAAAATGTGTATATGTGCGTATGTGTGTATATACGTAGGTATGGATAGATAGAAACATATATGTGTATATATTAAAAAAAAAAAAAAAAAAAAAAAAAAAATTACACATAACATATAATGTAATTACAAGGAGGTATTTCTGTAGTCTATTGATACTAGATAGTGGATAAGGGGTGGGATTAAATAAGCTTATGCTTCTTCCTGCTCCTTTTTGAACATGGACGTTATTTGGAGTTGTGGTTGCTCGTTTTCCTTTTGTTTGCTTTGTTCATTTGTCTCTTTTAATTCTATTTTTTTTTTTTTTATACTTTTTCAACATGTTCAAAATAAAGATTCAATCAATCAATCAATCATTTTGTTTGCCAGAGAACGGACATTGGCGAGAAAAATACTGGGTAAAGGCAGCCGGTGTGGTGTTAGCTTTAGCTTAGCCCGTAGCACTCCGCGCCTACCTCTAACATTTTAGTTTTATCCCAGTCTAATACATGTGTGTGATGAAATACAAGGACATTAAGAGGTCAAATATCAGCCTTGTCTTGATATTGTCCCATATGTAATTTTTGTCAACAATGTTCAAGTGTTTTATATGTTTTTGTTAAGATTTAAGTTCTTCTGCAGCAATACCTGCGGCAAGCAGTCGGGTCGGGCCTCAAATATGACCAGAAGCAACCCGATGGGTACAGTAATCTGCTCCAGCTCTAAATTATGAGCCACTCTGGTCCTGCGCAGCACTCGACCCACACTGTCCTGGGCGGCCGTGGCTATCTGGCGGAGACCTACTGCCAAGCTGTTAAGTTTGGCCGGTGACAGACTGAGACGCTTCAGCATGGCTGGAGGCAAATGGCCTACAGAAAGAAGGCATAGCAGAGTTACACTTTGATAGCAGGTAGTGAGGTATAAAACTCATATGTAGAGAAAGGGAAAGTCGCCCTCTGGTGGCAACACATGAGAATGTTATCCCTTAGGTTCAATGTTGAAGTTATTGTAGCAACATACATGCAAAAGCTGCTGAAGTCTGGAAATCAGTTACATACATGGCACATGAATTTATTATCCTTATTTTTTTAAGAGAATGTGAAAGCACTAGCACTACAATACCAACATAAAACATCAAACAAAGAAAATGTCTCTGCAAGTCTAGTTTATATTTCAAAAACCAGACAGACTTGATGTGGTGTCCTGTTACCTGCACTGACAGCCAGGTCCATATCCATCTTGTTTGCAGCCAAAATCTCTTCCTTCCTTTCAGTCAGCAGATCTGCTAGATGGCAGATGATCTCACTCCTCTGACAAGTAAACAAAATAATTCAGTTTTTCTCTTTAAGTGATAAAGCACCCAAAGAGCTGTTTACATTTTTAAATGTTTATAAAAGATATTGCCCGAGTCCTTTATCTAAAAACATGTGTCACCTGGTCTGGATGCAGAGATGCAAGGGCTCTTCCAAAACGGCGCGCCATTTCTGTCTGTTCCTCCACAGATGGGCCTGAAGGAGAGTCAGGACAGAATTAAACATCAGAGCCTGCAGATGCAGTTTTACAGCAATAAAAAAAATTTATTCAGCCCAGGTAAACTCACCGGCAGGTTTAAATTCAGAGAAGAAGGTTCCTACTTTCTTGCCTTCCACAATGTCAGTGATGACATGGCCTGTTACTTTGGGGTTGGTGCCATTTGCAATAACCACTGAGGTGCCACCGTGCAAGGCCCAAAGGGCAGCTTTGACCTGCAGCCAAGCAGAGATTTAAAAAAAAAATTGTATAAGATTTACTTAATTTTAATACTCAGTCCAATCAAACGTACAATCTTTTATCGTGTCCAATATGACATGCAAACATTATCATATTGGAAGACACCATCTGAGAGTTGGGTCATCCCAACACGTTACATGTAATAACAAGCACAATCTGACCTCTTGTTGTTCATCTTATTTTATATATCACCGCTCATACTTTAAGGATTTTTCCCCCAGTCTGTGATATCTGCCCTGAGTTTTGTTGGTCGCTTGTATTTCTCATTTAGGTTTATGTAAAAGAATTTTCTGTAGAAAACTGATGCAAAAAAAAAAAGAAATGTACAGGAAAAACCTGAACTTTTCCTTATTGTAATGACTTGATGGGCAACTTCACCAACCTTGGCCTCCATGCCTCCGATCCCAACTCTAGACTTTGTACCATAGGTGATGGACTGCTGGTCTCCAGGGTAGAAGATGTCAATGAGCTTGGCATCATCTGTTCCAGGGGGGCTGTTGTATAGTCCTACAATATGACCATTACGCATATGACTTATTTGTTTGAGATGAAAATAACCAGCATTTACACATCAGCCTAAATTGTTCCCACATCCATTTTATTGCTAATGTTACTAAAGCCATAAACAAAGCTGGTGAATATAGTTTAGTTAGCAACAACAAAGCAAAGGTTATATCCTCAGAAACATCCCAAACACATAATAATACAGATATAGAAAGAAACTGCAAGATCTCTGTTGATAAGAAAGCCCTATGTGATGATTGAAAGGTACTATTTTTGCATAAGTCAACCTCTTTAAAAGGAAAATCCTGGATAGTACCCTTTTATTGTGCATAATCATATGATAATTTACTATGATCACTCTTCTCTGCTGAAGTTTTGTTTTATTTAATATTCTAAAAGCCATCCAGATGATGCTGAATGACTGCAGCCGTGATTCTGTGTGTGCATGGACGCCATGTGTCAGCTCCATCAGCATTAGTTTCAAACACGAAGGCAGAAGGTGTGTGTTTGTCTTTCTCATATGGCTCTCCATTGACCCTGAGAGGGATGTTTTTTCCCCCCGTCAGCAAAGTGACCAGACAGATGGTGTTGTTACCTAACAGCTGACCCAGAGTGTTGTTGCAGTGACACACATACCCTCCACATCAGAGAGTGCGATGAGCAGGTCAGCCTTCATCTCTACAGCTAGCCGTGCTGCCAGGCTGTCGTTGTCCTTAATGCTGATCACCTGCAGAAACAGAAAATTGCTCATGTAAGCTCCTGAAGGCAGAAAAGCGGCAGCAGAGAGTAACCCATGAGCTTATTTTTTAAAGACAGAACTAAGCAGATAAACTGAAACACAAATATGTTAATACATATGACTCTGCAACACTGTTGGCAGCAACATCTGGAAAATGTTAAACAGAGCTGATCAACTCAGAGATAAGCTTGTGAAGAGCTTTTTGATGCTTGAGGTTTGGCCTTTTTTGTTGTTTTTTTCCCCATCAGATGTGACTGCATTTGGACAGAACTGTGAAGTTAACACTGACTCCTTTCAGGACAACCTAAAGTTAAACGATACAAAAGTAGGTGTGGCCACTCTAATAGCTGATTTAGACATTGGAGATGAATCTTTGTAGAGATTTTGGAAATCTCCCACCAGAAAATTAGTGTCCTTACATTGATGCTAAGATTATTATTCCTTACACTGAGGTAATGATTGTTATTTTCTCACTGATAAATTCAAAAACTGCAGCGAAAATGTAACGAAAAAAAGCACTGAACAGGCCAAACATTGTGATTACTAGGGAGGTGCACGCCAGGTTACAATGTAAGATTTGTAGTTGTGACATACATACAGTGTAGATTTCTCACCACGGCATAAATTTTAGCAGATAAATTACATAAAATAGGTAGTTATTTTTATTAAAATATCGATTTTGCTAGAAAGTTTTTTTTCCCAAAAACAACTGTTTTCTGTTAATTAAAGAAAACCTAAAGTTATACCACTGACTTATAAGTAGTAGTCTTCTAGCTGCCTAAGTCAATAATTAGTAATATTAATAATACAAATACAACGCAGTAGAAAGTGAAGCTAAATAATCTGATAAAAAGAGGTAAGTTATTCTCACAGGATGCCCGGTGATCACATGCACTGCTGTCTATCCCCTCCCTGCATACACATGCCTTTATGGTTGATTGCAGAGCTGACAAGGTAAGGTGGGGGTGGCAGAGGTGTTTCAGCGTGCGTGCGTGTGTGTAAGATAGAAAATGTTGTAGTTAATGAATAGTGGATGTTAAAAAAATAAAAATAAATCATAAACACCGTCTGCCACCCCTGCTGCCACCATCACTACAACCAGCGGTGCCCCCATGCTGCCTGTACCCACATTTACCCCCTGCAGGTCGCTGTTGGGCTCCGGAGGGGGCACCACAGCATCATTGGTGTTGATGATTGGCACGATGTTCATGTGCAGCAGCTCCTGCAGTGTGCTGTTCAGGTTCTGCCTCTTTTGGTCATCGTGGAAATCCAGATTTGTCACCAGGACCTGATGGCACAAAATCAGAAAATGTAGTGAGGGGAAAATTTAAGCAGTAGTAATTAATTAAGCAAGAATTTTGCAAAGCACCTGTGCTGTACAAGTGCTGTACTGGGTGAACATGGCTTCATACAGGGCCATCAGACCGCTCTGTCCAGCTGCAGCACAGGCTCGGGCCTCCAGCACCGGCAAAGACTGAAACACAAACAAACACAAAGACAAATTACACCACACCGACCAAGTGCAATTTATAAGCTAGACAGAAAAGTGTGACCTACACACTCTATACACAAAGAAGAATAAATGTAAGCTAGTGCAACATATGATAGTATTTGCACTGAAGTACACGTGTTTGTTCAAGTGAACTGTCTGATAAAGCACCATAGCATAAACAAAGTTTTAATTAACTGTAAACAATGAGCTTCAAAATAATAGAAATTATTGTGGGATTATATTGGGATGATATTTCATTGTATTTTCACACTGAAGAAAATCTAAAGCATTTGGTGAAGATTTGACTTACCTTGTCAGCAAAGTGGCAAAGTTTTCAGCTAACATAAGCATCTTTATTTTCTGAGATACCCTAAGTTCCCATCTTTTCTCACCATGTCATTGAGTTGACTGTGTCCAGAGTGGAGCGCCTGCCGAACACTCTGGGACAGCAGGATCTCATGTCTCAGTCTTTGCTTGCCGAAGGCCACAGCTCCACTGGTGACAATCATCATCTCCCTGCCTTGATTCTGCAACATAGCCACCTGCGCAACAACGGACCCATTTAGTTTCACTGCTGGGGCTATTTTCTTCCTCTTCAGGCTCACTAATGATTTTGATTTAAAGCTCAGTTTTAACCAATTATGAACCCATACATTCTGTAACTTGGTGATAAATGTCCATTTTGTACTATCTGTAGCAAGTACTACAGTACATGTGTCTACAGAGAGATAGAAAATGAGTTGAATCAAAGGAAAAAGGGACATTAAAACATCATCAGTAGATGGGAAACATCATGAAAACCCACAGATTGGTTTCCACGTCACTGAATTTTAAAACAGTTAGGTCAAAGCTTGTGTTACCTGATTTTTACCCCCGTGTCAAGAATTTTCTACACAATAATCTGTAAAATGTATAGAGTGCATCATTTTATTTGTTTTTTCACCTGCTCCACAATCGAGGCCAGCCTCCCAAGAGCCAAGCCACACTCATCTCCACGTGTAACGACGGCACTGCCGAGCTTAACTACGATCCTCTTGGCCTGACGCAGCTCACTGCGGTGTGCGAAGGAGCTGCTATGAGCCCTGCCCTGGCCACCTGGAAGATATTTTTCTGCTTATTAATCACACTTAACTTTTCAGTACTGTGCTTAATAAGAGCCAGCTGCTAACATAATGTTCATGATGCTGCCCACTAGACTAAATACTAAGATGATCTCATAATGCCTGATTACATTCACTCAGCATTCACTTTGCGAGGTACAGCTAGCAAAATGCAGTTACCTAATCAGCCAGTCACATGGCAGCAACTAAATGCATTTAGGCATGTAGACATGGTCATGATGACCTGCTGGAGTTTAAAGTGAATATTAGGTGATTTAAGTGGCTTTCAATGTTGCATAGTTGTTGGCGATGGATGAGCTGGTTTGGGTATTTCAAAAACTGCTGATCTAGTTGACAGAGAATGGTCAGAAAAAGAGAAAATATCCGGTGAGTGGCGAGTTCCCTGGGAAAAAAAAATCCCCTGTTAATGTCAGAGATCAGAGCAGAATATCCAGACAGTTTTGAGCTGAAAGGAAGGCAACAGTAATACAAATAAATATTTGTCACAACCAAGGCATGCAGAAGGGCATCATGAATGTGGAGCGGACAAATCTGCAGCAATTGCATGATGCTATCTATGCCACAAAGAATTAAGGCAGATCTGAAGGTAAGGAGTCCAACTCAGTACAAGCACGGTGTAACAAATATGTGGCAAGTGAGTGTACATCTCTTTACTTATTGTAGTTTAAAAATGTCTCCCTTCCACATTTGCTGATGTAACACTATCTGGGTAAATATTTTTCCTTTAACTGACCACTTCAAACAACCATTTTTTTTTTTTTTTGCTGGGTTTCCGTTTCATTGATTACATGAATGAAGCAAACAGTGTGAGGCCCTTCCACACATCCATTTGCAACCTGGGAAACAGATAATCACAGCCTGCAAACTGCCACATCAGCAGGACACTCAGAGAAAGCCTGTGCTGACATTACACATCTCTGTGGACAGAGAGAGCGCACCAAAAAAAAAAAAAAAAAAGAAAGAAAAAGGAGGGGGAAAAAAACAAGGAGAAAGAGAGCAGTCGGTGACATCTTTTACAGAGTAGAGCAGGTCAGAAACTGCCCTGACCTACAAAATCAAATCGTTTAATGTTTGAGCATGTGACCAATACACTATAAAAACTTTTTAGCTTGCTAAGATCACTTTAATTATCATTTCATTTGTGATTATTTGTTTAATTCTGGATCAATCGCTGGTCTATATGTGTGATGATTAACCGAAACAACAGTCACAATATATAGTTATTGTCTTTAAAATGTCTGTTTTCATAACCAATTCTTAGACAGTCCTCTGGGAAAAAAGATTTGCATGAAGAATTATTATTTTGAAGTGATTTACCACATATCAAAAAGTTTCTGTCCTGGGATTAATAAAGCAATTGACATATTACATTTACTTGCTGGTGTTCGACTGCCAAAAAGAGATTTTTAATGTTTCTGTGTGTTTTCTATGTGTAACAGCTTTGCTTATATTGGTAAACAGACAGTCAACAGGTTTTACAGAGGGGTTATAAATAAAACGAGGAAAACTATTTGTTATACAAGTTTTTTTTCCATGACTCTGTGTTATTGTACCTACATTATAATCAATACAGTCCTTTTTGGTCACTTAAAATATCTTTATAGCACTGTGATGGTATATCTGATGTCATTTGCCCTGTTTTCATGGACGGATTTCCATTGAAAAAATACATTTTATATGTCAATTTACACATTTTACCCTCCAAAAATAAAGGATATATAAAAGTGACTTTGCCAAAAACCATTTGAGGCTTCTATATTGAGACAAAAATGTTCTTTCTGGCTCAAAATGCTTTTCATCATTCATTAGAGATAAATATGTTTCACATATGTTTGACAGATTACAGGCCATCAAGACACAAGTTTAAATTTGTTTTGGTTTTTTTGGGGGGCAAATACCAGAAATAACTTTTTTGATACAGCCCAGACTGCCACAATATTATCTTAACACATAGAATAATCTATTCCTTTAACTGTCCCACAAGGGGAAATTTGGTTAAGGCACATAAAGCACTGGATTACTTGCCTTGTGTCAGTTTTCTGGAGAGCAGCTGGCTTAAGTGTCTTGGTGAATCCGGGGGGATCTTTGAACACAGGGTGAGCCTCAGCAGCAGCATGGTCATTTTTATGGTCTTTAATAGAGACAGAAACACCAGTAGGACAAATACATCAACTTTTTCCATCCACCTAAGACGTCTTCTTGCATAGCAACATGAAACCTGATTGCTTGCATCCACGTGCACAGTCAAAATATAAATAAACCTCCTGCTCCATGCATATTAAGATGTTTCTTCTTACTTAACCTCCTGAAGTCCCGGTATATGTTGCCCTGCGTGCTAACCAGCCCCTGTCTTCTGTTAATTCTTGTTCACCTTCTTCTTCTTTAAGCTTTGATTCCTTCATTTATCACAGCAGTGCTCTGAACACAGACGGACACGGCTCCTCCCCTAAGTGATGAAACTTTTGCTGCAGCTTACAGCAAAGAGAATGAACACGGAGCGTTTCGCTTCGTTTAAAAAATATTCGTTAAAGATATTATACTGATAACTACAATAAACTAATAACTCTCACTCTGTAGTCTGATATTTAAAAATAAAAACCGACGCCTTGTACATTGGCTGTGAAGTGGTAGGAGATGACGTCAGGCCGGCCGGCGAAATGCGGAAGAAGAACGGAAGACGGTAATTTTTTTCACTTTTCAAAATAAACCCCTGCCACCCGACAGTCATGCTGTCGTACAATGCTGTTAGTCACTACTGTAATACTGACAGTGCTCTACTCCAGTGACATTGGTGGAGGAGCACCAGAGGTAAGGGGTGATGAATAGGTAAGAGTTTCTAGTAAAACAAAAGATAGATCATCAAAAATAAATTGTGTTGTTTAATAAAAATCCTGACTCGTGTGTTGATGGTGACTTAAGGAATCTATATATTCTAAATGCTTTTCCAACCCATAACCTCACATTAGGACTTGTAATGATACAGAGGGCCACCGCAGTTTGAAACGAAAATATTTTTCATTAAATGCGTCCTGTATTATTCTCATTTAGTCAATTTAAAAGTAACTGGAAGTGGTGGATGCTGAAATCATGTCCTGCACTTCTATAATTACCTTGTCACCTATATTTCAGTTACTCCATATAGTTAAAAAAATATCAAAACATGAATTTATTTTGCTTTTGTATTTTTGTAATTACACTATTGTGCTTCAACAAAATAGAGTAACCCAGAGGAGACTTGACTCACACTGTTGAACCCCCACTGCCCCTGGGACTATAGATAACTAAATTGACTCCTGTTGTTCTGGCTAAGTGTGTATTATTCCATTATACCTGACCTGTTCTTTTCTCTGTTGTCTGTTTTATCCCTTTTATCTGTTCTTCCATGTTCCTCCTCTCCTTTGCTCTATTATCTGTCTATCTGACTCAGGGGAAGGAACTGACCCTTACCGTACTCCTGCCTGCACTAATCCACAAACATGTCTGTGCGAGTGGGTGGTGCAACATTTTAATTCTGTTTATTTTTGGCTCTTTTTAACTCTTTTTAAACTATTTTTGTGTTCTCCACAACGATTTCATGGAATTATTAGGACATACACATTCACGTCGCCCTCTTGATAACTACTAGGGTATATCAACCTCAGGTGTACTTTGTCTTCAGTTCTTGTTAGAAGTGTTAGCATCGTGAAATATTTAATAGTTTTGAGCAGACTGCACATTATACCTGCATAACATCAACGTGTTTTTATTTGAACTGTGAGCAGTGTACTGATATTCACATTTACCTCTAAACATTGAGTATAGCCCGAGTAAAAGTGCACACTGATATGGTTGAATCTTGTCATGTTCAGAATACAAAGCAATAAGACCCTCTCCTCCAAAACTTATACAGACATATACAGTGGTGTTAGGGAATAAACACTGGTCAAAAAAAAATTAAAGAACACATTTTAATCAGTGATCAGTGTAGCATCAACTTTATGTTTCCGTCTGTCTGACCCCAACAGGTTGCACCTCAGACCATCCAGGAGTGTCAGACATGCAAATAAACATCTAGACGACAAACAAACTGTAAACCATTTTTGATTGCTGCTGAAACTTTGGCATAAAAAAAGCCTGGTACATCTTTTTTTTTCACTTTGGTTTTCAAGCTATCTTTTAACTTAGCCACTGTAGGATGATCATTTTCATTTCCTTGAAATGTCTTAACACATTACCCAGTCATACCAGTACATACAGGGAGTGCAGAATTATTAGGCAAATGAGTATTTTGTCCACATCATCCTCTTCATGCAAGTTGTCTTACTCCAAGCTGTATAGGCTCGAAAGCCTACTACCAATTAAGCATATCAGGTGATGTGCATCTCTGTAATGAGAAGGGGTGTGGTCTAATGACATCAACACCCTATATCAGGTGTGCATAATTATTAGGCAACGTCCTTTCCTTTGGCAAAATGGGTCAAAAGAAGGACTTGACAGGCTCAGAAAAGTCAAAAATAGTGAGATATCTTGCAGAGGGATGCAGCAGTCTCAAAATTGCAAAGCTTCTGAAGCGTGATCATCGAACAATCAAGCGTTTCATTCAAAATAGTCAACAGGGTCGCAAGAAGCGTGTGGAAAAACCAAGGTGCAAAATAACTGCCCATGAACTGAGAAAAGTCAAGCGTGCAGCTGCCAAGATGCCACTTGCCACCAGTTTGGCCATATTTCAGAGCTGCAACATCACTGGAGTGCCCAAAAGCACAAGGTGTGCAATACTCAGAGACATGGCCAAGGTAAGAAAGGCTGAAAGACCACCACCACTGAACAAGACACACAAGCTGAAACGTCAAGACTGAGCCAAGAAATATCTCAAGACTGGTTTTTCTAAGGTTTTATGGACTGATGAAATGAGAGTGAGTCTTGATGGGCCAGATGGATGGGCCCGTGGCTGGATTGGTAAAGGGCAGAGAGCTCCAGTCCAACTCAGACGCCAGCAAGGTGGAGGTGGAGTACTGGTTTGGGCTGGTATCATCAAAGATGAGCTTGTGGGGCCTTTTCGGGTTGAGGATGGAGTCGAGCTCAACTCCCAGTCCTACTGCCAGTTTCTGGAAGACACCTTCTTCAAGCAGTGGTACAGGAAGAAGTCTGCATCCTTCAAGAAAAACATGATTTTCATGCAGGACAATGCTCCATCACACACGTCCAAGTACTCCACAGCGTGGCTGGCAAGAAGGGGTATAAAAGAAGAAAAACTAATGACATGGCCACCTTGTTCACCTGATCTGAACCCATTGAGAACCTGTGGTCCATCATCAAATGTGAGATTTACAAGGAGGGAAAACAGTACACCTCTCTGAACAGTGTCTGGGAGGCTGTGGTTGCTGCTGCACGCAATGTTGATGGTGAACAGATCAAAACACTGACAGAATCCATGGATGGCAGGCTTTTGAGTGTCCTTGCAAAGAAAGGTGGCTATATTGGTTGCTGATTTGTTTTTGTTTTGTTTTTGAATGTCAGAAATGTATATTTGTGAATGTGGAGATGTTATATTGGTGTCACTGGTAAAAATAAATAATTGAAATGGGTATATATTTGTTTTTTGTTAAGTTTCCTAATAATTATGCACAGTAATAGTCACCTGCACACACAGATATCCCCCTAAAATAGCTAAAACTAAAAACAAACTAAAAACTACTTCCAAAAACATTTAGCTTTGGTATTAATGAGTTTTCTGGGTTCATTGAGAACATGGTTGTTGTTCAATAATAAAATTATTCCTCAAAAATACAACTTGCCTAATAATTCTGCACTCCCTGTACATATCCAGCAGGATTTTCTCTCCCATTGATATCTGTTTTCAGAGTATTTGTTTATTTTTTTAAGTAGTCGAAACTTAGTTACAGAATGTTTAATGTGCATTTTATATATTATTATGTCTGATAACTTTAGTGGAAACATATTTTTATATTTCCAGTCCCGGTGGTTTTTATATTGTTGTGGATTGTGTGTGATTTAGCAGCCCTGATGCATCTGATACCTTTGCATTGTTTTTTCTGGTTGGTACTGGAATTTCACCTGGATTTTATACATTGTGATTGTTGTTTGTCTTAAACAATGCTGATCACAGATAAATGTTGAATGCATCTGTCTTTGTCGTTTTCTTTTCAGACAGTATCAGTATTTTCTTTCTTTTCTCAGTCATAATTAACCATTTACATATTCTAATGAATTTAAATTTAAAGGATTAAATTGCAAAGTATTTATTAAATAAATCTTTCATTACACTGCTGATTAATACCCACAAACCTAATTAGCTTTATTAAAATGGGGCTCTTACATGTGTTAGACTCAACCTAACGATAATAGCAGAGCTTCACAACTATTTACATATTTTGAACTAATAACAATCCAAATTGTCTCAATGTGTGTTACAGTCTCCAGAGTGTGAAATGTCTGTGGACACTCAGGGGACAGAGGAATGCTTTGAGGTGAGCAAGAGAAAGATTTTCTGTTTGAGTGTATATATAAAAATATTTCAAGAGCATTGTAATTATATTTATATTATATATATATTATATTGTAATTATATTTTTTAAAGCTTTATTTTAAAAACCGTAAGATTGTTTGTCTTGCTAAGATTGTTAGCAGGACAACAATCTTTGCATTCTCCTTTTTTTGTGAGTGTCAGTGAAAGACTTTACAAGTTTCAAACTTCTTTTTAAATCTTTGACTTCCTATGTGAGGCATACGTAAAGAGGCAGTCTTCCCCGCCTTTACTTTGCAACCACTTGATATTTCTTATCTCTGCAGCTCAGTACAAAAATCACAAAGCGAAATGGCCAACGAAGACAGAGACAAACTTGTTTGTCTTTGAGACAGACCTGTTTGTATTTTCGAAAGGGGTTGCCTAAGAACAAACCTGCTCAGTGCCATTTAACTCCAAAAGGCCCTTTGGAATGATTGTGTAGATATGAGAGGCTTTTGAAAGGTGGGTGAAGGAGCTAAAAGCCATATGAGGAGTCCATTATTGGGTCTAGTGTTGGAGGAAGCCCCCTGATCTGATGGTATCAGTGCCTTAGGGCAGGGAAAGTGAACAGAACAAATGCTATCAGGCAGCATCGACTAAAAAAAGAGGATCTCTATCTCTGTCCATGAAACTCAGAGTAGCCCAAAGCAAAAGCACACGCATAATACCACAGATACACCCACACAGAGACACACAGACACAAGTATATAATTCAGCTCAAGGGGTCTCAGCAGCTTACCTGAAGACTGACCAGCCAAAACAGACGTGCAAGGTATCGCAGCAGAGAAAGCAGGATGATGGAAGAAAAAGGAAGAGAGAATGGAGTGGCAGCCATGAAAGCCTGCTACCGGAGATTTGATCCTGCTGCGTATCTACAGTACAACTACACTCCACCACGGGCTGACTTCACAAGAAAAGACAGTATTGTGCCGTGGAAACTGGCATGCCTGCACAGAGCTTTTACTGAAGGTAAGGAGGTTCTGGCGTATTTTGTTTCTGAAATGCAATAAAAATTTGCTTCATCACTCATTTGCTTCTTCATCTCCCCATTTTTCCTTCTCCTAAGATAAGATAAGATAACTCTTTATTGTCATTGCACAGTCATACATAGTACAGTAGTACAATGAAATTGGAAAACTGTCCTACGTCGGCACTACATATAACACAACACGACACGATATGACAGATCACAACGCAACGAACAACACAACACAGTATATTAAGAAGAATAAGTGTATGTGTATTGCACACTGTTATTATTGCACATTAATCCTAGTTTGTAGCAGAAAACAAATAGAGCCTTGGGTGGGTCCAAGCACTGCTGAAGAGCTTGTCCCTAATAAAAATAATAATTTTTAAAAAGGCAACTAAACCTCTTTTTCTTTTCCTATAAGGTTACTTAATGAATGATCACTTTTATTTTACTGAGTGATTCAGTGTCAGGATCTTTACATCTAATATGATAATGTTTTAACCAAGAAAACTTTCCTTCATGATCTCACTTTGCTCTTTTTTTCTCCCCTCTTCCCAGGTGATATGAGTGGTGAGCTCCTCGTGGACATAGGTTCAGGTCCCACCTTGTACCAGGTGATGAGTGGCTGTGAGGTTTTTAGTAAAGTGCTCCTGACAGACTTCCTGGAGGTGAACCGGCAGGAGCTGAGGCGCTGGCTGCAGGATGAGGGACAATGCAGTCTTGACTGGACACCATACCTACAGCACGTCTGCAAACTGGAGGGACGACGGTATGGAAAAGATCACTTTGAACTATAGCTAAAGACTTGGTACAGCTTAAAATGATGGTTACTAAGATTCAGTGAACGTTAGATACCTGGTATTTTGTATGGCTAACCAAAGACAGAGAGAAAGAAAAACAAGATCACATATTTTCCTCTTTCTTGTTGATTTTCTTGAAGCAACACTCTTTTCTTGCACAGTCCTCAGAATGAAGTTGCCTTCTGTGTCATAACAATTTATTTTGGGTTCTATCATGGAGCGTTCTTCTTAATAATAAGACAAGAAAAAAGTGTCTAAGTTAGAATAAAATACTTGCCAGTTTAATGATAATGATAAAAAATCATGCACTGATTAGAATATGGTGCCAGTCTGAAAGAGCTGTTTTATACAGTTTGATGATTCACTCAAACAGGCCCTCAGCGTGGACTGAGAAAGCTGCAAAGTTACGTCAGGTCGTCGCGGACATCCTCCCCATTGACGTGCACTGCTCTCAGCCCCTGGCTCCTGACGCCCTTCCTTTGGCAGGGGCCGACTGTCTGGTGTCCTGCTTCTGCCTGGAGAGTGTCAGCCCTGACCTCGCTGCCTTCACCAGGGCCCTTGGCCACATCGGGAAGCTCCTGCGCCCTGGTGGTCACCTCATGCTCATCGGAGCCCTCGGGGAGAGTTATTATTTTGCGGGGCCTGGGGTGAGGATCCCAGTGGTCCCGCTGAATGAGGCCCAGGTCTGTACTAGTTTGAAGGAGAGTGGATACACTCTGATCCGACTGGAGGTTTACACACTGACTCAGGATATGAGGGTGGGGGTTGATGATGTGACTGGAGTGTTTTTTGTAAAGGCAAAGAAGGATTAACAAGGGAGAAAGTAAACAAGTGAGAGAAAAGCAAAGAAGGCAGATAAAAAAAATCTCAAAGAAGAAATTAAATAAGTCACTATTCAGACGGAAATAATATAGATTAAGCCTGGGTAAATGTTTAGCAGTTATTTAGACAGTGGATTGCTGATAATGCTGAGAATAAAATGCACACATATTTCTGTTTTGAGTTAGAGCCTGTGCTTTAGTCATTTTAAGGTATTCCAGTTTCCACACGAATGACATGTTTCACTTTATTCCACCACATTTTGTCGCATTTTCATCATGTTACTCTGGACCTCCGTCTGTCTTTCTAAGAGGGAAAGTAAATGAGAGACTATTTTGCTGCAGAAACACTTATTGGTTTAGTAAAGGCAGCCACCTCCTGCAGTTTCTACAGCATCAAGAATGTAAACATTAGTCCTACAGTAGGCATATCACATAAAATCCCCACAGGAATTACCCAGCCGTATGTAAACAGCATGTGCTTATCTTCGTTCAGCTGCTAATTATTCAAAAGGTTGAGATGATTTTTGATTGTATGAATAAAAATGCAATGCTTATTTATTTTTCTTGGTACTATGTGCTATTTTAGGGAATCATTTTATATTGCCATCTAGAAACGTCTTTGTGTAATTAGAAGGATTGAACACAAGGTGTCGCTACTTGATCATCTTGAGTTGCTCCTCAAATCTCATCACAGGCCTTAACACATCTCTTTAGTAAAGAGATATCATTGTTGTTGTTATTATTATTATTATTATTATTATTATTATTATTATTATTGCTGCAAAACGGTTACTAATTGTACTCTAAATTAATTACAATGTGTAAAGACACTATTAATAGCTTATTTTGTGTTCCCCTAACATTAAAAAAAGCTTAACAAAACTAACTTGTTGCCTTGGGTAATACGTATTACACTCACATGTTCATTTTGCCTTGAGAACTGTTTTAATTTGTCATAGTAAAGATTCAACAGGATGCTGGAAACATTCTTCAGAGATGTGCACAGGACCTAACACAGAACTCTGGGCCCTATACACCACATTTAATAATAATCTAGGATATGCACAGTTTGACAGTTTGAAATCTCCATCTTCAACCCTTGTTTCTCAGCAAATTCTGTTGTTTGCGTCACACTGTCACTATCAGCAACAAAATAAGTGTCCAAACTTATTTGTGTTTATGAAACACTAAATTAGAGGTACCTTAGTTGAGAGCAACTAATAATAGTAATTAATTTTATGAAAATACACTTAAAAGTCAAAAAATCTGGGCCCTGGCCTTAAGTTTGATACCCTTGTTTTAAATGTTATCACAACACAAATGTTAGTGATGCCATATACATGTAGTAGCAGTAACATTTATAATCCAGAAATTCAATTTGCCCCTTTGGGCAGCTTTCAGATAAACAGAACCACAACAATAAAGATGTCACAGTTACAAACATCACAGATATTAACAAGATGGGCCTGAAACATCACCCAGAATCAAAGCACAGCTATGTGCAAATGACACTCTCAACGTTACACCTGGATTTATTCAACAATTACACTGCAAAGCATAAAAAACTTCTGGCACAAGAAGTTTGCAGAGGTGGAACCCCATACATTTGTCCTGATGGTAGGAAGTTATACTCACTATAAAAAAGGTGCGTCACTGAGGATGTCTCTCCATTTTTATACCTCTTAGGACTATAGAGTGAAAAATGCTAGACAATAAAGCAGAAATTAGAATTACTCTCCACCACTGAATAATAAAGACAAACCAGAATGTGTTAAAAGTCAAAAGCATATAAATCAAAAAGGGACAAATATGCACATTTTGGTACATTTATCCACTTTTGAAATATTATGCAGGGATCTGCTGTGCTGTAATGCTGCCCCATGGTTTTTAATTAGAACTATTTGAAGTTTAATAAATGATACCGTGGCGATTAGAAGATATAACTGACTACCTACAACCTTTTCTTTTCTTTTCATTCATAAGAAGTGTCATTTTAGTATTTTAAAATGCTGTTTTATCAGCATGAAACGCGGTGGCTTCCTTAAAATAACTCACAGTTAAGAACTGGCGGTCCAACATACAGTAAAGCATAGTGCTAAGCTTTTGGTTGAGACTGCACTCGATATAGATGAGAACACAAGCTCCCACTGCTTCACTTTTTGGCTGTTCCTGGAATTAAGGACCTTGAGTTTCCTGGAGTTAAGTTGTTTTTAACAACTGCTAATAGCCAAACCATTCTTAACCCATTAGTTATGGTCTGGTCACATCTGTTTTGAAAGAGCTGGCTTCCTTCAGCTTGTTTGTAAGTGATGAACGTTTGAGGAATCAAAGTTCATTCACCCAACTAATTTATTCAAGCAATTTAATTGTAGCACATATTTATTAGGGGCAAAAAATTGCAAGAAAAAGCTTTTCATTCTGGGTTTACACGCTCTCTTCTACTACTGGGGCTCTATGTAGTCGGTACCACTTTTCCTCCCACATCTGGTGACTGTCGAGATTATTTTAGTACAGGAAACTCATTGTCATGCCAACAAACCAGGCTTGGAATATTTGAGCTTTGTGACATGACACGTTATCCTACTGAAAGGAGCCAGATGATGGGTACACTGTGGGTACACAGAAAAGGATGGATATAGTCAAAAACATTATTGAGGCTCTGGCTTTAAACAAGGATTCATTGATACTAAAGTGGCCTGAAGTGTGGCAAGAAATATTACCCATACTATTACACCACCACACCAGCCTGAACCATCAACAGGTTGGATACAGGCTTGTTTACACTAGATTCTGAAAAATCAGTACTCATCAGATCAGACAGCATTTTTCCATGGTGAGCAAATTTTTGCCTCAGTTTCTTGTTCTTAGCCGACAGTAACAGCACAGGTGTGGTCTTCTGCTGCTGTAAACCATCTGATTCAAATTTTAACCTGTTGTGCACTCAGTGATGTTCTTCTGTAAACTTTGTTTGACAACAACAAGGCATTTTCACCCAGAGCTGCAGGTCAGTGAATATTTTCTCTCTTTCAGACCATGACTGTATCCTCTTGAGATGGTTGCATGGGACAGTTCCAGTAGATCAGCAGTTTATGAAATATCCAGATTCACTTATAGTCAACCATCTTTCCTCCTCATTCTGATGCTCAGTTTGAACTTCAGCAGGTCTTCGCGATTATGTCTACATGCCTAAATGTATTTAGTTACTGCATTGTGATTGGCTAGTCAGATATTTGCATTAATAAGCAGTTGAGCAGGTGAACGCAATAAACTGGCAGGTGAGTGTGCACTGATAAAGAACACAAATACTCTTGGTTAAATCCCACAAACATAAAAAAAAAGTTTGAGCTTAAGCTACATATGGCCTAAATATGGTGACATGGTTTGGTTTGAATAAAAATCAAATGAAATATGTCTTTCAAGGAAAAGAAGCATTAGGCATACAAATACACAAACACCAACAGCCTCATAAATGATTTATTATCAACCGGCACGAAACAGTGTTTATGTACAGGGTCATGAATGAACCTTCATATGTGATGTTTCTGAAAATCAGGTAGATTTTATTTCACTATCAAGCTAACATGTGTGGCATCCCAAACATATCATGTCCGCTAATCTCCATGTTACAAAAAAACAAAAAACCCCAGTTTAAAATATCTAGCCTGAAACAGTTTGCTGCATTATCGTGATTAGTTGGATTAATCTGTTAGGATATAATCTGGTCTACTGTGACTGCGCTGAATTCGTCTGTAATCCTCCGTCTTTTGATTTCTTGACCTTGCAGACAAATGTCTGAAAGACTGAGGAAAGCAAACTTCAGAGATGGACATAACTCTGAAAGCAGTGTCACAGTTTCTGAGCTAAATTCCAGTTGAAACTGGCTATGGTCATCGCACTGCAGTCTGTTACTGTCTGCACTGATACTACGTACAAAATATAATCTTGTGCATTTGTACAACACACACATTAGCTGCAGATGTATCTTCATTACCCACTGTGACATTTGGCATTTGATTTTTTTATGTACTTCTTTTGCTTCTAATCGGACGTGAACTGTAAATTTAGCACCCGTGTCACTTCAGCTCATGCCCCTTTTACATGATGTCAACAAAGCCTATTTAAATTCTAATTCTTCAAACTCAGATGTCTCACAGTATTCCCAGACCTTCAAAGTGAATAAAACAAAACAAAAACAAAACACCTTTTTGAACTAATGAATGCTTTGTGAAAATACGAGAGTTCTTAGCTATTCTTATATTTCTTGTGCAGCGTCCTTGGCTGATAGGAATTTAGCCCTCGTTTCTTTGGCTGACGGCGACACAGTTTCCTTCACAAGTCTCCAGCTAAAGATTTCCTCTGTCAGCTCAATGATATTCTGACCTTCATCATATAATCTCTGTTGTGTTTCTCTTTTTTCTCCACATTCCTCTTTTACACTGTATGTTTCCACAAACCCACAGACCCAATTAATACACACTCATACACATATCCATACACGCATATGTACGGCACACACATGTGCTATGCATATTGATTCATCATAAAACTGTCTCGATCAGGGCTCTCTTCATTTGTCATTCTGCATTTCCTTCCTCTCTTTCTTTGGCATCCTCTTTGTCTTTGTTGCGATGACCTTCTGTCAGACTGTCCAGGAGACCACGCTGATCCCTCTGTGCCTTGCTTTCTTCTTTTAGATCCAACATGAAAAGAAATTTCCAAAGTGTAAATGTCCATACTTGGTATAGTTGCCAGCAAAAATCCAAAAATGGGAAAGCCTATCCTAGCTTACCCACCTGAGGCTTTCTGCTGCCTTTCCTCATCATGTTGCTCCTCTTCTTCCCCTGAAGAGGACTCTGTGTCTACAGACTTCATGTCAAGTGAGGACAAATGGGCCTGTGCCATCTTCTGGACAGCTGAAAATACAAATCAGTTATGATGAATGAAGTTACACTGCAAACATTTTACTAACAAAAATACCAAATTTTCCAATCATCTGTCCATTGTCCTCTAGAGGACAAAGAATAGGTTGATAAAAGAGATTATTGTGTTTGGATTTGTATATCTAGAGCTGTAATGTTACACATCAACTGTGTGCAATGCGTGTGAAATCTAACACTTGCTCTTTACTAATTTTGGCTTTGATTGATTGACTTAACAAATGATATCCCCTTTGCTCTATTACCGCTATAACAGGATCCTTTGGTTATTTTGGTATGAAACTGGGTGAACAGAACCAGCCATGTGGACCTCATTTAGTTGAGCAGGGTGTGTGTTGTAATTCTACTAAGGGGAAGAGGCTGGGTTTTTGGTATTCCAGTGGTATATAGTGAGTCACAGAGTCATTTTGATGACTACCACTGTTTAGTTAATATTTCTGGATGAACTTCCAAAACTAAATCATCTATCAGTTGCCCTAACCTCCCATCTACAATAAGACCTGTACCATGTTTAAATGAAATACCCTCTCTGATTTTTATTGGGTTAGTTGATGAGGAAGAAGATCTGATGATGTTTTGTCTCCAGATGCAGATTCAGACTTTGAAGATCCATTATCCAGTAGTTCATTTGTCCTCCAGTTATTCACTAAGCCAGAGTTTAATGACTTAGTAAGAGATTCGGATATGCCAAAGGACGCACTTGAGTTTTTTGTGTCTATGCTTTTTCTTTTAATAAGAATCATGAAAAGGATCCTAATCGATTCTTTGAAATGTTCTTTAGATAGAAATAGAATAGCCCTTTATTGCAAATGTATGAGAAAATAGAATAGCCCTTGTATGAGAAATTCTGGAAAATGTGCATTGGCAGCAGTGGGATTCGAACCCACGCCCCCGAAGAGACTGGAGCCTTAATCCAGCGCCTTAGACCGCTCGGCCACGCTACCATTGCTGGCTGACCACTGGGTGCAATGTGTTATAAGTACAATGCAGATGAGTGGAGGTCATTCATTGACAGCTCGAAACAGGACCTATAATGTGTCCTAGTGCACATTATAGGACACATTAGCCAAATGGCTATTATGTCTTGTTAAAAGAAACATATGAAAATTTGCAAAATGTTTTGGAGAAGCAGAGATACAATTAGCACAAATGGACCAAATGTGAAAAAAGGTGACAAAAAAGATTTATTATTTAAACTCAGCATCACTGAATTAGGTCATTTCAACTATTTTCTGCAAAGGTCAGAATTGTTTTTAATTTTTTTTATACGGGTTAGTATAATCATTTTGGAGTTAGGTTTCTAATCGCCTGTCTGGTCATTTATCTAATGATCAATATCCACAGGAAAGGACTATGTCATCTGCATATAGAGACAACAAGTTAATGCCAAGGTGAAGATAAATAATGTTCTATGAAGCAATGAGAATATAACAAACTCATGAAGCTTTTGAGCTATTCAAATAAAGTAAAAATCAATCTTAAAATTTTGTTACATTTTTTTAATGTGGATTTTCAATTTTAAAATATACATGCATGTCTTATGAAAGGAAAATTTTTTTGTTATATAAAATTATAAATGCAAACATCACTCAAATAAAACGAGCAAAACCCAGTTAATATTATGAGTGGCAACTGTCATGTCTGCAGGTGCCAAAGCCACAATTTGCACAAAAAAGAAGACGCATAAAAACGTCTGTTGTATAGATATTTATAACAACAGAGTTGGTTTTTTTGTGTGTATTTAAGTCTGTGTGACTCTGGTTGCATCTGATAGTGTGTGTGCATGTGCCAGTGAGTGGGTGAGACCGTGTTACAGCTGTGCAGCCATTCTATAATCCAGGATGATCCAGAACAGACTCACAGCTGCCACTGCTCCTAATCTTACATGACACACGCATGCACACACACACACTCTCATTGTGGTTGTGGAAATGTGCGTAGTCCAGACAGATAGAGACCACATGGTGGTTGCCACAGCAGAATTAGGTCTCCCAAATTCTTTCATTTGGTGTCATTTGTTATATAAACAAGAAAAACCAGTGTGTGGGTACAAGGGAAAAACACACACAAAATGATTCGAGTCAGGGTTCATTTACCTTTAAGAGATGGCGGCTGGTAGGTTGACATGTGAACCAGTTTGGCTTTCAAAGCTCCATTTTCCCCAAGAACCCACTGCTGAAATAAAAAATGCAAACCAGGGTTTACAGCTAAAAGTGTACGCAACACTTTTTTGTCTTATTGTTGCCTCAAACAAATGATACAATATAAGAAATCTAATAATCGCTCCTTTCCAGTTGCAAGGATTAGAGCAGAAAGGCAGTAATGCACAATGTGAAGGTTTGTCAGCAAAAGTCAATGAAAAGATAAAACAAAACGTAAAAGCACTTTCATACTTGTAACAGGTAATTATGGAGTAAAGCATAAATAAAAATGCCATCACTTATTCACATATTTGTTGCGTTATTAAGTGAAGATGCAGAATTAGTTGTCACTGTAATGTACATAATGTAAATAATCGAATTTGACATTTCCTATGAAAGCTTTTCTGCAGCTGTTTTAGAAACAGCTTGAAAATGTAGAAGCTGGTTTCAAAACAGAAAAAAAAAATTTCATCATCAATAAGTCAAAATTTCAAGTTATTATTTCAATTTAATAACTTGGAAATTAAAGTTATTTTTTTAGTCTCTACTTCTTTTCTCAGACGTTTGAGTTGGGAAGAGAAATGTTTGAGATACCTATCTGGAAATTTTGACATAATAACCTGAAACTTTGACTTAAATAGCAAAATGTGGGCTTAATGATAACAAAAAAAAAACTAAAGAGACATTCACAATGCACATAGAAAGTCGAAACACCACATTTCCAATTATTTCAGAGGCCATGATTGCATTGTACTGTGGTCTTTTGGAACTTATGACTACTGTATCGTTGAAATTTGATTCAAACCTTTTACTGCTGGATCTTTAACTTGTATAATTCACATGCATATCTACCTGATGTGGGCTGCTGTCTTCTTCTGGTGATGGTGGGTCCGTCAATCTGAACAGCGTGGCAGGTGTCGGCCTCCGACGACGAATCTGCAGAAGAGAGAGATACAAGAGGTTTTTTTCTTTAGGGCTTCACTGCTTCAATAATCAGCATTCATTTATTCTAAACTGTGGTTTATGGCATGTATGCAGAGGACTTGTTCTTTGAAAGTTAGATGCATTAAAAAAATAAATGCATATCATTATGCAACAACATTCAAGAGACTGTCCAGCTTGTTTGTGAATGAGGATTACGTTTTATGATAGAAGGCAGAAGGATTATTTAAATTATAAATAAATCTAAATAAGGATTATTTAAATTTATTTCCTTTTCTGCTACAAGTTCCTATCGCTTGGATGAAATCACAGTTCTTTTGTAACATGTTTACAGTATGTCTCCATCATACAAAGCAGCCGGTACTTCTTCATCTCCTTGTCTTATATGTGTGAAGCAGGGAGAGTCAAAGTAACCACAAAACACACAAAACATTAAATATACACCCAACTGCCAAATTGTTAGGCACACCTGTTCAACTGCTAGTTAATGCAAATATTTAATCAGCCAATCACATGACAGTGCATTTATGCATAAAAACATACGGAAATAAAGTTCAAGCCTTTCTTTACATTTCTTGAAGAAAGATGATTTAAGTAACTAGAGTTAAGTTTAACTAGAGTTTACAGAGACTATGAAAAGAAAATATGCCTTGTTAATGTCAGAGGTCAGAGTGGAATAGTCAGACTGCTTTGAGCTGAAAGGAATGCAGCAGTAACTCAAATGAAAACTTGCTACAACCAAGGCAGCATTGAAGAGCAGAAGAAGAACATGTTGAACCTTGAAGCAGATTGGCTGCAGCAGCAGACCACACCAGGTGCCACTCCTGTCAGCTAAGAGCAGGAAACTGAGGCTACAGTTTGCACAGGCTCAACAAAATTGGACAACAGGAGTTTGGAAAAATGTAGCCTGATCTGGTCAGCCTTAATTTTAGCAGCAGCAACATTTTTTCTTTTCTAAGTTTACCTTTTTGTGTTTGAGTCCTGCATTTGGGCCCACTTCCTACCTGCCACAGCAGTCATGACACTGCTGGAGTGTAATGGTGTGGGAATATTTTCTTGGCGCACTTTGGGCACCTTAGTACCAACTGAGTATTGTTCAAACGCCACCGCCTCTGTGTTGTTGCTGAGTGTGTCTGTCCCTTTATGACCACATGTATTTTCCAGCACCTTGTAGGGTCTATTCAATGAAAAATGAAGGCATTTCTGAAGGTATAAGAGGGCCCAACTCAGTACTAGCAAGTGTCCGATGAGTGTTTATCTACAGCATATCCCGACCTGTCACATTCCTCTGATAGTTGGGCATTACAAAACTAAGCCTGTCAGTAATATGACTTGTAAATGAACTCTCTAACTTTTAATTTGGTTCAAAAAGATGCAATTTGAGGCCACGGGGCAAAATTTTGCTGTATTCGTCACCTCCTGTGACACGTGAATACATTGTATTAGTAATGCTCTTGTATTCTTGGACCTTCAGTTTATATTTTACTTTCCCATAACATTTCAAAGTGAAATAATGTACTTTTTCATGCACTATTTCTGGATAGTTTTCAGATTAAGATTTTAAAGCAGAGTTGTTAAGGTCATTTCCAGGTTTCAAAGTTCCAAAAGCAAAATACATAACACCTGGGTAAATAAATTACTGATTGAAAATACCATATTTACAAATCTGCTCCACACTAAATAAAGTAGGCACAATTAAGAATTTATTTTATAGAAACAGCAAAAATCCAATAATATAACACTGTTAGGATCCTTATTGTGTCCTTTCATAGAATTTTTACTTGTAATTAGATTGATTACATTTTCTCACCATTATTTTTATAACTTGTTATTTATGGAAAACACACACTATACTCATCGCCGGCTCTATTTTGTGATGTGTGATGGTGATAACATTGTTATGAGATACAAGTGGCTGCCAAGCCAATCACAGCGAAGAGTGTAGGCATTGAAATGTGTGGGCAGCTTTCACTCTGGAGTAACTCTCACAGCTTCTGCTTCCCTTTGTGCACTGCATTCATCCATATTCATGAGTCACACACTAGAATTAAATATGCAGCCCCTTTTTTTGGGGAGGGCATCCTATTAGAGGTTAAAGATGTGTTAACATGAAAATATGAGTGTGGCAATCCAATAAACACACAAAACATGTGCACACAGCACTCAGGAGGGGAAAAAAGGCATGTGGGGCCAAAGGACCAAACCACATTTGGAGCACCTGTCTGAGAGCCTCTTCAGACATAGTGGCCTATGTTTTGTTAACACTGTAGTCGGAAGGTCAAGCACCTGCAGGGAACATATTTTATTTTCATCAGATCCTTGTTGTGCATGTCTGAAATTCCTGTAAATACCACTGATTGCTCAGTGTGGCTGCAGTGGACGTTTGATTTCACTGGAAACAAATTAATGTTTCATAGTTCCTCCTCACATGCTGGGCTTATTGTGTTTGTTATTTTAGAATAATAAATCATTTTAACATTGTATTTTATAATATGGACCTTATTATTTAGGTGATATTCTATTCTTCAGGTTTTTAAAAACTGTATTACCCAAAGCGTTTTTTGAAAATGCATTTTATTGGTCCAATAATGTCTTAAACCAGTGAGGTCCAAGTTATCATGTTATCATTGATGATAAGAAGTAACCTTAACCCTAAAAAATGCAAAGTTTGTTTTTGACATCAGCTGTTGGTTTTATGATATTTATCTTTTATCCCCTGATTGCTTTTTGAGACTTCTGAGGCGACTTTTCAGGGGACAAAGTCCCTCTGACATGTTCTGATAGCATAGGGTTAAGGCTGAGGATTAGGATACTGATAGAGGGACAATAAAGATAGCAACACACAAAACTGAGTGAGGGGTCTGACAAAAATTTGGAAAACAAAAAGCAGAAGGAGAGTTCTTTAAAGAAGTTTGGGCTATTGTTTAAAACATAACAGAAACCTCTCTAAATGAATTATGTCTAACATTTCCTTTTAATAGCTAACTCTTTACTCTGTACTTATCAATATCCAGAAAAGGTCAACTTATTGATCATATTTTTCAATCCACTTAGAAATGTAATGTGTTTTAAATGTTACTGGAACTCGTTGATCGATGCTTTGGGGTTATAAGAAGCCTTTTTCTGTTGCCGCTACCATCAAAACACAGACACGTCTAGAAAGGCAAATTTAAGCAGCAGCATGGGTTCTAAGTTTAGTGGTCATGTAGTAAATCATTAATCCCACACCCCATTTTTTTTGTAGGTCAGATGACCTTTAGTTGCATAACATTCAACTCCAATGCGTCATACTGGATGTTTAAATGAACAATGACAACACTGAGTGGGGGGTAGTGACCTAAAAAGCCTTTTACGCAAAAATAACTTCTGTGCTTAATGATTAAATGCATGCACTAAAAGTATAAAACTGTGTACACAAAACACTTTTCAGGGAATAATCCTTTGCAGAACTTGATTTGACCACAACACGACTCATGACTTCGGACTTTTGACCTGGTTTTTTTTGTGTAGCGTTGGCCTGGATAGTGGAGAACAGGAGCTGAACCCACACAAATGAAAGAAAACACAATTAATGCACTTGAAAATAGAAACTTCCCATTGGAAGACTGGAACTGTCTTGTTTATTTTATTCTCCTGCTACCACCTCCCTTTGTCAGCTACAGTCACTTCATCTAGGTCTGAAGATTTACCAATATTAAGACCAATATTAAGCCATCAGCCCACTCTGTAAATAGCATTAATGATTAACAGGGGTGCGTATGCTGGGTTTGTAAGAACAAGACCCTATTAGACTTTAGAGCTTTTTATTTGTGCTCTTGGCAGGAGCTGCCCTCGCCCTTGATTCATTCCTCAGTCATCCACAGCTAATCTCTTTCTTTTTAATCAGTCATCTCCTTGGCTGATGATTTTCCTCCTTTTGCGTGTCTTGTTCGGCTTCTGTCAGCTATCTTTGTCTCTTTTCTTCTGCCGTTTTTCCCTTTCCAGCTCAATGTGTTCCGTTTATTCCTGCCTTTATTTTGATTTATTCTAGATGTTTCAGTCGCTATCGACGGGCGGCATTTCTCAAGGACCACAAAAGGACAAGAAACTCTTGATGAGACCTCACAAGACAGTAAGAGAAGGTGGCTAAAACCTCAGTAAACCAAAATCTCAAGGACAGAAAAGAAAAAATACACTTCAGCACTGCTCCTGCAGCTCTCCACTTGTTTTTTGAAACAAATTCCACCACTGGACGGAAACAGAAGTATTACAAGACAGATCCTATTAACTAGTCATGCTGTTGCACTCACACATGCATACAGTAGAGGCTCAAGACTGTTTGGTGGCAGCTCATCTACTTGTCATAGTAGAAAGATTTAGGTAAGCAAGCTGATATTGTCCATAACATGAATTAGCATGTTGTGTGAGCTCTGATGTGCTCTGTTGGCACACTGGAAGAGCTGTTAATGATGCCAAAATATCATGTGACTTTGTGCATGTGTAGCTCAGGTGTAACTTATAATCAAAACGCTTTTAAAATCAAAGTAAGCACAATTTATTTTTAAGTATTAAAAAAATCAGCTCTGACTGCCTATTATGCTCTTGCAATTTTGGATTTAAAGTTATTACTCTCTCCTCTTTCACTCATGGGACCTTAAAAAAAACTGTCAAAATAACTGCCTGAGTCATTACTAGGATCGCTGCCAGGGTACAAGACTTCCTTACAGAGGAAATTTGCTGAATATAAGTCATTGCTGAGGTCTGGCCTCACAGGATTTGAATCTCCTCTTTTTCTACTTGTTGTTGTGTCACTTTTACTGTATGTATGAATTTGAAATCACTTCCTTTTATGTGTGTGTACACTGATGCCGAAGACGGTCATTTCTAGTTTAGCTTTTTAAAAAGTGATCAAGAAATTCAGCCGATGAGGTGCTATCAAGGTCTTTCGAGCTAGGAACCCATTCCCAGAAGGACTTGCTACATGTTGGGTTAAGTTATCGATGAGAGTTGTGGTTTTAAGCATTCCTACACGTCTCATTCCACATGATATGACCACAGGGCATTTTTGGTCAGTTAGAAAGAAGAAATTCGAAGATTATGATACAGTTTTCCAAAACTATAGATCACAAAGCTCTTTTTGCAGGTGAATATTTATCTCCTCAGACTGTTTCCTTGTATCTCTGTGTGTGCAGGACTTCCTTAGTTTGATCCCGTCCCTCTTATTTTCATCAACAGATGCCTGAGGATTATTATTTTGTGCACACTGTTCCAGCAGACTTATGGTCACTTTGGTGACGTGATGGCTTCAGAAACACAGAAAATGAAGCCCTGTAACCTTACTCCTACTTTGAAGGAAATGTGCTTCTTCAGGGTCCTCCTGATATATAATGTCTCTGGCTTCTTGCAGTCTTATTTAATCAGTGGAGGAAGATTGCCATAATCTTACTAAGATCTGAGCTGATAAAACTGCCAGAGCATCTTATAGACAAAACGAGTGAAGAAGTGAACAAGTCTATCAGGTAGAGTATAGCAACTGATTAGCATCAGACTGTATTTAAATTAAAATATCACTCAGAATTGTGCCATCATTGTGCATGGGCTTGCTTAGAAAAGCAAATAAATGATCCCTTCTGTACTGGACAGGGTATGAATCAAGCAAACAGAAAACCCAGAGACCAAGAGTGGGCTGTAAACAGCAGATGCAGCAGAAAATATCTGCCCAGAAGTTATTGATTTATTAGGCTGAAACAAGCTTTCCAAACAGATGCCATTTGAAATTTTCCAAATCTCCTACTTGGAAAAAAAAAGAACATTTCTTACTCTGCACCTGGTCTCCAGTGAAACTTCCCTTAAGGGAGCGACTGAAGAAATGAACATCTCCTGCACAAGGAATGGATAAGCCTGTCATTTGCTGCTTTTTGTGTCCAAATATTACCTCATTGGCAACTTTGTGACCTTTATGGGCTCTTGTCTTTAACACCACCAATAACATATGCACATCTCTGCTCATACTGTACAGCATAATACCTTCCCTCTTCACCCTGCCCTGCACTGTTTGCATTGACCAGCGCTCGCTTTGGGATGATTCAGCATAAGCAACAGATAACGGATCTGACTTTACATAATATGCTCACCACCTCCACGAGCGTATGAGTAATACCTTCTACATTTTGCTTCTTGTGTGTGGTAAAGGATTTATTACTCAGGCGCAACTAATTTTTAATGCCACAAATAGTCCTTTATCCCTCACCTCCTCCTCCTCCTCTTCCTCCTCCATTCGGATGGAAGGGCAAAGAAATCTCATCAACTTTAAGGACTCCAAAAAAAATCTGTAGCTGCAGAGCTCTGCTTAATTCCAGCACTGCCCATACCCTGCTGCCCACAGAGTAACATACAAACATCAAAACACAGTTTTGCAAAGTCTTGCTAGAGCAGTCTGTCAGCCTCCGTGTTAAGCACTGATGCCCCTGAAGAAGCATTAATGATGGAACTGCAGGCGAGCACGTTTTAGATATTTACTTTTAAAATGTACAGATGCAGTTACCCAGCCTGAGCTTAACAATCCTTCCACACACACACTCATCTCCACAACCACTGTCATCATCCGTGTAGGCTACAGCCACACTCCCTCAGATCTCACCATCTCCACCTGTCGCGGGTCCAGCTGGGTGGGCACGGAGGAAGGCACGGAAAATTGGATCTTCCTCCTCGCATCCGCGTCTGCCTCTCGGTCCATCACCTCCGTCTCTGCGGGGAACAGCAGCAGCAGCAGCAGCAGCAGCAACGAGTCCCGCCTGTCACCTCCGCAGCCGAGCGCACAAACCTAGAGTCCAGAGGAGGTCAGCTTCAGTGGAACCGCCTGTGGAAAAACTGCAGTAAAGTGCTTATACTTGACAAAAACTCGCCGTCAGTGAGTAAACAGCGGCATCTCTCTCTGTCCCGGCGATCCTCTGGTCTCTGGAGTTCCGTTTAACAGCAGCGATCAGCTCCTCTTCCCCGCCTCCCCGCCAGTCTCCCCTCCCCTTCCTCTCACACTTTGTCCGCTGACCTTAATGCGTGAGGAGGAAAGAAGAGCAGTGAAGGTTTTGTTGCCTTTACTGGAGCCGCAAACTTTGCGCATTTGCATTTTAAAGTTGTCCGATAAAGAATGAAGGGGAAATTGAAGAAAAAAAGCGAGGAAGTTACACAACTTCAAAGAATTTCACAAACTGATAAACAACTAAAGTCAGCATCGAGTCATAGTGAACTAAAAGAAACGAATTTTAAGATATTAGGAAGATGCCACTCACTGCTATCTTAGCAAAAATGTGCCGAATCCTGGTTGGGAAGAAATAGATTTTTTAATTTTAATTAATTAACGAAGTAATTAATTTTAGGTAGGCACTTAAGGTCGTATTTTATTGCACTGACGTTGAGTGCAAATTTGCGTGCTCACTTTGAGGACGATCAACAAACTGGAAATATAAATAAATAAAGATCTAATCGCTCCCCCTCTTCCAGAGGCAAAAGTATTAACCTCTGCTTTCGCCGGTGCCCACCTTGGCTTTACCATATGCACAGCGAATATCTGCGAGGCACTCAGTTGCCATGACAACAGCTTTTCTTCTTAGAGAGCTGGCAGTGCAGGAAGTGTGTTGGAGTGTGTGCTTCGGCATAAGTTCGAGGAGAGGCAGGGCAAGAGAGGACAAATGCATTTGTCAGCGCGCAACACAATCAGCGGCCAAGCTGTCACGAACTGTCATTTATTTGTACGTGGGATCCCCCCGAGCATGTAGGCTGTTTCAGGCGGAAGTGTCCTATTTTTCATGTGTCATGCAATTCGTAAAGAAGTGGAAAAAGGTAAACTTTCACCCAAATCATTATGTTTTCCTAAAAGTCAAACAACAGGATACATTTGGTGACTAAATATAACCAAAAGGAGATTGAAAAACAAACTTTTCTAAAGGCTTTCTCCTTGTGGTGTATATTGTGTGTATATTGGAAAACGAACCAGATGCCCCTGTAAGCAGAGGGCCCCATGGTTGATCCCACTTGCCACAAGCCCAAGGGTTCACCCTCTACTGAAGTACTGGACTTGAGAAAAGCTCTGGACATCTGCCAGCTTCAAGAAGAGTTGCTAATGACAGCAAACTCAGGCCTGCTGGGCGAGGTCTGCAGATAAAAGAGCTCGCCACCTTGGACATTTTAAAAGAGCCCATCTGTGGCTCAGCTCCGTTTCAGTTCGTCTGTCGTCCTTGAAAACATAATGTATGTTTGCGAGCACTTTCAACAACACGTGACACCAAGCAACACTGGGATGACAAGTCAGCACCATCTTATGGCCAAAAGTAAAGAAATCACTTCACTGAGGGGAGGTTTGAATGCAAGTAAATATATGATAGTCCAAACTCACGACACAGCACAAAAATGAGCAGAGCTGAAGGTGAAATATTTATAAGATTATTGTGTTATTATAAATGTAATGTAGAATCCACAACAGATCATATATGTGAGCGTTCCTGTGTGGCACTGTGTAGTTACTGAAACCACCAGAAGGTGGCGACAACTGCTAAGAAAAAGCAGCCATTTCTAATTTCTTATGACTGACGTTTGCACAGAGCGATATTTAAATTTTTACATTTATAGTTCAAAGTATTGAAATAACAAGAATATTTATTTGCAATATTTAAAAATATGAATATTTCAATATATTTCACAAAACCTAAAAGCAATAAAACATGATGCAAATATCCACAGATTTACTTCTGCTGAAGAAGGTAAATATTTGGCTGTGTTTATTTACAACACACTCTAAATTAAAAACGTCGTTCCATCCTCTTTTGGAAAAGCTGAAAATGCGTAATTTTATTATATTTTACCGAGGACGTCGTGTATTTGCTTTCTATTTCCAGCAGGTGTCACCCACACATAACTGTGGAAAGAGTAGTCACTGAGAATTTCAGTGATATGTGAACCGAGCCGTAAAATATAGATGTTTATAAGATTGATAGAACCAAAGGCTTGGCAGTTCAGGACATATGAGGCCAAATTAACTTTAAAGCTTCTCCTAATCTCTTCATTTTCCTCTTTAAATATAATAACTCAAGGCAGATATAGAATAAACAATACTATACAATACTCTTCTCCAGGTTTTAAACCTTTTCAATCACAGCGGAGGGGAAAATGCATTTATTTGTTCATTTAGTTCTTACTTTTAATCTGAGCTGTGACATGACGCCTTTGGTGACTCCTAAAACCGAGAATCTCGAACTCTCCTTTTGCCTGTAGGATAATGTAATGATATGATGATATGCATGACGTGTCTTCATTATTTAAATGTCCATTTGATGTAAGTGTATGTTTGGCATTTAATAGTGAAAGAAAAATAGCATGAAATTCTTCTTATTGGGTTTGAGCTTTTGTTATTAACCCAAAGGACTCCTGAAAATGGCACATAATATCTCTCATTAACCTCCATTCACATTTGTGCCCGTGTATGACTTTTATCAGAGATTTAAATGTGTGAAACAATAAAAAATAAAAATACTTGTCTGTCAGGCACTTTGGTTTTTCCACTGAGAATGCACAAATTACACAGCGGTCAGTCGAGTGAGGCTCAATAGCATGATGATGATGATGATGCTGATAAGCCTCCCCACCACCCACCCCGCCTTTCGTTCTTGCTTCTCTCTACCTCTTGCCTTGCCCCATCTTCTGGCCCCTCTCTGCAATCTGTGCCTTCGCCACCTTTGGCGTCAGTCCGGCCGCTGGCACCTGTGCCAGTCCTGGCAACCCAAACCAAGACGCCTTGCTAAGCTCAGTTCAACTGATTCGTTTAGGCAATTGCACTCTGACTCTGATCTGTATGAACGGCAACTTACTCATCCCAGACCTTTGTGTGGGGTGTGGGCACGCTGGTTTGCTCAAGTTTCTGTTGATGGAATCGGGGATGAGTTCAGTTGCTGTTTGTTTTTTTGGGCCAATATACTGTTTCACTGAAATACTTCCAAAATGTTCCCATATGTGGATGATTTCCATCATCATGATTTTCTTATCCTACACAGCTCATTTTAGATCTCCGCGCTGGGGATATTTGTTGTGGCGTAGCCAACTATATGAATGCTATTACATGTATATTACAATTAATGCTATAAGGGGATTTTCCTACATCTTCTATACGAGATTAACCCAATTTTCCCCAAAGATGGAGGTTAAGAGAAGCAGCCTGAATCCTACGTTTCTTTTTTTTGTGCCATCCTCTCCTTATTCCATTTTCTCTTTCAGCTCAGTGACAGATGGCGAGTCCCTCTCCCCCAGGGGAAGCCAGTCTCTGTGAATGCGGCCGCATGTCAATCACCGGCTCTCATGTGATGGCTCTTGCCAATGACGTGCCAGCCATATGGGCCTGGCATCAGAGCTGGTATGTAACCCACCCAGTCCTGCCTCTGAGGTGCCACACGGCTCCCTCCTCGCGTTTGGGCTGAGGATAGCAGCAGCAGACAGAGCAGGGTGGCAGGAGAGGAGAGAGAGGTGTGAGAGCAGAACGCAGCGCCTCGCTCGCACAAGCATCCGTGCAGGGCGTGTGGATGTGATGCCCACCCGGAGAGAGATGGTGTAAACAAACCCGCTTTGCCCCGTCACTGAGCTCCACCACGGAGGTAGGTTGCACAATTCTAGTCAGTAGACTATCAGATAATGATCCAGATTTGTTTTTGTCTTTGTGCTGATGTCTCTTACAGCCACGGTTAGGGGAGGGTAATTTGGGTTTCGATGCCAGATTGAGATAATGTAATGCTTTAAACCTGTTTTGGAAGAAGGGTGCAGTTTTCCTGGCTCTTTTTGATCATTGTATCGCAAGCGATATGATCAGATTGGGCTTGTAATCTTTTTTTAAGGCTTTTTCATTTTTGTTATATATATATATATATATTAATGTTTTTATTATCGGAGGACATCGATCATGCTGTGTTTCATAGATTTCGTTTAAATAAATCCACACTGACCCTCAAGAGATAGGTTCTACTTGTCACTTTTGGCATTCATAATTTGCATTTTATTGTCTTAGAAAATGAGCAGCATGTGTGTGTGCGTGTGTGTGTGTGTGTGCGTGTGTGCGTGTGTGCGTGTGTGTTTGTGTGTGCTCTTGCATGATTCACGTCAGAGCACTGTGGGGGTAGTATTCTCCACAGAGATACATAGGCTAATTGACAAGGTATTGGTAGGCATTAATTACATTGTGCTTACAAGATTAGATAAAAAATACGCCCTTGGACACCAAACGCACAGCTGAGCTCAGGGTAGTGAGAACCTGAGGAGATCTGTGGATGTGGCAGCTTTATAATATCTTTACATTTAATTTTAGCACAGAACTTGTCTATTTAACCCGTGTCGTCGGTGAATGTGGTGACATGAATTCGGAGAGGATTTACATTTTGACTAAGTTGGTTTCAGAAAAAATAAATAAATAAATTATGAGGAGAAATTTAATTAAAAGCTAGATTTGTGTAACTTAAAAAGAGCTTTGATCGGGCTGGAATCTCTGACGGAAAAGAAAGGTATTGATAGAATTATTTAAAAAAACAAACAGTCAAGGTCAGTATGAAAACATACTCTAATTTTCGCTCACAAATCTATGATTTATTTATTTATTAAGTCCAGACAAACTAAAGTCCTCAGATGAGGATTTATCTGTAGCCTGCGTGATCTGCGAAGGTGTGCCAAACAGGGTTCATGAACCCGCAGAGAGTTTACTGAGGTTCTGGTGCATTTCATTTTTACACTATCTGGATGTTATAAGTTAAACGCATATATCTAATTTTTTTTCACGATTAAGATTAAAAAAATAGAAAAAGGTGTATTTTAAAAATGTAATTTTTAACAAAAATCTGTTTGCTCCCTTGGTCCTGTGTGCGGCCTGTGTGTAATGGAATTCCTCCAAGTTGGTAATTTATTGGACAGAGGAGGGACCCGCACCCCAGTGAGCCCCTTGGGGATTCAGCAGAAGCAGGCCAGTCTGCGCCGTGCTGCTGGAGGGAACAGATCGAAGCACATGCTGAGGCCGAACAGTGGCCTACACGGTTACTTGCCTGAAGAATAAACCAAATGCATCTGATTTTCTTAAAAAAACGATAGTACTAAATTATAAAGTTTTTATTAAGAGAATCTTCCATAAATATGTTTTTGCTATAATTTTTTTTAAAAGGTGGAAACATTAAGTTTTCGTGACGAGCAATTTTATACGGCCAATTTGGTTAAGCACAATGTGAAACTAAATTGATTCAAATTGAAATAAATATTAAATGTATGCATTTATTTTTTTACACAAAAGATGACAGTTTTTTTTTTGTTTAGCAATTGAACAATATTTCATGGCATATAGATAACCTGTCTTGTAGAATTTTGAACCCTAGGTGATGGGATAATTTTACAAACTGTCATAGCTCTATAGCTCTAGGTTGTCTCTTTTTCAAACAAAGATGTAACCCACTGTGGAACAGCTGGGATACCCTGCTTGGTGGATTTCAGTCTGAAGAAGCCTTGACGTTCAACGCAAAACTCGGTGATATAAGCCACAGGGCACTCTCACTGCTTATAAAATAATTAGCGAATAATAACTGTTTTTTTTGTTTCTTTCTTAAGATTAGGGACGTCTAGAAGCTACGACCCTATGAGGGCTCACCGGAGATTTTTTTGCAATGCGTGCTTGTTGGTGCGTAAAAAGCAGGGCGCCCAACAGCCAGGCTGAAGCGCTGTTTGTCTGTCTTGCAGGTTGCATGCCACAATGTTGAGCCGTCTGTTCAGCGAGGTGCTGCCAGACGTCCAGAGGCTCGCAGCCGACTGGGTGGAGGACAATGAGGTCGAGGACTCCAAAGCCAAGGAAGATGACCACGAGCCCTGCCACCTCGAGGAGGACGAGCTGGACGAGCCACTGGAAGGCAGCAGTCGAGCTGAGTCTGAGATGGCCGGCGACGATGATGAGGACGAGGAGGCCGAGGAAGAGGAGTGTGGGGATGAGAACAGCGGGGACAAACCCAAGAAGCGCGGCCCAAAGAAACGTAAGATGACGGCGGCTCGCGTGGAGCGCTCCAAGATGCGTCGGGTAAAGGCAAACGCTCGGGAGCGCATGCGCATGCACGACTTGAATTCCGCGCTGGACAACCTGCGCAAGGTGGTGCCCTGCTATTCAAAAACCCAAAAACTCTCCAAGATCGAGACTCTGAGGCTGGCCAAGAATTACATATTAGCCCTCGGGGAGATTTTACGCAACGGAAAGCGTCCAGATGTGGTGACCTACGTGCAGATGTTGTGCAAAGGCCTGTCCCAGCCCACCACCAATCTGGTGGCAGGCTGCCTGCAGCTCAACACCAGGAACTTCCTAACTGAACAGTGTTCAGACGGAGCCCGATTCCACATGCCGAGTTCTCCTTTCTCGGTCCATCCCTACTCGTACCGGTGTTCGCGCATCTCCAGCCCTCATTACCAGCCCGGAACCGGTGCTCTCAACTTGCGAAGCCACTCCTACGGCTCTGGATACGAGGCCGTGTACCCGCCTGGAGGCACGTCCCCTGACTACAGCAGCCCGGACTACGAAGGCCAGCACAGCCCTCCCGTGTGCCTGAACGGCGGACTCTCCGGGAGGCAGCAGGAGTCCTCTGAGACTGACAGGAACTATCATTACTCTGTGCACTACTCTGGACTGACCACTTCTCGACCCAGCCACAGCATACCCTTTGGGCCTTCGGGTACGCGCAGTGGTGGTGCGCACTCAGAAAACATTCCACCATTCCACGACGTACACTTGCACCACGACAGGGCGCCCCCATACGAGGATCTCAATGCCTTTTTCCACAATTGATTCCATACTACGGTCCAATCAGGCTTATTGACATTCTAATGACAATCCTATAATGTTTAATATTGTTTGGGAAGCAAGAAGAGTCTCTAAAGGGAGGTGATGGAGGTGGCAGAAAGAGTCTTTTGATTATCTTCTGTATTCTACTGATGTCATCCCTATACTGTTGTACATCATATCAAAGTGTGTCCAGTATTATCCTGTATGCAGAATGAGTGCAACTGACATAAACAATGTATAGGCCAACATGAAACATGTTATGACTCAAACGACTTAAAATAAAAAAGTGTTTTCTAATCGTCTGAAATGAGCGAACAAATCTTCTTTCTTTACTAGGGGAGCTTTCATTCAGTTACTGCAATATATCATGAAAATAATTCATAAAAAAAGGTTCCTTGAAAATAAAAAAAAAATAAAAAAAAATAGCACTTAACGGTTGTAACTCAGTAATATTTTTTAATATAACTAGGTGCAAATTTTCCCTGTGGTCAGCCAACCCTGTAAACAACACATTAAAGTCGCTTTTCGCAGAATACACAGGTCCTACAGCTCACTCGCTCTCAGGGCAGTGAAAGATTTACAGTAGACAGATTAGAGCAGCAGGCTAAAAGCCTTTTATCTCAGCTCAATGGCAATGTGTAGTTGATCTCTGCTTTATAAATTAAGAATTTATGTACGTTGCTAGACAACAGCTTATTAGAATCAAACGCAGAAAGGAAAATCATTAAATTTTGGAGTGAAGCCTGTGACCCTGGCTTTTAGGTCCCAAAATATCCAACGAACAAAAACATTTTGAACACAGCTGATAGTTAGAAAATCTGGACTGCTGAAGGCGTGGGTTAATTAGGTTAACAACCACTTGTAACAGCCTCTACGCATGCGCACTGTAAAGTAAAGGCTACGATAAACAGGTATAGAAATCAAACAAACCTGTTACACAAACTGAAACAGCACTTTGAGTAAAAAGAAAAAGAAACAAGAATAAATTGGGCTGTATTTCACTGTGCCATAATGTGTACTCATTAAAGGCACATTCTCCTGCCTTCCTAGCAGGATGCATCCTTGAACTTTGAAGAGGCCTGGAACAGAATTATCATCCATAAGGAGTGATGTACCCTGCTAAATGGCAAGTATGTAATGCTAAATCTGAGGCCAATTCTTTGAGGCGATATGTAACCCAGCCACAGGGGAGGGGGGCACAAGCCAGTGTAATCCTAGTGCGGCTCTCAAGCCCAGAAAACGGGGAGAGTTGCGCTAGGAAAAGACGTCGTTGCCAAATCAAATATGCGGATAATATACTTGAGATGTGTTGCTTTTTAAACACATTTTATTTTATTTTATTTTTAGCAGTTCACACGGCAACCTTAAGGAAACCCTCAAGTGTTTAGCGATAAAATCGTGCCACATCTTTTTTGGCTTCCATCTTTTTATTTTGTGGGTTGCGTTTTTTCCTCCTTATTCTTCTTTTTTTAAACTCCACGGTTTTAAATTCACAACAATGGAATGTAAGGGATCCGTTCAAGATGGATATAGTTTAAAGGCCCCTGAATGCAGAGCGTAGGAGGAAGAACAAGTGGTCTGCAGAAACTGAGCGCCTGGCATTCAGATTAGCGATTCTCTTTTCCAGCACACCGCGCATGGATCTGGGCCCTGTCACGCCACCGTGGTTTGATTCTCAGGTGAGTGTATTTGTCCAACAGCTTAAATAATAGAATGACCTTATTAAAGATTCACAACACTTACTTAATGCAAAACAATAATATTAATATTAACACTGACCACAAATAAGTTATTGGTAAAGTTTTTAATGCTCGCTTTAAACCACGTTTGAGCGAATAGTTCACAGTTTAATCATGTGTGGTCGAGATCGTATTTTTGGTGATTTCTCATATCACTGGAGAAAGCAGCCACCATCTTTGGACCAGTGCCCTGGGTCCCATATGTTGCTCTGGACATCCAGGGGAAATCAGTACCGGGCACCGCAGGGTGGAAACGGTCCCATCCAAGCACTAACACAAGCAAAAAAGAAAAAAATGTCAGCAAAAATGTACGTAAAAAAAGATTTGCACTGCAAAAACATCGATTCGGTGCTGTAAGAATTTCATTTTTGCATTTTAATTTAATTACATTTTACCATAAAGAAAAGCCCATCTGACGTCCTAAAACGGTGAAAGAGATGTGCAGGTGCAAAATCAGGTGAGTCAGTGGCCCGTTCCCCTGAAGATCAAGTCCGTGCCAGAATAGACATGCACACACACCTGCACGCGTAAAGTCCAAACCACCAACATAAATGATACATAGTAGTAACATATATCCTGTATAAATACAGAAAATGCACAGTTTTGAAAGATTTTGGCAGGGCCGCAGTTTTGGTGATCGTGGAAGGGCAGACAAGCAAACATGGGTTAAAAGGCCATTTTTGGTCGGAGAAAGTTCTCAGATGACGAGCTTGATGTCTTTTAGGAATTTAAATGATTAATTTATTGTAATTTATTTTACTTTAATGTTTACTAAACGGATCTAACCCTTAAACAAAATTGTATTTATTCATTTATTTATTTCTACTTTTGAAGGGAAAATCGCGCAGTTTTGTATTATGCGTGCGCTCAACTATAAACTAACTTAACCTAAACATGGTTAAAAGCATTTGCACGCTAAGAAATATTTGATATCAAAGTGATTTTAAAAAATCGTAATTTGGGGTTTGCATCTTTTCTTTTGCATCCGGCGTTTAATATTTATTATGTGGTGCTGCCCACGAGTGCGTAAAAAAACCGCAAAAACAATTTCCAGAAAACAATTTTGATTAATTCAAGTAACGAAAAGCTTCTTAATTTGGGAAACTCTTAGATTATATATTAATTAGCCAGCATTAGAAAGAAAAGGAAACCTCTATGTCCCTTGAACGCTTGTATCCTACAAGTGGCTGCATGCCTGAAAGCGAGTGTGGCCACACGGACGTATATTTTTAATGTTTTGCATTAGATAAAATTAGGTTGCGTAAAACAATCTTGGGGGGAAAAGTGATCACCACCTGATATTTCCGGCATCCCCTCTCACCAGTTGACCACTATTCTTCCCGGGTGAAGGGCAGGTCTCAGAGGGCAAGGTGAGAGGGTGCATTTTTTACTTTATTTTCCGCTGTAACCTGACAGTTCGGTGGTGGACTTCTTTTAGCGAGGAGGGTGTCGGTTGGCAGTGGATTTGATGGCTGAGCTCAGTGCCAAGTCGCTAAATGTCTGAGCACCAGTAAAGCCAGAGACTACTAGAGCCCACCATCACCAACCCGGGTGCCAGCTGCGCCACGTGGCAGCCAGGCGGCCCCTGCCAAAGTGGCCCTTGTGGGAGGGACCCAGTATTTCTTTCCTAATTCACTCAGCATCTGTTCATTATTCTCCGCCGTTAAAGGAGGCTGAGTGCCCCGCGCAGAAAGGGACCCTTTTCCCCCGGTCGTGCACTTTTGAAGGAGACTGCAGAGAGACCGAGCGTGAAACTAATCGGACACTGAACTGGGTTAAAGAGGTGTCCGTTTCATCTCCCGTTAGTCCCTCCTGCAGCATTCCTTTAAATAGTGCATGACTTTTAACCCTTTAAACTCACCTGTGGGTCCAGGGGCATTCAGAAAATAAAAAATAATAATAATAATATCATTATTATAATCATTATAAATGTCAAATTAGCCCTTGAACAGTGTTCCACTGACACCCATACGACTATGGGCCTCGGTCTAAAGCAATTACCCGATTAATTATTTATCATTACGGGTTTCAAGTCAGATTTGCCAGATCTTAATAAAATATATTTTACATCTTACATTATCGTAGCTACACGTGGTATTTCTGGACAAATCTATGATAAATCGGGTTACAGTTTTTTCTGAATGCTTAAACCCTAACTGTGATTCCTGTAGCACAATCTCTAAAACTATTCAGACTTATAGCAAAACCACTCACTGAGTTTGCAAAACTAAAAGCACAAAAACTGCTTTGCACTCAGTTTGCAATTTTGTAACACACACTTTGCAAAACTGTAGGCACAATTCACTGCGCAACACTCAATTACCAAATTTCCAACACACTCCTAGCAAAAGTATACACATGTATGGCTATCATTAACACTAATTTGCCAACTGTCTGGCACACTTTCACATGTGAAAACTTTTTTAGATAATTCGTTCACTTTGCAATCTGCCTAAGCACTACAATACAGGTAAGCTGTGTGTGCGGAGTACAATGGAGGGAGCAGAAAGAGTGAGAAGAAGAGGAGGCCGAGGAAGAGGACGTGGAGGTGAAGAAGTAGGATGAAGAGGACGACAAGGACAAGGAGGAACAAGAGGAAGATGAGGAGGGGGGAGAGGAAAATGAGGACGGGGGAGAGGAAAATGAGGAGGGGGGAGAGGAAGGGTAGGAAGAGTAAGAAATAGAATTACTGATGACATCAGAGCTACAATAGTGGACCATGTAATCAACCGTGGAGTGACCCTGAGGGTAGCTGGCCAATGGGTCCAGCCTAACTCGAGCCGCTACACTGTAGCAAGCACCATAAGGACATCTTGAAATGAGAATCGGTTAGTTGTGTGCTTAGTAGATGATGGCTTGTGTGTACTGTTTGATACGGAAACACCACTTTTACGAAGGTGTGAAGAGTTAGTCTAGCTGTGTTTGCTTTTGCAAGAGAACTACAATGTTTTGATGATTGGGTGACAGGTTTTCTTATTTGTGTGAAGAGTTTTGCAAAATTAGCCAATAGTTACAAAAAATGTGCTTAAGCAATCAGAAAAAACTGTAAGTGACATTACTAATGACCAAAAAAAAATAATTTCTCTGGTATCGCGTTTAGGCGTAATTGTTCAAATGAGTGTTTATAAAATACCGTGCAATTACTGTAATTAAATAATCCAGCTCAGAGCTCCAATTTGGCGATTCGCTAAAGTCGCCGGACACCACACAACACTCGCGACACTGCAAACAGGTCACAAGGTAGTCCCAGGCTTACGGGGCCTACACAGATCTCCATCTGGACCGCTTTACTCCCATTTATCAGATTAGGTAAACATTTACCGGATTAATTGTATTGGGATTAATCTCGAAAATGTATTTAATGGTTTAATGGGACTAATCAGTGTCATAGCATAGAGTGTTTGTGCGTTAGAGGAGAGAGAGAGAGACAGGCGGAAGGCACAAATAAATCAGGCTTAAAATAACTTAGTGCTATTAAAAGAAGAGTGACAAAGTCCCCATTGCAGCACCAGGATCACTCACTGGAGAGCTTCTGTGGGGCCCAGTGTGTGTGTGTGTGTGTGTGTGTGTGTGTGACACATAGAGAGAGAGCTCTATATAATATGCAACATGTTTTGTCACTTACTCCCCAACAGTTGAAGAGAAGGCACAAGAACAAAAAAAAAAAGTCTTTTAATTTTTCATCCTTGATCTTTTTATTCCTGGCTAAATTCTGCACTCACCTCCACTGCAGTGGGCACTGCATCATATTTAGCCACCGTGCCCCCTCCCACCATTACCACCCTGCCAGCCTGAGCGCCACGCCCAGCTCTGTGAAAAGAGATGAAGGGGTGAAATTCCACTGCATCTGCAGAACAATAGTGTTGTGTGCAAGTCTGTGTGACTGGGTACAGCATGGATACCCATGTGCATGGCTGACTGTCTTTGTGTGTTGCAGGATTATTACATTTATTATTTTTCTTTTTAAAATGCAAGTGTAAAAGTATCAGACCTCGAAAAAAAAAGATGCACACACAACTCAAACACACTGATACCCAACCACTCACACACTTGATGGTGAGTATGAAAGCACACAGAGCCCATCAGTGAGGATTTGTCATGTTTGATGTGTGTGTTTGCCCCAAGTGCCTGTGTGTGTGTGTGTCTGTGTGTGCAGTGTACAGTCTGTGTTGTGCATGGTAGGCTATAGAGGTTGTTGTCACTCTGCACAGATGGTGGGAGTGTTTTTTATTTATTTTTGGGGGGAGTGTGAGGAAATGAGAAGGGGAGGAGGGGGGCAGAGGAAGAGGGAAAGGAGAGGCGAGGAGGAGGGTTGCGTCTCTGATGCTGCCATGCCACGGTCACACGGGCAGCAGTAATTGGCCTCCATATTGAGGGGTTTTGCGGTGCTGCAGGGTGGGCAAACTCCCAGCTGGACCTGTCAGATGGTATTCAATCCAGCTCATTGCCCTCGCTCCTCTGCTCCTTTCTCCTCTCTTTCCCTCCATCTCCTCTCCTACTCTGGCATGTTCACTTCTTTTTGTTCTTCTCCTCTCCTCCCTGCCTTTTTACCCATCTTTACTTCATCCCACACACAAACTTACACAAACTCTCCCTCACAGCTCCTATTTTCTTTAATCACACACTCATCGCATATTTCTTTCTCTCTCTCCTTTTTTTTTTTCCACACAGCACTTTCTCCTCCCGGCATATCACTTTTTTCCTCACCTTTCTCTTCTCTTTACTTTTTTTCGCCTCGGTTTTTCGCACTAATGGCACATGGTCACTTCTATCTAACACGTTGAGTATCTAAAAGTACATCACACCCTTGCCTATCTCCTCCGTCACTGGTCACCCACATTCACAAACACACGCACACATGCAAAGTCGTGTTTTCATAACTTCGGAGGACATTACAACTCACAGCGAGCACTCACTTCCAGAAGATTTACCCTAAATTGAACCAGAACTCCTACTTGCCTAACAACGTGTGAATGCAAATTTATGTCCCCACAACATGAACAACACAAGTACACTTTTTCATACATGTACACACCTCATGCAAGCATTCCTTCTAAGATACTCAATATAGTTCCCACCCTCGCAGTTGTGTCTCTCTTGCTAAACATTGACTTCCTATTAAAGAAGTCCTTTCTTGAAATTTTAGCAGATGCTGATGCAGCCAATAGTGTCTGGAAATTTAGAGCTAGGCAGCTTCATTTAACGGTGTAGTAATAACTAGTAATTTTAAGGGAGAGGACATCAGGGCTGCTTTACAGGACACCAGCACATAGATAGCGACATGACAGGAGTATGAAGTAGTTACCCATACACTGTACTGGATTTGTTGAGTTTAATATTTACATTATAATTTCCAGGCTTTCTGCTGAGGTTAAAGTGAGACAATCAACCATATGGATGATGCTTTACGCAGGTTCAGTTCTAAAGAGGTGATAGACTTAAGATTAGAGGTCAAATCTCTTCCCAGCTGAGGAAATCTGGGCCTGGATCCAACAAATAGCATCCAAGTGTCCTAACTTAACCGACCTCTGCAGCTTGTCTTTGTGGCTCCTGCCTCTCCCACATAATAACATGATATTCAGGAAGATTAATTGTATTATTATGATCAATATTATAATAAACAGCAGAATTTGGATAAATGGAAATCACAAATTATATTTAATATTAAATATCCACAACATGTAAAACGATGTAAGATGTAAATTTCCTCTATTCTGAAATGTTTTGAGCATTTAATTCAATTACAAATGATAATGTGGTTGTATTGTAGCTGTTAGCTGTCAGTGTGGCTAAATCATCTGTGTATGGTGAGGTCACAGTGACAGTGCTTGGGTGTCTCTGTGCACATGTGTGTGTTTTATATTTCCATATTACACAAAATAATATTTTAATATTTAACCGTAACATCAGTGCATCGCTGATTTTATAAAACCTGAAAAATGCTGCACAAACTGTCATTAACACAGACAAAAAAAATCCAGTGTCTTTAGTGGATTCCTATATATTAAAATATGTAAATGCAACTACCAAAGACCTGATTTTAGATACAGCAAGACGAGAATCTGCCAGGTGTGCAGATTTCATTTAAAGTTCAGTGAAATAGACCCGTGCTGGCCGCTGTCCATATGTTTCTGCATTCTCCCACTCACACATTAGACATCCCCCAGATGTACACGCAGCATAACACAGCAAACACACCATAACAGAAGGAAAACTATTTGCATGTCCACAGGAGAAGCTCAGACACTCAGTACTCGCTCATGAGGATGCAATTAGGTAGGGGGTCAATTTTTTAAATAAAACATACATTTGTTGTATGCATGCATTTGAAACACTGATGCATTAAGAAATACACCTTTTATTTCAAAAGAAGCAGTTTCAACTATTATTAAATACTCTTTTTTTAAGTGAAGGGCGATTAGGTTACAAAAAAGACCAAAATTAAAATAACACCAATGGAGATTGTTATCAGTGAGATAATACTATGCTGGCCTGAAAAAGTCAATCAAAATAAAAATGAAGACAAAGAAAAGATAGAAGGAAAAGAAAATTAAAGAAGAAGCTTAAATATTTAGCTAAAATTTAGATTTGTCAAAAACAGCAATGTATAAAATTTCCCTCTTTTAATACAATAAACCTGTATGAAATTTAATGCCAGAGGAAAGACACATAAGAACACACACACACAACAACAATTAAGACGTATGTATATGAAATGTGGCCCGTCCTTCTTGTTGTGTCTTTCTGCTTGTATGTGCTGCTTCGAGGAATCAGCAGTGTGGGGTTGTAATGGACTAATGAACAGCTGTCACTGAATTTAAACACTCTCTCACACATACTGAGACTACCACAGTGTCTCTCATGCATGCAGATGCTCACAACACACACACACACACACACACACACACACACACACACACACACACACACACACACACACACACACACACACACACACACACACACACACACACACACACATGTGCAGACATGTATACACACACAACCTCTTCTCTCTCTTTAGTCGCTGGCCTTGACTTAGCAGCCACCCACAGGTTTCGACTTTGTGTGGCTCTGACCTCTAAGTGTCCATTTGTACCTGAGTTTATTGCTTGATGTGCATATAAAACACTTGTTTTCCCCTGGTTTGAAAAAAAAAAAGCCTTTGATCAGAACAGCCCAGATGTTAAATTTGAAAGAGTTCTCTGTCTTGTTGTAGACCTGCCCCTGATTTTATTTTACTGTAAATACGAGGCTTAGATTTACAGGGAAATCATGCTGTGTACAATGATTTCAAAATCAGAGGTACGATGAGCTGTCTTTACATATTCTTATGTCCTTAGAATCACATTTAAAGGAATGCATATTTCAGAATTTTTAATTTTTTTACATGCTGTCAGCGCTTTTACCATTAGCATCAGTAATCAGTTTCAGTGTAGTATTTGGCAAAAATAAAAATATACAGTAAAGAAATGTCAAAATCTAGCTTTGGTGGATTAGCTTTGGAAAATACTGACATTATTAACAAGTTAAACATGTTCAGACTCAAAACAACAGATTTACACAACACAATCAGATATTAAGACAATAAAAACACATCCAGTTATTTCCAACAAACAATGTGCTTTCAATCCCTTTTGAGAAAACAATAGCTTTTAATTAAATATCTACTATGTTCCACCTAACAAGAGATTTATAATCCCACTTGTTGTGATAAAGAGGAAAATTCAAGACAGTTTCCACCTTTAATTTTAAATGCTGTACTTCTTTTTCGTCAAACATAAAGACACATAAGAGCCCAATGAAGCAAAGAGTGTATTTGTTCACATTGTTAAGGAAAGAAACAAGAGTTTAGTATTTGGATCAACATAAGCGGGTTTTTTTGTGAACTTACTGAAGATCAATAAAGGTTTCTGCTCTTGGTCCTCAGAAAAATGTACATAGTAATATCACATTGATACATGACTGAAATACTTACTGAGCTGACACAACATACAGATGCTTTGATTTACAGTTTCACTATTTTGTGTGTTAAAGTATTTTGGTAATTTAGTTTCACGTTGCACCCAGAGTTATGTAAGATCCACAATGTTTATTGTGTTTACTTGGTGTAGCAGCTTACCATGTGTAAAATGTCAAGAGTGTGAAGCGTTGCATGTTCTGGCTTTGCATGAAACAGTTGCATTTCGCTCTATCCTTGTTTTGATTTTATGATCCTCCACATAGACATGGAGCACTCTGAGGTAAGTGCTCTTCACTTTCATGCTGATTATGATGAGTTTGCCAAAGCTTTATAATTTGAGCTGTTCAGCATTATATAAAGCAACAACTGGCAATCATGTCCTGATAATTACTGTGTATTGTTGACCTTTATTAACATAATCTCAAATCTCTCAGGCTGTTTTGCACAAGTCAAATACCACGGTTTGAGGCTGAAGCCGGTGCCAAAGTGCAGTGCAACCAACAGTCGCTGGGTGCTGGATTCAAATCAAATCTCAATCTGATTTAAAAAGTGTCAAATTTTCAAACCAATTAGTCATTTCAACAGTCGGTTTCATTGTGGTTTCAACAGCTAAATTTAGAGCTTTGATTAATGTGCTGGTGATCATATAATATTGACTTCTTGCAAATGAGCAAAATGACAGACTTCATCACGCTCTTCGGCTTTTACAATGTGTTTGATTTCATTAGGAAGACGGCACCAGCTAGCACTTTCTAGGAAATGACTGCAATGGATTCCAGCAGTAGCTGGAGTTTGTAAGGGTGCCATTTGTGAGTAGCTAATATCCGCCGAAGGGATGTTCGACTAATGCCACTCACCAGTGACATGCGGCGAGTGCTACGCTGTGGGCGCTTGCTGAATGAAGCTAGGACAGCCACTGATGTTTCTTCATTAGTGACAGTTTTCTTGCGTCCACATTTTGGCAAATCCAACACTGAACCAGTTTCACGAAACTTAGCAAGCAGTTTGCTAACTGTAGCATGGGAGATGGGTGGTCTCGTAGGGTGTCTTGCATTGAAATCTGCTGCAATGACCTGGTTACTGCATTCACCAGATACACAATTTCGATCCGCTCCTCACGTGTTAACCTCTTCGACATGTCAATGGCTGTGAACAAAGAGAAACTTGTAAATAACTCATGAAAGAATAAAGTTACGTTGAAACCAAACACACCATTGTTTTTCTTGTGACATTACCAATAAGTTTGATGTGTCACATGGCCCTCTTCCTATTGAAAAAACAAAAGTTGTATCCAAGATGGCCGACTTCTAAATGGCCACCATGGTCACCACCCATCTTGAGGAGTTTGCCCCCTCACATATACTAATGTGCCACAAACAGGACTTTAATATCACCAACCATTCCCATGTTATTACGGTGTATCCATATAAATGGCCCACCCTGTACAATAGAATTGACGTGGTGTTCATGATAGTGGCTGTTTTGTGTTGCTCCCTGTTGTAGTTCACCTAGCTACACCAGCAGATTCCTCTTTATTACCCCTGAAAGGCTGACAATGAACACTTTTCAACTTATTAGAAAATGCTAACATGCTAATCTGCCTTTTGGAGTACCAGATACGGCATCAGTTTGTGTCTGACATCTGAGGAGGCAGAGAAATACTTTCAGAGAGCTGATTGACCTGGAGCAGTATCTGTGTCTTACTACTATTTTAATATTTCCATATCAATGTATAACCTCAGATGGAAATTCATGGTTTCAAACAGATGAGACCAGCACCAGCTGAAAACTGAGCCCATCTGGCTCCAACGTAAACCAATCCATTAGGTTACACCTTGTTACAGCCATCTTTCCTCTATCCACATGTGTACATAGACTATGGCACTGACATGGCCTCTCTGAATATTTGCAACCATCTCTCACAGGTCAATGTCACCTTTCTCTGCTCTTCCCTCTAGTTCTATATCTCTTTTCTTTTTCTGCTGATCCATAGCCCCCATTGCCTCATCCTTCATTCTCTCCCCACATGCTAAAAACAAGATGGAGTGCGCATCCCAGTGGAAGCCTTGAGACAAGGTAATGCCATAGCCATCCATGCTTTTTCAGATTAAAAGAGATTATGAGGAGAGGAATGAACAGATTAGCTCTCACGTCACATCACAGCATGTGGGAAGGGGTGTGGGTGAGGGGCTCGATGGGCATCCATTGAATAAAAGAAAGACATGAGGGTCGCATTGAGACATGCTGGTATTAAACACATGTCCATGCATATGAACACATGGATGCATACTAAATGTAAACAACAGCATTAAATTCAGTTGCGAGTGACGTATCAATTTCAATTAAAATATGGGTTTATCTCTGGTGTGTATATTAATGCGTCTTTTCACTACATCTAGTCTCATGCTAACAAAAGGTAATAAGTGCTTCCTATCAAAACTACAGATGAAAGACTTGTGTTGAGCACCTGGAAAAAACACACATTTATAAAGCCTCTTAGTTAAAAAGAAGATTTCAGTGTGCAACAGCTGTTTGTGAAATGATGAATATTAAAATCTTTGAAGGGCAGTACCCCCACCACCACAACTTTGTTTTTACACCATGTGTCACTCAGTCCCAACTCAGTTAATTCCCATAAATGATAGTGAATATAATTTAAACATTATGTAAATTGTATGTTTTTAGTTGACTGTTTCGAGTGCAAATTAGTATACATTTGATGCTCCAGTGAGCATTTATTGCAGATTTATGGCAGGAGAAGAGCAGAAATCTCACTCGATTGAGCAAGTGCATCAAATAATTTTTCTTTAGGCTCAGACAAACAAAATGAGGAGATGGAGTTGTGACGTGATAAATAGTTACGGAGGAGTTTGGGGAGGAAGCATGGGTCAACAAAACATCTGACTTTTTCACAGGGGTCTTCTGCTTGCTTCCTATTTTCTACTTATCAAAATATTTGGTTTTGAAATGTTATTTTCTTCTTATCTGTGTTTTGTAATGGTTTATGACTGCAGTGAAAGAAGCGCTGAGAATGAGATTTCACATCGAATGAGACATGTCTATGTGTCATTCTTAGGCTGCGACTGCAAGGAATGAAAAAATGAAGCTAATATGGAAGTAATAAAAGCTTACATTTTATAAATGGCTCCAAAAATGAGCCATTCCTCATGGATTCCCACGTTACAGCAGAAATAAGTATGCTTGCAGCCTGCAACTTCATGACAACTGCATTCTAATCCTCCTGTTTAAAAGTTATTAACTCTTACAGGCATGCATTATTAGGAAGCTCACTTATGTGATTAATAAGTAGTAATAGTAGATGTCTGCAATATGTTACCTCACCTAATTTGACTTATTGAATGTCCTTGTGGTTTTGGTGCATTTTGGAGCATTTTAAATCTAACAATCTGATAACTAACAGGTTGTCTGTGCTTAAGTTCTTTGTTTGTGCTTTGTACCTAAATAGGCTAGATCAGGGGTTTCAAACATGTGTCCCCAGGGCCAGAACTGGCCTGCTGAAAAGTCCAATTTGACCCCACTGGTAGGCTTTTCACAGTGTGAAAATTGCAGTGAAATCACCAGTTACTCCATATGTGGATTGATCTGAAAGCAGGCCTGCCTCAGCTAAGCATGACAGAACCTGACATTGTTCCCCAAAATGACAGGTCATGCCAATAGCTCTGAATAGCTGTCAAGGAATCCTGCACTCTATGCCAATAAAAAAATTCCATCCTACCCCACCATCTTCTGTTATACATGATGATACTAACCCCACAGTACTGCGATGGTTGCTCACTGGCCAGTGAAACTCTGACCTCCCTTTATTGAGCAATTTGAAACCTCCCTCATCCACAAAAATACATTTATAATGTTTTTCACCAGCATCCAAAAAGGACATGTTAGCAAGAGAAACACTGATTACAGTACAATGATAAGGACTCTCACAAACAGGTTTCTTGAAATTGAACATACCTGTGCAGTTGTTTTACTCTGTCTACAGGTTTGTTTTTTTTAATGGACACTGCGTAGCTGTTTTAGGGGCATTTGTTGTATTTTAAGGATCTGTGCAGTGGGTGGCAAACCTATTGTTTCCACATTGCTAAAGATGTCTTTATTGAATCCTCCTGTAGTTACGCTGCAGTAAGTCTAGGCTGCAGGGGGCTTTCCATGATGCGGAGCGATTCTTCTTCACTCACTATGTGTTTATTCACCACTCTGCATTTAATCATAGTTAATATTAATCTCTGGCTCTCTTCCACAGTGTGCCTATTGTCCTGTCTTCCTCCCCTCACCCTCAACCAGTCATGGCAGATGGCTGCCCCTCGTTGAACCTGGTCCTGCCAGATGTTTCTTCCTGTTTAAAGGGAGTTTTTCCTTGCCACTGTCGCCAAAGTGCTTGCTGACAGGGGAGTCATGTGATTGTTGGCTTTTTCTCTGTATTATTGTAGGGTCTTTATCTTTCAATATAAAGCACCTTGAGGAGACAGTTGTTGTGATCTGATAAATAAATGAAATTGCACTGAAAAATTGAATTGAAATGTCAGGGATATAAAATGTATTTTTAAGATTTTGATAAATTGAATCATAAAGTGTAAAATAAGTAAAAACTTGACGTGTGAAGGTTTTGTGTTTTTGATGAACCACTGTGACGCGCTAGTCACATATCACATAGAACATAATGCTTATGCTGGACTTTTTTAAAACATATATCAGGCTGTTCATCATCTGATTTGGAAATGTGGTGGTTCATTAAAAGAGAATGAATGATTATTATGCAACTCTTTTACTATTTCAGCTCACTTGAGATCAGATTGGACTCAAGTAAGGCCCAGTAACTCAAGTGAGGTTGACACTCCTGGTCTAGCTGCACCATGCTCACAGCTTCACAACAATCTTCAACGACTGTTGCCATCTTTTATACACATACATGTTGCAGTATATATGGGGATTTTTTAAAAATGGCACATTATGAAGGATTATGGCAGCAGGCTGGCATATTTTATACTGGCTTAACATAAAATACAGTGACCATGTGCTTTGTAATGAAATAAGACATCATCCAGCTTAAAGGTGACACATGAATGTGTTTGTTTCTCCAACAAGAGAGCTCAACTGCTATAAAAGGCAACTCTTTGATCTGTTGGCTTAAAAAATGTGATGATTACAAGAAACACTGAAAATATCATTAGACTTAGCCTTTGTCTTATCTGATGATGAAGATGGAAAAGCCCATCAGCAGGCCCAGCAGCCACGTTTCAGCTGTGGTACGGTTGAAAAATCAAAACCAGTCAGAAAATGGGCAGCCATCAGAGCTGAACATCAGAGCGAATGAGGAAGTGCATCAGTAGCCACAAGGATGAATAAATCAACACTTTCCCCTAAATTAATCTCTCTCAAGTTGAAATTTTATTATAGGCGAGCTTGGACATCTCCATGGTAACAGGAATTCCACCGCCATTCCCAAGTGGATTCACAATCAGCACGTACGGACTGACAGCGTGACATGCTGTGCACACTGCGTACGCTGTACACCTGTGCACAGAAAAGGAGGCAAAAGGCACGCAAACTCACAAATGATCACACACGCGCACAGTTCCATCTCCCATCAAACTGTACAGGACGTCAGAGCTGTTGTTACGTCGCTTGAAAGTAAAAATCAATTCTTCAGTTTTACAAAAATTATTGCTCCAAAAAACTGACAGTTTAAGTTTTCTGCAGGTAGAAACAAATGCACACACACACACTCTCCCAGACAGCACACAAAGAAAGAGTGCACTTTGAGTCTGCTGTTTTCTTAGTCTTTCCAGTTGGCGGCGGCCAGACGCGGCAGAGTTGGCACAGCCAGAGTCAGAGTGCCAGGGGGAATGGAGCGCCACATGGCATGTTCATGGCAGGGCCAGCTGGGGGGAGGGAAAGTGAGGGTTGTGTGTGTGTATATATACATGCATGTGTGAGTTGCGTGGGGGGTGATGGAGGGGTGGTTTTGCATCTTAAATTCCACAACATCTGTTCAATAGGCAGAGCCATATATACCACTGAAGCTGGTGTGCTCACAGGCAACCATTGTAATTGGGGGGTTGGTGTGTACATGTGTGTGGGCATGTGCGCCTTCTGTGCATGCCTAGGTGTTGTAGAAGAGGGGAGATGAGGATGGGAGAAAGAGATGATGGGTAGGGATGCAGAATATTGAGGGTAAGTTTCAATTGTTCTCCTCTTGGCTCAGCAGCTTTCAATGAAATAAAGGCTGGCCCAACAAAAAAAAGGAAAAAGCACAAAAATCAAACGAGCGCTATTAAATTCCCCTCACATATGGCCGTTTTGCTCGAGGCTGATTTATGGTGTCTGACGTGAGGATCACAATTTGTAGTTCATCACAACAACTGGGTTACGAGTAATTTCAGCATCTTCTTCATACAGCCTTGATGCCAGCAAGCTAGCTGTGTACTGGCACGTGGGGAGTCATCACTCTTCTCCAACGCTGGAAGTCCACAGACAGACACTGAGTGGGCACAAGGCACTGGGGCAACGGCTCCTCACCCAGCTCGATGAGAAGCGGGAGTCTGAATATGGCCCTTGCTTCACACATGCAAGGCGGGCACACACATGGAGACGCAGGCACACTCGTACAAGCACGCTAACATACATCTAGTCCCCCTCCTCGTCATCCCTGCTGGCACTTTGGGGAAAAAGTACCTCCTCCCACTCCCATTTATCTGCCCCCACTCCACACCCCCCACCCCCACCCGTGGCAGCCGACGTCCCTCGCAGCGTGGCGTACCATCTGTTGCCCCCCCTCCACCCCGCCCACCCCCAATCTCTCCCTCCAACACCATCCCAACCTACTCCCCCAAACTTCCTCTGCCTTCCTGCGCCATCTTAGCCGTACAACACCTCTCTAGACCAGATCTGGGAACCACCAAAACAGGAGGACTTTTACTATACGCATGCATGGATGCACCATGACTGAGGAAACACCTTCATGTACTGTTTCAAAAGGCAAATAATTACAAAGTCATTGCATAAAAAGAGAGCACACGCCACCCAGGCGGATAATTCAGCGACATAAACCTTGACATGCAACACTATACTGCAAACTACAGATGAAGTTGTACAGCAGGAGAGAACACATAGGGTTTCCTGATTGCTCTCATGAATGTTTAATCGGTGAGGCTCTAATAGGGATGAAGTCTGTAAAACCTCCTCCAGCACCTCCAGGCGAAAAGTGAAGCCATGCCAAAAGCCTAATTAAATGTTTTTTAAACCTTTCCCCTTGGAGAGGACACAGAGTAGTTTCACCCCAGAGTGTGCCTGTGCTTCAAAGAGGTGGGTTAGTATGGGCTGTATGTAGCCTACCAACTACATAAGGGCAGTCTGTGGTAAGCTTGTGAACCCAGGGTGAGAGCAACACTCACAAAAACATTTTAAGAGTCAGTCTTTCTATAATGCACCAGAACTAAACTTGTATTCATGACATTGAACTCCACTGTGTTTGAAGGGTATTGATCACATGACAAACTAGCACGTGTTGGCATTTTGCCTCTCTTGCCTTTCTAACAGAGTGCAGAACACACAAAATATTAAATGCAGTTACTGTTATAACTGCTGATATCCTACTATCCTAACCACAAGGTCACCTAATGTCCTAACAGCATTAATTTACAGTGTTATTTGATTAATTCTCTCTAACCAAAATAATTAAAAATGAAAATTCATGTAATTTTGTTAGCACCTAATGCATTGCAATGAAAGTTAATTGAAAAAATCAGTTAAAACCTTCCACTTTGTGGTATAATTTCCACAGCGTAAAGAGCTCTGGTTATCCCTGGTAAAATGCTGGCACTCGGGCTAAGGGTCATTCCAGCTGATTCCACAGATTAACGCAACAAATTCAAATTTATACGCCACATTTGCCAAATCAGAAAGTGGCATGACTCCTGACCTCAGTGACCAGTCCACCCTATTTCTACGGGAGCTGGAAAAATGGGCTGGAATTTAATATGCATGTTTCGGTAAACCATTTAGACTGACATACTGATTTGGCACAGATCTGATATTGGCTTTTTAACATAAACATTCCAGTCAGTGTGCTAACATGCTGTATTGCAGGTTCTTTGAAAGCTTTGTATGAACAATTTCTACAATGTCTGTTTTTTTAAATAAATAAAACAAAAATCCAACTGTTACATTTCTTGCACTTTTGAATTATTTTCATCATTGCAGCAACAAGCTTGGCAAACACACAAGTATTGTCTTCTCGAGTCTATAATTAGACATTCATTTTGAAAAACCAATATCTGAAAAGCCCTTTGCATGGGCGGATGTAGGGGACAAGTGTGGACAGCAGAAGGTACCTAAACAGAGGAAGATGGATAGACAAGGAAAGAGCCACTGCTGTTTGTCCATTCATCTCAGGTGTATGTAGAAGAACTCAACTATGACAACTCATCCATCAGCCACAGGGAGACTACTGAGCCTCCTGGAACGGAACCAAAAACCACCTCTATCCATCATGCTTCTCTTCTCTTCTCTTCTCTTCTCTTCTCTTCTCTTCTCTTCTCTTCTCTTCTCTTCTCTTCTAAAAAACAAAATCAGGTTATTTTTACTTTTGACTGAGATTGTGTCCGGTGCTGACAAGCGGCCAAAGCGCAGCTCTCGTGTGGGGTGAAAAGATTAAATATGGAAGGGGAGCCAGAGAGACAGGGCAACAAAAAGTGACAGGCCAGGAGGAAATGTACAAAACAATGACTAAGGAAAAAGCTTTAGAGCATAAAGAGTGAAATAAAAAGGAGAATGACAATAAGAGTGTGAAAAACATGTGTACATATATGAGGAAAGGAGAAAGCGGGAGCAAGGTAAGCAGCTAAACAGCAGCTGTCGACCTAATTCCTTCTTAACGCTGTGCTTGTGCTCTGATTAAGAAAGCGATCTGGCCTTTAATTTTCTCCTGACACTGGCTAATGCTCTGTATCTCAATTGCCCATCCTGGCTCTCCCTCTCACAACTATATGAACACAACAGCTTGCACCGCTTGTCGGCATCCTCCAAGCTGACTTAAAAAGTGTAAGAGATATTTTACAAAAGGAAATCTAAAACTCTCTTGCAACTGTGTTCAATCTTTAATCAAAAGGGAGTAATTGTATTATAGCAAGATAATGTTTTCCCCCAGACAGTCATAATGCACAAAATGAAGAAACATAACTTAACATGCTGATAAAAATTATGAAAGCAACAGAAGTGGAATGACGTGACAGCTAAACCATCTCATAAGGAAGGACACAGATTCAAGTACCTAAGAACAGTCGCGTGTCTTATAGTTGTTTTCTTTACGAATGTGAGTAGAAAATTTTACTCTGAAATAAACAAAACTCAGCAAATTCTAAGATTTCATGGTCATTTTATGGTTATCAGTGTCAAACCATTAGCTGGTACCCTTTGAGTCCCTTGCGCCAAGTTAGTTGTACAGGCAGCCAGATCAAAAACTGCAGTGTGAGTGGGAAGTGAGAAAATCAATTAGGAAAAAAAAAAACATTCTCACATGCTGTGGGGGGGAAAAAATCTCATAGTATAAACTGCTACATGTGTAAAGAGTTTTGTACCGATACTTTTTAAATGCTTCTAATTGAGGAGGAATAACTTTTTATCTCCAATTCCGCAGCTCCACCAGTTGAAGTGTGTAGGGTGCTATATGCTCCAGCAAAAAATATCTGTGTGTGGTATCAGCTCCAGTAAAAGACATATAGCATAGAGCAAACAACAACAGAGATAACTGCACGTGTTGCTCTATGCAGGAGAAACCCAACACAAAACAGCAAAATTTAAACAATGTCAAAAACAAGTAAATATGACACAAGCAAAATAAAAATAAATAAATAAATGGAAATGTTTCCTCAGTCAGAGGATTTCATCCATGACGCTTTGCATATGAACAGAGCACTGAAGTGACTGAGAGTACTGAAAATTAAAAGGTGGAAATAAACCCTAAAATTCGGTCAACACAAAAGAATAGATCTACGTTATGACACACATATTAATTTGATTAATTACATGCTTCACAGAGAGACATGTTAGAGTGTTCAAATACAAGAAAGAAACTTGTCAGCTTCCAAACCAATCCCAAATGGGACTAGGAGCTTTCTAAATTTATGTGTACGCACATTTGTGCATGCTCATATAAATGCTAAGGAGAGCAGACGGAAGAGAAGCCAGAGAATTACATGCAACCAGCATCAGAGCATAATGTGGCGAATACAAAAAAATAAAACTGACAATAAATAAATGAAGTAAAATCCCACAAATTTTGTGGAAAAGTAGTTGGTTGCATGTTGCAATCTAACAGTGATGCGTCATGTGATATCAGACACTGATTTCTCCTCAGTGTCTGATGTGAAATCAGGTGCTTTAGATTTGTTTGAAGTGAAATGACAGAGAAACGTGAAACTCCTCTTAACGGTCTCTGTTACCATAAGAAGTGACTGAGTGACGAATCAATTTCCAAGTACACACAATTAATCTGCTGGAGGTGAAAAAAAAACCAGAATAACATTTTAAAAAGACTAAAAAAAAGCTAAGTTTAGGATGAAGCTGTAAACAGTAAAGTATCATACAACCTGTAGAAATGTCAGTAAGTCATCATGATTAAAAATATTATGCATTTGAAAAGGTAAAATGATTGTAATCATTGAGAAGTAATAGAGTTGTCTCACATGATTTAGTAAAGAACACTGTTCAAGGCGGCATGTGCTTGAAACAAGTTCAATTATTCCAAACCGGCAGCCAATCAGAAGTCGAGAGAGAAAGAGGGTTTATTGAAATTGACATTTTTAATTTTGTTTTCTTTTGAAGTGGCAGAATAAACAGTGAGCTTTCACACTGTGGACAAAGGATTTACGATACGACAAACAAACATAAGAGCGGCGATAAACCTTCGTCAAACACGAGGTGTGTGTGTGCGTGCTTGGTGCAAACACACATGCCAATCGGACTGCCATGTGGAGTGTATGCGAGAGAGGTGGCGTTGCTAGGAGCACCAGGTTGTGTGCAGACAGTGGTAGCAGAGTAGAGACGGCAGCAGCAGCCTGGCAGTGGAGAAGAAAGGAGTGGAGCAATGCCAAGAAGATTCCCCCAGAGAGACCGTAGCAAGGAGAGAATGAGGCAGACAGAGAGGGAGAGAGGCACGGAGAGGGCATGCTGATATGATCATGTGTTTCCACCGAATGACGGACGAGCAGTTCACTATCCGCAGATAAACATCTGAACCCTAGTATTAGTGTACTGTGACTTCACTATGAGACTAAGAGGGTCATTAAAAAGCAAAAGCGCACTTGCTGCAGCTTTGAGGAGATATAATGTTAAGGCATTAATGCTAGGAAGTGGTGATGAGGAGAGGGAAGCTACAAGGTTGACTGGAGGGATGAGAAAGCCCCTTCATCTGGGCTCATTTTTGTCACCACTCCTCATGTCACCTATCAGTCAAAATATAAATGTTTGCCTATTTCCAACCAGGCTGCATCACTGCCTCACCTCTGCGTGTTACCCTGCTGAGCCTCTCCCTTGTTTTCTACGTGTCATCTCCTTTTCCAGTTTCTCTCTTCCTTCTTCCTCCCGCGCTCTTCCTTTCCTTATTTTGTCTTTAAACGGAGAGTCGTGTGAACAGGCTATGCAAATGAGATGGTTATTACCCCACTGCTCATCAAGCCGCACAGAGGAGACATTAATAGGCTGATGAATATGCATGTGAATTTGTTAATTAAGTTAATTATTCTGCTGAAAATGCATTCGTCTTCCAAGGACATCTTCCCCAGGATTTCAACCTGCTCCACTCATTAGTCATGCGATATTTCATACACAGAGTGAGAATGAGAGAGAGGGAGGCAGACAGTGGGAGGGAGAATGAAGGGGAGAGGAGACAATGCTGTTTTTGGAAAGTGGGTGCCATTAACATGTGGGGTTATAAAAGTATGGGGTAAAAATAATGTATTTTAATGTCATCAGCGCTCACAATGGGATGCGTCATAACTACCCATAATAGCAAACCGCATCCTGCTTTCCAGATATGGCACATTATTCCCAAAAAGACCTAGTTGGAAGTTTATACATTTAGAGTTTTTTACGTCTATTTTTTGCGCTTGCTTCTACCTCACTGGTTACTTCTCCCTAATTGCTTATTAAAACCCTCTTAAATGAACTTTTTGTGCCAACTTTCCAACACATTAATTAATTGTTGTAGCCAATTAAGTGCCGTTGTGCAAATGAGCCTCATCACAAATGGTCCTATAGGGCTAACCCCTCCTTTCTCTCTCCCGCTCCTTGTCTCTTACTCTTCCCTCACCACCCTCCCCCCTCTAGTCTTCCCAGCTGCCCGAGCACTTCAAGGCACTCGGTGCCAAAGAAGCAGAAACTGTGTCCTGATAATGCTTCACTGTTTTCTGGACTGCTTCCAGCCTTCAGGCTCACTGATCTCAAACTTGTACGATAGGTGGAAAGCAAAAAGCTCAGTTGATTCCTTTTTTGTCTGGCACATTTGTACAAGAGCATCTTAATAAGGCCGCTTCTAAACCCACCGCCAAACCATATAGAAAGTGCGCTGATTGCATTGTATGCTTAATTTGTCTGATGGCTATGAATTTTCAAGGAGGCATGCATGCATCAAATAATTTATCTTTATTCATTGCAGGTAATATGAGAGTTCACCAAGAGAGGCTGTAGGGAAAAAAAGAAGGAGGGTAGTTAACTTCAAAGCGCTCAATAAGGTTGCCAAGCTGTTCACACATCTTCATCCCCTGTGTTAAAGCTGGAAACATGCAGAGGAAATCAAATACATGTGTATAAGGAGATGTTCTACACAACAACACTGTGAAAATATACAAAATGTAAAAACACTGAAAATTAGTGGTTGACATACAGTATATATATGTTCACCACCCCACACATACAGCCTATATGTAGGTGTATGCATACATATAATATGTATATTATATGTATGCATACACACATATTATGCAAATCTTTTGTGTACTGGATGTAAAATCAGGTTTCTTTTAAAATAATGACACATCTTTGCACCGAATGCGGAAAGCAGAAAAAAGCTGAATCGGATTAATGGGTATGTCTAACATTTGCCTTTAAGCATGTGCCAAGGTAAGTATCTTCTGTTGATTTAGGCTGTCTCATTAGCTTCTGCTTCTTTATTCAGTTCCACCCTGACTCAGTGATGTTGAGACCAGTGTTTTGTGGAGGTCATACCATCTGTTGCAGGACTCCTTGTTTGTCTTGCTGAAGAAAGTTCTTCGTGACTTTGGTTGTATATTCTGTGTAGTTGTCAAGCTGCGAAATGATTTTGGGGCTCTGTTAGGCTACACCCTAATGGTGCCATATGATGAACGAGCACCTAAACATTTAAAGTGTGTAGAAATGTTGCATAGCAGTGCACTTGGAGCGTATGTATGTGTTCACATGTGTGTGTGTGTGTATGTTTTATCTATTCATAAAATAATAAAATGTGATAATAAATGGATCGGAGGACTCAAAATGTGCAAAGAAGCAATGTAAATTTGGCCTAAATGTAAAATTTGTAATGTGTATTATTGTGTCAAAAATGTACTGCCAATAATGCCTCATGAGATAATACCTTTTCTGATTAATGTGACAGTTCTTAGATTTTTTTTTTTTTTTTACTGCTGTTGTTGTTGTTTTACTTTGGGGTTTTCTTTAGCCACTGTGGCATTCATTTTGTAGTTGAGACAATGTGAACATTTTTCCATCATGTTAACAACATGCAGAGAAGCGTTTCTCAGCACAGGGGTTGAACTTTCTCTTTTTTTCTCATGCCTGGCTCTGCCCACTCTGCTGCCATTCGGACGTGGCACTGATACACCCACCAGGAGGATTAGGGAAGGTTTAACACCGGTGCCAGCCTCACTCCCTGTGCCACGCCATCCCTCGGCACAGAGGGAGGTCCCGCTTGGCATGGCAAGGTGAACTAGCCTCTGATTGATGGGCATGGTTTCAGCCTGCTACTGTGCTCCCTAAGGCCCGTGCCTCCTTTTCCTTTTTCCTACTGCTGTCTTGGCAGCAGTGCCCAACTCCTCTTCCATGCCAGGCAGCCAGCTAAAGCTCCTGGTGGGCACATCAATTACATAGCGGCACCTCCCCTCTTTTCTCATGTCTATCTGTGGGTCTGTCTACTGTCTCAGACGATGCCAATCTGGTCCCACTCCATTTCCACTGCTGTCTATAGCTATCTCCTGTGTTTGTGTGCATACTGCTTTATAGCCTACCCATGTTCACAAATACATCTTTGCATATGCACAAATGCACATGAATCCTATTCACGCACACACCCCGTGCTTTCCTCTTAGGCAGGTCATAATGGTTGGTGGGAAAATCCTCCCTAGAGAGCACTCTGCCACAGGCTCAGCTGTACAATAGGCTCAGGTGTGTGCCTGTAGTATGTGCTTGTGTGTGCAAGGCATGGATGCTTTTGCTCTTTAATCTTTTTTTTTTTTAATCTACTGCTTGATTAAACGGCCTATTTCTCTGACTGCTTTATAGTAGAGGGCAACAGTAGGAACAAACAAACAAACAAACAAACAAAAAACCATTAGTAATGTAGTGCATTATTTACATGATTATTTCAACCTTCCTTTGGATTTTGCCTGTTAGTTGCTGTTGGCAAATCATGAATCATTTACTCACAGCGACCATACGCCATCTGCAGTATTAATTTTGACACTGTCTTACTATAAGCTGAAAAGGCTTTTATTTTTGAAGCGATAAAGGCAGCTGTTTCGTTTCTCCTGGAAACGTTGTGATAAATAACCCAAAGTAATTGTTACAACGTGCAAAATGGTAAGTCGGAACCTTAAAATGTTTATACTATTTTAAATGTGCTCGTGTATGTTATATATACACACAAACATGCAAAAAAAATTGATACATAAAATTAAAAAAAAAAAAAAAGTCTGGAGAATACACACAAATAGAGAAAGGACTCACCCAAGAGAAAAAAAAAATCGCTGTTCCTCTCTTGCTATGACGAGTTTATAGTAGTACGGAAGCCCGGAAGGGATGCTAGGAACCTGAAGCGGGGAAGTCGAAGTGGAGCAGGGGGTACAATGGCGGCGGGGCCTGGTGTTTCTATGCAGAGCTGCAGCCCTGCGAGGGAACTTTCTGTTTCAGTTCAGCAGGGAGGAAATCAGACTCATGGCGATCGGGTTAAAACCGAAGAAGTAACGGGTAAGAACGCGACTCGTGCTTTATTTTTCGTTGCTTTACTGATAATTTATTTTGGGACTTGGGCTATCAATGGCTAACTGCTAAATCAGCCCACTATTTTGGCGAGTACTGCTGCTTTTTGCGTATGTTTTATAGATTTGAAATCCATCTGTGGGTACCATACACACACAATAACTCCAGATTGATAAGTGCGGCTTATCTGTACAAGGATTGGTGTTATTTTTTGGTGCGCTTAAAGTCACGTTAGTTGCCTATCTGTAATCAGCTAACGGCTAACGTTAGCAGCTTGCTAACGTCAACTTTCTGCAAACACTGATGATAGGTAGGTCGTGCAAAACAAGGCTCTGAAAATATAAACACCACAGAAGTTTTGCTTACCTATTCAGCGTGTAGAGCAAAAAATGCCAGTCTGTCCATCAGTTTGGCAAACTGTGTAATAAGCTGCAACATTGTAATAGCTCATTATCGACATGTTTTGACAACACTAGACATCCTAGACTAACAGTCTGGTAAAAGGATCCCAAAACTTTTATTAAAAGTTGTTGTTTTTTTTTTGTTCTTTTTGTTATTTTTCCAAAGAGCTGACAAATCCTACCAACCAGCTAATGTATAAAAATCATGCCAGTCGCCTACCTACGTGAGACATCTGCCTGGAACACAAATAGTACAAGTGGGACATAGATGATGATAATGATGTTGTTGTCATGCTCTCAGGTCACTCTTGAAAATATAGAGGAAAGAAAGTATTTTTATACTTATATTTGTTACAGTACACATTTGGCTTCCAATTTGTTTGGAATACGTAAATGATGATAATGCCTACAACACTATTAGACCTTGGTCCACCAGGATTGGCTGAGATCGATCTATCTATCTATCTATCTATCTATCTATCTATCTATCTATCTATCTATCTATCTATCATTGATCAATGGTCTTTGATTAGTGGTCATGTCATTAAACAAATGTACTTTTTGTAAGGTTGAGGAAACCTGCAGTCAGCTGAGACTGAAGAAGTCACTTGGATGAGTGACAAACTGCTTCTCCCGCTGAAAATGCTACATTCAAACAGAATCCACTTTTTGGGATTCCTGCTGATCTACATTCAAAAACACGCACAAAACTTTTTTTTCCTCATAAAGTTACACTAAAAAAATGTGTTTGTGTGTGTTAAGTTGATATTTTATTTCTTTAAGTTTTGTTTTGTTGTTTTTATTGCCTTAAAACATTGAAGTTACCACATGTAGCTTTACAATGTTTACCACTTCTTAGACAAATACCACATAGAAGTTTGAACGGGAAGTTTTTGTATAGCCTTTCACACAGGTGTGGATTAACCAAAATTATTTCTAAACAGTATAGTTTGTGGTTGTGTTTTTCCCAGAATAACAAGGATAATAGAAACGCCCATAAAGATATACAATATAGCTTAACAGCAACTCAAACTGCAGCTGTTAAACTAACAAAAAAATGTGTTTGTTTGATGAAATTAGTTTTTGCCTAGAGGAATAGTAAAAACTTTGTCTTGTTCTAGTTTAAGTACTTTTATTACATAAATATGGTTATTCTGGGTGGCAAAAAAGATCATAAACCTCTTTTAAAATGCAGAACAGAATAAGTGTATGAAATTTGCTTAAAAGTTATCTAAATGCATGTATTTCTTTTTTATTTAGAAGCAGAGAAGCAGAGTCGCATGGCTGCTCTGCTGGAGAGGCTTCATGCCAAACACAATGCTTCCCGGCCATGGCAGGAGACCTGCAAGGTTGTTCGTCAGGCTATGGTGAGAGAGAGACCTTTCTACAAGTGATTTGTACAAATTTCAAAAGCATTATTTTACATCAGTAAAGGCAGGAAAGAGGCATCTGCAGCAAGGCCCTTATGATAAAATCTGTGGTGCCTTTGTGAATAGAAAGCGAAAAACATCCTCAACTCCATTTCTTGAAACAGTAATAGGCACCACCTAGTGGTGCAGTTTAGCTCTACAAAAAAACCAAGTGTTTTCATGACTTAGAAAGACTTTAAGGGGAAAGTCATACAATATATTCTACAGTGGTATAATATACCAGTTTTAGAAGGCCTTAACAACATTATAAACACACACAATACCCATCATGACCCATCTATTTACTTAACAATCCCACATCAGGTCACAATGTAACAAGTAATCACAACAGAGAACACATTTAATGTCATTAAACATATAATTGCATAAAAGGTATATTCTTCAGTAACTTAGCTTCTGGATAAGTAAAGCTGTAATGAATTTACATTCTTGAACCCAGTGGAGCAGGTGGAAAACAAATTTTAGATCTTGTTGATTAAGCACATTTTTTGTTTTATGAACTTTCTCTTTCTTTCCACATAATGTGTCCCAGGAGAAACGTGGTGTGATGAATGCAGCAGGTCACCAGCTCCTGCTCAACTGTCTGGAGACCCTGCAGAGAGCTTTGAAAGGTGAGGACGTCAGTTGATTGAAACACAAGGGAGAGCGAGTTGACCTTTTTGTTTAGAAAAACAAACTGCTTTCTTTTTCAGTCTCATCACTTCCCTCCATGACAGATCGTCTGGAATCCATTGCTCGACAAAACATGTGAGTCTCTTACAGTTACCGAGGCCGGTAAACCTAAGCACTGAAAGCAGTGGAAGCTTTCAGTGCCTTTAGTTTAATATTTCAAATGAGAATGAGCTTCTTTATTGGTTAGGAGGGCTACATACAACACATTGCATGATGTTCTTTATTTTACAGTTTTGATGGCATTTATCCATTCCAATATACTAAAACTGTTTTAGCTAAAGCACAACAGGAAATGGAGTATAGAAACGTCATAGCATTATTTTGTCAATTTTTTTTGTCTTGTTTATGCAGGCTGGGCTCCCACCTGAGTCCCTCTGGAACGGAGTGCTACATCACAATGGACATGTTTTATGTGGAGGTGCAGCTAGACACCAGTGGCCAGCTAGTGGATGTTAAAGTGGCTCATCAAGGAGAAAGCCCCACGGTCAGTCTAATCACTATGTTGTTCCATAAATTAGTAATAGAAGGCCTTGGTAACACAGGTCTAGAGACCATTCAGTGCACCATTGCAACCTCCACCTGCTAGGAAAAAAACTAACCAATCACAAGGAGGTTTCCAATAAAGCGCAGTGCCAGGAATCTTTGGCAACCGTTTGGAATACACATATTTTCCCTTACAACCAGTGGTTGCCGTGGGTTGCCAACTGGTCTCTAGGCTTGTGTGACTGGGAGAGGCAAATTACATTAATCTAATTCCACTAGTGAAGATTCAGTAATCTTTTTTTGCATTTAATTTTTGGTCACAGAGTTGTCCTGAGCTTTTTCAGCATTTAAGGTGAGTAGAAAGCACATGTGTAATTGAAACTCTTGTGGATGATAAGAGACAAACCTGTAGTGCATGGTGTTTCATTTCTGTTAATGATTAAAAGTTAAAATTGCAGTTACCTGTTAGAGATTCCTGTTTAATAGCTGATTGAGCCACTTTTGTTTTCTTTTTAACAGGGAAAAGAACTTTGAAGAGTTTTCTAAACATCTCAAGGGACTTGTTGATTTATACAAGCTTCCTGGAGACAAGTAAGTAGGCTTGCAGGCTTTGACGTTTGGTTTAGGCTTATCTAAAAGCACGAGTAGATATTTCGTTCCACGTATAAAATTGAATTTACATGTGCTATCTTCCAGATTATGAAAATTATCTTTTCTTAAATTGTTGAGTTATGAATATGTAATGTATTTAGGCTTTTTAACTGCTGAGAGACAGGAGAGCTGAAAAGAAAGCAATCAAAGACCAGATTAGTGATATTATTTTTTTTATAAGATGCATATGCCATACATCTCTGAATATTGTTTTCATATGTCTAATAATATTTCCTTTCTGTGTATCAGTAAACTGAAAACCAAGATGTACATAGCACTCCAGTCTTTGGAGCTTGATCTTACAAAGATGATGCACATGTTTAGGTAAGTTCAATAAGTCTTTGATTTACTGTTTAAGTTGTCTTTGGGATCTTTGGACTTTTCATATTCATCACATTTCTGAGGACTTTGGTTGTATGCTATATGTATGTGCTTCTAGAAAATGCATGTTAAATAATAAATCCCTGAAGATTTAATCAGTTTGAACCTGTGGTACTGTTAAAAGACTAAGTACACTAATTTTATGAGGTGTTGGGACACCTATTGTTAAAGATCGCAAGGGTCACCTCTTATTATAAGAGACTGTATCTCTGTACATTTGCCTAAATTGTATAAATTAATAATTATGACCGAAGCACTTAATTTGATCATCTCTATTTTAATGCAGTCTTCTTTGTTTTTATGTTTTTTAGGTTAGCTACCAATGCTAATACAGTAGAAACTATTCTGCATGGGAGTGTGGGCTTGCTGACAGCCAGAAGTGGTGGTCACCTTGTTTCTCTCCAGTGCTATGTGTCCCCTTATGACATATTTGAAGAGGGAACAGGCACACAGCTCAACCTAATGGACAACAATGGCAAGTGCATGCAGGGCATTGATGACCTTATCAAGAATCATCTACCAGTCACGACCTATGTAACTTACTGGATGCTTGTTGTTACAGTGCCGCGCTCTCTGGGTGTCAGTGTCTCTGTTACAATTGAAGGAACCTCCTCTGTCTATAAGCTCCCAATTGCTCCACTGATCACAGGATCCCACCCTGTTGACAACAAGGGGTAAGAACATGTTCACCAGTGTTTACAAAGTCCTCCAGTGAGCAACTCTAATCTGTGTAAAACCTGCAATTATGCTATACTGGGAATTGTTTACAAATTCACCACTCTTGCAAATATTAGGCAGTTATCATGGGTAATTGATTTTTTTCTCTTTATTTTAGGACACCTTCCTTTTCCACTGTGACCAACTCCAACTGTGTGGACCTGCCAGCTTGTTTTTTCCTTAAGATGAACCAACCCACACCCTTTTCACTCTCTTTTATCCAGAGGATGGGCAATGCTACTTGTGAGTTTACCTAATGCATGTTGTATTCACTATTCATTAACACACATAGAAAATATTATTCTTTATTTGAACGGTTTAACCTTAATCTCTGTCAATTTTTTCCCCAGCCATCCCAGTGTTTGAGACCCCACCAATCTTGTCACCTCTCTACCAGTTAATTGTCCAGAGCCAGCTCCAACGTCTTGAGGAGGGCAGCTCCCAGCCTCCACCCCCACACAACATGCACTTTTATTCTGTGAGCAGACATTACTTGCCTCCACAAATATCAGCGATGTGTTGTAAATCTCTAGAATCTTTCAACTTGCACATTATTTGGTTTAGTTAAAGGTCTGTCCACCCTCGGTGGTTACCCCCAACCTCTTCTTTTGGCTTTAGAATTGTCTCCATTACTTGTATTTATATATCACAATTATCACAATTTCTGTCATTGGAAGTATCTGAAAACTTCTATTTTGCTGTCTAAGGTGTTACCTGATCAGCAGCACTGTTACTTCCTGAATGGCGATGCTCCAGTGCAAGATGGTCGATCTCTTCAAGGAGCACTGGTGTCCAAGATCCCCTTCCGCCACCCGGCACAAGTACCATTCTTGTTGGATATCATTCGGCATCAGGCAGCCTATAACACCTTGATTGGCAGCTGTGTGAAGCGGACTTCTATCAAAGAAGGTAGGTGGCTTCTGATTTCCTGTATTTATCTTATTAACATGTGCTCTGTTTTCTATCATATTAAATTACTTATAATAAGTGTCATTGTTATTTCAGACAGTGCAGGCCTGCTGCAGTTTGAGGTGTGTCCTCTTACTGACTCAAGTTTCAGCGTTTCTTTCCAGCATCCAGTGAATGAGTCCCTGGTCTGTGGTAAGCACATACTTTTGCTCTTTTTTTTTTTTTTTTTCTTTTTTTTTGGGAGGTTTCGGGGAATAAAGGTGTTTCACTAAGATAGATGCATTTAAAAAAACATCACAGCAAACATGATGTTTTGTAACAAGTGGATTTGACACAAATGTCTTTATACTACTTTTTTTTTCTCCCCAGTAGTCACTTGCTACAAATACTTGAAATCCTGATAGAGAGCTTGAAGTTGAACTTTAATTTGTTTATATTTCATATATTCATTTTTAAGTCAGAAGTTCTGACTACTGAAATTGATGTGACACTGTTGGAGTGGTTGATATTAATTAATTATGTGGGAAATTGGTCTTTTCTGATTGTATAGTGGTTTTACAGAGAACTGTTTTTTTACATGGTAAATTATCTTTGGTTGAGTATATAAAGGTTTCCCCAACTCATTGCCCAGAAACACAAAACCAACAATTGCAAAGTTTTTATAAAATTGCCATTGCGTTAAAGTTCAGCTAAACTGGTATTTATTATTTTAACTGGAGGACTCAACACATGACTGCAGCATGTTGAACCTTTATCTCAAACCTATGTTTGCTGTCTGTCTTTTCACTGTTGGCTAATATAAAATGTTGACTGAAAAAAAAAATCCTCTAAGTCACTTCAAGGTTGATTAGCAGGCAGCCACTTTACACTTTTAGCTTTGGAGTAGATTGCAGTCTAAAGGGGTTCATGTGTTAATCTGCTGGAATATCTTTTGTTTTTTGTGTAACTCTATTCTATGTGATCTTTTTCCTTTAGTGGTGATGGAGGTGATTGACTCCAGACAGGTATCCTGCAAGCTATATAAAGGAGTGTCAGATGCTCTAATCTGCACTGATGAATTCATCACCAAAGTGGTCCAGAGGTGAGATACTCACCATAACACCATAACTGTGTGGTTATGCACAGTTTAGTACATGGTTGGTAATTGTTTCCTTCCTCTTGTAGATGCATGTCCATCCCTGTAACCATGAGAGCAATTCGAAGGAAAGCAGAAACCATTCAAGCAGACACTCCAGCCCTTTCCCTAATTGCACAAACCGTGGAGACTATGGTGAAAAACAACCTTCCACCCTCTGGTAGTCCCACCTATAATATGGTAACAGCTGATGGATCTAATCCCATGGGACTGCCTGGGCTTACAGGGGGTAACACACCTACTGGAGGAGGGCCCAATTTTACAGGTCCAATCACTTCTCTGTATGGGATGTCCCGAACTGACAGGCAAGCTCAAGGAGGAGAGTGCCTAACCCCAGGAGCTGTGGCTAGCCAGCAACAGATGCAGCAACAACAGCAGCAAGGTCAAGGCCATTCAGATGACTATAGCAAAGTCACACAAAATCCCATACTAACAAGTCTGTTACAGATAACTGGAAGTGTGGGTTCTAGTCCCAGCTCCCAGAATGCACCACAGCCCCACCAAACTCCACCTCCAACATCTTCCCCTGCCAGCAACACCAAGAATCACCCCATGCTGATGAACTTGTTGAAAGACAATCCCACTCAAGATTTTGCTTCCCTGTATGGGTCTAGTCCATTAGAGAGACAGAATTCTTCTGGTTCTCCACGGACAGAAGGCATGGGCGGAACCTGCCCTGGAGGTAGCACGAAGGGAAAAAAGAAGCGCCCACGGGGGAATGAAAAGGGTGGCATGCTGCCTGGAACAGCTGCTGGTGTTGGAGGCGGTAGCTTAGGCATGAAATCTCAACAGTCATCTTCCATGCCACAGCACCACCAGCACCATCAAGTCACTCACGAGGATGATTTCCACCGTGAGCTCCTCTCTATGGATGTGGACGCATCTCAGAATTCTATCTATGATGTTAACCTGACCAGTGATGGCTTAGACACGCCCCATAGCATTACTCCTGCACCAAGCCAGTGTGGAACACCACCATCTGGTCCCAGCATGCCTTATTCACAGTCTCATGTCCAGTCTCAGCAACAGCAGCCACCAGGTACCGTACCACCTCGTATGGTCCGTCTCTCCAGCTCTGATAGTATTGGACCTGATATCACAGAAATCTTGTCAGATTTACCTGAACAAACTGGCAAAGGCAGTGGTGGGAGCCATGGGCAGCATCTAATGGGCAGCGGTGGGGAGGATGGAGGCGCACTAGGTACCCCTATCCGTGACTCTTCGAGTTCAGGTCAGGGTAGTGCAGTGTTTGACTCAGCAGATATTTTCAATACCAACAGCAATGAGAATCCCTTCACAGACCCCGCTGACCTGATTGCTGAGGCGGCCGGAACTGTTACCACTCCCACCAGTGACTCTTCTTCTACCAACTTCTTCCCTGATGCCGCGGACTTCAACCCTGACCTTCTTACCTCAGGCCATGGTTTTTCCCAGAGCTACTTTGATGACAGTTCTCCAAGTGCTGATGGAGACATGGACCTTGTCAAGAGTTTTGGGGGAGGTAGCCAGCAGAATACCCCATCAGGAACGCCTCAAAATCCTACTCCACATGGACAGAGCACTCCAGAGCCTTCACTAAAGGAGCCTTTTGATATTGGGATGGTGTTTGGAGGCAACAGTGGTAGTGGTAAACCACTTCTGGGACAAGCTCCTGATTTAGGAGACACACATGGTGGAGGGTCCCAGAGCCCCCTTTTGAGCATGGGCCTTGGAGGAGCATCTGGTGAACCAAAAGTTAAACAACAACAGGTTCTCATGCGGCCAAAAGATGAGAATGGGGGCAGCGGTGGGAGCAGTTCTGGGATGGGAATCGGGAGCAGCTCAACAGAGGGAAAACAGGTGAAGCGTAGCAGGACGCCATCCAGTGAGGGAAAATCTAAAGATAAACCTCCCAAACGCAAAAAGCTCGATCCTGATGGAAAATCCCCTTCTCACAGCTCAGGGGGACGGCCTTATACACCACCTAGTGGTGGCTCAGGCTCTGGTAGCAGCATAAGTGGAGGCGGTTCCAAGTCTCCTGGTAGCTCAGGACGGTCACAAACCCCCCCTGGAGGTGCCACACCTCCAATTCCCAAAATCACTATTCAGATCCCCAAAGGGACCATAACTGGGGGCAAAACCTCTTCCCATAGTGGATACACCTCCAGCAGTTCAGCCACAAGCAGCACAGGAGGAACTGGAGGAACCAGCAGCAGCAAAAGCCATCATTCACACTCATCGTCCTCTGGAAAGATCAAATCCAAGGAAGGCTCCATGACACAAGGCAACAGCTCCAAACCAGGGAGTGGAGGAAGTGGGCCATCCCAGTCTAAAGGCTCCTCCCAAGGGATGGGTGTTGGCAAGCCAGGATCTTCACCAATCACCAAACATGGCCTGTCTGGGCCTGGAGGTACTGGCGGAGGAATAGGAAGTAGTAATAAAGTTAAGCCTCAGGGGGGCAAGCCTCCTGGTTCACTTATGAATCCCAACATAAAGCCCAACATTTCACCTTCCCATTCTCGTTCCAGTAGCTCTGGTGAAAAATTATCCTCCCCTATGAAGATGCAGCAGTCTCAGGTTCCAGGAACTCCACCTTCTTCCAAGGCCAAATCCCCCATGGGCTCAGGAGGTGGCAGCTCCGGAGGGTCCAAGTCTTCTTCTGGTGGAGGCATGAGCTCACAGAAACCAGCTGGGGGAAGCTCTTCATCTGGTTCTTCATCTTCTTCATCATCCTCCAGTTCCTCGTCATCTTCAGGTTCAGTTGGCTTCTCAGGAGGCTCTCAGTCTCAGTATGGCAGTGGTGGAGGGGGAAGTGGTGGAGGTGGTGGAGGAGGCAGTGCAAGTGGGGGTGGAGGTGGCAGTGGTGGAGGGGCTGGCCAGAATAATGCAAATAACCCAAACGCCAAAGGAAAGTCTCCTAGCCGTAACAAGAAACCCTCTCTAACAGCAGTCATAGACAAGCTGAAGAGTGTTGGAGGAGGAGGAGTAGGGGAGGATGGTTGTGAGGTAGGGCCACCAGTAGGGGGAGCTGGTTCGTCATCTACTCCTGGCGGTGGGTCTGGAAATGTTCCCAGTGGGCCTTCAAACATGGCACCATCCAAGCATGTCTCATCCTCTCAAAGTGGTGACTATAAGCGGGAAAAGTCTGATAAAGAGGCAAAGGCAAAAGTGTCAGTGTCAGGGGGGAGCAGTGGGGATAAAAAGTTGATGGACCCAAAAACAGGTGGGGTAGGTTCGACTGCTTTGGCCAAGATTATAATTAGCAAACCAGACGGTGGCTCTCCAAGTATCAAGGCTAAAGTGACCCTACAGAAAGCAGGAGAAGGATCTGGTGACAATATGCGTCCTCAGATTTCTAGCCTGAAAGCTTCTCCACTCTTCAGTGGCTCGACTCCCAAACATGACCGCTCCTCCCCCAGTCACAGCCGCTCACCAGGATATACCCCACTTAACCAGGATAGTGAGAGCGAGTCAGGAAGCAGCTCAGTGGCTGAAAAGTCTCACCAGAACAGCCCCAGCTCGGACGATGACCAGACCATGCGCCCACTTCCTCCCCAGGACTACATGAGCTCTATTCCCCTTAGCTCAGGTGAGAAACATAAGAAACACAAGAAGGAGAAAAAGAAGCAGAAGGAGAGGGAACGGGAGAGGGACAGAGACCGAGAACGGGACAGGGACAAAGAGAAAAAGAAATCTATGTCAATGGGGCCGTCTTCTCATCCAATAAAATCGGACAGTTGGTCAAGGTCTCCCATCTCAGCTTCAGATTCATCTTTGTCCATGTTAAGTTCAGATCGGCCTTCCCGGCCGAGCCCAATGTATATGAGAAATGAAGATGATGACCTCATGGACTCAGCCCTCACCGGCAACCTTTAATTTGATGTAGAAAGTGCTTTGATTTCACTCATTTGTTGTCAAATTTTAACCCATTCCTTTTAAAACGTAAAGTAAACTTCTATTTATTTCAATCAAGCTGCAGATTAGAGCTGGATATAGGAATATTAAAGCTCTGTAGCTGATCATTGAACTGTTAAAGCTGTATTTTAGTTTTGTATTTTACTGTATGAATACCGATGTATGATGTCGGGGTGGTTAGGATGCCAGGTGTATGTGAATGTGAACACTACACATAAAAAGCCACCTCCGAATTGAGAAATTAACCATTTTTGTCTTTCCTGTGATGTCAGATGTTTTTATTTTTTTTAGTACGTTTCCCCATTTCTTTATCCATGTAATCCATGTACATTCTGCTTCTGTCATAAAAAACAATGGGTTGCTATTATACAGTATGACATCTATTGGAAGTTATTGTAAAGACAGAAAGGTACAGCATTTACTTGCCTTGTTTTTCACAAAACCTTCAAATTTGTAGATTTTTGATACATTTTAAATTGTTAACGAGTAAATTAGTGAAGGTAAAAAGACTGTAACTGATAATGATGATGATGCTGATGGTGGAGTAAAAGAGACATGCAGTTATTTTTTATAACTGGAATTGTTTTTGAAGGTTGGAATAAAAATTTCACATGTGAACCCTATGTGGCACTAGATGGCAGCAGTGTATCAGGCTCTATTTCTGGCTGCAGAATTACAGGGTGCGTTATAATGAGTCATTTTCCCAAAGGTAATGTGTGGAGGTTAAATGGATTTTCACATCTTTATTCACAGGTATTATAAAGGATGATTTGTAGATTCAGAGTGCAACTAAAGGGTTTTTCTTTGCTCACAATGGGCTCATTTTGAGCCTCCAAATTGACAGAACTAAGAGATGTTTATACTGTCATGTTTAATATCAGCAAAAAATACTTGTGTTGAGGCAATCTTATTAGGAAACTAACCGGCATTAAGACCTAACAGTACAGATATGCCAGAATGAGTTGGTGTAGTTTTTTGATTTGGTGCTATAAAGTAGTATGACTTTGTAGCTCCAGATACATTTAAATCAAAGCAACGTCTGTGTATCACTGTATGCACAGTGGACATTTAATCTAAAGAGATTAAATGGCCACTGTGCGTTCTTTTTTTCGTCATTGCATTTTCTGCTTTGTCTTTGTGAAATGATTAGATGTAAGACATACAGTCTTTAACAAGCAGCTGAGGTGTACTCAGTAAAGCAAATATCTAATCAACCAATAAGATGGTAGCTCAACTCCATGAACTTATACATGTAGATGGCCTGCTGAAGTTCAAACTGAGCATCAGAATGAGGAAGAATAGTGACTGAAGGGACTTTGAATGTGGCACAGTTGTTGGTCTCGAGGGTTTAAAGTGAATGGTCTGAAAAAGAGGGTGGCGTAATGGTGTGGGAAATATTTTCTTGGCACGCTTTGGGCCCCTTATTATCAACTGAGCATTACTTAAACACAGCCTAGCTGAGTATTGTTGCTGACCATGTCCGTCTCTTTATAATCACAATGTACCCATTTTCTGATGGAGCTACATATAAAGCAAGGTGATCACCCAAGACTAAAGTTGTGGTCAGACCAACATCACCATCCATAGTAGCAAACTTCCAGCACAGCTCAAAAATGTGTTTGCTAAATTAGACTTTAAAAAATGGGGCAGTCTGAAATGTTGGGTTGCTGAGTACTCTGTAATAAAATTTGAAATTGTCAGGACTTTAAATTTGTATCTACATTGCACTGAAGAATGGGATTGTTCATGCCAAAGTAATCAATTAATAGAGGAGAAATATAAATAAATATTATGTGTCACATGACCAGTTCTAAACCTTCCAGTAACATTGCAGTCAAAGGAGCTTGGAAAAACTGACTGAGAACCTTCACAGACATATTCCAGTAACATTGCATGGACCTTTAGTCAACATCAGGCTTGTGCCCGAGAGACGATAAAAGACTTTGCACAGAATGAGAGGATTATGGGAAGAAAAGGAAATATGTGGATATATTCCAAGCAGTCAGAAAGTGTGAGTGACAGGGTCAACAATAGAGAAATTAGCTGTGCTGGAGAAAAAAGGCAGATCAGCAGTTTCAAAAGGTTGGTAGGGAATATAAAGTCAAAGAGCCACAAAGGGAGGAATGGAGAGAAGCTCGCAGCTGGAGGATGGCGAAAAGATGGCCTGGTAGAAATGAGAATGTTGATTATAAAAACTTTGACTGAAAATGCCACTTTAGAGGCTCAAAAAGGAGTTCAGCTCTGGGCTACTGTTCCCATAATGAGGGCACACATTCAACATATCGTTTTAGGATGCTGTTTTCTCTTTTGGTGTAAATGCAATGATTTACATTGATTCCCATGACTAAATATATAAACTGTGTTTAAGGCTATCAGCAAACTGTCTCTACAACATGTCTCTACGTACACTGAATTAAATAAGGTGAAAATAAATGCATCTCACAGTTTTGTTTAGTTTTGAAGCCAAAATGTAAAAAAAAAAAAAAACACAGTCAAATTCCTAGCAGTCATGAAGAAAAGATGCAAATAGGTGCTTCTGAAAGGTGAGACAGAAGAGGAACAGACTGTGCTGCAGCTCAATAGCAGAAAGACTTGATTCCTTTATTATTCACAAGGACATGATAAACCACATTGGCAGTAATGACATTCAAGCAACCTCCTGCTGTGGTGTCGTAGGGTACTTAGCTGCATATGACACTCTGCATTTATCCTTTGCAAATATACAGTACAAAGGATCAGATGACTTTGCTTTGGGGCCCTTCAGATGGGGCACTGGGGACATAGACAGGAATGTGAAGCCAATCAAGGTGCACATGGTTGACAATAGCGTTTTTTCTTATTCTTTTTCTAAATCATTTTTTTAAATCATAAAATAACCCTATTAATTTGTGGAAGCTATAAAGTTTAGCACTGGCTTCTGGGGGGGAAAAAAATCTTCAAAAAACAGCCCAGTCAGCAAACCCAAGGAAAAGTGAGGTAATGTTTCAGAGGATCAGCTTGCTAAAAGGTTTGTATCAAAACTTGGTTTCATGTGTCATTTGAGACATGAGGGGAGGCAAAGGTTAAAAAGATATTTTTTCCATCCATACAGGAATATGTCTTATTGATTTTGTAGAATATCAGCAAAATGATGAAGTGATTTGATTCATCAAAGTGCTGAAACTTACTGAAAGTTACTGCAGATTTGTTGGCTGCACATCTGTGATGTGAATCTCCTATTCACCACAATCCAAATGTGATCTATTGGATTGAGATCTGGTGACTGTGGAGGTCATTTGAGTACATTGAACTCATAGTCATGTTCCAGAAACCAGTTTGAGATTATTTGAGCTTTGTGACATGGTGTGTTATCCTGCTGGAAGCAGCCATCAGAAGATCGGTACAGAGTGGTCATAAAGGGACAGACGCGGTCAGCAACAATACTCAGACTGTGGTGTTTAACAAATGCTTAATCTGTACTAAAGGAGTCAAATTGTGACAAGAAACTATCCACCACACCATCAAACCACCTGGAGCCTGAACCACTGATACAAACTACAATGGATCCACGCTTTCATCTTGTTAACACTAGATTCTTACCCTACCAACTAAATATTAAACACTGATGTAGACCAGGCAATGTTTTTCCAGTCTTTTGTTCTTAAATTTGGTGAGGCTTCAACATGCATACCATTCTTTCTCCTTTGTGATTATTATGTGGAAAAATCTCAGCAGCAGTTTCTGAAAAATTAAACCATGCTACACTTAACGTCACTAAAATCACCCTTTTTTTTAAATCCATTTTGATGCTCAGTTTGAACTTCAGCAGGTTGTCCTGACCGAATCTATATGCTTATAGTGAAAACACCAAATGTAAAAAGGCTCATTTACACCACTGAACCCTGCTCTCAAAAACTGACATAGACATAACACTAACTTTCACCACTTATTTCTCAAATCCAGATACACAAAGTTTTAAAAACATGTTTAGTGACTTCTTCTGTAAGTTTGGAGCTTTACGTCACCGTCTTGGTTGGCTGGTTGCGGTCAATAGACTTACATCAGCTAGCTTCTGTTACCTACCTAGTAACAGAACCAATAACTTGGGGGGATATAAGGACACTAAAACTAAAAATCAGCTTAAGGGGATCACTTTTGTGCTGTCCCTGGCTGCAACCAAGGTTAAATATAACCCTGGTGTCCACTTTAACACTCTGTCTCTTAAGCAGTAAGTGTTGTTTCGTTGTTTGGCTTGATGCACTGACAGGGGAAACTACACCTGGATGATTAGATACTATTTTGTGTCCCCTGGAGCTTTATTCTTTTACTCTGCAGCACCACCACCAGCCAAAAGCTTAATGACAAGATACAAATTACCTGCCAATTGTTAGCATTCTGATGTTGTTGTTAAGCTAGTGCCACTGTAGCTGATTGCAGCCTGGGGTGCTAAGAATCTTTGCAGCCCAGAAAGGATGCTGGCCAGATTTCATGTTCTGCTGATTCTCTTCACTCCTGATCCTGTAGTACTCATAATTAATTTCATTTCTAATTCCACCATTATTCTGTTCTACATAATATGATTAAAAATTCACTCTCCTCTCCTTTTGAGTTCCCACGTCTGTTTGGTTTCTTCCTGTAGCTCATCCTACACCATCCCTCTCTCCTTCAGTGGCTCTACTTTTGGTTTCTTTTGGACTCCTTGCCTGTCTTCGTGTGCTGCAGTCAGGCTCATCTGTCTCACTTGCTGTTATGCAGCACTGTGCATCATTTTATTTTCTTCCCAGTTGTAGCAGATTCCTTCAATTTCAGGTGTGTAAGACACATAAGGTGCAGGAGATGACTTCAGCAAACTGCGGTTTACCCTCGAGCACACAAGGAAGAGCTGCAGTTCACGACTGTTGATGAGCTGTATAGCATGGAAATAACCTCCCAGCTTATCCTGTAGATAAGCAAGCAAGAGGGAGGCAGTCATTTGCCAGTTAGTTAAGCTTTATAGCTGCACACAGTCAGCTTTTGGAGGCAATGGAGGAGGAGAAGGGGTTAGAAGAGGATGAAAAGAAGTAAGAAGTCAAAGGAAAGATGGAGGAGAAGAGAGAGATTTATTTATGCTGCATCCTTAACTAGGGATGTTATTATAGCACAATAAGAGCTGCAGACAAAGTCCAGATTATACTGTTTGGAGTATGCAGCAGCTTATAGGCTGAATCATTTTATCAGTACTGAGCGTAACCCGCCAAAAAAAGAGTTTTATATTTATCAAGAATATTCTTAATTTTTCTCCATGTTGCAGTGGTTTCACTGTGCCAGTAATTTACATATTTGTGTGTGCAGAGATGTAGATCAGCATCACTGAATATTAATTGTTCTGTTGAGAAAGGGTAACTGAATGGGCTGCAAGTGAAATTGAATTTAACCGCTTTTCTTAGGCAAGTTGCTGCAACTGAAGCATGAAAGCTGTGGATTAATTTGTTGATGCGAATTCCATTATTCAAACCGCTTATGCAAGTTCATCAGCAGTTTGCAATTTCATTTTCTGTCCGATAGTAAAGTAATCATTCTTGCTTTGACCGAAAAACAACGGCGAGCAGAATCACGTTTCCTTCATGGCATAACATGCTTTGAGGGAAAAATTTATGGTTGTGTAGCTTTGCAGGTCTTTTTAAAATGCTGTGCTGAGGAAATTTTCCCTAACTGCATCAAGTTTTCAAGTAATGCTGAGGCAAACTGAAGTAAGCGGCTGTAAAACTGTGTCGCTTGTGAAACATCAGCAAAAAGGAAGTGAAGGTACATCTACAGTTCATAGCCACCGTGTCACTATGCATTTCACTGTGTGCTTTCCCTTTTTTAAGAGCTGTTTACAGTGAGAAATCAGGATGAAATATGCACATGACTCAGTTAAGTGACTGTAATACTAGTCTATACTGTCATGAGTGGCAGAAGAGGACCTAAATGTAGACTTCTGAGGCAAAAAGCAATAAACAAACAAACAAAATCAACATTTATTTAGCTGGACTATTGAGTCCATAGCAGAAAATTAATTGCAGAATCCAAAGAAGCCTAACAAACAATAAAACAAAGGCAGACAGCAACTCTGCAAACACAGAATAGCAATTGGGGCAGAGTGGAGACATCTGAGAGACACAGCTGAACTAAATCAGATAACAAGAGGTGGTGAGGTAAAACTAAAACATGGCACCGGAGACAAATGACTATCAAAATAAAAACAGGAAGTAACAAGACAGAAAAACACCACACAGAGACTCTAAGACTTGACAGGGAACAGAGGGCAGGTAAAACACAATGTAGCCTCAAGGACTTAAATCTATTTTATGATAACACAAAAAAAAACCCAAAATGGATAATCCAGAAACACAATTACACAAATCACAAATAAGAAAACTGTTAACAAAGGACTAAGAACAGCCCAAAAACCCAAAGCGCTGGGTCAAAGAACCCAGGACCACATAAACACACAGAATCATTAACAAGCTCTAAGAGTCAGACTCATTATACTTTTTCTCTTGTATAGTGCTTAACAAATTTGTTTGACCACCACACAGTGGAAGGCTAATATCACATCGGCCCAAAATGAAAATTTTAATGATTCTGTGATGGTTAATCCTATACTATGTGCTGAGCACATACTAATGCACTAATACTCAAATCTAACATTTATCGGTAACCACAAATGTTCAAATTTACTGTTTTACAAAATCCTAAAAAATGGTAAAGCACATTATTTTTTTTAGTAAGATACTTGTATTTCTGAATAGATGAACTAGTTTTACTGGCTAAATGTTGTGCTTGAAGTCCAGTGTGCCGTCTCAAATTTGGGTATCAACACGTGAATTCAGATTGTTTTTTGTTTAATAAATAGCAATATATGTCTTAGTTCTGAACACAAATGTTCAGAAACCTCTGAAAATGTTTGCATTTCGTTTTTATTACAGGTGGTCTAATAAATGAATTAAGCAAATGTTTATATGCAGCATTATATCTCTCCATCTCTTTCTCAAAACCTAAAGAGCCGTGGGCACCTGTTTAAACTAAAAGGCAGGTATTTGTGTCAGAGTGGGTCACTTGGCCCTTACACCACGTGTTTGGGAGTCTATTGTCTCTATACTCCCAGTGAGGCTGGGGTGTGAGTCAGCGAGTGGCAGTGCCAACCCTTTTTGGCATGTTGAACACAAATCTCAGTGTCATTCTGGCCAGCTGCCTATCCTCTCCACCTAGCCTTTTCTTTAGCCATCTCATCCCTGACTCGCTCACAGAATCACTGCTGCTGACAATCTGGTTTTTCTTTCAGTTGCTCTATTGCTGTGTACTGCAGACGCATAATGTACTGTGTCCTGCTCCAGAGTGAGTTCGATCGACTTTACAAGAAGACATCTTTTCAAAGTCTATCATATTAGCTATATTTTGCTCTCGTGAGAAAGAAAATATTGCTAAAATGTAAAGATATATTAAAGACTCTCTCCACTTAAAATTACGTTTATAACTTTTCACTAACATAGTGATACCAAAAGCTTGTGTTACCTACAGTTAGCGGTGCTTTTTAGGTACACAGCAAGTATATCATGTATTTTAAAAAGCTGTTGTGATTGCATCTCATAATGTCTTCTGCCAGCATTTATCAGACTCATGGCTAAAATGATAAAGATTCCTACCTTCCACTGCCAACATCACCTCAAAACGCAAAAAGGAGTTTGCATCATTATCCAAAGTAAGAAACCGAGTGGGTGTTATGACCTTACTCAGTATGAGCAAATGACATTTTGTTATTGTTGACACACACACACACACACACACACACACACACACACACACACACACACACACACACACACACACACACACACACACACACACACACACACACACTGTAAACACTTTCATTCCACATCTCTAAAATGTTTTCTTGAACCCTCAGCCTTAAAGCTGTAATGACCAAACAAAATAGCTTTCATATTGGGCTGGATTTTGAGCTGGATCTCACAGGGAAAGAAAAACACATGTAATCATTGGCATAGAGTAAATAGAGTAAATCTTTAGGCAACAGCAGTCTGTGAAGAGACACTGTTTGGCACAGTAGAACTGCCTGTGAAGCTAAATATAGCTGCCACATTTGTTTAGCGAATTATTCCTATGCAGCATCAGCAATCGAATCTAGTTTTGTATGTCACATCTTCTTCTTCTTCTTCTTCTCCCCCCTTTAGGGATCACCACCGTGGATGATCTGCCTCTGTCTCACTCTGTCTCTCTGTCTCACTCTGCATATCCTCCTTCAGTGCATCCATGAACCTTCTCTGATTTATTCATCTCTCGGCCGCTCCATATTCAATCTATCCTTTGTCCAGTATATCCCCTACCCCCTCTTCTGCACATGTCTTAACCTTGTCTTCAAACTAGTCAACCTGAGCTGTCCCTCTGAAATATTGATTTGTAAACTTGTCAGTCCTGATCACTACCAATAACAATCTGAGCATCTTCAGCTCTGCCACCTTTAGCACCAAACTCCTGTCTTGTTAGCGCCACCGTCACTAAACCATACATCCAAGCAGGTCTCACTACCATTTTATAAACCTTCCCTTTCCTTCTTGCTGCTATCCTTCTGACACAAATCACACCTGACACTCCACCCACTCCACCCTGCTTACATGCACTTCTTACCTCTATTGCGCACTGTCCATTGCTCTGGATGGTTGACCCCATTCGACCCTCACTATCTCTACTGCCTGCATGCTCACCTTTCTATACATCTTCCTCTCATTCACACACATGCATTCTGCGTGGGCTTTCATTCCTCTGCAAACATCATAGTCCACGGAGACTCCTGCCTGACCTCATCTGCCAACTTGTCCTTCAGCACTGTAAACAATAAGGTTCTCAGAGCCGATCTCTGATGTAATCCCAACCCCACCTTGAACCATCCATCGCTCTTACCTCACCCTGTCTCGCTGTCCTCATACATGTCCTGTACCACCCTCACATATTTCTCTGCCACTCTGGCCTTTCTCATGCAGTACCACAGCTTCACTCTTGGGACCCTATCATATGCTTTTTCTAGATCCACAAAGACACAGTGCAGCTTCTTCTGATATCCTCAATACTTCTCCATCACCACTTTCAAAGCAACAAAAGCACCAATTGAAACATTTGAAGCTGAAGTACTGAAAATGGTTTCTAAATGAAGTTATGATGATGATTATTTGACTTGTCTGCTTCTTTACAACGATACCAACATCCCCTCTGGCCAGGAGTTTGGTCAGTTAACTCAGCGGTCCCAACCTTTTTTGCGCCACGGACCGGTTTATGTCCGACAATATTTTCACGGACCGGCCTTTAAGGTGTCGCGGATAAATACAATAAAATAAAATTAGTACCGGTACCGAAAAAAGAAGATTTATTCATAACACACGTGAAAAGACCCAGGAAAACCAAGTTAACGATAAAAACGATAACAAAATAACGCTGAAAACCGATAAAAACCCTGAAAACCATACATTTCACACCTGAGCCTCAACTCTCGAGGCCCGGTACCAAACAACCCACGGTCCGAGGCCCGGGGGTTGGGGACCGCTGAGTTAACTGACGGCCTACGGTTCCCAGGAGGGAGAGCATTTCACATTTTTTGGTGAAATAAAAACCAAATATTTGATGGTTCACCATCAAATTGATGACTTTCATCAGATGTAAACCTTGGGCTGAATTGGGTTTGAATTATATTTGATCCCCTGTCTTTTCACCACTATCAACACCGTTAGGTCAAATTGTAGATAATATAAGTTATTGACAATAAATACTTTACTGTATGTTTATCTATCATGTAATGGCCGTTCATTTCTTTTTCATGTCCTGCTCCCTGAGCTTGTAGTGAGCTGTGTTGCTCAGCAGGTAATATGCTTTCTTGCTCCAATTAGGTCAGAATCATTTTCACATAATCAGATTATAGTCAGACAATTTAATTTCTTGTTGTTAATAACTTCTAAAATTGTTATTAAATTATACCGTAGTTAAAGACAGGTCTGCGTTTGCTCCACCTGTCACCGTGTCTGTTTGCTTCTGCCTCGTAACACAAGAAAGGATGAGTGTGAGTCTTTGATTCATCTTACAGTCAGTTACCTGAATAGTGTCGCACTGATGTTCACAACTGCTTTTTACTGCAGGGAAAATGACACATTCCTTGTGACCTCATGACAGTTGTGGTGTATAAATAAATCATACTGTTTTTAGCAAAGTTTGACATCTCTTTCTTTATATTTATATTAAAAAAATCTTTTTAGAGGACCGCATCTACAGTGTGATCATTCTGAATGAAATAAGATTTCATTCTCTACACTTGACTTGGTTCCTTCTCTCATTTCACCATCTCTCACCCCGAAAGTCTCACTTGGATCCTTTTTTTTTCATGATAGCTCACACTTATATATTTCATAGTTCACACCTGACCTGGTAGAGCAAACACTGGGGACTCTGTGTTTTCACATTGTCATTAAATACTGTCACTTTGTAAATAGAAAAAAAATAGAGAACCACACGTGAAGTTGGAATAAAAGAAAGGAAATAGATCCGCTACAAGGCAAAAAATAAAAAATTAAAAAATAAAATCCACACAGAAAAAGTGGGCCATGTATTCCATGTGGATCAAACTAGCAATGAAAAACTCTTCAAAGTGATAAATAAAAAAACAAGGCTGTTTCACACACGAGCAAACGTTTGCTTGTTATATCATGAAAGAGATTTGTCTCCTATCAGGAATTAGTAGGTTAACATTTGACCCAGTTACAGCGGAGATCTGAGGTTGTTCATTACATCAAAGACTTTAAGCTTTCTCATTTAAAAAGAAAATGATCTTTAAAATAACACACTTTTTCACTGAGTGGCTTTAAGGCTGAGTTGGCCTCATGAGACAACTGAAATATGCAACTTGTCTCCTATTTTCTTATTGCAGGCTATTCAGATTCTTAATAATCTTCCAAAGCTTGTTGCACTTGGCAACTTTTTGTGCTACAGTGTCCAGCATTGTTATTTCCGTCTCTTCATGGAGAACCTTTAGACCTGTATGACATGTTTTTATTCTGTGAGCAGTTTTCTAAAGATACCAAGTCCTACATACTTCCCATTACACAAAACCATTTAAAACTACAGCATCTCTTAGAGATTAGTTTAGTTTCCAAGAAGTAAGTTTGTGTTGTGATAGCTATTTCTGCTCTCGGGCTGTGTTGGCAGCAAAGAGATTTGCACTGTGTGCAGCACACGAGATAACATGTGACTGTCCTTAGTGACCTGCACAGGCTGGCAGATACTCTCAGACTTTGCTATGTAACTGCTGAAAGTGTCTGTTAATCTATGCTTAGTCTGATCAACGAATTTAGCATTTCAATCCTATGACTGTCATCGCTTTTATAATTGTCACACTCACAGTGGTAAGGTTTTATTTAAAGGAACAAGTGGACCCAAAGGAACTAGAGATACTTTCTTTCTATATTTATACTAATATAAATATAGAAAGAAAGTATCTCTAGTTCCTTGTGGCCTTAAGGCGATGCAGTGGTTAGTACTGCCATTTCACAGCAAGAAGGTCCTGGATTTGAATCCAGCCTTGAGCCTTTCTGTGAGGAGTTTGCATGTTCTCCCCGTGTCTGGGTTGTCTCCAGGTATTCTGGCTTTGTCCTACAATCCAAAGTAATGCATGGGGTTATCTAAACCGGCTAGGGCAGGGATAGCTCAGTAGGGCAGGGATAGCTCAGTAGGTAGAGTGGTGGCCCCATGATCGGAAGGTCGGGGGTTCGATTCCCCTGAACAACTACCCTGAGGTACCCCTGAGCAAGGTACCGTCCCTACACACTGCTCCCCGGGCGCCCAGTGGCTGCCCACTGCTTCACTGAGTGAATGGGTTAAATGCAGAGAGGGATTTTCCCCACGGGGACCAATAAAGTACACTTTCTTTCTTTCTAAAGGTATTAATGTGGATTTAAATATTTGTCTGTCTCTATGTGTTAGCCTTGTGACAGACTGGGATAGTGATCATTGGGTTACAAAAAAAATCCCTGCAGTCAGTCACCAGCCAGTGGTTTTTTGTGGTCCCTCACAGTTGTTGACATATTTTTTTCCCTTCTGTGACTGGGACCTAAATGGGAGGCTTATTTGAGACAATCTATCAGGTTTTCTGTTGCATCATTTAAGGCTTTTTTTAAAGGCTTTATACAGATTTTCCTTTTTTACATATGCAATACGCTTTTGCTGCTGAGAATACAAATAAACAGACTTCAGTATGAATGAAGTGCAGCTGAACAAATACATAATGTAGTTCAATCATACTATTTATTCTTATAATTATATTTGATTTCTTTAATATGACATGGATGAGGCAGAGTGATAAAATAGATATTGGTGTTGCATTTATCTGGTGTGATTCCTTGGTTTTGAAGATAGAAGCAGCATTCAAAAACTGTGGGTGTATAATGGATGCAAGTGGGTGACAATGATAATTAATCTTTTGGTCTACACTGACATGATGGCATTGCACAGCTGCTGTAGATTCATGATGTGTTTGAACTTCACCAGGTTATGTCGACCATGTGTGCATGAAAGAATGGTGAATGAACTGGTACTTTTACAACACATTTTAAGTCAGGTAAGCAATCAAAGCACATTCTACTACAAGTTTAATTCACCCAGTTACTCATATATTCATACAGAACTTTGTGACTTCTATGTCTTTGAAAAGCACTATATAAATAAACCTTACTTACTTGAGCCACAGCTGACCCATACATTGATGCATCCAGTGGCTGGTTGGATATTTGCATCATCAAGCAGTACTTAATATAGAGGCCGGTAAGTGTATATCACTTTTTCAAAATTTAAGTTCTTTTTGCTTCTGAGACCAATAAAAACATTTTAGCTGACAAAGTCAGCAGATGACTAATGCATTCATTACAACTCAATGTTACCCAGATGAATTCTGGGGTATAATGCTTGTTTAATGCTTAATAAAAGCTGTTGGCCACATACAGAGAAACCCCCCGGCCTGAGCAATGTGTGCATTCTTTTGAAGTCGAGGGTCTAATGATAGAAAGATAAAACTTGCATCAGGAAGGTCATATGCAGCATAATCTTCCAATAATGGCATATAAGGACAATGACTAAAGAATTTTGATTGTGCTTTACAATGACAGCAACCCAGCAAACTTACAGTAATCCTCCTGAGGATTATGATAATGTTGACACTATTATCCATGAGTTCAATAAAGTCCAAAAAGTGGATTGAAGAGCAGATAAAAAACAAGGTTGAGTGGTAGGTGTTACAAGAAAAGTTGCTTTAACTGAAAACGTACCTAACAAATCTTTAATCTAAAACAGGGAGCTAGCAATGACCTGATAAAGACAGAGGGAGAAGAAAAGGCTAAATACAGATTAACACAAAGTCAGTGATAGAGAGAATGAGAACCCCGACTAAAACCAATCCAGTTCTTCATCTGTTTCTTACTATATGTAATAAATTGTACTTATTGGTGGCTGAATGGCACCACAAGCTCTGGAGGCAACAAACACAGCCCAAGCAGAGCCCAACTGAAGCATTTCAGAGCAAAACCAAAACTGTCTGGCCACCCAGACTGCCTGCTGGGAAAATACAGTTTTACTCCTGGAAACAGATGAGAATCAAAGTATAGATGACAAATGATAATTTGGAAATGAGAGGGAGCGTGCAGATTGACAGATTTAAAAATGGGAGAGGAGAAGGAAGAGAGGCTAGATAGAGGGGAAGCAAAAGAGAAAATAGGGTTATGCTAATTTGAATGGATGGGGAGATTAAATAGAGGCATATCAGGTCATGTGCCTTCTAGAGACAGGGCCCTAATCCCCTTCTCCTGCTTCTTGCAGCTCTACTTCGCAAACATACAGTACAAATGCACACACTCGCACATATTCACATACACAAGATGACGTAAAAAGACTGGTGCACTGTGGAGAGCATTTTAGATGACAGTCGGGAAAATGGAGTAAGACATCTGGAACTGCAGGGAAAAGAAGAAAGAGTGAAGAAACAACATGTGTAAAATATTTTATTTTACTTTTTTCTTCTGTTACCAGTGCACGCTGTTGGTCCTTCTGGAATATTTACTTTGAGCAAACTTCACATGTGATAAGGATTTGTTTTATTTTTTATCTTTTGCAAAGTCAAGGCTTGTAATCAAACACATATTTACCTTTAAACCTGAATTAGACATCAAAAATACACGCTGAGAGACAGAATCAGCAAGCATATGGAAGACAGAGTATCATAAGTAGAATGAAAAAGTACTTCCTTAAGCAAATATTAAAAGATGATGCTTTAAAATAGATATCAGCAAGAATCCTGCCATGACATGACAGCAAAGGACATCAACTATGTCTAATAATAATTATTTGGCAACCAAGTGTTTTCAGTGGCTAATAAATGTAGCAAAAATATCCATACAAATGTGGACATTCAGTTGTACATACTTATTTGATGCTCAGCTGATGATATTTGCAAAACAAGAAATAGATAAAAAGCACAGATGAGTTCTGTGACATGTAAAAGGGCAAAAAAATCTTAATCATCAGGAAATGATTACATATACCTATGAAGTATCAAAATGTATGCACGAAGGTCATAACCTCACTCTGTTCATTTCTAGAGCTGATACTAGCTCACACACACAGTTACGCAGAGGAGCCCTTGAGAGTCCTTATCAGCTTTTTCATGCATTTAAGATAAGATAATATGGTCTTCAATTTACATAATTTCCTGCTCCAAAATAACACAACATTGCAGCAGAAATTGACAAAGGCAGGCTCTGTCAGTGTGCTGTTAAACTGCTCAAGGCCAGCTATGATTATTTCAGACAACTGCCACTAAAAAAAACTGGGACATGGTGTACAAACATCATCTTCCTCAGATAGAATATTTTGGTGAAGATAGATAAATAGGTAGAAAATATTGTATAAAAACATTTCATTGTGTATATTTTTAAATGTGCACATAAATAAAACTAGACAGGGCAGCATCGCAGCGTGATATGTTTCCCCTATGCTCATTGTCAAAGTGTTTAGTTTTCAGTACAGTATCTAAATATTAATGAATCATTAGCAGTCGGTGCCACTGCTTTGTTCTGAGTCCTTTCTATAATTAGCTTGTTTTTATGGAATACATTACACGCTGTATACAGGTTGTTGCAACAAACACAAACGACCTTACATGATAAGAGAAGTTCTATTATTGGAATGAAAAGAACTTGTCAACTATAAAACCAGACAGTTTCACATGTAAGGCTGATAATAAGTGACAGACACACACACATAGAGGCAGGCAAGAGAGGGGAGGAGCTGTCCTTGGTGCTGAATCAGCCACCTGTGCTTTGCTGCTGGTGCTCTTTGTGAACTGTCTACGCACATAGTATTGTATTGTTTTAAAATATATTCTTATTTTCTTCTTGTTCAATTTTTTTAATTGGACTTTAATTTTAAATACATAAGATAAAATCTATAAAATCAAATACTTGCACATATTTATGAGAAATAACTTGGTATAAGAATAGTATGCAAGTACAAGATAAATCAGTCCTGGGTATGCATCAGATAATTTGCTGATTTGTATCCATACGCATGTGCAGACACCTGCTCACAAAATTTAGAAGTGCAAACCTTTTATAAACACGGTTGTATTTGCCTCCATACCTCCACTATGCTACTTTAGTGTCCCTTTAGCTTTAACCATTGTTCTTGTGGTGTACAAATAAACATTGTATTGCACGAAATTCAGCCTTATTGCCTTTCATTTTTCATCAACCCCTGCATATTGCCCCAGTAGTGAATGCAGTCTTGCTTTCAGGAAACTGAATGAGATCATATTGTACGCAACCGTTTTCAGTGGGGGAAGAAGTTTCATTTCACTAATGAAGTAATAATATTACATTTGCAGGCTTGCTACCAATATCCTGTGCATCAGGAGAAGTGTATTAGCATCGCACCGCACTTAAACATCAACAACATAATCATGCTATTTTTATATGCGATATATTGGAATTTTCTACCACGTGCAATATTGTGGAGATAATCTACTGTTTGCTGGAGCAAATTTAAACAAGTCAAAGTTGACAAAGTTTAATTCCAAATAATAAAACCACTTTTTATAAACACAGTTAGCTAAGAAATCTTTCACTGAAGGAAAATAAGCTGTCGAAACACATCATTACAATGTTGAGCGACCATTCGAGACATTTACACTATTTTATTGGCCCTTACTTTCCATTGTAGGCAAAAGCGTAACAACAACATAGACGCTGAATATCTAAATACGATGCTTATAAGGAGAATTCAACAGCTTTCACCTGAATCTGGTACTGCCCCTTCATCATCATCATTTTCCAGCCTATAGAATTCAGCTCCTCTGCTGCTTTTGGCGTAGTTTCGTTGGTCTCGACCAATCAGGACGAGCGGAGCACTTGTGACGGTGAAATCAAAGTTGTTGTAGGAGCGCGTGTGCAAGTGAGCGAGCGAGCGGAGAAAAACTGGCCGGTGTGAGAGAGAGGAGAGAGGCGGCGGAGGGAAGTGGACGAACCGGCTGGCTGCAGCTGTTGGATATTTTTCCCACCGTGTCTTCAGAGCGAAAAAAAAAGGACAGAGAGAGCTTTAAAGCGTATTCCTAGATGGCTGCTGTCCACAAGTTAGCAGTCAGAATCGGTCCAGGGTCGCTGCACGAGAGACCGTAGGGATGCTTGCACCTCTGCATGCGTAGTTTCCAGATTCCTCTGTCGCTGTGGACTTGCCAGTTTGGTTGAGTTTTCCTGAGGAAGGAAGGTTTTTTTTTTAAACAGAAAATGACAGAAATAAGCGAAAAGGAGAACGAACCTCAAAACCGGGACCTTCACCGACCACAGGCTACTGTGCCTAGTCAACAAGAATCAAAGGTAACGGAACACACCTGTGTAAAAACTGCAGGATTTTTTTTTAAAAGCAATAATCTGTTACTGATAGAGGAATGTTTTTATATCATTTTCTTTACTGTTTTATTTAGCGGTCTTTCAGTTTAAAAGAAATAATTTTTAATATGTAAATTGGGACTAAGTGCGAGTATTTACTTTCCCACGAGGCTAATTCTGTGGCGGCTTGCATAACAACCCTAACCCGCTTTAATTCAGGTAATTAGCTTGGCCTCAGAGTTGGAGAGCAGAGATTACACAGAGGGGTGTAAGCGTTGTCTGGTATGTGTGCACAAAATATCAAAAGCTGCAAGTAAACAAAGAAGAAAGGTCCTTATTGCTTGTTTAGCTTAGGTCAGAGAAGGATGTCCACAGTCGTTTTGTGTACATGCTGTAAATATTAGAAGTACAGTGTCCCAGAAGAGGAGTCCTCCCTGCTGCCAAACATGGAATCCAGTCGCCCTTTTATAACACCTCGTGTCTAGTTAAATGGATGTGCCAACACTTCTTCTGTGCTTTATCTGCTAATGTTGGCTGTTATTTGATTAAGTACATTAATTTAGGCATTGGCAGTTTGCAGACATATGAGATTACTAGACGTACAGTGCATTAGTTATCACTAATGTACACATGGAGGCTGGGAAGAGAGACTGCAGCAGCCAGCTTTAATAGTCTGCAAATAGAATTAAACAAGTCTCCCCTTGAAGTAGGTTTAATTTTGTTCCACTCATTTGTGCTCCAGTTCTCTCACTTAAATCTATGCCCTGAGAATACCTGAACAAGGTTTGGATGCTAATGCTTGTTTTCAGGGACCCTGCTTGTTTTGAGGTTAAATTGATGAGTCCAATATCCTTGGCTAAATTCAGAACCATTGTCATCGCCATTACTACTGCTCCTGCGATTAGCCTTATTTTAATCTTGTAATATGAGTTCATTGTAGTTCTTTCTGATGTAGTGTTTTGGTTTTCAGCCTTGTATACTGCCATCTTGGCTAAACTTCCAACCTCAGTAGGATTTTCCCAAATAAGTGGGGGGAAAAGTGAAAATAGAAAATTTAAGGTCAGCTTTTTATGGCAAATGGCCTTTCGGATGCAACCCTGAAGGCTTCTGTGTCCTCCAGGATAATAATAATAATAATAATGTTAATATTAATATTAATAATAATAATGGTAATAATAATAATAGTAGTAGTAACTAAGAACAACTAAATTTTTTTTTAAAAAGGACATGGAAAACCCTCTTTAAAATACGACCAAATGATCTGGAAAACAGAGTGGTGCTCACATCAAGGCATCGAAAGCATGGAGGAGACAAACATCTGATGACATGAAGACTCTAGTGACACTTAAAGTACAGGGTGGGCCATTTATATGGATACACCGTAATAAAATGGGAATGGTTGGTGATATTAAAGTCCTGTTTGTGGCACATTAGTATATGTGAGGGGGCAAACTCCTCAAGATGGGTGGTGACCATGGTGGCCATTTAGAAGTCGGCCATCTTGGATACAACTTTTGTTTTTTTCAATAGGAAGAGGGCCATGTGACACATCAAACTTATTGGTAATGTCACAAGAAAAACAATGGTGTGCTTGGTTTCAATGTAACTTTATTCTTTCATGAGTTATTTACAAGTTTCTGACCATTTATAAAATGTGTTCAATGTGCTGCCCATTGTGTTGGATTGTCAATGCAACCCTCTTCACACGCTGATAGCAACACCACAGGAGAAATGCCAGCACAGGCATGCAGTATCCATAGTTTCAGGTGCTGCACATCTCGTATCTTCAAACCATAGACAATTGCCTTCAGATGACCCCAAAGATAAAAGTCTTAAGGGGGTCAGATCGGGAGACCTTGGGGGCCAATTAACTGGCCCACGATGACCAGTCCAGGAAACTGTTCATCTAGGAATGCTTAGACCTGGCACCCATAATGTGGTGGTGCACCATCTTGCTGGAAAAACTCAGGGAACGTGCCAGCTTCAGTGCATAAAGAGGGAAACACATCATCATGTAGCAATTTCAAATATCCAGTGGCCTTGAAGTTTCCATTGATGAAGAATGGACCCACTATCGTTGTACCCCATATACCACACCAAACCCTCACTTTTGTTGTTCCAACAGTCTTGGAGGGATCCATCCAATGTGGGTTAGTGTCAGACCAATAGCGGTGGTTTTGTTTGTTAACTTCACCATTTACATAAAAGTTTGCCTCATCACTGAACAAAATCTTCTGCGTGAACTGAGGGTCCTGTTCCAATTTTTGTTTTGCCCATTCTGCAAATTCTGTGCGCTGATCTGGGTCATCCTCGTTGAGATGCTGCAGTAGCTGGAGTTTGTAAGGGTGCCATTTGTGAGTAGCTAATATCCGCCGAAGGGATGTTCGACTAATGCCACTCTCCAGTGACATGCGGCGAGTGCTACGCTGTGGGCGCTTGCTGAATGAAGCTAGGACAGCCACTGATGTTTCTTCATTAGTGACAGTTTTCTTGCATCCACATTTTGGCAAATCCAACACTGAACCAGTTTCACGAAACTTAGCAAGCAGTTTGCTGACTGTAGCATGGGAGATGGGTGGTCTCGTAGGGTGTCTTGCATTGAAATCTGCTGTAATGACCCAGTTACTGCATTCACCAGATATCAACACAATTTCAATCCGCTCCTCACGTGTTAACCTCTTCGACATGTCAATGGCTGTGAACAAAGAGAAACTTGTAAATAACTCATGAAAGAATAAAGTTACATTGAAACCAAGCACACCATTGTTTTTCTTGTGACATTACCAATAGGTTTGATGTGTCACATGGCCCTCTTCCTATTGAAAAAACAAAAGTTGTATCCAAGATGGCCGACTTCTAAATGGCCACCATGGTCACCACCCATCTTGAGGAGTTTGCCCCCTCACGTATACTAATGTGCCACAAACAGGACTTTAATATCACCAACCATTCCCATGTTATTACGGTGTATCCATTTAAATGGCCCACTCTGTATTATGGAACAACTTTATTACGCACATCTATTTACACATCAAGGCATCTGCCATTTTTCATTTTTCACTAACTAGACTTCAACCAAATTTGCTCTGACTAGTATTTCTTAAACTTGTGCCCTGGAGTGCTAATGTATACTCACCTACATTTAAATCTAGTTTATGGTCTCTGCACTGGTAATGTCACACCAAACGTGACATTACTACAGCACCGTATCCATTTATGCTGGTGCTTGAGGCACTGGACTTGCTGCAGTCTTAAAATGAAGGTGTTACCATTCAGAAGAAAGCTCTGCACCAGCTCTGGAGTAGGAGTAAAAGTTGGGAGGCAAGTTTTCCCTAGAAAGTCTTTTTAAGCTGTATACAGGGTAACAACAGCGAGCATAAACTAGGTGTCATGCTTCTGCCTGCCTTGCTCTGCAGTTTTGTCACCAAAGTTGTGTCGTTGTGAGGTGTAGTTAAATTTTTTTGTCATGTAAGGTAAAGTGGAGGGTTTCAGAAGAGTTTGTTGTGTTTGCTTGTGTTGTACCTCTGGTTTAGATTTAACAGAGGGTTGTTGCCTGCTTTGTAACTCCGAAGTTTTATTTTATTTTTAAATGGATTTGCCAATCCGTTTTTCTCCGAATTGAATCAGAGTAAATTTTCAGTGACTAAACCAGCTTAAATCCCTCACCAACATGGATCTAAATCTCCAACGACAGCTTTAATTGCAGCAAATATCACAATAACAAATCACATTATACTCGTCTTTTGTTGGTCATCACCACAGGGACCTGAAACAGGCCTGGCAGGAAGGGCTCTTTGTTGTTGTTACTTGACTACAGACGGCACAATGGATGGTGGGCAGTGAGGTGCGGCGTGAATTTATGAGACAATCAGCTAGCATATGTTTGCTGTGTCCTGCTAGTGGCTGGGTCATAATTCATGCGAATGCTTGTCCAGACAAAACAGAAATGGGAGGAAACAATCCTCTGAGCTACGTCAGCCATGTCGCCCCGTTGTTTGCAAAACCAGCTGCTGGCACCGTGACCTATTCCCATCTCACAGAAGAATAAGGAAGAGGAAAGGGGAGGGGAAAGATTAAATATGTGTTACAACTGGGGTCTCTTTAAGAGTAATCTACTTGAGAGTATCTGTAGAGATTTACTTGCTTTTTTTTCTTCTGTCACTCTGAATATTTTTACTTAAATCTTTTAATTTCATAACAGTTTCTTCCTTCTGCTCTCGCCCTGTTTCCCCCGTTCTGACTTCTAACAACCAATCTTTTTATTCTTTCTCATCTCTTTAGCAGCTCTCCCTTATGTCTCACTCATTTTCCCCTCTCTCGCTCTCTCTCTCCTCACTGTCCCTCAGCTCTCAGAGTATTTATTGCACCGCTAAGTGGGCCCACTGGCTTTCTTGAGTGCTTCTAATAGAGCTAGTGACAGAGAATGAGTAGTTATTCCACCTCCTCCACCTACGGGCAAGGTGATTGCTCCAAAAATATTATTATTCCTCTCTACTCACTTGGAGCACATGTTGTACAAGTTTATTCGGTATTGAATTTGCTTTTGCTTTTGGCTTGTTGTGTCATGTAAATGCACTTTACATTAAGCTTAGTTTAAAATTAAGACTAAAAACAGGGAACTCGACATCCTGGCGCTGTCCAGAAGCAGCAAAATCAATCCTTCTAGCACCTCTATGAAGACCAACAACTCAACAATTATGGCACACAACAGTCTCATCGCGGCACGAGTTGTTAAAAACTGTAGTTTATCATGTCTGTAAGGTTGCACGTAGTTATAAGGCTCCAGGCTTTTTTGCCAACCTCTGTATAAAAGGCACCTTTAAGGTTTTCCACTACTGTTTTTTAGCATCACAGATTCTGGAAGCAGCTGAATTTAGCAACCAATTTAGTAACCTTTTAACAAAAGTAAGCTAGCAATTTGCTCCATATTTAGTTATTGTGCTCATTCTATAGCACATTTGATCATGCACACACAGGTATGGAGAGGTCCAAAAGTTGAAGTCCATCCCAGCTAGTTGTCATCTCAAACATAATACTCCCGAGGAACTAAAGACCCAGTCGATTACTTTACATTTGGGTGTTAATGTCTTCCCAATAACAGGAAAATCCTTAATGTTAGCATATAGCTCATAATCTAAAATTCTAATCTGATTATTATCTGATATTCCCATGTAGTATCATTATGTAGTGTTGGCTTTGGCCCATCAGCTGACCCGTCCATTCATCCATCCATGGTGACCATAGCTCAGTAGGTAGAGCAGGTTGTCTATTAATTGGAAGGTTGGTTGACTGGCTGTTCTAGTCTGCATGCCAAAGTATTCTTGTGCAAGATGCTGACCCTCAAGTTGCTCTGCAATGTGTTCATTGGAGTGTGAATGTGTGACTGTTAAATAGAAGGTGCATAGGAAGGAAAAAAGCTGCTTGTATGAATGGGTGAAAGAGGCATGTAAAGCGCTTTGTGCTCAAGTAGAATAGAAACGTGCTCTATAAGCACCAGTCCATTATTGTTATGACTGCTTATAACACAGTTACCTCTTATTTCCATCCGGGTTACTGGGGCAGCAGTTTAAGCAGAGACGTCCAGACCTCCCTCTCCTTGGACACTTCCTCTAAATTTCTGGTAAAGCACTGAGGTCTTCCAACACTAGCTGAAAAACAATTTCCCCGGCTTGTTCTAGGACTGCCCCGGGACCCCTCCCTGTAGGACACGCTGAAAATGCCTCATGCAGGACATACTTAGGAGGCATCCTTGTCAGATGCCTGAACCAATTCAGTTGGCTCCTTTCAATGTGGAGTAGTGGCTCTATTCTGAGGTGTAATGAACTCCTCACCCTTTCTTAGCCCAGAATACTCTACAGAGGAAGCTTGATTCTGCGATTGTAACCATGATCTTTCAGTATCTACCCTCTGCTTGTGACCATTAAATGTTAAATACCTAACTATAAACCATAAATTATAAATGCCAGTTGAATATGTAATGACTTACACAAAGTGGGTGTCGTGCAGTATTGTGCATCTGCAGATAAGACTTATTATTATTATTATTATTATTATTATTATCATTATTATCATTATTATTATATTAACTTCGTGCGGACTTCTGTCACTCTTTGTAGTTTTTTTTTTTTTTTTTTGCACTTTTTAATGGATTTTTTGGATGTGGGGGGGCTTAAAATATCCCAGGAGAAAAACACGGTGTCACAAGTACAATATGAAAAAAAAGAATGTATTTTTTTTTATATCAGAGCATGTAAACCTATTGCTGTAGAAAAATAAAATTTAAAACATGTAACTGTTCATAATATGGGTTCTTTAAAACACCACTTTTGTTAAGTAGTGGATAAAATGAGAGCTGTGCTCAGAATCAGCTGCTACATAAAGTTTAATATTCACATTAGACTTTGCGTGCAAATGCTGACAGTGCTTGGTGCCCCGGTCCATAGGGAGTTACACAGACCACCAAATTTTCAGCCAACACAGAAGACATTTTTATGGAGGTAAAGTTATAGCGCAATTTCTGTCTGACTTTGCCCTTCAGTCACTTCTCAGAGCTCTCCTCCTTCTGCTGTTCCTCTCACTAACTTGCTTATCAGCTTTTTTTCCTCCTCTTTAACTAATTAATTGTTTGCTCTCCTCTTAGAATATCACTTTCCTTTCTCTTTCATAATTACTCTGGGCAATTTAAATAAACTTGTAGTTGAAGTTCATCTGTATATCTTTCTTTTTTAGCGTTTCCTGTGCCATAGCTCCCTATTTCTGTATATGATGACTTTTTCCAAAGTTCAGAGTAGATAGATAGTTATGGGTGGTTGGAAGGAAAAGGTGAATTAGGGACTGGATTTCAAGCCGGAGTTAGCAGAATTGACTGAACAAGAGGAAAAGCAAAAAAGAGAAGCGTGACAGTGATCATCATATTATCAATAGCCAGAATTTAGATGGTTAAACTAAACTATAGGTTGCACTTATTTTTGATCAAGACTTTCTTTAAAGTGTTCATTAGAAACATGAATTTTAAGATTAGCAATATTTCCACTTCATGAAACAAACCGCACATAAATGCACTGCAGCAAATTGGATAATGATGATCTTCTTCAATAACATTTTGTATAACTAAACTCCTTTTAATGAGCACTCAGTTCATACAGCCTGATTATACTGTGTAGATGATGTTTCTGGACAAAGTGTATTCCGTCTCCTTGTGTTTGTTTCAGCTGCATTCCTGCTGGAAATATCATTCAATTAAAAGTGAGTGAATGATGCATCTTCCTCCTGACAGTCTGTGATGTGTTGTTTTTTGTATGTAAGATAGATGGATTTGTCCTTCTGACCTTTGAAAATAACTAGAGAGAAGCTTGCAGGGAAGGCAGATAAATGGTTGGGAGACACAGATATTGACAACAGCAGGATTCTCCACAAACTGCAAACTAATAAAACAATTTCTCATTCTTTACAGCCTCACTGTTATACTTATGTATCTCGCATTGTTTTGATTGATGATGAAGTCAGTAAATTACTGCCCTTGATTGGGTTCAGAAATGCTGCTGATTCAGCAGAGTCCTGTGTACAATGTCAGCGAGGAATAAGCAGGGACTTTGTTTAGTACTGACCTTAGGTTATTGCTTTAGGGATAGGGAACTTCTAGGTTATTTTCTCTTTTCAAATATAAAGCTGTTAATGTAATGAGATGGAAGAATTGAAAGTTCATAATGAATAGTTTTCATCTTCAGCTCTAAATGGCAGACTTGCCTTGACCAAATGTGGGGATATGTGTACATGTGTGATGTAAAATAAGATGAATTTATAACAATTACTTATCCTTAAGTTGCTTGTGTTGCTTGGCAACTATGATGTAACTTAGTCATCTACTGAAGAGGGTACTTCTAGTACTGCATTGACATTAAATTAATAAAAATACAGCCTTGACTTTTTCTTCAAGACTGAGACAAGTTTATCAGAGTAGGACGTTTCTCTTTCCGTGTACAACCCCAATTCCAATAAAATTGATGCGGTGTAAACAAAAACAGAATTCAATGATTTGCAAGTCCCATAAACTTGCATTTGGTCAAATTAGAACATATGAAATTTATCAAATGCTTAAACTTTGAAATTTCACTATTTCATGCCAAACAGTTTGACTCAGTTTAAATTTGATGCAGCAACATATCTTAGGACATAGTTAGGACAGGGGCAACAAAAGGCTGCAAATATGGTGGCCCTGAGAGGTCAAGTGCACTGCAGCCTAAGAAAATGCCAACAAATAGAAAAATACCGCAAAGGCACACAAAGCACAATCCAAGTTGAATAAAACACAACAGAAGCAGAAAATATCAAAACCTCACAAAATATATGGAAGTAATTTAGGGGAAATGATGTGTTGATAAGAAGTGGAGGCCTCGTTGGTGTTCAGCAATCCACACAAAACTGGATCTTGGAGATTCTAGAGCAACTTTTAAAGCAAGTGGGCAATAATTTGTTGACAGGTGTATATGCAGCTATTTTGGCTGCAACCCCAAAATTATAATGACTAGATCCTGATGCGCTCTTCCTTTCATGATCCTTGTTATGAATATTGATCTTGTACAACAAGCTAATGGAACAGGACTGTAGAGGCTTCAAAACTTGACTTTGAGTCCTTTAAGATTTCTTTAGCATTAAAGCAATCCAGCGCTAGTTGTCAATACTTCCACATGTACACAGAAAAAAAACTTTTAATGGTTCATTCAGCTTCTTTATCTTCCAGTAGCTTATGTTGCTATCACAGTATAACTTGGTTTACCACATTCAGATGAACCTGTCAGTCACAGAGGTTGTGTGTGCACTGAATCTGACAAATCACTTAAGTCCCCCTTCTTTCTTTGGACTTTGGCCTCGTAAACTGTGAAAAGTCTGAGTAATTTGTGTAAACAGAATTCAGCTTTCAAAGCAGAGCTGCCTGCAAGAGCACAAATCTGCTGCAGCGTTAACCAAGCAGAAGCTCTCACCAGCGTGATGGCTATTTTGTGTGCTTGGGCTGCTGAGTTCTGCATGTGCAGAACTTAACTACGTAAGTGGCAACGAAAACCTGTACCCGTGTAATTAAATTATTTGCTCATGATTACATTTAATCTTATGTGGGACTTTTGACACGATATAACTCCACAGTCTGCAAAGAAGATGAACAGAAATGTAGAAAATGCAGGTTTTCCAAGATCCCATCAGCCTTACTTTCCATCTAGCTGGTTTAAAAAGGCTGAATAATAGCAGAGGGGTGGTTAGACTGCATATTAATTATTGCTTTAACCAATTAGTTCTTCTTGTGGTTACTGTTTATTTAATGAACTAATTGTGCATATGCCCACCTACAATGGTGCCTTAGTGTTAAGAGGCTTATGTTTGGCCCTTTTTTTTTTTTTTTTGCACATAAATACTGTCACATGCGATGTACCTCAGTGAAATGATAGGAAAGTATTGGAGAAAAATGATGAACATATAATTAGTAAAGAAAACTGCGTGACTTCATTGTCAGAAATGGTGTAATTTTAAAATGAAGCATCTTTTGGAAACCTGTGCTTTGGATTTCACAAGTGTCAAGAAAATTGCAGTTTTGTATTGACGTTACATCAAAGTAACACCTTGCGATAAGTGTTTTTCCTTAGCATTGTGTGAACATCAAAGAGCCATTGTGATTGTCACCTCATACTAACTACAAAGCTGCTTGTGCAGTTAAGCCCTTTAAATGGCTGGATTTGGAGATGCAAGCTGCTTTTGCTGCACAGTTTGGCAGACAGGCTTGTGGGCTCGTGGAGTCTGCTTGCATGGATTGCTAAAACATAGGACTTCAAACAATAGCCAGATATTTTGAAGCCACACACAGAGCTGTGAATGTCATGAAAATGAAAAGACGGGAGAATTTGCCTTGAGTCTGGCCTATTTCTAATCTTTACTGTCTTATTTCTTATTGGTTGATGGACACAGCCAAATGCCTAATACAGTCAAAATAACTTGAGTAATGTCTGGAAAATTTATAAGCCCTCCAATTTTAACAACTTTCTTTTCTTTGCCATGATTTCATCTTTTTTTGTGGATGTGTGAGTGTGTGTCTTTCTCCAATTTTGGCAGGTCAGCTACATAACCCTTTTACTACCACTTATAGGGTGATAATGCAGATCAGGGCAGATTACTTATCGGATTATAACCACTCTTTTAAAAAAGAAAATAATTACTAGGATGGATCCAACACCTAGCCCTGGAAACAGGTTTGATCTGTAAGCTTATTATAAAGGTTATTTTAGGGAGCTTTAAATTTATCTGCGTCTGACTCAAAATTATATCGTGATTGTTGGGTTTAGATTTTATTATTGTCATTTGTATTAGGAAACATTTAACCATATATTCTTAGAGGTGTATAATCAATTGTGTAGTGATAAGTTGTGTGATCTTTAACAGGCTACAGAGGCTTGGTGTGTATTCCACTAGAATGCACACCTACATCCTGGGAGCATGGGAAGAGGTCGCATCTTGTCTTAATTGTTTTATGGTAGGATTAACGTAGCTACGTCTGTTCTAGTCTAAGTGCTTTTCTGTTTAGATGAACTGCTGGACTTCCTCACCGGGGGGGGGGGGGGGGTCTACCCTCTTCCTGACCAAGGATGTTTGCCTTCATGTTATATGACCCTTTGATCAGCAGTAACACACACACACACACACACACACACACACACACACAGTATTCTTTGTTCACATGTATACCTATGTAAGATGCTATATGTTAATGACCCTATGCATATTCATGTAACTACAATAAAAGGAGTGCTATGGGGAGCCTGGCTGAGAGTCTGACAGAGGTCAAGTGGTGGAACGACGCTTGGCTCCAGCCAGGTCTCCCTCATGCATGAGTAACCAGAGAACTTTGGTGCCTTGAGTCTTGCTTTTTGCTGTGTAGCAGATTGTCCTTAACGTTCCAGCAAATAGGTTTATACTATAGACCTATCAGTGATTCTTCAAGAAAATTTGTAATACTATTTCTAACATTATAGCTAAAAAATAATGAGCTTTTAGTTGATGCTTGCTCGCAGCAGCATTTATAAATGTAAGTAAATGAAAGGAAATTTCCATCCTCCTTTTCCAGTGAGATTCTGTCACTGATGACACGCTCCCTAATTAGAAGTGTGAATCTACCCAAACAAGGTGCCAGCACCAGCATTATAGTGCAATAGTAGTGACACAGCATGAGTGAAATGTAAGCACAAAAGTCACCTATGTTGTGTTTTCCTTGGGTATTTTAACTGAAAGTATGACATGACTTCTTCATGCTTTAATTTAACAATGACTAATGTAAATTAATCTTTCAGTTCTACAGGAGCTGAACAATATTATCACATAATAAAACTGAAAACTATTTTCTACCTGGGCTTTTTAAACCAGCTGCATACAGCTCTGCTTTTCCATCATGCAGCTGCATCAGTCACTTCCATTCATCGTTTGCTCTTCCTGTCATGTGGAGTGTAACTGCTCTAGCAATGCTCAGTGGAGTCATTTGGTTACTTTTGGGTGGCACGTCATCGGCTGCTAGTATCTCCTCTTCATAGTCTGGCTATGCTTGTTTTATGATTGTTGTTGTTGATGTTTTTGTTTTATTTTTTCCAATTTTAGCAGGTACTAAAGGTACAAAATCATTATTGGAAGATGACATGCTGATCTTGCTCTCAGACATTTCCAACCTTTTCCGGTTGTGTGCACTATAGAATGTAAGCAATGATAGCAATTATCTTGCAAGACGACACTAAAAATAAAAAATCTATACTGTTACTACTGTGTCATGGTACTGCCATAATACATACATTTTGTGATGCATCACACTGAACTGTGAAAGGTGGGAAAGTTTAAGGTCCTATGGCAGGCAGGTTGAAGATTGCAGCCCTGGTATCAGTGGCGGCTCCTGAAAAAAATCTCAGGGGGGGCAATTTTTATGATATCGACTAAAATGACCCATTTAATGAGTACATCAAACAACACAATTTTAATTTAAATTTAAAATGAACAACCATATTGTAACGTCGGGTTGCGTTTAGTGGTTGAGAGGAGGCGGCAAAACACCTAGCAGGGTAGCCAAAAGAATACACACTCACGCTGGCGTTGGGGATTCCACAGTGTGTTCTTTAATATACCTTCTCTTCATCAACCATATAAGCCCGGTTGAACGGCTGCAGCTTAACAAACATAGCGCACAGTGTTCGTACAACCCATAACGTTGCAAACAAAGGTGTCTGGAGAGGTAAAACATAAAATCCGTCCCTCCTCATGTACTAGCGTGCAAGCACATGTCCACACCATCACAGAGAGAGAGAGCAGAGAGCAGTGGCACAAACTGATGACACCATCAACCCTCGACTTGGGTGTCTTAAAGGGACACCACACCATAGTGGCTGTTACATATTCCCCCCGGGTTAAACAAAGGCTGCCCTCAGCCGGACCCAGGTGACCCTCCTCCCGCTACCCCCTTTCACCACACATAGCTACTTTAGGTAGTAAGCAGGTCGTGGAGGAATTGTTACACACCTGTACAGCATTGGTACAGTCCAGACTTAACCAGCCTCCATACATGGTCAGCAGGATAAGAAGTTAAAACCAAAACAGGGAAATGTACAGTGCAATATTGACAAACTGGCATACATGACAGTGTCCCACATGGTGAATGTCCATTTAAACAAATGTTAAAGAAAGAAAATAAACTTAGGATAGCCAGGACAATTGCAGAATGAAATTCCCTTTTTCTTTCATTGCGTTTCTTCTACTTCACAAACTTGCAACAGACAGCATAATATGTGAAAACAGTACCAGAAAGTACTGTAGAAAACCCAAACAACAGTCATGTTACAACAGTAACCAATACGAAATACATAAGAAAAAAAAATTCAAATTCAGGAACTATGGCAAAGCTGCATCGAACCCACGCCCGGGAAACGCAGGTCCACGCGCATCCAATGGAGCCACGACGAAGAGGCCAAACAGAGAACGGCGCCACAGTCCACAAACCACGCTGGAGTAGCTCCAGCCGCTGCCATGGAAATGCACCGCCGCGACCCTTTGATCCTCCCGACGTCCTCGTCCAGGCCAGCCTGGTCCGTTCCCGCGAAACATGGCGGACAGCCACTTTGCCGCGTCGTACCTTTTTATGTACCAATCATCAACTGCTCGAAGATACTGCATACTGAGGTCCAAGAGAAGATGTTCGGGCGCCATTTTGTAACGTCGGGTTGCGTTTAGTGGTTGAGAGGAGGCGGCAAAACACCTAGCAGGGTAGCCAAAAGAATACACACTCACGCTGGCGTTGGGGATTCCACAGTGTGTTCTTTAATATACCTTCTCTTCATCAACCATATAAGCCCGGTTGAACGGCTGCAGCTTAACAAACATAGCGCACAGTGTTCGTACAACCCATAACGTTGCAAACAAAGGTGTCTGGAGAGGTAAAACATAAAATCCGTCCCTCCTCATGTACTAGCGTGCAAGCACATGTCCACACCATCACAGAGAGAGAGAGCAGAGAGCAGTGGCACAAACTGATGACACCATCAACCCTCGACTTGGGTGTCTTAAAGGGACACCACACCATAGTGGCTGTTACAATATTCTGGCCATTTGTATAGATTTGTAAAAATGAACAACCATATTCTGGCCATTTGTATAGATTTGTAAAAATGAACATGAACAGATTTTTTTTTTTTTTTTTTTGAATGAATGAAAAATAACTATTGAAAACAACAACTGTAAACTGATTGGGGGGTGGGCTAAAGAGAGAAAGAGAGAGGGATGGAGAAAGAGAGTAAATATGGTTAAGGGTTCTTATTTGTACAAGAACTTTGCTCGTCTGTCTTTCTGAGTGGCAAATTTCTCGATGACCCTGGTGTTGAAATCAGGAAGTTCTTGTGTGAGTTTTTTCTCTATGGACAGCATAGCCAGAGCGTTGAGCCGATCCTGAGCCATATTGTTTCTCAGGAAAGTTTTTATCCTCTTTAAAGTAGAGAAACACCTCTCCGATTCTGATGTTGTCATTGGTGTGGTGATGAGGATGTTAAGAAGACTTACAGTTTCGGTGAATGTGTCTTGAAGGTTGTTTTCCATCAGAACCTGATAGAGCGCCAGCGCACCACTACAACTCTGAAACTCCTCGTTGTCGTAGATCAGGGACAGTTCTGTTTTAAGTCTGGCTTTGTCCAATGAGGGATAGGCTTCCACTGTGGTTTGTAGTGCTGCATCTGGAAAATTTTTGCTGTGTTGTTGGAACAAGTCTCCTTGCAACAGAGTGGCGCTGACAAGGTGCTTGGTGAAAGAAAACCTCTCCTTGGCATGGCTCATAATGGTGTCGCACACCTATCCAATAATATATAATTGGTAAGAGTTAGATTCAGTGGTAAGACTTTGGCACATGTCTCATGTTAATCATTATTCTGAAAAAAAAAATCTGTCCATAACAAAACAAAACAGTCATGACCACTATATCAAATGACATCTGACAGCATCGTCATTAGATTTTATCTGATGATCCGATTTAAATCAGACCAAGCAGCTAGTGCTTACCTCCAGTGCCAAATGGTGTTGCCTGTCTTCCCCCAATGTTCTCCGTCTCTTTGTGGGTGGGTCTTGAACAGGTCCCCTGTACTCCTCATCCACAACCAGATTAGGAAGTGCCTCCCTGATCCAATACATAAGTTTCATTAATGGCTTCTGAAAACTGAATAGGGATATATTAACCAAACACAAACCAAACAAAGGTTGTGTTCTAATTACCGGGAATTACCGGATTTAATTAATAACCGGACCTGGTTTAATGGCTGGGGGAAAACCAGTGCAAGTAAATAAAGGCCCTGGCCATAATTTCAGGAAATAGCCTATGGTATAGGCTACATCAAATCATTACTGGGAATATACTTCATCAAATATACTTAATCAAATATTTTTCATAAAATTACTTCAAAGGCTGATATAAATCAAAATTATCTGAATTCCATTAAACATTTAAGTCACAGAACACAGAATATATGCAGAGAATTTGATAGAATCTATGCATAGATAATTAACATTTATTCTAGGTTACATATTTATGCTTTTATGCCTACCTGATAGCCTGCATGCGGCTGATGAATGTCTGGGTGATCCCTGCGATGGTGACAGAATCGATGTTTCTCTTCTGTAGGTGGTTATACAGCATGTCTACATGTGGCATTATCTTGTGAAACAAGGCCAGGAAAAAACAGAAAGCTTCGTCTTCCAGCATTCTCACGAAACCACCGGCATCTCTCTTTGTAGGGGCATCAAATCCTTCACTGTTACGGATGGTCTGAAAACACCTCACCAGATCGTCTTTATGTTCATACACTGTATTCACAGCACGACTGTTGAAGTTCCAACGGGTTGCCGATGCACTTGGAAGTCGGTGCGCCACCACCTCGTCAAGCACTGCAGTCCTCTTGCTCGATTTAGTAAAAAAAGAAGCGAATCCTGCTATGTCGGAAAAAAAGTGACTGATTTGAGGGATGTGGGAGGTTGCTTGTTGCATTACCAGGTTTAACTGATGGGCATAACAATGTACGTAGTGAGCGTTAGCATAAATGTCCTGTATCTTACGCTGCACTCCTCCAGTGGTACCCCTCATTACAGCGGCCCCATCGTAGGCCTGGGCGATCAACTTTCTCTCTTGTCCCTGGGGGAGGATGAAGCGCAGCCTCTCCGATAAGGCACTGGCTATTGCATCTGCACAAGCATTGGGTAGCTTGATGAATTCAAAAAAACGCTCTTGAATACGGTTTCGTTGGTCAATGTATCTTAGCACCATGACTAACTGACAGTGTGTAGAAATGTCAGTGGTTTCATCAGCTTGAATGGCTAAAAACTTCGCTGCCTTTACTTCTTCCACGATCCTTTCTCTCAGAACTGCCAACATGCAATCCAGGATCTCGTTCTGGACTGTTTTCGAGGTGCCTTTAAATACAGTAGCATTTTCAAGGTGTTGCCTCAAGTCGTGATCAATTGATGCCATCAAGTCGACTAAACCTCTAAAAATCCCTGGATTGTCTGAGGAATCACTTTCATCATGTCCCCGCATTGCTAGCTCAAAAGCACCACAAAACTTAATACAATCGATGATTTTAGATAAAATATGACGGTTTTTATCTACCTCTTCGTTGTGCCTTCTTAAAGCAATCCGATGTCCATCATCTAGCTGCGCCGCTATGCTAGTTTTCCCTAGCACAGCTAGCTTTACACTGTTGTCCATATGAACTCGTGAGCTTTCATGTTTCTTGATTCGTTCGGAGAGGTGCTTTAAGTCGGTTTGTCCAGATTGTGTCCACGTCAAATCACACTTGTCACTTTTGAACAGTATGCACGGGAAACAAAAAAGTGCATTAGCTGTTCCACAGCCTGTCAGCCACGACTTGCGCTGGAACCAACTCCGACAAAAAGTCCTGTTGTATGCTTTTGACTTCTCCTTCGTTGCCTGGGTTAGTTGAATTTCGGGCTTGTCAGGTCCCAACTCTTTAACTTGCAGTTTTTCTGCCATTGTCCTTCTGGCAAAAGGGTAGGTTAGAAGCGATCTAACCGAATTTGGGGGAGGCTGTGCCTCAACCGTTAACAATACCGCTGCCATCGTCTCTCTCTGACCTTATAGCTCACTTAGGCTACTGACTGAGGTAAAATTCTAGAACAGCAAATCTTCGCGCGTTTTCTGCAGGGGCGCAATTTTAAGCGCCCCCAAACCATTTAATTCAGCGACGCTGATAGGTCAAATATTTATTATTTTCCCCTGGCAACCATTTAATGATAGGCTATTTCGCTGCATATCAAGGGCGCTTTGACGAGCGCCCCAGAAGAAGAAAAACACCGTTTGTTGGTTGAACTTTAATGAGTCAGCTGGTGAAAATGTTAAAATACGCCTGGCTGTATATGGGCACACACATAGTAAAACTATCATTGATGAATTTTTTAAAAATATATATTTTTACTCCTCCACATTTGGGGGGGCGGAGCCCGAGCGCCCCCTATGGGCCAGCCGCCACTGCCTGGTATAAATGTGAATGTGTGAGGGTCTCCATTGATGTCAAAAGGAGTCAGGTAGGGAGAAATAAGCAGGACACAGGCAGTAATTTATGACACATTGAGATAAAAGTAAATGCTGTTTCATCTGAATAGGACTCTTGATTATAAACAATGGGCATTAACAACAAAACCGACAATTTTACCTCTTGGAGTGTTTTTTTTTTTTAATAAAGTGACAGAACTTTAAGCGAAGGCTCCTTACACATATACACATGGAAAAACTAGAGTTTGGACTTGTTTGGGAAGTTTGTTCTAATCAATGTGACCTGTGCTGCGGTTTGTTCTGGGAGGCATTTCCATTTGCACAAAAGGTTGTTTGAGTAGATGCATTTTTCCCTAATAAGGGCCAACTAATGGAGTGCCTAATGAGGTCACCTTTAATTCACATCTCGGGTCACTGCAAGAGCGCCAAACATCAGACCCCACTGTGTTTAATGAGACTTTGAGAATCACAAGCAGGCAGAGATCTCCTGAGAACAACACTGCAGTGGGCTTGAGATGCGCAAAGGCTACAAGACACTACAACTGTCCTCGTTTGTACAGACAGAAACGATACCAGACCACATTAAACAAGCATTTCTACATAAATAAAATGGTGTGCAGTTATAAAGTGTGACTACTGAAAAATATATGTTTGTCAAGATAACAAGAAGACTAAAGACTAATTGAGCTACTTGGGGTTCAGTCATTCGTCAGCTCTTAGCGCTTTAATCTTATTGGCCCAAACTGAAGAGAAAGAAGAATTTAATAACCAAACCAGGCTCATAAACCTGATCTAATAAATGCCTATGGATATATTTACGACCAAATCACATAGTTTTATGTATTTGCACCCAGTTCACACTGGGACAGCTTCTTGTCAGAGGAGCCCAGCCAGATTTAAGGCAGCTAAAACTGAATGGGCGGATGTACTGAAATGCTTACAAATAATTACATTTTTAAATTTATTTCATCTACTTTCTTAGTAAAATAAATATCAGCTTTATACATGCTAGATGACCTGGGCATATTATGTAATCTGCCACCAGCTGCTGGTTCAGTTGAATAATCTGTTACTAGAAGGTTTTTACAAACAAATGATGACACCCAGCAGGGATTTTGGCTTCAAAAAAAGCTATCAAAGTTATTTTGAGGCATTACATATACCTAGCTTAAATTTCAATGTCAATAAAAACTGTTTTAAAAACTGTCATATAATGTATCACAGTCATTTCAGATTTTAAAAAAGTGCATAAAAGTTCTGCTTGTTTTCTGCGAAAATAAGAATTTAAGAGCCTTTTCCCCCTTTATTAATAATTATGATGCCGTCTTCATTGGTGTGTGAGTAATAAATACATTTAACTTTATATTTGACTAAATATTCACTTGATGCTGTGTTGCGGGGGTAATTAGCTGACAGTCATAGACTTTGCCGGTTCATCAGGATTGGAGGACAAGCTTATAGACAGATGCAGATGCTCTGTAACAATAAAAATGGAATTTAAGCTAACATCTTACCTACCAGTCTTCCCAGATGAATAGATGTGCCCCCCAAAAATGTAAGTAAAGTATAAAAAGAAAAAGAAAAATCAGACACCGCCTCAGTGTGTGTGCACATGCAATATAAGGTCAGCAAGTGCAAACAGCTTCATACAGAACAATAAAATTGTGAAACTGTTTGCAGCTGATGCTGAAAAAGTCGAGGAATAAGATTTAAAGTTGCATTTAATTATTTATTTATAGCACTCATCATCTAGGAAATGCAGAGACTTTAAATGCTGAAAAATGTCTTAGTGTTTTTCACAAACTTTAGACGCTCTTACACTCTAAACAAAGGTTCAGAGGATATTCCAGGAATGGCGCTATTTTCCAGAGAACTTACTGGTCAGTAGGTAGTAATTTCATACCTGTTGATCTGTAATCTAGAATCAATAGGTAATGTGTCAAAAACATTTTTAGTCTTTTGCCAGTAAGTTAAAGCTTATCTCAATTATGATAAACCTTTCTCTCTGAAGTTGATTGGTGTCAGATTTGTTAATAATTCGTCAATATTTAGGACCACGGTCATAAAATTCACATTAAAATACCATGTTTTTGTAAGGAACCAAGATAAATGATTTCTGATTTTTGTTTTTCACTTTTGTGACCTTTAACCTGCACAATGAAACTGACAAAACAAAAATAAATGTAACTAATATGGTTACATAAGTGTACACACTCTTATAAGTAGGGGTGTAGGTAATTTCAGAATTAATCCAACCTAAACACTTGTCAGTACACACCTGTCATCGGTTAAAGTGACTCTGTTTAAAGTTAAATGAATTCCAGTTGTTCTAGTTGGACTTTCATGACATTTATTTAGCTGCATCTTACAATTTCAAATGGATCTCACGTTTAAATGAGGAGGAGGGTACAAAAGAAGTTTAGATAAAGTCTTTTAAAGTTACTGTGATCCAGGGAATCAGGTGATGGCTACTTTTTGAAAAGAATCAGGAGACTCTTTTCCGTTATTGTGCCAGATTTCAGTTTTTTACTGTAAGGTATAGCAGAGGAAGAAAAGCATTGCATAAGAAAGGGTCGAAATATTGTTCCTTTTCTGCTCAGCCCCACAAAAAGCGCAGGAGCATTAACTCCATCTTGGTGGCAGCAGGATGATTTTACCTCACACAGGCATCTTGTCTGCATGCCCACACCTCCCTTCTTAATAATTAATTTATCCAAGTATTCCCTACAACAGCCTATTTATAGAAGGCTTCACCAAACATCTCTGTGCTCATTTTCAAAGTGCAGCTGAAATACAAGGCAGAGTCTAGGCGGTGGTGCGATATTTTCTTCTCTTAACGTGTTCTTTCCTCCATTTCTTGCTTCTGTTTCACTAATTCTTTCAGTTTCTTTGACTACACACATAGTTTACATGTGTTCTTTCACAGACCGCAGCCTGTTCTAATACACTACATCATAAATGCTGTGATGAAGTAATTGCTGTCAGCTGTGTAGTGTGATAGCTTTCCAGTTCTGTGATCTAAAAATAGACTTTTCACCACCTTCGGAGAGTAATTACAGACAGTAACTGTAATTAATAGGATATTGCTTTTGAATTGTTCTTTCAGAGGGTTGTTATAAGATGTATAAAATCTGTAAAACAGCAGCTGTTCTAACATTATTCAATAATAGATAATAAGAGTTATAAAGCCTAGGAGATCATGAGGATAGTGGTGCATATCCAGCAGAATGCACTGCAGACCCCTAATTTCAGAAGGTCAGGCAGCTGTAATTTTTTTAAATTACTTGATGTATAGATACATTCATTAAATAATTATTTATACCAATTTAATCAGTCAGGATGCTTGAATATTCACAGAGCATGATCAATGCCCCCTGACATGTATTATGAAGTCAGCAGAGCTTAAATCAGACTGAACCCAGTGTGCATCTCAGGTAATGATTGTTCACACTGTGTGGCTGTGATGCATAAATGCACACTGCCCATGTGCATGTGGACTGAATATTTATGGACCAGCACTGACCTGGGCCTTGAAAGTCAGTTTGATATATTCGAGTATGTGGAGAACCAAATAGTAAATGCATATGTGATTAGTGTGCTGGTTTCACAGCCTCCACTCTTCAGATGGCTTTTGAAAAGATTTTGTAACCTTGCTGCCAAAATGCGATTAGTGAGGTCAGCCCCTGATGTTTGACAATAGGGTCATACCTTGATGGGATTTAAGTCAGGCCAGTAAAAATTCTCTTCAGCAAACTGGAAAAAACGTTTTGTTATGGGCTTTGCTTAAACCCTGAGGACACTGAAGCAGGAGAAAGTATTCCTCAAACCGTTGCTGTATGCCATAGTGTTTACATTTCCCTTAGCCGCAAGGGTAAATTTGTTGTATTTGTAATGATTTGACTTATTATTTCAATGAAATACGTGTTTGAGGGAGTTATAAGTAGCTTGTTTCATGTGAAAGAAGAGAAGGATTAAATCTTGAGTGTCTGTTTTAATCATGTGCAGTCAAAAAAATGCAGAAAATGGATGTGTTGACAACTATCAGCAAATGTGGAACATGCTGTCGTTATCATTTCTTAGATAAAAGATAATCACTTTTTTTTTTTCAGGCCACATAATGTATTGCCATTTTTTTAGATGTGAAATTGATAAGACAATGGAATTCAAATTTGGATGAACAACATTATGATTTTTCTTTTTTGTTTTATTCAGGCAGATCTATAACCAGACTCTTGTCAGTATGCTGTTGTAATTTGGAGTACTAATGCCCAGATTTCATGATTACTGAACCATGTAAAGCTACATACCAGATATGTTTGGCAGTCAACTAGCTATTCTTTCACTTTTTAAAATTGGCTCTGAATCCCAGCTTCTGTCTGTTTTTATTTAATCTCTTTAAAAGCTTGGGGAGATAAATAAAGCCATTGATTATCGGACATGTGTTGTCTAGTTTGTGCTCGAAGAAGTTGTTCCTTTTCCTTGGATGTGAAGCAAAGACAGGCATTCACTACAAAGAAGATTAACAAAGTCAGACAAGTTAAAAATCTAATAGAGAGGAACATCCATTACTGAATGGGCCACCAGTCATGCCAAGAAAAGGCCATTAAGGAAAGCATGGACTCAGCTCCCTGTAGAAAACATTTGCGAGAGGAGCTCACTAATGGGTCAACAGAGAGGACTGTTTTCATCACTCAAACTAATTGGCATCTGTGAATCTGTAGCTTGAAGAAGGAAAAAAGGAACATGCTCAATGATATTGATTGGGTTTTCTGTGAAGGAGTGCAGCTGGATGATTTCAAAGCTCAGAGACGCAATAAACCTGATGAAGAGCCTCTCCACATATGAACATAAAGAGGTCCAGTGAAGCTGCAATGCTGGTCTTACTGGCTTTGAAGAAATGTCTCGCCTTTTGCTGGAAATGGTTACACAGGAAGAAAACTAATGCTTAGAAGTAACAAGAATCCAGAATTTAATATAAATTTTGATAGGCTTCAAGTTTGAGGCACTGCTCTGTATATCGCAATGGTATCTTCAACCAAGTCACAAACACAGACCGCTAATGAGCTCTGTGCAAATTGAGGAGGTCTCACGGATCCATTATGTCCTTGCTCCCATTCTCCAGGCCGTTCTCTGTATGAATCCATATCAGTTATTATTTTCCATAAATTGAGTTCCATCACTCCCAAGTCCCTGTAATTATTTGTCATTCTCAGTTCCACTTTATTGTGGCCAAAAGCGCTGGATGGCAAGCATGCAAGAAATTGAGGAAAGTGAAGCCAAAGATGAATACAGTGCTTGCCATGCATCACTGACTGCATCAAATGCATAGCTGCAGTCTGCTCAATAAAACTAATCAAACATGAATTTTAAAGGGTATTGACTTGGGTGGATTTGCAAGGGAAAGCATATTTGCCATCTAAGGAAAAGAGAATAGTGGAGTGGGGTGGGCTGAATATGGAAGATCAGAAGTCAGCCTAGTAGTGCAAGGACAGAAAGGGTACAACTATTTTTAACAGACTAATATTTAAACAAGGCACATACACTTTAGCTGGTTTCCTGTTTGTTGTATCAAAACCCACTGCTATTGTTCCTACTTTAAATCTGCTGCCACCGTACAACATACACGATCCTCAATTAAATACAAGGTGGGTGTTTTAACATTTGAAGTTGCAGTCATTGTTCTAAAAGCACTTGGAAAAAGTATAATAGTCCTTACCTAATCTTTAGTAAGGACATAGAAGTCCATATTAAAGAAGAAATGATTGAAATTATGAATACATTCAAAGATGAAATGGATTGCATTTACATTTTGAAAGAAGTTGTGTTGTCAGCAAATCTCAGCTCTAGGCATCTTTTTTAGGATGTTTTAGCTCACTGTTTTTGGTCCACCGTGTTACTGTTTTGGTTCCACACTGCTCACCACCGACCAGCAAACGACCACCAAAAGCCTAGTGGATGCTAGTGACTGGGTGATCAGTATAGGACATTATCATTACAGGCACAAATATATACATATACATTAAACCCCACAAATATTTGGTTAAATGTCCCTTAGCAAGTTGCACCTCAACCAGACACTTTTGGTAGTCATCAGCAAGCTTCTGAAAGGATTCTGTCTGGATATTTGGCCACTCTTCTTTTCAGAATTGAGTAGGGTCGTAGGGTTTCCTTTCTTTGAAACTCCCTTCATTGTGGACAGTGATGCTGGTTTTCCACCACTCCCAGTTCATAGCAGGCTTGAACCTTGGTGGTTTCCTGGGTTGTTCCTAAACATCCTAACCAATTTCCTCAATCATGATAACTAATGAACCTAATAAAGACTGACCTTGTCAAATTAAAACACTGTAATCTTCAGAATCACTTACTAAATGATGTTAAGTGCATGCTTGTCTATATTTGAGACATGTATGATTTTGACCCCGTGTGGATTATCGAAAAATTAAAATTGTGTACTCAGTTCTTGTTTTAGCATGTATGCTGTGCAGTCATTCCACTCTGGGCCTTTTAGTACTTTTGTCGCTTGCTTTCTCAGTTTTCTTGAAAACAGTTATAATCTTTCGTGCTGTTGAAGCCTGACTAAATATCTTTAATGTTTTTTGTTCTAGCTGCAGCGGCTGAAACGCTCCCTCTCCTTCAAATCGGTCATACGCAGCAAGAGTGTGGACAACTTTTTCCAGCGCAGCAACGGTGAATCACAGCCACCTTTATGCCTAACTGCCACATCAGCACCACCGGCATCTCCTCCCCCCATGTCTGAGTCCCCTCTGGCCTATGAACACTCTCCCTCTCTCTCTCCATCTATCAGTCCTAACCCTTCGTTGTCATCACACTCCCCGTCTGTCAGTCCTTCAATATATGGGACTTCCAAGATCCAGCCAAAGTGTCAGGCCCAGCCAGTGCAGCCAGTCAAGACCCACTGTTTCCAGGAGCATGTCTTCCGTAGGCCTACCAGCTGCCAGCGATGCAAACATACAATCCAAGGTAGGTCAGTTGTTCCACTTCAAGAACATCGTATTCACAGCAAAAAGATGCAACCATGTTGGCTCAGGGTGTAGGAATTAGATTGTTATCAATCTGTTTTCTGACATTTACCTTGATTTATAATGTTAGGGGCTTTTTTTTTGTTTTTTTGTTATTTGTATCTGTCCATGGTGGAAATAAACATGACAAAGAAAAAAGGCAAATGCCACTTGAAATTCAAAGACAAACTGATATTCTTGAGTGTTAGAATTGAATTGTAGAATTTCTTTACTGTCCCTGTCATGATAATTCATAAAATATCTGAATGATCTGTTTCAACAGATATTCTACCTTTGTGTCAATGTGTGTGAGCAAATATTCCTAAAATGGTCATCTCAGACACAAGCCACACTCAGGACAGGCAGCCAGTCGTAAGAAAGCTGGATTAAAGTCAGGAGACTGAGAGTTAAAGTGGCTTGTTTTAGACAGAGTATGATGTGGAGGAGTGCCAGGATAAATAAGGATTAGTTTGAACTGCTATCATGCAAAGTTATCTGTCTAGATATAAAAACATGAAACTGGAAATGAGCATAATAGGTACCCTGTAATGGACTATAGCTCATTTCTTATTATTGCCCAGTCACTGTGGGCAGTTTGCAGTCTATTTGCTCATTGGTCCCAATGAAATCATCCGACAGCAGGCTTTATGGACCTCTGTACATGCTTCCACTGGGAGTTGTTTTGCCTTCTTGTTCTGTTGGCATGCTGACCTATCTCAGCAGTGCTGTTTATGTAAAATGGGATTACCAGTAACATCCACCAAACTGATGTCTTTGTGTCCCTTTGTCTTTGGATGGTCATCAGTGTAGACCAATTTAAAACCATGTCAGTTTATGCACAAAGGCCATTTCTGAAGGTGGATATACTAACTGTGCCTAATATGAAACATTAGTTTTCTGTAACATTTTGCACACAAACTACAATGTATGTGAGTGACAGAGCTGGTTTATTTTATACTTGATACAGGAACCACAAATGAGGCACACATCTGGCACACCTCATCTTTGCTACCATTAGAATACCATCGCTAGCTAACGATTGATTCAAAGCTACAGAAATATTTCCTGACAGGCTTATGGTAACATGTGTAATGTTTGGTGTTAATGCAGGAAACTCCAAGCAGGGCCTACGTTGTAAATCTTGCAAGATGGCCACCCACCTCTGGTGCTCCTCCGAGCTCTCCCAGCAGCCCTGTAATGGCAAGGTAAGGCTCTTTGCACCTTCATCAGATTGTTACACTTTAAGGATTGATTGAATGATAGCATACAATCTCAGTGGAAGTGTCTGAAATACCAAGATTTAAATATTTCACAGGTATAAAGTACTACTCAATCACTGGTTGGTTGGCTTTGTCTGAATATTATTTTCAGTGTACCTTAGTTGCTTTGCTCTTTACTGCCGTCATCTCCCAACAGCTCTGCTTGATGTAGCCAAAAATTCTTGTCACTTAGTTAATTACCTTTCTATATGATGTGTTCTTGCATAGAGAATTTACTGAAAACGAGCACGTTCTCTGTAGAATGGAGACTAACACAGATTGCATTGTGCCAGCAGCTTTAAACAGCATCTGGATGCTGTAATTGTCTCTGTCACCTGGCATAGTGTTTTGTCTTGGTAATATGCTTAGCCTCAGATCCCTCCGTCTTGTTAAAAGAGGATAAAAGCCTTTTTCAAACCAAACCACCAAAGACAAAAAGGTATGGGTTATAATTGGAATCTTTATTGATGATGTTTTCACAGTAGACTGAGACTAAGTGTGAAGCCCGAGGGGAATAAAAGCTGTGGATGACACCTAGAATATACATGGCCAGGTCCAAATATTTTTCACTCTGCCTCTTTGCCCTTCCTCACACATGTGCTGCTCTTCTCACATGACGTCCTCTTCTCTCCCTCTCTCTTGTCTGGATGCTACATTTCCTTCCTCCCTTCTCAACTCAGTTGGAAAATCAATATCTCTCTGTACCAGCTGGTCTGGCTAATTCAGTGTGAAATTCAGTGTGTTTGAGGCGTACAATCCCTTGAGGATATGACACGGCAGGCTTTCGCCAAGCCTTCGGCAGTGTCCTTTTCGATCACTGCGCGGTCATCAAAGCAGGGATTAGGCATTTTACTGAAACTGAATGGAGTTCAAGGCTACATCGACGTACATTAAGGGGTTCACTGACTCCGAACAAAAGCATGCCACCCAAAAGTTTTGTGTACAAAACATACTCTTCAATGTAAATTGCAGTTGGATTACAATTACAGTGTGTCAATTTCTCAGGTACAATTCATAAATGATTTAAAATTGGAGAAAAAATGTAAAGGGAACAAATTAAAGTCGGAAAAACTTACATGTGTGGCAATTCATGTAAAGTAGCCAGGTTTCCAATTTTGTATACATGTTACTAAAGTTAAGTCCCCAAAAAACAGGAGCTCTGGTGCAATCGTAAGTCCTTCCAGGCGTGAACTCCACTGTCTTTTAAGGACATTTAAAATAATAAATCTGTTTAAAAAATCACTTAACATATTCTGCGTTTTGTTTTTGTTTGTTTTTTTATTCATTTTTACACTTTAAAATGTTTCATTTATATTTATGCCCAAGTCTTCAGTGCGTTTATCTGTTCTAGGGCTGCAGCCAGAACAGTAATAACTAACAGAGCCTAACGATACCACCATGGAAATTTATAGTTACTGCTTTTTAATCCTTCTTGACTGGAAATTAATCATAAGTGATCCCAGAAGTATTATTTTTTTAATTTAATGTCATATCATTGTTATAAGAGTTACGTGACCCAGAAGAAGAAAGGAAAAAATTCAAAGCTTAACAAATGAACAGTATATTTTTTCCTTTGAAATTTATTCTCTTGGGTTTGAGTAATGAAAAAAAATCTTAAACAAGCATTATTACATGAGGAGAATGGTCAAACAAAAAAATCTGAGTGGCTTAGACCTTAGAAAGCACAAGAGAGATATTGATGACTGCGCTCTTCTTGGCTCACTCTCAACCCATTTGCTGAGTGCACCGATATATGACCAATTACTTTAAAACGTCTCCAGAATCAAGCAGCTTTAAATTGGCTTGGAATCATGACAACTTTTTGCTAATCAATGCTAATTTGAATTAAAGATGAATCACAGTATTATTAGAACTAGGCCTGCTGCACTGCACAAAATCGTTGCTTCTGTGTGAAGTCTTTATACAGTTCAGAAATCTGAATCCAGTTTTGATCTTAAATAGGTGTGAACTTTCAGCTTGTCTGCTCCCCTAAAGACTAAGCCATTCCAGTAATACTGTCACAATCGTAAGATATTGTGATACTTAAACAAAAACCTGTTTTCAGTTAAAAGAAAATATGATAAGGGTTAAATACAAATAAATAAAGGCTGGGTAAAAATTTAAAACATCTGGGGTTCACAGCTGTCCTTGTCTTAGAGACAGTAGGTATGTGTAAAGTGATGGCCTGCTTGCTTTTGAAATATGGAGATGTGCATAGAGATTTAAGCTACTGAGTGATCCGGGTTCTGGATAAATAAAGTTACCGCTCACTCTTTAATGTGAAAGAAAGGTTTGTGTGCTTAAGAACATTTTCTACCTACAGTTTTGAGCACAGTTTATTTTAATTGGGAGCATTTGTTGTATAGTTGAGCCCAGTTGTCTCTCAGTAATTAGCAAAAGTGTGAGAGTGAAGCATTTGCTATATTTATTTACTGAGAGGTGTGTGTGTGTGTGTGTGTGTGTGTGTGTGTGTGTGTGTGTGTGTGTGTGTGTGTGTGTGTGTGTGTGTGTGTGTGTGTGTGTGTCCAAATTCCTGTAAAGAACCTTGTGATAAACAGATTAAAAAAGGGATGATATTTAAAATATTCAGTGAAAGACAGCATTAATACCTGGACTTGGCTTTAGTTGCTTATCTGTGTCTCTATGCTAAGGGTACAACAATGCATAAAAAGAAGATTAATGGCATAGACTTAAAAAAACAAATTGTGAATTGAATAATTTAGGCAGTTTAGGAGATGGCACACAGATTCATTAATAATAAAAATACAAAAAGTACAAATGTAACGATTTTATTGAGAACTTATGACTTAGCCTTATTAATGCACATAAGGACAGAGATAATCTGCTAACCTGTAGTTAGTACTAGCAACAGGAAGTACTAATAAGTACTACAAATGACATAATTCTGGGAGTAAAACTATATATTACCGTTGTTAATAAGGAGGTTTGGTAATAATTGGCCTTTTTTCATCAGTGTATGATCATCTGATCTATAGAAGTCTATAGGAGACTATCCAGGGTAAGCTCATTAGCTAATGAGCAATTCAATGAGCAGTTTCACATTCAGATGTGCCCCGTAATCAGACCCAGATTCAAAACAAAACACTGGGTGACATCATGGTAGCTACATCCATCTTTTATCCTGTCTATGGTGCACTTTTATGCTGAACACAGCACGAGTCTATGACTAATAGCAGGGCACAGTGGACGAAGTCACCTCACCGAGAAGGTGTGCATCCGCAGCATTCAGCTCCTTTTTTTGTTCCTGTAATGTCTGATCAACTTTCAGAAAGTGCAGTAATGATCATTGTTTAGTTTTGTAGACCCACCGATAGCTGTGCACACTGTCAAACAGGTTTCATTTCGTTATAAAAGTCAACTAATATTTTGCCAGTCAAATGCCATCAATGGCTGTAATGTTAAAATACAGTGAGAGTAAACATTTGATTTGCATCCCTCCCCCCGTAACTGTTACCACATGCATTCAGTCTGTAATACTTCAAATACACAAACTGCAGTACTCTCATTAGTGGGTTTGATTAGGCAGATATGTTCAGATATTTATCTCAATGTGTATTTCTGATATTGTCCCTTTTAACAAAAAGCTTCACTGTTCAGTTTTATGCAGTCATTTCTGTCTAGAGCTGAAGGTTATTTTCTGGGAACAAGCAGATTAAAAAAGAAATAAAAAATTCTGGGCAAGATCTTGTCTGTCTGGCCTGAAAATAGCCATCATCTCCTTCTGTACCTTAAAACTGGTGGTGGTCAGAGTCCGGCAGCCTCGCCTCTGTCAGTGCGCCCCAGGGTGGCTGTGGCTACAATAAATGATCACAGCTGCCAGTTTCTTTTATTATTTTTAAAATTGTAGATCCTGGAATAAATCATTTAGTGATAATTGGGGTTGGTAGATGGCAATTGTTTATCAGTAATTTCTGGTATGGTGTGCTTTGACCTTATGAAATATTTTTGTATAGAAAAACATCTCGTGAATTTTCATGAGATTGTTTTAATCTAAAAATAAAACACAACCTTGAAAGTGTTGTGTTTTTTTTTTAAGTACAACTGTGCTAAAAGTAATTCAGAGATTAAAGCGATTTACCTGATATATTATTTTCAGCATATATCACAAAAAGATGAAAGAAGAAAAAAATCTAAGAGCTTAAATAAAGCTGAGATTCTTTAGAAACTGTTTCTATTTTGTGTCCCTTTCATGAAAAACAAGGCTTTGAAATTTATCTCTGAGTCACGTCCTGTAGCTAAACATGTTTCTCTTACTAAATAAAGAAACACAATCAGATATCAAAGGAGTACAGTATCAGATCTGTACTGGCAAGCTTCAGTTTGACAGTGACAAACCTTTGTGACGAATTAATGCAGACACCACGTGATTAAATCTTCCTGAAGGCAGGCATATAAAAGGTACAGCAGTGTTTTTAGACATTTCTCCAACAAATCATCTAATGCTTAGTGTAGTGCTAACACACTTTGCTTGTAAACGTCATGCTAACAAAAATTAACACCTTGTCAGATGTTGACTGCCACTGGTTAGTCAGGGGGGGGAGTCAGTACTGAACCACTGCCTGCTCATTCATCAGGAATGCATTCCTTCATGCTACAATCCATAAAATTTAAGCCTCTGATGGAAAAATATGAACAATATTTTGCATTTATTGCGTTCAAGACACATGAACTACCTTAGTATGTGCTTTGATAAATATCCCTTCATTTTTGCCATATTTTAAGGTGCACCTTTATAGTCTGTTGTCTCACACGACATCCCAGCAGTAATATTTTGCCTTTGTTACTTTGGACCATTATGCTTTCAGTCACCAGATATGTGTGCATATCTCTGTGATGCTAGTGTCATCTGACAGAAGAGTTGTATTTGATTGCCTGCATGCAAATGTGCTGCAGCAGCAGAAGACCACAGCCGGTGCCACTCCTGGTAGTTAAGAAGAGGAAAAATGAGGCTCTCAAATAGAGTGGTTCACCAAAATTGAACAATAGAGGACTGAAAGACATTGTCTGTTCTGTTGAGCACAAACAACATGAAAGCATGGAGCTATCCTGCCTTCAGCTTTTGGTGGTTTATGGCGGTGATGGTGTGGGGGAAGTTTTCTTGGCACATTTGGGCCCCTCAGTACAAAGTGAGCGTCATTTAAACCCCACAGCCTGCCTAAGTATTGTTGCTGACCGTGTCCATCCCTATTAAGACCACAGTGTACGCATCCTTTGATGGCTGCTTCCAGCAGGATGACACACCATGTCACAAAGCTCAAATAATGTCAAAGTGGTTCCCTGAATACGACAATGAGTTTGGTCTGCGTAAATTGCTTCCAGAGCCACCACATTTGAATCCAATAGAGTACCTTTAAGCTGTCGTGTAACAAGAGATTTGTATCACAGATGAGCAGCAACTGTGGGAGGCTGTCATGTCAATACAGACCAAAATCTCTGAGGAACGTTTCCAGCACCTTGTTGAATCTAAGCCTTGAAGCGCTTCTAAAGGCAAAAGAGGTCTCGTAGGTGTAATAAAACACGTTTTGCGTTTTATTTACTGCAGTATGTTTTAGTATTTTTCACATGGGTAAAAATTAGTTTTATTTAATTTGAATAAAACTCAAAGAAAATATATAATTTGCAGTTTTGAAAAGCACAAACAAGATTCTTTTGAGTGCATTCACATTTGAACCTTTTCAATTACTCAGAGTTCATGAGTATTTTCTGTAAGTATGTATAAGTATGTTCTGCTTTTCTTTGATAAAGCCTACATAAGCATTTTTCCACTTCAAGTAACATTTCTCCCTTTCTCTTTCCTTCTCTGCTGTCTCTCTCCTGGTATGTCAGACAGGAGCTTTTAAAAGAAACTTCAGCTCTCCTCTTCTTACCATTGATCCACTGGGTGTGGTTAGAGAGGCTCCTGCTGCGCAGGGTGAGTGATGGAAGCACAGACTGATTTATCTCAGCAGCAAATAACTAGACTCCGAGGATGACTAATCACCATGTCTGCGGCCTTTAATGCTTTATACATGAGAGGCGTGCGTGTGTGCGTGTGTCTCAGTATAGTGTCATCTATAAAACTGCACATATGATGATCTTTTCCTTTTCGTCTGGTCATATGTAGAAGCAGATAATAGCACTGTTGATCCTGTGTATGAGGCCTTGCGCTACGGAATGACACTGGCTCAGTTGAGTCAATCCAGCTTCAGCAGTATCTCAGAATCACCCTGTCATGAGGTATAAATGCACACAGGCAGACACACACACATAAAATACACTGACAACCCTCATCATTCAGAAAAATCTATGTTGATATAATTTCTTGCAAGAATATTGTTCTTCCTGTCTTTATCATAGGAAGAAAAACTGCAAGACAAACTAGAAAACCAGCCTATAGCTGAAGAGGATCACATCCCAGGAAGTAAGTTAAATATTTTCTTGAATACAGGAAATGCATTTTGTTATGTTGTCATGCTAAAATTCCTTGAGGATTATTCTTAACATAACATCAGATCTCAATAGGGGAAAACAATCATGCTGGGTATCTGTTTTAATTGTAATGAAAAGTATCAACTTACAGAGGACTTGATTTAAAAACACACTGAAAATCAAAGTGAAAAAATTGATGTTTATTTTGCCAAAATTTAATTTCAGCAACTAATTTAATTGTATAGCCTCCTCAACATTGTCAGGCATGCTTCTAATGAGATGATGGATGGTGTTCTGGAGGTTCTCCTCCCAGATCTGGACCAGGACATCACTGAGCTCCTGGACAGTCTGAGTCAGGGTGCTGTTGCCTGGGCTGTATATGTTTGTGCCTCCCTCTCAAACCATCACTGACCCACCACCAAAACTGATCATGCTGCATTATGTGTTACAGGCAGCATAACATTCTCCAGCTCTTCTCCAGACCTTTTGACATCTCTCATGTGTGCTCAGTATGAACATGCTTATTTCTTTGAAAATCACAAGGCAGTGGACCTGCTTTTATTCTATGGCAAATGCCGGTCGAGCTCCATGGGTAATGAGCACAGGGCAACTAGGATACTGGGTTCTCAGGAACAGACTTCATGAGGGTGGCCTGACTGTTTGGTCAGAAGCATTCACACCAGTGTCCTGCTGGAGGTCATTTTTTTTTAGCTCTGGCATCATCCTGTTCCTCTTTGCACAAAGGAACAGATACCGGTCTTTCTGATGGGTTAAGGACCTTCTACCACCCTGTTCAGCTCTCCTAACTGCCAGTCTCCTGGAATCTCTTCCAAGCTCTTGAGACTGCGCTGGGAGACACGGTGAACCTCCTGGAAAATGGTGCATATTAATGTGCCATCCTAGAGGAGGTGGACTACCTGTGCATACTCTGTAGGATGCAGGTATTGTCTCATGCTACCAGTAGTTTCTTATTCAGTAACAATTTCCCTTTAAAAAAAAAAGACTGGTTAAAATCTCATGCTGGACAGATATAGACATTAGTTGAGTATTTGTTCATCACTGTTGGGTAACTGGTCCAGAGTCCAGGGACGTCACTGTGCTTAGCCAAGAAATAGTCCCTTGCATAACCCACCTTCTTTTCTTTTAAAGCTATTTTTAATTTCAAGCTAACACTAAACAAATGAGACAGAGCATGTCCATGTGTGAGCTTTAGAGCTTCTGGTAGATGTAGTTTACTCTTTTTCTTTTTTAAGTTTTGACATTTTTCCTTGCTTCTGGCAGCTGGGCTCTAGTTTCAGATTGCGTTGCTTCAGACTCGTACTGATTGTTTACAAAAACAAACACCCCCCCCCCCCCCCCCAAAGTATTCCTTGTGTAGGGTCTTTGTGTAACATTTTATGACTACATACTGACAAAAGAAAAAACATGCACCAGTACATTGGTCCTGAAAGTGATACTGTATAGGTATTGTTAATGGATTAATCTAGAATTTGTCATTAAAACAACTTTATAGAATATCTGAATACTGAGTGAAAAAATGTAATGCATAAAAACATGTTTTGAAACAATACGTTACACAGTTTGAGTATTTAAAGAACAAATGTTCAGCTCTAATACATTGTGATGTGTTTCTGGTAAAGGACAATTGCTAAATAAATGTCAAAGAGTTAAAGGACCACATTAACATAATATACAGTACAGTGTAGAGGTGGTAGTGTGTGTCTTCTGCATCTTTCCTCTTTGACTTTAGTCCCAGGAGAAGAGTTCATCTCTGTTTGTACTGCTGCCACTTTATAGTGAATGACCTTCCCTTCTGCCTTACTTGTTTGCCACAAAGTGACAAGAGCTCTCCCTCTTCCTGTGTCTTGTCTTTTCTTTCTTTCTCTTACACCACCCCTCTTTCTTGATTTTTTTTCTTTTTTTTTTTCTATGTGACCTTTCTTTGTCTCATGCATATTATCTGTCTTTGGTTTCTGTGTCTGTCTCTCCAGTGCTCACCCCTCCTGAAAGCGAGAAGGCTGATTCAGAAGAACGGGTCAGTCTAAAAGTGTGTAGTCAGCATTCCTCTGTTATTTCAGCTTCTTTTTTTTTTAATTATTACAAATGCATTCTGTCAAAAAATATTTTTATGTTTGATGATTCCACAAGAGAAGCATGCAAAAAAGCAATCTTGATTTTCCATCTGGTTTTTGTTTTGTTAGACTCCAAAACGAGTGGAGGTTCGCTCTATTCACACCTATGTGGCGCTCTACAAGTTTCTGCCTCAGGAGAAGAACGATTTGGAGCTGCAGTTAGTAAAATTCCTTTGTTTACTGTTTGTGTGTGTGTGTCATTTGTTATCAATATTGTTCAGTTCCGAGAGATGAGAAAATGTGTACCTGGACAAAATTTTACTGACATTCACCCACCATCTGCCTGCCCAGCAGGATGATTGTAGGGGGTTGCATGGTTCGGTTGGAAAGGGAGAGCTTGCTGGGAGGTCAGGAAGGACAAACAGCTGCACTGTGTGTTTAAAAAAAAGGAGTTTTTGTATGTCAGTAGATGCAGGAATCTGCTGAGTGTAGAATTACACCCAACAGTAATCTGGAGGATAATTCTGTGCAAGAAGACAGCACATCAGGAATTTCTTTACATGGACAACAGTCCACTAAGAAAGCTCAGTAATGTTATAAGTGTTCAGACATTGCTGGATTCATCAGTCTGGTAAATTTATGGCATTCACTTACATTTCACTTAAATGTTATGTTTCTTATGGCTTTATATAGACAAAGTAGTTGTGTTTCTATTAATGAATATTATCTGAAGAAACTCTAATTAACTGCATTTTTCTTGGGATTTCAGCACACATGTCTATGTTTGTACTGTACTGCATCAGCCACTCACAGTAAAAGCTCAGACAAACCGATATCTCTACTAGGTTGGGAATACCAGAACTATATGATAGACAAGTATTCTAATCTTTTTTTTTTTTTAAATAGCAACAGTTTATTAGACATCAGAGACTGCTGACTGTGCTGTTGTAATTTTATTTGATAAGTGTGCAGACACAAGTCAGAAGTGATAAGTAAATGTTGGTTGGAATAAAATAGCCTTTTATTGTTACTGTATATGTAAGGTGGAATTATGGGTGCTTAGTGCCAACTGTGCAGGAGTTTAAAAAAAATCAGGAATAAATAGCAAACAGAAGAAATATATACAAACTAGAAGAATACATATACAAAGCAAAAGAAAGGCACACTTTGGAGAGCAAAGTGTTTGGAAGCAGTGAAAAGGACTGTCTGAGTATAGAGTCTGTGTGTGAGCGGCCTGAGTGATGAGGGTTACTCAGACCATGACTCAGATTAATGAGATGGGTGGGCTGTGGTGTGGTGTGGGGGGTTAGTGTTTTTTAACAGTCTGAATGACCCAGGGGAAGAAGCTGTTGGTGAGTCTGGAGGTGTGGGACCTGATTGACATGAGGCACCGACCAGAGGGCAGCAGGTCAAACAGGTGGTGGGCGGGGTCACCTATGATGGCCCTGGGTTTTCTGAGACAGAAGGATCTGGCGATGGCCTCCAGGGGTGGCAGAGAGCAGTCAATGATTTTTTTTATTTTTATTTTTTGGGGGGGGCATTGTTAATTACCCTAATTACCCTTCCTGTTCTCATTTGTGGCCCCTGCGTACCAAACACCAAGGCAGTAGTAGAGCACACTCGCCACTTGAGGAGCCAGTAGAAGGCCAGCAGCATCTTCCGGTCCAGGTTATTCTTTCTAAGGACACGGAGGAAGTTTAGCCACTGTTGGGCCTTAATAAGGTCAGCTCATTAAAGTTAGGTCAGCCTATTAAGATTGCTGTTGTGACTTTAATGGAAAACTGACCAAAGTACACAGTCCGGCATGAAGCCAGCTATTTCAGTTGCCTTCAGACTAATGGAAAGAAGCGTCTCAGGCTGCTGTGATATTTACAGGATTATACATAATAGAAGAGTGAACAATTACATAGTGAAGTCCATTTTCGTTATATAGCACATTAAAAAAAACCCACCAAGACACAAATGGTTGATCAAAAGTGTTCCAGTTCAGGCAAACCCTTTAACACACACGCTAGCCTGAAAATGGTCAGTGTTATTCTGCTGCTGTATACTTACTGCTATTATTAGTATTTTGAATGACATTTGAAAAACTCTAAATGGTTTACATCAATGTAAAAATACCACCTCCACCTCCAGTTCTTACTTTGTAATAAGGGTTGATAAACAGCAGAAGTATTGTATCTTGTATTTCCTGTTGTCTATAGGTGCCAATATGCGTCGAATTAGTTTTCACTGTATGCCTCTGTGTGTTAGCCCTGCGACAGACTGGCGACCTGTCCAGGGTGTACCCCACCTCTCGCCCTATGACAGCTGGGATAGGCTCCAGCACCCCCCGCGACCCTAAAAAGGATAAGCGGAAGCGAATGGATTGATGGATGTTTATCTAACACTAACTGTTTTTTTGGGGGGTTTTTTGGGGTTTTTTTTGGTAAAAATAGAATAAAATTACAAGTGAACATCAAACCTGACACTATTGCTTTTAAAGTGGTAAAAATCCTCCTCAAGGGATACTCAGCTCACTGCACTCTGGTCTATATTTTATTTTCTCTGCAGGCCTGGTGACAGAATTCAAGTGACAGATGATTCCAATGAAGACTGGTGGAAGGTAGGCTTTATAAAACAGACTTTATATTGAAATGCACCGAAGTGTTATCTATTCACTAAGTCATTCGGAAGCATTACATTTTCTTTCTTTTTAACTGAGCCAGTGCTTTTGTAAATAACATATTTACTTATCCAGGGTATCTCAATATATTTATCAGAATCACACATGGGACCCTCAGCTCGACATCTGAACTTCCTTTCAAAGCAGAGCTGTTTGGTCACAGTAACAGAGTTGATAGTTGAGCCCTGAAGTAAGGCAGGTGTGACTGTTAGCAGAGCTAGTTAACATGAAGAGGAAGAGGACAGATTGCAGTCTGTGTTTTAATGAGACGGCAGGCGATTTTAACCTTGACCAGCAGAAGGACAGACAAATCTTCACATAACAAAACATCAGGGAAAAGTAAAAGCTTGTCTTACCCGACACGGTGGCAGCAGAGGAACTATTTTCCTGCGGCTAATTTTAGTTAACGAAGAAGCCTCAATTAAATGAATGAAAAGATCATCAAGGGGCTCATTTAAAATTGACTGTAAATAAATATTTTTGTTGGATTTTTCTATTTTCCTTCTTAAAGAGTACAAACCAAATTACTTCAGAAAACAATATTTGTGACTTGATTTAAACGCAGTACAATTCTTCATTCAGAATGTGTTTAAACTGATTCAGGACAGTCTAGTGACTTCAGCTACAAATGCACAAACAGTGCTACTGTTATTTCAACAAAAAAAACAAAAAAAAACATACAAACCACCTTCCAAAAGAGATACTTACACTCTGCAGAAATCTGCTGTTTCCCTTTTATATATGCTTTCAGTTTAAGCAAGGACTCAGCCAAGCCAGCAAAATGGGTAAATTATGAGTTGTGCAACTCCAGCATTCCATTCCTGGGTTTTGTATGCTTGTGTGCCAGAGTCTCTGAAGAGAATAGCAGGGGATTAGGGCTTCACAAATACAAAAATGCTTTTTGGTCTAGTGGCTGTGTTGCTAATTAGGGAACAAAAACTCAGAAATCTCTTTTTAATTCCAGATTTCTTGCTAATTGTGACGGTTCATTCTAATTCATTTTTCTTATTGTGCTACAAATGTGATGCTTATTTGAGGGCTGCAGAGGAAGCTGCCTCTGAATAACATACTCGTGTTGGAACATAAGCGGACATGATATGAAATAATTTACCTTAAGCGAGTGAGCAAAGTTGAGTGAAAACCCAGTGAGTGAGATCTATTTTTATACTACAACCAGTGCAGACCTTTTTTTCCTCTCTGTTTAGACTAACGGGCTAAATGTTTGTGCATGTGTGTGTCCTTGGTTGGGTGTGTTTGCCAGGGGAAAAGCAGAAACAAGGTGGGATTTTTTCCGGCCAACTTTGTGCAGCGTATCCGCCCTGGTGAGAGGGTGTGGAAGGTCACTACTGGTTTCCACGGCAACCGAGACAAAGGCCAGATGACTGTGAAAGAGTCCCAGGTGAGACTGTAAAATACACACAGTTTCTCTTGCACGCTGAAAGCCTTTTCAAAATCTATGCAAATGAATGCAAAAAACTGCTGAGATTACCGAGGACTGCATGTTATGACTGTTTTTTTTTTTTTTGTTTTTTTTTTGCCTCAGTCCAGAAACTCACATATATTTATTTATTTTTATTTCACTTGCCCTTCCACCTGCTCCATTGTCCTCTCTTCTTGCCTTTCCTCACCGTCTGACTCTCCCTCTGCAGATCTGTATCGGGAAGAACGAGGAGATTGACGGCTTCCTCCGGCTGAGCAGCGGGAAGAAGAGGGGCCTGGTTCCTGTGAAGTGTCTGCTAGAAATATGACGGTGCTGCTTTCGCCTTGACCCTCATTTTGTTACAGTGATGGAGGAATACTCAGGAGTGTTTAGCCAACACCTCACTGACCACCAACCACCCGCCTCCATCTCAAAAATGTGGCAGTGAAAGCAGTGTGAGTGGAAGATAACTCACAACTTTGCTTTTTACCGCAGTTTAAGACCTAAAGGATGCAGGGGCTTCCTTGCAATTATTTAGAGCTACTTTTCTTGTAGCACAGCTTTCCTTTTTTATACCCTCACAAATGAAATGTAGCATTATGTGGAAGAGGATAAGTGTGCAGGAAGTCTGGCTACCTCAATAGCCATCTCCATTGGCCATCTGTTTGTGAGAAAGAAGAGAGGACTTTTTAATTATGATGTCGAGGCTTGTCCAAGCCTAAAGAGACATTGTAAGCAAACTGTCTTAATGTCATTGTTTTTGTAGAGGAAACGAGACATTGTGAAAGTCTGTAGCTGTTTATTGTGGTGCGTTGTGCAAACACACTGTCTGGCTGTTTGTTTGAAACCCTGTTAAACCGCCTGGATTTGATAGATTTAGCTGAGAATTTAAACCATATTTGGATGTCCACACTGCAGCTCTATATGAGCACATTTTACATCATGATATGGATATGTGTCACTTCTGCTCCGAGTAGAAAAAGATTCAGGTATTACATAATATATAAAAGTAAGTCTTCTCGGCTACATCTTTTATTAATGACACACACAGATTCTGAGGTTTTTACATTTCAGACTGCTCTCCGGTGATTGGAATATCGTACATTTGTGCTCTTCACAGCTCTGATGTGACAAATGCTTTACGTGCACCTCGGGGAGTTTCTTTGTCAGTGTGCCCTTCAGTCGCACTTTCTTTACACACACAGATTTCATAATTCACTCTGTTCAGTGTAGCGTTAAAAACCATCCACTAGAATCTGCTTTCTTCATCATATAAACACCAAGCCATGTCTATCTGTATGTAATGTCCTGTAATATTCGCGGTCATATCTAGTTGTGTACTTCAGCATGAGGATGGTGTCAATGTTAGGACTTTTTGATGTGCTTGCTTTTCCTCCTGGACAGAGCAGAGCAAAGAAATAATCCAGGATGATTTATTAAACTCTTCCAACTTTCAGTCTCTCAGACACTCAAAAGTTTATGTTATTTTAAATCAATGGCAAGTTTCTCCCAGCACACATAAGTGATAAGTATTAAAGAGAGACCAGGGTTAGGAAAAAGACTAAATCACCTCACGACACTTGGTTTATTGCTCTGTCATTTGAAAACAATAAGGCAGTCACGGACTGCCTTTGTTGTGGCAATAACTGTAAATACAATTATGACAGTATTTGTAAATAGCCTTAAAAATATTGTATATAGCGGCTCTGAATAGCACTCTGGTTAAGAGGTTTGCAGCTATCCAGGACCCAACTAAGGGCATTAATTTCAGTTACAACTTACAGGAAATTACTATTTATTGTCTTACTTACCTATGTATGCATCTCTTTGCTCAATTAACAACTACCCCTGTCAGCACAAGTCTTTTCAGATACTATGCACAACAGTTCTAGTCACTCACCTTATTTTATACTCTGCTTATTTCCAGTGTATCCACACGTGTGTCGGTGTGCTTTTGCAAGGATTTGAATTTGGACTTGCTTTTACATCTTGAATTAGTCTGTACCATGCTACTCTTAAACATTATCCTCACTGACTAGAACCAAAATTGGCTCAGGATCAGTATTACCAGGTGAATCTAAAATCTAAATGCGCACTACCAGGCTAGTTCTCTGCATGGCTAGCTGCTCTGTGACCTTCACAGCTCTCAATAAAGTTAAATGAACTCTAAAATGCTGTGTCTTTTTGTCTTTGTTATCCAATTTTGTGCTTTCAGTTTGAAGTCAGCAATAGTTGTGGAGAGTAAATATTTGGTAGTATAACCTATTTCTCTGCGACTCTTTGGTTTTATCACTAAAGGCAGAAAATTGCTGCTTTAATTTAGTGCTTTTAACTCTTGACCAAAATGTTGACTCTTCTCAGTGCACTTACATTTATCACTAAATATCAGGGACCCTTATGTTGACATAAAGATTAAATCTAGCTGTTTTTTTTAACTCATAAATGTTCACTTTTACAAGAGGGCTAGTGCTTTAGGAAGGATTTGGGTCATTTCCTGAAGAAGTAGCATGGACTGCACATGAAAAATTGATTCAGCTCTGTTGCAAAGAGGCATCAACATCACAGGCGTGTTGGACTGGTCCTCTTCCTTGTCTTGAATTTCTAGAATTTAAATGTAGCTCATCTGACTGTGTTGTTCAATAATGTATTAATAATCGAATGAATATTAGCTAAAGGTTTATAGTAAACTGTAATTGTCTTTGCTAGTGAGGCCTTGAGCAACGATTTTAAGAAAATGCTAACAAGCTTGTGTTTATAATGGATAGCCTTAGCATGCTACATTAGCTAATTTCTACAAAACACAAAGCTAAAGCCAGTGGGAATGCTGCCAATTTTGGCTGCTATTAGGAGAAGAAGGCAGGAGTAAATCCCTTTTTCTAAGTAACACTCCTATAAAATATAAGAGTGTTACTTAGAAAAAGCAACCTAACAGTCATTAGATTAGCTTACATGCTCTGGTGATCACAAGTACTTGCTGAGATATTTATTTAAAGCTGAAAGTATTCGCTATAACTTTACATTTACTGAGTAATCTTGCACAAAAAATTGATACCATTCACCCAAATAGAATGTCTCCATTCATGGCCACATCACTGAAGTACATTGAGAGCTTTGATTTAAAGTGACGACTGCTTGTTCTTAAAGACCATGAATGATGTGATTAACTCCCAATAAAATTAATTGGTGACGGAGGGGCTGCTGGCCAACTATATACTAAGCAGGCATAGAGAGTGTTGTGTGTCTACGAATGTGTTACGGTTGTGCGTGTGTCCCTGCTGTAGAGCCAGGAACATTTCTCAAACCATGACCCAGTTCTGTTATCAAACTGGATCAAATGTGATTTTCATCTCTGCAGAGAAGGAGACTGAAAAGTGTGCGACTGGCAGTATATCAAGCCGCGCATACATTTCATAAAAATTGCTGACTGTGGTGCTCCGACACTGCTCTCCGCTTACTGTACCACTCTGCTCTCTCTCTCTCTTTCATTATAATGAGCTGAGGAAGTTGAAGCCTTTTTTTAAATTCTCTTTGTGTGGCTCAAGCAGCAACAACAAACCAAGGATGCACAGCTTAGTGGCCGTGTCTTCCTTAACAAATCATTTTCACTTTGCTTTCACGCAACATCCATCAACATCAATGCTGAAGTGTTCAGTTTGGGCGGCCATAATTCTACACCATGTACATAAAAGAGGTTGCTCCTAGCCCCAGAAAATGATATGAAATGGCTCATTAAATGTGTGATAGGTTATACAATCATGTCTCATCCTGTAGATTTCACACTTACTTCTATGCATCTTTAAAAAATGAGCAGCAGCAGCTGGGCAGATGCACAGCAGGGGCGATGAACACAGCACACGGGGCGTTGACGGGAAGAAGGAATATAACAATAATGCCAATTTTAGAAGAAAATCCAAGCTCAAAATAGCAATTGATAATAAAGGCAGGCAGGAGAAAAGGAATGCACTGTCAGTTGAAAATAAAGCTTTCTGGCGCTTGCTGACACCTTACAAACCCCTGCATCAAATACACAAAATAAAAATAATCTCCAATCCCTCACTTCCACTAAGTCTACAGGCGAGGATATTAACATATGAATCTGTGGAAGGTTTGCACCATGAAATTATCACTTCAGTTTATGAATTACACATTTTAACAGCCCACCTTGTGGATGTAGTTCAGCCAGTCAGCTCAAGTGGTGCACATATATTATGTAAAACTTACACAGAGTGGTTTCTTGAGCTGGGGATCAAGTGCTGAGCATCACTGGCAGCGTAGCACAAAAACAAAGTGGCCAAAGTGCTCACACCTATATTCCCTTAAAAAACAAAGTTTCTGGAAAGCTCTATGTACAGAACTGTGAAAAAGTAAGTACACCCCATGATCCATGATTCAGTAGCTTGTAGAACCACCTTTAGCAGCAATAATGTAAAGTAGTTGTTTTCTGTATGACTTCATCAGTCTCTCACTTTGCTGTAGAGGAATTTTGGCCCGCTCGTCTTTGCAGCATTGCTGCAGTTCATTGAGATGTATGGAGATGTGTTCATGCACAGCACTGCAGCATTTCAGTTGGGTTAATGTCTGGACTTTGACTGGGCCATTGCACTGCCTTGGTTCTGTTGTAGATTTGCTTGTTTGCTTAGGATCATTGTCCCATTGCGTGACCTAATTTGCTTCAGTTGTCCAGCACATGGCTTCGCATTTGATTCTGTAAATACTTTGGTATACAGAGGAAATCCAGTGATCGGAAAGTGCCCAGGTCACGTAGCTAGAAAACCAACCCAAATCATCACCCCTCCACCACCGTATTTGACAGTTGATAGTGGCCAGTAGTGGCCAGAAATCTCCACTTTGGTCTCGTCTGTCTAAAGGATGTTGTTCCTGAGGTATTGCTGTTTGTTAAGATGCAGCTTTGCAAACTTGATCCATGCTTCCATGTTTTTCAGAAAGAAGAGGATTACTCCTGACAGCAGTTCTAAATGAGCTATACTTTTTCGGTCTTCTTCTAATTCTGTCTTGAACTTTAATATTTAACATGCTAACTCAGGCCTGTAGAGACTGAGGTGTAGCTCTTTTTTTTCTTCTGAGCATTGTACTCTTTGACCTTGGGATGAATTTGTTGGGAATTCTTTTTTAGAGGGTGCAAGACACTTGCTGATGATCGGTTAATCATAGACATTTGATTAGGAGGGTCTGGCTGTTACCCTCTTAATTCCTATGGAAGCAGTAAAGGTGTACTTAATGTTTCATATAACTGCACAGAGTTTTGCATTAGACTATTTACAAAGTATCCACTGAGCAAACGCAACATGTATGTTTGCAACTAGTAGGAGTAACTTGTTTTTGACTGTTATCAGCTTTAGACTAGGATGTAGGATTCATTTGTTTATTGAAAATTCTCTTAGAAGACATTGGAACCTCCTTCACATAAACCTTTTTAACAGTTTACAGACAGCAAAAAGAGTTAGCTTACTGTATGAACCTTTAAATTAGTGTGTAAAACGCCTTCACAAACAGTGGCTTACGTTACAATTTGATCACTATTTATACTCACTCATGCACTGTTGTTACAAGCAGGGATGGGTACCGGACCGGTGCCATCAGTAACCAGACCGAAAAGCAGCGCACATTTCAGTGCTTTATTTCGGTGGGGGTTTTTTTCCTGAGCTGTGATACACTTTAGATTCTAGCCAATCATTTTACGTTTCCGAAGATAGTAGGCGGGCCCAGGTACGTACGTTCTTTTAGAGAAGAGCTACAGATTAAAAATGACGAAAAAGGCGAAGCGGTCAAAAGTCTGGCTGTACTTCACAGCAAAAGATGCAAACTCAGCAGCCTGCAACAAGTGCTTTCGTGTATAATTTACGTTGAGTAGGCTCACCACGTTATTACATTAATGCATGTAAGGTGAACTAGCAAACATCATCATAGCTACATGCGGCTGTCTTCTTGTTTGATGGCAGATACTCCCTTCACCCTGGCCAAAAAGGCTAAAATGACCAAAGAAAAAGTGGAAAACAGCTAAACATGAGAGGTTTTTGGACAAAGTTTGTTTTTTCCATTGTTTAAGCACTGCTTCCAACCAAGAGTGATACCATATATGCCCTATAGCTGGAGAAAAGGCTAACATTGATATCTTTTTACAAAAAAACAGCTGAACATGAGAGGTTTTTGGACCAATTTTGTGTTCTCCATTCTTTAAGCACCGGTTTGAGCACCATTTAAGCACTGGCACCGTTTCAAAAGTACCGATTTGGCACCGGTATCGGATAAAACTAAACGATACCCATCCCTAGTTACAAATGATGGTATCTCTTGGATTTGGCTTTGCTAGGAATACAGTGTGCACCAAGTTCTGAGAAATTTCCATTTAAACATCTGCAACTGCAAAGTTGGTGATCTTTATGTTTTCTGATAGCTTGCCATTAAAAGCAGTGTGCTTGTAGTTATGTGAATAACAAAATAGGCTGCAGAATATAGCAATTTTAAATAAAAGGAGAACTATCCTTGGTTTAAGCATGTGCTTAAATCTCATCCTTTATCATATAGCAAAACTTCTTGTTCTCAAAGAAGTACACAAAATAAAAATATGTACAGCAGTCTTACAAATCATTAAAAATGTAATAACAGCATGTCTGTCGTGTGTGCTATGTTTCTCTCCTCCTGTCTGTCATATGCAGTCAACACCCCATTGTTAAAATCGTGTTTACATTCAGACCCACAGCCAACTGCACCATTAAAAATGGAGAAGGTACACGGAGGCTGCATGTTTAATGCATGGTCTCATCTCCTGGTACTGAGGCTACCTCCGCTTTTTCAGGATGCTGCTTGCACAAACACACTTTTAGTGACAGGAATGAGCATCACATGGCAAAGTCCTGAGGTAAAAGATGGCACAATGAGTTCAAGAGCTTTAAGTCTAGTGGCAAGTCTCGGAGTAGATCTCAGAGGTTGAACAGGACAGACAACGTAGGCCTGGGGGGTGACACATGAAAGCTGTCTTTGAAGCACGCTACACTGGGAATGGTAGATTTAAGGAATCACATATGCCCCTTTGCCTCTATTGACGAACTATTTCAGGGAGGCCCTGGGTGATTTACTCGTTATTCTAGTACATAATAAAAAGGAGATCAAGCAAGTTTTATGTATGAGGAATTGATTAAGCATTAAACCAGCGCACTGTGAACAGTTTCCATAATGGTCCACGGCATATAATCCCGAAATGACCGCCTACCAGCCCCTCACAGCCAGACTACAGGAATGATTATATTTATAGTTACATCGTTTAAATGTAATGATAATAAGGAATGCATAAGCTGTTTAAACTAAAAGAATTTACTATTGAAAAAGTATTTTCTGGTTGTAGGTGTGGCTACCTATCTCCCCCAGTCCTGTGAGCTGGGGTAAATATCTACGCCGGATGCCGGTTTGTGTTCCAGATGGCTGTTTCTTTGCCTATGACAGATGTTTCTCTGAATTAAGCCCATGACACCAAATGAAAACACAACACTGTGTTCCACTCTTGCAGATCCACCCCACCTCCACACCTGCTCTCAGGCTCTTGCTCCACACTGTCACTCCACAGCTGCATGGTGTAAGAGGATTAAACTCCACAGCACTTCACCCAATGCACTCTTTAATCAGTGATCACAATCTCTTTTTTTCTCTCCCTCTCTTACCTCTCTGTGTTTAGCCTTCAGGCTGTAATGTAGCTTTGATATGACTGATGGCTTCATGACTTGTATGGAAAAGGAAAATCTTGGGAGGTCAAGCAGGACATGAGGACATGGATTGGAAGGACAGTGTTTTTATTTATCAATTTCTTTTGATCAAAAAGGTTATATTCCAACACTACAGCAGCAGCTCTGCATTAGTTACTCATTCATTTAAAATTGAGTTTCCATCTCCATAATCACTGTGTAAACACACTTTTTGTCACTTAAGTGTCCTGTTTTCCCAGTTACTTATTTCTATCCAGTTACAAAATTCTGCATTTATTTAACCATTGACATTCTGCCGTATAACATAACTATCAAAAAGCAAAAAGTGTCTCAGTGTAATCATATTTATCCCAAATCTAAAAAGGCAGGCTATTCAGTAAATTTAGAAAGTTTGACATTTAAACCAACAGAGTGGTGCCTTGAAATAAAAACCTTTTTAAATACATATTTCTGCACAACTACATTGGAGGAAATAATTATTTGATCTCCTACCAAATTTGTTTAGTCACTTACATTTTAATAGATACAGAAAATCAACTACAAATCCAGAAAAAACGCATTTCATAAAAGTTATGAATTGAATTGTGTGTCATTGAGTGAAATAAGTATTTAATAGTCCATTAAAGGGAAACTACCATAAGAAAATAGAGACTCACAAATTCAGGAGGGAATCAAATCATTATTTCCCCTCACTGTATGACCTAAAACAAAACTAGATTTTAACATAGATAGACAAAGGGAAACCAGTTAAACCAAAAAATATACTTTCATTCATTTATTTGGGAAAATATTTCAAAACATTGATTTTATTCTTCTTTGCATATTTATTTTGTTATTAGTAGAAACATGGCCTACTTTTAAAATCATGGGAAAAAAAATTTTTAATTTCTTGATATAATTTAAAATAAATTGTTCCTGTAATTATGACAGCTCAGATGCAGTAAATGCTGAAAGCATCTCTTTTGGTCTCAACAACAACGACTTGGACAGGAAGCGGCGTTCTTTCTCCTTACAGTCCTGCACAAACACCGTTGTTGATTAGTGTTCCTGTGATTGTGAACTCATAAACATGAACATTAACCAATGTGAGAAAGAAACTCAGGTGTTTCTATGTGTTCCTTTGTGACATCCCAGACTGTTATACCGCTCACTCTTAGCGTGTTCTTTGTTGGTCGACCACTTCTGTGGAGAATCAATGCATTGAATTTCTGCATTTCAGTCTGTCTGACTGTGAACTGACAGAGATCGAACTTTTTAGAGAACAAAATAAAAAAATGTCTGGAGATGGTTCTGTAAAGCCAACAACCCTTTTTCTGAAGACTAACTTGTGTTAAAGTAGGATTTTTGTTTTTTCCATGTTTATGCAGCAAACTTTCATCCACCACTAAAAACTTAATTTTAATTTAATTTTACACTATTTATTCAAACAGTCATAAAGACATGGTAAAAAAAATAAAGGACATCCTCTGTTGAATTTCAAGTTTTTACCACCATGTCTTAAAATATAATAAATAAAATAATCTTAAAATTAAGTAAAATTAAGTAAATAGAGCTGCCAATAAACAACAAGACGTGACATACTACATTTATTTATTTAACAAATTGTGAGCCAAAAGGCTGAAACAGTATATGAAAAGCTAAGTACTTTCTCCAAAAGTGGAGATTTTTGTCTATAATGCATAGAACCATGTTTGGAGTAAACCAAATGCAGCGTATCAGCACAAACACCTTCACCAACTGTGAAGCACGGTGGTGGAGGGGTCATGATTTGGGTTTGTTCTGGAGCCATAAGACCTGGGCACCTTGCAGTCACTGAATTGAACATGAATTCCTCTGTATATCCTAGAGTCAGATGTGAGACCATCTGTCTGACAACTAAAGTTTGGCCAAAATTGGGTCATGCAACAGGACAATCATCCCAATCACAGCATCAAACCTACAGCAGAAATCCATAAATGAACACCAGCAATCTGATATGGTTTCCGAAAGAGACTCAGGCACAGGCCAGGGTATTCCTTTAAGCGAAGAACAGTGCGTTTATTCACAGTGAACACAATCACCAAGTGGCTATGTACAACGTGCAGGGGAAACGGGTCCGGGTCGCCAGGGTCCGTGGGAAACAGGGTTAGGGGAAAAGGTGCTCCACACTTTCTGTACAAAAGCTCCTCCTCAGTCACTCCTCTCAGAATCCGGTTCCAAAAACGATCTAAACACAAAAGGTCGGGTTAGCGGGATAATAACAAAGGGCTTTCAAGATACAGGTTGGCAGATACACAAGTTTGACTGACGCTGATAGTTCAACGATCCAGCGAAGACTAGTGCAGACTCGCCATCTTAAGTAGTGCAGTAATCAGCTGGGATCAGCGGCCGGTGCGCTGATGAGAGCAGGTGTGTGGGCCAGCAGCGGGAGCCCGCAATGAGCGTCGCCGCAGCGAGAGAGAGAGAGAGAGAGAGAGCAAACAAACCACAAACATATTGCCTAATAGAGGGTCGACCAGCGGGGCACAGGGACCATGACACAAACCTCTATGACCGGAAGGAATGTTGTAACAAAAAGTGGGCCAAAAGACTGAAGACTGAAAGACCAAAGGCCAAAGACTGAAAAAGTCATGCAGACAGGGTGCAACCCCCCCCCACACACACCTTTTTTTTTCTTTTCTTTTTTTACATTGAATGTAATTTGATTACATTGCTTGAATTCTCTAAACTGGAGTCAAGAGTTGACAGATGTATTAGGTTACCAGGTGCTACTTCTTCCTCTTCACTGTGTCTATATTTCGCTACTACTAAATTTATATTATATCACAAAGTGAAGCACTGACATTGTTGATTTACAGTTTTGCCTAAGCTGTCTGTTGTGGGTTTCAAGGGCTGGATTAGAGTAGAAACTGTTTCTTTTATGTATTTATTTATTTAGTTTTTGATTAATTAACTGTTGCTCTGTAATTTTATATGTTGTTCGTAGCTATTAAAGGTTTCCAAGGCATATGAATCTTTTATGTGATAAAACATGTCAGAGTTTGGTTTTAACCAGTTGCTGTGCTTTGCTTGCAGCACTAAGACTTAAGAGCCTTTTGATCTAAGATGTTTCCTGCAGTCTTGTCATCTCAGCTGGACAGCTGTAATGTTTCTCTCAGCCAAACATGAGTGCGTTGCCACAGGTCCTCTTTATACCTCAAGTCCTAACCTCAGCCCTCTCTGCCTTTAAATGTTTTCCTAATCCAGCATGCTCTGAAATCTTAAAAGCATACTTCAAAATCCATTAAGTCACTGAGAAAAGGATTTGAAATCCACAGGACGAGTTTTCTTTGTGCTTTCTCTCTCCATGCTCTCACACACAGTGCATTTGTGCATCTGAAAATATAAATTTTTTATCTACTCCGCCTCAGCGCTTTCCTGTGCCTATATATATATATAGCATTCTGTAACGTTTGTCTGGATCTATACTTTCATCTGAAAATATAGACCCAGAAAAACGTCACACAAACATCTATTGTTTACGTTACAACAGGCTTATTACAGTCAAACCCTCAGTTTATTGCTATTCCCACAAAAGATGCTGTAAAATGTTCGGTCCTGCTACAAATAGGATAGAAAAATTGATTCCATTCAGTTTAATGTGTGTCACAGACTTTGGGGTGTGTAGCGTCACAGAGCAGGGATGAGAGGATAAGTGGGACTGCTCTGTTTTGTTAATGATGCTTTGCTTGCTATCTGTTGCAGCTTTATCCCTCTCCTTATCCAAGTCAAAAACTCTGTTATGACAAACAGAAAGACGAAAAAGGAGAAGCTATTCAGCAGGCTGAAGAATCAGCTATACGGGGAAAGAGCTGGAGATAGGGCTAGCCTTACCTGGTATGTGTTTGGAAAGCTTCTAAGAAACAAGAGGACAGGAATGACAAATAAGGATCTAGTGAGAGGGCAAAGCAGGAATGCCGGGGGAAAAGCTAACTAGATTCAAAACATAAAAGACTCAGAACTCTCTGACTTTCATCAGTCATCACTTCCAAACAAACTCTTTCCTGAACTGCAGTCATCACTTTCAAATGAATGACTAAGCTGTGCTCACTTCCATCAGTTGACATGTTCTCTAATGACTGAAACCGATTTTCTCCAGCATTCAGATTTATAAAATTTACTTTACTAATATTCCCCGGCTGGTGTTTTCTGAGTCAGCTTGTTTTGCGTTCTTATGTTTTTTCTTCTTCTTTTTCTAATGAGTCCATCTGGCCCTCCAGCTCATGAACACAAACAATTTTCATACTTGGAAAAACTTGCTCAAAAATTATTTTGATGCCTTAGGTTTTTTCTGTGTGTGAATCTCATCATTTGACCTTTTCTGCAGCAAACCTTATTCGCTCATCTGAGCCAGTGTTGTCGCTGGCCTGTTGTTCACCTCATGATTTTAACCAGTTCCCACTTCAAAGACTTCTTTTCTTCCCATCCTCAATTGCGTTTATTTCTAAAGTGGAACACGTAACATATGTTTCTTCTGTAGATACTGTATCTCCTCTGGGGGCTCCAGGTACATATTGCTAAATGGGTTTAGGGCAGCAACAAATCCCTGTTAACAGTTTTGTGTTTTTAACTATACAGCGAATTCATTAAATTGCACAGATTTCTTTTCCAAATGTGAGAAGATGAATCATCTGAACACTCAGCAGAAAACAGTTCCATTTTGCATTTTAATCAGTTATTGATAAATGACTTTATCTGACTCATTTATCATCAAATGAAGCTTTGAGTTTACTGCAGCTCAGATTCATTTTCCTCAGTTTTGCTATTAAGCTCTGTTTTCACTTAACCTGTCCATGTTTTTTCCAGATTATAATTGACAATTATATTTGTGCCTGATTGAGTCCTAAGAAGAGACTGACTCCTAAGAGCTAGTGAGGAGCTGCAGGGAAATGACATACAAGCATACACTCAGTGACCACTTTATTAGGTATACTTTGTTATGCTAGTCTAAGGTTGGACCCATTTTTGTCATCAGAATTGCCTTAAATCTCAAAGGAATAGATTCAACAAGGTACTACAAATATTCCTTAGAGACTTTGGTTCATGTTGAATTGATAGCAATAACAAAATATCCCTCGCACCATTATACCAACAGTAGCCTGACCTGTTGATATAAGGCAGGATGGAGCCATGCTTTCACGTAGGACAGGAAACATTTTTCCATTCTTCTGCTGTCCGATCTTGTAGCCTCAGTTTCCTGTTCTTAGCTAACAAGAGTGACAACCGGTGCAATCCTCTGCTGCTGTAGCCCATCAGCTTCAAAGTCATAGTTATAACCACTGCTTATTTAACTTACTGTCACCTTCCTATCAGTTTAATGCAGTCTAGCCTTAATTCTCCTCAACAAGGCTTTTCTCCCCAAAGAAGTGCAGCTCACTGGATATTTTCTCATTCTTGGACCATTCACTGTAAACCCTAGATATGGTTATTTGGGGGAAATCCCAGCAGAAAAGCAGTTTCTGAAATAACATCCTGATCCTTGGTTTGAACTTCAGCAGGTTGTGCTTCAAAAAGATTAGCCGATTAGATATTTGCATCAACAAGCATTTGAACAGCTGTACCTAAAAACATGGCCGGTGAGTGTATAACATAATGTATATGTTTTTCTTGTAGACTAGCATTTTACTTTAATCCAGGTTTTCCACAAGATAAGAAACATACAAGGAATAAAAACAGAGAAGAAGAGTGTAAGTGTGGCACAAAGAACTAAGAAAAGGGCAGCTAATGGTTTTGTCACAACAGCAGTGGTGTCAGTTAACACCACTGAGATTTCTCTCTCATATTTGAATCTAATTTCTTATCAAATTACAGACTGCAGCCTACAGTCTGCTTGATATGATGTACCCTGACCTCTAACTGGACACCTGAGAACCCAGTCTCCGTATGTAATCCCACACTGTGCTTCACAGAGCAAGAAAACCAATAGATTAGTTAGAAGGCAAATAGAGGACATTCTCAGGTTAAAACAACTACAGTGTTCAAGGTGAGTCAGATGTCAGAGCAGTAAAATTATATAAAAGTTTTAGTAAAACTTTTCTTGCACACAAATTAAATACAGCCACTATTTTTAAAGATAAGCATGCTGGCGTTCCTGTTTCTGAAAACTGAAGAAAATGAATCATGATCTCTCCGTTGTTTGCAGGTCTGCCCTTGGTCTGATTGCGCCTAAGACATTTGGAAGTGTTTGATTAGAGCGGTCATGGATTGGAGTCTTCACACAGAAATAATTTTGAGGAGACATAAGCTGTCATATATCTGGTGTAAACGAAACAACAGAACACTTGTGATGATGCCGGCTGGCACACACCAAAAAATTCAAGGCAAACTTTTCAACCTGCTCTTTTCAGGAGCAGCATTTGACTGCTTTCTAGTAGTACTGCTAATTTGTGCACACAGGATCCCAGTAGATCATCAGCACAATCACTCTCGTCATATTATATTGCAATTTCTTTGATTCCTGGTGCATTTTGACATTGAGCTTTGTCTGGATGTCACTAAATGAGTGTGCGGCAGTGTGAAAGCGTAAAAGAGCAACCCCTGGTGTTAAGAAGACAGGCCTGAGGCGTATCTGTATAAGATCAGAGCGACTGCCTGTCTGATTGATTTATATCAGTGAGCACTGTTACAGTAATCCCTCCTATCAGTCAGCGAACGAGAATGAGAGAATTAGAGCTCCTGAATTCTTCCCTCGTGCTTTGTGTCTCTGTCAGTCTATAAACCAGAGTGATTAGGTAATAGAGTCCACTGAACATGTGGGAAGAGAAAATAAAAAATAATGTTGAAAAGGATTAAAAAGACGATGACTCGAACATTTTATATGTGACAGTGTTAATGTGTGGACTAACAGTCATTGTCTTTGTGGTACAGAGGCTGACCGACAGTTTAGTATGCAGCAAAGAAGAGAACCAGTCCCACAGACGGTGGAAAGAGGGTAATCAAACAGGCGAAAGCAAAGTAATTCGTTTAGTCGTTAGATAACTGTTTTTATATTTTAAAATAATCTTACTTTAATCACTTTCATCTCCTCACTTCATTTGTTATGAAAGCCCTCCTGAACTCTTGAGTGTGCTCCATTTGTTTTGCCTGGGTTGAAGGCCAACTGTAATAAAGAGTGCTGCTTGGTTTCAGCTCATATTCCTCTCCTTATCTAATCCCATTAAGGCTCACGCTTCAGGAAATAGGAGTGCCTCCTGGTAATGAAGAAATACATTAACGGAGCTGCAAAATGGCTGTACAAAGGCGGTTTTCTCCTTCAGTAATCCCTGCGACATATTCCTGCAGAGCTCCCGTTTATTTATAAAGATCGTTTTGACTGTGCGGAGCAATTTGGTAATGACCGCATACAGCTGAAGTGCATTTTAAGCGAAAGTGTTGTGCATAACACTGCTTTGTGAGAAAATTAAACCAGGATATCAAGGTAAGCAAGTGAGTTATGCTGTATAAAAACCTTAATTCCAGCTACTCAAGGCCTTTGAAACCCAGACTGTAGATGTGAGGGCTCTTCACTGCCAGCTTCAAAAGCTTGAGTGTCCCATTGTTTATGCATGACTGTCAGTCACAGACATAGCAGCTTAAGAATAAGGAGGAGGTGGCAGAAAATTGTAAGTGACGAGTTTACATTCCAATAAAGTGTACAGGGATTATTTTTTGTTTTCCAGATTGCTGTATTTAAAATGATCTGAAATGCTGAGTGTGCTTTGGATAGTAAAAACTCCCCTTTCTCTCATGCACACACACTTGCACAGCACAGCAGCAGCCTGTCTGTCCCAGTTACCACAGGATGCATCTGTACACTTCAGTCACACCTTCTTCTGCATGCATGAAAAATGAAATCCTTCAAGGCTCAAGCAAGAAATAAGTGGATGTCTGGAGTGTCAGTAGCACAGGTTTAATGGGGCTAACGGTGGTTGTCTGAGCTTCTGCTACTTTGGTGCCTGCTTTCAGGAAAAACGAAGCAGGAAAATAATTTAAAATAAGAAGCTTTTACGGAGCAGACCATTGAGCATTTAATAATGCATGAGTTGCTTTACAAAGTTAATAGATTTTGTTATAGAATTACAGCCAGTTAATGTGAACACATTCCTTACAGGCCATCTTCAGAAAAATCCAGTATGGTGAGAGCTTCCTGTTACGTAACACTGCTCCTCACTATCAGCAGAGTCTGCATGGCATCCAACCCAAGCTTCAGATGCCCATACTCTAAGGATGAATATGACTTGAGAACATTTGCCTCAGCAAGGAAGTTACTATTTATAAATGTTCCCTTATAAAATATGTAATTTAACAGCAGCTAAATTGTTGCTACCTCTACCTTCCTAAAAATGCACAAATGCTTGCAGTGCTTTTGCTGAATGAACACAAATTCAACTGTAAGCTATATGTGGAAAAAGTGGAAGATCTTTGTTTGTTGTTACCAAGTTGCTTATCTACCATTTTTAATAATACCTTTGAGGAATACTGTGCTGTGTGATCAAGTTGCTGATTGAAAATGACTTTTTTTTTTCCAGTTCTCTTTCTAGTTTAATTTCCTCTGGCTAAAATGAGTAGACATAGATGTATTTGGCACTCTGCTGCCACCTTTTGTAGTGTTCAGAGCATTACCTCAGAAGCATAGTTTGCTGTCTTTTCATAGCCATATTACAATATATATATATAGCCATGTTAAAAGAAGAAAAGGGCTTCTCTCACCTCTGTTTATTCAGGTATATATAAATCATAATCAAAATGAAATATTTTCCAAAGTACTCTTTTCATGTCAAATCATTTTTAATATCAAGGCAAGAACATTACTGATGATATTTTCTCTTATCCACATTTATTCACAACCAAAAGCTGATCCTCACAAGATTTGAATACATTTTAGATTCACTTTTTTGTAGTTTCCTCCTCCTTTGATAAGTTCTTGATGATCTCTTCTTTCTTGGCCTGGAGACGCTCTTCTCTGCGTTTGCGGGCTTCTCTTGTCTTTGTGCGCCGGGCCTCGGCTTGGTCACTGCAGGACAGAAACAAATTAATTTCAGTGTATAAATGTTGCTGCGCTTGGAGTGAAATAATACAAGAAAAGAAGAAGTGGAAACGTACGCCAGGAGCTTCTTGCGAGCCTTGTCAGCCTTTAATTTGTGGATGTGCTCCATAAGGATGCGTTTGTTTTTGAAGACATTACCCTTCGCTCTTAGGTAGAGACTGTGGTACCTAGAAGACACAAAACATTACTCATCTATCAATGAAACTGACATAAAACCTTATTCATGATCAGTGAGTACATCAGTGATGACATTCACTCTTACATGTGCCTGTCAATTTTTTTGGACTCCCTGTAGCGACGAAGAAGACGTCGCAGAATTCTCATGCGCCGCATCCATGACAACTTCTCCGGCATACGAGCATTGGCCGTGCCCTTTCTCTTACCTGGAAAGAAAATTATATTACTGAAATAAAACTCTTATCTTACTCCAAGTTCATACTGAAACCACCACTACTTGCAGTTTCTATAAGCAGTCCTTAACATGTACACACCGCTTGATTTTATTTTCCCAAATACGCAATTATTAGCCACATTATTAGTGAAAGCAAATTTGGGGAAAGATAACAATAACCTAACTACTCACCATAACCCGTGTGACGTCCCTTGCGGCGTGCCAGTGTGTTCTTGCGGCAGCGTGCACGGGAATGAACAGTCACAGGTTTTCTGATGATCAGTCCATCCTTTACCAGTTTTCGTATCTGCTGGCCTGTAGCCCAAATAAAATTCATTTAAATAAAAGCGTAAATTTAAGGAGCCCAGAGCCTACTACATAAATCCACAAAGGAAACAACTCACGAGAGTTTGCGTTGGCAATCTCGTTGGTCTCGTTGGGGTCCAGCCACACTTTCTTTTTACCACAGCGCAAGACACTGGAGGCCAAGCGCTTCTGGAGCCTGAGCATGCTGGGAGAGCAAAATCATTATATAAGCACTGTTGGAAATAGTTTTTATTAAACTAAATTAAAAACAAACAAACAAAAACCCCAATATTACAGCAAGAAGAAGCGTATCATTTGATTTAGTTTAATCTAGTTTAGTCCAGTGAGGATATAATTTAGTAATAGAAATTATAATTCTATTACTAATTCACCCTGGCAGTTACAGAAAACATACATGAAAAAAATATGTCACATTCTACGTTTCTGTAGTACAATCTTATTTGTTAGGATGGAATAAACTTTGCCTACCCATCACCATTCAATTAAAAAGCACTCTCGATTGTGTTCATAAGCCATTTTTACTTCATACCTAATTTTTTATGCCTATACAAGAAGGTGTGACCTTGACCAGTTGAGCGCCTAACGCCAATATATCATTTAAATTATTTTCTTCGAGTGTCATAAACTAACTGTTACATAAATGGACAAATCAGCTACTGAACTCCCATTTGAGTGTTTTTTGATGAAAGGCTGTAAAAGATTGAAACGTCATTTGCTGACTTTTAGATGTGCAGTAAACTTGTTTGTTTACTGGTTGGTTTTCCACTTGGGAGAAGAAGACTGTAGCCCAAGTACCAAAACACATGACAACAAGTAACACCTCTACCTTGCCGAGATAATTGACTTTCATTATTAAATCTGTTTTATTTCACTCAATCCATTCGTCAGCTTGTTGAAAAAAAAGTCAAAACACTGCAGTCTTTACAGCTGATGCCTGGCTCAGTAGACGGGCTGTCTTCTAACATGTTGTGACATGTCTCACTATATTAGCACGGTTTGCTTACCAACAAAGGCCATCAACGCATTCTGGTAGAAATGAGCGAATTCACTCAAAGTCATCTAGACAGTTCTCCCCGCTGTTTTAAATAAAAAGAATCTCTAACACTTCCTGCACTCTGCTTGGAAATGAAAAGCTTAATTAAATTTCAAATATACAGCTTACCTCATGGCTGCTGCTAGCTTGATAGAAACGAAGGAAATAGAACGTTTGTGACACTACCATTATAGCCATTGCCATGGGTGAGACAACTGTGGCTGTAATATATAGGAATGTAAATACAGCCAATGTTTATGAAGTGACAGAATAGTTAAATAATTAACTAATAATTAATACCAAATAATTAATAATCTTAATCTTTTGGCTTTGGTTTACTGCGTCTTAAAATAAGCCACAGTAACCCTATTGATGTAGCACAGTGGTACGGTCCGATAAAATGCTTGTATCAATCCGCCCACTGGAGGGCGCGTTAACCCAATGTTTCAAAGACTGCATTTTAAAAACAGCTTTATAAAAAAAAAAAAAAAAAAGCTTTGTCAAGATGACACATTTCCACATCAAATAAAAAATGGACAAAAAAATAGAAATACTAACGCACCTTTATATTAAGTGTTTAATGTTGTCAAATTGCAACGCAAAGTGGTCAAAGTGGCGTCGTGCTGCCCTCTTCTGGCTGGTGGCAGAATGGCGCCGCTGCTTGTACCAAAACAAAACCACCGCAAGTGGTCCTCCCTCCTGTCACACATCCCCGAGTGTCAGAGCTGTGTTGTCCGGTGTACCAAGGACAGTGGAGCTAGTGTGTTACAAAAGAAGCGTACCGAAATACTCAGCGGCCGGCTGTTTGTCGATAAGCTTACATTTTAGATATGACTCAGCGTAACACTGTTGTCAAGGTAAGTGAGAGTCCATTCTCGCGAGCGTGGCTGGAGAGCTAATGCTAACAGCTACATCGTTGCATTATTAGTAACTGTTACTAACGCCGTTCCTGTCCTGTCATAGAAACAGTAACTGTGTCGTTAATATGGACTTGTTGACACGGTTGTGAGAGATAATTACTTATCATTTAGAGCCGTTTTTCACAGTAAAACACGACATAGTCGGTCAACTTTACACTGACATTGAGTTCGAGACGACCCCCGGCAATGTGGGATTTGACATTTTTCCATGTCTCATCCGCACTGAGGTAAACCGGGCTAATGCTAATCATTTAAGATTCAGACTAGATTAAGACATCGAGTGGAGAACAGGTTAAAGTCACCCCTGTCTTGGAGACCATCGTGAGTACCGGCGTTAGCTGTAAGATGAGATGTGCCTCATGAAGCTCGGAAGCATGCCATGCAGCGTGCCACAGACGGTCACGGAAGCTGCTCACATCACGTTTTAATAACTTTACGCAACACCATCCAAATGCACAAACTGGAGACTTTTTAATAATGTCTTTCTAGGAGGTGTCGGCTGTAACTGAACAGTACCGCGTTTCCGCGGCCAAGCTAGACATGGGCATGTCTGGTTGGTGCTATTGTTGTCTGATCAGCTAGTTATCTGAACTGACCATCTGTCACAAAGAGACCTCTCCTGTTTGACCTGCTTATTGCAAGGCAGGTCTGAGCCTGTCTGCCGGATTAACCCAGTGGTTTTCAGTGTGCATGAACAGGCATGATTTTGCTAAAGGTAAATAAAACGTGATTATGTGGCAGATGGCCCAGGCCATACTTTGCCAGTGTAATTCGATAGTAGCGCCTCAGCGTGTTGTTTTTTAATAATTTCTTGATGATACTTCATTTTGAAATTACTGATTGAATCAAATATTTAACAACGTTATAACAGATAGTGGAAGTTGCTACAAACTAATGTAGATATATCCCATGAAAATTATTCAAATTAGTTTATAGGATTTGCATACGTTGAATGTTATTATCCGTGTACTCATTAAACTTTAATGCAGTGTAAGGGCTACCTTCACTTGTTATCTAATTCCCTTAAGCTCCTCATTCTTGGAGGTCTTTGTTTTTCTGGAGTACTCTCGGCCGTTGACCCCTTTGAAATCTCTGCTTCCCTCATCTGTGTGCACATCACCCACTACAACCACAACACCACAGGAGGACAATGTCACAATGTTCATTCATTCATTGAAGCTTGTTAGGCAGGAACATTTTTGTGAAGAGGCCAGTCTGCTGACAGTCAGACGTATTAGTCAGAGAAAGATGGACCGACAGTGTCCTTAACTGACACACATACTGTACAGTCTGTGTAAGCATTCATTCATAAATTGACTCATTTCCAGGCTAATCAAAGACATTCTCTTAATTACCTTTGTGGGTTCTCTTCACATCTTCTCTCTTTCCTTACTGATGTCTAGCTATCCCCTTACCTTGTTTCTTCAGGAAGGTTCAGTGGTTATGCTATGTTTGGTTCATTGTAAAATCCTCCAGCATTGTGTGTTTAGTGTAAATTTTGACTTTGTTTCAGGACGCTTACCAGTGTTATGCAGGACAACTGGTGTGTAACAAAAGCAAAGTGTCATTTGAGGCACATTAGACAAATTATGTTTAAAATGCCAAACAAAAGCTTCCTATTATGTTATTTTTAGATTGCTATTTTGTGTAGTGACCATTTCTACATAGTGACTGATAGGGACGCTCCAGCTGTGTAACCGTGAGCTGATACTCATGTTAAAATGTCAGCTTGGGCAATACTGGCGTTTTACTTTTGTTTTGTTGTTGTTTGCCAATGGGCCTCTGTCAGAAATCATGGCGAACTGGTGACTTGTCAGATAGCACTGTTCAGCCAGTAAATCAGTGCATACATAGTAGTTGATGTTGTTACTCAATCTAACTGCGGGCCTTCCCAAAGTAAAGGCTTTATTTGGTTCTGTTATTTGTTTTTTTCCATTGTCAAATATTTAATGTGTGCATTAAGCTAAACCAAAAAAAGAGCAGCGTAGTTTGGCTGCATATATCTGAGTTTGTGCATTTAATTTAAGGTTCTTGTCAGCTGGAGTTGAGTACGACAGCTGTGTCTTGAGGGCAGATGATGATCTTAAATTAACATCTTTAAGAAGTGCATTGTTTGGTGTTTGAAAATGTTTGTGTTTTCTAAAATGAGGAAGTCTTTGCCCTATCTGTGGTCACACTGCTATTTAAAATGGCTTACTCGCATATCAGTTAAAGAAGTAAAACTTTGACTTCTCTGTTAACTAGTCCCACCAGACTGCATTCAGTCTGAGATGTTGGGGTGATTAATATACATTATTATCCGCTGCATCTTGTTGGTTTTTCCAGTATGACTTCCGACTTTTCTTAGAAAATCAGGTCTAACCGGAGCATGCCAGCGTTGACTGAATCTGAATAGCACAGCGATGCCTCATGTGGGAGGTGCTGACTTTTGGCTTTAAAGTTGAAAGGAAGCTGTTAACATCTGGTTGTTCACCATCATTGCTCATGCAGTCAAAATGCTGAGCAGAGGCTGCTCGTGAAGGCGATATAAGCTATGTCGCCCACTGTAGCTTAATACATTGCTGCAGTGAGTGTTGTATTTTTCCACCAGCTAGATTTAAACGCTGTGCATTTTCTTTGTGCTACTCACTAATATTCATTGATCACTTAAATTAAAAAAAATATAACTGTATTGTATTTGTGTGTGCTGTCAGCTTGCCAGCTAGTGGTGTGTGACCAGGAGGGAGAGGAAGGAGACAGCAGAGAGCATGGAGCTGTCAGATGGCTTGCTGCTGCAGGTCAGCAATGGAGAGCAGTGGTGTAACCGCTGGAAACATCCCAATGAAGACTCGGTAAGCCACAATTAATTTGTTTTCTTTTTGTTGTTGTTGTAATTTTCATTGTACATTCAGAACAGCGCCATGCATCCCCCCCAAGATCAAAGGCGATAAATCTCATATCAGCACACACGGTCCTTTCATGTGATGCTTTTGCTTCTTCCTGATCAATCTTTTTTTTATGCATTTCAAGGACCGCAGCACCAGCCCTTCAGTCCTGCGTAATGTCGCCAGCACGTGGAAGGAGGGTCTGCTGAACAGAAAGAGGCCCTTTGTGGGCCGCTGCTGTCACTCCTGTACACCACAGAGCTGGGTAAAATTACATCACGGCTAATTAACTGTGGCTTGAGTTCATTTGCTGATTTCTGGTCTTTTGTAAAGAAATTGGCCAGCATGGAATCGAATAGTTCCTGCTAACTCGATCTATCCTGGCTGTTCGGAAAAACAAGCAGTCCTCTTAAAAAAATCATAATTAAAAATAATTTTAGATAAGTCATTATTATTCATATAATCTATTCAGATCTAATTTGATTATTTAATTTGCTAATTAAATGATATGTGGATCTCAGGTTGTCTTCCTGTGTTTATATGATAAAGGTGAAAATCTGAAAAGTGGTTGCAAGGCATTTTCAAGGAATGTTTTTTTTAGACATAAAGCAATTCTTAAAACACATCATTATGTCGTTTAGTGCAGTAATATAAAAAATTAGCTGTTAAAAGGTTCAATTCTAGTTAAATTTATTTTCTTAACGAGAATTAAAGCATAACAAGCTGTAAAGTAACGCGAAACTAAACTGATTCGAGTTACTTTCTCATTTTTTATCTTTTTTGTTCCTTACAGGAGAGACTGTTCAATCCCAGTATTCCATCTCTGGGTCTGCGAAACGTCATCTACATAAACGAGACCCACACTAGGTAAACGGAGCTTTTCACTTCCCTTCCACTTTAGGAACATTCTTCAACTGAAACTTCACGTCGTGCTTTGGCAGAACAGGAAAGTCTCTACTTGCCTTGTCAGTCCTCTGATCTCCAGTCAGTCCCATTGAATGCAGTTCAGATTTAGGGTGAAATTCTTAACAACCAGTGTAAAATAACTGGATTTAAGTCAAGAGGATGACTCTCTGAAATTGTGGAAAGGTCGACAGATGAATAATTTACAGTGTTTGTCAGTGGACACCAGACACATGCACCCAGTGGCTGGCTTTTGTTGACAATACTCAGTAAGATATATGCCACCATGCTCCAAACCGAATGGGGAAAAACAGAAATAAGTTAATATCTAGTTCTATTAGCATGGAAACAGAGATGGTGATGTACTGTACTCAGCATGGTTGGGTTAGCATCGTTTGCTTTGTCCTGACACAGTCAGTATTATGTTACTTGAAAGCTCATCAAGGTATAGCAAACCTGACCTGTAACACAGCTGTTGATGATGAAGCTGTGTGTTTGGGTTATGCAGGTTATGCATTGTTCTGCAGTTCCTGGAAATGTGATATTACCATGAAAAGTCGTGCAAGTATTCCTGACTGTCCCTTATTTGGATGTTGATTCATATATTTAACTTATGTGTTTTTGTGCGAAAAGCAAGGCTCATGTTTATAACACAGCTTTCAGCATATATCTGAGTATATTTGAGAATCTCTTCTCGTATGTAAATATGTATCGTTTATGTGGTTTTATGCAAGCGTTTTTCTGTGTGTGCTCATCTAGACAGCGGGGCTGGCTGGCACGCAGACTGAGTTATGTGCTTTTCGTTGTGGAGAGAGATGTCCACAAGGACATGTTCACCAGGAACGTGGTGGATAACGTACTCAACAACAGCAGGTAAAAGTCAGGATACAGGAAATTCAGCCCACATCAAACTTTATTTTCCAATCATAGATAAATTTGTGATATGGTGGACATAAAGAAACCATTTTATTAGAGAAATGGAGACAATGCGTTGAATGTTAGAAGAGGCAGCTTTATGTTTGTGTTCTTCTTTTGTTGATTGCAGGGTGGAGGATGCTATTGTGACAGTAGCAACAGACTTGGATGCTGCAGCCAGCCAGCCTGGTCAGGAGCACAAAGCTGTCAGCAAAGTAAAGCAGAAAGCCAGGGCCTTCCTCCAAGAGATGGTTGCTAACATTTCCCCAGCCTTTATTAGGTATTTATACTTTTTAGTTTATGACAATATTGTAATGCCTTAAGCAAACCTGCTATGTTGTGTTCTGTTCTACATCTTAATTTTTCTTTTGGATTAGGCTAACTGGTTGGGTGCTTTTGAGGCTGTTTAATGGCTTCTTCTGGAGCATCCAGATCCACAAAGGACAGCTGGAAATGGTGAAGAAAGCTGCTACAGAGGTGAGGGGCAAAGACACACATGATAAACTGTCTCAGCACAATCTGCTACCCAAAATGAGTAAGACTGTTTTTTCCATTAATATTGAAAACTTGTTTCTGATTGCTGAAAACGGTAACGGCTAAACCGATAAAGCTGATGTAGTATTTCATGTACATAGTCTTCTTCACTGATTGCTGTGTCTTGATTAACTAGCGAAGCAGCCTTTATTTCTGACCACTGAAGAGGCTTTATGAATGTAAATGATTGATAGTTGTAAATATACATAAACTAGCACTAAATATACACTCCACTTTATTAGGTACACCATGCTAGTACCAGGTTGGACCCCCTTTTGACTTCAGTACTGCTTTAATTCTCTGTGGCACAGATTCAGATTTTGAACAGTGTTGACATGATAACATCATGCTGCAGATTTTTTGGCTGCACATCTGAGATACAAATCTGTCGTTCCACGACTCTGCAAAGGTGCTTCATTTGATTGAGATCTGGTGACTGTTGAGGCCATTTGAGTATAGTGAACTTGCTGTCATGTTCAGGAAACCAGTTTGAGATCATTTAAGCTTTGTTACATGGCATGATATTCACACTGGAAGATGGGTACAGTGCGGCAATAAAGGGATGGGTATGATGAGTAGCAATACTCGGAGCTAGGTTCTAGTGTTTAAATGATGCTCATTTTCTACAATGGGATCTTAAGTTTGCTACGAAAATTTGCCCCACCACCACCATTAGCCCGAACAATGCAGGATGGATCCCTACCTTATGTTGTTTATGTCTGATTTTGACCTTACCATCCAAATCTTGCAGCAGTAATCAAGTGTTCAGTTCAACTCAAAGCAGTCTGCTCATTTTTCTCTGACCTCTGACTTCACCAAGGTATTCTTACTCAAAGAACTGCTGGATGTTTTCTCCTTTACAGGAAAATCCCAGTAGATCAGCAGTGTCTGAAATACTTAGATCAGCTCATCTGGCACCAACACTCAAGCCACGTTCAAAATCACTTAAATGACCTTTCTTCCCCATTCTGATGCTCGGTTTAAACCTCAGCAGTTCATCATGGCTGTGTTTACACACCTAAATGCATTCAGTTCCTGGGCAGTTATTGGGATTGGCTGATTAGACTTGTGAGTTAACAAGCAGTTGAACAAGTGTACCTAATAAACTGGCTGTTTAGCTGAGTGTTTATTTTCTTGCTTGTAATATTTACAAGGTGTTTTCTGTCATTGTACATTTCTCGTAGATAATAAAAGTTCTCAACATTGATCACATACAGAGTTCTTAAAAACGTGTTAGGAGAAATTGCTTATTTCTCTTTTCTTTGCAGCAAAATGTGCCGATGGTCTTCCTCCCAGTTCACAAATCCCACATCGACTACCTGCTCATCACGTTGATTCTGTTCTGTCATAACATCAAAGCCCCGCACATCGCTGCTGGAAACAACTTAAGCATCCCCATCCTCAGGTAAACATAAGGCCTTGTGTGAAGATTGATCTGGAAATAAGGTGTATGTTTAACTCAAACAATAAAGAATTCCCTGGAAATATGTTCGATAGTTAAATCTTTTTTTTTATCCTGCTTCAACTAGCATTTGGTTCAGCACTGATCCTTTTGTACTACATGGGTATTTACAACATGGGTCCCTGAAGTGTCAGGATGAGTCATCTTTATATTTTAAGTGCTTCGGTATCAAACTGTCCTCCTTTTTCATCATAGTCACACCTTAATCCAAATTAGTACCTTGAGGAAATCACTGATTAAAACTGTATTTGCTGACAGCTGTGGAGTTTGTGCTCGCTGTTGCTGCCCATTGAAAAGCTTGGAAACTACTTTATAAAACTTCTTTGTTTTCAGCACCCTGATCCGTAAACTTGGAGGTTTCTTCATACGACGAAGAATGGAAGAGTCTGCAGATGGAAAGAAAGACATTTTGTACCGATCTCTTTTGCACGCAGTAAGTCTGCAGAGCGGGTTTTCTTCATGTTTTCTGCTCTGTGTGTTCTTTTCTATTGAATAATGAGAGAGTGAAATGTTTTTGTTATTTAAGCCATGTCTTTGTTTCCAGTTTTACTTTGTAATTAGCATTATATCTTCCAAAGAACTTATTTTGACTCTGCTACAGTCCTGTCATTTGTAAGCCCAAACTAAATGTTTGGGTAGATATGCTCCTTTCCTTTATTGTAGTGACCCATGTGTCAACAGTTTTGCTCTCTAAACATATTGGGTCGGCTTATACGTCATCTAACCTTTTATTTACCAGTTGTAACCCAGTATTGGTCATTATAGGTTTTTCTGTATCACATGACGAGTAGATGTTCAGGCTTGTGTTGCAGATTCATAGGTTTTTGTTAGTGTTTCGCCATCATAAACTACTTGGAAGATTTTCAGTGTGTTTTCTACAAAGTAGCGTGGAAACTTAGGTGGTTTATTTAATTGCATGGGTTGATCTGAGTGGCAGATTTTCTTTGTATCTTCAGAAGGGGTTGGCAATAAGTAACAGTGTATTGTGCTTGTAAGATAGGTTCGTATTGTGTCCTTAAGATAAGAATTATCAGCCCAAGACATGAGCAGCTAGTAGAAATGATGAGCTGAAATTCAATCCTGTTATACAAACCATATTTTACCTCTTTTTCTTAAGATGAGATAAGATAACCTTTATTAGTCCCACACGTGGGAAATTTGTTTTGTCACAGCAGGAAGTGGACAGTGAAAAAGTTATGAAGCAAAAATTAGAATACAATAAGAATAAATACAGTACACAACTGTACAGAATAGAACACAATAAAATACTATATACAGTAGAATAAAATAGAATAAAATATACAATAGAATAAAAATAAAATACAAATGCTGTATACAACTGAGTAAAAATACAACGACGCCAGAAAAGAGTATTGCACTTAGTGTTATTGCACATGTCAAAGAGTGCACAAGTTGCAGCTGTAATGATTGAAAGTGGTCAAAGTAATTTAATTTGCTAAAAAGTGAGATTTTAATCTGGCACGCATGTGTCACTTGCCAGAATGGAATTAGCTTTCACAGGCAAGCTGTAGAAAAAGGTCACATGCTGCTCTAACTCCAGTTGCTCCCATGAAAACTGAACCTAGACGTCCCGGCTTACTTTGAATGCCACGGCCTGGAGTTTGTTTCAGGACAAAGCTTCTATTCTCAAAAGTGTCTGCATAGCTAAGACAGCTGTGTACACACTGTACTCAGGAGGATATCATTATACAGCAAAGCTACCTCAGCATGCACCCGATTTCCTACACTTTGAGTCTCATGTTTAACCTGCATACTACAGCACTGGCATGGCCTTGACTTTACTTGACTGTCAGCTTGTAATTAAGTGAATTTCCTGCTTCGGGACGCCAGCAAATTACATTTTCACCAAAAATACTGCGACCTTTACATGTATTATTTTCTCATTTGTCTGACACACACCTTTTCTGTATTCACCTGATCATTTCCCTGTTTCGTCATTGTCGTAGTACACAGAGGAATTGTTGCGGCAGCAGCAGTTTTTGGAGGTCTTTCTGGAGGGGACTCGGTCGCGCAGTGGTAAGCCATCTCCAGCACGTGCAGGCATGCTGTCTATCGTGGTTGACACAATGTGCACGGGGGCCATCGGAGACGTGCTGGTGGTGCCAGTTGGCATCTCCTATGACCGCATTATTGAGGGAAACTACAATAGTGAGCAGCTGGTGAGTGTCTGGATGACGTCGGTGGCAACAAAGGTGTTTTTGTTTTTTGTTTTTTAATCATGCACAGAAAAAGAAAAATACACAGAAAAATAAATTAGTTGGATTTTGAATTTGTGACTGAAAAAAATGTATGTATTTCTGGTGGTAGAGCCAAGCATGTTTTGACACAAACTGCTTCAGCTGTGTCCTTATAGCTATATTTTTGGTAACTTTCAAATCTGTCTTGTTCTAGGGCAAGCCGAAGAAGAACGAAAGCTGGTGGGGAATAGCATGTGGTGTGTTCAGGATGTTGAGGAAGAACTACGGTTGTGTCCGTGTTGATTTCAACCAGCCCTTCTCCCTGAAGGTGATTAATCACACTAAAAAGAGCTGAAAACCTTCCATGTTTGTTTTTTATATTGAATATGTATTTATGAATACGTATGTCACATTTATGTCAATTATAGGAGTACTTGGACACCCAGAGAAGCCGTCATAGTCCACCACCTGTATCTCTGGAACATGCTTTGATGCCCACCATTATTTCTGCAGAGTTAGTACAAATATACACACACGCTCACTCCATAGTCTCACATGTCATGACCTTCCTGGACAATCTTCATGTCCAAGCTCTATACCTCCCTCCTGCTACTTCATGGCAGGCTCTGTGACATTTGAGAACGGGTCGTTAGTTAGCCCTGGCAGGGGTCAGATCAGTTCAAAGCTGTCTCTTCATAGTAAAAACGAGCGATAAAGCACTGTCGCTGGGATGACTGCAGTCTGCCCCAGCTGGTCTACAGTCAGTTTCAAAACTTGTGCCAACAGTGGTGATTAACAACCTTCTCAACTCTTTGGAGACAAATATTATGGAAGACTCTTTTCAACACTCGCGTGAAATAGTGGCATATCACGTTTTGCTAATGGCACGGATGAATGAGACATGCAATGACTTTGGCAAAAGCCAGGAAGTAAACGAGTAAGATAACCACCCTGAGATCACGTTAGATAAATGATGACAAATAATTGGTAAGCTATTAACTTGAGATCTTGAACTTGAGTACTTTTTAACGGCAGGGGCAGATTGTTTGTAGAGAAGTCAGACACAGGGCACTCTCATGCCACTTTGTTCCTCTTTTGTCTATTTATTCGTCTATGTTTATTTGGGTTTTAAATACTGTATCCCCGTGTAGTGGTTGTATATTCTAATGTGTATTACATTTTACAGTACCCAATATTATTATATTCTAACATTATTGGGGGTTACACTGCAAGCTCCCAAAAATAGGAGTGAAAGATGAGCTGGTGTGTGTTTGGACATGACAACTGCCATCTTAAATTATACATACTGTGTGTGACACAGTAAAAAACACATTGGCTTGTTGTTATTATCCTTCCAGGCCTGATGCTCAGCTGTTTGATGGACAGGAGGAAGAGCAGGTGAACAGAGAGCTGCCCGAGGACATCTCTAGACGACAGCTTATCAACAACCTGGCCAAGCACGTTCTCTTTAGTAAGAAAATCACAACCCGCAGATGGTGGGTTTACTACATGCACGATGACTAGGAATCATAATTTAAAGTCTTCAGTAAGCACCGGTCCCTTAAATAAGCACATAAGTCTCCTTTTCATCCTGTGCTAAAGGTGCACCTGCTCACAAAGGCAGCACTCATGAAATACAGCACAGCATCAGTCCATCCGCTTTACATCACTCGGGGTGTTTTGCCCTGGGATAGCACTCCAGAAACCGGTTCTCCCCAGCTCATTCAGCTGCATTCTCCTACACTAGCTTTTTTTTTTTTTTTAAACCAACAGCCTATCACAGAACCACCAGCTGGATGGCATGTTGTTTTTAGCCAATAAGGTGAAGGGGAGGATGGAAGCACAGGGGAGGGGGAAGAATGCAGTACCAGCTTAGCTGTTCATAAATGTCCTGCACCTCTATGCTTGATTACTACTTTAGGTGATCTGTAGTAACCCTTGTCTTTACACACTCCCTCACATACTCTTTCTTTCTGCCTTTGAGTGCTATCAATATAATCAGCTCTTTTAGGCCTATTTAATATTTTATTTGTAGTAAGTCAAACTCTGATGAATTAATTAAAATTATATATAACAAAACACAGGTATATAGCTTTTTTACATCCTTTCTCCCCAGCCTATTAAATCAGACAGCCACCCACCTTGAGTTGGGTTCTGTCTGAGGCTTCTTTATGTTAAGACTTTTTTTTTTCTTTTTTTTGTGTCCACACTTAATCACGCTCAAGGTTGAATCGTCTCTGTAATACTCTGTAAACTTTCCTGACTTGATATCTGCTATGATTGGATGCTATACATATATACACATATAAAAAGGAACTGAACACAGCTTAGTTTGGGGCTTACAGCACTGTAGTCTTGCTTTAAGGGTGTCTCAATGAATTACAAGTACTTCTGCTACTTCTGCTTTTTTTGTTCTCTTTCTGTTGTGTGTTGCTTATTATACCCTTTTGTATCTCCTCCTCATAGCGGCCAATAAATCGTCAGCAATCATGTCGACCCACATTGTGGCCTGTCTACTGCTGTATAGACACAGACAGGTATGTGTAGCTGTTGCCTCCTCTCTCCTCGTGTTCTGTCACTGCCAGATACACCAGCTCACATTTTTTAAAATCCTGCTATTATTACCCCGTCTGGTATGTTTGTTTTTTTTCCCCTTGTTCCTCTTCCGTTTAGCAGGTATGCACCTTCCTGGGCATGACACTTAAGTCATAAATATAGGAATAGATAACTCTGTTAGAAAATCGTATTTCTTCCTGCATTCTCTTTCATCGCCTCTTGCATTAATTGTGAGACTCTGCCCTCTACAGACACACTAATGTCATGACAACTGCTCAGTGCTGCATACAACCCCAAAAGCCCTTTTGTAGTTTTTTTCTTTGTTTCTCGACTTTTATTATTTTGAAGTGGGCTTATTAAAATTCACCAATATACTTTTTTTTTTTTTTTAAAGTTTCTGATGTTGTTGTTGTTGTTTTTTCCTGCTCATTTTGTGTCAGGGGGTGGTGTTGTCCAAGCTAGTGGAAGACTTCTTCAACATGAAGGAGGAGATCCTGTCACGAGACTTTGACTTGGGCTTTTCGGGGAACTCAGAGGACGTGGTCATGCGTGCTCTCCACCTCCTGGGGAACTGCCTCAATGTGACCAGCAGCTCTAATCGCAATGGAGAGTTTACCATCGCACCTAGTCAAACTGTACCTGCGCTTTTTGAGCTCAACTTCTACAGCAACGGCCTTTTCCATGTATTCATTTCTGATGCAATCATTGGTAAGTTATGCCAACAGTATTATGTGCTGTTTTGGTTCATCATTGTGGTTATTATTTAAGAAAAATATACTGAACATGTAAGCTTGAATAATACATTTTTTTAAATAGTTGGTTTAAATTGCTGTTTGAAGGTAAACAAGTGACAGTAGATCTAAGTTCAGCAGTCCTAAACACACAGGTTTTCCTGTACCTCTCCAGCCTGTAGTGTCCTGTCGCTGCAGCGAGAGCTGGTCATGGAATCAGAGTCTGCTCGCCAGCCTGGCAATCCCAGTAGTCATCTTCTAAGTCAAGAGAGACTCATCCGCAAGGCCGCTGGTCTCTCCCACTTCCTTATCAATGAGGTGGCTGTAGCACCAGTAAGTCCTGCATATTCCATCTTTATCACTCCAAATGTCTGCGCACATTTTACATACGCGTCTATGATATTATGACTACTGCTGTCATCCACCTCGTGTCCACTGCCTCATTTCTTCAGCAGTGGACATGTTTACAATCAGAGTCCTTTTATATATGCCAGACATTGTTTTGCGCAATTGTGACAAGATAATTAATCTTGACTTCATCTCTGTGTGGTTATAGTCTCATTGATCATCTGAATATAAGACATTCCTGTCACCGTAATTAGTAACTCTAACCTAGGCTCTAAATGAAGATTATTTACAATGTTTGCATATTAGTTTACACTAGTAATGATGGAACAAGTTTGTTGACAAGTAGTTGTTTATAAAATTACATTTTCAACTCCTATGTGGTTTCATGTTTTAGCGTGTCTACATCTCTCCTGTCTGTCCCACAGCCTTGCCAGACTATTTACCAGGTTTTCCATGACACAGTAACCAGGCTGATCCAGTATGGAGTTCTTTATGTGGCAGAGGTGAGTTTACAGGCCGTCAGCCGCTGGACAAAAATAACAGATCATGGCGGTTAATGTCAGAAGTTGAATGTTTTAGGAAGGACTCTTAGCGATAGTTGCTATTGGGTAATGAAACTTTCAGATCCTCTGATCTGTTTTTGTGCGTCAGGAGGACCAGGAGGAACTGAGCCCAAGCCCCACAGATGAGCCGTGGCCCAAAAAGTTTGCTGAGCCCCTTTCCTGGAGGAGTGACGAAGAGGATGAGGACAGCGATTTTGGAGAGGAGCAGAGAGATCGCTACCTTAAGGTATACTTAGACCATTTGGAATTTTGCAGCCAACACAATCGCCACAGCATTCACATCCAAACATCCACTGTTCACCATCAAAAATGACTTTATTTGACTTTTGGTCTGTTTGTGTTGTCTTTCAGGTGAGTGTTTCTGCAGAGCACCAGGAGTTCTTTGTCTTCCTTCAGCGGCTGCTCAGCCCGGTGCTGGAGGCCTACAGCGGGGCTGCGATCTTCGTCCACAGTCTGAGCCAGCCCATGGTCGAGTCCGACTACACCCAGAGGCTCTTCAGATACCTGCTCACACGCACAGAAAGAGGAGTGGCTGGTTATGGTAATATCCTAATATCGCCCACATACTGCACAATGTATTTAAAAAATAATTTAAAACTTCTCTACATCGCACTTGGAATTGAGAAAATTGCTAAAAATGAGAAAATGGTTTTTCCAGTCATGATTTTTTTTTTTAGGTGCTGGGAATAAAGTCCAAAAGTATAAGTAGTATTCACATGAAAAATAAGAAATTACTATCAGATTAAAGAAGGATTTAGCTAGTGAAAATTTTTAAAAGTAAGATCCTGTCTCTGTTTTATGTATTTCAAGCACTTCTCTTTTCATTCAGGTGAAAGTGCAACTCATTATCTGGTTAAGAACACCGTGAGGACTTTCAAGGAGCTCGGGGTAAGCATGTGTGCATTTTTATGTGTGTATTTGGGTGATGTGCAGAGTCATCCAGCTAAACCTCCTGTTTTCTGTTTATTCTCCAGGTCCTAAAGGAGAGGAGAGAAAACAAGGTGACAACTCTGGAGCTAAGCAGCACCTTTCTACCTCAGGAAAATCGGAACAAACTCCTGCAGTACATCTTAGGTTTCACTCTGCTGTGACCGCGACGCGCGTCACCCAGCTCGGACCCCAGGCTCCTTCCAATAAAGGGCTTCTACTGGTTACTTCTAAACAGTCCCAGGTGCTACTCTGTGGAAAGCTTTACCAGGAAGTGCCTTCACGTAAAAGCAGCTAACTATCAGCTGTAGTCGGAAGAGACTTGAAGCCAGTCTTCCCTTTCTTCTTCTTTTTTTTTTTTCTTTTTGTTTCAGTCTCTGACTTCCTGTGTTAGAACCGCGCAGTTGATTTAACACGTGTATTGAAGGGGTCCCTCTAGGAATCGTTCGTTTGCAGGAGAAGTCAAAAGGTTTTAATATGGGGAAAAAAAATTTAACCGTGCAGTCTGAACAAAGCAAAGCTGCCTTTTGTCTATACAAGTGAACAAGTAAAATATGCATATAAAATAACTGTAAACATAACCAACAACAGAGGCATTTTTATGTTAACTCTTTGTGCTTGTTTATAAAGTTGCCGTATTCTCTCCAGTGCACTCTAATATCTTACAGTTTAAAATGTGTTGCCTGTACATAGAACGTAGAACAACTTCATTTATAGTGCACTGAAATTATTACACTCTGGTGTAATTAAAGAGAAGAGTTCGCTGTACTCAGAGAGATACAGTGCACCTGCAAATTGTGTACATATCCAAGGTTTCAGTGGCAAAATGTATGAATTTAAATCTCCATACGGTGAAGGTCAGTTATTTCTAGTTGCTGTTTTTTTTTTTTTTAGATAAAAACAATCAGTGTGCAGTTTGGCCCATGAACAATATTTACTTAGCGAATGCAATATGTACCTGTTGAAAGTCTGGCGTAGTCAAGGCCTAAAACAATGTCCACCTACAGTTAAGTGCATTCAAACCACTAATATCTAAGTGCATTCACTTAAACTTTTCATATGAAAAGTGACTTTGATCTCTTTTCTTTTTGCAGAACACCTCACTTTTCGATGAATGTTACACAGCACAGCACTTAAAGTAATGAATACCAGCCATCACACCCACTTTTATTCTAATAACAACACGCTCAGACACTCTGTGACATGCCTTTCAGGGAAAGCAGATATTTGGGATTACCACCTCTTTTTTTTTTTTTTCTTCTTCTATCATAAACACGCTGTATAGCCTTTATAGCATTGCTGCTGAAAGAGCAATAGTTGGGCATTTGTGAGTTGAAATTGCTGCATAGTGTGGTAAAATAGTGCAGTTCTTTTGAACAGTTGGCTAATTATGAGTGCAGTATAGTGTTCTCTTTACAGACCTCTGTAAGGTCAAAAACAAACAGGAAACAGAAAAAAATGCAGTCATCCAAAACCTCCGGGTTAAATTCTTCTTCTTTCATGTTAGATATAGCAATGGAATTTTAAATTCCATCATTAGTTACATTCTTTAATAAAATCAATCTTACACTGACTTAAATTATGATAGAGTTTACTCTAGTAACTAGATATTACCTATTCTTCTTCTTCTTATTATTATTATTGTTATAGTTGCATTTACACATTTAAGTGTTTCAGTGTTGGAATCAAAAAGTCAGATTATGCCTGACTGTGAAATTTTAAAAACATGAACAAAAAGCAGAGTGGCTGAAGTTAAAGTACGATGGTGAAACAACACAGCATTGTGCATTTGGCTGTGAGTTTCTAATTATGTTGTAAAGTAACTTGATAACACAAAGTCGATCAAGTCAATATTTAGTGTGTCTTTCAGTTTCAGTTTGCAGTGAACATGAATATAAACGTACACCGCTCCTCTTCTTGATGGCAAGAAAAAGAGGAAGCAGCAAGTTTGAAAGGAAGCGTAATGAATTGCCATCATTATTGAATGATCGTGAGGACATTGTTGATGCGTCAGGGCAATACAAGAATTGGGTCCTTTAAATAAATATTTCTATTGGGAAATACGTGTGATAGTTCAACACTTCTTGTTACAGGTCATTGTAATGTTTATTTTTCATATTTTTCTAAACTTGTAAATGAAAAAAAGTTACATATTGGTGAAAGACACCTAAAGCATGTGGAAGAACAGAAGAGTATGTTACTGCAACAAGAATGTGCTCTGAGAGTGTCACGAGCTTTCTAGCATTTCTGAGCCCTCGGTCTGTACAAGTCTCCTCACCAGGGGACCCATCTGCCATGATACGTACTGTACTGCATGTTTCCTCTGGTCGCCTTTAATCATCGGCACTTCAATGTGAACTCTGCTCAACCTGATAATAATGGTCTTTTACAGCCTTACCGCTGTGTATGTCGTGTAAGTTGTGTTGATGAAAGCGAGCTGTATGTGTAGAAGATTAATTGTGTTACCTCTTGAATGTTATCTAAAAAGGTCATTGTGGTATTGTCGAATACTCGATGGACGTGGTACAGATTTATAGTTTTTAATGAACTGCTTGTGGGATACTGAAGCTGCATTAACCACATCCCACTACTCTGTATAACGTAGGATAAATGCCTGTATCTGGGAAGCAGGTGCCTTTTTAATGCACTGTAGTATTCTTTTCTTGTTTGTTTTTCTTGTTTGTTTGTTTTTGTGCATGTTAATAATTTTGGGAATCCAAAAGAACACTGTAGATGGTAACTTGGAAAAAAAAATTCACAAGTTGAGAGAACATGTTAGGATCACCAGCTACTAAAAATATGTCACTTTTCTTTTTGCTTTATCAAAGCAAAGCACAATTGGCATTGTTAGATTTTGTTTTTAAATAAATTAATGATAGATTAGTGATGGTGTTGCCTTTTTATTTCTTCTATTATATCTAAAAAGCATTTTGTGATTATTTTTCTGGTGTGTGAAAGGGGTAAAAGGTTATTATAGTTAACTAATGCTTAAATAAAAGTGAGTTAGGAATGGTAACTGCAATGAAAAATTAAATAAGAATAAACTATAGTCATGTTAAAGAGAGAATACACCATATTTCAGTTTCAAAGTTCAACAGGTCAATTATTTAAATACAACCTCAGATGAACAACAGCGTGAATTATTACACTGTGCATGAAACACTAAGTACATCCCATCACTCAGTAGCTTGTAGAACAAACTATTATTACCAGGACAGATTTTAAAAAGCTGACTATATTCAGTACATACGGGAACATAAACCCAAAGATAAACAAGCAGACACAGTGCTTCTAACAGTAGCTTCTGACATGACAATTTCTCTCTGCAAAACATTAATATCTTTCAGTTTTCTGTAGTATTTGGAGTGAAAATAACTCCCAGTATGTCCAAAAGAAGTAAAAGGTGATCAAATGATGCAAACACATTATTAGCACATTAGAGCTAATTTTGTTTATTTATTTCTAAAGAGATCAAACTGCTAAATAAATAAATAAATACATTAAATTCTCTGGTTGCAGATCTGGTAATGTGGCAACTTTTGATGCATCTGTCTGTTTGTACAGACATCATTATGTGTCAGGCTGAGGAAGGAGGGAGGCTTGCTTTGTTAGGCCCATGGGAGGCTGTGAGGAGGATATATAGTGGATCGAGACCATGCGAAGCCTTAGTGGCAATGAGGACCAAACAGAGGCGACAGGTGTGCGTTCTTCTACCGAACAAGCAGCACCTGGATTGTGCTGTCACGGTGAGTGACCACAGGGCCTTTCTGTAGCATATTTTCTTGTTTGGTATTTTACTGTGACACGTCACATGGGCACACAGAAACCTAAATTACATTCATGTTAAGATTGCATTGATCTGTCAGTAGGGTATATTTATTTTTAAAACAGTGGAAGAGCTAAAACTGTATTTTATTAGAAAAAAACATATTTGCAAGAAAGCCAAAACACTGAAAGCATGGACTCTCAGTATGTTTTATGTTTTCTTTCTTCTTCCTGTGTGTTTATAGGTAAAAGCCAGAGGCCGTGAGGTGTTGAACAGTGTGTTGAAGCATCTTGGTGTCAGTGATCTCCAAGTGTTTGGTCTAGCTGTTATGAAAGGTCAGTTAGTTTCTGCGCGGGAGTTCAGGAGCAAATGTTTTTTATTCATTAACTGTGGAACGCTGAGATTCTGGGAGGCTGCTGATAGTGAGTGAACCTGCTGTAAGATATGATAAATGGAAAGCCATCTCCTATCAGCCGTAAACAACATAACTGAGGGATAACACGTGTTAAATGGACTCATTGTGTTGATTTCATGCAGCGCTGTCAAACATATGGTTTGCAGGACAAATATGGCCAAAACTGAGTTACTTTACTTGAGCGTGCAAGTTATGTCGAATTTTTTCTTCCTATTTTTCCACTCTTTCCTGTACAGCATGAAGTGTTGTGTCAGGAGCTAACCTACCTCAACTGTTAATTTTGCCGCCCTACCGAGAAGTGTGAAATATGGTCAGTTTCATGGCTGTTCATAGATGTGGTTCTTTGATTAAGACAGTTGCAGTTCTTTTTAATGACAGCAGATTTATTGAATGTGGAAAAACTGAGACATGTTGTTCAAATTGCGCTCACTATCTAAGACACACCAGCTAGTTTGTGATCCCATAAGTGTGAATGTTTTAAAAATGTATTTGTTCTTCTTCAGAGCAAACGCAATGGAAATAAAAGGCCTTTGTACTGCTAGGTTGTTAGTCAATACTTTTACTTTTCTGGGCCACATGGTCTGAAACTGAGCTGTATGTAGACCCTAAACTGAGCCTGACATCTCTGATTGAATGTGTGCTTTTTTTTCTCCTTTTTTTAAGATAATGATTACCTGTTTCTTGATTTGGACCAAAAGCTGAGCAAGTACTTTGGGAAACGATGGAACAAAGGATCTTTAATGGTTAGTTTTCCATTTCTTTTTTTGATGTAGTGTTTGCACTGTTGAAACAGAAATCACCAGATCTACAAACAGCCCCATGCTGTAATGGGAACACTCTAAAAGCTGAATTTAGTGATCTCACTTAAAATTTCATGTTTTCCTGGCAGTCATGATGATTTGCATATCAATGATCTCAAGTAGATCTTGTGGCTCATTGTTATGCACTGGTGCTGATTTCAGTAGTTGTGCAACTTTGCCTATTTACAAGACTGGGGAAACCTGCAACAGATAAGACTGAAGGCGTTGCTTGTATGAGTACTAAGATGTTTCTCCCAGTGAAAACACTGTATCCAGATAAAGTCCACCAATGGACGACTAACATGTCAAACATGTTAGAAAGATCTGACTTATTTTAAAAGTTCTTTTATGTCCACGTTTTCTTTTTCTTTTTTTAATGATTTATCATATTGGTCAAATATTAACTAGACTGTGTGATAGCAGAAACGATAAACTGAGTACTCTCTTTACTCATCCCACCTTTCCAGGTCCCGTTTATCTTATTTCTAAGAGTCCAGTATTATGTAGAAAGTGGGCTGCTAATTTTGTAAGTTTGTTTTCCATTACCTTCTTTTTCCAAGATTAATAATTTCCACTATAAGTGTTGTTGAAGTTTATGAAAATGTTTGTGGAAAAGTAGACACCTGACAGACTTCATAACAGGAAAAGAAAACCTCCCTGTTTCTTGCAGGAGCACCACAGTGCAGCAGCTCTACTACACTGAGCTGAGGCAGAAGGTGCTGCGTTCACAGAGCCACCATCAGGAGGCTTTGTTCTTCCAGCTGGCAGCCTCTGCCCTCCAAGCTGACGTTGGCGATCTGGCACAGGGAGAGGAGACTGAGGAGGACGGAGAAGAGAAGAAGCAGGAGAAAAAACACAGATGCTACTTTCTCCCTGAAGATTACTTCCCCTCATGGGTAAAAAAAACAGAAAGAAAAAGAAGTGTAGTCTAACCTTGACAGAAATACTCTTATATATATATCTGTGTGTTCATCTTCTCAGCTCATAAAGCGCAGAGGGAGAGAGTACTTACTTCAGCACAGCCCAGTGCTGCATGGTGAGCTGAGGGGGGTGTCCCGCAGGCAAGCCATCCTGCACTTTATAAAGGAAGCCAACGAGCTGCAGGATGGACCTGTCACATTCTACAGGATGAGAGAGGTCAGACAGTGTTACAGTTAAACAAGGGCGAACTCTGTGTGAGGATGTCTGTTTCTTAATTAGTTTAAGAGAGACTAACTAAGAAACTTCTGTCCTGAGATGTTGAATATGGAGCTACCAGGCAGTTAAAAGGAAAAGGAAAAGAGGTCACATATATCAGACACTCCATAAACGCGTACATTTCAGAAAATCTTCAGAAAAATATCCTACAGGGTGTGAAAACTGTTACAGATCTCGTAAAAAGCCCCAGTAATAATTCTTTGGCATGCTCTTGCATTATTTGTCTCCCTTGGTCATTTTAGAGAACTCTTTTTGAGTCATGTTTGTTATGTGAGCCCATGGCTTTAAAAAACAACAACAAAAAAACTGCTTTATCAACTATTATTTTACACACAGGAGGACAAACAGCCGAGGAGTTTAATCCTCCTCGGTGTGACAGTGAAAGGAGTCCATATTTGCCAGGTGAGTCGTTTTCAATGACAGTCTCACACATAATTTTAAATAAAGTTTATGAACTTATTTTCACATGTACATATAGATTCTTGATCTGAATTTGTGTTTTTAAGGAGGTGGAAGGGAAACAATCTTTGTTGTACGATTTCTCCTGGACAGGTATTGATCGCTTTACCTTTCAGGTTAGGTTCTAAAGACTGGACTATAATCAAAATATACATACAATACAGGTCACATTGACCTGCGTGTAGCTTTAACCGTAACACACGAGATCATCCTCTTTATGTATGGCTCTTACTTTTCAGGGCAACAGGTTTGAAATCACTGCTGTGGGCTCTTTGTGCCTTCCTAAACTGGTTTATTACACTAAATCAGCTTTCCACTCTAAACACATCCTGAGGCACCTCCGTGACAGTCACCAACTCCACATGAACATCAGAGATGCAGTCAGTTCCATCCAACAGCTGGAAAACATGGGTAGTACGTAAGGCTTTACTTTACCACAACCTATCTAAGACACGACTGAGTCAGTTGTCTTGGTCTGAAACCAATATCATGTAATAATAATAACAATAAGTCTTTTAAGTGATTTTAAAAGATTTGAGATCACAGTCTCTTACACAGTCACACTCCAAAGGTGTTCTCTTTTCTGTCTATCTTCAGCCAAAGAAGCCTACATCTGCGACACAGCGTGCCTAAGAAAGAGTCTCCAGTGCAGCAACCTCACATCTTCAATGTCCGACTGCAGTGATGCTCTGGAAACAGCTACTGCCTGGTTTAAAGAGGAAAAGGAAGAGGACGGAGGCTCTACAACAGGTCTGCTATTGGGAGGAAATGATTGTGTAGATGGTGCAACATTTGCCTCTCAAACAAATTGTGCATTTATGTTTGGAAACTGGTAAAAACACGTTTAATTCTACCCAGCAATGGTTTACAGCAGTAGGTCTGCAGACCTAATTAAGGAAGAAAACAGCTGATGTTGCTGAAGTGACCAAGAGGGAAAGTTTAAAAGCTCATTAGGCAAATGAACGCAGAACTACTTTCTTAACTTACCTGTTGTACTTTTGCCTTGAACTCAAAATCAGTTGTTTGTTTATACTGATGCCAGGGTCTGAGCTGTGGTTGGACGAATCAGAGGAGTTGTTTGTTGATGATCCAGCTGAGGTGTCCTGGCTGGCTGAGCTGCTCCGTGGTGTGTCTGTCGACGCTCCTTTGATGTTACCCTCTTTTTGCTGGGCAGGTTAGTCCAAAAACCACTAAGACCATTCTAAAATAACAGTTGAATCATGTGTTAGTTCTGTGTAGCATGTGATATTGTGTCCTCTTTTATCAGCTGTCACCATGGAAATGAAACAGGTGAGCAAACTGCAGGTCTGTCTGTTTGAACATTTCCAGCACGATCCTGCATCAAAGCCAACATCTTTCTCTGTGATCTTCAGGTTCTGTGGAAAAAAACGGATGAAGGGATATCTGTGGACTAATTGAGATTCAGAGGATGCAGGGATTCATCACCCGTTCTTCATCTCAAGACAAGGAGACACCTGTTGGAGTTTGTTGTTATGGAGCTAAAATGCTGAAAGGATACAGCTGAGCGTTATATTTTGTTTGCTTAGAGGAAACCTCATTAAATGTGCTAAAACAGAAGCCATATAGTGACCTGAGTAGTTATAACTTGCTTTAAACTATACAGCCTAAAGTTGCAGTAATTACACTTCAGAAATCGAAAGAGGTATAATAGTGTTTTAATACATATTTACAAACTAAACGTATTAAAATATCAATAACATAATAAATACAACACTTGGGACATTTTTGTCATTCTTTGAACAGTGCTATTACAATCAGTGCTGACTTCTGTTCATTTGCCATTATTAATGTTACCATTAAAAAATTGTTCTGTTTTATGATTCAGGTGAAATTATGTTGTCAGGCTTCCACAGTGTGGCAGTATTTCCAAACAATCAGAGTCCATGCCATCATGTGAGAGGTCTAAGATGCTGTGTTAAGGGTGCACTCTCCCCTGGAGGTGTGGGTTCAAGGCACACTCCTGTTGTTGCGTTAAACCAAACATATATAAATGAGCTTTTCTGAAAATAAAGTAAAGATCTGTGTACAATATGAGAAGGTTGGTAGCAAAATCGGAGAGCAATGCACTGTGTAGGACACATGGAAGTACAGTGCCGAGGACTAATCTCCTTCAAAAACACAATGATAAAACCCTAATACTAAGCACTCAGAAGATTGCTTCACTGTCAGTGTTGACAGCTCTGCACATTGGCTGCTGTGTGAATCCTGTCTAGGGTTCTCCTTGGCTCTCTGTTCAAAGGGGCTCTCATGCTCTGGGGGGCCTCTGGATATTTGGGGCCCAGGTCTCCTCCATGCCTGCTTCATGTCTTTGGGAGCAGGCTGTGGCTCCCCACACCTACCTGTTAAATAGTTAAATTGAGTAACCTAATGAACACAAGTGTGCTCACACACACAAGTGTACAAACAGGTACCCACAGACACACTATCTTGGTCGGCTGCTGCCTCTAAACATGTATCATTAATACTGTGTGCTGCTCAGTGTTTTTTCTCTCTCTTCTTTTCTATTTTTATCTCCCTCTTCTTCTGTTAACTTTCTCCTCAACTCCACTCCCCTCTTTCTTTCTTCTCCCCTGTTCCCTCCATCTTGTCTGATCTGAGTCTACTAACTCAAAATAAAAAAAAAATCCTAATCAAATTCTAATAAAATATGACTAAAATCCATATCATGGTATACTTTGAAGCATGTGCGGTAACAATATATATCGCGATATATTATTTTCTTCACTGCAGCATTACCGAGAGTTGAAAAACTGTCTAAATTCTTTCATCTGTAATAAAATGATCAGTGTGGTTGCTCTACCAGATGTGACAATTACATTTAATATCCAGGCATCCATGAAAACAGAATTTACGAAATTTAACAGAGTTAGAAGTTAGCAGCAAGTAAGCTCGCTAGTTTCCACCTAAACATAATATAGCATGTTCTGACTGAGGGATTTCTGAAACAAATTAAGACGTACAGCTTTGCTATTACTTCCCAAATAAATGAAGACAGGAAAGTAAACAGCAGTGAAGTTTGTAGGGTTACTGAAGTTTGGCTAGCTGCTATATAATGACGCGCTACGCGACACAGCTATGTTAGCATAATATAAACAGTGAAGCTGGAGGACAAAGTCGCTAGATGACGTCATTGCCTAATTTGCATAATTGGTCATGTAATTATAAAGGACCCTGTAGGAGAGAGAAATAACATCGTGAAAGAGACATAAAGTCAATAGAAACACCCTGAAAGCATTTAGTATATATTTAGAACCACAAATTTGATTTCTTTTAGCAATTATTGTTTTTGTTAATGTCACAATCCCAACCCTCCTCCTTTATCCGGACTTGTGACCTGGAAAACTGACCCGAAATAGGCACTCTGGCAGAGTTACTTTTTTGTTTATGTGTCTGTGTGTGTCTTTTACAGAGTTTTAAACCTTGGGATCCACAAAAAAGCAAGAGTAAAAGACGAACATTTTTATCCATAATGTTGTTAACAAACTACATTAATCAAAAATGGACATAGCAAGCATCACCAGACAGCTTCAGTCGAAATTGGATGTAGAAGATAGAGTTAAGGCTCTGCAAGGACATCCGATTTCTAAGTTAGCAATGTTTGGAATGGTGTATTTTAGTGCATTGATTTATTTTAAACAAAGAACAATATACTTCTACCGCTTCTCCCGACCTGCGTTATAGTCAGAGCGGGAGCAGCGGTTTCGCTCATGCGCAATTCATTTGCAGTTTGGACCCGTAGGTGTAAAAAGCTCCTGCTCTGACAGCAGCTGGGGGCAACTGCTGCATTAGGACGGCCGCCTGTGAGTGCTTTGGCACGGGCGAGGTGCCCACGGCAGCTCCCGCTGCTTGTAAGAGCGATACGTGCTTCCACGTCAAAAACTCGTAATAACACCAGAAAAAAGTCACCAGATTTGTCGCTAGTCGCTTTTTAGAAAAAAAAAAAAAAGTCAATTAAGGCGTCTGAAAACTCGCTAGATATAGCGACAAAATCACTGCCGTTAAGTCCTCCGTTATTTATTTAGCTAAACAAGTCAATTAACACTGGCTTACAGCACCATAGAAATATATACAAAAATACAAGCCTCCGTTATTTATTTAGCTAATATGCTAGTAGCCAATGTGCTTTAAGCTAACTCGGCTTCCCACAATCTTACATTTCTGAATAAAAACACTAAGAAGTTACCTTTAATACCTCCGACCAGTATAATTTCATTCCACGTTAACAGAGCTTTCTACGTGAGAGCTAGGGTTGCCAACTCCCTGAAAAATAAATAAGGGACACCTCGTGGCCAGGGCCGGGCGACCCAGTTCTCTTCACCCTTCCCAGTGTGGTGAATTTTCTAGCTCTTTTTTTGTGTGTGAAATTATTTTTTTAACCATTTGACTTGAAGTTGATTTAAGTAGATGCATATTCTATTCTTTGTGATATGAACACATGTGAAACAAATGATCATTTAGCCATTTATTTTTAGCTCAAAATGACAACATTAACACAGTAAAACAGGTCTCTTTCTTAAACAGAAGCCTGTCATGCTTAACTTTTGAGAATATAAGTAAATCTTTCTTTAAAAGCACTCTGTCCTGCTTAACTTAAAATAATAGAAAACAATAGAAAGAAAAATATTCTTGTAACAGTGCACATTTAGTGCATTTAGTACAATTGGCTTCAGTTGAGATATTATTTCAGCTTTTCTAATGCTAATCAGCTGCTCCTGTTTGTAAACCCGCTTGTTCCCATGATTAAGCATCATAACTCATCATCATTATTCATCTATGTATTACTTTTATGTATTAGTCATCAATTTGTTGTAATCATCTATCCTTGCAGTTGTTTATTACACAAAATAAATTATATTATCACACTTCTGGCCACATAGCGCTGATATTCACTGCACATGCCCATATTAACGTTTTCCAGCCAGGTGTTTTCCTTTTCCCATTCTTCCCTTTCTCTGAGGGGAACAAACATTGCTGCTCTAATGCTGGGCTCACACTGTGCGATTTTTGGCCCATTTTGAGCCGATTTTTGAGTGATCGGACCGATTTTGGCCTTCATCGTGCGTCGTGTAGTATACGTGGGGTAACGAGAAGTGATTAACACCTCACGACCAGCTCCTGATCATCAATCGCTCGTGACCACAGCCGCTCACACTGCTCGCGCGCAAACGTAAACGTTGGTGAAAAAGACGGCGCTGTCCAGCGTGTGATCTGGACACAAGCGATGGAGGCACAACTTGTAGAACTTTGGAAAGCTCATCCGAGCCTTTTCGATGTGGCATCACAAAATTATCACAACCACAACAACCGTGAAAATAGTTGGATTTACACTGCTGCTCAATCACAGCTGCCTGATCAATGTTTTTCATTAGCAATTTAGCAAAGTTGATGGTAGTGGTGTGTCTGTGTGAGTGAAAGACAGAGAGAGCGAGCGACAGATTTTCTGTTATAACCTTCATGTTATGGAGGCACAGTGTGAGCACTCAGGTCCCATCAGAGCATCGGGCCGTATAGTGTGAGAGTACATCGTGACATACGAACTTCTAACCCCTGCGAGTCAATCGTGCAGTTTGAGCAGGAGCTGAATAACGTGACTGAAAAAAATCGCACAGTGTTTGCCCAGCTTTAGGTGTACTGTCATCCGAGACTTGCACCGCAGAGTCGGCGTTTGTTCCCCTGTTGGCCATGCTTCTTGTTGTGGTCATCTGTTGTCTTCCGGTATTTTCTCCGCAAGCGACCTTTCCTCGACCAATGAGATGAGCGGTAATCTGAATTGTCATACTCGAATTGTCATAAGTGTGCTGTCAGCTCATTGGTCACAAAGCAGGAGAGGGGCTGGGAATTATGTTTTCAAACAAAGTGTTAATTCCATAAACATTTATAGACTACTTTTGATTCTCACTGTATTACGGGACAAAGTGCGTCCCTTATTAGCTCAATACGGGACGTGTACTTTTGTTTCGAAATACGGGACGATTCCGTATTTTAAGGGACGGTTGGCAACCCTAGTGAGAGCAAGCCGTAAAACTTGAACACAAAAAGTAAATAATTAAAAAAGGGGAGTGTGTTGTTTGTTAATCGACGGTGAGACAGCGGGGGCGTAATCCCAAGGGCGGAAGCACCCCGGGTTTTTTCCTGTCTGGGTTGCCATTCCTCGAGAACAGCAGGTTAATATTAAGGTTAGCTTAATGGTTAATACTAACGTTCAGGGAGGTGAAGGTTCAAGACGTTTTGTGACCGAATGAATTTCAAAGAGTAAGCGTACTGTGACGTCACGGCACGTGTGCCTTGACGTCACACTGCCGTGAGGCTATAAATATGAGCTCGCGCCTTAGAACGCGAGCTCATATTTACCCCCAAGGTAAGGCACTCTACTACACCTAGTGTTGAAAACACATTTTAACAAAATTAACGCTGATTCTATAGTCTTCTAACAATCGTCTAAAGGTTAGAGCATATAGTTTATCTCTACTGAACCCTATCTCCTCTGTTTACAAATATGTGGCGCTCAGTGTTCAGTCGTACAAATTCTTCAGATACTGACGGCTTTGAGGTGCTTGACAGATATTATTTAGAGCCTGATGGGTTCTTCTTACCGATATCTATTTCTAGAGATGAACAGTCTGAGGTTCCTAAAACCAGTGTTTCTGTAAACGCCTATGAAAATGAACAGGCAACCACCTCTGAAATAGATGAGGCTCCTAAAACCAGTATAAACAACTTTGAACATGAAGAGTCTCCCACCAGTGAGAATTACAGCACTGATTTATTCAATGGCGTCCTCCCCAAACCTTCAGATATGAACAAATCTGAAGAGAATGAACAAAACGCTGACCAAGGAAGTTTTCAAAGAGAGGACAAAGAAACGTTTTTTTCCAGAGTTCAAACAAATCTTTCAGCTCTGTCTTCCATTATTACAGCTCCAGTTGAGTCGGTTGGGCGAGGAGTCATTTTTGTCACCAGGCACATTTTTAATATTGGTCGAGCACCATTTACCTCACCCACTAGTGAAACGGAAAAGTCACCCACCTCTGAAACAACTGAGGTTCCTTCACCGAGTGTTTCTGTAAACAACTTTGAATACGAACAGTCACCCTCCAGTGAAACAACTAAGATTCCTACAACCAGTGTTAATATGAACAACGCTGAAGATGAAAAGTCTTCAGCCAGCGAGAGTTACAACACTGATTTATTAAATGCCATTCTTCCTGAGCCTTCAGATAACGGACCCGAAGATAATGAACAAAATGTTGTCCCAGGCAGTCTTCAAACAAAGGAAGAAGAAACAATTTCTTCCAGAGTTCAAACAAATGCTCCAAATCTCGATTCCTCTTGTAGAGTTCCAGATGTGCCTGTGGGCCTTAGAGAAGATTTCATCACCAGGCACCTCCTTAATATTGGTCGAAGACCATTTACCTCAATTATTCCAAATCTCTATTCCTCTTGTAGAGTTCCAGTTGTGCCTGTGGGCCTTAGAGAAGATTTTATCTCTAGGCACCTCCTTAATATTGGTCGAGCACCATTTACCTCAAATATTCCAAATCTCTATTCCTCTTGTAGAGTTCCAGTTGTGCCTGTGGGCCTTAGAGAAGCTTTTATCTCTAGGCACCTGCTTAATATTGGTCGAGCACCATTTACCTCAGTTACCACACCCACTAGTGAGACCTCTGAAACAGCTAAGGTTCCTAAAACCACTGTTTCTATAAACAACTTTGGACATGAAGATTCTCCCACCAGTGAGAGTTACAGCATTGATTTATTCAATGTTGGTCTCCCTGCAGCTTCAGATAACAGATCTAAAGAGAATGAACCAAATATTGTCCAAGGAACTCTTCAAAGAGAGGACGGAGACTCTGCTGTTTCCAGACTTCACAGAAATCTTCCAGGTTTTAATTCCCTTATTACAGCTCCAGTTATGCTTGCGGGCCAAGGAGTCATTTTTGTCACCAGGCACATCCTTAATATTTGTGGAGCACCATTTACCTCATTGTTCAATCATTTTTCAGCAATTATTCAGCGTAGGTTTCCCCATAGAGCTAATTCAGGCCTGATTCCTACAATCAGAAGATGGTTAGATATAATTTCTTGGATGACTTCAGTAATTGGTGCACTTGCACTTTTAGTTTTACTTATAATCATACTTAAAATAGTCATCATGGTAATTCACTAATTCTAACAAACAAACATGAAATTCAGTATCCTTAGCATAAAATTACATCACAATTATGCCCCCAGCCAGTCACAGCAGAAGGCTGCCCCTCCCTGAGTCTGGTTCTGCTGAAGGTTTCTTCCTCTTAAAAGGGAGTTTTTCCTTCCCACCGTCGCCTTAGTGCTTGCTCATAGGGGATCGTTTGATTGCTGGGGTTTTCTCTCTAATACTGTGGGGTTTTAAGCTTACAGTACAAAGAGCTTTAAAGTGCCTGTTCTAACACAGCATTATTAAATAGACTTTAAATGGCTTCAACTGAAAAAACATTACTTAATAAAAAAAATAAATCAATAAATAATGGTGTGTGTTTGTTTCATTTTCTATACCAGGGTAAGTGCTAAAACTTAGTGGGTTATAATTTATGTAGCTTTTAACAGATTATTGTTGTTTCAAATGTGACTGTGCTGAGTGGCCGTGGCACTGTGCGCACTTAAGTGATATTGGTGATTGGAAGCCAGTGTTTTAGTCTTCTCCTTTTTTTCCTGATTAGTTTATTTTATACTTTATTTTTAAGTCTTGGATCTATTTTTATGGGTCGCTCTGGTTTTAAAAACAAATTTAAAGCTCTTACTGGTCATTAACACAAATGCAGCGTTTACCTGTACAGGGATTGACCACTAGAGGTCCTTTTACTCAAGGTTTACATTCATCAGCAACTTCCTTGACAAATGCTAAATGCTGATCAGATTAAATAGGATTATCAAGGGACAATACATTTTGTTCTTAATATCATATTATTTCATCTATCATGTCTTTTCTATGATTCATATTTTATTGATGAGACCATCGAAAGCGAGGTAGCAAATACTCAAAGATTAACTAGTCAGGACATGTGATTTCTACATTTCTACAGTTTTTTTTACACGGTGGTCTTTGGCATGTTATCTTATTTTTGGTGAATAAAACAAAACCACCAGTGAAAATTGTTTTAGATTTAGTAAATTGTAAGTAAATTTTAACTCATGCAGTTGTAACCCCTTTAAACAATCGTTCGTGTCCTGCAGGAAATGGAATACCAAATGAACTGACTAAAGGGGGTGCCTGTAAAAATTCCTAAGGTTCTTCTGCCCACTGGTGCTGCTGCAGCTGATTTCTATCAACAAGAGGTGGGATCACCTGCAAAGAGACTGCAATTTTTGGTTTGGGGCCTTTACCCTCTGAAGAAGCCAAACAGTGGACTGAAACTGTTTGGGTCTCATTTTGATTTGTGGTCACTGTACCAAAAATGTGGTTCATCATAATTATGGAACATTTAAAGATGCAGTTATATTTCTTATTGACATCACCAGAAATTGTGTGTGACTTCTTATGGTGGTGTTCAATAAAGAAGTATAATTATTTTTAAGAATAACAAAAAGCCATTTACTATAGAGTAAAGGGTGAAAGCTGCTTCTATTTAGAACAGTTACAATATTTTGTTTGATTTGATTTCTTGCAATAAACAGAGACAATTTGCAATTCTCTAATTCTTTGTAACAGGTCCTTTGTAAAGAATTCAGCTTTTGTGTAAACACCCAAGTTCACCAGATATCTGGGAAACAATGCAACAATTTATTTTAATAATTCTATAATGAAGTGTTAAATTGCAGTTAGAAGCTACTGCTCCAAACCTCGTAATAAACATCAAACAGGATTAAAACCTCAGGACAACAAAGAAAACAAGATGACATCATTACACAGAAAACCACACATCAATTAGAACAAGCAAATGTGTTCTTAAAAAGCCTCAGAGGTTGCAGGTTGTTACCTCTGAACAGTTTCACCCTGGTTCTTGGATTCCTCAGGCCTCCAGAGACAACACCGGGACTCAGTAGTCAATTCACAACACTTTTATTCATCCACACTTATTAATACAGCTTATGGAAAGGGAGATGTACAGGAACCCCAGAATTACTCTGCAGATCTCAACTTCGTTGTCTGTTACACACAGTTTTATAGAAGTGACCCCCATTCTATACGATGTGCCATAAAACTAAACACTGTGTTTGTATGTTTGTGTGCGTGCGAGCACGCGAGTGCCTGCGTACCTGTGTGTAAGTGCATGTGTATATATGTTTATGTACCTGTGTGTACGTGACTTCCTGTGGGTCATAAAAGTCCATCTCCCTTTCAAGCCAAAGTTATCCAGTTACAAACATTTAGGTCCCCACCCAGGTATCCCCTGGGGAATTTCCACTCAGCTTTAGCTTCTCTTTGTCCTGTTTTCACAGCTCAAGGTGGGGAGGGTCTCTTACAAGTTTACTCCTAAGTTTATGTCACGTTTAGGCCTATATTACATCCAGGGCAGTGTCAGTGTCTCTACTATACTTCTACATCCTATCTAGCACATTTCTAAAACCTAAAATAAGCTACAAATATCTTCAAGTTCCTCTTTCTCTGTAGGATAACCAAATCAATTAAACCAAGTGCTGTGGTGGTGATATGAAATTCAACCTTTGCAGCCTCTGTAGCTTTCTAGTAACATGTCACGGGGTGGAAAGGGACAAGTTATCTAAGTTTTTCTACTATGCATGTTTTAGTTACCGTCAAATTGTCCTGGAGAGACTCCGCCCTTTCCCCCGTCTTTACTAATTGGACACACCTGAGAGGGAAGGCAAGGTAATTTACAGAGTGCTCAATGACACATAAGAGGGTTGGAGTTGGCGTTCGAGAGGGGACATGACCAGCGACTGGGGACGCGCCACCACGAGCGACTAGGGACGCGCAGCGAGCAGTCAGACGGCAATAACGACAAGAGCCAGCTTGTGCACTGCGGGAGAGCAGAAGCAGTGAGACAGCTGGTGCCGATTGCAGTTTTAAAGAAGCGGCGGGCGGAGTTGAGAGCTCTGCCCACCCGGGGTAAGTCTTTGACTTATCCCTTTTTATAAAGTAAAACTGTCGAAAGGAATAGTGACTGCCGCTCCCTCTCTTCCTTCAGTGCACCGGGACGTGGAATGCGGGGAGGAAGGCGAGGACTCCACTGGGTTTCCCTCTTTTACTACTACGCTGGATTTCTTAGTTTTTTGTGACTTTTATGCCGTGGTGGATCCCACTGGACTTTTAATGTTTAACCCTCCAAACTTCACTGCTGTTTACTTTCCTGTCTTCATTTATTTGGGAAGTAATAGCAAAGCTGTACGTCTTAATTTGTTTCAGAAATCCCTCAGTCAGAACATGGTATATTATGTTTAGGTGGAAACTAGCGAGCTTACTTGCTGCTAACTTCTAACTCCGTTAAATTTCGTAAATTCTCTTTTCATGGATGCCTGGATATTAAATGTAATTGTTACATCTGGTAGAGCAACCACACTGATCATTTTATTACAGATGAAAGAATTTAGACAGTTTTTCAACTCTCGGTAATGCTGCAGTGAAGAAAATAATATATCGCAATATATATTGTTACCGCACATGCTTGAAAGTATACCATGTGTTACAGGAAAAATGATTCTATGTTTCTTTACCTTCTTTTAAATGTACAAAGATGCCCTTTGTCTATGGTTAGATTAGTTTAGAATTATCCTTTTAGACTTTCCCAGCAAAGACATATTGTTTTGGGACATATTGTTTTAGATTGTTTTATCTCTCACAGCTCTCTCCCAGCTCTCTGCTGACGAGACTAGTACCACATATGGAGTTGTTTATTTTATCTGTTTATTATTTTCTTATCCTGTTCTCACTGTCTCTGTGCTCTGTGCCTATAAAAAATGCCAAGCCACTGTGCATGGTGTGAGTTGTTTTCTGGCAGCTCACCCGTGTACACGTTTAGCAAAGAAAGTAACTTTGTCTCATTGTGTCTTTATTTCTCCTGGGTTTTTTACAGAGTTTTCTCCTAACACCATGATATGGATTTTAGGCCATATCGCCCAGCCCTACCTCCAAGACATTACTTTGACCGTAAATCTGAAACTGCAAAGACCGCACACACATTCTGTAAAGGATGCCTTCATCTGCCTCATTTGCAAATGTTACAGCAAGTTCAAAAGTTTGTCTTTAGTTAAAGTTAAGGAAGACTGGTTTCTGAGTTTCACAGCTGGGGTGGACAATGTTAAGCATCAGGCTTTCAAATGAATTAAAAGTCTGTCTTGGTCTTTCATTAATTAATAGGCTGGTGTGAAAAATTGCTGCCACACCGCCCCCTCGGCCTGTGCTTCGAGATTTCTGGTAGTTAGAATGACTCGGGGGTGCTGATTCATTTAAACTAACATAATCATCCTGCTGCAACCAGGTTTCTGTAAGGCAGAGTAAATCAATTTGTTGATCAATTATTAAGTCATGTACTAACAGAGACTTGGAGGAGAGAGACCTAATATTCAATAATCCACATTTCACTGTTTTACTCTTTGGTTCAGATGTGGATACTGTATTGTTCTTTCTTTGTAATTGTTTATGTTTAAGTTGTTTGTTGCTGGTTTTTAGTTTGTTTTTTGTCTGTTTGGGAGCTGACACAGTCTCTGTGGAGATGGGTTTTTGGGGGGGTAGCAGGAGGAGAGAAGCTGCAGAGAGGCGTGTAAGACTGCAACTCTGCTTCCTGGTCCCAACTCTGGATAGTCATATTTTGGGGGGTTTAATAAATTTGTCCATATTTCTAGAAATGAGAGCTGCTCCATCCAAAGTGGGATGGATGTCGTCTCTCCTAACAAGACCAGGTTTCCTCCAGAAGGTTTGCCAATTATCTATGAAGCCCACATCGTTTCTGGGACACCATTCAGACAGACAGCAATTTAAGGAGAACATGCAGCTAAACATGTCACTCCTGGTCTGATTGGGGAGGGGACCAGAGAAAAGTCCGACATTGTTTTGTCAAAGTTGCACACCGATTCAATATTGATTTTAGTGACCTCCGATTGGCGTAACCGGGTGTCATTACTGCCAACGTGAATTATGATCTTACTGAATTTACGTTTACCCTTAGCCAGCAGTTTTAAATTTCCTTCAATGTCGCCTGCTCTGGCCCCTGGAAGACAATTGACTATGGTTGCCGGTGTCTCTAGCTTCACATGTCTGAGAACAGAATCACCAATTACCAGAGTTTGACCCCCGGCGGGTGTGTCGCCGAGTGGGGAAAAACGGTTAGACACATGAACGGGTTGGTGGTGTACCTGGGGCTTCTGTTTAGGACTATGCTTCCTCCTCACCGTGACCCAGCCGCCCTCTTTCCCCAGCTGCTTGGGGTCTGCCGGGGAACAGCTAGCGGGGCCTACGCTATCTTCGGCTGCACCAGCTACAGGGGCCTGGCTAGCTATGGGTGAATGAAGGGTGCGAAGCCGAGTCTCCAATTCAGTAATCCTGGCCTCCAGAGCTGCAAATATGCTACATTTGTTACAGATATCATTACTGCTAAAGGAGGCCGAGGAGTAACTAAACATCTGACACAATGAGCAAGAAAGTGCAGGAGGGACAGGTGAAGTAGCCATGGTGCTAACGAGTCGGCTACGAGTAGGCAGTAGGCAGTAGGGTAAATTTATTATATTACATTATATCCTCTTTCACATTAGAGCCACAACAGGACCCACTAGAACATAGGTGTCAAACTCTGGCCCGTGGGCCAAATTTGGCCCGCAGCCTAATTACATTTGGCCCGCGAAGCCATACCAAATTACTATTAGAGCTGGCCTACTGGCATTATACAGCTATATATTGTTTAGTATTAAGCTTTGCATGTTCCATATTCAGTTTTTCAGCTAAACTTGTCCATAAGAAAAGATTCATTCTTATATCTGGAGGAATATATATATATATATGTATGTATATATATATATATATATACATATATATATATATATATATATATATATATATATATATATATATATAAAAATTTTTTTTCAATAAATATTAACGTTAGCCCGCGACTTTGTTCCAGTTTTGAATTTTGGCCCACTGTGTATCTGAGTTTGACACCCCTGCACTAGAACATGGGACCAAGTAAAAGTGCAATATAAGAATATTCTACAGCATGGTAATATTTATCACTTATATTGCTTTTAGTCTCTTGAAAAGAGACCCTGAAATAATCTGTTTGTTTGTTTATAACAGCAACCAAGAAAAGGGCAGAGCAAAAAAAGACAGGTGGTGGTCCTGCACCCCCTCGTCAACAAGTTGGTTAAGTAAATAATACCCTCACGGGAAAATCGATATCTCTCTATGAGCACACTGTCGCGCTGAGCTAAAGGATCCTGTCTATCCCGCAATATGCTGAATTCTGAAAACTCTCCTTATCAATCTTGCACCTTCCGCAATGGGTTGCTCGAATGATTAATAGTACATTTCCCTTTTTTTAGGAAATGACCTGTATGTATCTGTATGAAATCAATGAAAGGATCAAGTACTGCATTATCTTTAGTTACATTGATAATATTTATTTATGGAAAAACAGTGGAAAAATATCGCTGTTGCTTTCGTATAAATGAAGCGGACATACCTGAGTGGCCGCGATCTAATCCTGTTTACATAAAGTAAGCCTGCTCCCGAGCAGGTTTACGCTTACGGATCTGTTGCTATGACAGCAAGTCCCGGATGAGCTTCGGAGAACCGAACGATCCAAGATCACGCGAAATCGTCAACAATCAAATCCAGCTAACTTACTTAGCGAGGTACAAAGAACGGACCCCAGGAGACCTTTGCAGAAAGAAAAGACAGTGCGTTTATTTACAGTGGTGTCACTGGGTGAATATATATATACAAGGTGCTCGGGGAAGGGGTCTGGGGCTCCAGGGGGGAAGGGGAAGGGTCCAAAACCACACTCTGCTCTTTCAGCCAACAATCCCACTCCTTTTCCACCAGTCGCTCCTCTCGCTCACTCGGAAGTACAGGGACGGGTCCGGGGGGAATCTACGCACACACACAGAAAATCCAATTAGCACTAGATCACAGGGAAACTGACAGATTGCTGAAGCACTAACGCGGGTGACTCAACGTTCCAGCGACGAGTAGTGTAGGTCTGCCATCTTAAAAAGCCCTTCTGATTGTAGTAACCAGCGACAGGTGTGTGGGCCAGGGGCGGAGCCTGCAGTGAGCACCGCCGTGGCAGGGGAAAGAGGGAAAGAGAGAGAGAGAGAGAGAGAGAACAAAAACAAACATATGTTGCCTAACACAGAATCAGCCGGTGAGGCACAGGGACCGTGACAAATACTTTAAATAAATATATTAAATGCCCTTTCCTAAGGTTCCAATTAGTGGAAACAGAAGTCCAGAAAAATCTTTCCTGTCTCTCACGATGACTTTGCAGAGTTCCGGGAGAAATGCTAAAGCAAGGTAATTTATGTAAAGTCAAAATCACGCTCTCTCTCTCTCTCTCTCTCTCCCTCTTGCGCTACACACATGCATAAAGTATTAAAAGTCAGTTTACTTGACTAATACATTAAGCTGTTTGAAAGCCTCCAAGACATCACTTTGACCATAAATCAGCTATCTGAACCTGCAAAGACTGCACACACACAGCAGTAAAGATTGATGCCTAGCTCCATTCTGTAAAGGACGCCTTAATCTGCCTCGTTTGCAAATGGTACAGCAAGTTCAAAAGATTGTCTTTAGTTTAATTTCTTACTTTACAGTTGAAGTAACTAATATATTTTTCTTCTTCTGTTTTTTTTAACCTTGTAGCTGTTATGAAGAAGGCCAGTTTTCCACATGTTGCAAGTCTGTAGTCGGATGCTGATGTTGGATGTGTGGAGCAGTGTGGCTGTTAACTGCAGATCATGGTCTGAAATGCAGAGAAGAATGTTATTGTAAGGTACACGAGGTTAAGAGTCTCCATGCTGTTCTGACTCTCTTTAAAGAGATGTAAATGTGTTATTCATGTAACACTGTTTCAATAGGAATAGGAAAATGTGTTACTAGAAAGCTACAGAGGCTGCAAAGGTTGCATTTCATATCACCACCACAGCAGTTGATTTAATTGATTTGGTTATCCTACAGAGGAAGATGATCTTTAGAGGACCTGCAACCTCTGAGGCTTTTTAAGAACACACTTGCTTGTTCTAATTGATGTGTGGTTTTCTGTGTAATGACATCATCTTGTTTTCTTTGTTGTCCTGAGGTTTTAATCCTGTTTGATGTTTATTACGAGGTTTGGAGCAGTAGCTTCTAACTGCAATTTAACACTTCATTATATCCATCCATCCATCCATCTTCATCCGCTTTATCCGGGGCCGGGTCGCGGGGGCAGCAGCCTAAGCAAAGAGGCCCAGACCTCCCTCTCCCCAGCCACCTCCTCCAGCTTATCCGGGGGAATACCAAGGCGTTCCCAGGCCAGCCGAGAGATATAATCTCTCCAGCGTGTCCTGGGTCTGCCCCGGGGCCTCCTCCCGGTGGGACATGCCTGGAACACCTCACCCAGGAGGCGCCCAGGGGGCATCCTTGTCAGATGCCCGAACCACCTCAGCTGGCTCCTTTCGATGTGGAGCAGCAGCTGCTCTACTCTGAGCCCCTCCCGGATGGCCGAACTTCTCACCCTATCTCTAAGGGAGAGGCCAGCCACCCTTCGGAGGAAGCTCATTTCCGCCGCTTGTATCCGCGATCTCGTTCTTTCGGTCACTACCCACAGCTCGTGGCCATAGGTGAGGGTAGGGACGTAGATCGACCGGTAAATTGAGAGCTTCGCTTTTACACTCAGCTCCCTCTTCACCACGACGGACCGGTGCAGCGTCCGCATTACTGCAGCTGCAGCCCCAATCCGTCTGTCGATCTCCGGCTCCCTTCTCCCATCACTCGCGAACAAGACCCCGAGATACTTGAACTCCTCCACTTGCGGCAGGAACTCATCCCCGACCCGGAGTGGGCACTCCACCCTTTTCCGGCTGAGAACCATGGCCTCAGATTTGGAGGTGCTGATCCTCATTCCCGCTGCTTCACACTCGGCTGCGAACCGTTCCAGTGCGAGCTGGAGGCCCTCACCCGATGAAGCCAACAGAAGCACATCATCTGCAAAAATCAGAGATGAGATTCTGAGGCCACCAAAGCGAAAGCCCTCCGCCACTTGGCTGCGCCTAGAAATTCTGTCCATAAAAATTATGAACAGAACCGGAGACAAAGGGCAGCCCTGGCGGAGCCCATCACCCACCGGGAACGAGTCCGACTTATTGCCGGCAATGCGAACCAAGCTCTTGCAACGGTTGTATAGGGATCGAATGGCCCGTAGCAATGGGCCAGACACCCCATATTCCCGCAACACCTCCCACAGGACACCCCGAGGGACACGGTCGAATGCCTTCTCCAAGTCCACAAAACACATGTAGACTGGTTGGGCAAACTCCCATGCACCCTCAAGTATCCTGGAGAGGATAAAGAGCTGGTCCAGTGTTCCGCGACCAGGACGAAAACCGCATTGTTCCTCCTGTATCCGAGGTTCGACTAACGGACGAACTCTCCTTTCCAGCACCCTGGCATAGACTTTCCCAGGGAGGCTGAGGAGTGTGATCCCCCTGTAGTTGGAACACACCCTCCGGTCCCCCTTCTTAAAGATGGGGACCACCACCCCGGTCTGCCAGTCCACAGGTACTGCCCCTGATCTCCACGCAACATTGCAGAGGCGTGTCAACCAGGACAGCCCTACAACGTCCAGAGCCTTCAGGAACTCGGGGGCGGACCTCATCAACACCAGGGGCTCTGCCACCAAGGAGTTGTTTAACTGCCTCAGTGACCTCGCCCCCGGAAATTGGCGGGTCATTCCCCTCGTCCCCAGACTCTGCTTCCTCCTCGGAAGACGTGTCAGTGGGATTAAGGAGGTCCTCGAAGTATTCCTTCCACCGCCTGACAATTTTCTCAGTCGACGTCAGCAGCGGTCCGCCAGCACTATACACAGTGCAGGTAGAGCACCGCTTTCCCCTCCTGAGACGTCTGACGGTTTGCCAGAATCTCTTCGAGGCAGTCCGAAAGTCTTTTTCCATGGCCTCTCCGAACTCCTCCCACACCCGAGTTTTTGCTTCAGCCACTGCCCGAGCCGCATTCCGCTTGGCCTGTCGATACCTGTCGGCTGCCTCCGGAGTCCCACAGGCTAACCAAGCCCGATAGGACTCCTTCTTCAGCCTGGTGGCTCCCTTCACCTCTGGTGTCCACCATTTGGTTCGGGGATTACCACCACGGCAGGCACCAACCACCTTGCGGCCGCAGCTCAATGCAGCAGCTTCGGCAATGGAGACGCTGAACATGGTCCATTCAGACTCAATGTCCCCAGTCTCCCTCGGAATGCTGTTGAAGCTCTGCCGGAGGTGTGCGTTGAAGATCTCGCGGACTGGGGCCTCTGCTAGACGTTCCCAGCACACCCTCACTACGCGTTTAGGTGCACCAGGTCTGTCCAGCGTCCTCCCCCGCCACCTGATCCAACTCACCACCAGGTGGTGATCAGTTGACAGCTCAGCCCCTCTCTTTACCCGAGTGTCCAGAACATATGGTCGCAGGTCTGCTGATACGATTACAAAATCGATCATCGACCTACGGCCTAGAGCGTCCTGGTGCCACGTGCACTTATGGACACTCTTATGTTCGAACAGGGTGTTCGTTATGGCCAAACTGTGATTAGCACAGAAGTCCAATAACAAAGCACCACTCGGGTTCAGATCAGGGAGGCCGTTCCTCCCAATCACGCCCCTCCAGGTCTCGCTGTCGTTACCCACGTGAGCATTGAAGTCTCCCAGCAGGACAACAGAGTCTCCAGGTGGAGCACCCTCCAGCACCCCCCCCCCAGGGACTCTAAGAAGGCTGGGTACTCTGAACTGCCACTCGGCGCATAAGCGCAGATGACAGTCAGGACCCGTTCCCCGACCCTAAGGCGCAGGGAACAAACCCTCTCGTCCACCGGGAAAAACCCCAATGTACCGGCAGCAAGCCGAGGGGATATTAGAATACCCACCCCAGCCCGCTGCCTCTCACCAGGGGCAACTCCAGACTGAGACAGAGTCCAGCCCCTCTCCAGGAGACTGGTTCCAGAGCCCAAGCCATGCGTAGAGGTGAGCCCGACTATATCTAGCCGGTACCTCTCAACCTCACGCACTAACTCAGGCTCCTTCCCCACCAGAGAGGTGACATTCCATGTCCCTATTGCCAGTCTTGGCAGCCGGGGGTCAGTCCGCCAGGGCCTCCGCTCCTGGCCGCCACCCGGCACACAATGCACCCGACCCCTATGGCGCCTCCTGCGGGTGGTGGGCCTGCGGGAGGATGGGCCCATGTCTCCTCTTCGGGCTGTGCCCGGCCGGGCCCCATGGACTAAGGCCCGGCCACCAGACGCTCGCCCTCGGGCACCCTCCCCGGGCCTGGCTCCAGGGCGGGGCCCTGGTAACCCTATCCCGGGCAGGGTAAACTGTTCCCTCGGTGTCCTTTTCATAAGGGTCTTATGAATTCATTATAGAATTATTAAAATAAATTGTTGCATTGTTTCCCAGATATCTGATGAACTTGGGTGTTTACACAAAAGCTGAATTCTTTACAAAGGACCTGTTACAAAGAATTAGAGAATTGCAAATTGTCTCTGTTTATTGCAAGAAATCAGATCAAACAAAATATTGTAACTGTTCTAAATCAAAGCAGCTTTCACCGTTTACTCTATAGTAAATGGCTTTTTGTTATTCTTAAAGAATTATACTTCTTTATTGAACACCACCATAAGAAGTCACACACAATTTCTGGTGATGTCAATAAGAAATATAACTGCATCTTTAAATGTTCCATAATTATGATGAACCACATTTTTGGTACAGTGACCACAAATCAAAATGAGACACAAACAGTTTCAGTCCACTGTTTGGCTTCTTCAGAGGGGAAAGGCCCCAAACCAAAAATTGCAGTCTCTTTGCAGGTGATCCCACCTCTTGTTGATAGAAATCAGCTGCAGCAGCACCAGTGGGCAGAAGAACCTTAGGAATTTTTACATGCACCCCCTTTAGTCAGTTCATTTGGTATTCCATTTCCTGCAGGACACGAACGATTGTTTAAAGGGGTTACAACTGCATGAGTTAAAATTTACTTACAATTTACTAAATCTAAAAAAAATTTCACTGGTGGTTTTGTTTTATTCACCAAAAATAAGATAACATGCCAAAGACCACCGTGTAAAAAAAACTGTAGAAATCACGTCCTGACTAGTTAATCTTTGAGTATTTGCTACCTCGCTTTCGACGGTCTCATCAATAAAATATGAATCATAGAAAACACATGAGAGATGAAATAATATAATATATTAAGAACAAAATGTATTGTCCCTTGATAATCCTATTTAATCTGATCAGCATTTAGCATTTGTCAAGGAAGTTGCTGATGAATGTAAACCTTGAGTTAAAGGACCTCTAGTGGTCAATCCCTGTACAGGTAAACGCTGCATTTGTGTTAATGACCAGTAAGCAGTGTTGGGTACGTTACTTTAAAATAGTAACTTAGTTACATTACTAGTTACTTCTCTCAAAAGTAACTCAGTTACTTCAAGTTACTCGTTACTTTCAAAGTAACTAGTTACTAGGGAAGGTAACTGGTTTTACTCCGAATTCTCTTGTTAATGTGTTTCTTCCATAACTTTGCCAGTCTTCTAGCTTGCTTACTTGCCACAAGTGCACTGTGCCACCTACCAATAGAAAGGAAAAGATAATGTGCATATTTCCACGAGAGAAATCCCACGCCTGGACCGTCATTGACTACTGCCATGATTCTAGCCTACGTCACAGTGTCATGTGCGCCTTTTACATCCAACACAAAAACTGCAGTCGTGGTGCTTTCGATTGTACTCAGAACTCGGAAATTCTGCCTTCTGAATTGGAAGATGTGGGTAACACCAGACTGCAGATGAGCTGCATACAGGGCTGGACTGGGACAAATAAATCGTCCCGGGCATTTTGACTAGATGGCCCTATAATGACCCACCATTATAGGAAAAATCATAAATCCTTTGAATGAAAACAAACGCTGTTGTGACAGTGATGTACACTGTTTTGATGGTATATATGCATCAATCTATCAATCGTTTGTTGTAAGATTCAGATAATTATTTTTTAAAAGCTAGACATTTTAAATGAGAATAAGAAAGAAAAGTATTTCTTTGTGCCCCCCTTTCCCTTTTAATGCCCTACATGGACCCCTGGCAACACTTTGCTAGACCCGCCCCTGCACAGTTACCAGCTGTCAGCTACCTAAAAAAGGATCCTGGGGTTATTTGTCTCTCAGAAACAGTTCATAACTTCCCTTCAACTCATTCATGTCACCTAAAAGGTAAACCTGTTTCTCCATCACAGCTCTGATGATCCAGTAAGGACATCTCCTGGTTTCATCTTCATGTTTCCCTCTCACCAGATAACCTGTAACGGCGGATATGTAAATCTAGCTCATACTCACGTAATATAACGTTTGTGCTCTTATTTTGGTAACTTCCTGTGTGACCGAAAATGAATTGTTTAATGGTAAACAACTTGATGTACAAAAAGAGACGGAAGAAAACGGAAAACTAATGCTAACGGAGAAAAGGGAGAGAAGAATATAGTTACATTGTACCAAAACGAATGGTTCTAGCTACAGTCGACAGGGGAACAAGGTTTGTAATGTATATGATTTAATTTGAGCAATCTGAAATGCATAATATGTATTATATAGTTTAATAGAAAACGGTTAGACCAGCGTAATGAGCGGTTAAGATGCTGTTACATGAATAATATGGTAATTGTTTTATTTGTTTGTCTAGCTCTTACGTTGGTTCGTTGTCTGATACACGGCAAGGAATAATAAAGGTCATTCAACAACCATCAGTTCTGGCCTTCTCAGTTCGACTGGATGCTACATAACCAAACCATATCATGACCAGCAGCTTTCTTGCAGCTGTGGCTCCAGCAAACATCAGCTGATAATAGAAATCAATATTAAATAAATTCTAACAACAGCTGATCAAGCTTAAACGTGCTGCTGTTGTTTAGCGCGACATCCGCTGGTTTCCTCTTTCGGCGCAAAGTGAGTGATAAACAAACAAGAGAGCTGATCACTGATCAGTTTTCATGATCGAAGTAGAAACGGGAGAGGGAGGGGGAGAGGATGAAAGAAGAAGAGGCAGCTGTGCAGCGTAAACACAGAATAACTCCAGCTTTGTGTCTTTTCCATTGTAGCTGAATTACGGGACAAACTGTTCCTTTTCACCTCAATAAGAAACGCGTAATATTTTCTCTGAATACCAGACAGGACGGTTGGCAACTCTAATAACTTATGAACAAAATAAAGTTCAACATCATTAGCTTCATAGCACCACCCAGCTGTATAGAAACTCCGTCATGCTAGCTAGCACGCAGTACGGAAAAAGTCAGAATAACGAAAATAAACTCCACCTAAACTTGGTTCATATCTGACCCAGAGAGACTGCAGGTCATAACTTCTTACCTGAAGTTCAGTTCGCACTTGGACCAGCGGCCGCCTCGGGTCTCTTTTCCTTCTGCGTCCCTTTTCCTTCATCCACCTGCTGGCTTCCACTAAAGGGGTTACAACTGCATGAGTTACAATTTACTTACAATTTACTAAATCCCACGTGAAAGGCTCTTTCACATAGGATTTTTTTTTCACTGGTGGTTTTGTTTTATTCACCAAAAATAAGATAACATGCCAAAGACCACCCTGTAAAAAAAACAACAAAACAAAACTGTAGAAATGTAGAAATCACGTCCTTAATCTTTGAGTATTTGCTACCTCGCTTTCCACGGTCTCATCAATAAAATATGAATCATAGAAAACACATGAGAGATGAAATAATATGATATTAAGAACAAAATGTATTGTCCCTTGATAATCCTATTTAATCTGATCAGCATTTAGCATTTGTCAAGGAAGTTGCTGATGAATGTAAACCTTGAGTAAAAGGACCTCTAGTGGTCAATCTCTGTACAGGTAAACGCTGCATTTGTGTTAATGACCAGTAAGAGCTTAAAATTTGTTTTTAAAACCAGAGCGACCCATAAAAATAGATCCAAGACTTAAAAATAAAGTATAAAATAAACTAATCAGGAAAAAAAGGAGAAGACTAAAACACTGGCTTCCAATCACCAATATCACTTAAGTGCGCACAGTGCCACGGCCACTCAGCACAGTCACATTTGAAACAACAATAATCTGTTAAAAGCTACATAAATTATAACCCACTAAGTTTTAGCACTTACCCTGGTATAGAAAATGAAACAAACACACACCATTATTTATTGATTTATTTTTTTTATTAAGTAATGTTTTTTCAGTTGAAGCCATTTAAAGTCTATTTAATAATGCTGTGTTAGAACAGGCACTTTAAAGCTCTTTGTACTGTAAGCTTAAAACCCCACAGTATTAGAGAGAAAACCCCAGCAATCAAACGATCCCCTATGAGCAAGCACTAAGGCGACGGTGGGAAGGAAAAACTCCCTTTTAAGAGGAAGAAACCTTCAGCAGAACCAGACTCAGGGAGGGGCAGCCTTCTGCTGTGACTGGCTGGGGGCATAATTGTGATGTAATTTTATGCTAAGGAAACTGAATTTTAAGAGAAAAATGATGCAACAGCATGTGCTGTTTGTTTGTTAACTTAGTGATTTACGATGTAGTGTATGAAAAATGGTATAAAAGTAAAAATTACAATTACAAAAATCACACATATTACTGTACCTATTATACAAATTGGACTTAAAAGTCTTCTGATTGTTTGATTCAGGGCTGAAATTCCTGTCTGGGCAAGGGAAAACACATATTGAACAATTGCTGTGAACAGATTGTTCAATAAGGTAAATGGTGCTAGACAAATATTAAGGATGTGCCTGGTGACAAAAATGACTCCTTGGCCCACAGACACAACTAGAGCTCTAATAAAGGGATAAAAGGCTGAAAGATTTCTGTGAACTCTGGAAAGAACAGTTTCTTCATCCTCTCTTTGACGACTTCTTTGGACAATATTTTGTTCATTCTCTTCAGATCTGTTATCTGAAGAGTCAGGAAGGCCAACATTGGTGGGTGAGGTAAAAGGCACTCGAAAAATATTAAAGATGTGCCTGTTCACAAAAAATATTCTTCGGGCCACAGACACAATTGGCATTCTAATGAAGGAATAAAAACCTGAAAGGTTTGTGTAAACTCTGGAAACAATAGTTTCTTCGTCCTGTCCTTGAAGAGTTCCTTGGGCAACATTTTGTTCATTGTCTTCAGATCTGCTATCTGAAGAGTCAGGAAGGCCAACATTGAATACATCAATGCTGTAACTTTCATTGTTGGGAGACACTTCATGTCCACAGTTGTTTATGGAAACACTTGTTGTAGGAACCTCAGTTATTTCAGAGGTGGGTAAGGTAAAAGGCACTGGACCATTATTAAGGACGTGCCTGCTGACAAAATGTATTCTTCGGCCCACAGACACAATGCTGTAAATCTCATTACTCAAAGACTCGTCACGTTCAAAATTAATTAGAGAAACATTCGTTGTAGCAACCTCAGTTGTTTCAAAAGTGGGTGAACGTTCAGTTTCACTAGTGATTAAGGCAAATATTGCTTGACCAAAATTAACGAGTTGCCTGGTGACATAAAATGTTGCTTGGCCCACAGAGTCAACTGGAGCTGTAATAACAGAAAAAAGAGCTGAAAGAGATGTTTGAAGTTGGGAAAAACTAGCTTCTTCTTGCTCTCTTTGGACACTGTCTGGTACAACATCTTCAGATCCATTAATATCGGAAGATTCAGGAATGTCACCATTGAATAAGTTAGTGCTATAACTATCACTAGCTGGAAACTCGTCATCTTCAGTGTTGTTCATATAAACACTGGTTGTAGGAGTCTCATCTGTTTTAAAGGTGGGTAAACATTCAGTTTCTCTAGTGGGTGAAGGAAATGGGGCAAATGGTGCTCGACCAATATTAAGGAGGTGCCTGGTGATAAAAGCTTCTCTAAGGCCCACAGGCACATCTGGAACTCTACAAGAGGAATAAAGATTTGGAACATTTGTTTGAACTCCAAAAGAAATAGTTTCTTCTTCCTCTGTTTGAAGACTGCCTGGGACAACATTTTGTTCATTACCTTCAGGTCCGTTATCTGAAGGATCAGGAAGGACGGCACTGAATAAGTCAGTGCTGTTGTAACTTTCAGTGGTGGGAGACTCTTCAGGTTCATAGTTGTTTGTAGAAAGACTGGTTGTAGGAACCTGATCTGTTTCAGAGGTGTGTGCATTTTCATCAGTGTTTACAGAAACACTAGTTGTAGGAATCTCAGATGTTTCAGAGGGGTGTAATTGTTCATCTCTGGAATTAGGTATCAGTAAGAACCCATCAGGGTCCAAATAACATTCGTCAAGCACCTCAAAGCCGTCAGTATCTGAAGAATTTGTATGACTGAACACTGAGCGCCACATATTTGTAAACAGAGGAGATAGGGTTCAGTAGAGATAAACTATATGCTCTAACCTTTAGACGATTGTTAGAAGACTATAGAATCAGCGTTAATTTTGTTAAAATGTGTTTTCAACACTAGGTGTAGTAGAGTGCCTTACCTTGGGGGTAAATATGAGCTCGCGTTCTAAGGCGCGAGCTCATATTTATAGCCTCACAGCAGTGTGACGTTAAGGCACACGTGCCGTGACGTCACAGTACGCTTACTCTTTGAAATTCATTCGGTCACAAAACGTCTTGAACCTTCACCTCCCTGAACGTTGGTATTAACTACGGAAGCGTAGAGCTGCCACCCAGGCAAAAGAAAAATACAAGTGTATCACGTTATAACGTGAAAGGTTTATTGTTCTAACAAGATACTTTTCCTGTTTGTACAATATACTATCATGTTTGTACAATATACTTTTCACGTTTGAACAACATAATATCACGTTATTACAATATACATAATTATCACGTTCGTACAATATAATTATCACGTTCGTACAATATAAATATTATATTGTACGAACGTGATCATATATTGTACAAACGTAAAAAAAAAATACCATTACAATAACATTTTTTATTGTAAGAACGTAAAACGTGTTGCATTCGGAAACCCAAATCCATGGTAGTTGTGGAGAGTGCACGCTCGTCAGAACTGGCACTTAACTTTGAATGCCCTGCTTTCAACATGGACACAAACACTGATAGCCCACTTCTGAGATTTCTTCGGAATCGTGGTGTACCTGAGGACTGTCTCTTACGAATGCTACAAGAACACGTAAGTGCACTCTTGAGGGGGTAACTTGTAAAACTCGCTTTTTACGAAGTTACAGCGTCTAAAAATGTGACATATTGCTAAGTTAGCAACCACAGCGGTTTTCGCTTCTCTCGCTTTGACTGCGTAAGGACGTAACGGTAGGCTGCATTGGTGTGGATCTTTAATATGGAATGGAAAATGTAAAACAAATTAACCCGCTGTATAAAACTGGGTCGTTGTATGACCACATGTTACTACTTAACCCGTATGCAGATTCCAGGTTTCTTAAATATATCGCTATATTATGTGATGCACAATGTTTCCTTGTTTATCTAAAAACAAATGAATTAAACTGTGTTTATATTGATATTTGTCTTCAATTAAAAAAAAAAACAGTGAGTTCAACCCTTTGTGCTCTGTGCAACTGAAAGATACGTGAATACTAATTTACTTTTTCAAAGGTGGGCGTTGTATATACTGTAATATTTCTATTAATAACATGTTAGAGAATCTCATTAATGTTGCTGCCATAGAGAGAGGAAAAGAATAAATGCTAAATATTGATGGCTGCCACTAAAATAATAACAGACAATTATCAAAACACATGTGAAATTTACATACATTTTTTTAGTGAGGTACCTCATGTGGTGTGGCAGCAGGTATACCTTGTACTTCTGTATAGTAATAAATATCCCTGTTATTACAGATTGATGCCACAGTGATTGATTTCATGGATGACAAGACCCTGTCTGATTACATCCCAACATATGGTGACCGGATAGCTGCCAGACGGTTCTGCTTGGAAAACAGTGGTGCAAGTACTAAGGAATCAAGAAAAAACTCATTGCTCGAAAAATTGAAGGAAAAGATGGGAATCAATGAAAATGAGAAGAAACCTGATCATGAGGAGGCATTTGTTTCTAAGAGAAAAAGAACATATGCAAAAAACAACAAATGGGCTGAGAAAAAGACACGAAAAATTGAGTTAGGGTGGATCCATGAAGGTAAGCAAGTGAGAAAGCGCAGAGGAGGAGGAACAAGGACCTTTGATGTGCCCAAAGACTCCAAAAAAGCTGACATATTACAGTATGCTAAAGATCTTTTCTTTCCAAGTGGAAAAAGCAAATTTGGAAGATGGGAAGTGTTCAGTCATGACATATTAGACTATCAGGAAGAGGCCGTATTTGATGAAGATGTCACAGTTGGAGAACTCTATTCAGCACTTAAAATGGGAATGTTGAGATTTTACTTGTGCACAAGAAGATTTTCCAATGATGAAGATGATGAAGAAGTTTATGATAGAGGGAAAACACATGTAAACAATGTTACACAACTGACTGACTCACATCAAGGAGATGAAGAAGCTTCTCACACTGTTGTGATCTCATCATCAGAATCTAGGAATGCTGATGAAGATGTATTATTAGACACATCTGAGGTAATGATTGGACCCTACCTTGGAGAGCCTCTGCCTTGTCAACTTGATGACACTGTAATAGATGAACCATTCCTGCAGTTTGAGGAAGATGATCTGGTCATCACATCCATTACACTTCCTCCAACAAACACAGCAGTCAGTAGTCCAGAAACATCTATAAGCAATGAAGCAATAAGCTCTGCAGGATCATATGATGTTGTCTGTGTTACCATCAAACTTCACAGGGTTACTATTCTGGAGGAGATGATCAGCCAGTTCAAAGATCCAACACTCCTCATACACCCTCTAAAATACACCTACATTGATGAAAAAGGAGCTGACGCAGATGGCGTATCAAGAGATGTGTATGCTGCATTTTGGTCAGAGTTTGTGGACAACACAGCTGAAGGAGAGGAGTTCAGAGTGCCATCACTGTCTCCTAAATGGCAGGAAGAAGAGTGGAAATCCATGGGTAGAATTTTACTGAAGGGATTTCAAGACCATGGATATTTCCCTTGTCGCCTTGCTCCTGTTTTCACAGTGGCACTCATCTTCGGTGAGAATCAAGTATCAGATGATCTGCTGTTTGAAAGTCTTCTCTTTTACCTAAGTCAATCAGATAGGGATCTGATAACAAGGGCACTAAAAGAAGATCTTTCAGATGAAGACAGGGATGAAGTGCTGGATCTCATGGATCGCCTGGATGTATCAGTGCTTCCAACCAAAGAGAACTTAAAAGGCCTTCTTCTGAAAGTCGCACACAAACAATTAATCCAAAAACCAGCATATGCCGCAGAGAAAATGTCCTTAGTTGCAAGCTACTTCCTAAAAGAAGCTTTTCAAAGCCCACAAGATGTCCTACAAATGTATGAGGATAAAAAGCCAACAACGAGAAAGCTTTTGAAGTTGCTTACTGCCTCTCCCACCACTCAAGCAGAGAAGCAGAGCTTCAGATTTCTGCACCAGTACATCAGAGGACTTGACGATACAGGGCTCAGAAGGATGTTCAGGTTTCTTACTGGGTCAGATGTCATCTGTGTTGACAAGGTTGAGGTACTGTTCACGCCTGTGGATGGACTGGCACGACGACCTGTGGCACACACATGCGGCCCTCTTCTGGAACTACCATGGACATACACGTCCTACCCAGAACTACGAAATGAACTGAACAATGTTTTGGCTGCTAAAAGCTCTTATGAGTTCAGCATAGCTTGATTAAAGTCCATCATGTTTAAACCAAAGAATGAAAGGTTTGCACTAACAATGACTGGCTATGAAGCTCTAAAGTTTGTTAAACCCACAAACAGGGAACACATCATTGTATAAAAAAAGAAAGAGCTTAAATTTCAGGGAAGTGTTTTATTTCATATTTGAATTTATTTTCAAAAATTGTGGATAACATCAATTTGTTTCCACCATGAAAAATGTAAATTTCAGTTTAAATTTTCATACTTAAAAGTTTTACTAGTTTAAATGTTAACTAATTATGTTTAATAAGTTCATATGGTTAGCAGCAAGTGGTGAACTATGCTTATTATTAGTTCTTATCATGTGTCAAGGTCCTTTTCCACAGGTCTGTGGTGCAGTTTTGTAGGATACAAGATGTCTGCTAGAGGGGATGTTTTGTTTAGTAATAATTCAAAAGACTTAATATTAATTATTTTCAAGTATATTTTTTTTACCTTTCCACCAGTCATTTGTTTAGAACATATTTTAAGGGAATAACTTTGGAAGGCAATGTGTTTGATGCAATAGTTGACTGGAATAAAAGACAGAAAATTGGCACATAAGTTAAGTTTTGTAGTGTTTATCAAGAGTCCGTGTTTTCTTCTCCTTGAACACAAATAAAAGGGAGGTTAACATCTAACACTATTTGTTAATTATTAAATAATGCAGAATTTGTACATTTACCAGTTTACAAGAAACTGTTCGTGGATGAATAGCAGTTGCACAATGTGTTCAGTAAAATTGAAAACAATATTTCATGAATGATAATGTATAGGATCAGCAGTTTAAAAAATGTTTTTTTGACAGTCTTAAAACAGAAATCAGATATAATAGAAATTCCGTTAAAAAATAATTGGAAATGCCAAAAGGTTGGAGTACGCAGATTTGGTTAAATATATTTAGACATGCTTGCTTGCTACTATCTTGAACCGAAAATCCAAACAAAATAATAATGAATGTCTTTTCTATTGTTTATTGCACAAATAAAACATTGTACCCAAAAATATATGCGTAAAAATTCCCAAAGCCCAATTATATTTAGGTTTATAAGTCCTTCAGTATATAGGCTCTCAGGAAGAGATACAGTTCAATGGATTCATCTGCTGTGCTTGGTGGAAGTAAGAAGTTCTCTGACATTATAAGGCAACACAAGCTGAAAACGGTTTCATCACAGGTATAAGGTCCTCTCTGTTGACATTCTTGCTTACAAGCATCCACTGCCTCCCAAGAAACCTCTTTCAGATGATCCTGTCCTCCAAAGAGATGAGGGATGGTGTACATGAGAATCGGACGTCCACTTGGAGCAACTGCATTTCTGCTTCTGCGTATTAGATGGGTGTTCCACATATGTGCAACTTGCTGCAGCTCTTCCTATTAAATATTAAAAATTAAAAAATCTCATATCAGTAAAAGAACACATTTCTCTTGGCTCAACATGTTACCCAAAACGGCGCTGGCACGGCTGGCAGCCTTAACCCAATTTCCCTCGGGATGAATAAAGTACGATCAATCAATCAATCAATCAATCAATCAATCAATCAATCAATCAATCAATCAATCAATCAATCAATCAATCAAAAGCACCACACAATGACAGTCGGAAAAACAGAGTTTATCAAAAATACTCAACAACAAGAATAACAGTGGTAGACACGTGATACTTTGGAAAATTTTAAGTAATTATTAAACGTGAATTGTTTTAGACAGTGCGATTTTATGTTTCTGGCCAGTGAAATATGCATTTTTTTTCATATCCTCAACGGAGTGATAATAGGGATGGTGCATGGTAGGTGTTAAAGCAAACTTTTTATTCTCTCTCCGTGTCTCTCTTTCTCTCTAACACACACACACACACACACACACACACACACACACACACACACACACACACACACACAATGACTCATTAAAAGAATATAAACATGGTTACATACCTCGATGACGTTCAGGCACGTAAACAATATGAGCTGCTTGTCCAAAAAACATCCAGAAAAGCAATCATGGTCTTTTAGTTCCTGGAGACGATTTATCCAGTGCTGAGCATGATGTCGTCTCAGAAAGGCCCACCAGCCTTCAATACGCTGATTGTGATTGCTGGATCCAGTAATAAAACAGTTTCTGACGTTCGGATCCATAGTCCAGCGCAAGAATCGTTGCATCTCGGCCATTATGACATTTTCTGTTCCCAAATCAGAGCGAATCCTAGCAGGTGTTCCCATCCTCTTTTCAACTTCTGCTATGAAATATCCAGCAATGACTTTGGGATCATTGTTTGTTGAATAGGCATGAAGCCAAATCATAACTCTCGAAAACCCATCAATAGCTCCATTTATACAGATTCCAAAAGGCTTCAGTTTGTCATAGGAGTCAACATGCCACATGAAATTTGGTCCAGGATTTACATACGTGCGTCGCATTAGGCGATTTCTGCGTCGTTGCTCAACACCGTAAGGGTCAAGATATTTCAGTAAATGTCTCACAGTACTCTGCGTGACAACATAACCTGCCTGAATGCAGTTCAGGTGATGTAGTTTGTATCCATGGAGCCTCCCATGTCCCTCCAGTTGATCAATAAGAAATCGTGCCACCTCAATCGGATCGGACTCATTCTTTCTCCTGTACAGTCCCATGCGTTTTAGGTTTCTTCTAAGTGTCCGCATGCTTATCACAATACTGTCCAAACTGCTCAATAACAGCAAAATCTCCCCATGCCTCAATCCAAGCATAAAATAGAACTTAATTAATTCCAATAAACGAGCCATTTTCTCGCACTCTGATCTGCACTGTCACCCACTTCACTATGTTTTACACTTCCGTATCTTTACGGCAATATATCATGCTCGAACAATAAAATATATGTTATAACGTGAAAATTTTATTGTTCAAACAATATAATTATCACGTTCGTACAATATAATATTTATATTGTACGAACGTGATAATTATATTGTACGAACGTGATAATTATGTATATTGTAATAACGTGATATTATGTTGTTCAAACGTGAAAAGTATATTGTACAAACATGATAGTATATTGTACAAACAGGAAAAGTATCTTGTTAGAACAATAAACCTTTCACGTTATAACGTGATACACTTGTATTTTTCTTTTGCCTGGGTGGCAGCTCTACGCTTCCGTAGTTAATACCAACGTTCAGGGAGGTGAAGGTTCAAGACGTTTTGTGACCGAATGAATTTCAAAGAGTAAGCGTACTGTGACGTCACGGCACGTGTGCCTTAACGTCACACTGCTGTGAGGCTATAAATATGAGCTCGCGCCTTAGAACGCGAGCTCATATTTACCCCCAAGGTAAGGCACTCTACTACACCTAGTGTTGAAAACACATTTTAACAAAATTAACGCTGATTCTATAGTCTTCTAACAATCGTCTAAAGGTTAGAGCATATAGTTTATCTCTACTGAACCCTATCTCCTCTGTTTACAAATATGTGGCGCTCAGTGTTCAGTCGTACAAATTCTTCAGATACTGACGGCTTTGAGGTGCTTGACGAATGTTATTTGGACCCTGATGGGTTCTTACTGATACCTAATTCCAGAGATGAACAATCACACCCCTCTGAAACATCTGAGATTCCTACAACTAGTGTTTCTGTAAACACTGATGAAAATGCACACACCTCTGAAACAGATCAGGTTCCTACAACCAGTCTTTCTACAAACAACTATGAACCTGAAGAGTCTCCCACCACTGAAAGTTACAACAGCACTGACTTATTCAGTGCCGTCCTTCCTGATCCTTCAGATAACGGACCTGAAGGTAATGAACAAAATGTTGTCCCAGGCAGTCTTCAAACAGAGGAAGAAGAAACTATTTCTTTTGGAGTTCAAACAAATGTTCCAAATCTTTATTCCTCTTGTAGAGTTCCAGATGTGCCTGTGGGCCTTAGAGAAGCTTTTATCACCAGGCACCTCCTTAATATTGGTCGAGCACCATTTGCCCCATTTCCTTCACCCACTAGAGAAACTGAATGTTTACCCACCTTTAAAACAGATGAGACTCCTACAACCAGTGTTTATATGAACAACACTGAAGATGACGAGTTTCCAGCTAGTGATAGTTATAGCACTAACTTATTCAATGGTGACATTCCTGAATCTTCCGATATTAATGGATCTGAAGATGTTGTACCAGACAGTGTCCAAAGAGAGCAAGAAGAAGCTAGTTTTTCCCAACTTCAAACATCTCTTTCAGCTCTTTTTTCTGTTATTACAGCTCCAGTTGACTCTGTGGGCCAAGCAACATTTTATGTCACCAGGCAACTCGTTAATTTTGGTCAAGCAATATTTGCCTTAATCACTAGTGAAACTGAACGTTCACCCACTTTTGAAACAACTGAGGTTGCTACAACGAATGTTTCTCTAATTAATTTTGAACGTGACGAGTCTTTGAGTAATGAGATTTACAGCATTGTGTCTGTGGGCCGAAGAATACATTTTGTCAGCAGGCACGTCCTTAATAATGGTCCAGTGCCTTTTACCTTACCCACCTCTGAAATAACTGAGGTTCCTACAACAAGTGTTTCCATAAACAACTGTGGACATGAAGTGTCTCCCAACAATGAAAGTTACAGCATTGATGTATTCAATGTTGGCCTTCCTGACTCTTCAGATAGCAGATCTGAAGACAATGAACAAAATGTTGCCCAAGGAACTCTTCAAGGACAGGACGAAGAAACTATTGTTTCCAGAGTTTACACAAACCTTTCAGGTTTTTATTCCTTCATTAGAATGCCAATTGTGTCTGTGGCCCGAAGAATATTTTTTGTGAACAGGCACATCTTTAATATTTTTCGAGTGCCTTTTACCTCACCCACCAATGTTGGCCTTCCTGACTCTTCAGATAACAGATCTGAAGAGAATGAACAAAATATTGTCCAAAGAAGTCGTCAAAGAGAGGATGAAGAAACTGTTCTTTCCAGAGTTCACAGAAATCTTTCAGCCTTTTATCCCTTTATTAGAGCTCTAGTTGTGTCTGTGGGCCAAGGAGTCATTTTTGTCACCAGGCACATCCTTAATATTTGTCTAGCACCATTTACCTTATTGAACAATCTGTTCACAGCAATTGTTCAATATGTGTTTTCCCTTGCCCAGACAGGAATTTCAGCCCTGAATCAAACAATCAGAAGACTTTTAAGTCCAATTTGTATAATAGGTACAGTAATATGTGTGATTTTTGTAATTGTAATTTTTACTTTTATACCATTTTTCATACACTACATCGTAAATCACTAAGTTAACAAACAAACAGCACATGCTGTTGCATCATTTTTCTCTTAAAATTCAGTTTCCTTAGCATAAAATTACATCACAATTATGCCCCCAGCCAGTCACAGCAGAAGGCTGCCCCTCCCTGAGTCTGGTTCTGCTGAAGGTTTCTTCCTCTTAAAAGGGAGTTTTTCCTTCCCACCGTCGCCTTAGTGCTTGCTCATAGGGGATCGTTTGATTGCTGGGGTTTTCTCTCTAATACTGTGGGGTTTTAACCTTACAGTACAAAGAGCTTTAAAGTGCCTGTTCTAACACAGCATTATTAAATAGACTTTAAATGGCTTCAACTGAAAAAACATTACTTAATAAAAAAAAAGTAAATCAATAAATAATGGTGTGTGTTTGTTTCATTTTCTATACCAGGGTAAGTGCTAAAACTTAGTGGGTTATAATTTATGTAGCTTTTAACAGATTATTGTTGTTTCAAATGTGACTGTGCTGAGTGGCCGTGGCACTGTGCGCACTTAAGTGATATTGGTGATTGGAAGCCAGTGTTTTAGTCTTCTCCTTTTTTTCCTGATTAGTTTATTTTATACTTTATTTTTAAGTCTTGGATCTATTTTTATGGGTCGCTCTGGTTTTAAAAACAAATTTTAAGCTCTTACTGGTCATTAACACAAATGCAGCGTTTACCTGTACAGAGATTGACCACTAGAGGTCCTTTTACTCAAGGTTTACATTCATCAGCAACTTCCTTGACAAATGCTAAATGCTGATCAGATTAAATAGGATTATCAAGGGACAATACATTTTGTTCTTAATATCATATTATTTCATCTCTCATGTGTTTTCTATGATTCATATTTTATTGATGAGACCGTGGAAAGCGAGGTAGCAAATACTCAAAGATTAAGGACGTGATTTCTACATTTCTACAGTTTTGTTTTGTTGTTTTTTTTACAGGGTGGTCTTTGGCATGTTATCTTATTTTTGGTGAATAAAACAAAACCACCAGTGAAAAAAAAATCCTATGTGAAAGAGCCTTTCACGTGGGATTTAGTAAATTGTAAGTAAATTGTAACTCATGCAGTTGTAACCCCTTTAGTGGAAGCCAGCAGGTGGATGAAGGAAAAGGGACGCAGAAGGAAAAGAGACCCGAGGCGGCCGCTGGTCCAAGTGCGAACTGAACTTCAGGTAAGAAGTTATGACCTGCAGTCTCTCTGGGTCAGATATGAACCAAGTTTAGGTGGAGTTTATTTTCGTTATTCTGACTTTTTCCGTACTGCGTGCTAGCTAGCATGACGGAGTTTCTATACAGCTGGGTGGTGCTATGAAGCTAATGATGTTGAACTTTATTTTGTTCATAAGTTATTAGAGTTGCCAACCGTCCCGTCTGGTATTCAGAGAAAATATTACGCGTTTCTTATTGAGGTGAAAAGGAACAGTTTGTCCCGTAATTCAGCTACAATGGAAAAGGCACAAAGCTGGAGTTATTCTGTGTTTACGCTGCACAGCTGCCTCTTCTTCTTTCATCCTCTCCCCCTCCCTCTCCCGTTTCTACTTCGATCATGAAAACTGATCAGTGATCAGCTCTCTTGTTTGTTTATCACTCACTTTGCGCCGAAAGAGGAAACCAGCGGATGTCGCGCTAAACAACAGCAGCACGTTTAAGCTTGATCAGCTGTTGTTAGAATTTATTTAATATTGATTTCTATTATCAGCTGATGTTTGCTGGAGCCACAGCTGCAAGAAAGCTGCTGGTCATGATATGGTTTGGTTATGTAGCATCCAGTCGAACTGAGAAGGCCAGAACTGATGGTTGTTGAATGACCTTTATTATTCCTTGCCGTGTATCAGACAACGAACCAACGTAAGAGCTAGACAAACAAATAAAACAATTACCATATTATTCATGTAACAGCATCTTAACCGCTCATTACGCTGGTCTAACCGTTTTCTATTAAACTATATAATACATATTATGCATTTCAGATTGCTCAAATTAAATCATATACATTACAAACCTTGTTCCCCTGTCGACTGTAGCTAGAACCATTCGTTTTTGTACAATGTAACTATATTCTTCTCTCCCTTTTCTCCGTTAGCATTAGTTTTCCGTTTTCTTCCGTCTCTTTTTGTACATCAAGTTGTTTACCATTAAACAATTCATTTTCGGTCACACAGGAAGTTACCAAAATAAGAGCACAAACGTTATATTACGTGAGTATGAGCTAGATTTACATATCCGCCGTTACAGGTTATCTGGTGAGAGGGAAACATGAAGATGAAACCAGGAGATGTCCTTACTGGATCATCAGAGCTGTGATGGAGAAACAGGTTTACCTTTTAGGTGACATGAATGAGTTGAAGGGAAGTTATGAACTGTTTCTGAGAGACAAATAACCCCAGGATCCTTTTTTAGGTAGCTGACAGCTGGTAACTGTGCAGGGGCGGGTCTAGCAAAGTGTTGCCAGGGGTCCATGTAGGGCATTAAAAGGGAAAGGGGGGCACAAAGAAATACTTTTCTTTCTTATTCTCATTTAAAATGTCTAGCTTTTAAAAAATAATTATCTGAATCTTACAACAAACGATTGATAGATTGATGCATATATACCATCAAAACAGTGTACATCACTGTCACAACAGCGTTTGTTTTCATTCAAAGGATTTATGATTTTTCCTATAATGGTGGGTCATTATAGGGCCATCTAGTCAAAATGCCCGGGACGATTTATTTGTCCCAGTCCAGCCCTGTATGCAGCTCATCTGCAGTCTGGTGTTACCCACATCTTCCAATTCAGAAGGCAGAATTTCCGAGTTCTGAGTACAATCGAAAGCACCACGACTGCAGTTTTTGTGTTGGATGTAAAAGGCGCACATGACACTGTGACGTAGGCTAGAATCATGGCAGTAGTCAATGACGGTCCAGGCGTGGGATTTCTCTCGTGGAAATATGCACATTATCTTTTCCTTTCTATTGGTAGGTGGCACAGTGCACTTGTGGCAAGTAAGCAAGCTAGAAGACTGGCAAAGTTATGGAAGAAACACATTAACAAGAGAATTCGGAGTAAAACCAGTTACCTTCCCTAGTAACTAGTTACTTTGAAAGTAACGAGTAACTTGAAGTAACTGAGTTACTTTTGAGAGAAGTAACTAGTAATGTAACTAAGTTACTATTTTAAAGTAACGTACCCAACACTGCTTACTGGTCATTAACACAAATGCAGCGTTTACCTGTACAGGGATTGACCACTAGAGGTCCTTTAACTCAAGGTTTACATTCATCAGCAACTTCCTTGACAAATGCTAAATGCTGATCAGATTAAATAGGATTATCAAGGGACAATACATTTTGTTCTTAATATATTATATTATTTCATCTCTCATGTGTTTTCTATGATTCATATTTTATTGATGAGACCGTCGAAAGCGAGGTAGCAAATACTCAAAGATTAACTAGTCAGGACGTGATTTCTACAGTTTTTTTTACACGGTGGTCTTTGGCATGTTATCTTATTTTTGGTGAATAAAACAAAACCACCAGTGAAATTTTTTTTAGATTTAGTAAATTGTAAGTAAATTTTAACTCATGCAGTTGTAACCCCTTTAAACAATCGTTCGTGTCCTGCAGGAAATGGAATACCAAATGAACTGACTAAAGGGGGTGCATGTAAAAATTCCTAAGGTTCTTCTGCCCACTGGTGCTGCTGCAGCTGATTTCTATCAACAAGAGGTGGGATCACCTGCAAAGAGACTGCAATTTTTGGTTTGGGGCCTTTCCCCTCTGAAGAAGCCAAACAGTGGACTGAAACTGTTTGTGTCTCATTTTGATTTGTGGTCACTGTACCAAAAATGTGGTTCATCATAATTATGGAACATTTAAAGATGCAGTTATATTTCTTATTGACATCACCAGAAATTGTGTGTGACTTCTTATGGTGGTGTTCAATAAAGAAGTATAATTCTTTAAGAATAACAAAAAGCCATTTACTATAGAGTAAACGGTGAAAGCTGCTTTGATTTAGAACAGTTACAATATTTTGTTTGATCTGATTTCTTGCAATAAACAGAGACAATTTGCAATTCTCTAATTCTTTGTAACAGGTCCTTTGTAAAGAATTCAGCTTTTGTGTAAACACCCAAGTTCATCAGATATCTGGGAAACAATGCAACAATTTATTTTAATAATTCTATAATGAATTCATAAGACCCTTATGAAAAGGACACCGAGGGAACAGTTTACCCTGCCCGGGATAGGGTTACCAGGGCCCCGCCCTGGAGCCAGGCCCGGGGAGGGTGCCCGAGGGCGAGCGTCTGGTGGCCGGGCCTTAGTCCATGGGGCCCGGCCGGGCACAGCCCGAAGAGGAGACATGGGCCCATCCTCCCGCAGGCCCACCACCCGCAGGAGGCGCCATAGGGGTCGGGTGCATTGTGTGCCGGGTGGCGGCCAGGAGCGGAGGCCCTGGCGGACTGACCCCCGGCTGCCAAGACTGGCAATAGGGACATGGAATGTCACCTCTCTGGTGGGGAAGGAGCCTGAGTTAGTGCGTGAGGTTGAGAGGTACCGGCTAGATATAGTCGGGCTCACCTCTACGCATGGCTTGGGCTCTGGAACCAGTCTCCTGGAGAGGGGCTGGACTCTGTCTCAGTCTGGAGTTGCCCCTGGTGAGAGGCAGCGGGCTGGGGTGGGTATTCTAATATCCCCTCGGCTTGCTGCCGGTACATTGGGGTTTTTCCCGGTGGACGAGAGGGTTTGTTCCCTGCGCCTTAGGGTCGGGGAACGGGTCCTGACTGTCATCTGCGCTTATGCGCCGAGTGGCAGTTCAGAGTACCCAGCCTTCTTAGAGTCCCTGGGGGGGGGTGCTGGAGGGTGCTCCACCTGGAGACTCTGTTGTCCTGCTGGGAGACTTCAATGCTCACGTGGGTAACGACAGCGAGACCTGGAGGGGCGTGATTGGGAGGAACGGCCTCCCTGATCTGAACCCGAGTGGTGCTTTGTTATTGGACTTCTGTGCTAATCACAGTTTGGCCATAACGAACACCCTGTTCGAACATAAGAGTGTCCATAAGTGCACGTGGCACCAGGACGCTCTAGGCCGTAGGTCGATGATCGATTTTGTAATCGTATCAGCAGACCTGCGACCATATGTTCTGGACACTCGGGTAAAGAGAGGGGCTGAGCTGTCAACTGATCACCACCTGGTGGTGAGTTGGATCAGGTGGCGGGGGAGGACGCTGGACAGACCTGGTGCACCTAAACGCGTAGTGAGGGTGTGCTGGGAACGTCTAGCAGAGGCCCCAGTCCGCGAGATCTTCAACGCACACCTCCGGCAGAGCTTCACCAGCATTCCGAGGGAGACTGGGGACATTGAGTCTGAATGGACCATGTTCAGCGTCTCCATTGCCGAAGCTGCTGCATTGAGCTGCGGCCGCAAGGTGGTTGGTGCCTGCCGTGGTGGTAATCCCCGAACCAAATGGTGGACACCAGAGGTGAAGGGAGCCACCAGGCTGAAGAAGGAGTCCTATCGGGCTTGGTTAGCCTGTGGGACTCCGGAGGCAGCCGACAGGTATCGACAGGCCAAGCGGAATGCGGCTCGGGCAGTGGCTGAAGCAAAAACTCGGGTGTGGGAGGAGTTCGGAGAGGCCATGGAAAAAGACTTTCGGACTGCCTCGAAGAGATTCTGGCAAACCGTCAGACGTCTCAGGAGGGGAAAGCGGTGCTCTACCTGCACTGTGTATAGTGCTGGCGGACCGCTGCTGACGTCGACTGAGAAAATTGTCAGGCGGTGGAAGGAATACTTCGAGGACCTCCTTAATCCCACTGACACGTCTTCCGAGGAGGAAGCAGAGTCTGGGGACGAGGGGAATGACCCGCCAATTTCCGGGGGCGAGGTCACTGAGGCAGTTAAACAACTCCTTGGTGGCAGAGCCCCTGGTGTTGATGAGGTCCGCCCCCGAGTTCCTGAAGGCTCTGGACGTTGTAGGGCTGTCCTGGTTGACACGCCTCTGCAATGTTGCGTGGAGATCAGGGGCAGTACCTGTGGACTGGCAGACCGGGGTGGTGGTCCCCATCTTTAAGAAGGGGGACCGGAGGGTGTGTTCCAACTACAGGGGGATCACACTCCTCAGCCTCCCTGGGAAAGTCTATGCCAGGGTGCTGGAAAGGAGAGTTCGTCCGTTAGTCGAACCTCGGATACAGGAGGAACAATGCGGTTTTCGTCCTGGTCGCGGAACACTGGACCAGCTCTTTATCCTCTCCAGGATACTTGAGGGTGCATGGGAGTTTGCCCAACCAGTCTACATGTGTTTTGTGGACTTGGAGAAGGCATTCGACCGTGTCCCTCGGGGTGTCCTGTGGGAGGTGTTGCGGGAATATGGGGTGTCTGGCCCATTGCTACGGGCCATTCGATCCCTATACAACCGTTGCAAGAGCTTGGTTCGCATTGCCGGCAATAAGTCGGACTCGTTCCCGGTGGGTGATGGGCTCCGCCAGGGCTGCCCTTTGTCTCCGGTTCTGTTCATAATTTTTATGGACAGAATTTCTAGGCGCAGCCAAGTGGCGGAGGGCTTTCGCTTTGGTGGCCTCAGAATCTCATCTCTGATTTTTGCAGATGATGTGCTTCTGTTGGCTTCATCGGGTGAGGGCCTCCAGCTCGCACTGGAACGGTTCGCAGCCGAGTGTGAAGCAGCGGGAATGAGGATCAGCACCTCCAAATCTGAGGCCATGGTTCTCAGCCGGAAAAGGGTGGAGTGCCCACTCCGGGTCGGGGATGAGTTCCTGCCGCAAGTGGAGGAGTTCAAGTATCTCGGGGTCTTGTTCGCGAGTGATGGGAGAAGGGAGCCGGAGATCGACAGACGGATTGGGGCTGCAGCTGCAGTAATGCGGACGCTGCACCGGTCCGTCGTGGTGAAGAGGGAGCTGAGTGTAAAAGCGAAGCTCTCAATTTACCGGTCGATCTACGTCCCTACCCTCACCTATGGCCACGAGCTGTGGGTAGTGACCGAAAGAACGAGATCGCGGATACAAGCGGCGGAAATGAGCTTCCTCCGAAGGGTGGCTGGCCTCTCCCTTAGAGATAGGGTGAGAAGTTCGGCCATCCGGGAGGGGCTCAGAGTAGAGCAGCTGCTGCTCCACATCGAAAGGAGCCAGCTGAGGTGGTTCGGGCATCTGACAAGGATGCCCCCTGGGCGCCTCCTGGGTGAGGTGTTCCAGGCATGTCCCACCGGGAGGAGGCCCCGGGGCAGACCCAGGACACGCTGGAGAGATTATATCTCTCGGCTGGCCTGGGAACGCCTTGGTATTCCCCCGGATAAGCTGGAGGAGGTGGCTGGGGAGAGGGAGGTCTGGGCCTCTTTGCTTAGGCTGCTGCCCCCGCGACCCGGCCCCGGATAAAGCGGATGAAGATGGATGGATGGATGGATATAATGAAGTGTTAAATTGCAGTTAGAAGCTACTGCTCCAAACCTCGTAATAAACATCAAACAGGATTAAAACCTCAGGACAACAAAGAAAACAAGATGATGTCATTACACAGAAAACCACACATCAATTAGAACAAGCAAGTGTGTTCTTAAAAAGCCTCAGAGGTTGCAGGTCCTCTAAAGATCATCTTCCTCTGTAGGATAACCAAATCAATTAAATCAACTGCTGTGGTGGTGATATGAAATGCAACCTTTGCAGCCTCTGTAGCTTTCTAGTAACACATTTTCCTATTCCTATTGAAACAGTGTTACATGAATAACACATTTACATCTCTTTAAAGAGAGTCAGAACAGCATGGAGACTCTTAACCTCGTGTACCTTACAATAACATTCTTCTCTGCATTTCAGACCATGATCTGCAGTTAACAGCCACACTGCTCCACACATCCAACATCAGCATCCGACTACAGACTTGCAACATGTGGAAAACTGGCCTTCTTCATAACAGCTACAAGGTTAAAAAAAACAGAAGAAGAAAAATATATTAGTTACTTCAACTGTAAAGTAAGAAATTAAACTAAAGACAATCTTTTGAACTTGCTGTACCATTTGCAAACGAGGCAGATTAAGGCGTCCTTTACAGAATGGAGCTAGGCATCAATCTTTACTGCTGTGTGTGTGCAGTCTTTGCAGGTTCAGATAGCTGATTTATGGTCAAAGTGATGTCTTGGAGGCTTTCAAACAGCTTAATGTATTAGTCAAGTAAACTGACTTTTAATACTTTATGCATGTGTGTAGCGCAAGAGGGAGAGAGAGAGAGAGAGAGAGAGCGTGATTTTGACTTTACATAAATTACCTTGCTTTAGCATTTCTCCCGGAACTCTGCAAAGTCATCGTGAGAGACAGGAAAGATTTTTCTGGACTTCTGTTTCCACTAATTGGAACCTTAGGAAAGGGCATTTAATATATTTATTTAAAGTATTTGTCACGGTCCCTGTGCCTCACCGGCTGATTCTGTGTTAGGCAACATATGTTTGTTTTTGTTCTCTCTCTCTCTCTCTCTCTCTTTCCCTCTTTCCCCTGCCACGGCGGTGCTCACTGCAGGCTCCGCCCCTGGCCCACACACCTGTCGCTGGTTACTACAATCAGAAGGGCTTTTTAAGATGGCAGACCTACACTACTCGTCGCTGGAACGTTGAGTCACCCGCGTTAGTGCTTCAGCAATCTGTCAGTTTCCCTGTGATCTAGTGCTAATTGGATTTTCTGTGTGTGTGCGTAGATTCCCCCCGGACCCGTCCCTGTACTTCCGAGTGAGCGAGAGGAGCGACTGGTGGAAAAGGAGTGGGATTGTTGGCTGAAAGAGCAGAGTGTGGTTTTGGACCCTTCCCCTTCCCCCCTGGAGCCCCAGACCCCTTCCCCGAGCACCTTGTATATATATATTCACCCAGTGACACCACTGTAAATAAACGCACTGTCTTTTCTTTCTGCAAAGGTCTCCTGGGGTCCGTTCTTTGTACCTCGCTAAGTAAGTTAGCTGGATTTGATTGTTGACGATTTCGCGTGATCTTGGATCGTTCGGTTCTCCGAAGCTCATCCGGGACTTGCTGTCATAGCAACAGATCCGTAAGCGTAAACCTGCTCGGGAGCAGGCTTACTTTATGTAAACAGGATTAGATCGCGGCCACTCAGGTATGTCCGCTTCATTTATACGAAAGCAACAGCGATATTTTTCCACTGTTTTTCCATAAATAAATATTATCAATGTAACTAAAGATAATGCAGTACTTGATCCTTTCATTGATTTCATACAGATACATACAGGTCATTTCCTAAAAAAAGGGAAATGTACTATTAATCATTCGAGCAACCCATTGCGGAAGGTGCAAGATTGATAAGGAGAGTTTTCAGAATTCAGCATATTGCGGGATAGACAGGATCCTTTAGCTCAGCGCGACAGTGTGCTCATAGAGAGATATCGATTTTCCCGTGAGGGTATTATTTACTTAACCAACTTGTTGACGAGGGGGTGCAGGACCACCACCTGTCTTTTTTTGCTCTGCCCTTTTCTTGGTTGCTGTTATAAACAAACAAACAGATTATTTCAGGGTCTCTTTTCAAGAGACTAAAAGCAATATAAGTGATAAATATTACCATGCTGTAGAATATTCTTATATTGCACTTTTACTTGGTCCCATGTTCTAGTGCAGGGGTGTCAAACTCAGATACACAGTGGGCCAAAATTCAAAACTGGAACAAAGTCGCGGGCTAACGTTAATATTTATTGAAAAAAAATTTATATATATATATATATATATATATATATATATATATATATATATATATATATATATATATATATACACATATATATATATATATATATGTATATATATATATATATATACATACATATATATATATATATTCCTCCAGATATAAGAATGAATCTTTTCTTATGGACAAGTTTAGCTGAAAAACTGAATATGGAACATGCAAAGCTTAATACTAAACAATATATAGCTGTATAATGCCAGTAGGCCAGCTCTAATAGTAATTTGGTATGGCTTCGCGGGCCAAATGTAATTAGGCTGCGGGCCAAATTTGGCCCACGGGCCAGAGTTTGACACCTATGTTCTAGTGGGTCCTGTTGTGGCTCTAATGTGAAAGAGGATATAATGTAATATAATAAATTTACCCTACTGCCTACTGCCTACTCGTAGCCGACTCGTTAGCACCATGGCTACTTCACCTGTCCCTCCTGCACTTTCTTGCTCATTGTGTCAGATGTTTAGTTACTCCTCGGCCTCCTTTAGCAGTAATGATATCTGTAACAAATGTAGCATATTTGCAGCTCTGGAGGCCAGGATTACTGAATTGGAGACTCGGCTTCGCACCCTTCATTCACCCATAGCTAGCCAGGCCCCTGTAGCTGGTGCAGCCGAAGATAGCGTAGGCCCCGCTAGCTGTTCCCCGGCAGACCCCAAGCAGCTGGGGAAAGAGGGCGGCTGGGTCACGGTGAGGAGGAAGCATAGTCCTAAACAGAAGCCCCAGGTACACCACCAACCCGTTCATGTGTCTAACCGTTTTTCCCCACTCGGCGACACACCCGCCGGGGGTCAAACTCTGGTAATTGGTGATTCTGTTCTCAGACATGTGAAGCTAGAGACACCGGCAACCATAGTCAATTGTCTTCCAGGGGCCAGAGCAGGCGACATTGAAGGAAATTTAAAACTGCTGGCTAAGGGTAAACGTAAATTCAGTAAGATCATAATTCACGTTGGCAGTAATGACACCCGGTTACGCCAATCGGAGGTCACTAAAATCAATATTGAATCGGTGTGCAACTTTGACAAAACAATGTCGGACTTTTCTCTGGTCCCCTCCCCAATCAGACCAGGAGTGACATGTTTAGCTGCATGTTCTCCTTAAATTGCTGTCTGTCTGAATGGTGTCCCAGAAACGATGTGGGCTTCATAGATAATTGGCAAACCTTCTGGAGGAAACCTGGTCTTGTTAGGAGAGACGACATCCATCCCACTTTGGATGGAGCAGCTCTCATTTCTAGAAATATGGACAAATTTATTAAACCCCCCAAAATATGACTATCCAGAGTTGGGACCAGGAAGCAGAGTTGCAGTCTTACACGCCTCTCTGCAGCTTCTCTCCTCCTGCTACCCCCCCAAAAACCCATCTCCACAGAGACTGTGTCAGCTCCCAAACAGACAAAAAACAAACTAAAAACCAGCAACAAACAACTTAAACATAAACAATTACAAAGAAAGAACAATACAGTATCCACATCTGAACCAAAGAGTAAAACAGTGAAATGTGGATTATTGAATATTAGGTCTCTCTCCTCCAAGTCTCTGTTAGTACATGACTTAATAATTGATCAACAAATTGATTTACTCTGCCTTACAGAAACCTGGTTGCAGCAGGATGATTATGTTAGTTTAAATGAATCAGCACCCCCGAGTCATTCTAACTACCAGAAATCTCGAAGCACAGGCCGAGGGGGCGGTGTGGCAGCAATTTTTCACACCAGCCTATTAATTAATGAAAGACCAAGACAGACTTTTAATTCATTTGAAAGCCTGATGCTTAACATTGTCCACCCCAGCTGTGAAACTCAGAAACCAGTCTTCCTTAACTTTAACTAAAGACAAACTTTTGAACTTGCTGTAACATTTGCAAATGAGGCAGATGAAGGCATCCTTTACAGAATGTGTGCGGTCTTTGCAGTTTCAGATTTACGGTCAAAGTAATGTCTTGGAGGTAGGGCTGGGCGATATGGCCTAAAATCCATATCATGGTGTTAGGAGAAAACTCTGTAAAAAACCCAGGAGAAATAAAGACACAATGAGACAAAGTTACTTTCTTTGCTAAACGTGTACACGGGTGAGCTGCCAGAAAACAACTCACACCATGCACAGTGGCTTGGCATTTTTTATAGGCACAGAGCACAGAGACAGTGAGAACAGGATAAGAAAATAATAAACAGATAAAATAAACAACTCCATATGTGGTACTAGTCTCGTCAGCAGAGAGCTGGGAGAGAGCTGTGAGAGATAAAACAATCTAAAACAATATGTCCCAAAACAATATGTCTTTGCTGGGAAAGTCTAAAAGGATAATTCTAAACTAATCTAACCATAGACAAAGGGCATCTTTGTACATTTAAAAGAAGGTAAAGAAACATAGAATCATTTTTCCTGTAACACATGGTATACTTTCAAGCATGTGCGGTAACAATATATATTGCGATATATTATTTTCTTCACTGCAGCATTACCGAGAGTTGAAAAACTGTCTAAATTCTTTCATCTGTAATAAAATGATCAGTGTGGTTGCTCTACCAGATGTGACAATTACATTTAATATCCAGGCATCCATGAAAAGAGAATTTACGAAATTTAACGGAGTTAGAAGTTAGCAGCAAGTAAGCTCGCTAGTTTCCACCTAAACATAATATACCATGTTCTGACTGAGGGATTTCTGAAACAAATTAAGACGTACAGCTTTGCTATTACTTCCCAAATAAATGAAGACAGGAAAGTAAACAGCAGTGAAGTTTGGAGGGTTAAACATTAAAAGTCCAGTGGGATCCACCACGGCATAAAAGTCACAAAAAACTAAGAAATCCAGCGTAGTAGTAAAAGAGGGAAACCCAGTGGAGTCCTCGCCTTCCTCCCCGCATTCCACGTCCCGGTGCACTGAAGGAAGAGAGGGAGCGGCAGTCACTATTCCTTTCGACAGTTTTACTTTATAAAAAGGGATAAGTCAAAGACTTACCCCGGGTGGGCAGAGCTCTCAACTCCGCCCGCCGCTTCTTTAAAACTGCAATCGGCACCAGCTGTCTCACTGCTTCTGCTCTCCCGCAGTGCACAAGCTGGCTCTTGTCGTTATTGCCGTCTGACTGCTCGCTGCGCGTCCCTAGTCGCTCGTGGTGGCGCGTCCCCAGTCGCTGGTCATGTCCCCTCCCGAACGCCAACTCCAACCCTCTTATGTGTCATTGAGCACTCTGTAAATTACCTTGCCTTCCCTCTCAGGTGTGTCCAATTAGTAAAGACGGGGGAAAGGGCGGAGTCTCTCCAGGACAATTTGACGGTAACTAAAACATGCATAGTAGAAAAACTTAGATAACTTGTCCCTTTCCACCCCGTGACATGTTACTAGAAAGCTACAGAGGCTGCAAAGGTTGAATTTCATATCACCACCACAGCACTTGGTTTAATTGATTTGGTTATCCTACAGAGAAAGAGGAACTTGAAGATATTTGTAGCTTATTTTAGGTTTTAGAAATGTGCTAGATAGGATGTAGAAGTATAGTAGAGACACTGACACTGCCCTGGATGTAATATAGGCCTAAACGTGACATAAACTTAGGAGTAAACTTGTAAGAGACCCTCCCCACCTTGAGCTGTGAAAACAGGACAAAGAGAAGCTAAAGCTGAGTGGAAATTCCCCAGGGGATACCTGGGTGGGGACCTAAATGTTTGTAACTGGATAACTTTGGCTTGAAAGGGAGATGGACTTTTATGACCCACAGGAAGTCACGTACACACAGGTACATAAACATATATACACATGCACTTACACACAGGTACGCAGGCACTCGCGTGCTCGCACGCACACAAACATACAAACACAGTGTTTAGTTTTATGGCACATCGTATAGAATGGGGGTCACTTCTATAAAACTGTGTGTAACAGACAACGAAGTTGAGATCTGCAGAGTAATTCTGGGGTTCCTGTACATCTCCCTTTCCATAAGCTGTATTAATAAGTGTGGATGAATAAAAGTGTTGTGAATTGACTACTGAGTCCCGGTGTTGTCTCTGGAGGCCTGAGGAATCCAAGAACCAGGGTGAAACTGTTCAGAGGTAACAACCTGCAACCTCTGAGGCTTTTTAAGAACACATTTGCTTGTTCTAATTGATGTGTGGTTTTCTGTGTAATGATGTCATCTTGTTTTCTTTGTTGTCCTGAGGTTTTAATCCTGTTTGATGTTTATTACGAGGTTTGGAGCAGTAGCTTCTAACTGCAATTTAACACCTCATTATAGAATTATTAAAATAAATTGTTGCATTGTTTCCCAGATATCTGGTGAACTTGGGTGTTTACACAAAAGCTGAATTCTTTACAAAGGACCTGTTACAAAGAATTAGAGAATTGCAAATTGTCTCTGTTTATTGCAAGAAATCAAATCAAACAAAATATTGTAACTGTTCTAAATAGAAGCAGCTTTCACCCTTTACTCTATAGTAAATGGCTTTTTGTTATTCTTAAAAATAATTATACTTCTTTATTGAACACCACCATAAGAAGTCACACACAATTTCTGGTGATGTCAATAAGAAATATAACTGCATCTTTAAATGTTCCATAATTATGATGAACCACATTTTTGGTACAGTGACCACAAATCAAAATGAGACCCAAACAGTTTCAGTCCACTGTTTGGCTTCTTCAGAGGGTAAAGGCCCCAAACCAAAAATTGCAGTCTCTTTGCAGGTGATCCCACCTCTTGTTGATAGAAATCAGCTGCAGCAGCACCAGTGGGCAGAAGAACCTTAGGAATTTTTACAGGCACCCCCTTTAGTCAGTTCATTTGGTATTCCATTTCCTGCAGGACACGAACGATTGTTTAAAGAGGTTACAACTGCATGAGTTAAAATTTACTTACAATTTACTAAATCTAAAACAATTTTCACTGGTGGTTTTGTTTTATTCACCAAAAATAAGATAACATGCCAAAGACCACCGTGTAAAAAAAACTGTAGAAATGTAGAAATCACATGTCCTGACTAGTTAATCTTTGAGTATTTGCTACCTCGCTTTCGATGGTCTCATCAATAAAATATGAATCATAGAAAAGACATGATAGATGAAATAATATGATATTAAGAACAAAATGTATTGTCCCTTGATAATCCTATTTAATCTGATCAGCATTTAGCATTTGTCAAGGAAGTTGCTGATGAATGTAAACCTTGAGTAAAAGGACCTCTAGTGGTCAATCCCTGTACAGGTAAACGCTGCATTTGTGTTAATGACCAGTAAGAGCTTTAAATTTGTTTTTAAAACCAGAGCGACCCATAAAAATAGATCCAAGACTTAAAAATAAAGTATAAAATAAACTAATCAGGAAAAAAAGGAGAAGACTAAAACACTGGCTTCCAATCACCAATATTACTTAAGTGCGCACAGTGCCACGGCCACTCAGCACAGCCACATTTGAAACAACAATAATCTGTTAAAAGCTACATAAATTATAACCCACTAAGTTTTAGCACTTACCCTGGTATAGAAAATGAAACAAACACACACCATTATTTATTGATTTATTTTTTTTTATTAAGTAATGTTTTTTCAGTTGAAGCCATTTAAAGTCTATTTAATAATGCTGTGTTAGAACAGGCACTTTAAAGCTCTTTGTACTGTAAGGTTAAAACCCCACAGTATTAGAGAGAAAACCCCAGCAATCAAACGATCCCCTATGAGCAAGCACTAAGGCGACGGTGGGAAGGAAAAACTCCCTTTTAAGAGGAAGAAACCTTCAGCAGAACCAGACTCAGGGAGGGGCAGCCTTCTGCTGTGACTGGCTGGGGGCATAATTGTGATGTAATTTTATGCTAAGGATACTGAATTTCATGTTTGTTTGTTAGAATTAGTGAATTACCATGATGACTATTTTAAGTATGATTATAAGTAAAACTAAAAGTGCAAGTGCACCAATTACTGAAGTCATCCAAGAAATTATATCTAACCATCTTCTGATTGTAGGAATCAGGCCTGAATTAGCTCTATGGGGAAACCTACGCTGAATAATTGCTGAAAAATGATTGAACAATGAGGTAAATGGTGCTCCACAAATATTAAGGATGTGCCTGGTGACAAAAATGACTCCTTGGCCCGCAAGCATAACTGGAGCTGTAATAAGGGAATTAAAACCTGGAAGATTTCTGTGAAGTCTGGAAACAGCAGAGTCTCCGTCCTCTCTTTGAAGAGTTCCTTGGACAATATTTGGTTCATTCTCTTTAGATCTGTTATCTGAAGCTGCAGGGAGACCAACATTGAATAAATCAATGCTGTAACTCTCACTGGTGGGAGAATCTTCATGTCCAAAGTTGTTTATAGAAACAGTGGTTTTAGGAACCTTAGCTGTTTCAGAGGTCTCACTAGTGGGTGTGGTAACTGAGGTAAATGGTGCTCGACCAATATTAAGCAGGTGCCTAGAGATAAAAGCTTCTCTAAGGCCCACAGGCACAACTGGAACTCTACAAGAGGAATAGAGATTTGGAATAATTGAGGTAAATGGTGCTCGACCAATATTAAGGAGGTGCCTGGTGATGAAATCTTCTCTAAGGCCCACAGGCACATCTGGAACTCTACAAGAGGAATCGAGATTTGGAGCATTTGTTTGAACTCTGGAAGAAATTGTTTCTTCTTCCTTTGTTTGAAGACTGCCTGGGACAACATTTTGTTCATTATCTTCGGGTCCGTTATCTGAAGGTTCAGGAAGAATGGCATTTAATAAATCAGTGTTGTAACTCTCGCTGGCTGAAGACTTTTCATCTTCAGCGTTGTTCATATTAACACTGGTTGTAGGAATCTTAGTTGTTTCACTGGAGGGTGACTGTTCGTATTCAAAGTTGTTTACAGAAACACTCGGTGAAGGAACCTCAGTTGTTTCAGAGGTGGGTGACTTTTCCGTTTCACTAGTGGGTGAGGTAAATGGTGCTCGACCAATATTAAAAATGTGCCTGGTGACAAAAATGACTCCTCGCCCAACCGACTCAACTGGAGCTGTAATAATGGAAGACAGAGCTGAAAGATTTGTTTGAACTCTGGAAAAAAACGTTTCTTTGTCCTCTCTTTGAAAACTTCCTTGGTCAGCGTTTTGTTCATTCTCTTCAGATTTGTTCATATCTGAAGGTTTGGGGAGGACGCCATTGAATAAATCAGTGCTGTAATTCTCACTGGTGGGAGACTCTTCATGTTCAAAGTTGTTTATACTGGTTTTAGGAGCCTCATCTATTTCAGAGGTGGTTGCCTGTTCATTTTCATAGGCGTTTACAGAAACACTGGTTTTAGGAACCTCAGACTGTTCATCTCTAGAAATAGATATCGGTAAGAAGAACCCATCAGGCTCTAAATAATATCTGTCAAGCACCTCAAAGCCGTCAGTATCTGAAGAATTTGTACGACTGAACACTGAGCGCCACATATTTGTAAACAGAGGAGATAGGGTTCAGTAGAGATAAACTATATGCTCTAACCTTTAGACGATTGTTAGAAGACTATAGAATCAGCGTTAATTTTGTTAAAATGTGTTTTCAACACTAGGTGTAGTAGAGTGCCTTACCTTGGGGGTAAATATGAGCTCGCGTTCTAAGGCGCGAGCTCATATTTATAGCCTCACGGCAGTGTGACGTCAAGGCACGGCAGTGTGACGTCAAGGCACACGTGCCGTGACGTCACAGTACGCTTACTCTTTGAAATTCATTCGGTCACAAAACGTCTTGAACCTTCACCTCCCTGAACGTTAGTATTAACCATTAAGCTAACCTTAATATTAACCTGCTGTTCTCGAGGAATGGCAACCCAGACAGGAAAAAACCCGGGGTGCTTCCGCCCTTGGGATTACGCCCCCGCTGTCTCACCGTCGATTAACAAACAACACACTCCCCTTTTTTAATTATTTACTTTTTGTGTTCAAGTTTTACGGCTTGCTCTCACTAGGGTTGCCAACCGTCCCTTAAAATACGGAATCGTCCCGTATTTCGAAACAAAAGTACACGTCCCGTATTGAGCTAATAAGGGACGCACTTTGTCCCGTAATACAGTGAGAATCAAAAGTAGTCTATAAATGTTTATGGAATTAACACTTTGTTTGAAAACATAATTCCCAGCCCCTCTCCTGCTTTGTGACCAATGAGCTGACAGCACACTTATGACAATTCGAGTATGACAATTCAGATTACCGCTCATCTCATTGGTCGAGGAAAGGTCGCTTGCGGAGAAAATACCGGAAGACAACAGATGACCACAACAAGAAGCATGGCCAACAGGGGAACAAACGCCGACTCTGCGGTGCAAGTCTCGGATGACAGTACACCTAAAGCTGGGCAAACACTGTGCGGTTTTTTTCAGTCACGTTATTCAGCTCCTGCTCAAACTGCACGATTGACTCGCAGGGGTTAGAAGTTCGTATGTCACGATGTACTCTCACACTATACGGCCCGATGCTCTGATGGGACCTGAGTGCTCACACTGTGCCTCCATAACATGAAGGTTATAACAGAAAATCTGTCGCTCGCTCTCTCTGTCTTTCACTCACACAGACACACCACTACCATCAACTTTGCTAAATTGCTAATGAAAAACATTGATCAGGCAGCTGTGATTGAGCAGCAGTGTAAATCCAACTATTTTCACGGTTGTTGTGGTTGTGATAATTTTGTGATGCCACATCGAAAAGGCTCGGATGAGCTTTCCAAAGTTCTACAAGTTGTGCCTCCATCGCTTGTGTCCAGATCACACGCTGGACAGCGCCGTCTTTTTCACCAACGTTTACGTTTGCGCGCGAGCAGTGTGAGCGGCTGTGGTCACGAGCGATTGATGATCAGGAGCTGGTCGTGAGGTGTTAATCACTTCTCGTTACCCCACGTATACTACACGACGCACGATGAAGGCCAAAATCGGTCCGATCACTCAAAAATCGGCTCAAAATGGGCCAAAAATCGCACAGTGTGAGCCCAGCATTAGAGCAGCAATGTTTGTTCCCCTCAGAGAAAGGGAAGAATGGGAAAAGGAAAACACCTGGCTGGAAAACGTTAATATGGGCATGTGCAGTGAATATCAGCGCTATGTGGCCAGAAGTGTGATAATATAATTTATTTTGTGTAATAAACAACTGCAAGGATAGATGATTACAACAAATTGATGACTAATACATAAAAGTAATACATAGATGAATAATGATGGTGAGTTAAGATGCGTAATCATGGGAACAAGCGGGTTTACAAACAGGAGCAGCTGATTAGCATTAGAAAAGCTGAAATAATACCTCAACTGAAGCCAATTGTACTAAATGCACTAAATGTGCACTGTTACAAGAATATTTTTCTTTCTATTGTTTTCTATTATTTTAAGTTAAGCAGGACAGAGTGCTTTTAAAGAAAGATTTACTTATATTCTCAAAAGTTAAGCATGACAGGCTTCTGTTTAAGAAAGAGACCTGTTTTACTGTGTTAATGTTGTCATTTTGAGCTAAAAATAAATGGCTAAATGATCACTTGTTTCACATGTGTTCATATCACGCAGTCAAAGCGAGAGAAGCGAAAACCGCTGTGGTTGCTAACTTAGCAATATGTCACATTTTTAGACGCTGTAACTTCGTAAAAAGCGAGTTTTACAAGTTTCCCCCTCAAGAGTGCACTTACGTGTTCTTGTAGCATTCGTAAGAGACAGTCCTCAGGTACACCACGATTCCGAAGAAATCTCAGAAGTGGGCTATCAGTGTTTGTGTCCATGTTGAAAGCAGGGCATTCAAAGTTAAGTGCCAGTTCTGACGAGCGTGCACTCTCCACAACTACCATGGATTTGGGTTTCCGAATGCAACACGTTTTACGTTCTTACAATAAAAAATGTTATTGTAATGGTATTTTTTTTTTACGTTTGTACAATATATGATCACGTTCGTACAATATAATTATCACGTTCGTACAATATAATATTTATATTGTACGAACGTGATAATTATATTGTACGAACGTGATAATTATGTATATTGTAATAACGTGATATTATGTTGTTCAAACGTGAAAAGTATATTGTACAAACATGATAGTATATTGTACAAACAGGAAAAGTATCTTGTTAGAACAATAAACCTTTCACGTTATAACGTGATACACTTGTATTTTTCTTTTGCCTGGGTGGCAGCTCTACGCTTCCGTAGTTAATACCAACGTTCAGGGAGGTGAAGGTTCAAGACGTTTTGTGACCGAATGAATTTCAAAGAGTAAGCGTACTGTGACGTCACGGCACGTGTGCCTTAACGTCACACTGCTGTGAGGCTATAAATATGAGCTCGCGCCTTAGAACGCGAGCTCATATTTACCCCCAAGGTAAGGCACTCTACTACACCTAGTGTTGAAAACACATTTTAACAAAATTAACGCTGATTCTATAGTCTTCTAACAATCGTCTAAAGGTTAGAGCATATAGTTTATCTCTACTGAACCCTATCTCCTCTGTTTACAAATATGTGGCGCTCAGTGTTCAGTCGTACAAATTCTTCAGATACTGACGGCTTTGAGGTGCTTGACGAATGTTATTTGGACCCTGATGGGTTCTTACTGATACCTAATTCCAGAGATGAACAATCACACCCCTCTGAAACATCTGAGATTCCTACAACTAGTGTTTCTGTAAACACTGATGAAAATGCACACACCTCTGAAACAGATCAGGTTCCTACAACCAGTCTTTCTACAAACAACTATGAACCTGAAGAGTCTCCCACCACTGAAAGTTACAACAGCACTGACTTATTCAGTGCCGTCCTTCCTGATCCTTCAGATAACGGACCTGAAGGTAATGAACAAAATGTTGTCCCAGGCAGTCTTCAAACAGAGGAAGAAGAAACTATTTCTTTTGGAGTTCAAACAAATGTTCCAAATCTTTATTCCTCTTGTAGAGTTCCAGATGTGCCTGTGGGCCTTAGAGAAGCTTTTATCACCAGGCACCTCCTTAATATTGGTCGAGCACCATTTGCCCCATTTCCTTCACCCACTAGAGAAACTGAATGTTTACCCACCTTTAAAACAGATGAGACTCCTACAACCAGTGTTTATATGAACAACACTGAAGATGACGAGTTTCCAGCTAGTGATAGTTATAGCACTAACTTATTCAATGGTGACATTCCTGAATCTTCCGATATTAATGGATCTGAAGATGTTGTACCAGACAGTGTCCAAAGAGAGCAAGAAGAAGCTAGTTTTTCCCAACTTCAAACATCTCTTTCAGCTCTTTTTTCTGTTATTACAGCTCCAGTTGACTCTGTGGGCCAAGCAACATTTTATGTCACCAGGCAACTCGTTAATTTTGGTCAAGCAATATTTGCCTTAATCACTAGTGAAACTGAACGTTCACCCACTTTTGAAACAACTGAGGTTGCTACAACGAATGTTTCTCTAATTAATTTTGAACGTGACGAGTCTTTGAGTAATGAGATTTACAGCATTGTGTCTGTGGGCCGAAGAATACATTTTGTCAGCAGGCACGTCCTTAATAATGGTCCAGTGCCTTTTACCTTACCCACCTCTGAAATAACTGAGGTTCCTACAACAAGTGTTTCCATAAACAACTGTGGACATGAAGTGTCTCCCAACAATGAAAGTTACAGCATTGATGTATTCAATGTTGGCCTTCCTGACTCTTCAGATAGCAGATCTGAAGACAATGAACAAAATGTTGCCCAAGGAACTCTTCAAGGACAGGACGAAGAAACTATTGTTTCCAGAGTTTACACAAACCTTTCAGGTTTTTATTCCTTCATTAGAATGCCAATTGTGTCTGTGGCCCGAAGAATATTTTTTGTGAACAGGCACATCTTTAATATTTTTCGAGTGCCTTTTACCTCACCCACCAATGTTGGCCTTCCTGACTCTTCAGATAACAGATCTGAAGAGAATGAACAAAATATTGTCCAAAGAAGTCGTCAAAGAGAGGATGAAGAAACTGTTCTTTCCAGAGTTCACAGAAATCTTTCAGCCTTTTATCCCTTTATTAGAGCTCTAGTTGTGTCTGTGGGCCAAGGAGTCATTTTTGTCACCAGGCACATCCTTAATATTTGTCTAGCACCATTTACCTTATTGAACAATCTGTTCACAGCAATTGTTCAATATGTGTTTTCCCTTGCCCAGACAGGAATTTCAGCCCTGAATCAAACAATCAGAAGACTTTTAAGTCCAATTTGTATAATAGGTACAGTAATATGTGTGATTTTTGTAATTGTAATTTTTACTTTTATACCATTTTTCATACACTACATCGTAAATCACTAAGTTAACAAACAAACAGCACATGCTGTTGCATCATTTTTCTCTTAAAATTCAGTTTCCTTAGCATAAAATTACATCACAATTATGCCCCCAGCCAGTCACAGCAGAAGGCTGCCCCTCCCTGAGTCTGGTTCTGCTGAAGGTTTCTTCCTCTTAAAAGGGAGTTTTTCCTTCCCACCGTCGCCTTAGTGCTTGCTCATAGGGGATCGTTTGATTGCTGGGGTTTTCTCTCTAATACTGTGGGGTTTTAAGCTTACAGTACAAAGAGCTTTAAAGTGCCTGTTCTAACACAGCATTATTAAATAGACTTTAAATGGCTTCAACTGAAAAAACATTACTTAATAAAAAAAATAAATCAATAAATAATGGTGTGTGTTTGTTTCATTTTCTATACCAGGGTAAGTGCTAAAACTTAGTGGGTTATAATTTATGTAGCTTTTAACAGATTATTGTTGTTTCAAATGTGACTGTGCTGAGTGGCCGTGGCACTGTGCGCACTTAAGTGATATTGGTGATTGGAAGCCAGTGTTTTAGTCTTCTCCTTTTTTTCCTGATTAGTTTATTTTATACTTTATTTTTAAGTCTTGGATCTATTTTTATGGGTCGCTCTGGTTTTAAAAACAAATTTAAAGCTCTTACTGGTCATTAACACAAATGCAGCGTTTACCTGTACAGGGATTGACCACTAGAGGTCCTTTTACTCAAGGTTTACATTCATCAGCAACTTCCTTGACAAATGCTAAATGCTGATCAGATTAAATAGGATTATCAAGGGACAATACATTTTGTTCTTAATATCATATTATTTCATCTCTCATGTGTTTTCTATGATTCATATTTTATTGATGAGACCGTGGAAAGCGAGGTAGCAAATACTCAAAGATTAACTAGTCAGGACATGTGATTTCTACATTTCTACAGTTTTGTTTTGTTGTTTTTTTTACAGGGTGGTCTTTGGCATGTTATCTTATTTTTGGTGAATAAAACAAAACCACCAGTGAAAAAAAAATCCTATGTGAAAGAGCCTTTCACGTGGGATTTAGTAAATTGTAAGTAAATTGTAACTCATGCAGTTGTAACCCCTTTAGTGGAAGCCAGCAGGTGGATGAAGGAAAAGGGACGCAGAAGGAAAAGAGACCCGAGGCGGCCGCTGGTCCAAGTGCGAACTGAACTTCAGGTAAGAAGTTATGACCTGCAGTCTCTCTGGGTCAGATATGAACCAAGTTTAGGTGGAGTTTATTTTCGTTATTCTGACTTTTTCCGTACTGCGTGCTAGCTAGCATGACGGAGTTTCTATACAGCTGGGTGGTGCTATGAAGCTAATGATGTTGAACTTTATTTTGTTCATAAGTTATTAGAGTTGCCAACCGTCCCGTCTGGTATTCAGAGAAAATATTACGCGTTTCTTATTGAGGTGAAAAGGAACAGTTTGTCCCGTAATTCAGCTACAATGGAAAAGGCACAAAGCTGGAGTTATTCTGTGTTTACGCTGCACAGCTGCCTCTTCTTCTTTCATCCTCTCCCCCTCCCTCTCCCGTTTCTACTTCGATCATGAAAACTGATCAGTGATCAGCTCTCTTGTTTGTTTATCACTCACTTTGCGCCGAAAGAGGAAACCAGCGGATGTCGCGCTAAACAACAGCAGCACGTTTAAGCTTGATCAGCTGTTGTTAGAATTTATTTAATATTGATTTCTATTATCAGCTGATGTTTGCTGGAGCCACAGCTGCAAGAAAGCTGCTGGTCATGATATGGTTTGGTTATGTAGCATCCAGTCGAACTGAGAAGGCCAGAACTGATGGTTGTTGAATGACCTTTATTATTCCTTGCCGTGTATCAGACAACGAACCAACGTAAGAGCTAGACAAACAAATAAAACAATTACCATATTATTCATGTAACAGCATCTTAACCGCTCATTACGCTGGTCTAACCGTTTTCTATTAAACTATATAATACATATTATGCATTTCAGATTGCTCAAATTAAATCATATACATTACAAACCTTGTTCCCCTGTCGACTGTAGCTAGAACCATTCGTTTTTGTACAATGTAACTATATTCTTCTCTCCCTTTTCTCCGTTAGCATTAGTTTTCCGTTTTCTTCCGTCTCTTTTTGTACATCAAGTTGTTTACCATTAAACAATTCATTTCCGGTCACACAGGAAGTTACCAAAATAAGAGCACGAACGTTATATTACGTGAGTATGAGCTAGATTTACATATCCGCCGTTACAGGTTATCTGGTGAGAGGGAAACATGAAGATGAAACCAGGAGATGTCCTTACTGGATCATCAGAGCTGTGATGGAGAAACAGGTTTACCTTTTAGGTGACATGAATGAGTTGAAGGGAAGTTATGAACTGTTTCTGAGAGACAAATAACCCCAGGATCCTTTTTTAGGTAGCTGACAGCTGGTAACTGTGCAGGGGCAGGTCTAGCAAAGTGTTGCCAGGGGTCCATGTAGGGCATTAAAAGGGAAAGGGGGGCACAAAGAAATACTTTTCTTTCTTATTCTCATTTAAAATGTCTAGCTTTTAAAAAATAATTATCTGAATCTTACAACAAACGATTGATAGATTGATGCATATATACCATCAAAACAGTGTACATCACTGTCACAACAGCGTTTGTTTTCATTCAAAGGATTTATGATTTTTCCTATAATGGTGGGTCATTATAGGGCCATCTAGTCAAAATGCCCGGGACGATTTATTTGTCCCAGTCCAGCCCTGTATGCAGCTCATCTGCAGTCTGGTGTTACCCACATCTTCCAATTCAGAAGGCAGAATTTCCGAGTTCTGAGTACAATCGAAAGCACCACGACTGCAGTTTTTGTGTTGGATGTAAAAGGCGCACATGACACTGTGACGTAGGCTAGAATCATGGCAGTAGTCAATGACGGTCCAGGCGTGGGATTTCTCTCGTGGAAATATGCACATTATCTTTTCCTTTCTATTGGTAGGTGGCACAGTGCACTTGTGGCAAGTAAGCAAGCTAGAAGACTGGCAAAGTTATGGAAGAAACACATTAACAAGAGAATTCGGAGTAAAACCAAAGTTACCTTCCCTAGTAACTAGTTACTTTGAAAGTAACGAGTAACTTGAAGTAACTGAGTTACTTTTGAGAGAAGTAACTAGTAATGTAACTAAGTTACTATTTTAAAGTAACGTACCCAACACTGCTTACTGGTCATTAACACAAATGCAGCGTTTACCTGTACAGGGATTGACCACTAGAGGTCCTTTAACTCAAGGTTTACATTCATCAGCAACTTCCTTGACAAATGCTAAATGCTGATCAGATTAAATAGGATTATCAAGGGACAATACATTTTGTTCTTAATATATTATATTATTTCATCTCTCATGTGTTTTCTATGATTCATATTTTATTGATGAGACCGTCGAAAGCGAGGTAGCAAATACTCAAAGATTAACTAGTCAGGACGTGATTTCTACAGTTTTTTTTACACGGTGGTCTTTGGCATGTTATCTTATTTTTGGTGAATAAAACAAAACCACCAGTGAAATTTTTTTTAGATTTAGTAAATTGTAAGTAAATTTTAACTCATGCAGTTGTAACCCCTTTAAACAATCGTTCGTGTCCTGCAGGAAATGGAATACCAAATGAACTGACTAAAGGGGGTGCATGTAAAAATTCCTAAGGTTCTTCTGCCCACTGGTGCTGCTGCAGCTGATTTCTATCAACAAGAGGTGGGATCACCTGCAAAGAGACTGCAATTTTTGGTTTGGGGCCTTTCCCCTCTGAAGAAGCCAAACAGTGGACTGAAACTGTTTGTGTCTCATTTTGATTTGTGGTCACTGTACCAAAAATGTGGTTCATCATAATTATGGAACATTTAAAGATGCAGTTATATTTCTTATTGACATCACCAGAAATTGTGTGTGACTTCTTATGGTGGTGTTCAATAAAGAAGTATAATTCTTTAAGAATAACAAAAAGCCATTTACTATAGAGTAAACGGTGAAAGCTGCTTTGATTTAGAACAGTTACAATATTTTGTTTGATCTGATTTCTTGCAATAAACAGAGACAATTTGCAATTCTCTAATTCTTTGTAACAGGTCCTTTGTAAAGAATTCAGCTTTTGTGTAAACACCCAAGTTCATCAGATATCTGGGAAACAATGCAACAATTTATTTTAATAATTCTATAATGAATTCATAAGACCCTTATGAAAAGGACACCGAGGGAACAGTTTACCCTGCCCGGGATAGGGTTACCAGGGCCCCGCCCTGGAGCCAGGCCCGGGGAGGGTGCCCGAGGGCGAGCGTCTGGTGGCCGGGCCTTAGTCCATGGGGCCCGGCCGGGCACAGCCCGAAGAGGAGACATGGGCCCATCCTCCCGCAGGCCCACCACCCGCAGGAGGCGCCATAGGGGTCGGGTGCATTGTGTGCCGGGTGGCGGCCAGGAGCGGAGGCCCTGGCGGACTGACCCCCGGCTGCCAAGACTGGCAATAGGGACATGGAATGTCACCTCTCTGGTGGGGAAGGAGCCTGAGTTAGTGCGTGAGGTTGAGAGGTACCGGCTAGATATAGTCGGGCTCACCTCTACGCATGGCTTGGGCTCTGGAACCAGTCTCCTGGAGAGGGGCTGGACTCTGTCTCAGTCTGGAGTTGCCCCTGGTGAGAGGCAGCGGGCTGGGGTGGGTATTCTAATATCCCCTCGGCTTGCTGCCGGTACATTGGGGTTTTTCCCGGTGGACGAGAGGGTTTGTTCCCTGCGCCTTAGGGTCGGGGAACGGGTCCTGACTGTCATCTGCGCTTATGCGCCGAGTGGCAGTTCAGAGTACCCAGCCTTCTTAGAGTCCCTGGGGGGGGGTGCTGGAGGGTGCTCCACCTGGAGACTCTGTTGTCCTGCTGGGAGACTTCAATGCTCACGTGGGTAACGACAGCGAGACCTGGAGGGGCGTGATTGGGAGGAACGGCCTCCCTGATCTGAACCCGAGTGGTGCTTTGTTATTGGACTTCTGTGCTAATCACAGTTTGGCCATAACGAACACCCTGTTCGAACATAAGAGTGTCCATAAGTGCACGTGGCACCAGGACGCTCTAGGCCGTAGGTCGATGATCGATTTTGTAATCGTATCAGCAGACCTGCGACCATATGTTCTGGACACTCGGGTAAAGAGAGGGGCTGAGCTGTCAACTGATCACCACCTGGTGGTGAGTTGGATCAGGTGGCGGGGGAGGACGCTGGACAGACCTGGTGCACCTAAACGCGTAGTGAGGGTGTGCTGGGAACGTCTAGCAGAGGCCCCAGTCCGCGAGATCTTCAACGCACACCTCCGGCAGAGCTTCAACAGCATTCCGAGGGAGACTGGGGACATTGAGTCTGAATGGACCATGTTCAGCGTCTCCATTGCCGAAGCTGCTGCATTGAGCTGCGGCCGCAAGGTGGTTGGTGCCTGCCGTGGTGGTAATCCCCGAACCAAATGGTGGACACCAGAGGTGAAGGGAGCCACCAGGCTGAAGAAGGAGTCCTATCGGGCTTGGTTAGCCTGTGGGACTCCGGAGGCAGCCGACAGGTATCGACAGGCCAAGCGGAATGCGGCTCGGGCAGTGGCTGAAGCAAAAACTCGGGTGTGGGAGGAGTTCGGAGAGGCCATGGAAAAAGACTTTCGGACTGCCTCGAAGAGATTCTGGCAAACCGTCAGACGTCTCAGGAGGGGAAAGCGGTGCTCTACCTGCACTGTGTATAGTGCTGGCGGACCGCTGCTGACGTCGACTGAGAAAATTGTCAGGCGGTGGAAGGAATACTTCGAGGACCTCCTTAATCCCACTGACACGTCTTCCGAGGAGGAAGCAGAGTCTGGGGACGAAGGGAATGACCCGCCAATTTCCGGGGGCGAGGTCACTGAGGCAGTTAAACAACTCCTTGGTGGCAGAGCCCCTGGTGTTGATGAGGTCCGCCCCCGAGTTCCTGAAGGCTCTGGACGTTGTAGGGCTGTCCTGGTTGACACGCCTCTGCAATGTTGCGTGGAGATCAGGGGCAGTACCTGTGGACTGGCAGACCGGGGTGGTGGTCCCCATCTTTAAGAAGGGGGACCGGAGGGTGTGTTCCAACTACAGGGGGATCACACTCCTCAGCCTCCCTGGGAAAGTCTATGCCAGGGTGCTGGAAAGGAGAGTTCGTCCGTTAGTCGAACCTCGGATACAGGAGGAACAATGCGGTTTTCGTCCTGGTCGCGGAACACTGGACCAGCTCTTTATCCTCTCCAGGATACTTGAGGGTGCATGGGAGTTTGCCCAACCAGTCTACATGTGTTTTGTGGACTTGGAGAAGGCATTCGACCGTGTCCCTCGGGGTGTCCTGTGGGAGGTGTTGCGGGAATATGGGGTGTCTGGCCCATTGCTACGGGCCATTCGATCCCTATACAACCGTTGCAAGAGCTTGGTTCGCATTGCCGGCAATAAGTCGGACTCGTTCCCGGTGGGTGATGGGCTCCGCCAGGGCTGCCCTTTGTCTCCGGTTCTGTTCATAATTTTTATGGACAGAATTTCTAGGCGCAGCCAAGTGGCGGAGGGCTTTCGCTTTGGTGGCCTCAGAATCTCATCTCTGATTTTTGCAGATGATGTGCTTCTGTTGGCTTCATCGGGTGAGGGCCTCCAGCTCGCACTGGAACGGTTCGCAGCCGAGTGTGAAGCAGCGGGAATGAGGATCAGCACCTCCAAATCTGAGGCCATGGTTCTCAGCCGGAAAAGGGTGGAGTGCCCACTTCGGGTCGGGGATGAGTTCCTGCCGCAAGTGGAGGAGTTCAAGTATCTCGGGGTCTTGTTCGCGAGTGATGGGAGAAGGGAGCCAGAGATCGACAGACGGATTGGGGCTGCAGCTGCAGTAATGCGGACGCTGCACCGGTCCGTCGTGGTGAAGAGGGAGCTGAGTGTAAAAGCGAAGCTCTCAATTTACCGGTCGATCTACGTCCCTACCCTCACCTATGGCCACGAGCTGTGGGTAGTGACCGAAAGAACGAGATCGCGGATACAAGCGGCGGAAATGAGCTTTCTCCGAAGGGTGGCTGGCCTCTCCCTTAGAGATAGGGTGAGAAGTTCGGCCATCCGGGAGGGGCTCAGAGTAGAGCAGCTGCTGCTCCACATCGAAAGGAGCCAGCTGAGGTGGTTCGGGCATCTGACAAGGATGCCCCCTGGGCGCCTCCTGGGTGAGGTGTTCCAGGCATGTCCCACCGGGAGGAGGCCCCGGGGCAGACCCAGGACACGCTGGAGAGATTATATCTCTCGGCTGGCCTGGGAACGCCTTGGTATTCCCCCGGATAAGCTGGAGGAGGTGGCTGGGGAGAGGGAGGTCTGGGCCTCTTTGCTTAGGCTGCTGCCCCCGCGACCCGGCCCCGGATAAAGCGGATGAAGATGGATGGATGGATGGATATAATGAAGTGTTAAATTGCAGTTAGAAGCTACTGCTCCAAACCTCGTAATAAACATCAAACAGGATTAAAACCTCAGGACAACAAAGAAAACAAGATGATGTCATTACACAGAAAACCACACATCAATTAGAACAAGCAAATGTGTTCTTAAAAAGCCTCAGAGGTTGCAGGTCCTCTAAAGATCATCTTCCTCTGTAGGATAACCAAATCAATTAAATCAACTGCTGTGGTGGTGATATGAAATGCAACCTTTGCAGCCTCTGTAGCTTTCTAGTAACACATTTTCCTATTCCTATTGAAACAGTGTTACATGAATAACACATTTACATCTCTTTAAAGAGAGTCAGAACAGCATGGAGACTCTTAACCTCGTGTACCTTACAATAACATTCTTCTCTGCATTTCAGACCATGATCTGCAGTTAACAGCCACACTGCTCCACACATCCAACATCAGCATCCGACTACAGACTTGCAACATGTGGAAAACTGGCCTTCTTCATAACAGCTACAAGGTTAAAAAAAACAGAAGAAGAAAAATATATTAGTTACTTCAACTGTAAACTAAGAAATTAAACTAAAGACAATCTTTTGAACTTGCTGTACCATTTGCAAACGAGGCAGATTAAGGCGTCCTTTACAGAATGGAGCTAGGCATCAATCTTTACTGCTGTGTGTGTGCAGTCTTTGCAGGTTCAGATAGCTGATTTATGGTCAAAGTGATGTCTTGGAGGCTTTCAAACAGCTTAATGTATTAGTCAAGTAAACTGACTTTTAATACTTTATGCATGTGTGTAGCGCAAGAGGGAGAGAGAGAGAGAGAGAGAGAGCGTGATTTTGACTTTACATAAATTACCTTGCTTTAGCATTTCTCCCGGAACTCTGCAAAGTCATCGTGAGAGACAGGAAAGATTTTTCTGGACTTCTGTTTCCACTAATTGGAACCTTAGGAAAGGGCATTTAATATATTTATTTAAAGTATTTGTCACGGTCCCTGTGCCTCACCGGCTGATTCTGTGTTAGGCAACATATGTTTGTTTTTGTTCTCTCTCTCTCTCTCTCTTTCCCTCTTTCCCCTGCCACGGCGGTGCTCACTGCAGGCTCCGCCCCTGGCCCACACACCTGTCGCTGGTTACTACAATCAGAAGGGCTTTTTAAGATGGCAGACCTACACTACTCGTCGCTGGAACGTTGAGTCACCCGCGTTAGTGCTTCAGCAATCTGTCAGTTTCCCTGTGATCTAGTGCTAATTGGATTTTCTGTGTGTGTGCGTAGATTCCCCCCAGACCCGTCCCTGTACTTCCGAGTGAGCGAGAGGAGCGACTGGTGGAAAAGGAGTGGGATTGTTGGCTGAAAGAGCAGAGTGTGGTTTTGGACCCTTCCCCTTCCCCCCTGGAGCCCCAGACCCCTTCCCCGAGCACCTTGTATATATATATTCACCCAGTGACACCACTGTAAATAAACGCACTGTCTTTTCTTTCTGCAAAGGTCTCCTGGGGTCCGTTCTTTGTACCTCGCTAAGTAAGTTAGCTGGATTTGATTGTTGACGATTTCGCGTGATCTTGGATCGTTCGGTTCTCCGAAGCTCATCCGGGACTTGCTGTCATAGCAACAGATCCGTAAGCGTAAACCTGCTTGGGAGCAGGCTTACTTTATGTAAACAGGATTAGATCGCGGCCACTCAGGTATGTCCGCTTCATTTATACGAAAGCAACAGCGATATTTTTCCACTGTTTTTCCATAAATAAATATTATCAATGTAACTAAAGATAATGCAGTACTTGATCCTTTCATTGATTTCATACAGATACATACAGGTCATTTCCTAAAAAAAGGGAAATGTACTATTAATCATTCGAGCAACCCATTGCGGAAGGTGCAAGATTGATAAGGAGAGTTTTCAGAATTCAGCATATTGCGGGATAGACAGGATCCTTTAGCTCAGCGCGACAGTGTGCTCATAGAGAGATATCGATTTTCCCGTGAGGGTATTATTTACTTAACCAACTTGTTGACGAGGGGGTGCAGGACCACCACCTGTCTTTTTTTGCTCTGCCCTTTTCTTGGTTGCTGTTATAAACAAACAAACAGATTATTTCAGGGTCTCTTTTCAAGAGACTAAAAGCAATATAAGTGATAAATATTACCATGCTGTAGAATATTCTTATATTGCACTTTTACTTGGTCCCATGTTCTAGTGCAGGGGTGTCAAACTCAGATACACAGTGGGCCAAAATTCAAAACTGGAACAAAGTCGCGGGCTAACGTTAATATTTATTGAAAAAAAATTTATATATATATATATATATATATATATATATATATATATATATATATATATATATATATATATATACACATATATATATATATATATATGTATATATATATATATATATATACATACATATATATATATATATTCCTCCAGATATAAGAATGAATCTTTTCTTATGGACAAGTTTAGCTGAAAAACTGAATATGGAACATGCAAAGCTTAATACTAAACAATATATAGCTGTATAATGCCAGTAGGCCAGCTCTAATAGTAATTTGGTATGGCTTCGCGGGCCAAATGTAATTAGGCTGCGGGCCAAATTTGGCCCACGGGCCAGAGTTTGACACCTATGTTCTAGTGGGTCCTGTTGTGGCTCTAATGTGAAAGAGGATATAATGTAATATAATAAATTTACCCTACTGCCTACTGCCTACTCGTAGCCGACTCGTTAGCACCATGGCTACTTCACCTGTCCCTCCTGCACTTTCTTGCTCATTGTGTCAGATGTTTAGTTACTCCTCGGCCTCCTTTAGCAGTAATGATATCTGTAACAAATGTAGCATATTTGCAGCTCTGGAGGCCAGGATTACTGAATTGGAGACTCGGCTTCGCACCCTTCATTCACCCATAGCTAGCCAGGCCCCTGTAGCTGGTGCAGCCGAAGATAGCGTAGGCCCCGCTAGCTGTTCCCCGGCAGACCCCAAGCAGCTGGGGAAAGAGGGCGGCTGGGTCACGGTGAGGAGGAAGCATAGTCCTAAACAGAAGCCCCAGGTACACCACCAACCCGTTCATGTGTCTAACCGTTTTTCCCCACTCGGCGACACACCCGCCGGGGGTCAAACTCTGGTAATTGGTGATTCTGTTCTCAGACATGTGAAGCTAGAGACACCGGCAACCATAGTCAATTGTCTTCCAGGGGCCAGAGCAGGCGACATTGAAGGAAATTTAAAACTGCTGGCTAAGGGTAAACGTAAATTCAGTAAGATCATAATTCACGTTGGCAGTAATGACACCCGGTTACGCCAATCGGAGGTCACTAAAATCAATATTGAATCGGTGTGCAACTTTGACAAAACAATGTCGGACTTTTCTCTGGTCCCCTCCCCAATCAGACCAGGAGTGACATGTTTAGCTGCATGTTCTCCTTAAATTGCTGTCTGTCTGAATGGTGTCCCAGAAACGATGTGGGCTTCATAGATAATTGGCAAACCTTCTGGAGGAAACCTGGTCTTGTTAGGAGAGACGACATCCATCCCACTTTGGATGGAGCAGCTCTCATTTCTAGAAATATGGACAAATTTATTAAACCCCCCAAAATATGACTATCCAGAGTTGGGACCAGGAAGCAGAGTTGCAGTCTTACACGCCTCTCTGCAGCTTCTCTCCTCCTGCTACCCCCCCAAAAACCCATCTCCACAGAGACTGTGTCAGCTCCCAAACAGACAAAAAACAAACTAAAAACCAGCAACAAACAACTTAAACATAAACAATTACAAAGAAAGAACAATACAGTATCCACATCTGAACCAAAGAGTAAAACAGTGAAATGTGGATTATTGAATATTAGGTCTCTCTCCTCCAAGTCTCTGTTAGTACATGACTTAATAATTGATCAACAAATTGATTTACTCTGCCTTACAGAAACCTGGTTGCAGCAGGATGATTATGTTAGTTTAAATGAATCAGCACCCCCGAGTCATTCTAACTACCAGAAATCTCGAAGCACAGGCCGAGGGGGCGGTGTGGCAGCAATTTTTCACACCAGCCTATTAATTAATGAAAGACCAAGACAGACTTTTAATTCATTTGAAAGCCTGATGCTTAACATTGTCCACCCCAGCTGTGAAACTCAGAAACCAGTCTTCCTTAACTTTAACTAAAGACAAACTTTTGAACTTGCTGTAACATTTGCAAATGAGGCAGATGAAGGCATCCTTTACAGAATGTGTGTGCGGTCTTTGCAGTTTCAGATTTACGGTCAAAGTAATGTCTTGGAGGTAGGGCTGGGCGATATGGCCTAAAATCCATATCATGGTGTTAGGAGAAAACTCTGTAAAAAACCCAGGAGAAATAAAGACACAATGAGACAAAGTTACTTTCTTTGCTAAACGTGTACACGGGTGAGCTGCCAGAAAACAACTCACACCATGCACAGTGGCTTGGCATTTTTTATAGGCACAGAGCACAGAGACAGTGAGAACAGGATAAGAAAATAATAAACAGATAAAATAAACAACTCCATATGTGGTACTAGTCTCGTCAGCAGAGAGCTGGGAGAGAGCTGTGAGAGATAAAACAATCTAAAACAATATGTCCCAAAACAATATGTCTTTGCTGGGAAAGTCTAAAAGGATAATTCTAAACTAATCTAACCATAGACAAAGGGCATCTTTGTACATTTAAAAGAAGGTAAAGAAACATAGAATCATTTTTCCTGTAACACATGGTATACTTTCAAGCATGTGCGGTAACAATATATATTGCGATATATTATTTTCTTCACTGCAGCATTACCGAGAGTTGAAAAACTGTCTAAATTCTTTCATCTGTAATAAAATGATCAGTGTGGTTGCTCTACCAGATGTAACAATTACATTTAATATCCAGGCATCCATGAAAAGAGAATTTACGAAATTTAACGGAGTTAGAAGTTAGCAGCAAGTAAGCTCGCTAGTTTCCACCTAAACATAATATACCATGTTCTGACTGAGGGATTTCTGAAACAAATTAAGACGTACAGCTTTGCTATTACTTCCCAAATAAATGAAGACAGGAAAGTAAACAGCAGTGAAGTTTGTAGGGTTAATGTTAAGATATTCATTGTGTGTACTCATGTTGTACATTGTTTAACTGCATTATGGTTACTGTGGTTTAACAGAGACAGTGTTTTAGTGCTCACCACAAGGAGGCACTGTTTCATTGTACGTTCCTAAAACAGAAGAAGAAGAGAAATAGATACGGCACCCATGAGAAAAGTTTTGCCGTGTGTTGAAGAGGAATAAAGTTCATAAAATATTAAGGACATTTTTGCCTCCGTCATCATTTCCCTTCGAGTTGATCGCTGTCGATGCTGCAATACTCAACAGGTTATGGGCCCAGGGCCGACTCGAAGAAGAGTTTTTTCTCATGAAGATCCGGAGCCACAACGGATAGCGGGCTAACGGCTAAATAGCAACATGGATCAACGAGGAGCAAGCAGGCTGCCTCGACTCATGTTTGACGGAGATGAGACCAGATATGAACTTTGGGAAACTAAGGTGCTAGGATATTTGCACTTGTTGGGATTAAAAGCCACTGTTCTGAAGGAACCGAACAGTGAGGCTGAAGTAGCAGCAGACGGTAAGAAGAACGCTGACGCTTACGCTGAGTTAATCCAATTTTTGGACGATAAAAGCCTCTCACTGATTATGAGAGATGCCCCTGATAATGGGAGAAGAGCATTAGAAATATTGAGGGACTACTACGCTGGAAAGGGGAAGCCCCGAATCATCAACCTGTACACCACGCTATCATCGCTTCAGAAAAAGAGGGAAGAGACTGTCACAGACTATGTCATCAGAGCAGAGGCCGCCATTACAGCACTGCGCAATGCGGGTGAGACTTTAGGTGATGGATTATTGATTGCTATGGTTTTAAAAGGTCTACCTGAAAGTTTTAAGCCATTTGCAATACACGTTACTCACGATAAAGACGATATGACATTTGCTGAGTTCAAAACAAAGCTACGGAGTTTCGAAGACACTGAAAAGTCAAGTGCATCGGAGTATAGCGACAACGTAATGAAAACAGGAGGAAGAACCGGCCGTGAGCACACGAGATCCAGCGCACAATACAGAAACAAGAACGATGAGGACATTGTGTGTTTCAAGTGTGGACTAAAAGGCCACCGAGCAAAAGTGTGCAGACGGAGGACGTGGTGCAGTCATTGCAAAAGCAGCACACACAGTGATACCACATGTAGACATAAAGACAAACAAGATGGCGCGCGGAAGGTCGCAGATGAGAGCGGCAACGGATCCAAAGCAGAAACGCCAGATTATGCCTTCAGGATTAAGGGCGTAGACATCAAAGTCCAGCAGTCAGCGTACAGCATTGAGGAGAAAGGCCTGTTGGTGGACACTGGGGCTACCTCACACATCATTAACAGCATCGCCAAGTTCAAGAGCTTCGACGACGCGTTCAGACCGGAGTCACACAGCGTAGAACTGGCAGACGGTACCCAGTGCAGAGGCGTCGCCCAACAGAGGGGGGACGCAGAGGTGTTCCTGATTAACAATACAGGCCAGCGACGCAAAGCAACGCTGAAAGATGCGCTGTTTATTCCATCATACCCCCAGAACATATTCTCTGTAAAGTCAGCCACTGCATTAGGAGCAACAGTCACCTTTAAACAAGGGCAGGACACGTTGACCCACAAAGACGGTACTAACTTTAACATTCATGTGTATGGCAAGTTGTACTATTTGCAGACTGAAGTTGAGGGTAATGATAAGTGTAACACCTGTCATGACATACAGGCATGGCATGAGATATTAGGTCATTGCAACTATGAAGATGTAGCAAGATTGCAAGGTGTGGTTAACGGTATGCAGATTAAGGGGAGAACCGATAGACCTGAAAAGGAATGTGAAGTGTGTATCCAGGGAAAGTTTGCACAAACCCGAAACAGAGATCCTGATACAAGAGCAAAGGCTCCTTTACAAATGGTACACACAGATTTAGCAGGTCCGATAGCCACTGAATCTATTGATGGGTACAAATATGTGCAGTCATTCACTGATGATTATTCAAACTCAGTGTTTGTATATTTCCTGAAGACGAAAACTGATACAGTGCAGGCAACAGAGAAATTTCTAGCAGATGTTGCACCATATGGCAACGTAAAATGCATTAGATCAGACAATGGGACAGAGTTCACATGCAGAGATTTCCAAACCCTGTTAAGGAAAAATGGCATTAAGCATGAGACATCAGCCCCGTACTCACCCCATCAGAACGGTACAGCCGAGAGGGGGTGGCGTACTCTTTTCGAGATGGGCAAGTGCATGCTAATTGAGAGTCAGCTACCGAAATGCCTATGGAACTATGCCATTCAAACTGCTGCTGTAACACGGAACAGATGCTTTAATAAGCGAACAGGGAAAACACCCTACCAAATGCTGACAGGTAAAAAGCCAGACTTGTCAAAAATGCAGAAATTTGGGTCTGTGTGCTATGCATACAAACAGGACAAGGGGAAACTTGATTCAAAATGTGACCAAGGTTTCTTTGTAGGTTATGATAAGAACAGTCCCGCCTACTTAGTTTACCACCCTGAAACTGAGAAAGTTCAGAAACATAGACTTGTTAAGTTTGTGAGCAAAGTAAATGTAGAAAGACAAACACAGACAGATGAGGGAGAACTAAATGATGACTGTAGCAGAGTAAGACAGCCTATGGCTAACAGACCTTCAGAGAAAGGTGACAAGGACAATGAGGTTCCAGAACCTATTGTGACAGACACAAGTCCACAAAGTGGTACACCTGATGAGCGTGAACGAAAAGAGACAAGTGTGACAAGTGATGGATTTGTCAACAAAAGGTATCCTCTTAGGGAGAGAAGAAAACCGGGACATTTAAATGACTTTGTAGCTGCCAACAGTGGCTGCGATGAGATCCACACCACCATAGACTACTGCTACAGGGCAGTGTGTGGTGTCCCAAACACATTTAAGGAAGCCATAGAATCAGCTAACTCAAACAACTGGATCAAAGCCATGGATGAAGAAATTCACTCGTTACGGGAAAATGACACTTTTACCCTAACCACTTTGCCAAAGGGAAAGAAAACAGTGGGGGGGAAGTGGGTTTATTCCGTTAAGAGTGACATTGAGGGAAACGACCGATACAAGGCAAGGTTCGTAGCCAAAGGTTACAGCCAACAGTTGGGGATAGATTATGGAGAGACATTCTCACCAACAGCCAACTTAACCAGCATAAGAGTTTTGTTACAGAAAGCAGCGCAGGAGAGCCTGTTACTCCATCAAATGGATGTGAAGACAGCATATTTACACGCTCCCATTGATTATGAAATCTACATTGATCAGCCAGAATAGGGCTGGGCGATATGACCCAAAATTCATATCTCGATATTTTTTAGCTGGATGGCGATATAAGATATATATCTCGATATATTTTTTTAAAGCCATAAAGTAAGAACAAAAAGAGAGTTCTTAGTCAAAGCTGTGTCCCAGAAGTCACACAGGCACTTTTATTAACATAGAGCAGATGTACATAAAATTTACTCAAAAATAAATTATGAGCATTTATTAAATAATAATGCTCCATAAATAAAAGAAAACAATGTTTTTGTGCATAACAAAAAGCTCACAATTGTGCAGTCAAAATGTAAACTAAAAGACGCTGAGCATAGTAACAAAGACAGATTTCACAGCTGCTCTGTTCCCAACTTGTACTGACTTGTACTGACAGCCTGGAGTTTGAAATCCGCTTCGCAACCGCGTCTCTTAACAGGTGCCATTTATAGTCCTTATACACAGTAGGGTAATATTACGTTGAAGCACAGTACGTATCACTCCGCGAGGCTCAGCCGTAATGCTCTGACAATCCATCAAGCGGTGCAGCTCTGTAGCTTACCAAAGTCGTACTAAAACATTTTTTGACAGATTGCTGAGCGCCGTGTTCCACATAAAATCGGTTCGCGGCCATCAAGCACAACCAGAATTCATACATAAGGCGCGCTGTCAACTTTTGAGAAAATGAAAGGATTTTAGTCCGTGCAGCCCCTCTGGGCTGCATGGCGTTAGCGTGGTTAGCTCGTTAGCGTGGTTAGCTAGCTAACACGTTGACGCCGTCCAGCCCCACGCACGGGGCGATGCGCAGTAACTCGTTAACGGAGATTTGCCGTGTCCATCTTGTCACTTCCTGCAGGTGAAGCGATGGGGGACGAGGAGTTGTGTTCAGTGAAGGAGAGGCGAGGCCGAGTAACATTGCGTAAAGACGAAAGTGGACGAAAGAGAGGCAAACCTGCGGCTCCACAAGTATAATTATAACGTAACATAGACTATATCGATATAAAGGATATTGTCACATCTTATATCTCGTATAAAAATATATCGATATTTTTTAAAAACTCGATATATCGCCCAGCTCTAAGCCAGAAGGTTATGAAGAGGGAGAAGGGCTAGTCTGTAGATTACAAAAATCCTTGTATGGGTTAAAACAATCTGGTCGTAACTGGAATAGGATCTTGCATGAATACCTAACAGCGAACAGTTTCAGGCAAAACCCAGCAGACCACTGTGTTTATACCAAAGAGACAAAAGATGGTAAGGTGATTATGATCATCTGGGTGGACGACCTGATAATTGCTGCTGGCAATGAAAAGGTAATGAAGGATGCGAAAGAAATGCTTTCAGTCAAATTTAAGATGAAAGACTTGGGCTGACTTAAGCATTTTCTGGGTATTGATTTCACTCAGTCTGATGGATGTGTAACAATGTCACAAGAAACCTATGTCAACAAGATACTGATGAGGTTTAACATGCAGAACTGTAAATCCAGAGGAACTCCCTGTGATCAGAAGTTGTGTTACACAGAAGGTGCAACTAAGATAAAAAATGTGAGGATGTATAGGGAGGCTGTAGGCAGTCTTATATACCTTGCATCAGGTACCCGCCCTGACCTGAGTTTTGTGGTAAGCAAGTTATCGCAACATTTCCATGAGCCTACAGAAGAACAGTGGGGAACTGTGAAACACGTGTTGAGATATCTCAAAGGGTCCAAAGATAAGAAGTTGTGTTTTAGAAGAAACACAGATGAAAATTTGGGTCTAGTGGCCTACAGTGATGCTGACTGGGCAGGTGATACTGCCGACAGACGCAGCACTACTGGTTACTGTGTACGTCTATGTAACAACAGTTCTTTAGTTTCATGGAAGACCAAGAAACAGCCCACTGTGGCGCTCTCCACCTGTGAAGCAGAGTATATGGCTTTGGCTTCCACAATGCAAGAGTGTATATATTTAGAACAGCTTTTGAAAGGTATAGATGACTACAGATACACTCAAACAGTAGTGTGTGAGGACAACCAGGGAACAATTGCCCTGGCTAAAAACCCTGTGAGCCGACAGAGGTGCAAACACGTGGACATTAAATATCATTTTGTAAGGTCCATTGTAAATGAAGAGAAAATGTGTCTGTTATATTGCACCACTGAAGAAATGGTGGCAGATGTTATGACCAAACCTGTTTCCAAGCTAAAACTTGCTAAGTTTGCTGACATTATGTTTGGTGCTTAAAAAGGAAAAAAAAAAAAAAAAAAAAAAGGAAGTGTGGTAGAGATTGTACAACTGTTTATCGTTTATTGTACAACTTTTCTTTGATTCCAGCAACCTGAGTACAAGAGGGGGTGTTAAGATATTCATTGTGTGTACTCATGTTGTACATTGTTTAACTGCATTATGGTTACTGTGGTTTAACAGAGACAGTGTTTTAGTGCTCACCACAAGGAGGCACTGTTTCATTGTACGTTCCTAAAACAGAAGAAGAAGAGAAATAGATACGGCACCCATGAGAAAAGTTTTGCCGTGTGTTGAAGAGGAATAAAGTTCATAAAATATTAAGGACATTTTTGCCTCCGTCATCATTTCCCTTCGAGTTGATCGCTGTCGATGCTGCAATACTCAACAGTTAAACATTAAAAGTCCAGTGGGATCCACCACGGCATAAAAGTCACAAAAAACTAAGAAATCCAGCGTAGTAGTAAAAGAGGGAAACCCAGTGGAGTCCTCGCCTTCCTCCCCGCATTCCACGTCCCGGTGCACTGAAGGAAGAGAGGGAGCGGCAGTCACTATTCCTTTCGACAGTTTTACTTTATAAAAAGGGATAAGTCAAAGACTTACCCCGGGTGGGCAGAGCTCTCAACTCCGCCCGCCGCTTCTTTAAAACTGCAATCGGCACCAGCTGTCTCACTGCTTCTGCTCTCCCGCAGTGCACAAGCTGGCTCTTGTCGTTATTGCCGTCTGACTGCTCGCTGCGCGTCCCTAGTCGCTCGTGGTGGCGCGTCCCCAGTCGCTGGTCATGTCCCCTCTCGAACGCCAACTCCAACCCTCTTATGTGTCATTGAGCACTCTGTAAATTACCTTGCCTTCCCTCTCAGGTGTGTCCAATTAGTAAAGACGGGGGAAAGGGCGGAGTCTCTCCAGGACAATTTGACGGTAACTAAAACATGCATAGTAGAAAAACTTAGATAACTTGTCCCTTTCCACCCCGTGACATGTTACTAGAAAGCTACAGAGGCTGCAAAGGTTGAATTTCATATCACCACCACAGCACTTGGTTTAATTGATTTGGTTATCCTACAGAGAAAGAGGAACTTGAAGATATTTGTAGCTTATTTTAGGTTTTAGAAATGTGCTAGATAGGATGTAGAAGTATAGTAGAGACACTGACACTGCCCTGGATGTAATATAGGCCTAAACGTGACATAAACTTAGGAGTAAACTTGTAAGAGACCCTCCCCACCTTGAGCTGTGAAAACAGGACAAAGAGAAGCTAAAGCTGAGTGGAAATTCCCCAGGGGATACCTGGGTGGGGACCTAAATGTTTGTAACTGGATAACTTTGGCTTGAAAGGGAGATGGACTTTTATGACCCACAGGAAGTCACGTACACACAGGTACATAAACATATATACACATGCACTTACACACAGGTACGCAGGCACTCGCGTGCTCGCACGCACACAAACATACAAACACAGTGTTTAGTTTTATGGCACATCGTATAGAATGGGGGTCACTTCTATAAAACTGTGTGTAACAGACAACGAAGTTGAGATCTGCAGAGTAATTCTGGGGTTCCTGTACATCTCCCTTTCCATAAGCTGTATTAATAAGTGTGGATGAATAAAAGTGTTGTGAATTGACTACTGAGTCCCGGTGTTGTCTCTGGAGGCCTGAGGAATCCAAGAACCAGGGTGAAACTGTTCAGAGGTAACAACCTGCAACCTCTGAGGCTTTTTAAGAACACATTTGCTTGTTCTAATTGATGTGTGGTTTTCTGTGTAATGATGTCATCTTGTTTTCTTTGTTGTCCTGAGGTTTTAATCCTGTTTGATGTTTATTACGAGGTTTGGAGCAGTAGCTTCTAACTGCAATTTAACACTTCATTATAGAATTATTAAAATAAATTGTTGCATTGTTTCCCAGATATCTGGTGAACTTGGGTGTTTACACAAAAGCTGAATTCTTTACAAAGGACCTGTTACAAAGAATTAGAGAATTGCAAATTGTCTCTGTTTATTGCAAGAAATCAAATCAAACAAAATATTGTAACTGTTCTAAATAGAAGCAGCTTTCACCCTTTACTCTATAGTAAATGGCTTTTTGTTATTCTTAAAAATAATTATACTTCTTTATTGAACACCACCATAAGAAGTCACACACAATTTCTGGTGATGTCAATAAGAAATATAACTGCATCTTTAAATGTTCCATAATTATGATGAACCACATTTTTGGTACAGTGACCACAAATCAAAATGAGACCCAAACAGTTTCAGTCCACTGTTTGGCTTCTTCAGAGGGTAAAGGCCCCAAACCAAAAATTGCAGTCTCTTTGCAGGTGATCCCACCTCTTGTTGATAGAAATCAGCTGCAGCAGCACCAGTGGGCAGAAGAACCTTAGGAATTTTTACAGGCACCCCCTTTAGTCAGTTCATTTGGTATTCCATTTCCTGCAGGACACGAACGATTGTTTAAAGAGGTTACAACTGCATGAGTTAAAATTTACTTACAATTTACTAAATCTAAAACAATTTTCACTGGTGGTTTTGTTTTATTCACCAAAAATAAGATAACATGCCAAAGACCACCGTGTAAAAAAAACTGTAGAAATGTAGAAATCACATGTCCTGACTAGTTAATCTTTGAGTATTTGCTACCTCGCTTTCGATGGTCTCATCAATAAAATATGAATCATAGAAAAGACATGATAGATGAAATAATATGATATTAAGAACAAAATGTATTGTCCCTTGATAATCCTATTTAATCTGATCAGCATTTAGCATTTGTCAAGGAAGTTGCTGATGAATGTAAACCTTGAGTAAAAGGACCTCTAGTGGTCAATCCCTGTACAGGTAAACGCTGCATTTGTGTTAATGACCAGTAAGAGCTTTAAATTTGTTTTTAAAACCAGAGCGACCCATAAAAATAGATCCAAGACTTAAAAATAAAGTATAAAATAAACTAATCAGGAAAAAAAGGAGAAGACTAAAACACTGGCTTCCAATCACCAATATTACTTAAGTGCGCACAGTGCCACGGCCACTCAGCACAGCCACATTTGAAACAACAATAATCTGTTAAAAGCTACATAAATTATAACCCACTAAGTTTTAGCACTTACCCTGGTATAGAAAATGAAACAAACACACACCATTATTTATTGATTTATTTTTTTTATTAAGTAATGTTTTTTCAGTTGAAGCCATTTAAAGTCTATTTAATAATGCTGTGTTAGAACAGGCACTTTAAAGCTCTTTGTACTGTAAGCTTAAAACCCCACAGTATTAGAGAGAAAACCCCAGCAATCAAACGATCCCCTATGAGCAAGCACTAAGGCGACGGTGGGAAGGAAAAACTCCCTTTTAAGAGGAAGAAACCTTCAGCAGAACCAGACTCAGGGAGGGGCAGCCTTCTGCTGTGACTGGCTGGGGGCATAATTGTGATGTAATTTTATGCTAAGGATACTGAATTTCATGTTTGTTTGTTAGAATTAGTGAATTACCATGATGACTATTTTAAGTATGATTATAAGTAAAACTAAAAGTGCAAGTGCACCAATTACTGAAGTCATCCAAGAAATTATATCTAACCATCTTCTGATTGTAGGAATCAGGCCTGAATTAGCTCTATGGGGAAACCTACGCTGAATAATTGCTGAAAAATGATTGAACAATGAGGTAAATGGTGCTCCACAAATATTAAGGATGTGCCTGGTGACAAAAATGACTCCTTGGCCCGCAAGCATAACTGGAGCTGTAATAAGGGAATTAAAACCTGGAAGATTTCTGTGAAGTCTGGAAACAGCAGAGTCTCCGTCCTCTCTTTGAAGAGTTCCTTGGACAATATTTGGTTCATTCTCTTTAGATCTGTTATCTGAAGCTGCAGGGAGACCAACATTGAATAAATCAATGCTGTAACTCTCACTGGTGGGAGAATCTTCATGTCCAAAGTTGTTTATAGAAACAGTGGTTTTAGGAACCTTAGCTGTTTCAGAGGTCTCACTAGTGGGTGTGGTAACTGAGGTAAATGGTGCTCGACCAATATTAAGCAGGTGCCTAGAGATAAAAGCTTCTCTAAGGCCCACAGGCACAACTGGAACTCTACAAGAGGAATAGAGATTTGGAATAATTGAGGTAAATGGTCTTCGACCAATATTAAGGAGGTGCCTAGAGATAAAATCTTCTCTAAGGCCCACAGGCACAACTGGAACTCTACAAGAGGAATAGAGATTTGGAATAATTGAGGTAAATGGTCTTCGACCAATATTAAGGAGGTGCCTAGAGATAAAATCTTCTCTAAGGCCCACAGGCACATCTGGAACTCTACAAGAGGAATAGAGATTTGGAATAATTGAGGTAAATGGTGCTCGACCAATATTAAGGAGGTGCCTGGTGATGAAATCTTCTCTAAGGCCCACAGGCACATCTGGAACTCTACAAGAGGAATCGAGATTTGGAGCATTTGTTTGAACTCTGGAAGAAATAGTTTCTTCTTCCTTTGTTTGAAGACTGCCTGGGACAACATTTTGTTCATTATCTTCGGGTCCGTTATCTGAAGGTTCAGGAAGAATGGCATTTAATAAATCAGTGTTGTAACTCTCGCTGGCTGAAGACTTTTCATCTTCAGCGTTGTTCATATTAACACTGGTTGTAGGAATCTTAGTTGTTTCACTGGAGGGTGACTGTTCGTATTCAAAGTTGTTTACAGAAACACTCGGTGAAGGAACCTCAGTTGTTTCAGAGGTGGGTGACTTTTCCGTTTCACTAGTGGGTGAGGTAAATGGTGCTCGACCAATATTAAAAATGTGCCTGGTGACAAAAATGACTCCTCGCCCAACCGACTCAACTGGAGCTGTAATAATGGAAGACAGAGCTGAAAGATTTGTTTGAACTCTGGAAAAAAACGTTTCTTTGTCCTCTCTTTGAAAACTTCCTTGGTCAGCGTTTTGTTCATTCTCTTCAGATTTGTTCATATCTGAAGGTTTGGGGAGGACGCCATTGAATAAATCAGTGCTGTAATTCTCACTGGTGGGAGACTCTTCATGTTCAAAGTTGTTTATACTGGTTTTAGGAGCCTCATCTATTTCAGAGGTGGTTGCCTGTTCATTTTCATAGGCGTTTACAGAAACACTGGTTTTAGGAACCTCAGACTGTTCATCTCTAGAAATAGATATCGGTAAGAAGAACCCATCAGGCTCTAAATAATATCTGTCAAGCACCTCAAAGCCGTCAGTATCTGAAGAATTTGTACGACTGAACACTGAGCGCCACATATTTGTAAACAGAGGAGATAGGGTTCAGTAGAGATAAACTATATGCTCTAACCTTTAGACGATTGTTAGAAGACTATAGAATCAGCGTTAATTTTGTTAAAATGTGTTTTCAACACTAGGTGTAGTAGAGTGCCTTACCTTGGGGGTAAATATGAGCTCGCGTTCTAAGGCGCGAGCTCATATTTATAGCCTCACGGCAGTGTGACGTCAAGGCACGGCAGTGTGACGTCAAGGCACACGTGCCGTGACGTCACAGTACGCTTACTCTTTGAAATTCATTCGGTCACAAAACGTCTTGAACCTTCACCTCCCTGAACGTTAGTATTAACCATTAAGCTAACCTTAATATTAACCTGCTGTTCTCGAGGAATGGCAACCCAGACAGGAAAAAACCCGGGGTGCTTCCGCCCTTGGGATTACGCCCCCGCTGTCTCACCGTCGATTAACAAACAATACACTCCCCTTTTTTAATTATTTACTTTTTGTGTTCAAGTTTTACGGCTTGCTCTCACTAGGGTTGCCAACCGTCCCTTAAAATACGGAATCGTCCCGTATTTCGAAACAAAAGTACACGTCCCGTATTGAGCTAATAAGGGACGCACTTTGTCCCGTAATACAGTGAGAATCAAAAGTAGTCTATAAATGTTTATGGAATTAACACTTTGTTTGAAAACATAATTCCCAGCCCCTCTCCTGCTTTGTGACCAATGAGCTGACAGCACACTTATGACAATTCGAGTATGACAATTCAGATTACCGCTCATCTCATTGGTCGAGGAAAGGTCGCTTGCGGAGAAAATACCGGAAGACAACAGATGACCACAACAAGAAGCATGGCCAACAGGGGAACAAACGCCGACTCTGCGGTGCAAGTCTCGGATGACAGTACACCTAAAGCTGGGCAAACACTGTGCGATTTTTTTCAGTCACGTTATTCAGCTCCTGCTCAAACTGCACGATTGACTCGCAGGGGTTAGAAGTTCGTATGTCACGATGTACTCTCACACTATACGGCCCGATGCTCTGATGGGACCTGAGTGCTCACACTGTGCCTCCATAACATGGAGGTTATAACAGAAAATCTGTCGCTCGCTCTCTCTGTCTTTCACTCACACAGACACACCACTACCATCAACTTTGCTAAATTGCTAATGAAAAACATTGATCAGGCAGCTGTGATTGAGCAGCAGTGTAAATCCAACTATTTTCACGGTTGTTGTGGTTGTGATAATTTTGTGATGCCACATCGAAAAGGCTCGGATGAGCTTTCCAAAGTTCTACAAGTTGTGCCTCCATCGCTTGTGTCCAGATCACACGCTGCACAGCCGCGCTGCGCCGTCTTTTTCACCAACGTTTACGTTTGCGCGCGAGCAGTGTGAGCGGCTGTGGTGAGAACCTCACGAGCGATTGATGATCAGGAGCTGGTCGTGAGGTGTTAATCACTTCTCGTTACCCCACGTATACTACACGACGCACGATGAAGGCCAAAATCGGTCCGATCACTCAAAAATCGGCTCAAAATGGGCCAAAAATCGCACAGTGTGAGCCCAGCATTAGAGCAGCAATGTTTGTTCCCCTCAGAGAAAGGGAAGAATGGGAAAAGGAAAACACCTGGCTGGAAAACGTTAATATGGGCATGTGCAGTGAATATCAGCGCTATGTGGCCAGAAGTGTGATAATATAATTTATTTTGTGTAATAAACAACTGCAAGGATAGATGATTACAACAAATTGATGACTAATACATAAAAGTAATACATAGATGAATAATGATGGTGAGTTATGATGCGTAATCATGGGAACAAGCGGGTTTACAAACAGGAGCAGCTGATTAGCATTAGAAAAGCTGAAATAATACCTCAACTGAAGCCAATTGTACTAAATGCACTAAATGTGCACTGTTACAAGAATATTTTTCTTTCTATTGTTTTCTATTATTTTAAGTTAAGCAGGACAGAGTGCTTTTAAAGAAAGATTTACTTATATTCTCAAAAGTTAAGCATGACAGGCTTCTGTTTAAGAAAGAGACCTGTTTTACTGTGTTAATGTTGTCATTTTGAGCTAAAAATAAATGGCTAAATGATCATTTGTTTCACATGTGTTCATATCACGCAGTCAAAGCGAGAGAAGCGAAAACCGCTGTGGTTGCTAACTTAGCAATATGTCACATTTTTAGACGCTGTAACTTCGTAAAAAGCGAGTTTTACAAGTTTCCCCCTCAAGAGTGCACTTACGTGTTCTTGTAGCATTCGTAAGAGACAGTCCTCAGGTACACCACGATTCCGAAGAAATCTCAGAAGTGGGCTATCAGTGTTTGTGTCCATGTTGAAAGCAGGGCATTCAAAGTTAAGTGCCAGTTCTGACGAGCGTGCACTCTCCACAACTACCATGGATTTGGGTTTCCGAATGCAACACGTTTTACGTTCTTACAATAAAAAATGTTATTGTAATGGTATTTTTTTTTTTTACGTTTGTACAATATATGATCACGTTCGTACAATATAATATTTATATTGTACGAACGTGATAATTATATTGTACGAACGTGATAATTATGTATATTGTAATAACGTGATATTATGTTGTTCAAACGTGAAAAGTATATTGTACAAACATGATAGTATATTGTACAAACAGGAAAAGTATCTTGTTAGAACAATAAACCTTTCACGTTATAACGTGATACACTTGTATTTTTCTTTTGCCTGGGTGGCAGCTCTACGCTTCCGTAGTTAATACCAACGTTCAGGGAGGTGAAGGTTCAAGACGTTTTGTGACCGAATGAATTTCAAAGAGTAAGCGTACTGTGACGTCACGGCACGTGTGCCTTAACGTCACACTGCTGTGAGGCTATAAATATGAGCTCGCGCCTTAGAACGCGAGCTCATATTTACCCCCAAGGTAAGGCACTCTACTACACCTAGTGTTGAAAACACATTTTAACAAAATTAACGCTGATTCTATAGTCTTCTAACAATCGTCTAAAGGTTAGAGCATATAGTTTATCTCTACTGAACCCTATCTCCTCTGTTTACAAATATGTGGCGCTCAGTGTTCAGTCGTACAAATTCTTCAGATACTGACGGCTTTGAGGTGCTTGACGAATGTTATTTGGACCCTGATGGGTTCTTACTGATACCTAATTCCAGAGATGAACAATCACACCCCTCTGAAACATCTGAGATTCCTACAACTAGTGTTTCTGTAAACACTGATGAAAATGCACACACCTCTGAAACAGATCAGGTTCCTACAACCAGTCTTTCTACAAACAACTATGAACCTGAAGAGTCTCCCACCACTGAAAGTTACAACAGCACTGACTTATTCAGTGCCGTCCTTCCTGATCCTTCAGATAACGGACCTGAAGGTAATGAACAAAATGTTGTCCCAGGCAGTCTTCAAACAGAGGAAGAAGAAACTATTTCTTTTGGAGTTCAAACAAATGTTCCAAATCTTTATTCCTCTTGTAGAGTTCCAGATGTGCCTGTGGGCCTTAGAGAAGCTTTTATCACCAGGCACCTCCTTAATATTGGTCGAGCACCATTTGCCCCATTTCCTTCACCCACTAGAGAAACTGAATGTTTACCCACCTTTAAAACAGATGAGACTCCTACAACCAGTGTTTATATGAACAACACTGAAGATGACGAGTTTCCAGCTAGTGATAGTTATAGCACTAACTTATTCAATGGTGACATTCCTGAATCTTCCGATATTAATGGATCTGAAGATGTTGTACCAGACAGTGTCCAAAGAGAGCAAGAAGAAGCTAGTTTTTCCCAACTTCAAACATCTCTTTCAGCTCTTTTTTCTGTTATTACAGCTCCAGTTGACTCTGTGGGCCAAGCAACATTTTATGTCACCAGGCAACTCGTTAATTTTGGTCAAGCAATATTTGCCTTAATCACTAGTGAAACTGAACGTTCACCCACTTTTGAAACAACTGAGGTTGCTACAACGAATGTTTCTCTAATTAATTTTGAACGTGACGAGTCTTTGAGTAATGAGATTTACAGCATTGTGTCTGTGGGCCGAAGAATACATTTTGTCAGCAGGCACGTCCTTAATAATGGTCCAGTGCCTTTTACCTTACCCACCTCTGAAATAACTGAGGTTCCTACAACAAGTGTTTCCATAAACAACTGTGGACATGAAGTGTCTCCCAACAATGAAAGTTACAGCATTGATGTATTCAATGTTGGCCTTCCTGACTCTTCAGATAGCAGATCTGAAGACAATGAACAAAATGTTGCCCAAGGAACTCTTCAAGGACAGGACGAAGAAACTATTGTTTCCAGAGTTTACACAAACCTTTCAGGTTTTTATTCCTTCATTAGAATGCCAATTGTGTCTGTGGCCCGAAGAATATTTTTTGTGAACAGGCACATCTTTAATATTTTTCGAGTGCCTTTTACCTCACCCACCAATGTTGGCCTTCCTGACTCTTCAGATAACAGATCTGAAGAGAATGAACAAAATATTGTCCAAAGAAGTCGTCAAAGAGAGGATGAAGAAACTGTTCTTTCCAGAGTTCACAGAAATCTTTCAGCCTTTTATCCCTTTATTAGAGCTCTAGTTGTGTCTGTGGGCCAAGGAGTCATTTTTGTCACCAGGCACATCCTTAATATTTGTCTAGCACCATTTACCTTATTGAACAATCTGTTCACAGCAATTGTTCAATATGTGTTTTCCCTTGCCCAGACAGGAATTTCAGCCCTGAATCAAACAATCAGAAGACTTTTAAGTCCAATTTGTATAATAGGTACAGTAATATGTGTGATTTTTGTAATTGTAATTTTTACTTTTATACCATTTTTCATACACTACATCGTAAATCACTAAGTTAACAAACAAACAGCACATGCTGTTGCATCATTTTTCTCTTAAAATTCAGTTTCCTTAGCATAAAATTACATCACAATTATGCCCCCAGCCAGTCACAGCAGAAGGCTGCCCCTCCCTGAGTCTGGTTCTGCTGAAGGTTTCTTCCTCTTAAAAGGGAGTTTTTCCTTCCCACCGTCGCCTTAGTGCTTGCTCATAGGGGATCGTTTGATTGCTGGGGTTTTCTCTCTAATACTGTGGGGTTTTAACCTTACAGTACAAAGAGCTTTAAAGTGCCTGTTCTAACACAGCATTATTAAATAGACTTTAAATGGCTTCAACTGAAAAAACATTACTTAATAAAAAAAAAGTAAATCAATAAATAATGGTGTGTGTTTGTTTCATTTTCTATACCAGGGTAAGTGCTAAAACTTAGTGGGTTATAATTTATGTAGCTTTTAACAGATTATTGTTGTTTCAAATGTGACTGTGCTGAGTGGCCGTGGCACTGTGCGCACTTAAGTGATATTGGTGATTGGAAGCCAGTGTTTTAGTCTTCTCCTTTTTTTCCTGATTAGTTTATTTTATACTTTATTTTTAAGTCTTGGATCTATTTTTATGGGTCGCTCTGGTTTTAAAAACAAATTTAAAGCTCTTACTGGTCATTAACACAAATGCAGCGTTTACCTGTACAGGGATTGACCACTAGAGGTCCTTTTACTCAAGGTTTACATTCATCAGCAACTTCCTTGACAAATGCTAAATGCTGATCAGATTAAATAGGATTATCAAGGGACAATACATTTTGTTCTTAATATCATATTATTTCATCTCTCATGTGTTTTCTATGATTCATATTTTATTGATGAGACCGTGGAAAGCGAGGTAGCAAATACTCAAAGATTAAGGACGTGATTTCTACATTTCTACAGTTTTGTTTTGTTGTTTTTTTTACAGGGTGGTCTTTGGCATGTTATCTTATTTTTGGTGAATAAAACAAAACCACCAGTGAAAAAAAAATCCTATGTGAAAGAGCCTTTCACGTGGGATTTAGTAAATTGTAAGTAAATTGTAACTCATGCAGTTGTAACCCCTTTAGTGGAAGCCAGCAGGTGGATGAAGGAAAAGGGACGCAGAAGGAAAAGAGACCCGAGGCGGCCGCTGGTCCAAGTGCGAACTGAACTTCAGGTAAGAAGTTATGACCTGCAGTCTCTCTGGGTCAGATATGAACCAAGTTTAGGTGGAGTTTATTTTCGTTATTCTGACTTTTTCCGTACTGCGTGCTAGCTAGCATGACGGAGTTTCTATACAGCTGGGTGGTGCTATGAAGCTAATGATGTTGAACTTTATTTTGTTCATAAGTTATTAGAGTTGCCAACCGTCCCGTCTGGTATTCAGAGAAAATATTACGCGTTTCTTATTGAGGTGAAAAGGAACAGTTTGTCCCGTAATTCAGCTACAATGGAAAAGGCACAAAGCTGGAGTTATTCTGTGTTTACGCTGCACAGCTGCCTCTTCTTCTTTCATCCTCTCCCCCTCCCTCTCCCGTTTCTACTTCGATCATGAAAACTGATCAGTGATCAGCTCTCTTGTTTGTTTATCACTCACTTTGCGCCGAAAGAGGAAACCAGCGGATGTCGCGCTAAACAACAGCAGCACGTTTAAGCTTGATCAGCTGTTGTTAGAATTTATTTAATATTGATTTCTATTATCAGCTGATGTTTGCTGGAGCCACAGCTGCAAGAAAGCTGCTGGTCATGATATGGTTTGGTTATGTAGCATCCAGTCGAACTGAGAAGGCCAGAACTGATGGTTGTTGAATGACCTTTATTATTCCTTGCCGTGTATCAGACAACGAACCAACGTAAGAGCTAGACAAACAAATAAAACAATTACCATATTATTCATGTAACAGCATCTTAACCGCTCATTACGCTGGTCTAACCGTTTTCTATTAAACTATATAATACATATTATGCATTTCAGATTGCTCAAATTAAATCATATACATTACAAACCTTGTTCCCCTGTCGACTGTAGCTAGAACCATTCGTTTTGGTACAATGTAACTATATTCTTCTCTACCTTTTCTCCGTTAGCATTAGTTTTCCGTTTTCTTCCGTCTCTTTTTGTACATCAAGTTGTTTACCATTAAACAATTCATTTTCGGTCACACAGGAAGTTACCAAAATAAGAGCACAAACGTTATATTACGTGAGTATGAGCTAGATTTACATATCCGCCGTTACAGGTTATCTGGTGAGAGGGAAACATGAAGATGAAACCAGGAGATGTCCTTACTGGATCATCAGAGCTGTGATGGAGAAACAGGTTTACCTTTTAGGTGACATGAATGAGTTGAAGGGAAGTTATGAACTGTTTCTGAGAGACAAATAACCCCAGGATCCTTTTTTAGGTAGCTGACAGCTGGTAACTATGCAGGGGCGGGTCTAGCAAAGTGTTGCCAGGGGTCCATGTAGGGCATTAAAAGGGAAAGGGGGGCACAAAGAAATACTTTTCTTTCTTATTCTCATTTAAAATGTCTAGCTTTTAAAAAATAATTATCTGAATCTTACAACAAACGATTGATAGATTGATGCATATATACCATCAAAACAGTGTACATCACTGTCACAACAGCGTTTGTTTTCATTCAAAGGATTTATGATTTTTCCTATAATGGTGGGTCATTATAGGGCCATCTAGTCAAAATGCCCGGGACGATTTATTTGTCCCAGTCCAGCCCTGTATGCAGCTCATCTGCAGTCTGGTGTTACCCACATCTTCCAATTCAGAAGGCAGAATTTCCGAGTTCTGAGTACAATCGAAAGCACCACGACTGCAGTTTTTGTGTTGGATGTAAAAGGCGCACATGACACTGTGACGTAGGCTAGAATCATGGCAGTAGTCAATGACGGTCCAGGCGTGGGATTTCTCTCGTGGAAATATGCACATTATCTTTTCCTTTCTATTGGTAGGTGGCACAGTGCACTTGTGGCAAGTAAGCAAGCTAGAAGACTGGCAAAGTTATGGAAGAAACACATTAACAAGAGAATTCGGAGTAAAACCAAAGTTACCTTCCCTAGTAACTAGTTACTTTGAAAGTAACGAGTAACTTGAAGTAACTGAGTTACTTTTGAGAGAAGTAACTAGTAATGTAACTAAGTTACTATTTTAAAGTAACGTACCCAACACTGCTTACTGGTCATTAACACAAATGCAGCGTTTACCTGTACAGGGATTGACCACTAGAGGTCCTTTAACTCAAGGTTTACATTCATCAGCAACTTCCTTGACAAATGCTAAATGCTGATCAGATTAAATAGGATTATCAAGGGACAATACATTTTGTTCTTAATATATTATATTATTTCATCTCTCATGTGTTTTCTATGATTCATATTTTATTGATGAGACCGTCGAAAGCGAGGTAGCAAATACTCAAAGATTAACTAGTCAGGACGTGATTTCTACAGTTTTTTTTACACGGTGGTCTTTGGCATGTTATCTTATTTTTGGTGAATAAAACAAAACCACCAGTGAAATTTTTTTTAGATTTAGTAAATTGTAAGTAAATTTTAACTCATGCAGTTGTAACCCCTTTAAACAATCGTTCGTGTCCTGCAGGAAATGGAATACCAAATGAACTGACTAAAGGGGGTGCATGTAAAAATTCCTAAGGTTCTTCTGCCCACTGGTGCTGCTGCAGCTGATTTCTATCAACAAGAGGTGGGATCACCTGCAAAGAGACTGCAATTTTTGGTTTGGGGCCTTTCCCCTCTGAAGAAGCCAAACAGTGGACTGAAACTGTTTGTGTCTCATTTTGATTTGTGGTCACTGTACCAAAAATGTGGTTCATCATAATTATGGAACATTTAAAGATGCAGTTATATTTCTTATTGACATCACCAGAAATTGTGTGTGACTTCTTATGGTGGTGTTCAATAAAGAAGTATAATTCTTTAAGAATAACAAAAAGCCATTTACTATAGAGTAAACGGTGAAAGCTGCTTTGATTTAGAACAGTTACAATATTTTGTTTGATCTGATTTCTTGCAATAAACAGAGACAATTTGCAATTCTCTAATTCTTTGTAACAGGTCCTTTGTAAAGAATTCAGCTTTTGTGTAAACACCCAAGTTCATCAGATATCTGGGAAACAATGCAACAATTTATTTTAATAATTCTATAATGAATTCATAAGACCCTTATGAAAAGGACACCGAGGGAACAGTTTACCCTGCCCGGGATAGGGTTACCAGGGCCCCGCCCTGGAGCCAGGCCCGGGGAGGGTGCCCGAGGGCGAGCGTCTGGTGGCCGGGCCTTAGTCCATGGGGCCCGGCCGGGCACAGCCCGAAGAGGAGACATGGGCCCATCCTCCCGCAGGCCCACCACCCGCAGGAGGCGCCATAGGGGTCGGGTGCATTGTGTGCCGGGTGGCGGCCAGGAGCGGAGGCCCTGGCGGACTGACCCCCGGCTGCCAAGACTGGCAATAGGGACATGGAATGTCACCTCTCTGGTGGGGAAGGAGCCTGAGTTAGTGCGTGAGGTTGAGAGGTACCGGCTAGATATAGTCGGGCTCACCTCTACGCATGGCTTGGGCTCTGGAACCAGTCTCCTGGAGAGGGGCTGGACTCTGTCTCAGTCTGGAGTTGCCCCTGGTGAGAGGCAGCGGGCTGGGGTGGGTATTCTAATATCCCCTCGGCTTGCTGCCGGTACATTGGGGTTTTTCCCGGTGGACGAGAGGGTTTGTTCCCTGCGCCTTAGGGTCGGGGAACGGGTCCTGACTGTCATCTGCGCTTATGCGCCGAGTGGCAGTTCAGAGTACCCAGCCTTCTTAGAGTCCCTGGGGGGGGGTGCTGGAGGGTGCTCCACCTGGAGACTCTGTTGTCCTGCTGGGAGACTTCAATGCTCACGTGGGTAACGACAGCGAGACCTGGAGGGGCGTGATTGGGAGGAACGGCCTCCCTGATCTGAACCCGAGTGGTGCTTTGTTATTGGACTTCTGTGCTAATCACAGTTTGGCCATAACGAACACCCTGTTCGAACATAAGAGTGTCCATAAGTGCACGTGGCACCAGGACGCTCTAGGCCGTAGGTCGATGATCGATTTTGTAATCGTATCAGCAGACCTGCGACCATATGTTCTGGACACTCGGGTAAAGAGAGGGGCTGAGCTGTCAACTGATCACCACCTGGTGGTGAGTTGGATCAGGTGGCGGGGGAGGACGCTGGACAGACCTGGTGCACCTAAACGCGTAGTGAGGGTGTGCTGGGAACGTCTAGCAGAGGCCCCAGTCCGCGAGATCTTCAACGCACACCTCCGGCAGAGCTTCAACAGCATTCCGAGGGAGACTGGGGACATTGAGTCTGAATGGACCATGTTCAGCGTCTCCATTGCCGAAGCTGCTGCATTGAGCTGCGGCCGCAAGGTGGTTGGTGCCTGCCGTGGTGGTAATCCCCGAACCAAATGGTGGACACCAGAGGTGAAGGGAGCCACCAGGCTGAAGAAGGAGTCCTATCGGGCTTGGTTAGCCTGTGGGACTCCGGAGGCAGCCGACAGGTATCGACAGGCCAAGCGGAATGCGGCTCGGGCAGTGGCTGAAGCAAAAACTCGGGTGTGGGAGGAGTTCGGAGAGGCCATGGAAAAAGACTTTCGGACTGCCTCGAAGAGATTCTGGCAAACCGTCAGACGTCTCAGGAGGGGAAAGCGGTGCTCTACCTGCACTGTGTATAGTGCTGGCGGACCGCTGCTGACGTCGACTGAGAAAATTGTCAGGCGGTGGAAGGAATACTTCGAGGACCTCCTTAATCCCACTGACACGTCTTCCGAGGAGGAAGCAGAGTCTGGGGACGAAGGGAATGACCCGCCAATTTCCGGGGGCGAGGTCACTGAGGCAGTTAAACAACTCCTTGGTGGCAGAGCCCCTGGTGTTGATGAGGTCCGCCCCCGAGTTCCTGAAGGCTCTGGATGTTGTAGGGCTGTCCTGGTTGACACGCCTCTGCAATGTTGCGTGGAGATCAGGGGCAGTACCTGTGGACTGGCAGACCGGGGTGGTGGTCCCCATCTTTAAGAAGGGGGACCGGAGGGTGTGTTCCAACTACAGGGGGATCACACTCCTCAGCCTCCCTGGGAAAGTCTATGCCAGGGTGCTGGAAAGGAGAGTTCGTCCGTTAGTCGAACCTCGGATACAGGAGGAACAATGCGGTTTTCGTCCTGGTCGCGGAACACTGGACCAGCTCTTTATCCTCTCCAGGATACTTGAGGGTGCATGGGAGTTTGCCCAACCAGTCTACATGTGTTTTGTGGACTTGGAGAAGGCATTCGACCGTGTCCCTCGGGGTGTCCTGTGGGAGGTGTTGCGGGAATATGGGGTGTCTGGCCCATTGCTACGGGCCATTCGATCCCTATACAACCGTTGCAAGAGCTTGGTTCGCATTGCCGGCAATAAGTCGGACTCGTTCCCGGTGGGTGATGGGCTCCGCCAGGGCTGCCCTTTGTCTCCGGTTCTGTTCATAATTTTTATGGACAGAATTTCTAGGCGCAGCCAAGTGGCGGAGGGCTTTCGCTTTGGTGGCCTCAGAATCTCATCTCTGATTTTTGCAGATGATGTGCTTCTGTTGGCTTCATCGGGTGAGGGCCTCCAGCTCGCACTGGAACGGTTCGCAGCCGAGTGTGAAGCAGCGGGAATGAGGATCAGCACCTCCAAATCTGAGGCCATGGTTCTCAGCCGGAAAAGGGTGGAGTGCCCACTTCGGGTCGGGGATGAGTTCCTGCCGCAAGTGGAGGAGTTCAAGTATCTCGGGGTCTTGTTCGCGAGTGATGGGAGAAGGGAGCCGGAGATCGACAGACGGATTGGGGCTGCAGCTGCAGTAATGCGGACGCTGCACCGGTCCGTCGTGGTGAAGAGGGAGCTGAGTGTAAAAGCGAAGCTCTCAATTTACCGGTCGATCTACGTCCCTACCCTCACCTATGGCCACGAGCTGTGGGTAGTGACCGAAAGAACGAGATCGCGGATACAAGCGGCGGAAATGAGCTTCCTCCGAAGGGTGGCTGGCCTCTCCCTTAGAGATAGGGTGAGAAGTTCGGCCATCCGGGAGGGGCTCAGAGTAGAGCAGCTGCTGCTCCACATCGAAAGGAGCCAGCTGAGGTGGTTCGGGCATCTGACAAGGATGCCCCCTGGGCGCCTCCTGGGTGAGGTGTTCCAGGCATGTCCCACCGGGAGGAGGCCCCGGGGCAGACCCAGGACACGCTGGAGAGATTATATCTCTCGGCTGGCCTGGGAACGCCTTGGTATTCCCCCGGATAAGCTGGAGGAGGTGGCTGGGGAGAGGGAGGTCTGGGCCTCTTTGCTTAGGCTGCTGCCCCCGCGACCCGGCCCCGGATAAAGCGGATGAAGATGGATGGATGGATGGATATAATGAAGTGTTAAATTGCAGTTAGAAGCTACTGCTCCAAACCTCGTAATAAACATCAAACAGGATTAAAACCTCAGGACAACAAAGAAAACAAGATGATGTCATTACACAGAAAACCACACATCAATTAGAACAAGCAAATGTGTTCTTAAAAAGCCTCAGAGGTTGCAGGTCCTCTAAAGATCATCTTCCTCTGTAGGATAACCAAATCAATTAAATCAACTGCTGTGGTGGTGATATGAAATGCAACCTTTGCAGCCTCTGTAGCTTTCTAGTAACACATTTTCCTATTCCTATTGAAACAGTGTTACATGAATAACACATTTACATCTCTTTAAAGAGAGTCAGAACAGCATGGAGACTCTTAACCTCGTGTACCTTACAATAACATTCTTCTCTGCATTTCAGACCATGATCTGCAGTTAACAGCCACACTGCTCCACACATCCAACATCAGCATCCGACTACAGACTTGCAACATGTGGAAAACTGGCCTTCTTCATAACAGCTACAAGGTTAAAAAAAACAGAAGAAGAAAAATATATTAGTTACTTCAACTGTAAAGTAAGAAATTAAACTAAAGACAATCTTTTGAACTTGCTGTACCATTTGCAAACGAGGCAGATTAAGGCGTCCTTTACAGAATGGAGCTAGGCATCAATCTTTACTGCTGTGTGTGTGCAGTCTTTGCAGGTTCAGATAGCTGATTTATGGTCAAAGTGATGTCTTGGAGGCTTTCAAACAGCTTAATGTATTAGTCAAGTAAACTGACTTTTAATACTTTATGCATGTGTGTAGCGCAAGAGGGAGAGAGAGAGAGAGAGAGAGCGTGATTTTGACTTTACATAAATTACCTTGCTTTAGCATTTCTCCCGGAACTCTGCAAAGTCATCGTGAGAGACAGGAAAGATTTTTCTGGACTTCTGTTTCCACTAATTGGAACCTTAGGAAAGGGCATTTAATATATTTATTTAAAGTATTTGTCACGGTCCCTGTGCCTCACCGGCTGATTCTGTGTTAGGCAACATATGTTTGTTTTTGTTCTCTCTCTCTCTCTCTCTTTCCCTCTTTCCCCTGCCACGGCGGTGCTCACTGCAGGCTCCGCCCCTGGCCCACACACCTGTCGCTGGTTACTACAATCAGAAGGGCTTTTTAAGATGGCAGACCTACACTACTCGTCGCTGGAACGTTGAGTCACCCGCGTTAGTGCTTCAGCAATCTGTCAGTTTCCCTGTGATCTAGTGCTAATTGGATTTTCTGTGTGTGTGCGTAGATTCCCCCCGGACCCGTCCCTGTACTTCCGAGTGAGCGAGAGGAGCGACTGGTGGAAAAGGAGTGGGATTGTTGGCTGAAAGAGCAGAGTGTGGTTTTAGACCCTTCCCCTTCCCCCCTGGAGCCCCAGACCCCTTCCCCGAGCACCTTGTATATATATATTCACCCAGTGACACCACTGTAAATAAACGCACTGTCTTTTCTTTCTGCAAAGGTCTCCTGGGGTCCGTTCTTTGTACCTCGCTAAGTAAGTTAGCTGGATTTGATTGTTGACGATTTCGCGTGATCTTGGATCGTTCGGTTCTCCGAAGCTCATCCGGGACTTGCTGTCATAGCAACAGATCCGTAAGCGTAAACCTGCTTGGGAGCAGGCTTACTTTATGTAAACAGGATTAGATCGCGGCCACTCAGGTATGTCCGCTTCATTTATACGAAAGCAACAGCGATATTTTTCCACTGTTTTTCCATAAATAAATATTATCAATGTAACTAAAGATAATGCAGTACTTGATCCTTTCATTGATTTCATACAGATACATACAGGTCATTTCCTAAAAAAAGGGAAATGTACTATTAATCATTCGAGCAACCCATTGCGGAAGGTGCAAGATTGATAAGGAGAGTTTTCAGAATTCAGCATATTGCGGGATAGACAGGATCCTTTAGCTCAGCGCGACAGTGTGCTCATAGAGAGATATCGATTTTCCCGTGAGGGTATTATTTACTTAACCAACTTGTTGACGAGGGGGTGCAGGACCACCACCTGTCTTTTTTTGCTCTGCCCTTTTCTTGGTTGCTGTTATAAACAAACAAACAGATTATTTCAGGGTCTCTTTTCAAGAGACTAAAAGCAATATAAGTGATAAATATTACCATGCTGTAGAATATTCTTATATTGCACTTTTACTTGGTCCCATGTTCTAGTGCAGGGGTGTCAAACTCAGATACACAGTGGGCCAAAATTCAAAACTGGAACAAAGTCGCGGGCTAACGTTAATATTTATTGAAAAAAAATTTATATATATATATATATATATATATACATACATATATATATATATATATTCCTCCAGATATAAGAATGAATCTTTTCTTATGGACAAGTTTAGCTGAAAAACTGAATATGGAACAAGCAAAGCTTAATACTAAACAATATATAGCTGTATAATGCCAGTAGGCCAGCTCTAATAGTAATTTGGTATGGCTTCGCGGGCCAAATGTAATTAGGCTGCGGGCCAAATTTGGCCCACGGGCCAGAGTTTGACACCTATGTTCTAGTGGGTCCTGTTGTGGCTCTAATGTGAAAGAGGATATAATGTAATATAATAAATTTACCCTACTGCCTACTCATAGCCGACTCGTTAGCACCATGGCTACTTCACCTGTCCCTCCTGCACTTTCTTGCTCATTGTGTCAGATGTTTAGTTACTCCTCGGCCTCCTTTAGCAGTAATGATATCTGTAACAAATGTAGCATATTTGCAGCTCTGGAGGCCAGGATTACTGAATTGGAGACTCGGCTTCGCACCCTTCATTCACCCATAGCTAGCCAGGCCCCTGTAGCTGGTGCAGCCGAAGATAGCGTAGGCCCCGCTAGCTGTTCCCCGGCAGACCCCAAGCAGCTGGGGAAAGAGGGCGGCTGGGTCACGGTGAGGAGGAAGCATAGTCCTAAACAGAAGCCCCAGGTACACCACCAACCCGTTCATGTGTCTAACCGTTTTTCCCCACTCGGCGACACACCCGCCGGGGGTCAAACTCTGGTAATTGGTGATTCTGTTCTCAGACATGTGAAGCTAGAGACACCGGCAACCATAGTCAATTGTCTTCCAGGGGCCAGAGCAGGCGACATTGAAGGAAATTTAAAACTGCTGGCTAAGGGTAAACGTAAATTCAGTAAGATCATAATTCACGTTGGCAGTAATGACACCCGGTTACGCCAATCGGAGGTCACTAAAATCAATATTGAATCGGTGTGCAACTTTGACAAAACAATGTCGGACTTTTCTCTGGTCCCCTCCCCAATCAGACCAGGAGTGACATGTTTAGCTGCATGTTCTCCTTAAATTGCTGTCTGTCTGAATGGTGTCCCAGAAACGATGTGGGCTTCATAGATAATTGGCAAACCTTCTGGAGGAAACCTGGTCTTGTTAGGAGAGACGACATCCATCCCACTTTGGATGGAGCAGCTCTCATTTCTAGAAATATGGACAAATTTATTAAACCCCCCAAAATATGACTATCCAGAGTTGGGACCAGGAAGCAGAGTTGCAGTCTTACACGCCTCTCTGCAGCTTCTCTCCTCCTGCTACCCCCCCAAAAACCCATCTCCACAGAGACTGTGTCAGCTCCCAAACAGACAAAAAACAAACTAAAAACCAGCAACAAACAACTTAAACATAAACAATTACAAAGAAAGAACAATACAGTATCCACATCTGAACCAAAGAGTAAAACAGTGAAATGTGGATTATTGAATATTAGGTCTCTCTCCTCCAAGTCTCTGTTAGTACATGACTTAATAATTGATCAACAAATTGATTTACTCTGCCTTACAGAAACCTGGTTGCAGCAGGATGATTATGTTAGTTTAAATGAATCAGCACCCCCGAGTCATTCTAACTACCAGAAATCTCGAAGCACAGGCCGAGGGGGCGGTGTGGCAGCAATTTTTCACACCAGCCTATTAATTAATGAAAGACCAAGACAGACTTTTAATTCATTTGAAAGCCTGATGCTTAACATTGTCCACCCCAGCTGTGAAACTCAGAAACCAGTCTTCCTTAACTTTAACTAAAGACAAACTTTTGAACTTGCTGTAACATTTGCAAATGAGGCAGATGAAGGCATCCTTTACAGAATGTGTGTGCGGTCTTTGCAGTTTCAGATTTACGGTCAAAGTAATGTCTTGGAGGTAGGGCTGGGCGATATGGCCTAAAATCCATATCATGGTGTTAGGAGAAAACTCTGTAAAAAACCCAGGAGAAATAAAGACACAATGAGACAAAGTTACTTTCTTTGCTAAACGTGTACACGGGTGAGCTGCCAGAAAACAACTCACACCATGCACAGTGGCTTGGCATTTTTTATAGGCACAGAGCACAGAGACAGTGAGAACAGGATAAGAAAATAATAAACAGATAAAATAAACAACTCCATATGTGGTACTAGTCTCGTCAGCAGAGAGCTGGGAGAGAGCTGTGAGAGATAAAACAATCTAAAACAATATGTCCCAAAACAATATGTCTTTGCTGGGAAAGTCTAAAAGGATAATTCTAAACTAATCTAACCATAGACAAAGGGCATCTTTGTACATTTAAAAGAAGGTAAAGAAACATAGAATCATTTTTCCTGTAACACATGGTATACTTTCAAGCATGTGCGGTAACAATATATATTGCGATATATTATTTTCTTCACTGCAGCATTACCGAGAGTTGAAAAACTGTCTAAATTCTTTCATCTGTAATAAAATGATCAGTGTGGTTGCTCTACCAGATGTAACAATTACATTTAATATCCAGGCATCCATGAAAAGAGAATTTAAGAAATTTAACGGAGTTAGAAGTTAGCAGCAAGTAAGCTCGCTAGTTTCCACCTAAACATAATATACCATGTTCTGACTGAGGGATTTCTGAAACAAATTAAGACGTACAGCTTTGCTATTACTTCCCAAATAAATGAAGACAGGAAAGTAAACAGCAGTGAAGTTTGTAGGGTTAATGTTAAGATATTCATTGTGTGTACTCATGTTGTACATTGTTTAACTGCATTATGGTTACTGTGGTTTAACAGAGACAGTGTTTTAGTGCTCACCACAAGGAGGCACTGTTTCATTGTACGTTCCTAAAACAGAAGAAGAAGAGAAATAGATACGGCACCCATGAGAAAAGTTTTGCCGTGTGTTGAAGAGGAATAAAGTTCATAAAATATTAAGGACATTTTTGCCTCCGTCATCATTTCCCTTCGAGTTGATCGCTGTCGATGCTGCAATACTCAACAGGTTATGGGCCCAGGGCCGACTCGAAGAAGAGTTTTTTCTCATGAAGATCCGGAGCCACAACGGATAGCGGGCTAACGGCTAAATAGCAACATGGATCAACGAGGAGCAAGCAGGCTGCCTCGACTCATGTTTGACGGAGATGAGACCAGATATGAACTTTGGGAAACTAAGGTGCTAGGATATTTGCACTTGTTGGGATTAAAAGCCACTGTTCTGAAGGAACCGAACAGTGAGGCTGAAGTAGCAGCAGACGGTAAGAAGAACGCTGACGCTTACGCTGAGTTAATCCAATTTTTGGACGATAAAAGCCTCTCACTGATTATGAGAGATGCCCCTGATAATGGGAGAAGAGCATTAGAAATATTGAGGGACTACTACGCTGGAAAGGGGAAGCCCCGAATCATCAACCTGTACACCACGCTATCATCGCTTCAGAAAAAGAGGAAAGAGACTGTCACAGACTATGTCATCAGAGCAGAGGCCGCCATTACAGCACTGCGCAATGCGGGTGAGACTTTAGGTGATGGATTATTGATTGCTATGGTTTTAAAAGGTCTACCTGAAAGTTTTAAGCCATTTGCAATACACGTTACTCACGATAAAGACGATATGACATTTGCTGAGTTCAAAACAAAGCTACGGAGTTTCGAAGACACTGAAAAGTCAAGTGCATCGGAGTATAGCGACAACGTAATGAAAACAGGAGGAAGAACCGGCCGTGAGCACACGAGATCCAGCGCACAATACAGAAACAAGAACGATGAGGACATTGTGTGTTTCAAGTGTGGACTAAAAGGCCACCGAGCAAAAGTGTGCAGACGGAGGACGTGGTGCAGTCATTGCAAAAGCAGCACACACAGTGATACCACATGTAGACATAAAGACAAACAAGATGGCGCGCGGAAGGTCGCAGATGAGAGCGGCAACGGATCCAAAGCAGAAACGCCAGATTATGCCTTCAGGATTAAGGGCGTAGACATCAAAGTCCAGCAGTCAGCGTACAGCATTGAGGAGAAAGGCCTGTTGGTGGACACTGGGGCTACCTCACACATCATTAACAGCATCGCCAAGTTCAAGAGCTTCGACGACGCGTTCAGACCGGAGTCACACAGCGTAGAACTGGCAGACGGTACCCAGTGCAGAGGCGTCGCCCAACAGAGGGGGGACGCAGAGGTGTTCCTGATTAACAATACAGGCCAGCGACGCAAAGCAACGCTGAAAGATGCGCTGTTTATTCCATCATACCCCCAGAACATATTCTCTGTAAAGTCAGCCACTGCATTAGGAGCAACAGTCACCTTTAAACAAGGGCAGGACACGTTGACCCACAAAGACGGTACTAACTTTAACATTCATGTGTATGGCAAGTTGTACTATTTGCAGACTGAAGTTGAGGGTAATGATAAGTGTAACACCTGTCATGACATACAGGCATGGCATGAGATATTAGGTCATTGCAACTATGAAGATGTAGCAAGATTGCAAGGTGTGGTTAACGGTATGCAGATTAAGGGGAGAACCGATAGACCTGAAAAGGAATGTGAAGTGTGTATCCAGGGAAAGTTTGCACAAACCCGAAACAGAGATCCTGATACAAGAGCAAAGGCTCCTTTACAAATGGTACACACAGATTTAGCAGGTCCGATAGCCACTGAATCTATTGATGGGTACAAATATGTGCAGTCATTCACTGATGATTATTCAAACTCAGTGTTTGTATATTTCCTGAAGACGAAAACTGATACAGTGCAGGCAACAGAGAAATTTCTAGCAGATGTTGCACCATATGGCAACGTAAAATGCATTAGATCAGACAATGGGACAGAGTTCACATGCAGAGATTTCCAAACCCTGTTAAGGAAAAATGGCATTAAGCATGAGACATCAGCCCCGTACTCACCCCATCAGAACGGTACAGCCGAGAGGGGGTGGCGTACTCTTTTCGAGATGGGCAAGTGCATGCTAATTGAGAGTCAGCTACCGAAATGCCTATGGAACTATGCCATTCAAACTGCTGCTGTAACACGGAACAGATGCTTTAATAAGCGAACAGGGAAAACACCCTACCAAATGCTGACAGGTAAAAAGCCAGACTTGTCAAAAATGCAGAAATTTGGGTCTGTGTGCTATGCATACAAACAGGACAAGGGGAAACTTGATTCAAAATGTGACCAAGGTTTCTTTGTAGGTTATGATAAGAACAGTCCCGCCTACTTAGTTTACCACCCTGAAACTGAGAAAGTTCAGAAACATAGACTTGTTAAGTTTGTGAGCAAAGTAAATGTAGAAAGACAAACACAGACAGATGAGGGAGAACTAAATGATGACTGTAGCAGAGTAAGACAGCCTATGGCTAACAGACCTTCAGAGAAAGGTGACAAGGACAATGAGGTTCCAGAACCTATTGTGACAGACACAAGTCCACAAAGTGGTACACCTGATGAGCGTGAACGAAAAGAGACAAGTGTGACAAGTGATGGATTTGTCAACAAAAGGTATCCTCTTAGGGAGAGAAGAAAACCGGGACATTTAAATGACTTTGTAGCTGCCAACAGTGGCTGCGATGAGATCCACACCACCATAGACTACTGCTACAGGGCAGTGTGTGGTGTCCCAAACACATTTAAGGAAGCCATAGAATCAGCTAACTCAAACAACTGGATCAAAGCCATGGATGAAGAAATTCACTCGTTACGGGAAAATGACACTTTTACCCTAACCACTTTGCCAAAGGGAAAGAAAACAGTGGGGGGGAAGTGGGTTTATTCCGTTAAGAGTGACATTGAGGGAAACGACCGATACAAGGCAAGGTTCGTAGCCAAAGGTTACAGCCAACAGTTGGGGATAGATTATGGAGAGACATTCTCACCAACAGCCAACTTAACCAGCATAAGAGTTTTGTTACAGAAAGCAGCGCAGGAGAGCCTGTTACTCCATCAAATGGATGTGAAGACAGCATATTTACACGCTCCCATTGATTATGAAATCTACATTGATCAGCCAGAATAGGGCTGGGCGATATGACCCAAAATTCATATCTCGATATTTTTTAGCTGGATGGCGATATAAGATATATATCTCGATATATTTTTTTAAAGCCATAAAGTAAGAACAAAAAGAGAGTTCTTAGTCAAAGCTGTGTCCCAGAAGTCACACAGGCACTTTTATTAACATAGAGCAGATGTACATAAAATTTACTCAAAAATAAATTAAAAGAAAACAATGTTTTTGTGCATAACAAAAAGCTCACAATTGTGCAGTCAAAATGTAAACTAAAAGACGCTGAGCATAGTAACAAAGACAGATTTCACAGCTGCTCTGTTCCCAACTTGTACTGACTTGTACTGACAGCCTGGAGTTTGAAATCCGCTTCGCAACCGCGTCTCTTAACAGGTGCCATTTATAGTCCTTATACACAGTAGGGTAATATTACGTTGAAGCACAGTACGTATCACTCCGCGAGGCTCAGCCGTAATGCTCTGACAATCCATCAAGCGGTGCAGCTCCGTAGCTTACCAAAGTCGTACTAAAACATTTTTTGACAGATTGCTGAGCGCCGTGTTCCACATAAAATCGGTTCGCGGCCATCAAGCACAACCAGAATTCATACATAAGGCGCGCTGTCAACTTTTGAGAAAATGAAAGGATTTTAGTCCGTGCAGCCCCTCTGGGCTGCATGGCGTTAGCGTGGTTAGCTCGTTAGCGTGGTTAGCTAGCTAACACGTTGACGCCGTCCAGCCCCACGCACGGGGCGATGCGCAGTAACTCGTTAACGGAGATTTGCCGTGTCCATCTTGTCACTTCCTGCAGGTGAAGCGATGGGGGACGAGGAGTTGTGTTCAGTGAAGGAGAGGCGAGGCCGAGTAACATTGCGTAAAGACGAAAGTGGACGAAAGAGAGGCAAACCTGCGGCTCCACAAGTATAATTATAACGTAACATAGACTATATCGATATAAAGGATATTGTCACATCTTATATCTCGTATAAAAATATATCGATATTTTTTAAAAACTCGATATATCGCCCAGCTCTAAGCCAGAAGGTTATGAAGAGGGAGAAGGGCTAGTCTGTAGATTACAAAAATCCTTGTATGGGTTAAAACAATCTGGTCGTAACTGGAATAGGATCTTGCATGAATACCTAACAGCGAACAGTTTCAGGCAAAACCCAGCAGACCACTGTGTTTATACCAAAGAGACAAAAGATGGTAAGGTGATTATGATCATCTGGGTGGACGACCTGATAATTGCTGCTGGCAATGAAAAGGTAATGAAGGATGCGAAAGAAATGCTTTCAGTCAAATTTAAGATGAAAGACTTGGGCTGACTTAAGCATTTTCTGGGTATTGATTTCACTCAGTCTGATGGATGTGTAACAATGTCACAAGAAACCTATGTCAACAAGATACTGATGAGGTTTAACATGCAGAACTGTAAATCCAGAGGAACTCCCTGTGATCAGAAGTTGTGTTACACAGAAGGTGCAACTAAGATAAAAAATGTGAGGATGTATAGGGAGGCTGTAGGCAGTCTTATATACCTTGCATCAGGTACCCGCCCTGACCTGAGTTTTGTGGTAAGCAAGTTATCGCAACATTTCCATGAGCCTACAGAAGAACAGTGGGGAACTGTGAAACACGTGTTGAGATATCTCAAAGGGTCCAAAGATAAGAAGTTGTGTTTTAGAAGAAACACAGATGAAAATTTGGGTCTAGTGGCCTACAGTGATGCTGACTGGGCAGGTGATACTGCCGACAGACGCAGCACTACTGGTTACTGTGTACGTCTATGTAACAACAGTTCTTTAGTTTCATGGAAGACCAAGAAACAGCCCACTGTGGCGCTCTCCACCTGTGAAGCAGAGTATATGGCTTTGGCTTCCACAATGCAAGAGTGTATATATTTAGAACAGCTTTTGAAAGGTATAGATGACTACAGATACACTCAAACAGTAGTGTGTGAGGACAACCAGGGAACAATTGCCCTGGCTAAAAACCCTGTGAGCCGACAGAGGTGCAAACACGTGGACATTAAATATCATTTTGTAAGGTCCATTGTAAATGAAGAGAAAATGTGTCTGTTATATTGCACCACTGAAGAAATGGTGGCAGATGTTATGACCAAACCTGTTTCCAAGCTAAAACTTGCTAAGTTTGCTGACATTATGTTTGGTGCTTAAAAAGGAAAAAAAAAAAAAAAAAAAAAGGAAGTGTGGTAGAGATTGTACAACTGTTTATCGTTTATTGTACAACTTTTCTTTGATTCCAGCAACCTGAGTACAAGAGGGGGTGTTAAGATATTCATTGTGTGTACTCATGTTGTACATTGTTTAACTGCATTATGGTTACTGTGGTTTAACAGAGACAGTGTTTTAGTGCTCACCACAAGGAGGCACTGTTTCATTGTACGTTCCTAAAACAGAAGAAGAAGAGAAATAGATACGGCACCCATGAGAAAAGTTTTGCCGTGTGTTGAAGAGGAATAAAGTTCATAAAATATTAAGGACATTTTTGCCTCCGTCATCATTTCCCTTCGAGTTGATCGCTGTCGATGCTGCAATACTCAACAGTTAAACATTAAAAGTCCAGTGGGATCCACCACGGCATAAAAGTCACAAAAAACTAAGAAATCCAGCGTAGTAGTAAAAGAGGGAAACCCAGTGGAGTCCTCGCCTTCCTCCCCGCATTCCACGTCCCGGTGCACTGAAGGAAGAGAGGGAGCGGCAGTCACTATTCCTTTCGACAGTTTTACTTTATAAAAAGGGATAAGTCAAAGACTTACCCCGGGTGGGCAGAGCTCTCAACTCCGCCCGCCGCTTCTTTAAAACTGCAATCGGCACCAGCTGTCTCACTGCTTCTGCTCTCCCGCAGTGCACAAGCTGGCTCTTGTCGTTATTGCCGTCTGACTGCTCGCTGCGCGTCCCTAGTCGCTCGTGGTGGCGCGTCCCCAGTCGCTGGTCATGTCCCCTCTCGAACGCCAACTCCAACCCTCTTATGTGTCATTGAGCACTCTGTAAATTACCTTGCCTTCCCTCTCAGGTGTGTCCAATTAGTAAAGACGGGGGAAAGGGCGGAGTCTCTCCAGGACAATTTGACGGTAACTAAAACATGCATAGTAGAAAAACTTAGATAACTTGTCCCTTTCCACCCCGTGACATGTTACTAGAAAGCTACAGAGGCTGCAAAGGTTGAATTTCATATCACCACCACAGCACTTGGTTTAATTGATTTGGTTATCCTACAGAGAAAGAGGAACTTGAAGATATTTGTAGCTTATTTTAGGTTTTAGAAATGTGCTAGATAGGATGTAGAAGTATAGTAGAGACACTGACACTGCCCTGGATGTAATATAGGCCTAAACGTGACATAAACTTAGGAGTAAACTTGTAAGAGACCCTCCCCACCTTGAGCTGTGAAAACAGGACAAAGAGAAGCTAAAGCTGAGTGGAAATTCCCCAGGGGATACCTGGGTGGGGACCTAAATGTTTGTAACTGGATAACTTTGGCTTGAAAGGGAGATGGACTTTTATGACCCACAGGAAGTCACGTACACACAGGTACATAAACATATATACACATGCACTTACACACAGGTACGCAGGCACTCGCGTGCTCGCACGCACACAAACATACAAACACAGTGTTTAGTTTTATGGCACATCGTATAGAATGGGGGTCACTTCTATAAAACTGTGTGTAACAGACAACGAAGTTGAGATCTGCAGAGTAATTCTGGGGTTCCTGTACATCTCCCTTTCCATAAGCTGTATTAATAAGTGTGGATGAATAAAAGTGTTGTGAATTGACTACTGAGTCCCGGTGTTGTCTCTGGAGGCCTGAGGAATCCAAGAACCAGGGTGAAACTGTTCAGAGGTAACAACCTGCAACCTCTGAGGCTTTTTAAGAACACATTTGCTTGTTCTAATTGATGTGTGGTTTTCTGTGTAATGATGTCATCTTGTTTTCTTTGTTGTCCTGAGGTTTTAATCCTGTTTGATGTTTATTACGAGGTTTGGAGCAGTAGCTTCTAACTGCAATTTAACACTTCATTATAGAATTATTAAAATAAATTGTTGCATTGTTTCCCAGATATCTGGTGAACTTGGGTGTTTACACAAAAGCTGAATTCTTTACAAAGGACCTGTTACAAAGAATTAGAGAATTGCAAATTGTCTCTGTTTATTGCAAGAAATCAAATCAAACAAAATATTGTAACTGTTCTAAATAGAAGCAGCTTTCACCCTTTACTCTATAGTAAATGGCTTTTTGTTATTCTTAAAAATAATTATACTTCTTTATTGAACACCACCATAAGAAGTCACACACAATTTCTGGTGATGTCAATAAGAAATATAACTGCATCTTTAAATGTTCCATAATTATGATGAACCACATTTTTGGTACAGTGACCACAAATCAAAATGAGACCCAAACAGTTTCAGTCCACTGTTTGGCTTCTTCAGAGGGTAAAGGCCCCAAACCAAAAATTGCAGTCTCTTTGCAGGTGATCCCACCTCTTGTTGATAGAAATCAGCTGCAGCAGCACCAGTGGGCAGAAGAACCTTAGGAATTTTTACAGGCACCCCCTTTAGTCAGTTCATTTGGTATTCCATTTCCTGCAGGACACGAACGATTGTTTAAAGAGGTTACAACTGCATGAGTTAAAATTTACTTACAATTTACTAAATCTAAAACAATTTTCACTGGTGGTTTTGTTTTATTCACCAAAAATAAGATAACATGCCAAAGACCACCGTGTAAAAAAAACTGTAGAAATGTAGAAATCACATGTCCTGACTAGTTAATCTTTGAGTATTTGCTACCTCGCTTTCGATGGTCTCATCAATAAAATATGAATCATAGAAAAGACATGATAGATGAAATAATATGATATTAAGAACAAAATGTATTGTCCCTTGATAATCCTATTTAATCTGATCAGCATTTAGCATTTGTCAAGGAAGTTGCTGATGAATGTAAACCTTGAGTAAAAGGACCTCTAGTGGTCAATCCCTGTACAGGTAAACGCTGCATTTGTGTTAATGACCAGTAAGAGCTTTAAATTTGTTTTTAAAACCAGAGCGACCCATAAAAATAGATCCAAGACTTAAAAATAAAGTATAAAATAAACTAATCAGGAAAAAAAGGAGAAGACTAAAACACTGGCTTCCAATCACCAATATTACTTAAGTGCGCACAGTGCCACGGCCACTCAGCACAGCCACATTTGAAACAACAATAATCTGTTAAAAGCTACATAAATTATAACCCACTAAGTTTTAGCACTTACCCTGGTATAGAAAATGAAACAAACACACACCATTATTTATTGATTTATTTTTTTTATTAAGTAATGTTTTTTCAGTTGAAGCCATTTAAAGTCTATTTAATAATGCTGTGTTAGAACAGGCACTTTAAAGCTCTTTGTACTGTAAGCTTAAAACCCCACAGTATTAGAGAGAAAACCCCAGCAATCAAACGATCCCCTATGAGCAAGCACTAAGGCGACGGTGGGAAGGAAAAACTCCCTTTTAAGAGGAAGAAACCTTCAGCAGAACCAGACTCAGGGAGGGGCAGCCTTCTGCTGTGACTGGCTGGGGGCATAATTGTGATGTAATTTTATGCTAAGGATACTGAATTTCATGTTTGTTTGTTAGAATTAGTGAATTACCATGATGACTATTTTAAGTATGATTATAAGTAAAACTAAAAGTGCAAGTGCACCAATTACTGAAGTCATCCAAGAAATTATATCTAACCATCTTCTGATTGTAGGAATCAGGCCTGAATTAGCTCTATGGGGAAACCTACGCTGAATAATTGCTGAAAAATGATTGAACAATGAGGTAAATGGTGCTCCACAAATATTAAGGATGTGCCTGGTGACAAAAATGACTCCTTGGCCCGCAAGCATAACTGGAGCTGTAATAAGGGAATTAAAACCTGGAAGATTTCTGTGAAGTCTGGAAACAGCAGAGTCTCCGTCCTCTCTTTGAAGAGTTCCTTGGACAATATTTGGTTCATTCTCTTTAGATCTGTTATCTGAAGCTGCAGGGAGACCAACATTGAATAAATCAATGCTGTAACTCTCACTGGTGGGAGAATCTTCATGTCCAAAGTTGTTTATAGAAACAGTGGTTTTAGGAACCTTAGCTGTTTCAGAGGTCTCACTAGTGGGTGTGGTAACTGAGGTAAATGGTGCTCGACCAATATTAAGCAGGTGCCTAGAGATAAAAGCTTCTCTAAGGCCCACAGGCACAACTGGAACTCTACAAGAGGAATAGAGATTTGGAATAATTGAGGTAAATGGTCTTCGACCAATATTAAGGAGGTGCCTAGAGATAAAATCTTCTCTAAGGCCCACAGGCACAACTGGAACTCTACAAGAGGAATAGAGATTTGGAATAATTGAGGTAAATGGTCTTCGACCAATATTAAGGAGGTGCCTAGAGATAAAATCTTCTCTAAGGCCCACAGGCACATCTGGAACTCTACAAGAGGAATAGAGATTTGGAATAATTGAGGTAAATGGTGCTCGACCAATATTAAGGAGGTGCCTGGTGATGAAATCTTCTCTAAGGCCCACAGGCACATCTGGAACTCTACAAGAGGAATCGAGATTTGGAGCATTTGTTTGAACTCTGGAAGAAATAGTTTCTTCTTCCTTTGTTTGAAGACTGCCTGGGACAACATTTTGTTCATTATCTTCGGGTCCGTTATCTGAAGGTTCAGGAAGAATGGCATTTAATAAATCAGTGTTGTAACTCTCGCTGGCTGAAGACTTTTCATCTTCAGCGTTGTTCATATTAACACTGGTTGTAGGAATCTTAGTTGTTTCACTGGAGGGTGACTGTTCGTATTCAAAGTTGTTTACAGAAACACTCGGTGAAGGAACCTCAGTTGTTTCAGAGGTGGGTGACTTTTCCGTTTCACTAGTGGGTGAGGTAAATGGTGCTCGACCAATATTAAAAATGTGCCTGGTGACAAAAATGACTCCTCGCCCAACCGACTCAACTGGAGCTGTAATAATGGAAGACAGAGCTGAAAGATTTGTTTGAACTCTGGAAAAAAACGTTTCTTTGTCCTCTCTTTGAAAACTTCCTTGGTCAGCGTTTTGTTCATTCTCTTCAGATTTGTTCATATCTGAAGGTTTGGGGAGGACGCCATTGAATAAATCAGTGCTGTAATTCTCACTGGTGGGAGACTCTTCATGTTCAAAGTTGTTTATACTGGTTTTAGGAGCCTCATCTATTTCAGAGGTGGTTGCCTGTTCATTTTCATAGGCGTTTACAGAAACACTGGTTTTAGGAACCTCAGACTGTTCATCTCTAGAAATAGATATCGGTAAGAAGAACCCATCAGGCTCTAAATAATATCTGTCAAGCACCTCAAAGCCGTCAGTATCTGAAGAATTTGTACGACTGAACACTGAGCGCCACATATTTGTAAACAGAGGAGATAGGGTTCAGTAGAGATAAACTATATGCTCTAACCTTTAGACGATTGTTAGAAGACTATAGAATCAGCGTTAATTTTGTTAAAATGTGTTTTCAACACTAGGTGTAGTAGAGTGCCTTACCTTGGGGGTAAATATGAGCTCGCGTTCTAAGGCGCGAGCTCATATTTATAGCCTCACGGCAGTGTGACGTCAAGGCACGGCAGTGTGACGTCAAGGCACACGTGCCGTGACGTCACAGTACGCTTACTCTTTGAAATTCATTCGGTCACAAAACGTCTTGAACCTTCACCTCCCTGAACGTTAGTATTAACCATTAAGCTAACCTTAATATTAACCTGCTGTTCTCGAGGAATGGCAACCCAGACAGGAAAAAACCCGGGGTGCTTCCGCCCTTGGAATTACGCCCCCGCTGTCTCACCGTCGATTAACAAACAATACACTCCCCTTTTTTAATTATTTACTTTTTGTGTTCAAGTTTTACGGCTTGCTCTCACTAGGGTTGCCAACCGTCCCTTAAAATACGGAATCGTCCCGTATTTCGAAACAAAAGTACACGTCCCGTATTGAGCTAATAAGGGACGCACTTTGTCCCGTCATACAGTGAGAATCAAAAGTAGTCTATAAATGTTTATGGAATTAACGCTTTGTTTGAAAACATAATTCCCAGCCCCTCTCCTGCTTTGTGACCAATGAGCTGACAGCACACTTATGACAATTCGAGTATGACAATTCAGATTACCGCTCATCTCATTGGTCGAGGAAAGGTCGCTTGCGGAGAAAATACCGGAAGACAACAGATGACCACAACAAGAAGCATGGCCAACAGGGGAACAAACGCCGACTCTGCGGTGCAAGTCTCGGATGACAGTACACCTAAAGCTGGGCAAACACTGTGCGATTTTTTTCAGTCACGTTATTCAGCTCCTGCTCAAACTGCACGATTGACTCGCAGGGGTTAGAAGTTCGTATGTCACGATGTACTCTCACACTATACGGCCCGATGCTCTGATGGGACCTGAGTGCTCACACTGTGCCTCCATAACATGGAGGTTATAACAGAAAATCTGTCGCTCGCTCTCTCTGTCTTTCACTCACACAGACACACCACTACCATCAACTTTGCTAAATTGCTAATGAAAAACATTGATCAGGCAGCTGTGATTGAGCAGCAGTGTAAATCCAACTATTTTCACGGTTGTTGTGGTTGTGATAATTTTGTGATGCCACATCGAAAAGGCTCGGATGAGCTTTCCAAAGTTCTACAAGTTGTGCCTCCATCGCTTGTGTCCAGATCACACGCTGCACAGCCGCGCTGCGCCGTCTTTTTCACCAACGTTTACGTTTGCGCGCGAGCAGTGTGAGCGGCTGTGGTGAGAACCTCACGAGCGATTGATGATCAGGAGCTGGTCGTGAGGTGTTAATCACTTCTCGTTACCCCACGTATACTACACGACGCACGATGAAGGCCAAAATCGGTCCGATCACTCAAAAATCGGCTCAAAATGGGCCAAAAATCGCACAGTGTGAGCCCAGCATTAGAGCAGCAATGTTTGTTCCCCTCAGAGAAAGGGAAGAATGGGAAAAGGAAAACACCTGGCTGGAAAACGTTAATATGGGCATGTGCAGTGAATATCAGCGCTATGTGGCCAGAAGTGTGATAATATAATTTATTTTGTGTAATAAACAACTGCAAGGATAGATGATTACAACAAATTGATGACTAATACATAAAAGTAATACATAGATGAATAATGATGGTGAGTTAAGATGCGTAATCATGGGAACAAGCGGGTTTACAAACAGGAGCAGCTGATTAGCATTAGAAAAGCTGAAATAATACCTCAACTGAAGCCAATTGTACTAAATGCACTAAATGTGCACTGTTACAAGAATATTTTTCTTTCTATTGTTTTCTATTATTTTAAGTTAAGCAGGACAGAGTGCTTTTAAAGAAAGATTTACTTATATTCTCAAAAGTTAAGCATGACAGGCTTCTGTTTAAGAAAGAGACCTGTTTTACTGTGTTAATGTTGTCATTTTGAGCTAAAAATAAATGGCTAAATGATCATTTGTTTCACATGTGTTCATATCACGCAGTCAAAGCGAGAGAAGCGAAAACCGCTGTGGTTGCTAACTTAGCAATATGTCACATTTTTAGACGCTGTAACTTCGTAAAAAGCGAGTTTTACAAGTTTCCCCCTCAAGAGTGCACTTACGTGTTCTTGTAGCATTCGTAAGAGACAGTCCTCAGGTACACCACGATTCCGAAGAAATCTCAGAAGTGGGCTATCAGTGTTTGTGTCCATGTTGAAAGCAGGGCATTCAAAGTTAAGTGCCAGTTCTGACGAGCGTGCACTCTCCACAACTACCATGGATTTGGGTTTCCGAATGCAACACGTTTTACGTTCTTACAATAAAAAATGTTATTGTAATGGTATTTTTTTTTTTACGTTTGTACAATATATGATCACGTTCGTACAATATAATATTTATATTGTACGAACGTGATAATTATATTGTACGAACGTGATAATTATGTATATTGTAATAACGTGATATTATGTTGTTCAAACGTGAAAAGTATATTGTACAAACATGATAGTATATTGTACAAACAGGAAAAGTATCTTGTTAGAACAATAAACCTTTCACGTTATAACGTGATACACTTGTATTTTTCTTTTGCCTGGGTGGCAGCTCTACGCTTCCGTAGTTAATACCAACGTTCAGGGAGGTGAAGGTTCAAGACGTTTTGTGACCGAATGAATTTCAAAGAGTAAGCGTACTGTGACGTCACGGCACGTGTGCCTTAACGTCACACTGCTGTGAGGCTATAAATATGAGCTCGCGCCTTAGAACGCGAGCTCATATTTACCCCCAAGGTAAGGCACTCTACTACACCTAGTGTTGAAAACACATTTTAACAAAATTAACGCTGATTCTATAGTCTTCTAACAATCGTCTAAAGGTTAGAGCATATAGTTTATCTCTACTGAACCCTATCTCCTCTGTTTACAAATATGTGGCGCTCAGTGTTCAGTCGTACAAATTCTTCAGATACTGACGGCTTTGAGGTGCTTGACGAATGTTATTTGGACCCTGATGGGTTCTTACTGATACCTAATTCCAGAGATGAACAATCACACCCCTCTGAAACATCTGAGATTCCTACAACTAGTGTTTCTGTAAACACTGATGAAAATGCACACACCTCTGAAACAGATCAGGTTCCTACAACCAGTCTTTCTACAAACAACTATGAACCTGAAGAGTCTCCCACCACTGAAAGTTACAACAGCACTGACTTATTCAGTGCCGTCCTTCCTGATCCTTCAGATAACGGACCTGAAGGTAATGAACAAAATGTTGTCCCAGGCAGTCTTCAAACAGAGGAAGAAGAAACTATTTCTTTTGGAGTTCAAACAAATGTTCCAAATCTTTATTCCTCTTGTAGAGTTCCAGATGTGCCTGTGGGCCTTAGAGAAGCTTTTATCACCAGGCACCTCCTTAATATTGGTCGAGCACCATTTGCCCCATTTCCTTCACCCACTAGAGAAACTGAATGTTTACCCACCTTTAAAACAGATGAGACTCCTACAACCAGTGTTTATATGAACAACACTGAAGATGACGAGTTTCCAGCTAGTGATAGTTATAGCACTAACTTATTCAATGGTGACATTCCTGAATCTTCCGATATTAATGGATCTGAAGATGTTGTACCAGACAGTGTCCAAAGAGAGCAAGAAGAAGCTAGTTTTTCCCAACTTCAAACATCTCTTTCAGCTCTTTTTTCTGTTATTACAGCTCCAGTTGACTCTGTGGGCCAAGCAACATTTTATGTCACCAGGCAACTCGTTAATTTTGGTCAAGCAATATTTGCCTTAATCACTAGTGAAACTGAACGTTCACCCACTTTTGAAACAACTGAGGTTGCTACAACGAATGTTTCTCTAATTAATTTTGAACGTGACGAGTCTTTGAGTAATGAGATTTACAGCATTGTGTCTGTGGGCCGAAGAATACATTTTGTCAGCAGGCACGTCCTTAATAATGGTCCAGTGCCTTTTACCTTACCCACCTCTGAAATAACTGAGGTTCCTACAACAAGTGTTTCCATAAACAACTGTGGACATGAAGTGTCTCCCAACAATGAAAGTTACAGCATTGATGTATTCAATGTTGGCCTTCCTGACTCTTCAGATAGCAGATCTGAAGACAATGAACAAAATGTTGCCCAAGGAACTCTTCAAGGACAGGACGAAGAAACTATTGTTTCCAGAGTTTACACAAACCTTTCAGGTTTTTATTCCTTCATTAGAATGCCAATTGTGTCTGTGGCCCGAAGAATATTTTTTGTGAACAGGCACATCTTTAATATTTTTCGAGTGCCTTTTACCTCACCCACCAATGTTGGCCTTCCTGACTCTTCAGATAACAGATCTGAAGAGAATGAACAAAATATTGTCCAAAGAAGTCGTCAAAGAGAGGATGAAGAAACTGTTCTTTCCAGAGTTCACAGAAATCTTTCAGCCTTTTATCCCTTTATTAGAGCTCTAGTTGTGTCTGTGGGCCAAGGAGTCATTTTTGTCACCAGGCACATCCTTAATATTTGTCTAGCACCATTTACCTTATTGAACAATCTGTTCACAGCAATTGTTCAATATGTGTTTTCCCTTGCCCAGACAGGAATTTCAGCCCTGAATCAAACAATCAGAAGACTTTTAAGTCCAATTTGTATAATAGGTACAGTAATATGTGTGATTTTTGTAATTGTAATTTTTACTTTTATACCATTTTTCATACACTACATCGTAAATCACTAAGTTAACAAACAAACAGCACATGCTGTTGCATCATTTTTCTCTTAAAATTCAGTTTCCTTAGCATAAAATTACATCACAATTATGCCCCCAGCCAGTCACAGCAGAAGGCTGCCCCTCCCTGAGTCTGGTTCTGCTGAAGGTTTCTTCCTCTTAAAAGGGAGTTTTTCCTTCCCACCGTCGCCTTAGTGCTTGCTCATAGGGGATCGTTTGATTGCTGGGGTTTTCTCTCTAATACTGTGGGGTTTTAAGCTTACAGTACAAAGAGCTTTAAAGTGCCTGTTCTAACACAGCATTATTAAATAGACTTTAAATGGCTTCAACTGAAAAAACATTACTTAATAAAAAAAATAAATCAATAAATAATGGTGTGTGTTTGTTTCATTTTCTATACCAGGGTAAGTGCTAAAACTTAGTGGGTTATAATTTATGTAGCTTTTAACACACTCAGAAAAATAAAGGTGCCAACTGGAACCAAAAGTGGTTCTTTAGACTGATGCCATAGAAGAACCTTTTTTGGTGCCACAAAGAACCTTTCAAACAATGGTTCTTTGAAGAACCATTTCTTTCAGTGGTTCATTGAAGAACCATTAAAGGTGCCCCAAAGAACCATCAAGAAATGGTTCTTTGGGGCACCTTTAATGGTTTTTCAAAGAACCTTTTTAAAAATGGTTCTTCAAATGGTTCTTTAAAAGAACCATTTTAAAGAACCTTTTTTGAGTGGTTCTTTAAAAAACCATTTTAAATCTTTCAAAATAAAATGCATCATAAATTGAATTTGAGCAGGGTAAAATAAATACGAGCACAGCATAGACATATATTAATGGTTTATTGTCATTTTGTAGTTACCAAAAGACAAAAAGGCATTTTAACCCTCAGCACAACATCACTACTAATACATGTCACATATTAGTGTTTTAAACAGTAATAATTAAATATATTGGCTATACTATAAATAAATAAATAAATACATATATATATATATATATATATATATATATAAATACTATATCTACAGATAACACAACAAATAATACATGTATTGTTTAATTAATAAAACATCAGAAAGTGATAAAACACGTTAGAAATAGCTTCATAACAGACCAATAAATCAACACATTTTCATCAGCAGATGTTTGCATGTTCAGTAAAAACATTTCAACAACAAGTTTATGATTAAAATGATCAATGAACTTCAGCCTTACGCTCTGTAATGTACTTTTCATGTTGTACTCATGGCCCTTTGTTAGTCCAGTTTAGGACAATGTCTCTGACGTATGTTTCATATCAAATATATGTCATATCAAAACAAGCCCACACCTGCAGTTGTTTCAGTTTTTCACTGGTGTTTCCTGTCAGCTGGTCAACCTCACTCAGGCGGACATCCATATCAGCCAACCAAACGACAAGTTCCTCCCTTTGTGCTTCAAATCCCTCCCACTCTGAGACAAGGAGCTGAAAGAGAGAGAAAAGAGTCAATTATAAAGAAGAGAGAAAAGTGAAACCCTCCTCAGAAGGTCTGACTCGCATACCTGCAGTTGACCTGTGATGGACTCCAGTTTGGCGTTCACGTCATCCCTCGCCGATGCCAGCAGCAGAGTCTGCAGGGTGCCCTGGAAGAGCTGAGTTAATGTTCGACTCCTCCTGGTCAGGCTCTCCAGCTGGATGACCCGAGGTCTCCCCTCTCGCCGCTGCCTCTGAACACACAAACACAAATTGCATCTGAAGCAGGAGGTGCAGATTTTTTTTGCTATTCTTTTCTAAATCCAGGCTTGATCACGTGGAGGTATTTGGAAAATTGTTTTGGCCAGTGGACGACTGTTGTCTTGCAGAAAGTCAAATCAATCAAACATATGCGATACACAATCAATTCACAAGAACACATTGTAAAAAATAAGTCCAGTTCTTGCCTGATTTCAAGTGAAATCTGCATCAAAACAGGGTGACAGAAGTAAAACGAGTGCACAAAGCCTCACTTTGTACAAACCTGCTATTACAGTTCTCCTCTATGCAGACGACTTTCCTGTTTTCAAGGCACAACTTGGATCTGCTGTACGAATCTTATGGATACACACTAAATGAAATAATAGTGTGCATGACTCCAGATTCTGATCCCTCATCCTAATATGGTCCCAACATAGCAACAGCAATAATGCAAATGTTGAGGCTTCAAAATACAAAGTCCATAAACCAATGGCTGACATGGGTTTTATCATAAGGGTGATAAATATACAGATTTCAGTCTGTCTTAGAGATTTGATTTTCATTTACCTGCAGATGCACTATACGTACCTGCTCCATGGTTTTTCACAACATTTTGCATATCACTATTTAATACAGGAAGTACGTGAACTAAAACATGTCATCGGTCTTTGTGAGAGGACCATATTAATGAAACAAACCTCAATGACATCATAGGGATCCCTAAAGATGCTCCTGCTGCTTCTCTTCCTCCTCATCCTAAGCTTCCTTCTTCTTGTCCTCGCCTTGCATCCAATTGTAATTCAATCTAATTGTGTTTCTGCTACAAATATCTTCAAGTTCCTCTTTCTCTGTAGGATAACCAAATCAATTAAACCAAGTGCTGTGGTGGTGATATGAAATTCAACCTTTGCAGCCTCTGTAGCTTTCTAGTAACATGTCACGGGGTGGAAAGGAACAAGTTATCTAAGTTTTTCTACTATGCATGTTTTAGTTACCGTCAAATTGTCCTGGAGAGACTCCGCCCTTTCCCCCGTTTTTACTAATTGGACACACCTGAGAGGGAAGGCAAGGTAATTTACAGAGTGCTCAATGACACATAAGAGGGTTGGAGTTGGCGTTCGAGAGGGGACATGACCAGCGACTGGGGACGCGCCACCACGAGCGACTAGGGACGCGCAGCGAGCAGTCAGACGGCAATAACGACAAGAGCCAGCTTGTGCACTGCGGGAGAGCAGAAGCAGTGAGACAGCTGGTGCCGATTGCAGTTTTAAAGAAGCGGCGGGCGGAGTTGAGAGCTCTGCCCACCCGGGGTAAGTCTTTGACTTATCCCTTTTTATAAAGTAAAACTGTCGAAAGGAATAGTGACTGCCGCTCCCTCTCTTCCTTCAGTGCACCGGGACGTGGAATGCGGGGAGGAAGGCGAGGACTCCACTGGGTTTCCCTCTTTTACTACTACGCTGGATTTCTTAGTTTTTTGTGACTTTTATGCCGTGGTGGATCCCACTGGACTTTTAATGTTTAACCCTCCAAACTTCACTGCTGTTTACTTTCCTGTCTTCATTTATTTGGGAAGTAATAGCAAAGCTGTACGTCTTAATTTGTTTCAGAAATCCCTCAGTCAGAACATGGTATATTATGTTTAGGTGGAAACTAGCGAGCTTACTTGCTGCTAACTTCTAACTCCGTTAAATTTCGTAAATTCTCTTTTCATGGATGCCTGGATATTAAATGTAATTGTCACATCTGGTAGAGCAACCACACTGATCATTTTATTACAGATGAAAGAATTTAGACAGTTTTTCAACTCTCGGTAATGCTGCAGTGAAGAAAATAATATATCGCAATATATATTGTTACCGCACATGCTTGAAAGTATACCATGTGTTACAGGAAAAATGATTCTATGTTTCTTTACCTTCTTTTAAATGTACAAAGATGCCCTTTGTCTATGGTTAGATTAGTTTAGAATTATCCTTTTAGACTTTCCCAGCAAAGACATATTGTTTTGGGACATATTGTTTTAGATTGTTTTATCTCTCACAGCTCTCTCCCAGCTCTCTGCTGACGAGACTAGTACCACATATGGAGTTGTTTATTTTATCTGTTTATTATTTTCTTATCCTGTTCTCACTGTCTCTGTGCTCTGTGCCTATAAAAAATGCCAAGCCACTGTGCATGGTGTGAGTTGTTTTCTGGCAGCTCACCCGTGTACACGTTTAGCAAAGAAAGTAACTTTGTCTCATTGTGTCTTTATTTCTCCTGGGTTTTTTACAGAGTTTTCTCCTAACACCATGATATGGATTTTAGGCCATATCGCCCAGCCCTACCTCCAAGACATTACTTTGACCGTAAATCTGAAACTGCAAAGACCGCACACACATTCTGTAAAGGATGCCTTCATCTGCCTCATTTGCAAATGTTACAGCAAGTTCAAAAGTTTGTCTTTAGTTAAAGTTAAGGAAGACTGGTTTCTGAGTTTCACAGCTGGGGTGGACAATGTTAAGCATCAGGCTTTCAAATGAATTAAAAGTCTGTCTTGGTCTTTCATTAATTAATAGGCTGGTGTGAAAAATTGCTGCCACACCGCCCCCTCGGCCTGTGCTTCGAGATTTCTGGTAGTTAGAATGACTCGGGGGTGCTGATTCATTTAAACTAACATAATCATCCTGCTGCAACCAGGTTTCTGTAAGGCAGAGTAAATCAATTTGTTGATCAATTATTAAGTCATGTACTAACAGAGACTTGGAGGAGAGAGACCTAATATTCAATAATCCACATTTCACTGTTTTACTCTTTGGTTCAGATGTGGATACTGTATTGTTCTTTCTTTGTAATTGTTTATGTTTAAGTTGTTTGTTGCTGGTTTTTAGTTTGTTTTTTGTCTGTTTGGGAGCTGACACAGTCTCTGTGGAGATGGGTTTTTGGGGGGGTAGCAGGAGGAGAGAAGCTGCAGAGAGGCGTGTAAGACTGCAACTCTGCTTCCTGGTCCCAACTCTGGATAGTCATATTTTGGGGGGTTTAATAAATTTGTCCATATTTCTAGAAATGAGAGCTGCTCCATCCAAAGTGGGATGGATGTCGTCTCTCCTAACAAGACCAGGTTTCCTCCAGAAGGTTTGCCAATTATCTATGAAGCCCACATCGTTTCTGGGACACCATTCAGACAGACAGCAATTTAAGGAGAACATGCAGCTAAACATGTCACTCCTGGTCTGATTGGGGAGGGGACCAGAGAAAAGTCCGACATTGTTTTGTCAAAGTTGCACACCGATTCAATATTGATTTTAGTGACCTCCGATTGGCGTAACCGGGTGTCATTACTGCCAACGTGAATTATGATCTTACTGAATTTACGTTTACCCTTAGCCAGCAGTTTTAAATTTCCTTCAATGTCGCCTGCTCTGGCCCCTGGAAGACAATTGACTATGGTTGCCGGTGTCTCTAGCTTCACATGTCTGAGAACAGAATCACCAATTACCAGAGTTTGACCCCCGGCGGGTGTGTCGCCGAGTGGGGAAAAACGGTTAGACACATGAACGGGTTGGTGGTGTACCTGGGGCTTCTGTTTAGGACTATGCTTCCTCCTCACCGTGACCCAGCCGCCCTCTTTCCCCAGCTGCTTGGGGTCTGCCGGGGAACAGCTAGCGGGGCCTACGCTATCTTCGGCTGCACCAGCTACAGGGGCCTGGCTAGCTATGGGTGAATGAAGGGTGCGAAGCCGAGTCTCCAATTCAGTAATCCTGGCCTCCAGAGCTGCAAATATGCTACATTTGTTACAGATATCATTACTGCTAAAGGAGGCCGAGGAGTAACTAAACATCTGACACAATGAGCAAGAAAGTGCAGGAGGGACAGGTGAAGTAGCCATGGTGCTAACGAGTCGGCTACGAGTAGGCAGTAGGCAGTAGGGTAAATTTATTATATTACATTATATCCTCTTTCACATTAGAGCCACAACAGGACCCACTAGAACATAGGTGTCAAACTCTGGCCCGTGGGCCAAATTTGGCCCGCAGCCTAATTACATTTGGCCCGCGAAGCCATACCAAATTACTATTAGAGCTGGCCTACTGGCATTATACAGCTATATATTGTTTAGTATTAAGCTTTGCATGTTCCATATTCAGTTTTTCAGCTAAACTTGTCCATAAGAAAAGATTCATTCTTATATCTGGAGGAATATATATATATATATGTATGTATATATATATATATATATATACATATATATATATATATATATGTGTATATATATATATATATATATATATATATATATATATATATATATATATATATATATATAAATTTTTTTTCAATAAATATTAACGTTAGCCCGCGACTTTGTTCCAGTTTTGAATTTTGGCCCACTGTGTATCTGAGTTTGACACCCCTGCACTAGAACATGGGACCAAGTAAAAGTGCAATATAAGAATATTCTACAGCATGGTAATATTTATCACTTATATTGCTTTTAGTCTCTTGAAAAGAGACCCTGAAATAATCTGTTTGTTTGTTTATAACAGCAACCAAGAAAAGGGCAGAGCAAAAAAAGACAGGTGGTGGTCCTGCACCCCCTCGTCAACAAGTTGGTTAAGTAAATAATACCCTCACGGGAAAATCGATATCTCTCTATGAGCACACTGTCGCGCTGAGCTAAAGGATCCTGTCTATCCCGCAATATGCTGAATTCTGAAAACTCTCCTTATCAATCTTGCACCTTCCGCAATGGGTTGCTCGAATGATTAATAGTACATTTCCCTTTTTTTAGGAAATGACCTGTATGTATCTGTATGAAATCAATGAAAGGATCAAGTACTGCATTATCTTTAGTTACATTGATAATATTTATTTATGGAAAAACAGTGGAAAAATATCGCTGTTGCTTTCGTATAAATGAAGCGGACATACCTGAGTGGCCGCGATCTAATCCTGTTTACATAAAGTAAGCCTGCTCCCAAGCAGGTTTACGCTTACGGATCTGTTGCTATGACAGCAAGTCCCGGATGAGCTTCGGAGAACCGAACGATCCAAGATCACGCGAAATCGTCAACAATCAAATCCAGCTAACTTACTTAGCGAGGTACAAAGAACGGACCCCAGGAGACCTTTGCAGAAAGAAAAGACAGTGCGTTTATTTACAGTGGTGTCACTGGGTGAATATATATATACAAGGTGCTCGGGGAAGGGGTCTGGGGCTCCAGGGGGGAAGGGGAAGGGTCCAAAACCACACTCTGCTCTTTCAGCCAACAATCCCACTCCTTTTCCACCAGTCGCTCCTCTCGCTCACTCGGAAGTACAGGGACGGGTCTGGGGGGAATCTACGCACACACACAGAAAATCCAATTAGCACTAGATCACAGGGAAACTGACAGATTGCTGAAGCACTAACGCGGGTGACTCAACGTTCCAGCGACGAGTAGTGTAGGTCTGCCATCTTAAAAAGCCCTTCTGATTGTAGTAACCAGCGACAGGTGTGTGGGCCAGGGGCGGAGCCTGCAGTGAGCACCGCCGTGGCAGGGGAAAGAGGGAAAGAGAGAGAGAGAGAGAGAACAAAAACAAACATATGTTGCCTAACACAGAATCAGCCGGTGAGGCACAGGGACCGTGACAAATACTTTAAATAAATATATTAAATGCCCTTTCCTAAGGTTCCAATTAGTGGAAACAGAAGTCCAGAAAAATCTTTCCTGTCTCTCACGATGACTTTGCAGAGTTCCGGGAGAAATGCTAAAGCAAGGTAATTTATGTAAAGTCAAAATCACGCTCTCTCTCTCTCTCTCTCTCTCCCTCTTGCGCTACACACATGCATAAAGTATTAAAAGTCAGTTTACTTGACTAATACATTAAGCTGTTTGAAAGCCTCCAAGACATCACTTTGACCATAAATCAGCTATCTGAACCTGCAAAGACTGCACACACACAGCAGTAAAGATTGATGCCTAGCTCCATTCTGTAAAGGACGCCTTAATCTGCCTCGTTTGCAAATGGTACAGCAAGTTCAAAAGATTGTCTTTAGTTTAATTTCTTACTTTACAGTTGAAGTAACTAATATATTTTTCTTCTTCTGTTTTTTTTAACCTTGTAGCTGTTATGAAGAAGGCCAGTTTTCCACATGTTGCAAGTCTGTAGTCGGATGCTGATGTTGGATGTGTGGAGCAGTGTGGCTGTTAACTGCAGATCATGGTCTGAAATGCAGAGAAGAATGTTATTGTAAGGTACACGAGGTTAAGAGTCTCCATGCTGTTCTGACTCTCTTTAAAGAGATGTAAATGTGTTATTCATGTAACACTGTTTCAATAGGAATAGGAAAATGTGTTACTAGAAAGCTACAGAGGCTGCAAAGGTTGCATTTCATATCACCACCACAGCAGTTGATTTAATTGATTTGGTTATCCTACAGAGGAAGATGATCTTTAGAGGACCTGCAACCTCTGAGGCTTTTTAAGAACACATTTGCTTGTTCTAATTGATGTGTGGTTTTCTGTGTAATGACATCATCTTGTTTTCTTTGTTGTCCTGAGGTTTTAATCCTGTTTGATGTTTATTACGAGGTTTGGAGCAGTAGCTTCTAACTGCAATTTAACACTTCATTATATCCATCCATCCATCCATCTTCATCCGCTTTATCCGGGGCCGGGTCGCGGGGGCAGCAGCCTAAGCAAAGAGGCCCAGACCTCCCTCTCCCCAGCCACCTCCTCCAGCTTATCCGGGGGAATACCAAGGCGTTCCCAGGCCAGCCGAGAGATATAATCTCTCCAGCGTGTCCTGGGTCTGCCCCGGGGCCTCCTCCCGGTGGGACATGCCTGGAACACCTCACCCAGGAGGCGCCCAGGGGGCATCCTTGTCAGATGCCCGAACCACCTCAGCTGGCTCCTTTCGATGTGGAGCAGCAGCTGCTCTACTCTGAGCCCCTCCCGGATGGCCGAACTTCTCACCCTATCTCTAAGGGAGAGGCCAGCCACCCTTCGGAGGAAGCTCATTTCCGCCGCTTGTATCCGCGATCTTGTTCTTTCGGTCACTACCCACAGCTCGTGGCCATAGGTGAGGGTAGGGACGTAGATCGACCGGTAAATTGAGAGCTTCGCTTTTACACTCAGCTCCCTCTTCACCACGACGGACCGGTGCAGCGTCCGCATTACTGCAGCTGCAGCCCCAATCCGTCTGTCGATCTCCGGCTCCCTTCTCCCATCACTCGCGAACAAGACCCTGAGATACTTGAACTCCTCCACTTGCGGCAGGAACTCATCCCCGACCCGGAGTGGGCACTCCACCCTTTTCCGGCTGAGAACCATGGCCTCAGATTTGGAGGTGCTGATCCTCATTCCCGCTGCTTCACACTCGGCTGCGAACCGTTCCAGTGCGAGCTGGAGGCCCTCACCCGATGAAGCCAACAGAAGCACATCATCTGCAAAAATCAGAGATGAGATTCTGAGGCCACCAAAGCGAAAGCCCTCCGCCACTTGGCTGCGCCTAGAAATTCTGTCCATAAAAATTATGAACAGAACCGGAGACAAAGGGCAGCCCTGGCGGAGCCCATCACCCACCGGGAACGAGTCCGACTTATTGCCGGCAATGCGAACCAAGCTCTTGCAACGGTTGTATAGGGATCGAATGGCCCGTAGCAATGGGCCAGACACCCCATATTCCCGCAACACCTCCCACAGGACACCCCGAGGGACACGGTCGAATGCCTTCTCCAAGTCCACAAAACACATGTAGACTGGTTGGGCAAACTCCCATGCACCCTCAAGTATCCTGGAGAGGATAAAGAGCTGGTCCAGTGTTCCGCGACCAGGACGAAAACCGCATTGTTCCTCCTGTATCCGAGGTTCGACTAACGGACGAACTCTCCTTTCCAGCACCCTGGCATAGACTTTCCCAGGGAGGCTGAGGAGTGTGATCCCCCTGTAGTTGGAACACACCCTCCGGTCCCCCTTCTTAAAGATGGGGACCACCACCCCGGTCTGCCAGTCCACAGGTACTGCCCCTGATCTCCACGCAACATTGCAGAGGCGTGTCAACCAGGACAGCCCTACAACGTCCAGAGCCTTCAGGAACTCGGGGGCGGACCTCATCAACACCAGGGGCTCTGCCACCAAGGAGTTGTTTAACTGCCTCAGTGACCTCGCCCCCGGAAATTGGCGGGTCATTCCCTTCGTCCCCAGACTCTGCTTCCTCCTCGGAAGACGTGTCAGTGGGATTAAGGAGGTCCTCGAAGTATTCCTTCCACCGCCTGACAATTTTCTCAGTCGACGTCAGCAGCGGTCCGCCAGCACTATACACAGTGCAGGTAGAGCACCGCTTTCCCCTCCTGAGACGTCTGACGGTTTGCCAGAATCTCTTCGAGGCAGTCCGAAAGTCTTTTTCCATGGCCTCTCCGAACTCCTCCCACACCCGAGTTTTTGCTTCAGCCACTGCCCGAGCCGCATTCCGCTTGGCCTGTCGATACCTGTCGGCTGCCTCCGGAGTCCCACAGGCTAACCAAGCCCGATAGGACTCCTTCTTCAGCCTGGTGGCTCCCTTCACCTCTGGTGTCCACCATTTGGTTCGGGGATTACCACCACGGCAGGCACCAACCACCTTGCGGCCGCAGCTCAATGCAGCAGCTTCGGCAATGGAGACGCTGAACATGGTCCATTCAGACTCAATGTCCCCAGTCTCCCTCGGAATGCTGTTGAAGCTCTGCCGGAGGTGTGCGTTGAAGATCTCGCGGACTGGGGCCTCTGCTAGACGTTCCCAGCACACCCTCACTACGCGTTTAGGTGCACCAGGTCTGTCCAGCGTCCTCCCCCGCCACCTGATCCAACTCACCACCAGGTGGTGATCAGTTGACAGCTCAGCCCCTCTCTTTACCCGAGTGTCCAGAACATATGGTCGCAGGTCTGCTGATACGATTACAAAATCGATCATCGACCTACGGCCTAGAGCGTCCTGGTGCCACGTGCACTTATGGACACTCTTATGTTCGAACAGGGTGTTCGTTATGGCCAAACTGTGATTAGCACAGAAGTCCAATAACAAAGCACCACTCGGGTTCAGATCAGGGAGGCCGTTCCTCCCAATCACGCCCCTCCAGGTCTCGCTGTCGTTACCCACGTGAGCATTGAAGTCTCCCAGCAGGACAACAGAGTCTCCAGGTGGAGCACCCTCCAGCACCCCCCCCAGGGACTCTAAGAAGGCTGGGTACTCTGAACTGCCACTCGGCGCATAAGCGCAGATGACAGTCAGGACCCGTTCCCCGACCCTAAGGCGCAGGGAACAAACCCTCTCGTCCACCGGGAAAAACCCCAATGTACCGGCAGCAAGCCGAGGGGATATTAGAATACCCACCCCAGCCCGCTGCCTCTCACCAGGGGCAACTCCAGACTGAGACAGAGTCCAGCCCCTCTCCAGGAGACTGGTTCCAGAGCCCAAGCCATGCGTAGAGGTGAGCCCGACTATATCTAGCCGGTACCTCTCAACCTCACGCACTAACTCAGGCTCCTTCCCCACCAGAGAGGTGACATTCCATGTCCCTATTGCCAGTCTTGGCAGCCGGGGGTCAGTCCGCCAGGGCCTCCGCTCCTGGCCGCCACCCGGCACACAATGCACCCGACCCCTATGGCGCCTCCTGCGGGTGGTGGGCCTGCGGGAGGATGGGCCCATGTCTCCTCTTCGGGCTGTGCCCGGCCGGGCCCCATGGACTAAGGCCCGGCCACCAGACGCTCGCCCTCGGGCACCCTCCCCGGGCCTGGCTCCAGGGCGGGGCCCTGGTAACCCTATCCCGGGCAGGGTAAACTGTTCCCTCGGTGTCCTTTTCATAAGGGTCTTATGAATTCATTATAGAATTATTAAAATAAATTGTTGCATTGTTTCCCAGATATCTGATGAACTTGGGTGTTTACACAAAAGCTGAATTCTTTACAAAGGACCTGTTACAAAGAATTAGAGAATTGCAAATTGTCTCTGTTTATTGCAAGAAATCAGATCAAACAAAATATTGTAACTGTTCTAAATCAAAGCAGCTTTCACCGTTTACTCTATAGTAAATGGCTTTTTGTTATTCTTAAAGAATTATACTTCTTTATTGAACACCACCATAAGAAGTCACACACAATTTCTGGTGATGTCAATAAGAAATATAACTGCATCTTTAAATGTTCCATAATTATGATGAACCACATTTTTGGTACAGTGACCACAAATCAAAATGAGACACAAACAGTTTCAGTCCACTGTTTGGCTTCTTCAGAGGGGAAAGGCCCCAAACCAAAAATTGCAGTCTCTTTGCAGGTGATCCCACCTCTTGTTGATAGAAATCAGCTGCAGCAGCACCAGTGGGCAGAAGAACCTTAGGAATTTTTACATGCACCCCCTTTAGTCAGTTCATTTGGTATTCCATTTCCTGCAGGACACGAACGATTGTTTAAAGGGGTTACAACTGCATGAGTTAAAATTTACTTACAATTTACTAAATCTAAAAAAAATTTCACTGGTGGTTTTGTTTTATTCACCAAAAATAAGATAACATGCCAAAGACCACCGTGTAAAAAAAACTGTAGAAATCACGTCCTGACTAGTTAATCTTTGAGTATTTGCTACCTCGCTTTCGACGGTCTCATCAATAAAATATGAATCATAGAAAACACATGAGAGATGAAATAATATAATATATTAAGAACAAAATGTATTGTCCCTTGATAATCCTATTTAATCTGATCAGCATTTAGCATTTGTCAAGGAAGTTGCTGATGAATGTAAACCTTGAGTTAAAGGACCTCTAGTGGTCAATCCCTGTACAGGTAAACGCTGCATTTGTGTTAATGACCAGTAAGCAGTGTTGGGTACGTTACTTTAAAATAGTAACTTAGTTACATTACTAGTTACTTCTCTCAAAAGTAACTCAGTTACTTCAAGTTACTCGTTACTTTCAAAGTAACTAGTTACTAGGGAAGGTAACTTTGGTTTTACTCCGAATTCTCTTGTTAATGTGTTTCTTCCATAACTTTGCCAGTCTTCTAGCTTGCTTACTTGCCACAAGTGCACTGTGCCACCTACCAATAGAAAGGAAAAGATAATGTGCATATTTCCACGAGAGAAATCCCACGCCTGGACCGTCATTGACTACTGCCATGATTCTAGCCTACGTCACAGTGTCATGTGCGCCTTTTACATCCAACACAAAAACTGCAGTCGTGGTGCTTTCGATTGTACTCAGAACTCGGAAATTCTGCCTTCTGAATTGGAAGATGTGGGTAACACCAGACTGCAGATGAGCTGCATACAGGGCTGGACTGGGACAAATAAATCGTCCCGGGCATTTTGACTAGATGGCCCTATAATGACCCACCATTATAGGAAAAATCATAAATCCTTTGAATGAAAACAAACGCTGTTGTGACAGTGATGTACACTGTTTTGATGGTATATATGCATCAATCTATCAATCGTTTGTTGTAAGATTCAGATAATTATTTTTTAAAAGCTAGACATTTTAAATGAGAATAAGAAAGAAAAGTATTTCTTTGTGCCCCCCTTTCCCTTTTAATGCCCTACATGGACCCCTGGCAACACTTTGCTAGACCCGCCCCTGCACAGTTACCAGCTGTCAGCTACCTAAAAAAGGATCCTGGGGTTATTTGTCTCTCAGAAACAGTTCATAACTTCCCTTCAACTCATTCATGTCACCTAAAAGGTAAACCTGTTTCTCCATCACAGCTCTGATGATCCAGTAAGGACATCTCCTGGTTTCATCTTCATGTTTCCCTCTCACCAGATAACCTGTAACGGCGGATATGTAAATCTAGCTCATACTCACGTAATATAACGTTTGTGCTCTTATTTTGGTAACTTCCTGTGTGACCGAAAATGAATTGTTTAATGGTAAACAACTTGATGTACAAAAAGAGACGGAAGAAAACGGAAAACTAATGCTAACGGAGAAAAGGGAGAGAAGAATATAGTTACATTGTACAAAAACGAATGGTTCTAGCTACAGTCGACAGGGGAACAAGGTTTGTAATGTATATGATTTAATTTGAGCAATCTGAAATGCATAATATGTATTATATAGTTTAATAGAAAACGGTTAGACCAGCGTAATGAGCGGTTAAGATGCTGTTACATGAATAATATGGTAATTGTTTTATTTGTTTGTCTAGCTCTTACGTTGGTTCGTTGTCTGATACACGGCAAGGAATAATAAAGGTCATTCAACAACCATCAGTTCTGGCCTTCTCAGTTCGACTGGATGCTACATAACCAAACCATATCATGACCAGCAGCTTTCTTGCAGCTGTGGCTCCAGCAAACATCAGCTGATAATAGAAATCAATATTAAATAAATTCTAACAACAGCTGATCAAGCTTAAACGTGCTGCTGTTGTTTAGCGCGACATCCGCTGGTTTCCTCTTTCGGCGCAAAGTGAGTGATAAACAAACAAGAGAGCTGATCACTGATCAGTTTTCATGATCGAAGTAGAAACGGGAGAGGGAGGGGGAGAGGATGAAAGAAGAAGAGGCAGCTGTGCAGCGTAAACACAGAATAACTCCAGCTTTGTGCCTTTTCCATTGTAGCTGAATTACGGGACAAACTGTTCCTTTTCACCTCAATAAGAAACGCGTAATATTTTCTCTGAATACCAGACGGGACGGTTGGCAACTCTAATAACTTATGAACAAAATAAAGTTCAACATCATTAGCTTCATAGCACCACCCAGCTGTATAGAAACTCCGTCATGCTAGCTAGCACGCAGTACGGAAAAAGTCAGAATAACGAAAATAAACTCCACCTAAACTTGGTTCATATCTGACCCAGAGAGACTGCAGGTCATAACTTCTTACCTGAAGTTCAGTTCGCACTTGGACCAGCGGCCGCCTCGGGTCTCTTTTCCTTCTGCGTCCCTTTTCCTTCATCCACCTGCTGGCTTCCACTAAAGGGGTTACAACTGCATGAGTTACAATTTACTTACAATTTACTAAATCCCACGTGAAAGGCTCTTTCACATAGGATTTTTTTTTCACTGGTGGTTTTGTTTTATTCACCAAAAATAAGATAACATGCCAAAGACCACCCTGTAAAAAAAACAACAAAACAAAACTGTAGAAATGTAGAAATCACGTCCTTAATCTTTGAGTATTTGCTACCTCGCTTTCCACGGTCTCATCAATAAAATATGAATCATAGAAAACACATGAGAGATGAAATAATATGATATTAAGAACAAAATGTATTGTCCCTTGATAATCCTATTTAATCTGATCAGCATTTAGCATTTGTCAAGGAAGTTGCTGATGAATGTAAACCTTGAGTAAAAGGACCTCTAGTGGTCAATCCCTGTACAGGTAAACGCTGCATTTGTGTTAATGACCAGTAAGAGCTTTAAATTTGTTTTTAAAACCAGAGCGACCCATAAAAATAGATCCAAGACTTAAAAATAAAGTATAAAATAAACTAATCAGGAAAAAAAGGAGAAGACTAAAACACTGGCTTCCAATCACCAATATCACTTAAGTGCGCACAGTGCCACGGCCACTCAGCACAGTCACATTTGAAACAACAATAATCTGTTAAAAGCTACATAAATTATAACCCACTAAGTTTTAGCACTTACCCTGGTATAGAAAATGAAACAAACACACACCATTATTTATTGATTTATTTTTTTTATTAAGTAATGTTTTTTCAGTTGAAGCCATTTAAAGTCTATTTAATAATGCTGTGTTAGAACAGGCACTTTAAAGCTCTTTGTACTGTAAGCTTAAAACCCCACAGTATTAGAGAGAAAACCCCAGCAATCAAACGATCCCCTATGAGCAAGCACTAAGGCGACGGTGGGAAGGAAAAACTCCCTTTTAAGAGGAAGAAACCTTCAGCAGAACCAGACTCAGGGAGGGGCAGCCTTCTGCTGTGACTGGCTGGGGGCATAATTGTGATGTAATTTTATGCTAAGGATACTGAATTTCATGTTTGTTTGTTAGAATTAGTGAATTACCATGATGACTATTTTAAGTATGATTATAAGTAAAACTAAAAGTGCAAGTGCACCAATTACTGAAGTCATCCAAGAAATTATATCTAACCATCTTCTGATTGTAGGAATCAGGCCTGAATTAGCTCTATGGGGAAACCTACGCTGAATAATTGCTGAAAAATGATTGAACAATGAGGTAAATGGTGCTCCACAAATATTAAGGATGTGCCTGGTGACAAAAATGACTCCTTGGCCCGCAAGCATAACTGGAGCTGTAATAAGGGAATTAAAACCTGGAAGATTTCTGTGAAGTCTGGAAACAGCAGAGTCTCCGTCCTCTCTTTGAAGAGTTCCTTGGACAATATTTGGTTCATTCTCTTTAGATCTGTTATCTGAAGCTGCAGGGAGACCAACATTGAATAAATCAATGCTGTAACTCTCACTGGTGGGAGAATCTTCATGTCCAAAGTTGTTTATAGAAACAGTGGTTTTAGGAACCTTAGCTGTTTCAGAGGTCTCACTAGTGGGTGTGGTAACTGAGGTAAATGGTGCTCGACCAATATTAAGCAGGTGCCTAGAGATAAAAGCTTCTCTAAGGCCCACAGGCACAACTGGAACTCTACAAGAGGAATAGAGATTTGGAATAATTGAGGTAAATGGTCTTCGACCAATATTAAGGAGGTGCCTAGAGATAAAATCTTCTCTAAGGCCCACAGGCACAACTGGAACTCTACAAGAGGAATAGAGATTTGGAATAATTGAGGTAAATGGTCTTCGACCAATATTAAGGAGGTGCCTAGAGATAAAATCTTCTCTAAGGCCCACAGGCACATCTGGAACTCTACAAGAGGAATAGAGATTTGGAATAATTGAGGTAAATGGTGCTCGACCAATATTAAGGAGGTGCCTGGTGATGAAATCTTCTCTAAGGCCCACAGGCACATCTGGAACTCTACAAGAGGAATCGAGATTTGGAGCATTTGTTTGAACTCTGGAAGAAATAGTTTCTTCTTCCTTTGTTTGAAGACTGCCTGGGACAACATTTTGTTCATTATCTTCGGGTCCGTTATCTGAAGGTTCAGGAAGAATGGCATTTAATAAATCAGTGTTGTAACTCTCGCTGGCTGAAGACTTTTCATCTTCAGCGTTGTTCATATTAACACTGGTTGTAGGAATCTTAGTTGTTTCACTGGAGGGTGACTGTTCGTATTCAAAGTTGTTTACAGAAACACTCGGTGAAGGAACCTCAGTTGTTTCAGAGGTGGGTGACTTTTCCGTTTCACTAGTGGGTGAGGTAAATGGTGCTCGACCAATATTAAAAATGTGCCTGGTGACAAAAATGACTCCTCGCCCAACCGACTCAACTGGAGCTGTAATAATGGAAGACAGAGCTGAAAGATTTGTTTGAACTCTGGAAAAAAACGTTTCTTTGTCCTCTCTTTGAAAACTTCCTTGGTCAGCGTTTTGTTCATTCTCTTCAGATTTGTTCATATCTGAAGGTTTGGGGAGGACGCCATTGAATAAATCAGTGCTGTAATTCTCACTGGTGGGAGACTCTTCATGTTCAAAGTTGTTTATACTGGTTTTAGGAGCCTCATCTATTTCAGAGGTGGTTGCCTGTTCATTTTCATAGGCGTTTACAGAAACACTGGTTTTAGGAACCTCAGACTGTTCATCTCTAGAAATAGATATCGGTAAGAAGAACCCATCAGGCTCTAAATAATATCTGTCAAGCACCTCAAAGCCGTCAGTATCTGAAGAATTTGTACGACTGAACACTGAGCGCCACATATTTGTAAACAGAGGAGATAGGGTTCAGTAGAGATAAACTATATGCTCTAACCTTTAGACGATTGTTAGAAGACTATAGAATCAGCGTTAATTTTGTTAAAATGTGTTTTCAACACTAGGTGTAGTAGAGTGCCTTACCTTGGGGGTAAATATGAGCTCGCGTTCTAAGGCGCGAGCTCATATTTATAGCCTCACGGCAGTGTGACGTCAAGGCACGGCAGTGTGATGTCAAGGCACACGTGCCGTGACGTCACAGTACGCTTACTCTTTGAAATTCATTCGGTCACAAAACGTCTTGAACCTTCACCTCCCTGAACGTTAGTATTAACCATTAAGCTAACCTTAATATTAACCTGCTGTTCTCGAGGAATGGCAACCCAGACAGGAAAAAACCCGGGGTGCTTCCGCCCTTGGGATTACGCCCCCGCTGTCTCACCGTCGATTAACAAACAATACACTCCCCTTTTTTAATTATTTACTTTTTGTGTTCAAGTTTTACGGCTTGCTCTCACTAGGGTTGCCAACCGTCCCTTAAAATACGGAATCGTCCCGTATTTCGAAACAAAAGTACACGTCCCGTATTGAGCTAATAAGGGACGCACTTTGTCCCGTAATACAGTGAGAATCAAAAGTAGTCTATAAATGTTTATGGAATTAACACTTTGTTTGAAAACATAATTCCCAGCCCCTCTCCTGCTTTGTGACCAATGAGCTGACAGCACACTTATGACAATTCGAGTATGACAATTCAGATTACCGCTCATCTCATTGGTCGAGGAAAGGTCGCTTGCGGAGAAAATACCGGAAGACAACAGATGACCACAACAAGAAGCATGGCCAACAGGGGAACAAACGCCGACTCTGCGGTGCAAGTCTCGGATGACAGTACACCTAAAGCTGGGCAAACACTGTGCGATTTTTTTCAGTCACGTTATTCAGCTCCTGCTCAAACTGCACGATTGACTCGCAGGGGTTAGAAGTTCGTATGTCACGATGTACTCTCACACTATACGGCCCGATGCTCTGATGCATAGCTGGACTGGCCATCGGGCATACCGGGCATTTGCCCTGTGGGCCGATGGTGATTTTTTGTTTTTATGGGCCGATGATTTTTTTTAAGTTATTTTTTTTATAACAGTATAAACAATGACAGATGGTGGATTGGCCAGATGCTGGCAGATGTGTAAACATAACTCAGTTGTTTGGCGGTGGCTGTGGCAGAGCTGCCACAAGAGGCCAACAGGTGGATGAGGGAAAGGGGAAGCAGGAGGAGGAGAGACCCGAGGTGGCCGCCGGTCGGAGTGTCAATCAATCAATCAATCTTTATTTATAAAGCACTTTTCATACAGAAAAAATGTAGCACAAAGTGCTTTACATAGTTAAAAGCAGCCCACCCCACCCTCCAACTCACTCCCCACACTCTCAATACACATATATCCCCCCACCCCCACCCACACACACACACGCGCACACTTAAAGAGTAAAAATTGGGCTGGGCTCGCATGAGCCAAGTGAGGAAACATTATAACAGAGAGCCGTCTGCACCGGGAGCCGGTCACAGACCGCAGCCTCCGGGCTGGGCACACAGCCGGAGGGAGGCAAAGGAGCCCCCCAACCAGGCTGAGAGGACCCCAGAGACCCAGCAGCCACGGTCAAAAACAGCCCCAGAGAGCGCCCTCCGAGGAAACACTGGAGATATGACGCAATACGATGTATACAGGGTAAAATGATAAAATAAATAAGAACAGGATACAATATAAATATAAATATAAATAGAGTAAGAAGATTAAAAAATGAATAAGAATAAACTCAAGAAATATTAGGTAAATCCTAAATTAATAATAGAATAACAGGATAGAATAAATAAGCATAAAAAATAAATAAACGCTAAGTAAAAGCTAAATTAAAAAGGTGGGTCTTGAGCCTGTTCTTAAAAACATGTACGTTCTCTGCGGCCCTGAGCTCCTCCGGCAGGCTGTTCCACAGACGAGGACCATACCACTGAAAAGCTGCCTCTCCGTGAGTATGTGTCCTGACTTTAGGGACAATCAAAAGGCCAGTACCAGAGGACCTCAGGGTCCGCGAGGGTTCGTATGGTAAAAGCAGATCTGAGAGATAAGAAGGCCCAAGACCATTAAGACGTTTAAAAACCAATAAAAGAACTTTAAAATCGATCCTGAAACACACGGGGAGCCAGTGCAGCGATTCTAAAACCGGTGTAATGTGGGCCCGCCCTCTGGTCTTCGTCAGCACACGAGCTGCCGAGTTTTGCAAGAGTTGTAAAGTTGAAATATTCTTCTTAGGAAGACCAGAGAGCAGGGCATTACAGTAATCAATGCGACTGGTAATAAAAGCATGCATCAGCATCTCCGTGTTGGCCCGAGAGAGAATAGGGCGGACTCTGGCTATATTTTTTAGATGATAAAATCCAATTTTGGTTACATGTTTAACATGTGGGATAAAACCAAGCTCAGAGTCAAAAATAACACCCAGGTTTTTCACTTGTAGCGAAGGACATAGTGAAAATGCCTCTAATTTAGACAAGAGTTTCTCTCTCTGAGCCTCAGGACCGACAATTAAAACTTCAGTTTTGTCCTGGTTAAGCTGTAAAAAGTTTTCTGCCATCCAAGATCTTATATCCAAGATACAGTTAAAAAGGGCATCCATTGGTCTGGTGTCATCAGGAGACACGGAGATGTACAGCTGCGTGTCATCAGCGTAACTGTGGAAGTTCACTCCATGCCTCCTGATGACACTGCCGAGAGGCAACATATACAAATTAAAAAGTACAGGGCCTAGAACCGACCCTTGAGGCACACCACATGTCATTTTATGGATCTTAGAGGAGCATGTATCCATACTCACCATAAAAGATCTGTCAGAGAGATAGGAAGTGAACCAGTTGTGTACAGCACCAGAGAGGCCTACCATGTGTTTTAGTCTGTTTAAAAAAAAGTGTCAGGTGAACTGAACTTCAGGTAAGAAGTTATGACCTGCAGTCTATCTGGGTCAGATATAAACCAAGTTTAGGTGTAGTTTATTTTCGTTGTGCTGAGTTTTTACCGTCAGTTACAATAACTTGTACTGCGTACTAGCTTGACGGAGTTTCTATACAGCTGGGTGGGTGCTATACTGATAGTGAACTTTATTTTATTCATAAGGTTAGTTAGTAGAGTTGCCAACCACGCCGTAAAAACCGAATCGTCCTGTATTCAGAGAAAATAATACACGTTTTGTATTTAGGTGAAAAGGAACACAGTTTGTCCCAGACTTCAGCTACAATGAAAAAAGACACAAAGCTGGATTTATTCTCTTTATGCTGCAGCTGCCTCTTCTTCTCTCATTCAATCGTGAAACTGATCAATGATCAGCTGATCGGCTTTTCTCTCTTGTTTGTCGCCCACTTCGTGCCAGAAAGAGGAAACCAGCGGATGTCGCGCTAAACAACAGCAGCACGTTTAAGCTTGATCAGCTGTTGTTAGAATTTATTTAATATCAATTTCTAGCATCAGTTGATGTTTGCTGGAGCTGTAAAAGCTGCTGGTCATGATATCGGTTTGGTTATCTGGCGAGAAGGAAACATGAAGATGAAACCAGGAGATGTCCTTACGGGATCATCAGAGCTGAACAGGTGATGGAGAAACAGGTTTAACTTTTAGGTGACATGAACGAGTTGAAGGGAAGTTATGAACTGTTTCTGAGAGACAAATAACACCAGGATCCTTTTTTAAGTAGCTGACAGCTGGTAACTGTGAACTGTGCAGGGGCGGGTCTAGCAAAGTTTTGCCAGGGGGTCAGGTAGAGCATTAACAGGGAAAGGGGGGCACAAAGAAATTACTTTTCTTTCTTATTCTCATTTAAAATGTCTAGCTTTTATTAAATAATTATCTGAATCTTACAACCAAAGTTTTTATCTGATGTACAACATATAGAAATCATACATATACCAACAAGACAGTGTACATCATTGTCACAACAGCGTTTTTTGTTTTCATTCAAAGGCTTTATGGATTTTCCTATAATACCTGGTGGGCCGGTCTCTAGTCAAAATGCCCGGGCCCATTTTTTGTCCCAGTCCAGCCCTGCTCTGATGGGACCTGAGTGCTCACACTGTGCCTCCATAACATGGAGGTTATAACAGAAAATCTGTCGCTCGCTCTCTCTGTCTTTCACTCACACAGACACACCACTACCATCAACTTTGCTAAATTGCTAATGAAAAACATTGATCAGGCAGCTGTGATTGAGCAGCAGTGTAAATCCAACTATTTTCACGGTTGTTGTGGTTGTGATAATTTTGTGATGCCACATCGAAAAGGCTCGGATGAGCTTTCCAAAGTTCTACAAGTTGTGCCTCCATCGCTTGTGTCCAGATCACACGCTGCACAGCCGCGCTGCGCCGTCTTTTTCACCAACGTTTACGTTTGCGCGCGAGCAGTGTGAGCGGCTGTGGTGAGAACCTCACGAGCGATTGATGATCAGGAGCTGGTCGTGAGGTGTTAATCACTTCTCGTTACCCCACGTATACTACACGACGCACGATGAAGGCCAAAATCGGTCCGATCACTCAAAAATCGGCTCAAAATGGGCCAAAAATCGCACAGTGTGAGCCCAGCATTAGAGCAGCAATGTTTGTTCCCCTCAGAGAAAGGGAAGAATGGGAAAAGGAAAACACCTGGCTGGAAAACGTTAATATGGGCATGTGCAGTGAATATCAGCGCTATGTGGCCAGAAGTGTGATAATATAATTTATTTTGTGTAATAAACAACTGCAAGGATAGATGATTACAACAAATTGATGACTAATACATAAAAGTAATACATAGATGAATAATGATGGTGAGTTATGATGCGTAATCATGGGAACAAGCGGGTTTACAAACAGGAGCAGCTGATTAGCATTAGAAAAGCTGAAATAATACCTCAACTGAAGCCAATTGTACTAAATGCACTAAATGTGCACTGTTACAAGAATATTTTTCTTTCTATTGTTTTCTATTATTTTAAGTTAAGCAGGACAGAGTGCTTTTAAAGAAAGATTTACTTATATTCTCAAAAGTTAAGCATGACAGGCTTCTGTTTAAGAAAGAGACCTGTTTTACTGTGTTAATGTTGTCATTTTGAGCTAAAAATAAATGGCTAAATGATCATTTGTTTCACATGTGTTCATATCACGCAGTCAAAGCGAGAGAAGCGAAAACCGCTGTGGTTGCTAACTTAGCAATATGTCACATTTTTAGACGCTGTAACTTCGTAAAAAGCGAGTTTTACAAGTTTCCCCCTCAAGAGTGCACTTACGTGTTCTTGTAGCATTCGTAAGAGACAGTCCTCAGGTACACCACGATTCCGAAGAAATCTCAGAAGTGGGCTATCAGTGTTTGTGTCCATGTTGAAAGCAGGGCATTCAAAGTTAAGTGCCAGTTCTGACGAGCGTGCACTCTCCACAACTACCATGGATTTGGGTTTCCGAATGCAACACGTTTTACGTTCTTACAATAAAAAATGTTATTGTAATGGTATTTTTTTTTACGTTTGTACAATATATGATCACGTTCGTACAATATAATATTTATATTGTACGAACGTGATAATTATATTGTACGAACGTGATAATTATGTATATTGTAATAACGTGATATTATGTTGTTCAAACGTGAAAAGTATATTGTACAAACATGATAGTATATTGTACAAACAGGAAAAGTATCTTGTTAGAACAATAAACCTTTCACGTTATAACGTGATACACTTGTATTTTTCTTTTGCCTGGGTGGCAGCTCTACGCTTCCGTAGTTAATACCAACGTTCAGGGAGGTGAAGGTTCAAGACGTTTTGTGACCGAATGAATTTCAAAGAGTAAGCGTACTGTGACGTCACGGCACGTGTGCCTTGACGTCACACTGCCGTGAGGCTATAAATATGAGCTCGCGCCTTAGAACGCGAGCTCATATTTACCCCCAAGGTAAGGCACTCTACTACACCTAGTGTTGAAAACACATTTTAACAAAATTAACGCTGATTCTATAGTCTTCTAACAATCGTCTAAAGGTTAGAGCATATAGTTTATCTCTACTGAACCCTATCTCCTCTGTTTACAAATATGTGGCGCTCAGTGTTCAGTCGTACAAATTCTTCAGATACTGACGGCTTTGAGGTGCTTGACGAATGTTATTTGGACCCTGATGGGTTCTTACTGATACCTAATTCCAGAGATGAACAATCACACCCCTCTGAAACATCTGAGATTCCTACAACTAGTGTTTCTGTAAACACTGATGAAAATGCACACACCTCTGAAACAGATCAGGTTCCTACAACCAGTCTTTCTACAAACAACTATGAACCTGAAGAGTCTCCCACCACTGAAAGTTACAACAGCACTGACTTATTCAGTGCCGTCCTTCCTGATCCTTCAGATAACGGACCTGAAGGTAATGAACAAAATGTTGTCCCAGGCAGTCTTCAAACAGAGGAAGAAGAAACTATTTCTTTTGGAGTTCAAACAAATGTTCCAAATCTTTATTCCTCTTGTAGAGTTCCAGATGTGCCTGTGGGCCTTAGAGAAGCTTTTATCACCAGGCACCTCCTTAATATTGGTCGAGCACCATTTGCCCCATTTCCTTCACCCACTAGAGAAACTGAATGTTTACCCACCTTTAAAACAGATGAGACTCCTACAACCAGTGTTTATATGAACAACACTGAAGATGACGAGTTTCCAGCTAGTGATAGTTATAGCACTAACTTATTCAATGGTGACATTCCTGAATCTTCCGATATTAATGGATCTGAAGATGTTGTACCAGACAGTGTCCAAAGAGAGCAAGAAGAAGCTAGTTTTTCCCAACTTCAAACATCTCTTTCAGCTCTTTTTTCTGTTATTACAGCTCCAGTTGACTCTGTGGGCCAAGCAACATTTTATGTCACCAGGCAACTCGTTAATTTTGGTCAAGCAATATTTGCCTTAATCACTAGTGAAACTGAACGTTCACCCACTTTTGAAACAACTGAGGTTGCTACAACGAATGTTTCTCTAATTAATTTTGAACGTGACGAGTCTTTGAGTAATGAGATTTACAGCATTGTGTCTGTGGGCCGAAGAATACATTTTGTCAGCAGGCACGTCCTTAATAATGGTCCAGTGCCTTTTACCTTACCCACCTCTGAAATAACTGAGGTTCCTACAACAAGTGTTTCCATAAACAACTGTGGACATGAAGTGTCTCCCAACAATGAAAGTTACAGCATTGATGTATTCAATGTTGGCCTTCCTGACTCTTCAGATAGCAGATCTGAAGACAATGAACAAAATGTTGCCCAAGGAACTCTTCAAGGACAGGACGAAGAAACTATTGTTTCCAGAGTTTACACAAACCTTTCAGGTTTTTATTCCTTCATTAGAATGCCAATTGTGTCTGTGGCCCGAAGAATATTTTTTGTGAACAGGCACATCTTTAATATTTTTCGAGTGCCTTTTACCTCACCCACCAATGTTGGCCTTCCTGACTCTTCAGATAACAGATCTGAAGAGAATGAACAAAATATTGTCCAAAGAAGTCGTCAAAGAGAGGATGAAGAAACTGTTCTTTCCAGAGTTCACAGAAATCTTTCAGCCTTTTATCCCTTTATTAGAGCTCTAGTTGTGTCTGTGGGCCAAGGAGCAATTTTTCCCATCAGGCACATCCTTAATATTTGTCTAGCACCATTTACCTTATTGAACAATCTGTTCACAGCAATTGTTCAATATGTGTTTTCCCTTGCCCAGACAGGAATTTCAGCCCTGAATCAAACAATCAGAAGACTTTTAAGTCCAATTTGTATAATAGGTACAGTAATATGTGTGATTTTTGTAATTGTAATTTTTACTTTTATACCATTTTTCATACACTACATCGTAAATCACTAAGTTAACAAACAAACAGCACATGCTGTTGCATCATTTTTCTCTTAAAATTCAGTTTCCTTAGCATAAAATTACATCACAATTATGCCCCCAGCCAGTCACAGCAGAAGGCTGCCCCTCCCTGAGTCTGGTTCTGCTGAAGGTTTCTTCCTCTTAAAAGGGAGTTTTTCCTTCCCACCGTCGCCTTAGTGCTTGCTCATAGGGGATCGTTTGATTGCTGGGGTTTTCTCTCTAATACTGTGGGGTTTTAACCTTACAGTACAAAGAGCTTTAAAGTGCCTGTTCTAACACAGCATTATTAAATAGACTTTAAATGGCTTCAACTGAAAAAACATTACTTAATAAAAAAAATAAATCAATAAATAATGGTGTGTGTTTGTTTCATTTTCTATACCAGGGTAAGTGCTAAAACTTAGTGGGTTATAATTTATGTAGCTTTTAACAGATTATTGTTGTTTCAAATGTGACTGTGCTGAGTGGCCGTGGCACTGTGCGCACTTAAGTAATATTGGTGATTGGAAGCCAGTGTTTTAGTCTTCTCCTTTTTTTCCTGATTAGTTTATTTTATACTTTATTTTTAAGTCTTGGATCTATTTTTATGGGTCGCTCTGGTTTTAAAAACAAATTTAAAGCTCTTACTGGTCATTAACACAAATGCAGCGTTTACCTGTACAGGGATTGACCACTAGAGGTCCTTTTACTCAAGGTTTACATTCATCAGCAACTTCCTTGACAAATGCTAAATGCTGATCAGATTAAATAGGATTATCAAGGGACAATACATTTTGTTCTTAATATCATATTATTTCATCTCTCATGTGTTTTCTATGATTCATATTTTATTGATGAGACCGTGGAAAGCGAGGTAGCAAATACTCAAAGATTAAGGACGTGATTTCTACATTTCTACAGTTTTGTTTTGTTGTTTTTTTACAGGGTGGTCTTTGGCATGTTATCTTATTTTTGGTGAATAAAACAAAACCACCAGTGAAAAAAAAATCCTATGTGAAAGAGCCTTTCACGTGGGATTTAGTAAATTGTAAGTAAATTGTAACTCATGCAGTTGTAACCCCTTTAGTGGAAGCCAGCAGGTGGATGAAGGAAAAGGGACGCAGAAGGAAAAGAGACCCGAGGCGGCCGCTGGTCCAAGTGCGAACTGAACTTCAGGTAAGAAGTTATGACCTGCAGTCTCTCTGGGTCAGATATGAACCAAGTTTAGGTGGAGTTTATTTTCGTTATTCTGACTTTTTCCGTACTGCGTGCTAGCTAGCATGACGGAGTTTCTATACAGCTGGGTGGTGCTATGAAGCTAATGATGTTGAACTTTATTTTGTTCATAAGTTATTAGAGTTGCCAACCGTCCTGTCTGGTATTCAGAGAAAATATTACGCGTTTCTTATTGAGGTGAAAAGGAACAGTTTGTCCCGTAATTCAGCTACAATGGAAAAGGCACAAAGCTGGAGTTATTCTGTGTTTACGCTGCACAGCTGCCTCTTCTTCTTTCATCCTCTCCCCCTCCCTCTCCCGTTTCTACTTCGATCATGAAAACTGATCAGTGATCAGCTCTCTTGTTTGTTTATCACTCACTTTGCGCCGAAAGAGGAAACCAGCGGATGTCGCGCTAAACAACAGCAGCACGTTTAAGCTTGATCAGCTGTTGTTAGAATTTATTTAATATTGATTTCTATTATCAGCTGATGTTTGCTGGAGCCACAGCTGCAAGAAAGCTGCTGGTCATGATATGGTTTGGTTATGTAGCATCCAGTCGAACTGAGAAGGCCAGAACTGATGGTTGTTGAATGACCTTTATTATTCCTTGCCGTGTATCAGACAACGAACCAACGTAAGAGCTAGACAAACAAATAAAACAATTACCATATTATTCATGTAACAGCATCTTAACCGCTCATTACGCTGGTCTAACCGTTTTCTATTAAACTATATAATACATATTATGCATTTCAGATTGCTCAAATTAAATCATATACATTACAAACCTTGTTCCCCTGTCGACTGTAGCTAGAACCATTCGTTTTTGTACAATGTAACTATATTCTTCTCTCCCTTTTCTCCGTTAGCATTAGTTTTCCGTTTTCTTCCGTCTCTTTTTGTACATCAAGTTGTTTACCATTAAACAATTCATTTCCGGTCACACAGGAAGTTACCAAAATAAGAGCACAAACGTTATATTACGTGAGTATGAGCTAGATTTACATATCCGCCGTTACAGGTTATCTGGTGAGAGGGAAACATGAAGATGAAACCAGGAGATGTCCTTACTGGATCATCAGAGCTGTGATGGAGAAACAGGTTTACCTTTTAGGTGACATGAATGAGTTGAAGGGAAGTTATGAACTGTTTCTGAGAGACAAATAACCCCAGGATCCTTTTTTAGGTAGCTGACAGCTGGTAACTATGCAGGGGCGGGTCTAGCAAAGTGTTGCCAGGGGTCCATGTAGGGCATTAAAAGGGAAAGGGGGGCACAAAGAAATACTTTTCTTTCTTATTCTCATTTAAAATGTCTAGCTTTTAAAAAATAATTATCTGAATCTTACAACAAACGATTGATAGATTGATGCATATATACCATCAAAACAGTGTACATCACTGTCACAACAGCGTTTGTTTTCATTCAAAGGATTTATGATTTTTCCTATAATGGTGGGTCATTATAGGGCCATCTAGTCAAAATGCCCGGGACGATTTATTTGTCCCAGTCCAGCCCTGTATGCAGCTCATCTGCAGTCTGGTGTTACCCACATCTTCCAATTCAGAAGGCAGAATTTCCGAGTTCTGAGTACAATCGAAAGCACCACGACTGCAGTTTTTGTGTTGGATGTAAAAGGCGCACATGACACTGTGACGTAGGCTAGAATCATGGCAGTAGTCAATGACGGTCCAGGCGTGGGATTTCTCTCGTGGAAATATGCACATTATCTTTTCCTTTCTATTGGTAGGTGGCACAGTGCACTTGTGGCAAGTAAGCAAGCTAGAAGACTGGCAAAGTTATGGAAGAAACACATTAACAAGAGAATTCGGAGTAAAACCAAAGTTACCTTCCCTAGTAACTAGTTACTTTGAAAGTAACGAGTAACTTGAAGTAACTGAGTTACTTTTGAGAGAAGTAACTAGTAATGTAACTAAGTTACTATTTTAAAGTAACGTACCCAACACTGCTTACTGGTCATTAACACAAATGCAGCGTTTACCTGTACAGGGATTGACCACTAGAGGTCCTTTAACTCAAGGTTTACATTCATCAGCAACTTCCTTGACAAATGCTAAATGCTGATCAGATTAAATAGGATTATCAAGGGACAATACATTTTGTTCTTAATATATTATATTATTTCATCTCTCATGTGTTTTCTATGATTCATATTTTATTGATGAGACCGTCGAAAGCGAGGTAGCAAATACTCAAAGATTAAGGACGTGATTTCTACATTTCTACAGTTTTGTTTTGTTGTTTTTTTTACAGGGTGGTCTTTGGCATGTTATCTTATTTTTGCAAAGAGACTGCAATTTTTGGTTTGGGGCCTTTCCCCTCTGAAGAAGCCAAACAGTGGACTGAAACTGTTTGTGTCTCATTTTGATTTGTGGTCACTGTACCAAAAATGTGGTTCATCATAATTATGGAACATTTAAAGATGCAGTTATATTTCTTATTGACATCACCAGAAATTGTGTGTGACTTCTTATGGTGGTGTTCAATAAAGAAGTATAATTCTTTAAGAATAACAAAAAGCCATTTACTATAGAGTAAACGGTGAAAGCTGCTTTGATTTAGAACAGTTACAATATTTTGTTTGATTTGATTTCTTGCAATAAACAGAGACAATTTGCAATTCTCTAATTCTTTGTAACAGGTCCTTTGTAAAGAATTCAGCTTTTGTGTAAACACCCAAGTTCATCAGATATCTGGGAAACAATGCAACAATTTATTTTAATAATTCTATAATGAATTCATAAGACCCTTATGAAAAGGACACCGAGGGAACAGTTTACCCTGCCCGGGATAGGGTTACCAGGGCCCCGCCCTGGAGCCAGGCCCGGGGAGGGTGCCCGAGGGCGAGCGTCTGGTGGCCGGGCCTTAGTCCATGGGGCCCGGCCGGGCACAGCCCGAAGAGGAGACATGGGCCCATCCTCCCGCAGGCCCACCACCCGCAGGAGGCGCCATAGGGGTCGGGTGCATTGTGTGCCGGGTGGCGGCCAGGAGCGGAGGCCCTGGCGGACTGACCCCCGGCTGCCAAGACTGGCAATAGGGACATGGAATGTCACCTCTCTGGTGGGGAAGGAGCCTGAGTTAGTGCGTGAGGTTGAGAGGTACCGGCTAGATATAGTCGGGCTCACCTCTACGCATGGCTTGGGCTCTGGAACCAGTCTCCTGGAGAGGGGCTGGACTCTGTCTCAGTCTGGAGTTGCCCCTGGTGAGAGGCAGCGGGCTGGGGTGGGTATTCTAATATCCCCTCGGCTTGCTGCCGGTACATTGGGGTTTTTCCCGGTGGACGAGAGGGTTTGTTCCCTGCGCCTTAGGGTCGGGGAACGGGTCCTGACTGTCATCTGCGCTTATGCGCCGAGTGGCAGTTCAGAGTACCCAGCCTTCTTAGAGTCCCTGGGGGGGGTGCTGGAGGGTGCTCCACCTGGAGACTCTGTTGTCCTGCTGGGAGACTTCAATGCTCACGTGGGTAACGACAGCGAGACCTGGAGGGGCGTGATTGGGAGGAACGGCCTCCCTGATCTGAACCCGAGTGGTGCTTTGTTATTGGACTTCTGTGCTAATCACAGTTTGGCCATAACGAACACCCTGTTCGAACATAAGAGTGTCCATAAGTGCACGTGGCACCAGGACGCTCTAGGCCGTAGGTCGATGATCGATTTTGTAATCGTATCAGCAGACCTGCGACCATATGTTCTGGACACTCGGGTAAAGAGAGGGGCTGAGCTGTCAACTGATCACCACCTGGTGGTGAGTTGGATCAGGTGGCGGGGGAGGACGCTGGACAGACCTGGTGCACCTAAACGCGTAGTGAGGGTGTGCTGGGAACGTCTAGCAGAGGCCCCAGTCCGCGAGATCTTCAACGCACACCTCCGGCAGAGCTTCAACAGCATTCCGAGGGAGACTGGGGACATTGAGTCTGAATGGACCATGTTCAGCGTCTCCATTGCCGAAGCTGCTGCATTGAGCTGCGGCCGCAAGGTGGTTGGTGCCTGCCGTGGTGGTAATCCCCGAACCAAATGGTGGACACCAGAGGTGAAGGGAGCCACCAGGCTGAAGAAGGAGTCCTATCGGGCTTGGTTAGCCTGTGGGACTCCGGAGGCAGCCGACAGGTATCGACAGGCCAAGCGGAATGCGGCTCGGGCAGTGGCTGAAGCAAAAACTCGGGTGTGGGAGGAGTTCGGAGAGGCCATGGAAAAAGACTTTCGGACTGCCTCGAAGAGATTCTGGCAAACCGTCAGACGTCTCAGGAGGGGAAAGCGGTGCTCTACCTGCACTGTGTATAGTGCTGGCGGACCGCTGCTGACGTCGACTGAGAAAATTGTCAGGCGGTGGAAGGAATACTTCGAGGACCTCCTTAATCCCACTGACACGTCTTCCGAGGAGGAAGCAGAGTCTGGGGACGAAGGGAATGACCCGCCAATTTCCGGGGGCGAGGTCACTGAGGCAGTTAAACAACTCCTTGGTGGCAGAGCCCCTGGTGTTGATGAGGTCCGCCCCCGAGTTCCTGAAGGCTCTGGACGTTGTAGGGCTGTCCTGGTTGACACGCCTCTGCAATGTTGCGTGGAGATCAGGGGCAGTACCTGTGGACTGGCAGACCGGGGTGGTGGTCCCCATCTTTAAGAAGGGGGACCGGAGGGTGTGTTCCAACTACAGGGGGATCACACTCCTCAGCCTCCCTGGGAAAGTCTATGCCAGGGTGCTGGAAAGGAGAGTTCGTCCGTTAGTCGAACCTCGGATACAGGAGGAACAATGCGGTTTTCGTCCTGGTCGCGGAACACTGGACCAGCTCTTTATCCTCTCCAGGATACTTGAGGGTGCATGGGAGTTTGCCCAACCAGTCTACATGTGTTTTGTGGACTTGGAGAAGGCATTCGACCGTGTCCCTCGGGGTGTCCTGTGGGAGGTGTTGCGGGAATATGGGGTGTCTGGCCCATTGCTACGGGCCATTCGATCCCTATACAACCGTTGCAAGAGCTTGGTTCGCATTGCCGGCAATAAGTCGGACTCGTTCCCGGTGGGTGATGGGCTCCGCCAGGGCTGCCCTTTGTCTCCGGTTCTGTTCATAATTTTTATGGACAGAATTTCTAGGCGCAGCCAAGTGGCGGAGGGCTTTCGCTTTGGTGGCCTCAGAATCTCATCTCTGATTTTTGCAGATGATGTGCTTCTGTTGGCTTCATCGGGTGAGGGCCTCCAGCTCGCACTGGAACGGTTCGCAGCCGAGTGTGAAGCAGCGGGAATGAGGATCAGCACCTCCAAATCTGAGGCCATGGTTCTCAGCCGGAAAAGGGTGGAGTGCCCACTCCGGGTCGGGGATGAGTTCCTGCCGCAAGTGGAGGAGTTCAAGTATCTCGGGGTCTTGTTCGCGAGTGATGGGAGAAGGGAGCCGGAGATCGACAGACGGATTGGGGCTGCAGCTGCAGTAATGCGGACGCTGCACCGGTCCGTCGTGGTGAAGAGGGAGCTGAGTGTAAAAGCGAAGCTCTCAATTTACCGGTCGATCTACGTCCCTACCCTCACCTATGGCCACGAGCTGTGGGTAGTGACCGAAAGAACGAGATCGCGGATACAAGCGGCGGAAATGAGCTTCCTCCGAAGGGTGGCTGGCCTCTCCCTTAGAGATAGGGTGAGAAGTTCGGCCATCCGGGAGGGGCTCAGAGTAGAGCAGCTGCTGCTCCACATCGAAAGGAGCCAGCTGAGGTGGTTCGGGCATCTCACAAGGATGCCCCCTGGGCGCCTCCTGGGTGAGGTGTTCCAGGCATGTCCCACCGGGAGGAGGCCCCGGGGCAGACCCAGGACACGCTGGAGAGATTATATCTCTCGGCTGGCCTGGGAACGCCTTGGTATTCCCCCGGATAAGCTGGAGGAGGTGGCTGGGGAGAGGGAGGTCTGGGCCTCTTTGCTTAGGCTGCTGCCCCCGCGACCCGGCCCCGGATAAAGCGGATGAAGATGGATGGATGGATGGATATAATGAAGTGTTAAATTGCAGTTAGAAGCTACTGCTCCAAACCTCGTAATAAACATCAAACAGGATTAAAACCTCAGGACAACAAAGAAAACAAGATGATGTCATTACACAGAAAACCACACATCAATTAGAACAAGCAAATGTGTTCTTAAAAAGCCTCAGAGGTTGCAGGTCCTCTAAAGATCATCTTCCTCTGTAGGATAACCAAATCAATTAAATCAACTGCTGTGGTGGTGATATGAAATGCAACCTTTGCAGCCTCTGTAGCTTTCTAGTAACACATTTTCCTATTCCTATTGAAACAGTGTTACATGAATAACACATTTACATCTCTTTAAAGAGAGTCAGAACAGCATGGAGACTCTTAACCTCGTGTACCTTACAATAACATTCTTCTCTGCATTTCAGACCATGATCTGCAGTTAACAGCCACACTGCTCCACACATCCAACATCAGCATCCGACTACAGACTTGCAACATGTGGAAAACTGGCCTTCTTCATAACAGCTACAAGGTTAAAAAAAACAGAAGAAGAAAAATATATTAGTTACTTCAACTGTAAAGTAAGAAATTAAACTAAAGACAATCTTTTGAACTTGCTGTACCATTTGCAAACGAGGCAGATTAAGGCGTCCTTTACAGAATGGAGCTAGGCATCAATCTTTACTGCTGTGTGTGTGCAGTCTTTGCAGGTTCAGATAGCTGATTTATGGTCAAAGTGATGTCTTGGAGGCTTTCAAACAGCTTAATGTATTAGTCAAGTAAACTGACTTTTAATACTTTATGCATGTGTGTAGCGCAAGAGAGAGAGAGAGAGAGAGAGCGTGATTTTGACTTTACATAAATTACCTTGCTTTAGCATTTCTCCCGGAACTCTGCAAAGTCATCGTGAGAGACAGGAAAGATTTTTCTGGACTTCTGTTTCCACTAATTGGAACCTTAGGAAAGGGCATTTAATATATTTATTTAAAGTATTTGTCACGGTCCCTGTGCCTCACCGGCTGATTCTGTGTTAGGCAACATATGTTTGTTTTTGTTCTCTCTCTCTCTCTCTCTTTCCCTCTTTCCCCTGCCACGGCGGTGCTCACTGCAGGCTCCGCCCCTGGCCCACACACCTGTCGCTGGTTACTACAATCAGAAGGGCTTTTTAAGATGGCAGACCTACACTACTCGTCGCTGGAACGTTGAGTCACCCGCGTTAGTGCTTCAGCAATCTGTCAGTTTCCCTGTGATCTAGTGCTAATTGGATTTTCTGTGTGTGTGCGTAGATTCCCCCCGGACCCGTCCCTGTACTTCCGAGTGAGCGAGAGGAGCGACTGGTGGAAAAGGAGTGGGATTGTTGGCTGAAAGAGCAGAGTGTGGTTTTAGACCCTTCCCCTTCCCCCCTGGAGCCCCAGACCCCTTCCCCGAGCACCTTGTATATATATATTCACCCAGTGACACCACTGTAAATAAACGCACTGTCTTTTCTTTCTGCAAAGGTCTCCTGGGGTCCGTTCTTTGTACCTCGCTAAGTAAGTTAGCTGGATTTGATTGTTGACGATTTCGCGTGATCTTGGATCGTTCGGTTCTCCGAAGCTCATCCGGGACTTGCTGTCATAGCAACAGATCCGTAAGCGTAAACCTGCTTGGGAGCAGGCTTACTTTATGTAAACAGGATTAGATCGCGGCCACTCAGGTATGTCCGCTTCATTTATACGAAAGCAACAGCGATATTTTTCCACTGTTTTTCCATAAATAAATATTATCAATGTAACTAAAGATAATGCAGTACTTGATCCTTTCATTGATTTCATACAGATACATACAGGTCATTTCCTAAAAAAAGGGAAATGTACTATTAATCATTCGAGCAACCCATTGCGGAAGGTGCAAGATTGATAAGGAGAGTTTTCAGAATTCAGCATATTGCGGGATAGACAGGATCCTTTAGCTCAGCGCGACAGTGTGCTCATAGAGAGATATCGATTTTCCCGTGAGGGTATTATTTACTTAACCAACTTGTTGAGGAGGGGGTGCAGGACCACCACCTGTCTTTTTTTGCTCTGCCCTTTTCTTGGTTGCTGTTATAAACAAACAAACAGATTATTTCAGGGTCTCTTTTCAAGAGACTAAAAGCAATATAAGTGATAAATATTACCATGCTGTAGAATATTCTTATATTGCACTTTTACTTGGTCCCATGTTCTAGTGCAGGGGTGTCAAACTCAGATACACAGTGGGCCAAAATTCAAAACTGGAACAAAGTCGCGGGCTAACGTTAATATTTATTGAAAAAAAATTTTTATATATATATATATATATATATATATATATATATATATATGTATATATATATATATATATACATACATATATATATATATATTCCTCCAGATATAAGAATGAATCTTTTCTTATGGACAAGTTTAGCTGAAAAACTGAATATGGAACATGCAAAGCTTAATACTAAACAATATATAGCTGTATAATGCCAGTAGGCCAGCTCTAATAGTAATTTGGTATGGCTTCGCGGGCCAAATGTAATTAGGCTGCGGGCCAAATTTGGCCCACGGGCCAGAGTTTGACACCTATGTTCTAGTGGGTCCTGTTGTGGCTCTAATGTGAAAGAGGATATAATGTAATATAATAAATTTACCCTACTGCCTACTGCCTACTCGTAGCCGACTCGTTAGCACCATGGCTACTTCACCTGTCCCTCCTGCACTTTCTTGCTCATTGTGTCAGATGTTTAGTTACTCCTCGGCCTCCTTTAGCAGTAATGATATCTGTAACAAATGTAGCATATTTGCAGCTCTGGAGGCCAGGATTACTGAATTGGAGACTCGGCTTCGCACCCTTCATTCACCCATAGCTAGCCAGGCCCCTGTAGCTGGTGCAGCCGAAGATAGCGTAGGCCCCGCTAGCTGTTCCCCGGCAGACCCCAAGCAGCTGGGGAAAGAGGGCGGCTGGGTCACGGTGAGGAGGAAGCATAGTCCTAAACAGAAGCCCCAGGTACACCACCAACCCGTTCATGTGTCTAACCGTTTTTCCCCACTCGGCGACACACCCGCCGGGGGTCAAACTCTGGTAATTGGTGATTCTGTTCTCAGACATGTGAAGCTAGAGACACCGGCAACCATAGTCAATTGTCTTCCAGGGGCCAGAGCAGGCGACATTGAAGGAAATTTAAAACTGCTGGCTAAGGGTAAACGTAAATTCAGTAAGATCATAATTCACGTTGGCAGTAATGACACCCGGTTACGCCAATCGGAGGTCACTAAAATCAATATTGAATCGGTGTGCAACTTTGACAAAACAATGTCGGACTTTTCTCTGGTCCCCTCCCCAATCAGACCAGGAGTGACATGTTTAGCTGCATGTTCTCCTTAAATTGCTGTCTGTCTGAATGGTGTCCCAGAAACGATGTGGGCTTCATAGATAATTGGCAAACCTTCTGGAGGAAACCTGGTCTTGTTAGGAGAGACGACATCCATCCCACTTTGGATGGAGCAGCTCTCATTTCTAGAAATATGGACAAATTTATTAAACCCCCCAAAATATGACTATCCAGAGTTGGGACCAGGAAGCAGAGTTGCAGTCTTACACGCCTCTCTGCAGCTTCTCTCCTCCTGCTACCCCCCCAAAAACCCATCTCCACAGAGACTGTGTCAGCTCCCAAACAGACAAAAAACAAACTAAAAACCAGCAACAAACAACTTAAACATAAACAATTACAAAGAAAGAACAATACAGTATCCACATCTGAACCAAAGAGTAAAACAGTGAAATGTGGATTATTGAATATTAGGTCTCTCTCCTCCAAGTCTCTGTTAGTACATGACTTAATAATTGATCAACAAATTGATTTACTCTGCCTTACAGAAACCTGGTTGCAGCAGGATGATTATGTTAGTTTAAATGAATCAGCACCCCCGAGTCATTCTAACTACCAGAAATCTCGAAGCACAGGCCGAGGGGGCGGTGTGGCAGCAATTTTTCACACCAGCCTATTAATTAATGAAAGACCAAGACAGACTTTTAATTCATTTGAAAGCCTGATGCTTAACATTGTCCACCCCAGCTGTGAAACTCAGAAACCAGTCTTCCTTAACTTTAACTAAAGACAAACTTTTGAACTTGCTGTAACATTTGCAAATGAGGCAGATGAAGGCATCCTTTACAGAATGTGTGTGCGGTCTTTGCAGTTTCAGATTTACGGTCAAAGTAATGTCTTTGAGGTAGGGCTGGGCGATATGGCCTAAAATCCATATCATGGTGTTAGGAGAAAACTCTGTAAAAAACCCAGGAGAAATAAAGACACAATGAGACAAAGTTACTTTCTTTGCTAAACGTGTACACGGGTGAGCTGCCAGAAAACAACTCACACCATGCACAGTGGCTTGGCATTTTTTATAGGCACAGAGCACAGAGACAGTGAGAACAGGATAAGAAAATAATAAACAGATAAAATAAACAACTCCATATGTGGTACTAGTCTCGTCAGCAGAGAGCTGGGAGAGAGCTGTGAGAGATAAAACAATCTAAAACAATATGTCCCAAAACAATATGTCTTTGCTGGGAAAGTCTAAAAGGATAATTCTAAACTAATCTAACCATAGACAAAGGGCATCTTTGTACATTTAAAAGAAGGTAAAGAAACATAGAATCATTTTTCCTGTAACACATGGTATACTTTCAAGCATGTGCGGTAACAATATATATTGCGATATATTATTTTCTTCACTGCAGCATTACCGAGAGTTGAAAAACTGTCTAAATTCTTTCATCTGTAATAAAATGATCAGTGTGGTTGCTCTACCAGATGTAACAATTACATTTAATATCCAGGCATCCATGAAAAGAGAATTTACGAAATTTAACGGAGTTAGAAGTTAGCAGCAAGTAAGCTCGCTAGTTTCCACCTAAACATAATATACCATGTTCTGACTGAGGGATTTCTGAAACAAATTAAGACGTACAGCTTTGCTATTACTTCCCAAATAAATGAAGACAGGAAAGTAAACAGCAGTGAAGTTTGGAGGGTTAAACATTAAAAGTCCAGTGGGATCCACCACGGCATAAAAGTCACAAAAAACTAAGAAATCCAGCGTAGTAGTAAAAGAGGGAAACCCAGTGGAGTCCTCGCCTTCCTCCCCGCATTCCACGTCCCGGTGCACTGAAGGAAGAGAGGGAGCGGCAGTCACTATTCCTTTCGACAGTTTTACTTTATAAAAAGGGATAAGTCAAAGACTTACCCCGGGTGGGCAGAGCTCTCAACTCCGCCCGCCGCTTCTTTAAAACTGCAATCGGCACCAGCTGTCTCACTGCTTCTGCTCTCCCGCAGTGCACAAGCTGGCTCTTGTCGTTATTGCCGTCTGACTGCTCGCTGCGCGTCCCTAGTCGCTCGTGGTGGCGCGTCCCCAGTCGCTGGTCATGTCCCCTCTCGAACGCCAACTCCAACCCTCTTATGTGTCATTGAGCACTCTGTAAATTACCTTGCCTTCCCTCTCAGGTGTGTCCAATTAGTAAAGACGGGGGAAAGGGCGGAGTCTCTCCAGGACAATTTGACGGTAACTAAAACATGCATAGTAGAAAAACTTAGATAACTTGTCCCTTTCCACCCCGTGACATGTTACTAGAAAGCTACAGAGGCTGCAAAGGTTGAATTTCATATCACCACCACAGCACTTGGTTTAATTGATTTGGTTATCCTACAGAGAAAGAGGAACTTGAAGATATTTGTAGCTTATTTTAGGTTTTAGAAATGTGCTAGATAGGATGTAGAAGTATAGTAGAGACACTGACACTGCCCTGGATGTAATATAGGCCTAAACGTGACATAAACTTAGGAGTAAACTTGTAAGAGACCCTCCCCACCTTGAGCTGTGAAAACAGGACAAAGAGAAGCTAAAGCTGAGTGGAAATTCCCCAGGGGATACCTGGGTGGGGACCTAAATGTTTGTAACTGGATAACTTTGGCTTGAAAGGGAGATGGACTTTTATGACCCACAGGAAGTCACGTACACACAGGTACATAAACATATATACACATGCACTTACACACAGGTACGCAGGCACTCGCGTGCTCGCACGCACACAAACATACAAACACAGTGTTTAGTTTTATGGCACATCGTATAGAATGGGGGTCACTTCTATAAAACTGTGTGTAACAGACAACGAAGTTGAGATCTGCAGAGTAATTCTGGGGTTCCTGTACATCTCCCTTTCCATAAGCTGTATTAATAAGTGTGGATGAATAAAAGTGTTGTGAATTGACTACTGAGTCCCGGTGTTGTCTCTGGAGGCCTGAGGAATCCAAGAACCAGGGTGAAACTGTTCAGAGGTAACAACCTGCAACCTCTGAGGCTTTTTAAGAACACATTTGCTTGTTCTAATTGATGTGTGGTTTTCTGTGTAATGATGTCATCTTGTTTTCTTTGTTGTCCTGAGGTTTTAATCCTGTTTGATGTTTATTACGAGGTTTGGAGCAGTAGCTTCTAACTGCAATTTAACACTTCATTATAGAATTATTAAAATAAATTGTTGCATTGTTTCCCAGATATCTGGTGAACTTGGGTGTTTACACAAAAGCTGAATTCTTTACAAAGGACCTGTTACAAAGAATTAGAGAATTGCAAATTGTCTCTGTTTATTGCAAGAAATCAAATCAAACAAAATATTGTAACTGTTCTAAATAGAAGCAGCTTTCACCCTTTACTCTATAGTAAATGGCTTTTTGTTATTCTTAAAAATAATTATACTTCTTTATTGAACACCACCATAAGAAGTCACACACAATTTCTGGTGATGTCAATAAGAAATATAACTGCATCTTTAAATGTTCCATAATTATGATGAACCACATTTTTGGTACAGTGACCACAAATCAAAATGAGACCCAAACAGTTTCAGTCCACTGTTTGGCTTCTTCAGAGGGTAAAGGCCCCAAACCAAAAATTGCAGTCTCTTTGCAGGTGATCCCACCTCTTGTTGATAGAAATCAGCTGCAGCAGCACCAGTGGGCAGAAGAACCTCAGGAATTTTTACAGGCACCCCCTTTAGTCAGTTCATTTGGTATTCCATTTCCTGCAGGACACGAACGATTGTTTAAAGGGGTTACAACTGCATGAGTTAAAATTTACTTACAATTTACTAAATCTAAAACAATTTTCACTGGTGGTTTTGTTTTATTCACCAAAAATAAGATAACATGCCAAAGACCACCGTGTAAAAAAAACTGTAGAAATCACGTCCTGACTAGTTAATCTTTGAGTATTTGCTATCTCGCTTTCGATGGTCTCATCAATAAAATATGAATCATAGAAAAGACATGATAGATGAAATAATATGATATTAAGAACAAAATGTATTGTCCCTTGATAATCCTATTTAATCTGATCAGCATTTAGCATTTGTCAAGGAAGTTGCTGATGAATGTAAACCTTGAGTAAAAGGACCTCTAGTGGTCAATCCCTGTACAGGTAAACGCTGCATTTGTGTTAATGACCAGTAAGAGCTTTAAATTTGTTTTTAAAACCAGAGCGACCCATAAAAATAGATCCAAGACTTAAAAATAAAGTATAAAATAAACTAATCAGGAAAAAAAGGAGAAGACTAAAACACTGGCTTCCAATCACCAATATTACTTAAGTGCGCACAGTGCCACGGCCACTCAGCACAGTCACATTTGAAACAACAATAATCTGTTAAAAGCTACATAAATTATAACCCACTAAGTTTTAGCACTTACCCTGGTATAGAAAATGAAACAAACACACACCATTATTTATTGATTTATTTTTTTTATTAAGTAATGTTTTTTCAGTTGAAGCCATTTAAAGTCTATTTAATAATGCTGTGTTAGAACAGGCACTTTAAAGCTCTTTGTACTGTAAGGTTAAAACCCCACAGTATTAGAGAGAAAACCCCAGCAATCAAACGATCCCCTATGAGCAAGCACTAAGGCGACGGTGGGAAGGAAAAACTCCCTTTTAAGAGGAAGAAACCTTCAGCAGAACCAGACTCAGGGAGGGGCAGCCTTCTGCTGTGACTGGCTGGGGGCATAATTGTGATGTAATTTTATGCTAAGGAAACTGAATTTCATGTTTGTTTGTTAGAATTAGTGAATTACCATGATGACTATTTTAAGTATGATTATAAGTAAAACTAAAAGTGCAAGTGCACCAATTACTGAAGTCATCCAAGAAATTATATCTAACCATCTTCTGATTGTAGGAATCAGGCCTGAATTAGCTCTATGGGGAAACCTACGCTGAATAATTGCTGAAAAATGATTGAACAATGAGGTAAATGGTGCTCCACAAATATTAAGGATGTGCCTGGTGACAAAAATGACTCCTTGGCCCGCAAGCATAACTGGAGCTGTAATAAGGGAATTAAAACCTGGAAGATTTCTGTGAAGTCTGGAAACAGCAGAGTCTCCGTCCTCTCTTTGAAGAGTTCCTTGGACAATATTTGGTTCATTCTCTTCAGATCTGTTATCTGAAGCTGCAGGGAGACCAACATTGAATAAATCAATGCTGTAACTCTCACTGGTGGGAGAATCTTCATGTCCAAAGTTGTTTATAGAAACAGTGGTTTTAGGAACCTTAGCTGTTTCAGAGGTCTCACTAGTGGGTGTGGTAACTGAGGTAAATGGTGCTCGACCAATATTAAGCAGGTGCCTAGAGATAAAAGCTTCTCTAAGGCCCACAGGCACAACTGGAACTCTACAAGAGGAATAGAGATTTGGAATAATTGAGGTAAATGGTGCTCGACCAATATTAAGCAGGTGCCTAGAGATAAAAGCTTCTCTAAGGCCCACAGGCACAACTGGAACTCTACAAGAGGAATAGAGATTTGGAATATTTGAGGTAAATGGTGCTCGACCAATATTAAGGAGGTGCCTAGAGATAAAAGCTTCTCTAAGGCCCACAGGCACAACTGGAACTCTACAAGAGGAATAGAGATTTGGAATAATTGAGGTAAATGGTCTTCGACCAATATTAAGGAGGTGCCTAGAGATAAAATCTTCTCTAAGGCCCACAGGCACAACTGGAACTCTACAAGAGGAATAGAGATTTGGAATAATTGAGGTAAATGGTCTTCGACCAATATTAAGGAGGTGCCTGGTGATGAAATCTTCTCTAAGGCCCACAGGCACATCTGGAACTCTACAAGAGGAATCGAGATTTGGAGCATTTGTTTGAACTCTGGAAGAAATTGTTTCTTCTTCCTTTGTTTGAAGACTGCCTGGGACAACATTTTGTTCATTATCTTCGGGTCCGTTATCTGAAGGTTCAGGAAGAATGGCATTTAATAAATCAGTGTTGTAACTCTCGCTGGCTGAAGACTTTTCATCTTCAGCGTTGTTCATATTAACACTGGTTGTAGGAATCTTAGTTGTTTCACTGGAGGGTGACTGTTCGTATTCAAAGTTGTTTACAGAAACACTCGGTGAAGGAACCTCAGTTGTTTCAGAGGTGGGTGACTTTTCCGTTTCACTAGTGGGTGAGGTAAATGGTGCTCGACCAATATTAAAAATGTGCCTGGTGACAAAAATGACTCCTCGCCCAACCGACTCAACTGGAGCTGTAATAATGGAAGACAGAGCTGAAAGATTTGTTTGAACTCTGGAAAAAAACGTTTCTTTGTCCTCTCTTTGAAAACTTCCTTGGTCAGCGTTTTGTTCATTCTCTTCAGATTTGTTCATATCTGAAGGTTTGGGGAGGACGCCATTGAATAAATCAGTGCTGTAATTCTCACTGGTGGGAGACTCTTCATGTTCAAAGTTGTTTATACTGGTTTTAGGAGCCTCATCTATTTCAGAGGTGGTTGCCTGTTCATTTTCATAGGCGTTTACAGAAACACTGGTTTTAGGAACCTCAGACTGTTCATCTCTAGAAATAGATATCGGTAAGAAGAACCCATCAGGCTCTAAATAATATCTGTCAAGCACCTCAAAGCCGTCAGTATCTGAAGAATTTGTACGACTGAACACTGAGCGCCACATATTTGTAAACAGAGGAGATAGGGTTCAGTAGAGATAAACTATATGCTCTAACCTTTAGACGATTGTTAGAAGACTATAGAATCAGCGTTAATTTTGTTAAAATGTGTTTTCAACACTAGGTGTAGTAGAGTGCCTTCCCTTGGGGGTAAATATGAGCTCGCGTTCTAAGGCGCGAGCTCATATTTATAGCCTCACGGCAGTGTGACGTCAAGGCACACGTGCCGTGACGTCACAGTACGCTTACTCTTTGAAATTCATTCGGTCACAAAACGTCTTGAACCTTCACCTCCCTGAACGTTAGTATTAACCATTAAGCTAACCTTAATATTAACCTGCTGTTCTCGAGGAATGGCAACCCAGACAGGAAAAAACCCGGGGTGCTTCCGCCCTTGGGATTACGCCCCCGCTGTCTCACCGTCGATTAACAAACAACACACTCCCCTTTTTTAATTATTTACTTTTTGTGTTCAAGTTTTACGGCTTGCTCTCACTAGGGTTGCCAACCGTCCCTTAAAATACGGAATCGTCCCGTATTTCGAAACAAAAGTACACGTCCCGTATTGAGCTAATAAGGGACGCACTTTGTCCCGTAATACAGTGAGAATCAAAAGTAGTCTATAAATGTTTATGGAATTAACACTTTGTTTGAAAACATAATTCCCAGCCCCTCTCCTGCTTTGTGACCAATGAGCTGACAGCACACTTATGACAATTCGAGTATGACAATTCAGATTACCGCTCATCTCATTGGTCGAGGAAAGGTCGCTTGCGGAGAAAATACCGGAAGACAACAGATGACCACAACAAGAAGCATGGTCAACAGGGGAACAAACGCCGACTCTGCGGTGCAAGTCTCGGATGACAGTACACCTAAAGCTGGGCAAACACTGTGCGATTTTTTTCAGTCACGTTATTCAGCTCCTGCTCAAACTGCACGATTGACTCGCAGGGGTTAGAAGTTCGTATGTCACGATGTACTCTCACACTATACGGCCCGATGCTCTGATGGGACCTGAGTGCTCACACTGTGCCTCCATAACATGAAGGTTATAACAGAAAATCTGTCGCTCGCTCTCTCTGTCTTTCACTCACACAGACACACCACTACCATCAACTTTGCTAAATTGCTAATGAAAAACATTGATCAGGCAGCTGTGATTGAGCAGCAGTGTAAATCCAACTATTTTCACGGTTGTTGTGGTTGTGATAATTTTGTGATGCCACATCGAAAAGGCTCGGATGAGCTTTCCAAAGTTCTACAAGTTGTGCCTCCATCGCTTGTGTCCAGATCACACGCTGCACAGCCGCGCTGCGCCGTCTTTTTCACCAACGTTTATGTTTGCGCGCGAGCAGTGTGAGCGGCTGTGGTGAGAACCTCACGAGCGATTGATGATCAGGAGCTGGTCGTGAGGTGTTAATCACTTCTCGTTACCCCACGTATACTACACGACGCACGATGAAGGCCAAAATCGGTCCGATCACTCAAAAATCGGCTCAAAATGGGCCAAAAATCGCACAGTGTGAGCCCAGCATTAGAGCAGCAATGTTTGTTCCCCTCAGAGAAAGGGAAGAATGGGAAAAGGAAAACACCTGGCTGGAAAACGTTAATATGGGCATGTGCAGTGAATATCAGCGCTATGTGGCCAGAAGTGTGATAATATAATTTATTTTGTGTAATAAACAACTGCAAGGATAGATGATTACAACAAATTGATGACTAATACATAAAAGTAATACATAGATGAATAATGATGATGAGTTATGATGCGTAATCATGGGAACAAGCGGGTTTACAAACAGGAGCAGCTGATTAGCATTAGAAAAGCTGAAATAATACCTCAACTGAAGCCAATTGTACTAAATGCACTAAATGTGCACTGTTACAAGAATATTTTACTTTCTATTGTTTTCTATTATTTTAAGTTAAGCAGGACAGAGTGCTTTTAAAGAAAGATTTACTTATATTCTCAAAAGTTAAGCATGACAGGCTTCTGTTTAAGAAAGAGACCTGTTTTACTGTGTTAATGTTGTCATTTTGAGCTAAAAATAAATGGCTAAATGATCATTTGTTTCACATGTGTTCATATCATGCAGTCAAAGCGAGAGAAGCGAAAACCGCTGTGGTTGCTAACTTAGCAATATGTCACATTTTTAGACGCTGTAACTTCGTAAAAAGCGAGTTTTACAAGTTTCCCCCTCAAGAGTGCACTTACGTGTTCTTGTAGCATTCGTAAGAGACAGTCCTCAGGTACACCACGATTCCGAAGAAATCTCAGAAGTGGGCTATCAGTGTTTGTGTCCATGTTGAAAGCAGGGCATTCAAAGTTAAGTGCCAGTTCTGACGAGCGTGCACTCTCCACAACTACCATGGATTTGGGTTTCCGAATGCAACACGTTTTACGTTCTTACAATAAAAAATGTTATTGTAATGGTATTTTTTTTTACGTTTGTACAATATATGATCACGTTCGTACAATATAATATTTATATTGTACGAACGTGATAATTATATTGTACGAACGTGATAATTATGTATATTGTAATAACGTGATATTATGTTGTTCAAACGTGAAAAGTATATTGTACAAACATGATAGTATATTGTACAAACAGGAAAAGTATCTTGTTAGAACAATAAACCTTTCACGTTATAACGTGATACACTTGTATTTTTCTTTTGCCTGGGTGGCAGCTCTACGCTTCCGTAGTTAATACCAACGTTCAGGGAGGTGAAGGTTCAAGACGTTTTGTGACCGAATGAATTTCAAAGAGTAAGCGTACTGTGACGTCACGGCACGTGTGCCTTGACGTCACACTGCCGTGAGGCTATAAATATGAGCTCGCGCCTTAGAACGCGAGCTCATATTTACCCCCAAGGTAAGGCACTCTACTACACCTAGTGTTGAAAACACATTTTAACAAAATTAACGCTGATTCTATAGTCTTCTAACAATCGTCTAAAGGTTAGAGCATATAGTTTATCTCTACTGAACCCTATCTCCTCTGTTTACAAATATGTGGCGCTCAGTGTTCAGTCATACAAATTCTTCAGATACTGACGGCTTTGAGGTGCTTGACGAATGTTATTTGGACCCTGATGGGTTCTTACTGATACCTAATTCCAGAGATGAACAATCACACCCCTCTGAAACATCTGAGATTCCTACAACTAGTGTTTCTGTAAACACTGATGAAAATGCACACACCTCTGAAACAGATCAGGTTCCTACAACCAGTCTTTCTACAAACAACTATGAACCTGAAGAGTCTCCCACCACTGAAAGTTACAACAGCACTGACTTATTCAGTGCCGTCCTTCCTGATCCTTCAGATAACGGACCTGAAGGTAATGAACAAAATGTTGTCCCAGGCAGTCTTCAAACAGAGGAAGAAGAAACTATTTCTTTTGGAGTTCAAACAAATGTTCCAAATCTTTATTCCTCTTGTAGAGTTCCAGATGTGCCTGTGGGCCTTAGAGAAGCTTTTATCACCAGGCACCTCCTTAATATTGGTCGAGCACCATTTGCCCCATTTCCTTCACCCACTAGAGAAACTGAATGTTTACCCACCTTTAAAACAGATGAGACTCCTACAACCAGTGTTTATATGAACAACACTGAAGATGACGAGTTTCCAGCTAGTGATAGTTATAGCACTAACTTATTCAATGGTGACATTCCTGAATCTTCCGATATTAATGGATCTGAAGATGTTGTACCAGACAGTGTCCAAAGAGAGCAAGAAGAAGCTAGTTTTTCCCAACTTCAAACATCTCTTTCAGCTCTTTTTTCTGTTATTACAGCTCCAGTTGACTCTGTGGGCCAAGCAACATTTTATGTCACCAGGCAACTCGTTAATTTTGGTCAAGCAATATTTGCCTTAATCACTAGTGAAACTGAACGTTCACCCACTTTTGAAACAACTGAGGTTGCTACAACGAATGTTTCTCTAATTAATTTTGAACGTGACGAGTCTTTGAGTAATGAGATTTACAGCATTGTGTCTGTGGGCCGAAGAATACATTTTGTCAGCAGGCACGTCCTTAATAATGGTCCAGTGCCTTTTACCTTACCCACCTCTGAAATAACTGAGGTTCCTACAACAAGTGTTTCCATAAACAACTGTGGACATGAAGTGTCTCCCAACAATGAAAGTTACAGCATTGATGTATTCAATGTTGGCCTTCCTGACTCTTCAGATAGCAGATCTGAAGACAATGAACAAAATGTTGCCCAAGGAACTCTTCAAGGACAGGACGAAGAAACTATTGTTTCCAGAGTTTACACAAACCTTTCAGGTTTTTATTCCTTCATTAGAATGCCAATTGTGTCTGTGGCCCGAAGAATATTTTTTGTGAACAGGCACATCTTTAATATTTTTCGAGTGCCTTTTACCTCACCCACCAATGTTGGCCTTCCTGACTCTTCAGATAACAGATCTGAAGAGAATGAACAAAATATTGTCCAAAGAAGTCGTCAAAGAGAGGATGAAGAAACTGTTCTTTCCAGAGTTCACAGAAATCTTTCAGCCTTTTATCCCTTTATTAGAGCTCTAGTTGTGTCTGTGGGCCAAGGAGCAATTTTTCCCATCAGGCACATCCTTAATATTTGTCTAGCACCATTTACCTTATTGAACAATCTGTTCACAGCAATTGTTCAATATGTGTTTTCCCTTGCCCAGACAGGAATTTCAGCCCTGAATCAAACAATCAGAAGACTTTTAAGTCCAATTTGTATAATAGGTACAGTAATATGTGTGATTTTTGTAATTGTAATTTTTACTTTTATACCATTTTTCATACACTACATCGTAAATCACTAAGTTAACAAACAAACAGCACATGCTGTTGCATCATTTTTCTCTTAAAATTCAGTTTCCTTAGCATAAAATTACATCACAATTATGCCCCCAGCCAGTCACAGCAGAAGGCTGCCCCTCCCTGAGTCTGGTTCTGCTGAAGGTTTCTTCCTCTTAAAAGGGAGTTTTTCCTTCCCACCGTCGCCTTAGTGCTTGCTCATAGGGGATCGTTTGATTGCTGGGGTTTTCTCTCTAATACTGTGGGGTTTTAACCTTACAGTACAAAGAGCTTTAAAGTGCCTGTTCTAACACAGCATTATTAAATAGACTTTAAATGGCTTCAACTGAAAAAACATTACTTAATAAAAAAAATAAATCAATAAATAATGGTGTGTGTTTGTTTCATTTTCTATACCAGGGTAAGTGCTAAAACTTAGTGGGTTATAATTTATGTAGCTTTTAACAGATTATTGTTGTTTCAAATGTGACTGTGCTGAGTGGCCGTGGCACTGTGCGCACTTAAGTAATATTGGTGATTGGAAGCCAGTGTTTTAGTCTTCTCCTTTTTTTCCTGATTAGTTTATTTTATACTTTATTTTTAAGTCTTGGATCTATTTTTATGGGTCGCTCTGGTTTTAAAAACAAATTTAAAGCTCTTACTGGTCATTAACACAAATGCAGCGTTTACCTGTACAGGGATTGACCACTAGAGGTCCTTTTACTCAAGGTTTACATTCATCAGCAACTTCCTTGACAAATGCTAAATGCTGATCAGATTAAATAGGATTATCAAGGGACAATACATTTTGTTCTTAATATCATATTATTTCATCTCTCATGTGTTTTCTATGATTCATATTTTATTGATGAGACCGTGGAAAGCGAGGTAGCAAATACTCAAAGATTAAGGACGTGATTTCTACATTTCTACAGTTTTGTTTTGTTGTTTTTTTACAGGGTGGTCTTTGGCATGTTATCTTATTTTTGGTGAATAAAACAAAACCACCAGTGAAAAAAAAATCCTATGTGAAAGAGCCTTTCACGTGGGATTTAGTAAATTGTAAGTAAATTGTAACTCATGCAGTTGTAACCCCTTTAGTGGAAGCCAGCAGGTGGATGAAGGAAAAGGGACGCAGAAGGAAAAGAGACCCGAGGCGGCCGCTGGTCCAAGTGCGAACTGAACTTCAGGTAAGAAGTTATGACCTGCAGTCTCTCTGGGTCAGATATGAACCAAGTTTAGGTGGAGTTTATTTTCGTTATTCTGACTTTTTCCGTACTGCGTGCTAGCTAGCATGACGGAGTTTCTATACAGCTGGGTGGTGCTATGAAGCTAATGATGTTGAACTTTATTTTGTTCATAAGTTATTAGAGTTGCCAACCGTCCTGTCTGGTATTCAGAGAAAATATTACGCGTTTCTTATTGAGGTGAAAAGGAACAGTTTGTCCCGTAATTCAGCTACAATGGAAAAGGCACAAAGCTGGAGTTATTCTGTGTTTACGCTGCACAGCTGCCTCTTCTTCTTTCATCCTCTCCCCCTCCCTCTCCCGTTTCTACTTCGATCATGAAAACTGATCAGTGATCAGCTCTCTTGTTTGTTTATCACTCACTTTGCGCCGAAAGAGGAAACCAGCGGATGTCGCGCTAAACAACAGCAGCACGTTTAAGCTTGATCAGCTGTTGTTAGAATTTATTTAATATTGATTTCTATTATCAGCTGATGTTTGCTGGAGCCACAGCTGCAAGAAAGCTGCTGGTCATGATATGGTTTGGTTATGTAGCATCCAGTCGAACTGAGAAGGCCAGAACTGATGGTTGTTGAATGACCTTTATTATTCCTTGCCGTGTATCAGACAACGAACCAACGTAAGAGCTAGACAAACAAATAAAACAATTACCATATTATTCATGTAACAGCATCTTAACCGCTCATTACGCTGGTCTAACCGTTTTCTATTAAACTATATAATACATATTATGCATTTCAGATTGCTCAAATTAAATCATATACATTACAAACCTTGTTCCCCTGTCGACTGTAGCTAGAACCATTCGTTTTTGTACAATGTAACTATATTCTTCTCTCCCTTTTCTCCGTTAGCATTAGTTTTCCGTTTTCTTCCGTCTCTTTTTGTACATCAAGTTGTTTACCATTAAACAATTCATTTCCGGTCACACAGGAAGTTACCAAAATAAGAGCACAAACGTTATATTACGTGAGTATGAGCTAGATTTACATATCCGCCGTTACAGGTTATCTGGTGAGAGGGAAACATGAAGATGAAACCAGGAGATGTCCTTACTGGATCATCAGAGCTGTGATGGAGAAACAGGTTTACCTTTTAGGTGACATGAATGAGTTGAAGGGAAGTTATGAACTGTTTCTGAGAGACAAATAACCCCAGGATCCTTTTTTAGGTAGCTGACAGCTGGTAACTATGCAGGGGCGGGTCTAGCAAAGTGTTGCCAGGGGTCCATGTAGGGCATTAAAAGGGAAAGGGGGGCACAAAGAAATACTTTTCTTTCTTATTCTCATTTAAAATGTCTAGCTTTTAAAAAATAATTATCTGAATCTTACAACAAACGATTGATAGATTGATGCATATATACCATCAAAACAGTGTACATCACTGTCACAACAGCGTTTGTTTTCATTCAAAGGATTTATGATTTTTCCTATAATGGTGGGTCATTATAGGGCCATCTAGTCAAAATGCCCGGGACGATTTATTTGTCCCAGTCCAGCCCTGTATGCAGCTCATCTGCAGTCTGGTGTTACCCACATCTTCCAATTCAGAAGGCAGAATTTCCGAGTTCTGAGTACAATCGAAAGCACCACGACTGCAGTTTTTGTGTTGGATGTAAAAGGCGCACATGACACTGTGACGTAGGCTAGAATCATGGCAGTAGTCAATGACGGTCCAGGCGTGGGATTTCTCTCGTGGAAATATGCACATTATCTTTTCCTTTCTATTGGTAGGTGGCACAGTGCACTTGTGGCAAGTAAGCAAGCTAGAAGACTGGCAAAGTTATGGAAGAAACACATTAACAAGAGAATTCGGAGTAAAACCAAAGTTACCTTCCCTAGTAACTAGTTACTTTGAAAGTAACGAGTAACTTGAAGTAACTGAGTTACTTTTGAGAGAAGTAACTAGTAATGTAACTAAGTTACTATTTTAAAGTAACGTACCCAACACTGCTTACTGGTCATTAACACAAATGCAGCGTTTACCTGTACAGGGATTGACCACTAGAGGTCCTTTAACTCAAGGTTTACATTCATCAGCAACTTCCTTGACAAATGCTAAATGCTGATCAGATTAAATAGGATTATCAAGGGACAATACATTTTGTTCTTAATATATTATATTATTTCATCTCTCATGTGTTTTCTATGATTCATATTTTATTGATGAGACCGTCGAAAGCGAGGTAGCAAATACTCAAAGATTAAGGACGTGATTTCTACATTTCTACAGTTTTGTTTTGTTGTTTTTTTTACAGGGTGGTCTTTGGCATGTTATCTTATTTTTGCAAAGAGACTGCAATTTTTGGTTTGGGGCCTTTCCCCTCTGAAGAAGCCAAACAGTGGACTGAAACTGTTTGTGTCTCATTTTGATTTGTGGTCACTGTACCAAAAATGTGGTTCATCATAATTATGGAACATTTAAAGATGCAGTTATATTTCTTATTGACATCACCAGAAATTGTGTGTGACTTCTTATGGTGGTGTTCAATAAAGAAGTATAATTCTTTAAGAATAACAAAAAGCCATTTACTATAGAGTAAACGGTGAAAGCTGCTTTGATTTAGAACAGTTACAATATTTTGTTTGATCTGATTTCTTGCAATAAACAGAGACAATTTGCAATTCTCTAATTCTTTGTAACAGGTCCTTTGTAAAGAATTCAGCTTTTGTGTAAACACCCAAGTTCATCAGATATCTGGGAAACAATGCAACAATTTATTTTAATAATTCTATAATGAATTCATAAGACCCTTATGAAAAGGACACCGAGGGAACAGTTTACCCTGCCCGGGATAGGGTTACCAGGGCCCCGCCCTGGAGCCAGGCCCGGGGAGGGTGCCCGAGGGCGAGCGTCTGGTGGCCGGGCCTTAGTCCATGGGGCCCGGCCGGGCACAGCCCGAAGAGGAGACATGGGCCCATCCTCCCGCAGGCCCACCACCCGCAGGAGGCGCCATAGGGGTCGGGTGCATTGTGTGCCGGGTGGCGGCCAGGAGCGGAGGCCCTGGCGGACTGACCCCCGGCTGCCAAGACTGGCAATAGGGACATGGAATGTCACCTCTCTGGTGGGGAAGGAGCCTGAGTTAGTGCGTGAGGTTGAGAGGTACCGGCTAGATATAGTCGGGCTCACCTCTACGCATGGCTTGGGCTCTGGAACCAGTCTCCTGGAGAGGGGCTGGACTCTGTCTCAGTCTGGAGTTGCCCCTGGTGAGAGGCAGCGGGCTGGGGTGGGTATTCTAATATCCCCTCGGCTTGCTGCCGGTACATTGGGGTTTTTCCCGGTGGACGAGAGGGTTTGTTCCCTGCGCCTTAGGGTCGGGGAACGGGTCCTGACTGTCATCTGCGCTTATGCGCCGAGTGGCAGTTCAGAGTACCCAGCCTTCTTAGAGTCCCTGGGGGGGGTGCTGGAGGGTGCTCCACCTGGAGACTCTGTTGTCCTGCTGGGAGACTTCAATGCTCACGTGGGTAACGACAGCGAGACCTGGAGGGGCGTGATTGGGAGGAACGGCCTCCCTGATCTGAACCCGAGTGGTGCTTTGTTATTGGACTTCTGTGCTAATCACAGTTTGGCCATAACGAACACCCTGTTCGAACATAAGAGTGTCCATAAGTGCACGTGGCACCAGGACGCTCTAGGCCGTAGGTCGATGATCGATTTTGTAATCGTATCAGCAGACCTGCGACCATATGTTCTGGACACTCGGGTAAAGAGAGGGGCTGAGCTGTCAACTGATCACCACCTGGTGGTGAGTTGGATCAGGTGGCGGGGGAGGACGCTGGACAGACCTGGTGCACCTAAACGCGTAGTGAGGGTGTGCTGGGAACGTCTAGCAGAGGCCCCAGTCCGCGAGATCTTCAACGCACACCTCCGGCAGAGCTTCAACAGCATTCCGAGGGAGACTGGGGACATTGAGTCTGAATGGACCATGTTCAGCGTCTCCATTGCCGAAGCTGCTGCATTGAGCTGCGGCCGCAAGGTGGTTGGTGCCTGCCGTGGTGGTAATCCCCGAACCAAATGGTGGACACCAGAGGTGAAGGGAGCCACCAGGCTGAAGAAGGAGTCCTATCGGGCTTGGTTAGCCTGTGGGACTCCGGAGGCAGCCGACAGGTATCGACAGGCCAAGCGGAATGCGGCTCGGGCAGTGGCTGAAGCAAAAACTCGGGTGTGGGAGGAGTTCGGAGAGGCCATGGAAAAAGACTTTCGGACTGCCTCGAAGAGATTCTGGCAAACCGTCAGACGTCTCAGGAGGGGAAAGCGGTGCTCTACCTGCACTGTGTATAGTGCTGGCGGACCGCTGCTGACGTCGACTGAGAAAATTGTCAGGCGGTGGAAGGAATACTTCGAGGACCTCCTTAATCCCACTGACACGTCTTCCGAGGAGGAAGCAGAGTCTGGGGACGAAGGGAATGACCCGCCAATTTCCGGGGGCGAGGTCACTGAGGCAGTTAAACAACTCCTTGGTGGCAGAGCCCCTGGTGTTGATGAGGTCCGCCCCCGAGTTCCTGAAGGCTCTGGATGTTGTAGGGCTGTCCTGGTTGACACGCCTCTGCAATGTTGCGTGGAGATCAGGGGCAGTACCTGTGGACTGGCAGACCGGGGTGGTGGTCCCCATCTTTAAGAAGGGGGACCGGAGGGTGTGTTCCAACTACAGGGGGATCACACTCCTCAGCCTCCCTGGGAAAGTCTATGCCAGGGTGCTGGAAAGGAGAGTTCGTCCGTTAGTCGAACCTCGGATACAGGAGGAACAATGCGGTTTTCGTCCTGGTCGCGGAACACTGGACCAGCTCTTTATCCTCTCCAGGATACTTGAGGGTGCATGGGAGTTTGCCCAACCAGTCTACATGTGTTTTGTGGACTTGGAGAAGGCATTCGACCGTGTCCCTCGGGGTGTCCTGTGGGAGGTGTTGCGGGAATATGGGGTGTCTGGCCCATTGCTACGGGCCATTCGATCCCTATACAACCGTTGCAAGAGCTTGGTTCGCATTGCCGGCAATAAGTCGGACTCGTTCCCGGTGGGTGATGGGCTCCGCCAGGGCTGCCCTTTGTCTCCGGTTCTGTTCATAATTTTTATGGACAGAATTTCTAGGCGCAGCCAAGTGGCGGAGGGCTTTCGCTTTGGTGGCCTCAGAATCTCATCTCTGATTTTTGCAGATGATGTGCTTCTGTTGGCTTCATCGGGTGAGGGCCTCCAGCTCGCACTGGAACGGTTCGCAGCCGAGTGTGAAGCAGCGGGAATGAGGATCAGCACCTCCAAATCTGAGGCCATGGTTCTCAGCCGGAAAAGGGTGGAGTGCCCACTCCGGGTCGGGGATGAGTTCCTGCCGCAAGTGGAGGAGTTCAAGTATCTCGGGGTCTTGTTCGCGAGTGATGGGAGAAGGGAGCCGGAGATCGACAGACGGATTGGGGCTGCAGCTGCAGTAATGCGGACGCTGCACCGGTCCGTCGTGGTGAAGAGGGAGCTGAGTGTAAAAGCGAAGCTCTCAATTTACCGGTCGATCTACGTCCCTACCCTCACCTATGGCCACGAGCTGTGGGTAGTGACCGAAAGAACGAGATCGCGGATACAAGCGGCGGAAATGAGCTTCCTCCGAAGGGTGGCTGGCCTCTCCCTTAGAGATAGGGTGAGAAGTTCGGCCATCCGGGAGGGGCTCAGAGTAGAGCAGCTGCTGCTCCACATCGAAAGGAGCCAGCTGAGGTGGTTCGGGCATCTGACAAGGATGCCCCCTGGGCGCCTCCTGGGTGAGGTGTTCCAGGCATGTCCCACCGGGAGGAGGCCCCGGGGCAGACCCAGGACACGCTGGAGAGATTATATCTCTCGGCTGGCCTGGGAACGCCTTGGTATTCCCCCGGATAAGCTGGAGGAGGTGGCTGGGGAGAGGGAGGTCTGGGCCTCTTTGCTTAGGCTGCTGCCCCCGCGACCCGGCCCCGGATAAAGCGGATGAAGATGGATGGATGGATGGATATAATGAAGTGTTAAATTGCAGTTAGAAGCTACTGCTCCAAACCTCGTAATAAACATCAAACAGGATTAAAACCTCAGGACAACAAAGAAAACAAGATGATGTCATTACACAGAAAACCACACATCAATTAGAACAAGCAAATGTGTTCTTAAAAAGCCTCAGAGGTTGCAGGTCCTCTAAAGATCATCTTCCTCTGTAGGATAACCAAATCAATTAAATCAACTGCTGTGGTGGTGATATGAAATGCAACCTTTGCAGCCTCTGTAGCTTTCTAGTAACACATTTTCCTATTCCTATTGAAACAGTGTTACATGAATAACACATTTACATCTCTTTAAAGAGAGTCAGAACAGCATGGAGACTCTTAACCTCGTGTACCTTACAATAACATTCTTCTCTGCATTTCAGACCATGATCTGCAGTTAACAGCCACACTGCTCCACACATCCAACATCAGCATCCGACTACAGACTTGCAACATGTGGAAAACTGGCCTTCTTCATAACAGCTACAAGGTTAAAAAAAACAGAAGAAGAAAAATATATTAGTTACTTCAACTGTAAAGTAAGAAATTAAACTAAAGACAATCTTTTGAACTTGCTGTACCATTTGCAAACGAGGCAGATTAAGGCGTCCTTTACAGAATGGAGCTAGGCATCAATCTTTACTGCTGTGTGTGTGCAGTCTTTGCAGGTTCAGATAGCTGATTTATGGTCAAAGTGATGTCTTGGAGGCTTTCAAACAGCTTAATGTATTAGTCAAGTAAACTGACTTTTAATACTTTATGCATGTGTGTAGCGCAAGAGGGAGAGAGAGAGAGAGAGAGAGAGCGTGATTTTGACTTTACATAAATTACCTTGCTTTAGCATTTCTCCCGGAACTCTGCAAAGTCATCGTGAGAGACAGGAAAGATTTTTCTGGACTTCTGTTTCCACTAATTGGAACCTTAGGAAAGGGCATTTAATATATTTATTTAAAGTATTTGTCACGGTCCCTGTGCCTCACCGGCTGATTCTGTGTTAGGCAACATATGTTTGTTTTTGTTCTCTCTCTCTCTCTCTCTTTCCCTCTTTCCCCTGCCACGGCGGTGCTCACTGCAGGCTCCGCCCCTGGCCCACACACCTGTCGCTGGTTACTACAATCAGAAGGGCTTTTTAAGATGGCAGACCTACACTACTCGTCGCTGGAACGTTGAGTCACCCGCGTTAGTGCTTCAGCAATCTGTCAGTTTCCCTGTGATCTAGTGCTAATTGGATTTTCTGTGTGTGTGCGTAGATTCCCCCCGGACCCGTCCCTGTACTTCCGAGTGAGCGAGAGGAGCGACTGGTGGAAAAGGAGTGGGATTGTTGGCTGAAAGAGCAGAGTGTGGTTTTAGACCCTTCCCCTTCCCCCCTGGAGCCCCAGACCCCTTCCCCGAGCACCTTGTATATATATATTCACCCAGTGACACCACTGTAAATAAACGCACTGTCTTTTCTTTCTGCAAAGGTCTCCTGGGGTCCGTTCTTTGTACCTCGCTAAGTAAGTTAGCTGGATTTGATTGTTGACGATTTCGCGTGATCTTGGATCGTTCGGTTCTCCGAAGCTCATCCGGGACTTGCTGTCATAGCAACAGATCCGTAAGCGTAAACCTGCTTGGGAGCAGGCTTACTTTATGTAAACAGGATTAGATCGCGGCCACTCAGGTATGTCCGCTTCATTTATACGAAAGCAACAGCGATATTTTTCCACTGTTTTTCCATAAATAAATATTATCAATGTAACTAAAGATAATGCAGTACTTGATCCTTTCATTGATTTCATACAGATACATACAGGTCATTTCCTAAAAAAAGGGAAATGTACTATTAATCATTCGAGCAACCCATTGCGGAAGGTGCAAGATTGATAAGGAGAGTTTTCAGAATTCAGCATATTGCGGGATAGACAGGATCCTTTAGCTCAGCGCGACAGTGTGCTCATAGAGAGATATCGATTTTCCCGTGAGGGTATTATTTACTTAACCAACTTGTTGACGAGGGGGTGCAGGACCACCACCTGTCTTTTTTTGCTCTGCCCTTTTCTTGGTTGCTGTTATAAACAAACAAACAGATTATTTCAGGGTCTCTTTTCAAGAGACTAAAAGCAATATAAGTGATAAATATTACCATGCTGTAGAATATTCTTATATTGCACTTTTACTTGGTCCCATGTTCTAGTGCAGGGGTGTCAAACTCAGATACACAGTGGGCCAAAATTCAAAACTGGAACAAAGTCGCGGGCTAACGTTAATATTTATTGAAAAAAAATTTATATATATATATATATATATATATATATATATATATATATATATATATATATATATATACACATATATATATATATATATGTATATATATATATATATATACATACATATATATATATATATTCCTCCAGATATAAGAATGAATCTTTTCTTATGGACAAGTTTAGCTGAAAAACTGAATATGGAACATGCAAAGCTTAATACTAAACAATATATAGCTGTATAATGCCAGTAGGCCAGCTCTAATAGTAATTTGGTATGGCTTCGCGGGCCAAATGTAATTAGGCTGCGGGCCAAATTTGGCCCACGGGCCAGAGTTTGACACCTATGTTCTAGTGGGTCCTGTTGTGGCTCTAATGTGAAAGAGGATATAATGTAATATAATAAATTTACCCTACTGCCTACTCGTAGCCGACTCGTTAGCACCATGGCTACTTCACCTGTCCCTCCTGCACTTTCTTGCTCATTGTGTCAGATGTTTAGTTACTCCTCGGCCTCCTTTAGCAGTAATGATATCTGTAACAAATGTAGCATATTTGCAGCTCTGGAGGCCAGGATTACTGAATTGGAGACTCGGCTTCGCACCCTTCATTCACCCATAGCTAGCCAGGCCCCTGTAGCTGGTGCAGCCGAAGATAGCGTAGGCCCCGCTAGCTGTTCCCCGGCAGACCCCAAGCAGCTGGGGAAAGAGGGCGGCTGGGTCACGGTGAGGAGGAAGCATAGTCCTAAACAGAAGCCCCAGGTACACCACCAACCCGTTCATGTGTCTAACCGTTTTTCCCCACTCGGCGACACACCCGCCGGGGGTCAAACTCTGGTAATTGGTGATTCTGTTCTCAGACATGTGAAGCTAGAGACACCGGCAACCATAGTCAATTGTCTTCCAGGGGCCAGAGCAGGCGACATTGAAGGAAATTTAAAACTGCTGGCTAAGGGTAAACGTAAATTCAGTAAGATCATAATTCACGTTGGCAGTAATGACACCCGGTTACGCCAATCGGAGGTCACTAAAATCAATATTGAATCGGTGTGCAACTTTGACAAAACAATGTCGGACTTTTCTCTGGTCCCCTCCCCAATCAGACCAGGAGTGACATGTTTAGCTGCATGTTCTCCTTAAATTGCTGTCTGTCTGAATGGTGTCCCAGAAACGATGTGGGCTTCATAGATAATTGGCAAACCTTCTGGAGGAAACCTGGTCTTGTTAGGAGAGACGACATCCATCCCACTTTGGATGGAGCAGCTCTCATTTCTAGAAATATGGACAAATTTATTAAACCCCCCAAAATATGACTATCCAGAGTTGGGACCAGGAAGCAGAGTTGCAGTCTTACACGCCTCTCTGCAGCTTCTCTCCTCCTGCTACCCCCCCAAAAACCCATCTCCACAGAGACTGTGTCAGCTCCCAAACAGACAAAAAACAAACTAAAAACCAGCAACAAACAACTTAAACATAAACAATTACAAAGAAAGAACAATACAGTATCCACATCTGAACCAAAGAGTAAAACAGTGAAATGTGGATTATTGAATATTAGGTCTCTCTCCTCCAAGTCTCTGTTAGTACATGACTTAATAATTGATCAACAAATTGATTTACTCTGCCTTACAGAAACCTGGTTGCAGCAGGATGATTATGTTAGTTTAAATGAATCAGCACCCCCGAGTCATTCTAACTACCAGAAATCTCGAAGCACAGGCCGAGGGGGCGGTGTGGCAGCAATTTTTCACACCAGCCTATTAATTAATGAAAGACCAAGACAGACTTTTAATTCATTTGAAAGCCTGATGCTTAACATTGTCCACCCCAGCTGTGAAACTCAGAAACCAGTCTTCCTTAACTTTAACTAAAGACAAACTTTTGAACTTGCTGTAACATTTGCAAATGAGGCAGATGAAGGCATCCTTTACAGAATGTGTGTGCGGTCTTTGCAGTTTCAGATTTACGGTCAAAGTAATGTCTTGGAGGTAGGGCTGGGCGATATGGCCTAAAATCCATATCATGGTGTTAGGAGAAAACTCTGTAAAAAACCCAGGAGAAATAAAGACACAATGAGACAAAGTTACTTTCTTTGCTAAACGTGTACACGGGTGAGCTGCCAGAAAACAACTCACACCATGCACAGTGGCTTGGCATTTTTTATAGGCACAGAGCACAGAGACAGTGAGAACAGGATAAGAAAATAATAAACAGATAAAATAAACAACTCCATATGTGGTACTAGTCTCGTCAGCAGAGAGCTGGGAGAGAGCTGTGAGAGATAAAACAATCTAAAACAATATGTCCCAAAACAATATGTCTTTGCTGGGAAAGTCTAAAAGGATAATTCTAAACTAATCTAACCATAGACAAAGGGCATCTTTGTACATTTAAAAGAAGGTAAAGAAACATAGAATCATTTTTCCTGTAACACATGGTATACTTTCAAGCATGTGCGGTAACAATATATATTGCGATATATTATTTTCTTCACTGCAGCATTACCGAGAGTTGAAAAACTGTCTAAATTCTTTCATCTGTAATAAAATGATCAGTGTGGTTGCTCTACCAGATGTAACAATTACATTTAATATCCAGGCATCCATGAAAAGAGAATTTACGAAATTTAACGGAGTTAGAAGTTAGCAGCAAGTAAGCTCGCTAGTTTCCACCTAAACATAATATACCATGTTCTGACTGAGGGATTTCTGAAACAAATTAAGACGTACAGCTTTGCTATTACTTCCCAAATAAATGAAGACAGGAAAGTAAACAGCAGTGAAGTTTGGAGGGTTAAACATTAAAAGTCCAGTGGGATCCACCACGGCATAAAAGTCACAAAAAACTAAGAAATCCAGCGTAGTAGTAAAAGAGGGAAACCCAGTGGAGTCCTCGCCTTCCTCCCCGCATTCCACGTCCCGGTGCACTGAAGGAAGAGAGGGAGCGGCAGTCACTATTCCTTTCGACAGTTTTACTTTATAAAAAGGGATAAGTCAAAGACTTACCCCGGGTGGGCAGAGCTCTCAACTCCGCCCGCCGCTTCTTTAAAACTGCAATCGGCACCAGCTGTCTCACTGCTTCTGCTCTCCCGCAGTGCACAAGCTGGCTCTTGTCGTTATTGCCGTCTGACTGCTCGCTGCGCGTCCCTAGTCGCTCGTGGTGGCGCGTCCCCAGTCGCTGGTCATGTCCCCTCTCGAACGCCAACTCCAACCCTCTTATGTGTCATTGAGCACTCTGTAAATTACCTTGCCTTCCCTCTCAGGTGTGTCCAATTAGTAAAGACGGGGGAAAGGGCGGAGTCTCTCCAGGACAATTTGACGGTAACTAAAACATGCATAGTAGAAAAACTTAGATAACTTGTCCCTTTCCACCCCGTGACATGTTACTAGAAAGCTACAGAGGCTGCAAAGGTTGAATTTCATATCACCACCACAGCACTTGGTTTAATTGATTTGGTTATCCTACAGAGAAAGAGGAACTTGAAGATATTTGTAGCTTATTTTAGGTTTTAGAAATGTGCTAGATAGGATGTAGAAGTATAGTAGAGACACTGACACTGCCCTGGATGTAATATAGGCCTAAACGTGACATAAACTTAGGAGTAAACTTGTAAGAGACCCTCCCCACCTTGAGCTGTGAAAACAGGACAAAGAGAAGCTAAAGCTGAGTGGAAATTCCCCAGGGGATACCTGGGTGGGGACCTAAATGTTTGTAACTGGATAACTTTGGCTTGAAAGGGAGATGGACTTTTATGACCCACAGGAAGTCACGTACACACAGGTACATAAACATATATACACATGCACTTACACACAGGTACGCAGGCACTCGCGTGCTCGCACGCACACAAACATACAAACACAGTGTTTAGTTTTATGGCACATCGTATAGAATGGGGGTCACTTCTATAAAACTGTGTGTAACAGACAACGAAGTTGAGATCTGCAGAGTAATTCTGGGGTTCCTGTACATCTCCCTTTCCATAAGCTGTATTAATAAGTGTGGATGAATAAAAGTGTTGTGAATTGACTACTGAGTCCCGGTGTTGTCTCTGGAGGCCTGAGGAATCCAAGAACCAGGGTGAAACTGTTCAGAGGTAACAACCTGCAACCTCTGAGGCTTTTTAAGAACACATTTGCTTGTTCTAATTGATGTGTGGTTTTCTGTGTAATGATGTCATCTTGTTTTCTTTGTTGTCCTGAGGTTTTAATCCTGTTTGATGTTTATTACGAGGTTTGGAGCAGTAGCTTCTAACTGCAATTTAACACTTCATTATAGAATTATTAAAATAAATTGTTGCATTGTTTCCCAGATATCTGGTGAACTTGGGTGTTTACACAAAAGCTGAATTCTTTACAAAGGACCTGTTACAAAGAATTAGAGAATTGCAAATTGTCTCTGTTTATTGCAAGAAATCAAATCAAACAAAATATTGTAACTGTTCTAAATAGAAGCAGCTTTCACCCTTTACTCTATAGTAAATGGCTTTTTGTTATTCTTAAAAATAATTATACTTCTTTATTGAACACCACCATAAGAAGTCACACACAATTTCTGGTGATGTCAATAAGAAATATAACTGCATCTTTAAATGTTCCATAATTATGATGAACCACATTTTTGGTACAGTGACCACAAATCAAAATGAGACCCAAACAGTTTCAGTCCACTGTTTGGCTTCTTCAGAGGGTAAAGGCCCCAAACCAAAAATTGCAGTCTCTTTGCAGGTGATCCCACCTCTTGTTGATAGAAATCAGCTGCAGCAGCACCAGTGGGCAGAAGAACCTCAGGAATTTTTACAGGCACCCCCTTTAGTCAGTTCATTTGGTATTCCATTTCCTGCAGGACACGAACGATTGTTTAAAGGGGTTACAACTGCATGAGTTAAAATTTACTTACAATTTACTAAATCTAAAACAATTTTCACTGGTGGTTTTGTTTTATTCACCAAAAATAAGATAACATGCCAAAGACCACCGTGTAAAAAAAACTGTAGAAATCACGTCCTGACTAGTTAATCTTTGAGTATTTGCTATCTCGCTTTCGATGGTCTCATCAATAAAATATGAATCATAGAAAAGACATGATAGATGAAATAATATGATATTAAGAACAAAATGTATTGTCCCTTGATAATCCTATTTAATCTGATCAGCATTTAGCATTTGTCAAGGAAGTTGCTGATGAATGTAAACCTTGAGTAAAAGGACCTCTAGTGGTCAATCCCTGTACAGGTAAACGCTGCATTTGTGTTAATGACCAGTAAGAGCTTTAAATTTGTTTTTAAAACCAGAGCGACCCATAAAAATAGATCCAAGACTTAAAAATAAAGTATAAAATAAACTAATCAGGAAAAAAAGGAGAAGACTAAAACACTGGCTTCCAATCACCAATATTACTTAAGTGCGCACAGTGCCACGGCCACTCAGCACAGTCACATTTGAAACAACAATAATCTGTTAAAAGCTACATAAATTATAACCCACTAAGTTTTAGCACTTACCCTGGTATAGAAAATGAAACAAACACACACCATTATTTATTGATTTATTTTTTTTATTAAGTAATGTTTTTTCAGTTGAAGCCATTTAAAGTCTATTTAATAATGCTGTGTTAGAACAGGCACTTTAAAGCTCTTTGTACTGTAAGGTTAAAACCCCACAGTATTAGAGAGAAAACCCCAGCAATCAAACGATCCCCTATGAGCAAGCACTAAGGCGACGGTGGGAAGGAAAAACTCCCTTTTAAGAGGAAGAAACCTTCAGCAGAACCAGACTCAGGGAGGGGCAGCCTTCTGCTGTGACTGGCTGGGGGCATAATTGTGATGTAATTTTATGCTAAGGAAACTGAATTTCATGTTTGTTTGTTAGAATTAGTGAATTACCATGATGACTATTTTAAGTATGATTATAAGTAAAACTAAAAGTGCAAGTGCACCAATTACTGAAGTCATCCAAGAAATTATATCTAACCATCTTCTGATTGTAGGAATCAGGCCTGAATTAGCTCTATGGGGAAACCTACGCTGAATAATTGCTGAAAAATGATTGAACAATGAGGTAAATGGTGCTCCACAAATATTAAGGATGTGCCTGGTGACAAAAATGACTCCTTGGCCCGCAAGCATAACTGGAGCTGTAATAAGGGAATTAAAACCTGGAAGATTTCTGTGAAGTCTGGAAACAGCAGAGTCTCCGTCCTCTCTTTGAAGAGTTCCTTGGACAATATTTGGTTCATTCTCTTCAGATCTGTTATCTGAAGCTGCAGGGAGACCAACATTGAATAAATCAATGCTGTAACTCTCACTGGTGGGAGAATCTTCATGTCCAAAGTTGTTTATAGAAACAGTGGTTTTAGGAACCTTAGCTGTTTCAGAGGTCTCACTAGTGGGTGTGGTAACTGAGGTAAATGGTGCTCGACCAATATTAAGCAGGTGCCTAGAGATAAAAGCTTCTCTAAGGCCCACAGGCACAACTGGAACTCTACAAGAGGAATAGAGATTTGGAATAATTGAGGTAAATGGTGCTCGACCAATATTAAGCAGGTGCCTAGAGATAAAAGCTTCTCTAAGGCCCACAGGCACAACTGGAACTCTACAAGAGGAATAGAGATTTGGAATAATTGAGGTAAATGGTCTTCGACCAATATTAAGGAGGTGCCTAGAGATAAAATCTTCTCTAAGGCCCACAGGCACAACTGGAACTCTACAAGAGGAATAGAGATTTGGAATAATTGAGGTAAATGGTCTTCGACCAATATTAAGGAGGTGCCTGGTGATGAAATCTTCTCTAAGGCCCACAGGCACATCTGGAACTCTACAAGAGGAATCGAGATTTGGAGCATTTGTTTGAACTCTGGAAGAAATTGTTTCTTCTTCCTTTGTTTGAAGACTGCCTGGGACAACATTTTGTTCATTATCTTCGGGTCCGTTATCTGAAGGCTCAGGAAGAATGGCATTTAATAAATCAGTGTTGTAACTCTCGCTGGCTGAAGACTTTTCATCTTCAGCGTTGTTCATATTAACACTGGTTGTAGGAATCTTAGTTGTTTCACTGGAGGATGACTGTTCGTATTCAAAGTTGTTTACAGAAACACTCGGTGAAGGAACCTCAGTTGTTTCAGAGGTGGGTGACTTTTCCGTTTCACTAGTGGGTGAGGTAAATGGTGCTCGACCAATATTAAAAATGTGCCTGGTGACAAAAATGACTCCTCGCCCAACCGACTCAACTGGAGCTGTAATAATGGAAGACAGAGCTGAAAGATTTGTTTGAACTCTGGAAAAAAACGTTTCTTTGTCCTCTCTTTGAAAACTTCCTTGGTCAGCGTTTTGTTCATTCTCTTCAGATTTGTTCATATCTGAAGGTTTGGGGAGGACGCCATTGAATAAATCAGTGCTGTAATTCTCACTGGTGGGAGACTCTTCATGTTCAAAGTTGTTTACACTGGTTTTAGGAGCCTCATCTATTTCAGAGGTGGTTGCCTGTTCATTTTCATAGGCGTTTACAGAAACACTGGTTTTAGGAACCTCAGACTGTTCATCTCTAGAAATAGATATCGGTAAGAAGAACCCATCAGGCTCTAAATAATATCTGTCAAGCACCTCAAAGCCGTCAGTATCTGAAGAATTTGTACGACTGAACACTGAGCGCCACATATTTGTAAACAGAGGAGATAGGGTTCAGTAGAGATAAACTATATGCTCTAACCTTTAGACGATTGTTAGAAGACTATAGAATCAGCGTTAATTTTGTTAAAATGTGTTTTCAACACTAGGTGTAGTAGAGTGCCTTCCCTTGGGGGTAAATATGAGCTCGCGTTCTAAGGCGCGAGCTCATATTTATAGCCTCACGGCAGTGTGACGTCAAGGCACACGTGCCGTGACGTCACAGTACGCTTACTCTTTGAAATTCATTCGGTCACAAAACGTCTTGAACCTTCACCTCCCTGAACGTTAGTATTAACCATTAAGCTAACCTTAATATTAACCTGCTGTTCTCGAGGAATGGCAACCCAGACAGGAAAAAACCCGGGGTGCTTCCGCCCTTGGGATTACGCCCCCGCTGTCTCACCGTCGATTAACAAACAACACACTCCCCTTTTTTAATTATTTACTTTTTGTGTTCAAGTTTTACGGCTTGCTCTCACTAGGGTTGCCAACCGTCCCTTAAAATACGGAATCGTCCCGTATTTCGAAACAAAAGTACACGTCCCGTATTGAGCTAATAAGGGACGCACTTTGTCCCGTAATACAGTGAGAATCAAAAGTAGTCTATAAATGTTTATGGAATTAACACTTTGTTTGAAAACATAATTCCCAGCCCCTCTCCTGCTTTGTGACCAATGAGCTGACAGCACACTTATGACAATTCGAGTATGACAATTCAGATTACCGCTCATCTCATTGGTCGAGGAAAGGTCGCTTGCGGAGAAAATACCGGAAGACAACAGATGACCACAACAAGAAGCATGGTCAACAGGGGAACAAACGCCGACTCTGCGGTGCAAGTCTCGGATGACAGTACACCTAAAGCTGGGCAAACACTGTGCGATTTTTTTCAGTCACGTTATTCAGCTCCTGCTCAAACTGCACGATTGACTCGCAGGGGTTAGAAGTTCGTATGTCACGATGTACTCTCACACTATACGGCCCGATGCTCTGATGGGACCTGAGTGCTCACACTGTGCCTCCATAACATGAAGGTTATAACAGAAAATCTGTCGCTCGCTCTCTCTGTCTTTCACTCACACAGACACACCACTACCATCAACTTTGCTAAATTGCTAATGAAAAACATTGATCAGGCAGCTGTGATTGAGCAGCAGTGTAAATCCAACTATTTTCACGGTTGTTGTGGTTGTGATAATTTTGTGATGCCACATCGAAAAGGCTCGGATGAGCTTTCCAAAGTTCTACAAGTTGTGCCTCCATCGCTTGTGTCCAGATCACACGCTGCACAGCCGCGCTGCGCCGTCTTTTTCACCAACGTTTATGTTTGCGCGCGAGCAGTGTGAGCGGCTGTGGTGAGAACCTCACGAGCGATTGATGATCAGGAGCTGGTCGTGAGGTGTTAATCACTTCTCGTTACCCCACGTATACTACACGACGCACGATGAAGGCCAAAATCGGTCCGATCACTCAAAAATCGGCTCAAAATGGGCCAAAAATCGCACAGTGTGAGCCCAGCATTAGAGCAGCAATGTTTGTTCCCCTCAGAGAAAGGGAAGAATGGGAAAAGGAAAACACCTGGCTGGAAAACGTTAATATGGGCATGTGCAGTGAATATCAGCGCTATGTGGCCAGAAGTGTGATAATATAATTTATTTTGTGTAATAAACAACTGCAAGGATAGATGATTACAACAAATTGATGACTAATACATAAAAGTAATACATAGATGAATAATGATGATGAGTTATGATGCGTAATCATGGGAACAAGCGGGTTTACAAACAGGAGCAGCTGATTAGCATTAGAAAAGCTGAAATAATACCTCAACTGAAGCCAATTGTACTAAATGCACTAAATGTGCACTGTTACAAGAATATTTTACTTTCTATTGTTTTCTATTATTTTAAGTTAAGCAGGACAGAGTGCTTTTAAAGAAAGATTTACTTATATTCTCAAAAGTTAAGCATGACAGGCTTCTGTTTAAGAAAGAGACCTGTTTTACTGTGTTAATGTTGTCATTTTGAGCTAAAAATAAATGGCTAAATGATCATTTGTTTCACATGTGTTCATATCACGCAGTCAAAGCGAGAGAAGCGAAAACCGCTGTGGTTGCTAACTTAGCAATATGTCACATTTTTAGACGCTGTAACTTCGTAAAAAGCGAGTTTTACAAGTTTCCCCCTCAAGAGTGCACTTACGTGTTCTTGTAGCATTCGTAAGAGACAGTCCTCAGGTACACCACGATTCCGAAGAAATCTCAGAAGTGGGCTATCAGTGTTTGTGTCCATGTTGAAAGCAGGGCATTCAAAGTTAAGTGCCAGTTCTGACGAGCGTGCACTCTCCACAACTACCATGGATTTGGGTTTCCGAATGCAACACGTTTTACGTTCTTACAATAAAAAATGTTATTGTAATGGTATTTTTTTTTACGTTTGTACAATATATGATCACGTTCGTACAATATAATATTTATATTGTACGAACGTGATAATTATATTGTACGAACGTGATAATTATGTATATTGTAATAACGTGATATTATGTTGTTCAAACGTGAAAAGTATATTGTACAAACATGATAGTATATTGTACAAACAGGAAAAGTATCTTGTTAGAACAATAAACCTTTCACGTTATAACGTGATACACTTGTATTTTTCTTTTGCCTGGGTGGCAGCTCTACGCTTCCGTAGTTAATACCAACGTTCAGGGAGGTGAAGGTTCAAGACGTTTTGTGACCGAATGAATTTCAAAGAGTAAGCGTACTGTGACGTCACGGCACGTGTGCCTTGACGTCACACTGCCGTGAGGCTATAAATATGAGCTCGCGCCTTAGAACGCGAGCTCATATTTACCCCCAAGGTAAGGCACTCTACTACACCTAGTGTTGAAAACACATTTTAACAAAATTAACGCTGATTCTATAGTCTTCTAACAATCGTCTAAAGGTTAGAGCATATAGTTTATCTCTACTGAACCCTATCTCCTCTGTTTACAAATATGTGGCGCTCAGTGTTCAGTCGTACAAATTCTTCAGATACTGACGGCTTTGAGGTGCTTGACGAATGTTATTTGGACCCTGATGGGTTCTTACTGATACCTAATTCCAGAGATGAACAATCACACCCCTCTGAAACATCTGAGATTCCTACAACTAGTGTTTCTGTAAACACTGATGAAAATGCACACACCTCTGAAACAGATCAGGTTCCTACAACCAGTCTTTCTACAAACAACTATGAACCTGAAGAGTCTCCCACCACTGAAAGTTACAACAGCACTGACTTATTCAGTGCCGTCCTTCCTGATCCTTCAGATAACGGACCTGAAGGTAATGAACAAAATGTTGTCCCAGGCAGTCTTCAAACAGAGGAAGAAGAAACTATTTCTTTTGGAGTTCAAACAAATGTTCCAAATCTTTATTCCTCTTGTAGAGTTCCAGATGTGCCTGTGGGCCTTAGAGAAGCTTTTATCACCAGGCACCTCCTTAATATTGGTCGAGCACCATTTGCCCCATTTCCTTCACCCACTAGAGAAACTGAATGTTTACCCACCTTTAAAACAGATGAGACTCCTACAACCAGTGTTTATATGAACAACACTGAAGATGACGAGTTTCCAGCTAGTGATAGTTATAGCACTAACTTATTCAATGGTGACATTCCTGAATCTTCCGATATTAATGGATCTGAAGATGTTGTACCAGACAGTGTCCAAAGAGAGCAAGAAGAAGCTAGTTTTTCCCAACTTCAAACATCTCTTTCAGCTCTTTTTTCTGTTATTACAGCTCCAGTTGACTCTGTGGGCCAAGCAACATTTTATGTCACCAGGCAACTCGTTAATTTTGGTCAAGCAATATTTGCCTTAATCACTAGTGAAACTGAACGTTCACCCACTTTTGAAACAACTGAGGTTGCTACAACGAATGTTTCTCTAATTAATTTTGAACGTGACGAGTCTTTGAGTAATGAGATTTACAGCATTGTGTCTGTGGGCCGAAGAATACATTTTGTCAGCAGGCACGTCCTTAATAATGGTCCAGTGCCTTTTACCTTACCCACCTCTGAAATAACTGAGGTTCCTACAACAAGTGTTTCCATAAACAACTGTGGACATGAAGTGTCTCCCAACAATGAAAGTTACAGCATTGATGTATTCAATGTTGGCCTTCCTGACTCTTCAGATAGCAGATCTGAAGACAATGAACAAAATGTTGCCCAAGGAACTCTTCAAGGACAGGACGAAGAAACTATTGTTTCCAGAGTTTACACAAACCTTTCAGGTTTTTATTCCTTCATTAGAATGCCAATTGTGTCTGTGGCCCGAAGAATATTTTTTGTGAACAGGCACATCTTTAATATTTTTCGAGTGCCTTTTACCTCACCCACCAATGTTGGCCTTCCTGACTCTTCAGATAACAGATCTGAAGAGAATGAACAAAATATTGTCCAAAGAAGTCGTCAAAGAGAGGATGAAGAAACTGTTCTTTCCAGAGTTCACAGAAATCTTTCAGCCTTTTATCCCTTTATTAGAGCTCTAGTTGTGTCTGTGGGCCAAGGAGCAATTTTTCCCATCAGGCACATCCTTAATATTTGTCTAGCACCATTTACCTTATTGAACAATCTGTTCACAGCAATTGTTCAATATGTGTTTTCCCTTGCCCAGACAGGAATTTCAGCCCTGAATCAAACAATCAGAAGACTTTTAAGTCCAATTTGTATAATAGGTACAGTAATATGTGTGATTTTTGTAATTGTAATTTTTACTTTTATACCATTTTTCATACACTACATCGTAAATCACTAAGTTAACAAACAAACAGCACATGCTGTTGCATCATTTTTCTCTTAAAATTCAGTTTCCTTAGCATAAAATTACATCACAATTATGCCCCCAGCCAGTCACAGCAGAAGGCTGCCCCTCCCTGAGTCTGGTTCTGCTGAAGGTTTCTTCCTCTTAAAAGGGAGTTTTTCCTTCCCACCGTCGCCTTAGTGCTTGCTCATAGGGGATCGTTTGATTGCTGGGGTTTTCTCTCTAATACTGTGGGGTTTTAACCTTACAGTACAAAGAGCTTTAAAGTGCCTGTTCTAACACAGCATTATTAAATAGACTTTAAATGGCTTCAACTGAAAAAACATTACTTAATAAAAAAAATAAATCAATAAATAATGGTGTGTGTTTGTTTCATTTTCTATACCAGGGTAAGTGCTAAAACTTAGTGGGTTATAATTTATGTAGCTTTTAACAGATTATTGTTGTTTCAAATGTGACTGTGCTGAGTGGCCGTGGCACTGTGCGCACTTAAGTGATATTGGTGATTGGAAGCCAGTGTTTTAGTCTTCTCCTTTTTTTCCTGATTAGTTTATTTTATACTTTATTTTTAAGTCTTGGATCTATTTTTATGGGTCGCTCTGGTTTTAAAAACAAATTTAAAGCTCTTACTGGTCATTAACACAAATGCAGCGTTTACCTGTACAGGGATTGACCACTAGAGGTCCTTTTACTCAAGGTTTACATTCATCAGCAACTTCCTTGACAAATGCTAAATGCTGATCAGATTAAATAGGATTATCAAGGGACAATACATTTTGTTCTTAATATCATATTATTTCATCTCTCATGTGTTTTCTATGATTCATATTTTATTGATGAGACCGTGGAAAGCGAGGTAGCAAATACTCAAAGATTAAGGACGTGATTTCTACATTTCTACAGTTTTGTTTTGTTGTTTTTTTACAGGGTGGTCTTTGGCATGTTATCTTATTTTTGGTGAATAAAACAAAACCACCAGTGAAAAAAAAATCCTATGTGAAAGAGCCTTTCACGTGGGATTTAGTAAATTGTAAGTAAATTGTAACTCATGCAGTTGTAACCCCTTTAGTGGAAGCCAGCAGGTGGATGAAGGAAAAGGGACGCAGAAGGAAAAGAGACCCGAGGCGGCCGCTGGTCCAAGTGCGAACTGAACTTCAGGTAAGAAGTTATGACCTGCAGTCTCTCTGGGTCAGATATGAACCAAGTTTAGGTGGAGTTTATTTTCGTTATTCTGACTTTTTCCGTACTGCGTGCTAGCTAGCATGACGGAGTTTCTATACAGCTGGGTGGTGCTATGAAGCTAATGATGTTGAACTTTATTTTGTTCATAAGTTATTAGAGTTGCCAACCGTCCTGTCTGGTATTCAGAGAAAATATTACGCGTTTCTTATTGAGGTGAAAAGGAACAGTTTGTCCCGTAATTCAGCTACAATGGAAAAGGCACAAAGCTGGAGTTATTCTGTGTTTACGCTGCACAGCTGCCTCTTCTTCTTTCATCCTCTCCCCCTCCCTCTCCCGTTTCTACTTCGATCATGAAAACTGATCAGTGATCAGCTCTCTTGTTTGTTTATCACTCACTTTGCGCCGAAAGAGGAAACCAGCGGATGTCGCGCTAAACAACAGCAGCACGTTTAAGCTTGATCAGCTGTTGTTAGAATTTATTTAATATTGATTTCTATTATCAGCTGATGTTTGCTGGAGCCACAGCTGCAAGAAAGCTGCTGGTCATGATATGGTTTGGTTATGTAGCATCCAGTCGAACTGAGAAGGCCAGAACTGATGGTTGTTGAATGACCTTTATTATTCCTTGCCGTGTATCAGACAACGAACCAACGTAAGAGCTAGACAAACAAATAAAACAATTACCATATTATTCATGTAACAGCATCTTAACCGCTCATTACGCTGGTCTAACCGTTTTCTATTAAACTATATAATACATATTATGCATTTCAGATTGCTCAAATTAAATCATATACATTACAAACCTTGTTCCCCTGTCGACTGTAGCTAGAACCATTCGTTTTTGTACAATGTAACTATATTCTTCTCTCCCTTTTCTCCGTTAGCATTAGTTTTCCGTTTTCTTCCGTCTCTTTTTGTACATCAAGTTGTTTACCATTAAACAATTCATTTCCGGTCACACAGGAAGTTACCAAAATAAGAGCACAAACGTTATATTACGTGAGTATGAGCTAGATTTACATATCCGCCGTTACAGGTTATCTGGTGAGAGGGAAACATGAAGATGAAACCAGGAGATGTCCTTACTGGATCATCAGAGCTGTGATGGAGAAACAGGTTTACCTTTTAGGTGACATGAATGAGTTGAAGGGAAGTTATGAACTGTTTCTGAGAGACAAATAACCCCAGGATCCTTTTTTAGGTAGCTGACAGCTGGTAACTATGCAGGGGCGGGTCTAGCAAAGTGTTGCCAGGGGTCCATGTAGGGCATTAAAAGGGAAAGGGGGGCACAAAGAAATACTTTTCTTTCTTATTCTCATTTAAAATGTCTAGCTTTTAAAAAATAATTATCTGAATCTTACAACAAACGATTGATAGATTGATGCATATATACCATCAAAACAGTGTACATCACTGTCACAACAGCGTTTGTTTTCATTCAAAGGATTTATGATTTTTCCTATAATGGTGGGTCATTATAGGGCCATCTAGTCAAAATGCCCGGGACGATTTATTTGTCCCAGTCCAGCCCTGTATGCAGCTCATCTGCAGTCTGGTGTTACCCACATCTTCCAATTCAGAAGGCAGAATTTCCGAGTTCTGAGTACAATCGAAAGCACCACGACTGCAGTTTTTGTGTTGGATGTAAAAGGCGCACATGACACTGTGACGTAGGCTAGAATCATGGCAGTAGTCAATGACGGTCCAGGCGTGGGATTTCTCTCGTGGAAATATGCACATTATCTTTTCCTTTCTATTGGTAGGTGGCACAGTGCACTTGTGGCAAGTAAGCAAGCTAGAAGACTGGCAAAGTTATGGAAGAAACACATTAACAAGAGAATTCGGAGTAAAACCAAAGTTACCTTCCCTAGTAACTAGTTACTTTGAAAGTAACGAGTAACTTGAAGTAACTGAGTTACTTTTGAGAGAAGTAACTAGTAATGTAACTAAGTTACTATTTTAAAGTAACGTACCCAACACTGCTTACTGGTCATTAACACAAATGCAGCGTTTACCTGTACAGGGATTGACCACTAGAGGTCCTTTAACTCAAGGTTTACATTCATCAGCAACTTCCTTGACAAATGCTAAATGCTGATCAGATTAAATAGGATTATCAAGGGACAATACATTTTGTTCTTAATATATTATATTATTTCATCTCTCATGTGTTTTCTATGATTCATATTTTATTGATGAGACCGTCGAAAGCGAGGTAGCAAATACTCAAAGATTAAGGACGTGATTTCTACATTTCTACAGTTTTGTTTTGTTGTTTTTTTTACAGGGTGGTCTTTGGCATGTTATCTTATTTTTGCAAAGAGACTGCAATTTTTGGTTTGGGGCCTTTCCCCTCTGAAGAAGCCAAACAGTGGACTGAAACTGTTTGTGTCTCATTTTGATTTGTGGTCACTGTACCAAAAATGTGGTTCATCATAATTATGGAACATTTAAAGATGCAGTTATATTTCTTATTGACATCACCAGAAATTGTGTGTGACTTCTTATGGTGGTGTTCAATAAAGAAGTATAATTCTTTAAGAATAACAAAAAGCCATTTACTATAGAGTAAACGGTGAAAGCTGCTTTGATTTAGAACAGTTACAATATTTTGTTTGATCTGATTTCTTGCAATAAACAGAGACAATTTGCAATTCTCTAATTCTTTGTAACAGGTCCTTTGTAAAGAATTCAGCTTTTGTGTAAACACCCAAGTTCATCAGATATCTGGGAAACAATGCAACAATTTATTTTAATAATTCTATAATGAATTCATAAGACCCTTATGAAAAGGACACCGAGGGAACAGTTTACCCTGCCCGGGATAGGGTTACCAGGGCCCCGCCCTGGAGCCAGGCCCGGGGAGGGTGCCCGAGGGCGAGCGTCTGGTGGCCGGGCCTTAGTCCATGGGGCCCGGCCGGGCACAGCCCGAAGAGGAGACATGGGCCCATCCTCCCGCAGGCCCACCACCCGCAGGAGGCGCCATAGGGGTCGGGTGCATTGTGTGCCGGGTGGCGGCCAGGAGCGGAGGCCCTGGCGGACTGACCCCCGGCTGCCAAGACTGGCAATAGGGACATGGAATGTCACCTCTCTGGTGGGGAAGGAGCCTGAGTTAGTGCGTGAGGTTGAGAGGTACCGGCTAGATATAGTCGGGCTCACCTCTACGCATGGCTTGGGCTCTGGAACCAGTCTCCTGGAGAGGGGCTGGACTCTGTCTCAGTCTGGAGTTGCCCCTGGTGAGAGGCAGCGGGCTGGGGTGGGTATTCTAATATCCCCTCGGCTTGCTGCCGGTACATTGGGGTTTTTCCCGGTGGACGAGAGGGTTTGTTCCCTGCGCCTTAGGGTCGGGGAACGGGTCCTGACTGTCATCTGCGCTTATGCGCCGAGTGGCAGTTCAGAGTACCCAGCCTTCTTAGAGTCCCTGGGGGGGGTGCTGGAGGGTGCTCCACCTGGAGACTCTGTTGTCCTGCTGGGAGACTTCAATGCTCACGTGGGTAACGACAGCGAGACCTGGAGGGGCGTGATTGGGAGGAACGGCCTCCCTGATCTGAACCCGAGTGGTGCTTTGTTATTGGACTTCTGTGCTAATCACAGTTTGGCCATAACGAACACCCTGTTCGAACATAAGAGTGTCCATAAGTGCACGTGGCACCAGGACGCTCTAGGCCGTAGGTCGATGATCGATTTTGTAATCGTATCAGCAGACCTGCGACCATATGTTCTGGACACTCGGGTAAAGAGAGGGGCTGAGCTGTCAACTGATCACCACCTGGTGGTGAGTTGGATCAGGTGGCGGGGGAGGACGCTGGACAGACCTGGTGCACCTAAACGCGTAGTGAGGGTGTGCTGGGAACGTCTAGCAGAGGCCCCAGTCCGCGAGATCTTCAACGCACACCTCCGGCAGAGCTTCAACAGCATTCCGAGGGAGACTGGGGACATTGAGTCTGAATGGACCATGTTCAGCGTCTCCATTGCCGAAGCTGCTGCATTGAGCTGCGGCCGCAAGGTGGTTGGTGCCTGCCGTGGTGGTAATCCCCGAACCAAATGGTGGACACCAGAGGTGAAGGGAGCCACCAGGCTGAAGAAGGAGTCCTATCGGGCTTGGTTAGCCTGTGGGACTCCGGAGGCAGCCGACAGGTATCGACAGGCCAAGCGGAATGCGGCTCGGGCAGTGGCTGAAGCAAAAACTCGGGTGTGGGAGGAGTTCGGAGAGGCCATGGAAAAAGACTTTCGGACTGCCTCGAAGAGATTCTGGCAAACCGTCAGACGTCTCAGGAGGGGAAAGCGGTGCTCTACCTGCACTGTGTATAGTGCTGGCGGACCGCTGCTGACGTCGACTGAGAAAATTGTCAGGCGGTGGAAGGAATACTTCGAGGACCTCCTTAATCCCACTGACACGTCTTCCGAGGAGGAAGCAGAGTCTGGGGACGAAGGGAATGACCCGCCAATTTCCGGGGGCGAGGTCACTGAGGCAGTTAAACAACTCCTTGGTGGCAGAGCCCCTGGTGTTGATGAGGTCCGCCCCCGAGTTCCTGAAGGCTCTGGATGTTGTAGGGCTGTCCTGGTTGACACGCCTCTGCAATGTTGCGTGGAGATCAGGGGCAGTACCTGTGGACTGGCAGACCGGGGTGGTGGTCCCCATCTTTAAGAAGGGGGACCGGAGGGTGTGTTCCAACTACAGGGGGATCACACTCCTCAGCCTCCCTGGGAAAGTCTATGCCAGGGTGCTGGAAAGGAGAGTTCGTCCGTTAGTCGAACCTCGGATACAGGAGGAACAATGCGGTTTTCGTCCTGGTCGCGGAACACTGGACCAGCTCTTTATCCTCTCCAGGATACTTGAGGGTGCATGGGAGTTTGCCCAACCAGTCTACATGTGTTTTGTGGACTTGGAGAAGGCATTCGACCGTGTCCCTCGGGGTGTCCTGTGGGAGGTGTTGCGGGAATATGGGGTGTCTGGCCCATTGCTACGGGCCATTCGATCCCTATACAACCGTTGCAAGAGCTTGGTTCGCATTGCCGGCAATAAGTCGGACTCGTTCCCGGTGGGTGATGGGCTCCGCCAGGGCTGCCCTTTGTCTCCGGTTCTGTTCATAATTTTTATGGACAGAATTTCTAGGCGCAGCCAAGTGGCGGAGGGCTTTCGCTTTGGTGGCCTCAGAATCTCATCTCTGATTTTTGCAGATGATGTGCTTCTGTTGGCTTCATCGGGTGAGGGCCTCCAGCTCGCACTGGAACGGTTCGCAGCCGAGTGTGAAGCAGCGGGAATGAGGATCAGCACCTCCAAATCTGAGGCCATGGTTCTCAGCCGGAAAAGGGTGGAGTGCCCACTCCGGGTCGGGGATGAGTTCCTGCCGCAAGTGGAGGAGTTCAAGTATCTCGGGGTCTTGTTCGCGAGTGATGGGAGAAGGGAGCCGGAGATCGACAGACGGATTGGGGCTGCAGCTGCAGTAATGCGGACGCTGCACCGGTCCGTCGTGGTGAAGAGGGAGCTGAGTGTAAAAGCGAAGCTCTCAATTTACCGGTCGATCTACGTCCCTACCCTCACCTATGGCCACGAGCTGTGGGTAGTGACCGAAAGAACGAGATCGCGGATACAAGCGGCGGAAATGAGCTTCCTCCGAAGGGTGGCTGGCCTCTCCCTTAGAGATAGGGTGAGAAGTTCGGCCATCCGGGAGGGGCTCAGAGTAGAGCAGCTGCTGCTCCACATCGAAAGGAGCCAGCTGAGGTGGTTCGGGCATCTGACAAGGATGCCCCCTGGGCGCCTCCTGGGTGAGGTGTTCCAGGCATGTCCCACCGGGAGGAGGCCCCGGGGCAGACCCAGGACACGCTGGAGAGATTATATCTCTCGGCTGGCCTGGGAACGCCTTGGTACTCCCCCGGATAAGCTGGAGGAGGTGGCTGGGGAGAGGGAGGTCTGGGCCTCTTTGCTTAGGCTGCTGCCCCCGCGACCCGGCCCCGGATAAAGCGGATGAAGATGGATGGATGGATGGATATAATGAAGTGTTAAATTGCAGTTAGAAGCTACTGCTCCAAACCTCGTAATAAACATCAAACAGGATTAAAACCTCAGGACAACAAAGAAAACAAGATGATGTCATTACACAGAAAACCACACATCAATTAGAACAAGCAAATGTGTTCTTAAAAAGCCTCAGAGGTTGCAGGTCCTCTAAAGATCATCTTCCTCTGTAGGATAACCAAATCAATTAAATCAACTGCTGTGGTGGTGATATGAAATGCAACCTTTGCAGCCTCTGTAGCTTTCTAGTAACACATTTTCCTATTCCTATTGAAACAGTGTTACATGAATAACACATTTACATCTCTTTAAAGAGAGTCAGAACAGCATGGAGACTCTTAACCTCGTGTACCTTACAATAACATTCTTCTCTGCATTTCAGACCATGATCTGCAGTTAACAGCCACACTGCTCCACACATCCAACATCAGCATCCGACTACAGACTTGCAACATGTGGAAAACTGGCCTTCTTCATAACAGCTACAAGGTTAAAAAAAACAGAAGAAGAAAAATATATTAGTTACTTCAACTGTAAAGTAAGAAATTAAACTAAAGACAATCTTTTGAACTTGCTGTACCATTTGCAAACGAGGCAGATTAAGGCGTCCTTTACAGAATGGAGCTAGGCATCAATCTTTACTGCTGTGTGTGTGCAGTCTTTGCAGGTTCAGATAGCTGATTTATGGTCAAAGTGATGTCTTGGAGGCTTTCAAACAGCTTAATGTATTAGTCAAGTAAACTGACTTTTAATACTTTATGCATGTGTGTAGCGCAAGAGGGAGAGAGAGAGAGAGAGAGAGAGCGTGATTTTGACTTTACATAAATTACCTTGCTTTAGCATTTCTCCCGGAACTCTGCAAAGTCATCGTGAGAGACAGGAAAGATTTTTCTGGACTTCTGTTTCCACTAATTGGAACCTTAGGAAAGGGCATTTAATATATTTATTTAAAGTATTTGTCACGGTCCCTGTGCCTCACCGGCTGATTCTGTGTTAGGCAACATATGTTTGTTTTTGTTCTCTCTCTCTCTCTCTCTTTCCCTCTTTCCCCTGCCACGGCGGTGCTCACTGCAGGCTCCGCCCCTGGCCCACACACCTGTCGCTGGTTACTACAATCAGAAGGGCTTTTTAAGATGGCAGACCTACACTACTCGTCGCTGGAACGTTGAGTCACCCGCGTTAGTGCTTCAGCAATCTGTCAGTTTCCCTGTGATCTAGTGCTAATTGGATTTTCTGTGTGTGTGCGTAGATTCCCCCCGGACCCGTCCCTGTACTTCCGAGTGAGCGAGAGGAGCGACTGGTGGAAAAGGAGTGGGATTGTTGGCTGAAAGAGCAGAGTGTGGTTTTAGACCCTTCCCCTTCCCCCCTGGAGCCCCAGACCCCTTCCCCGAGCACCTTGTATATATATATTCACCCAGTGACACCACTGTAAATAAACGCACTGTCTTTTCTTTCTGCAAAGGTCTCCTGGGGTCCGTTCTTTGTACCTCGCTAAGTAAGTTAGCTGGATTTGATTGTTGACGATTTCGCGTGATCTTGGATCGTTCGGTTCTCCGAAGCTCATCCGGGACTTGCTGTCATAGCAACAGATCCGTAAGCGTAAACCTGCTTGGGAGCAGGCTTACTTTATGTAAACAGGATTAGATCGCGGCCACTCAGGTATGTCCGCTTCATTTATACGAAAGCAACAGCGATATTTTTCCACTGTTTTTCCATAAATAAATATTATCAATGTAACTAAAGATAATGCAGTACTTGATCCTTTCATTGATTTCATACAGATACATACAGGTCATTTCCTAAAAAAAGGGAAATGTACTATTAATCATTCGAGCAACCCATTGCGGAAGGTGCAAGATTGATAAGGAGAGTTTTCAGAATTCAGCATATTGCGGGATAGACAGGATCCTTTAGCTCAGCGCGACAGTGTGCTCATAGAGAGATATCGATTTTCCCGTGAGGGTATTATTTACTTAACCAACTTGTTGACGAGGGGGTGCAGGACCACCACCTGTCTTTTTTTGCTCTGCCCTTTTCTTGGTTGCTGTTATAAACAAACAAACAGATTATTTCAGGGTCTCTTTTCAAGAGACTAAAAGCAATATAAGTGATAAATATTACCATGCTGTAGAATATTCTTATATTGCACTTTTACTTGGTCCCATGTTCTAGTGCAGGGGTGTCAAACTCAGATACACAGTGGGCCAAAATTCAAAACTGGAACAAAGTCGCGGGCTAACGTTAATATTTATTGAAAAAAAATTTATATATATATATATATATATATATATATATATATACACATATATATATATATATATGTATATATATATATATATATACATACATATATATATATATATTCCTCCAGATATAAGAATGAATCTTTTCTTATGGACAAGTTTAGCTGAAAAACTGAATATGGAACATGCAAAGCTTAATACTAAACAATATATAGCTGTATAATGCCAGTAGGCCAGCTCTAATAGTAATTTGGTATGGCTTCGCGGGCCAAATGTAATTAGGCTGCGGGCCAAATTTGGCCCACGGGCCAGAGTTTGACACCTATGTTCTAGTGGGTCCTGTTGTGGCTCTAATGTGAAAGAGGATATAATGTAATATAATAAATTTACCCTACTGCCTACTCGTAGCCGACTCGTTAGCACCATGGCTACTTCACCTGTCCCTCCTGCACTTTCTTGCTCATTGTGTCAGATGTTTAGTTACTCCTCGGCCTCCTTTAGCAGTAATGATATCTGTAACAAATGTAGCATATTTGCAGCTCTGGAGGCCAGGATTACTGAATTGGAGACTCGGCTTCGCACCCTTCATTCACCCATAGCTAGCCAGGCCCCTGTAGCTGGTGCAGCCGAAGATAGCGTAGGCCCCGCTAGCTGTTCCCCGGCAGACCCCAAGCAGCTGGGGAAAGAGGGCGGCTGGGTCACGGTGAGGAGGAAGCATAGTCCTAAACAGAAGCCCCAGGTACACCACCAACCCGTTCATGTGTCTAACCGTTTTTCCCCACTCGGCGACACACCCGCCGGGGGTCAAACTCTGGTAATTGGTGATTCTGTTCTCAGACATGTGAAGCTAGAGACACCGGCAACCATAGTCAATTGTCTTCCAGGGGCCAGAGCAGGCGACATTGAAGGAAATTTAAAACTGCTGGCTAAGGGTAAACGTAAATTCAGTAAGATCATAATTCACGTTGGCAGTAATGACACCCGGTTACGCCAATCGGAGGTCACTAAAATCAATATTGAATCGGTGTGCAACTTTGACAAAACAATGTCGGACTTTTCTCTGGTCCCCTCCCCAATCAGACCAGGAGTGACATGTTTAGCTGCATGTTCTCCTTAAATTGCTGTCTGTCTGAATGGTGTCCCAGAAACGATGTGGGCTTCATAGATAATTGGCAAACCTTCTGGAGGAAACCTGGTCTTGTTAGGAGAGACGACATCCATCCCACTTTGGATGGAGCAGCTCTCATTTCTAGAAATATGGACAAATTTATTAAACCCCCCAAAATATGACTATCCAGAGTTGGGACCAGGAAGCAGAGTTGCAGTCTTACACGCCTCTCTGCAGCTTCTCTCCTCCTGCTACCCCCCCAAAAACCCATCTCCACAGAGACTGTGTCAGCTCCCAAACAGACAAAAAACAAACTAAAAACCAGCAACAAACAACTTAAACATAAACAATTACAAAGAAAGAACAATACAGTATCCACATCTGAACCAAAGAGTAAAACAGTGAAATGTGGATTATTGAATATTAGGTCTCTCTCCTCCAAGTCTCTGTTAGTACATGACTTAATAATTGATCAACAAATTGATTTACTCTGCCTTACAGAAACCTGGTTGCAGCAGGATGATTATGTTAGTTTAAATGAATCAGCACCCCCGAGTCATTCTAACTACCAGAAATCTCGAAGCACAGGCCGAGGGGGCGGTGTGGCAGCAATTTTTCACACCAGCCTATTAATTAATGAAAGACCAAGACAGACTTTTAATTCATTTGAAAGCCTGATGCTTAACATTGTCCACCCCAGCTGTGAAACTCAGAAACCAGTCTTCCTTAACTTTAACTAAAGACAAACTTTTGAACTTGCTGTAACATTTGCAAATGAGGCAGATGAAGGCATCCTTTACAGAATGTGTGTGCGGTCTTTGCAGTTTCAGATTTACGGTCAAAGTAATGTCTTGGAGGTAGGGCTGGGCGATATGGCCTAAAATCCATATCATGGTGTTAGGAGAAAACTCTGTAAAAAACCCAGGAGAAATAAAGACACAATGAGACAAAGTTACTTTCTTTGCTAAACGTGTACACGGGTGAGCTGCCAGAAAACAACTCACACCATGCACAGTGGCTTGGCATTTTTTATAGGCACAGAGCACAGAGACAGTGAGAACAGGATAAGAAAATAATAAACAGATAAAATAAACAACTCCATATGTGGTACTAGTCTCGTCAGCAGAGAGCTGGGAGAGAGCTGTGAGAGATAAAACAATCTAAAACAATATGTCCCAAAACAATATGTCTTTGCTGGGAAAGTCTAAAAGGATAATTCTAAACTAATCTAACCATAGACAAAGGGCATCTTTGTACATTTAAAAGAAGGTAAAGAAACATAGAATCATTTTTCCTGTAACACATGGTATACTTTCAAGCATGTGCGGTAACAATATATATTGCGATATATTATTTTCTTCACTGCAGCATTACCGAGAGTTGAAAAACTGTCTAAATTCTTTCATCTGTAATAAAATGATCAGTGTGGTTGCTCTACCAGATGTAACAATTACATTTAATATCCAGGCATCCATGAAAAGAGAATTTACGAAATTTAACGGAGTTAGAAGTTAGCAGCAAGTAAGCTCGCTAGTTTCCACCTAAACATAATATACCATGTTCTGACTGAGGGATTTCTGAAACAAATTAAGACGTACAGCTTTGCTATTACTTCCCAAATAAATGAAGACAGGAAAGTAAACAGCAGTGAAGTTTGGAGGGTTAAACATTAAAAGTCCAGTGGGATCCACCACGGCATAAAAGTCACAAAAAACTAAGAAATCCAGCGTAGTAGTAAAAGAGGGAAACCCAGTGGAGTCCTCGCCTTCCTCCCCGCATTCCACGTCCCGGTGCACTGAAGGAAGAGAGGGAGCGGCAGTCACTATTCCTTTCGACAGTTTTACTTTATAAAAAGGGATAAGTCAAAGACTTACCCCGGGTGGGCAGAGCTCTCAACTCCGCCCGCCGCTTCTTTAAAACTGCAATCGGCACCAGCTGTCTCACTGCTTCTGCTCTCCCGCAGTGCACAAGCTGGCTCTTGTCGTTATTGCCGTCTGACTGCTCGCTGCGCGTCCCTAGTCGCTCGTGGTGGCGCGTCCCCAGTCGCTGGTCATGTCCCCTCTCGAACGCCAACTCCAACCCTCTTATGTGTCATTGAGCACTCTGTAAATTACCTTGCCTTCCCTCTCAGGTGTGTCCAATTAGTAAAGACGGGGGAAAGGGCGGAGTCTCTCCAGGACAATTTGACGGTAACTAAAACATGCATAGTAGAAAAACTTAGATAACTTGTCCCTTTCCACCCCGTGACATGTTACTAGAAAGCTACAGAGGCTGCAAAGGTTGAATTTCATATCACCACCACAGCACTTGGTTTAATTGATTTGGTTATCCTACAGAGAAAGAGGAACTTGAAGATATTTGTAGCTTATTTTAGGTTTTAGAAATGTGCTAGATAGGATGTAGAAGTATAGTAGAGACACTGACACTGCCCTGGATGTAATATAGGCCTAAACGTGACATAAACTTAGGAGTAAACTTGTAAGAGACCCTCCCCACCTTGAGCTGTGAAAACAGGACAAAGAGAAGCTAAAGCTGAGTGGAAATTCCCCAGGGGATACCTGGGTGGGGACCTAAATGTTTGTAACTGGATAACTTTGGCTTGAAAGGGAGATGGACTTTTATGACCCACAGGAAGTCACGTACACACAGGTACATAAACATATATACACATGCACTTACACACAGGTACGCAGGCACTCGCGTGCTCGCACGCACACAAACATACAAACACAGTGTTTAGTTTTATGGCACATCGTATAGAATGGGGGTCACTTCTATAAAACTGTGTGTAACAGACAACGAAGTTGAGATCTGCAGAGTAATTCTGGGGTTCCTGTACATCTCCCTTTCCATAAGCTGTATTAATAAGTGTGGATGAATAAAAGTGTTGTGAATTGACTACTGAGTCCCGGTGTTGTCTCTGGAGGCCTGAGGAATCCAAGAACCAGGGTGAAACTGTTCAGAGGTAACAACCTGCAACCTCTGAGGCTTTTTAAGAACACATTTGCTTGTTCTAATTGATGTGTGGTTTTCTGTGTAATGATGTCATCTTGTTTTCTTTGTTGTCCTGAGGTTTTAATCCTGTTTGATGTTTATTACGAGGTTTGGAGCAGTAGCTTCTAACTGCAATTTAACACTTCATTATAGAATTATTAAAATAAATTGTTGCATTGTTTCCCAGATATCTGGTGAACTTGGGTGTTTACACAAAAGCTGAATTCTTTACAAAGGACCTGTTACAAAGAATTAGAGAATTGCAAATTGTCTCTGTTTATTGCAAGAAATCAAATCAAACAAAATATTGTAACTGTTCTAAATAGAAGCAGCTTTCACCCTTTACTCTATAGTAAATGGCTTTTTGTTATTCTTAAAAATAATTATACTTCTTTATTGAACACCACCATAAGAAGTCACACACAATTTCTGGTGATGTCAATAAGAAATATAACTGCATCTTTAAATGTTCCATAATTATGATGAACCACATTTTTGGTACAGTGACCACAAATCAAAATGAGACCCAAACAGTTTCAGTCCACTGTTTGGCTTCTTCAGAGGGTAAAGGCCCCAAACCAAAAATTGCAGTCTCTTTGCAGGTGATCCCACCTCTTGTTGATAGAAATCAGCTGCAGCAGCACCAGTGGGCAGAAGAACCTCAGGAATTTTTACAGGCACCCCCTTTAGTCAGTTCATTTGGTATTCCATTTCCTGCAGGACACGAACGATTGTTTAAAGGGGTTACAACTGCATGAGTTAAAATTTACTTACAATTTACTAAATCTAAAACAATTTTCACTGGTGGTTTTGTTTTATTCACCAAAAATAAGATAACATGCCAAAGACCACCGTGTAAAAAAAACTGTAGAAATCACATGTCCTGACTAGTTAATCTTTGAGTATTTGCTACCTCGCTTTCGATGGTCTCATCAATAAAATATGAATCATAGAAAAGACATGATAGATGAAATAATATGATATTAAGAACAAAATGTATTGTCCCTTGATAATCCTATTTAATCTGATCAGCATTTAGCATTTGTCAAGGAAGTTGCTGATGAATGTAAACCTTGAGTAAAAGGACCTCTAGTGGTCAATCCCTGTACAGGTAAACGCTGCATTTGTGTTAATGACCAGTAAGAGCTTTAAATTTGTTTTTAAAACCAGAGCGACCCATAAAAATAGATCCAAGACTTAAAAATAAAGTATAAAATAAACTAATCAGGAAAAAAAGGAGAAGACTAAAACACTGGCTTCCAATCACCAATATTACTTAAGTGCGCACAGTGCCACGGCCACTCAGCACAGTCACATTTGAAACAACAATAATCTGCACTCAGAAAAATTATGGTTCTTAAATGGTTCTTCAGATGGCTTCATGGTTCTTTAAAGAACCATCATACGTCAAAGAACCTTTTTTGTTTTGTGGATGGTTCTTCAGCTATTACAAATGGTTCTTTAAAGAACAAAAGGTTCTTCATCCTTAGCAATCTAAGTTTGATGGTGTAAATGGCATAAATATTTATTCACTATAATGAGGCTGTTAATTATACTGTGTGTTTTCTTTGTGTGCATGTGTGTGCGAAGGGGGAGGGCAGGTTACCTGGCAATTACCCTTTAAGAGAAGATGGTAGGAAACTGAATATTCAAATAAAAGTTAGAAATACTTGCTTAAAAATATACTGGTGGCAGGGTGGGGGCCAAAGCCTAAAGACCCTAACCCCCCCCCCCCCCCCCCCCCCACACACACACACACACACACACACACCCCTAACCCCACAAACACATTATGAATATGGTGAGTTAACAAACAGTAGACACAATGCACACATTCAAATACTGTACTTTAGTTTTAAATTTTAATAAAGCATTACCATTTTCTACTCCAAGGCATTACTTTTGAGATTATTATATATTTTTGGAAATACAGCATAATGATAATACTAATTATTGTAAACTTTACAAACCACCCAGCAGTATGTAAAGTCAAATTATAAGATACAAGTAAATAACAATTGCAGAACAGAATGTCAGTGTAATAAACACACACTTCGTTTTGACAAATCACAACTTAGGTAAATGATCTGAGTAGTTGTTCATCACTGAGCAATTTGTTAATATGTGTTTCGAGCCAAATAAATGACAGGGAGAGAGAGTGACGTCAGTACACGTCATACTATAACCTCCCGGGAGCGGACTTAGGGGGTCAGTCGTTGGGATGCGCATGCGCAGACAGAGTGTGCGAGCGGCGGGCCTTGACCTTTCGGGGAAAAAAAACTCACGGACGGTGACAGCGAGGCGGATAACAGTCTTCAGTACCTGCTGGACTTTGAAGCTGTGGATTCTGGGACTGTTAGAAAAGGTAAAACATTTTCATTAAAACCTTATTACTGTTTTGTTTTTGTTACTCGTCATTGTAGCTTGCTGTTAATGTTGTGCTAACAGTAGCGATTAGCTAGATACGTTAGCCGTTGAGGTCAGCGCAATTTAGTATCCGGTATACAGAAACAGTTTTCTCAACAAAACCACTGTTATAATTAAGTGAAGGTGCTCCCAGCTAATTTGAACCTTTGGCTTCTAAAATATGTGGTTCAATTGCGTGCTGCGTACATAACCTAATGTCAGCTAGACCGAAATTAAAATTTAATATATTGTTAAAGTCACTAAAATGGCGCCTGAAGCCTGTTATGACGTGAGCTCTGTGTCTGCTCTAGAAACTCTGAAAGTCTGTAGATCTGAGCCGTACATTAAATACTCACATGAACCTGTACTTTGAATTCTGTATGAGCTGTATAAAATACAGCTATGCATAAGAGTTTTGAATGAATAATTAGATTAGATAACTCTTTATTGTCTAATAGAATTATATAGAAATGAATAGAAAGTGGTTCTTTAGACTGATGCCATAGAAGAACCTTTTTTGGTGCCACAAAGAACCTTTCAAACAATGGTTTCAAACATGAGAAGGTGTGTCTTTGACTGTTCCTGCATAACTTAGTTTCGGACTAGTTGACAAGTTATGCTCCAGTCATTTGATGTTTCCAAGATAGATGTTCTTTTGTAATATAGTTAAATTTTTTTGTATATTTCATTTATCCACCATCATACATCATACATACAAGCTAAGAAGAGGTCGTTATACTAACAAGAGGTATCAACGCTGGGCCAAAGTTCAGCACATGGTTAAAGTTTGTAATCCAGCCAGGGTGTAAATATCACTCAGCAGCCAGAGCTGAAGCAGGTAGCATCAACACATAAATCTACTCTACCCGGCTTAAATCACAAGAGCACCTTTGACCAAAAAGCTGTAGATTTTTCTTGTTTGCACAAATTAATCCAGATTCACATTAACTGTGTTCACAGCTCCAACAAAATGAGGAAGAGGAGGGGCAGAAACACAATTAGATTGAATTACAATTCATTTATTTGGGAAGTAATAGCAAAGCTGTACGTCTTAATTTGTTTCAGAAATCCCTCAGTCAGAACATGCTATATTATGTTTAGGTGGAAACTAGCGAGCTTACTTGCTGCTAACTTCTAACTCTGTTAAATTTCGTAAATTCTGTTTTCATGGATGCCTGGATATTAAATGTAATTGTCACATCTGGTAGAGCAACCACACTGATCATTTTATTACAGATGAAAGAATTTAGACAGTTTTTCAACTCTCGGTAATGCTGCAGTGAAGAAAATAATATATCGCGATATATATTGTTACCGCACATGCTTCAAAGTATACCATGATATGGATTTTAGGCCATATCGCCCAGCCCTACCTCCAAGACATCACTTTGACCGTAAATCTGAAACTGCAAAGACCGCACACACATTCTGTAAAGGATGCCTTCATCTGCCTCATTTGCAAATGTTACAGCAAGTTCAAAAGTTTGTCTTTAGTTAAATTTCTTAGTTTACAGTTGAAGTAACTAATATATTTTTCTTCTTCAACCTTCTAGCTCTTATGGAGAAGCCCAGTTTTCCACATGTTGCAAGTCTCTAGTCGGATGCTGATGTTGGATGTGTGGAGCAGTGTGGCTGCTAACTGCAGATCATGGTTTTAAATGCAGAGAAGAATTTGATTGTAAGGTACACGAGGTTAAGGGTCTCCATGCTGTTCTGACTCTCTTTGAAGAGACATAATGTGTAACTCATGTAAAATTGTTTGAAAAGGAAAAGGCAAATGTGTTTGTAACGGAGCGGAAAGGCTGATTTTATTTCCAAGATGTTTTGTGTTTTTAAAAGGAAGGAAACCTTTCTCAAAACGGGCAGAGCAGTGGAGCCGCCAAGGGAAAGCACATAATTTAAACTGTAAGATTAAAAATATAATTTATTATATTTAAATAGTTAAAAATGTAAAATGAATTAAAACAACCTTGGCCAAGGGATAACACAATAAAAATCAATAAAACACAACATTAAAAGTCCAGTGGGATCCACCACGGCATAAAAGTCACAAAAAACTAAGAAATCCAGCGTAGTAGTAAAAGAGGGAAACCCAGTGGAGTCCTCGCCTTCCTCCCCGCATTCCACGTCCCGGTGCACTGAAGGAAGAGAGGGAGCGGCAGTCACTATTCCTTTCGACAGTTTTACTTTATAAAAAGGGATAAGTCAAAGACTTACCCCGGGTGGGCAGAGCTCTCAACTCCGCCCGCCGCTTCTTTAAAACTGCAATTGGCACCAGCTGTCTCACTGCTTCTGCTCTCCCGCAGTGCACAAGCTGGCTCTTGTCGTTATTGCCGTCTGACTGCTCGCTGCGCGTCCCTAGTCGCTCGTGGTGGCGCGTCCCCAGTCGCTGGTCATGTCCCCTCTCGAACGCCAACTCCAACCCTCTTATGTGTCATTGAGCACTCTGTAAATTACCTTGCCTTCCCTCTCAGGTGTGTCCAATTAGTAAAGACGGGGGAAAGGGCGGAGTCTCTCCAGGACAATTTGACGGTAACTAAAACATGCATAGTAGAAAAACTTAGATAACTTGTCCCTTTCCACCCCGTGACATGTTACTAGAAAGCTACAGAGGCTGCAAAGGTTGAATTTCATATCACCACCACAGCACTTGGTTTAATTGATTTGGTTATCCTACAGAGAAAGAGGAACTTGAAGATATTTGTAGCTTATTTTAGGTTTTAGAAATGTGCTAGATAGGATGTAGAAGTATAGTAGAGACACTGACACTGCCCTGGATGTAATATAGGCCTAAACGTGACATAAACTTAGGAGTAAACTTGTAAGAGACCCTCCCCACCTTGAGCTGTGAAAACAGGACAAAGAGAAGCTAAAGCTGAGTGGAAATTCCCCAGGGGATACCTGGGTGGGGATCTAAATGTTTGTAACTGGATAACTTTGGCTTGAAAGGGAGATGGACTTTTATGACCCACAGGAAGTCACGTACACACAGGTACATAAACATATATACACATGCACTTACACACAGGTACACAGGCACTCGCGTGCTCGCACGCACACAAACATACAAACACAGTGTTTAGTTTTATGGCACATCGTATAGAATGTGTTAAAATCTGTTAAAAGCTACATAAATTATAACCCACTAAGTTTTAGCACTTACCCTGGTATAGAAAATGAAACAAACACACACCATTATTTATTGATTTATTTTTTTTATTAAGTAATGTTTTTTCAGTTGAAGCCATTTAAAGTCTATTTAATAATGCTGTGTTAGAACAGGCACTTTAAAGCTCTTTGTACTGTAAGGTTAAAACCCCACAGTATTAGAGAGAAAACCCCAGCAATCAAACGATCCCCTATGAGCAAGCACTAAGGCGACGGTGGGAAGGAAAAACTCCCTTTTAAGAGGAAGAAACCTTCAGCAGAACCAGACTCAGGGAGGGGCAGCCTTCTGCTGTGACTGGCTGGGGGCATAATTGTGATGTAATTTTATGCTAAGGATACTGAATTTCATGTTTGTTTGTTAGAATTAGTGAATTACCATGATGACTATTTTAAGTATGATTATAAGTAAAACTAAAAGTGCAAGTGCACCAATTACTGAAGTCATCCAAGAAATTATATCTAACCATCTTCTGATTGTAGGAATCAGGCCTGAATTAGCTCTATGGGGAAACCTACGTTGAATAATTGCTGAAAAATGATTGAACAATGAGGTAAATGGTGCTCCACAAATATTAAGGATGTGCCTGGTGACAAAAATGACTCCTTGGCCCGCAAGCACAACTGGAGCTGTAATAAGGGAATTAAAACCTGGAAGATTTCTGTGAAGTCTGGAAACAGCAGAGTCTCCGTCCTCTCTTTGAAGAGTTCCTTGGACAATATTTGGTTCATTCTCTTCAGATCTGTTATCTGAAGCTGCAGGGAGACCAACATTGAATAAATCAATGCTGTAACTCTCACTGGTGGGAGAATCTTCATGTCCAAAGTTGTTTATAGAAACAGTGGTTTTAGGAACCTTAGCTGTTTCAGAGGTCTCACTAGTGGGTGTGGTAACTGAGGTAAATGGTGCTCGACCAATATTAAGCAGGTGCCTAGAGATAAAAGCTTCTCTAAGGCCCACAGGCACAACTGGAACTCTACAAGAGGAATAGAGATTTGGAATATTTGAGGTAAATGGTGCTCGACCAATATTAAGGAGGTGCCTAGAGATAAAATCTTCTCTAAGGCCCACAGGCACAACTGGAACTCTACAAGAGGAATAGAGATTTGGAATAATTGAGGTAAATGGTCTTCGACCAATATTAAGGAGGTGCCTGGTGATGAAATCTTCTCTAAGGCCCACAGGCACATCTGGAACTCTACAAGAGGAATCGAGATATGGAGCATTTGTTTGAACTCTGGAAGAAATTGTTTCTTCTTCCTTTGTTTGAAGACTGCCTGGGACAACATTTTGTTCATTATCTTCGGGTCCGTTATCTGAAGGTTCAGGAAGAATGGCATTTAATAAATCAGTGTTGTAACTCTCGCTGGCTGAAGACTTTTCATCTTCAGCGTTGTTCATATTAACACTGGTTGTAGGAATCTTAGTTGTTTCACTGGAGGGTGACTGTTCGTATTCAAAGTTGTTTACAGAAACACTCGGTGAAGGAACCTCAGTTGTTTCAGAGGTGGGTGACTTTTCCGTTTCACTAGTGGGTGAGGTAAATGGTGCTCGACCAATATTAAAAATGTGCCTGGTGACAAAAATGACTCCTCGCCCAACCGACTCAACTGGAGCTGTAATAATGGAAGACAGAGCTGAAAGATTTGTTTGAACTCTGGAAAAAAAAGTTTCTTTCTCCTCTCTTTGAAAACTTCCTTGGTCAGCGTTTTGTTCATTCTCTTCAGATTTGTTCATATCTGAAGGTTTGGGGAGGACGCCATTGAATAAATCAGTGCTGTAATTCTCACTGGTGGGAGACTCTTCATGTTCAAAGTTGTTTATACTGGTTTTAGGAGCCTCATCTATTTCAGAGGTGGTTGCCTGTTCATTTTCATAGGCGTTTACAGAAACACTGGTTTTAGGAACCTCAGACTGTTCATCTCTAGAAATAGATATCGGTAAGAAGAACCCATCAGGCTCTAAATAATATCTGTCAAGCACCTCAAAGCCGTCAGTATCTGAAGAATTTGTACGACTGAACACTGAGCGCCACATATTTGTAAACAGAGGAGATAGGGTTCAGTAGAGATAAACTATATGCTCTAACCTTTAGACGATTGTTAGAAGACTATAGAATCAGCGTTAATTTTGTTAAAATGTGTTTTCAACACTAGGTGTAGTAGAGTGCCTTACCTTGGGGGTAAATATGAGCTCGCGTTCTAAGGCGCGAGCTCATATTTATAGCCTCACGGCAGTGTGACGTCAAGGCACACGTGCCGTGACGTCACAGTACGCTTACTCTTTGAAATTCATTCGGTCACAAAACGTCTTGAACCTTCACCTCCCTTTTTTTTTCTTTTTTCTAAAAAGCGACTAGCGACAAATCTGGTGACTTTTTTCTGGTGTTATTACGAGTTTTTGACGTGAAAGCACGTATCGCTCTTACAAGCAGCGGGAGCTGCCGTGGGCACCTCGCCCGTGCCAAAGCACTCACAGGCGGCCGTCCTAATGCAGCAGTTGCCCCCAGCTGCTGTCAGAGCAGGAGCTTTTTACACCTACGGGTCCAAACTGCAAAAGAATTGCGCATGAGCGGAACCGCTGCTCCCGCTCTGACTATAACGCAGGTCGGGAGAAGCGGTAGAAGTATATTGTTCTTTGTTTAAAATAAATCAATGCACTAAAATACACCATTCCAAACATTGCTAACTTAGAAATCGGATGTCCTTGCAGAGCCTTAACTCTATCTTCTACATCCAATTTTGACTGAAGCTGTCTGGTGATGCTTGCTATGTCCATTTTTGATTAATGTAGTTTGTTAACAACATTATGTTTAAAAAGTGTTCGTCTTTTACTCTTGCTTTTTTGTGGATCCCAAGGTTTAAAACTCTGTAAAAGACACACACAGACACATAAACAAAAAAGTAACTCTGCCAGAGTGCCTATTTCGGGTCAGTTTTCCAGGTCACAAGTCTGGATAAAGGAGGGGGGTTGGGATTGTGACATTAACAAAAACAATAATTGCTAAAAGAAATCAAATTTGTGGTTCTAAATATATACTAAATGCTTTCAGGGTGTTTCTATTGACTTTATGTCTCTTTCGCGATGTTATTTCTCTCTCCTACAGGGTCCTTTATAATTAATTATAAAGTCATCACTATGGCAGTGATGACTTTTCCCAGGAGAAGCTGGGACCCTATTTACTAGAAGGTTTTAAAATTTCTGTACTTTTAGGTGACAGGAGACATGTGGCCTGGTCAAAACACAGAGAGCTGCACTCTAAAAGATCTTTAAACATAGTAAACATACCTTGTGTGCCACAGACTGCTCCCAAACACGAGGGGACAAGTAATACCTCTAAAACACTTAAGTTGGCTTTATTAAACATTAGATCTCTAGCTGGGAAAACATTTTTAATTAATGATATAATCACTGAGCACAGCCTTAATTTTATGTTTTTAACTGAAACTTGGTTGGACCAAAGTAACAGTGGAGCTGTTCTCATCGAGACGACCCCTCCTAACTACAGTTTTATCAGTGAGGTCAGGGCGAGCAGGAGAGGAGGGGGGGTCGCTGTCTTATTTAATGAATCATTTCAATGTAAGCAGCTATCTCCTGGAAGTTTTCAGTCTTTTGAATATGTGGCTTTACAGCTGAAGGCCCCATCCAAAGTTGTGTTTCTTAATGTTTACAGGCCTCCCAAATACTGCACAGACTTTTTTAATGACCTCAGTGAACTGCTGTCTGTGATCTGTGTTGATTTTGACTGTGTAATTATTGCTGGGGATTTTAACATTCATGTGGACAACCCTCAGGACAAAGGGACTAAAGTCCTGAGTAACACTCTGGGCAACTTTGGGCTGACTCAGCATGTAACAGAGGCCACACATAATAGAGGACACACTCTTGACCTACTGATCTCCAAAGGCCTGAGCATTTCAAAGGTTACTGTGTCTGATGTGGGCCTGTCTGATCATTACTGTGTTTTCTTTGAAAGTAAAATCTCAGCTCACACAAATATATCAACAACAGTGATCACAAAACGGTGTATAACTGAACACAGTAGTGCAATTTTTAACCAGGTCTTCCCATTAACACCTGACCTGTCCAGAGGGTCAGTCAATGAGCTCGTCAATAGCTTTAATGCAAAAATGTTAAATGTAATGGACACTATTGCTCCCATTAAGGTGAAGGTTATCTCTGGAAGGAAAAAGTCTCCATGGAGAAACTCCACACTGGTGAAAAATGAAAAAAGAGAGTGTAGGAAAGCTGAGCGCAGATGGAGAAAAACAAACCTCCAGGTTCATTATGACATTTATAAAGAGAAACTTCACAATTATAATTTACAACTGAGGAATGCAAGGAGGTCCTACTTCTCTGACATCATCACTAAAAACAGCCATAATGCTCGGGTCTTATTTTCTACAGTTGACAGGCTAACAAACCCTCCTGTGTCAGTGGCAGCTGAACTTCATTCGACCATGGCCTGCAATGACTTTGCCAAATTCTTCACTGAAAAAATCCAAAAAATTAGACAAGCAATTGGTACATCAACAGCAGATCCAGGATATGTACTGTGTCCACCAAAAAACTGTTTAAACACCATGAAACAGTTTCAACCTATTAACAGCAAAGACCTGGAGGACATCTTAGGTAAACTGAACTCCTCCTCCTGCTGTTTAGATGTCCTGCCAACAAGTTTTTTCAAAAAGGTCTCAAAGACTTTAGAGTCAGATCTGTTACAGATCGTCAACTTTTCTTTATTATCAGGTGTGTTTCCAGAATCACTAAAAACTGCTGTAATCAAACCTATACTGAAAAAGGACAATCTTGACAAGACACAAATGAACAACTACAGGCCGATCTCAAATCTCCCGTTTTTAAGTAAGATCATTGAAAAAGCAGTTTCTCAACAGCTCAGTTACTTCTTAAAACAGAATAATTGCTACGATGCCTTCCAGTCAGGTTTTAGACAGAACTACAGCACTGAAACCGCTCTGACCAAAGTGTTTAATGACATATGTCTGAATACAGACAGTGGAAAAATGTCAGTCCTAGTTTTACTGGATCTCAGTGCAGCATTTGATACAGTTGACCACAACATATTACTCAAACGACTGGAGAACTGGACAGGTCTTTCAGGAACTGTACTAAACTGGTTCAAAACATACTTAGAAAACAGGAAATACTTTGTATCAATAGGTGTTAGATTTGTATTGTTGATTGTCATTTATGCTTAGAAATATTTACTCATATATGCTTAGAAGTGTATATAATCATTGGTGGATTGAAAGGATGTTTCATCCTAAAGTAACAGCTCTGTGTGTTAGGGAGTGCATCCGTTCTTCTAGAGTGTCCTTGGTATAAATCACATACTCCCTAGGAGAGTTTCTCTTTTCTTGTTGATTTATGGTATAGCAAGCACACGTATATCTGTTTAAGTATAAGAGCCTTTTGTTAGATGGACTTAGACGTCCTGGCACTAGCCTTGGGGAGTCTTCACAGGGTCACATCTTGACCTCACACAGATTTCTCTCACACACACACACACACACACACACACACACACACACACACACACACACACACACAGGCAAGGTACTCTTTGTGTGTATGTAGACGTCATATGTTAATGAACCTATGCATATTCATGTAACCACAATAAAAGGAGTGCTATGGGGAGCCTGGCTGAGAGTCTCTGACGGAGGTCAAGTGGTGGGACGACACTTGGCTCCAGCCAGACACCTCCCTCATGCATGAGTAAACCAGCCTGCTTGTGTCTTGCTTTGCAGTGTAATTATATTGTCTTCAACGTTCCAGCGGATAGGTACAAGCTACAAACCTATCATTAATTGGTCCTTCGATGCCGGATCCCTGGGATCGCATTCACCGAGGGGGGGGGAGAGGCACGCTGAAAGACTGACGTCAGCCAGGAAGTTCCTGTGGATTCACTGTCTGTCCTTTCTCCTCGATGAATGACGATCGGCGGGATTCGAGGCTACATTACACGCTAAGCAACACCGAGTAAGTTTAAGTCTTTGCCGCTGTGTGCAGCAAAGCACGCGGTCACTGTGTGAGGTTGCGTTGTAAGTCTTTGCCGCTGTGTGCAGCAAAGCACGCATCCCCTGTGTGAGGTTGCGTTGAAAGTCTTTATCACTGTGTGCGATAAAGCGCGTGATCACTGCTATGTAAGTCTTTGCCACTGTGTGCGGCAGAGCACGTGGTCACTGTGTGAGACTGCGTTGAGACAATAGGCCTAATTTTTGTTGGTTGTGAGTGAGGATATTTGTTGTTGTTGTTGTTGTGTGAGTGTGTGCGGAGTAGAACACGTGGTCTGCGACACCGACTGTTGTTGTTATCATGGTCTCCTAAGCAGCCAGGAGTGTGTGGAAAAGGCCAGCCCACATCAGCAGCTGTGCTCTGGTGGGTGGCTTTCCCCCCACCCCTTGCTGACACAAAATGTTAACTCTTTAGCTTGCCCTGTTCGACAACAGCCTGTGTGCCAAACCATTGAGGTGGATAGTTGTTAAAAGTAACCTACATTAAGCTTGTGGTTGCTCAAATTCAGTACAATGACATGTGAGGTGAAGTGATATAGGTAAATATTTAAACTCATGAAGTGCATAGAGGCACTTGACCTGTGTGGAAGACTGTCGTCTTATTATGAGCCATTGTTGAGATATAGAGCACATCTGTGAAAACAACTAATATGCTGCAACTACTGTGTGATGTCGCGTTGCAGTTTTGTTTTTGTTTTTTTTAGCTGATGAGCAAGCTACACATTATCAGATCAAGAGCTGTCTGAGAACTACTCAAAGAGAGGGGAAACAGAGAGTGTGCAGCGTTTCCATGAGCAGTTTTTCTGCACCTTGACTAGTGTGTGTGTGTAGCATCAGCATCATGTTTTTGTTTATTTGTTTTGTTGGATTAAAAATAATTAAATAAACTGGTGATCATGCCTATGGATCACCATGGCACATATCTCCAGCCATATGATTTATTTATGCAGATGAAAAAGTGAGTGTGAATGTGTCTGACATCACAGTGTTTTTGTGCACTGTGCAAAAGTAATTGCCTTTGATTGTGAGTGAGAGCAGTGATTTTGCGGATCACAAGCTATTGTAAAGGAAAAAAAAAAAGAGTGAAAAAGAGACAAATTACATTGTAGACGAAGAAAAATAATCATAGGAAAAAGGTTTTGTGTTGATCAGCCAAAAAACAACTACAATGTCATTTTCTGCTTTAAGAAAGGATTGTTCACACAAACACGGACAGAGAGAGAGAGAGAGAGAGATGTGTGTTGATTAAGCAGTGATGATAATGAACATGTCTTAGTTTGTCACTTTCAGGTGAAAAGCAGACCTGTATCAATTTTCCACATGCAGCGGTCGGACGGAAGAAATTTATAGTTAAACATCATTGGAAACATGCAGGCCAAGTTCTGGCTGACTTATATACAGCGCAATGTGTTTCTCAACCTCACAAACTCACAAGCAAGCTCACTCCTCCCTGAAGAATGCAGCTCCAAAGCAATAACATGGCAGATAAAGAGACAGCATCAAGTCCTGAGCAAAAAGTCTCAGCAAGCAGCAGCAATGTGGACAAACAGCATCAGAGAAGAGCAAACCCATCATCCTGACTGATCGGATGAATGGCACTGTGTTTACAACAAGCTGCAACTTCACTATGCATGTGAAGAAAACTTTCGAGGAGAACTGAGGAGACTGTTGGAGTTTGACATTTGCCACCTGTGGAGTAAAATGGCAAGAAGAGACAGTGGAACACAGGACAAAGCTGAAGGAGAACTGCCGGCTGGGGACTGTTGCAAGTGGGAGAGGACAACAGAGTGAGAGTAAGTGGAAACACAGAGGAATGCTGTTATTAAATGTGGGAAATCAAAATTTGGGTTAGCAAATCTGGGGAAAAGAAAACTGACTGCTTAAGTTGGAAAATTGTGAAGGAGTCTGAAACAAATAGAAACATACAAAATCACACAAACAAGCAGAACATGAATTAACTTTACTAACAATTCCAAACACAAAATGACTCATGAAGACTCATAGCACATTAGTTAAGAAATGATCAAATAATAGCAGAGAAGTGTGTAGGAAAGGCAGCTTTAAGAACATGCTCTGCTGGATATGCAGCTCCACAGACATGCATTAGACCTGTCTAATTACACAAACCTGCAATGAAAATTAGTTTGTTATCTTTCATCAGTGTTAAAATAGTGTCAATTTAGCAGACACTTGTTATCAAATACTGAATTTATCCTAAAAAAATTGACTCTCCAAGTTGCAGGACAACAATTTAACCTTTGTGGGGGAAAAAAAAAAATCCTGGTTTGATAAATCAGTGATCAGGCAATAAATTTAGTGTTAAAATGGTAAATTGGGAGAAGCTTCCTGCTTGATTGATGCAGCAAGTAATTTACTGTATGAGGGAAATTGTCTTTTGTGATACTATTTTGAACATGCTTTCCTGTTGTCCTGTCAACTTAGTGGGTTAATGGCTGATATGCAAATTAGTTGATCGGTTTTAGATTAATGAAAGGTGACTGAATTCTAGCACGAGTGAATGAGATGTGTTTGAGTGGAAACTCTAAAACACTGAGTTTCCTGCTTTGATGTGCGAGTGAATTCTGTATCTAGATATACAACTCTGAATACGTCAGAACAAACGTCTTTTGTGAAGTGCATGACAGCATGTCACATGTTTTATGATGAAGGGAAAAAGGAAAATTGAATAAAATAGATCTGTGGCCTAAATGAGTGAAGAGCACAGACCTGGTGATTAAACTCATAAGTTAATAAGACATTAGACTGTTGTGTGTTGTGCAGCTGATGGTTGGTTTGGAGTGAATCTAGCTGATGATTCTTCTCCTGTTGTGAAGTTGATGAGGAGCTTGTGTCATGACTTAACAAGGCCTTTTTATTTGATACTTTCACAGTGCACTGAAAGTTTGGTTTGATAATTTGTTATTTTTCATTTTTTATCTTTTGAACAGGCACTGATTTTGTTTGTTTATTTCTTTTCTTTAAGCAGATCTGCACGTCGGGAATTGAAAGTGCTATACGACCGATCGAGAAAGCCACTTATTTGGGACAATTATGTCCCAGCCTAAAAAAAAGGATTCAGCGAGCATTACAGTTCTTCATGTGGTTTGCTCACATGATTTATACCAGGACACCTGGTTGATGTTTTTCCTACTACAGGATTTTTGGGTTTATGTGTGAGGAAAACTGTGTTTACAGGTTATGAGTGGTGATGCTGTTACACTGTGTTTTGGGAAAATGTGACGTTACTTTGATGGTTGATTTTATGGTGTTTTTATGGCACCTCTGGAACCTGTTGACCTGTGTCTGACCTCCATCTGACCACAGTCAATGTGTATTGCTAATGTTTGTTTCTTTGAGAATGCTGTGGAAGATTCAGCTGAAACGGACAAGTGACATGAGTAAAACAAATAAGAGATTACGGTATTTATGGAATAGTTTATTATGGGCTCTTTGCTGGCCACTTTGAGCCCATAATAATAATATGTGAGTGGAGTGACTTTGCTTAAGAGAAGTCACCGATTACATTAATGTTAACTGAGCACATGGGATGATCCATGTTTGAGGCGAATTATGGTAATAATAGTGATTTAATGATTTGAGAAAACCTGCACATGACACTTGTCTTGCCCGTGCTGAATGCTTATTACTCTTTTGATATAATTGTTTATACGTGTGAAGTTTGATTTTATTTCCAGATCTTGTGTATGCAGGCTCCTGGTGGAGCCAGTTTTTAAGACAGGGATCCAGGTTTGGTGAGTTGACGCATGAGAGTGTCCATGCGTCAAGAGGTGGGGTCCAGAATTAACATTAAACAATGTTTACTATTATTGTTGCAGTGATTTGTGTGATTAGCCGTTTATTTACAAGTATTAAACCTATGCAAGTGGTGCATCCATGTTCAGATGAGGCTTTGATGGCCTATAAGTGAAGTTCACTGAACTAAAGAATGTGGTTTGATGATTGTTGACATGCTCTCCAAATAGAAGTTTTTCTGAAATACAGGTGCAGCAGTGAGAAGCAAGAAACATTCCAGGCATAGCCCAGGCAGTGGTTGAGGTCAAAGGTCAAGCTGGTTGGGGCCCATCATGAGATCAGACCTTGGAGCCACTGCAAAGAGGTCGAGGTCCCAGGAAACCCCAGCACCCCCAAGACAGCACAATAGAGAAATCTCACACTTGGTTGTTTCAGTGGTGAGGGGGGAGTGCTGATTGAGCCCCCGTAGGGTAAGCTCGCACTTCAACCTCCAGCCTCTGATCAACTCTAAGGCAACCAAGTGCGAGGCGTGACGGCTGAATCAGCTGAACCAGGAGGAAGGCGGAGAAGCTGAGTGTTTTGAGACAGATCCAGCAGGCCCAAAATCAGGACTATGCGTGACGAAAAGGAGTGCCTGAGAGGATCGTCCACAAGATGGGAGCTGAGGCCAGGAGAGAGGCTTCAGGAGGATCAGAGATCATCTTCAGCACAGCAGACATGACACAGAGAGCTGTGCTACTGAGCTTCCAGGAGATTTTAAATAAAATGAAAGATTCAATATTGACGCTGAGGAAGACAACTAAGGTGTATGACGTGCTCTGCCTTAAACCTTCAGCAGCGTTGGAACATGAAAACTCGAGGGATGAGGAGCGTGCTAAGCTCCATCGACAGCGCAGAAGGAGTTCGAGGATGACATCATGATTCTGTGAAAGCACAGGAACCAGAAGCTATGGTGGTGATGACAGCAGTTTCCTATGAACATCACCTAATGCGGTGCCACTATACTGTACATACGATGACACTCTGAAGGCTGCTGGGATCATAACAGCAGTAAGACAACTGAACCCTGCACCGTTTTCACAGAGGTGTTTCTCTGCAGAGCGTGGACAATGAAGGAGTCATAAATATCCCCCTCACAGGACGAAGGCCTGAAGTGAGGTAATGGGAGGCCATAAAACTAGAGTGCTGAGAGGTCTGCAGCTCTGGAAATAGCTGAGACCCATGTTGACAAACAACAAAACCAACTGGTATGTTTGAATGTTTATTCTACATACATTTGGACTCTGGTCCTATGGACAATGATGGAAACATCTGGAAGAGACATTCATGACGCCCTGCAGAGCTCAAACCACCCTGCAGAGAGACATGTGATTTGCACACCCGCAGGAAGCACCACCAAGCTGAGATGTTTTTGAAAATGTTACTTTCTTATTTTCACTATTAAATTAACAATTTCTTTGTTTGCTTGTAGGATGCAGTTTGCCATGAGATGAGATCAATGAGGAATGAGATAACTGCTAATACATTTGTTAAACTGTGTATTTTTTCAGTAATTTAGGGTGATTTGACATATGCTGAATATGTCGATCTCAAATCTCCCGTTTTTAAGTAAGATCATTGAAAAAGCAGTTTCTCAACAGCTCAGTTACTTCTTAAAACAGAATAATTGCTACGATGCCTTCCAGTCAGGTTTTAGACAGAACCACAGCACTGAAACCGCTCTGACCAAAGTGTTTAATGACATATGTCTGAATACAGACAGTGGAAAAATGTCAGTCCTAGTTTTACTGGATCTCAGTGCAGCATTTGATACAGTTGACCACAACATATTACTCAAACGACTGGAGAACTGGACAGGTCTTTCAGGAACTGTACTAAACTGGTTCAAAACATACTTAGAAAACAGGAAATACTTTGTATCAATAGGTGTTAGATTTGTATTGTTGATTGTCATTTATGCTTAGAAATATTTACTCATATATGCTTAGAAGTGTATATAATCATTGGTGGATTGAAAGGATGTTTCATCCTAAAGTAACAGCTCTGTGTGTTAGGGAGTGCATCCGTTCTTCTAGAGTGTCCTTGGTATAAATCACATACTCCCTAGGAGAGTTTCTCTTTTCTTGTTGATTTATGGTATAGCAAGCACACGTATATCTGTTTAAGTATAAGAGCCTTTTGTTAGATGGACTTAGACGTCCTGGCACTAGCCTTGGGGAGTCTTCACAGGGTCACATCTTGACCTCACACAGATTTCTCACACACACACACACACACACACACACACACACACACACACACACACACACACACACAGGCAAGGTACTCTTTGTGTGTATGTAGACGTCATATGTTAATGAACCTATGCATATTCATGTAACCACAATAAAAGGAGTGCTATGGGGAGCCTGGCTGAGAGTCTCTGACGGAGGTCAAGTGGTGGGATGACACTTGGCTCCAGCCAGACACCTCCCTCATGCATGAGTAAACCAGCCTGCTTGTGTCTTGCTTTGCAGTGTAATTATATTGTCTTCAACGTTCCAGCGGATAGGTACAAGCTACAAACCTATCAATAGGTAACTTCACATCTGAGCAGACAAGTATCACATGTGGAGTTCCCCAAGGTTCCATCTTGGGACCCCTTCTGTTTAACATCTACATGCTCCCACTGGCACAGATTATAAACAACAACAAAATAAACTATCACAGCTATGCAGATGACACACAAATATATATCACAATGTCACCAGGAGACCGAGGCCCTGTACAGGCTCTTGGTAAATGCATTGAGGAAATCAATGACTGGTTGTGCCACAATTTTCTCCAGCTAAACAAAAACAAAACTGAGGTAATAGTCTTTGGCGCCAAAGAAAAACAATTACAGGTCACCAGAGAACTTCAATCTATACATCTAAAAACCACAAACCAGGCGAGAAATTTGGGTGTAGTGATGGATGCAGACCTAAACTTAGAAAAACACATTAAGACAATAACAAAGTCAGCTTACTATCACCTCAAGAATATATCAAGGATAAAAGATCTGATGTCTCAACAGGACCTGGAAAAACTAGTCCATGCATTCATCTTTAGTAGGCTTGATTACTGTAACAGCATCTTTACAGGTCTACCTAAAAAATCAGTCAGACAACTACAGCTCATTCAGAACTCTGCTGCTCGAGTCCTCACTAAGACCAAAAAAGTGGACCACATCAGTCCAGCTCTGAGGTCCTTACACTGGCTGCCTGTCCGTCAGAGGATAGACTTTAAAGTTCTGATGCTGGCCTATAAAGCTCTGAATGGTTTAGGACCAAAATACATCAATGACCTCCTGACCCAGTATGAACCTTCCAGATCCCTCAGGTCATCTGGATCCGGTCTTTTATCAGTTCCCAGAGTCAGAACCAGACACGGAGAAGCTGCATTCAGCTTTTATGCTCCTTATATCTGGAACAAACTCCCAGAAAGCCTCAGATCAGCTGAAACACTCAGTTTATTTAAATCCAGGTTGAAGACTCACCTGTTCTCAGCTGCATTTGAATAAAGCACCAAACCCACACTTTAAGCTTAAATTTCAAAACTTACATTTACTACTGATTTTATCTACTGTTCTGATTTTATCTGTTTTGATTTTATATACTGTTGTTTGTTTGTTTGTTTGTTAATTAGTTAGTTTATTTGCTTGTTTTAATCAATTTTAAATCATGCTTTTTATTTGTTCTTGTTTCTAATGTCTCTGTAAAGCACTTTGAATCACCTTGTTGTTGAATTGTGCTATACAAATAAACTTGCCTTGCCTTGCCTTACATGACCAATTATGCAAATTAGGCAATGACGTCATCTAGCGACTTTGTCCTCCAGCTTCACTGTTTATATTATGCTAACATAGCTGTGTCGCTAGCGGTCACGTAGCGCATCATTACATAGCAGCTAGCCAAACTTCAGTAACACTACAAACTTCACTGCTGTTTACTTTCCTGTCTTCATTTATTTGGGAAGTAATAGCAAAGCTGTACGTCTTAATTTGTTTCAGAAATCCCTCAGGCAGAACATGCTATATTATGTTTAGGTGGAAACTAGCGAGCTAACTTGCTGCTAACTTCTAACTGTTAAATTTCGTAAATTCTGTTTTCATGGATGCCTGGATATTAAATGTAATTGTTACATCTGGTAGAGCAACCACACTGATCATTTTATTACAGATGAAAGAATTTAGACAGTTTTTCAACTCTCGGTAATGCTGCAGTGAAGAAAATATTATATCGCGATATATATTGTTACCGCACATGCTTCAAAGTATACCATGATATGGATTTTAGGTAGGGTTGCCAACCGTCCCTTAAAATACGGAATCGTCCCGTATTTCGAAACAAAAGTACACGTCCCATATTGAGCTAATAAGGGACGCACTTTGTCCCGTAATACAGTGAGAATCAAAAGTAGTCTATAAATGTTAATGGAATTAACGCTTTGTTTGAAAACATAATTCCCAGCCCCTCTCCTGCTTTGTGACCAATGAGCTGACAGCACACTTATGACAATTCGAGTATGACAATTCAGATTATCTCATTGGTCGAGGAAAGGTCGCTTACAGAGAAAATACCGGAAGACAACAGATGACCACAACAACAAGCATGGCCAACAGGGAAACAAACGCCGACACTGCGGTGCAAGTCTCGGATGACAGTACACTTAAAGCTGGGCAGACACTGTGCGATTTTCAAACTGCACGATTGACTCGCAGGGGTTAGAAGTTCGTATGTCACGATGTACTCTCACACTATACCGCCCGATGCTCTGATGCGACCTGAGTGCTCACACTGTGCCTCCATAACATGAAGGTTATAACAGAAAATCTGTCGCTCGCTCTCTCTGTCTTTCACTCACACAGACACGCACACCACCACCATCAACTTTGCTAAATTGCTAATGAAAAACATTGATCAGGCAGCTGTGATTGAGCAGCAATGTAAATCCAACTGTTTTCACGGTTGTTGTGGTCGTGATAATTTTGTGATGCCACATCGAAAAGGCTCGGATGAGCTTTCCAAAGTTCTACAAGTTGTGCCTCCATGGCTTGTGTCCAGATCACACGCTGCACAGCCGTGCTGCTCCGTCTTTTTCACCGACGTTTACGTGTTTGCGCGTGAGCAGTGTGAGCGGCTGCGGTGACACCCTCACGAGCGATTGATGATCGGGAGCTGGTCGTGAGGTGTTAATCGCTTCTCGTTACCCCACGTATACTACACGACGCACGATGAAGGCCAAAATCGGTCTGATCACCAAATCGGTCGCACGACTCAGAAATCGTCTCAAAATTGGCCAAAAATCGCACAGTGTGAGCCCAGCATTAGAGCAGCAATGTTTGTTCGCTCAGAGAAAGAAAAATAGGCTGCAAAAGCACAGGGAGGAATGGGAAAAGGAAAACACCTGGCTGGAAAAAGTTAATATGGGCATGTGCAGTGAATATCAGCGCTATGTGGCCAGAAGTGTGATAATATAACTTATTTTGAATGTGTGAATGTGTGTGTGAATGGGTGGATGACTGGATATGTAAAGCGCTTTGGGGTCCCTAGGGACTAGTAAAGCGCTATATAAATACAGGCCATTTACCATATTTTGTGTAATAAACAACTGCAAGGATAGATGATTACAACAAATAGATCACTAATACATAAAAGTAATACATAGATGAATAATGATGGTGAGTTAAGATGCGTAATCATGGGAACAAGCGGGTTTACAAACAGGAGCAGCTGATTAGCATTAGAAAAGCTGAAATAATACCTCAACTGAAGCCAATTGTACTAAATGCACTATATGTGCACAGTTACAAGAATATTTTTCTTTCTATTGTTTTCTATTAATTTATATAATTTTAAGTTAAGCAGGACAGAGTTCTTTTAAAGAAAGATTTACTTATATTCTCAAAAGTTAAGCATGACAGGCTTCTGTTTAAGAAAGAGACCTGTTTTACTGTGTTAATGTTTTCATTTTGAGCTAAAAATAAATGGCTAAAGGATCATTTGTTTCCCATGTGTTCATATCACAAAGAATATGCATCTGCTTAAATCAACTTCAAGTCAAATGGTTAAAAAAATAATTTCACACACAAAAAAAGAGCTACCACACTGGGAAGGGTGAAGACAACTGGGTTGCCCGGCCCTGGCCACGAGGTGTCCCTTATTTATTTTTCAGGGAGTTGGCAACCCTAATTTTAGGCCATATCGCCCAGCCCTACCTCCAAGACATCACTTTGACCGTAAATCTGAAACTGCAAAGACCGCACACACATTCTGTAAAGGATGCCTTCATCTGCCTCATTTGCAAATGTTACAGCAAGTTCAAAAGTTTGTTTTTAGTTAAATTTCTTAGTTTACAGTTGAAGTAACTAATATATTTTTCTTCTTCTTTTATTTTTTTCAACCTTCTAGCTCTTATGGAGAAGCCCAGTTTTCCACATGTTGCAAGTCTCTAGTCGGATGCTGATGTTGGATGTGTGGAGCAGTGTGGCTGTTAACTGCAGATCATGGTTTTAAATGCAGAGAAGAATTTGATTGTAAGGTACACGAGGTTAAGGGTCTCCATGCTGTTCTGACTCTCTTTGAAGAGACATAATGTGTAACTCATGTAAAATTGTTTGAAAAGGAAAAGGCAAATGTGTTACTAGAAAGCTACAGAGGCTGCAAAGGTTGAATTTCATATCACCACCACAGCACTTGGTTTGATTGGTTTGGTTATCCTACAGAGAAAGAGGAACTTGAAGATATTTGTAGCTTATTTTAGGTTTTAGAAATGTGCTAGATAGGATGTAGAAGTATAGTAGAGACACTGACACTGCCCTGGATGTAATATAGGCCTAAACGTGACATAAACTTAGGAGTAAACTTGTAAGAGACCCTCCCCACCTTGAGCTGTGAAAACAGGACAAAGAGAAGCTAAAGCTGAGTGGAAATTCCCCAGGGGATACCTGGGTGGGGATCTAAATGTTTGTAACTGGATAACTTTGGCTTGAAAGGGAGATGGACTTTTATGACCCACAGGAAGTCACGTACACACAGGTACATAAACATATATACACATGCACTTACACACAGGTACGCAGGCACTCGCGTGCTCGCACGCACACAAACATACAAACACAGTGTTTAGTTTTATGGCACATCGTATAGAATGGGGGTCACTTCTATAAAACTGTGTGTAACAGACAACGAAGTTGAGATCTGCAGAGTAATTCTGGGGTTCCTGTACATCTCCCTTTCCATAAGCTGTATTAATAAGTGTGGATGAATAAAAGTGTTGTGAATTGACTACTGAGTCCCGGTGTTGTCTCTGGAGGCCTGAGGAATCCAAGAACCAGGGTGAAACTGTTCAGAGGTAACAACCTGCAACCTCTGAGGCTTTTTAAGAACACATTTGCTTGTTCTAATTGATGTGTGGTTTTCTGTGTAATGATGTCATCTTGTTTTCTTTGTTGTCCTGAGGTTTTAATCCTGTTTGATGTTTATTACGAGGTTTGGAGCAGTAGCTTCTAACTGCAATTTAACACTTCATTATAGAATTATTAAAATAAATTGTTGCATTGTTTCCCAGATATCTGGTGAACTTGGGTGTTTACACAAAAGCTGAATTCTTTACAAAGGACCTGTTACAAAGAATTAGAGAATTGCAAATTGTCTCTGTTTATTGCAAGAAATCAAATCAAACAAAATATTGTAACTGTTCTAAATAGAAGCAGCTTATAGTAAATGGCTATAGTAAATGGCTTTTTGTATTTCTTAAAAATAATTATACTTCTTTATTGAACGCCACCATAAGAAGTCACACACAATTTCTGGTGATGTCAATAAGAAATATAACTGCATCTTTAAATGTTCCATAATTATGATGAACCACATTTTTGGTACAGTGACCACAAATCAAAATGAGACACAAACAGTTTCAGTCCACTGTTTGGCTTCTTCAGAGGGGAAAGGCCCCAAACCAAAAATTGCAGTCTCTTTGCAGGTGATCCCACCTCTTGTTGATAGAAATCAGCTGCAGCAGCACCAGTGGGCAGAAGAACCTTAGGAATTTTTACAGGCACCCCCTTTAGTCAGTTCATTTGGTATTCCATTTCCTGCAGGACACGAACGATTGTTTAAAGGGGCTACAACTGCATGAGTTAAAATTTACTTACAATTTACTAAATCTAAAAAAAATTTCACTGGTGGTTTTGTTTTATTCACCAAAAATAAGATAACATGCCAAAGACCACCGTGTAAAAAAACTGTAGAAATGTAGAAATCACATGTCCTAACTAGTTAATCTTTGAGTATTTGCTACCTCGCTTTCGACGGTCTCATCAATAAAATATGAATCATAGAAAAGACATGATAGATGAAATAATATGATATTAAGAACAAAATGTATTGTCCCTTGATAATCCTATTTAATCTGATCAGCATTTAGCATTTGTCAAGGAAGTTGCTGATGAATGTAAACCTTGAGTAAAAGGACCTCTAGTGGTCAATCCCTGTACAGGTAAACGCTGCATTTGTGTTAATGACCAGTAAGAGCTTTAAATTTGTTTTTAAAACCAGAGCGACCCATAAAAATAGATCCAAGACTTAAAAATAAAGTATAAAATAAACTAATCAGGAAAAAAAGGAGAAGACTAAAACACTGGCTTCCAATCACCAATATCACTTAAGTGCGCACAGTGCCACGGCCACTCAGCACAGTCACATTTGAAACAACAATAATCTGTTAAAAGCTACATAAATTATAACCCACTAAGTTTTAGCACTTACCCTGGTATAGAAAATGAAACAAACACACACCATTATTTATTGATTTATTTTTTTTATTAAGTAATGTTTTTTCAGTTGAAGCCATTTAAAGTCTATTTAATAATGCTGTGTTAGAACAGGCACTTTAAAGCTCTTTGTACTGTAAGCTTAAAACCCCACAGTATTAGAGAGAAAACCCCAGCAATCAAACGATCCCCTATGAGCAAGCACTAAGGCGACGGTGGGAAGGAAAAACTCCCTTTTAATAGGAAGAAATCTTCAGCAGAACCAGACTCAGGGAGGGGCAGCCTTCTGCTGTGACTGGCTGGGGGCATAATTGTGATGTAATTTTATGCTAAGGATACTGAATTTCATGTTTGTTTGTTAGAATTAGTGAATTAACATGATGACTATTATAAGTAAAACTAAAAGTGCAAGTGCACCAATTACTGAAGTCATCCAAGAAATTATATCTAACCATCTTCTGATTGTAGGAATCAGGCCTGAATTAGCTCCATGGGGAAACCTACGTTGAATAATTGCTGAAAAATGATTGAACAATGAGGTAAATGGTGCTCCACAAATATTAAGGATGTGCCTGGTGACAAAAATGACTCCTTGGTAGAGCAGGGCGATATGGCCAAAAATATTTATCACGATATATATTTGAAAATTTGCGATAACGATATAACCGACGATATAATTGATGTGAGACAAAATACAACTCCACAACATTACTAGCGCAAAAAGACAACCTTCCATTTATTTTCACTTAAACAAGAAGCTGGTTTTTATGTACATTAAAGCTTTATAAAAATGTAACAGTGCAAATGCAAATTCCTTGCTGAAAGTTTAACCAAAAGGCATTTCCAGTAGAAATGGGCTGACATATCCTGAGCATAACCATGTATAATATCCACTGAAGTTAAAAAGAGGTGCTTTGCAACATTAAACTGCAGTGTGCAGTACGCATTTTTCGGACCATAAGGTGCACCGGATTATAAGGCACATTAAGCGAAACAAAGCAGTCAGATAAATCAAACTTTATTAAACTCATTCTTCTTGCTTCCTCCACTTCTGTACCATTGATTCATTAATGTTGAATTCTCTGGCAGCTGCTCTATTCCCATGTTGTTGCAGTATACTAATGACTAACCTTGTATTGTGGATGGATTATCTCAGTTGTTCTCCTGACTGAAGTTTGGTCCGTTTACAGCATCCTGCCATGCGATTGCATTTGTCTCTAACCATGAAGAACCTTCACGTTAACTTTTATAAGTGGAAAAGTGTTAGTGTTCGTCCTCCAGCTTCACTGTTTATGTTATGCTAACATAGCTGTGTCGCTAGCGATCACGTAGCACCTCATTATATACCAGCTAGCCAAACTTCAGTAACCCTACAAACGTCACTGCTGTTTAGTTTCCTGTCTTCATTTATGTTGGACGTGATAGCAGAGCTGTACGTTTGAATTTTTTCAGAAATCTCTTAGTCAGAACATGCAATATCATGCTTAGGTAACTAGCGAAACTAGCGAGCTAACTTCCGCTAGCTTCCTGCTAACTTCTAACTCCGTTAAATGTAATACATTTTGTTTTCATGGATGCCTGGAAGTTAAACTTCATAGTTACACCTGGTAAAGCAGCAATGCTGATCGTTTTATTAAAGATGAAAGAATTTAGACAGTTTTTAACTCTTAGTGATGCTGCAGTGTTGTTTGACCTGAAGTATACGGAGTTTAGGACCCAGATTACTCCCAGATTTAAGAGCATCTTAGAACGGCCGCTTGCATGTTCTGCAAAAAAATGTGCTTTGTTGTGTATCTGACGGACAAACACCAAACCAGTTCCACATCACGGAAGTTGCACCATTTTTACAAACCAATTCTGGTTCATCTGTTTCACTCAACAATCGGCCATGTGCGTATGAAAACAAAGGCACTGCGCATGCGCGTTTTACTCATATTCTATCGCGATATTTCATTTTCCTATCGTTGCCTAACATTATACCGGTATTACCGTGAACGGTATAATATGGCCCAGCCCTACTCCTTGGCCCGCAAGCACAACTGGAGCTGTAATAAGGGAATTAAAACCTGGAAGATTTCTGTGAAATCTAGAAACAGCAGAGTCTCTGCCCTCTCTTTGAAGAGTTCCTTGGACAATATTTGGTTCATTCTCTTCAGATCTGTTATCTGAAGCCGCAGGGAGACCAACATTGAATAAATCAATGCTGTAACTCTCACTGGTGGGAGAATCTTCATGTCCAAAGTTGTTTATAGAAACAGTGGTTTTAGGAACCTTAGCTGTTTCAGAGGTCTCACTAGTGGGTGTGGTAACTGAGGTAAATGGTGCTCGACCAATATTAAGCAGGTGCCTAGAGATAAAAGCTTCTCTAAGGCCCACAGGCACATCTGGAACTCTACAAGAGGAATAGAGATTTGGAATAATTGAGGTAAATGGTGCTCGACCAATATTAAGGAGGTGCCTGGTGATGAAATCTTCTCTAAGGCCCACAGGCACATCTGGAACTCTACAAGAGGAATAGAGATTTGGAGCATTTGTTTGAAGTCTGGAAGAAATGGTTTCTTCTTCCTTTGTTTGAAGACTGCCTGGGACAACATTTTGTTCATTATCTTCGGGTCCGTTATCTGAAGGTTCAGGAAGAATGGCATTTAATAAATCAGTGTTGTAACTCTCGCTGGCTGAAGACTTTTCATCTTCAGCGTTGTTCATATTAACACTGGTTGTAGGAATCTTAGTTGTTTCACTGGAGGGTGACTGACTGTTCGTATTCAAAGTTGTTTACAGAAACACTCGGTGAAGGAACCTCAGTTGTTTCAGAGGTGGGTGACTTTTCCGTTTCACTAGTGGGTGAGGTAAATGGAGCTCGACCAATATTAAAAATGTGCCTGGTGACAAAAATGACTCCTCGCCCAACCGACTCAACTGGAGCTGTAATAATGGAAGACAGAGCTGAAAGATTTGTTTGAACTCTGGAAAAAAAGTTTCTTTCTCCTCTCTTTGAAAACTTCCTTGGTCAGCGTTTTGTTCATTCTCTTCAGATTTGTTCATATCTGAAGGTTTGGGGAGGACGCCATTGAATAAATCAGTGCTGTAATTCTCACTGGTGGGAGACTCTTCATGTTCAAAGTTGTTTATACTGGTTTTAGGAGCCTCATCTATTTCAGAGGTGGTTGCCTGTTCATTTTCATAGGCGTTTACAGAAACACTGGTTTTAGGAACCTCAGACTGTTCATCTCTAGAAATAGATATCGGTAAGAAGAACCCATCAGACTCTAAATAATATCTGTCAAGCTCCTCAAAGCCATCTCTGTCTGAAGAATTTTTATGACTGAACACTGAGCGCCACATATTTGCAGACGACTATCGATTCAGCGTTAAAACACTAGGTGCAGTAAAGTAGAGTGCCTTACCTTGGGGGTATTTATGAGCTCGCGTTCTAAGATGAGTATTTATGAGCTCGCGTTGTAATGTGATGTCACGGCACACGTGCCGTGACGTCACAGTACACTTACTCTTTGAAATTCATTCGGTCACAAAACGTTTTGAACCTCCACCTCCCTGAACGTTAGTATCAACCATTAAGCTAACCTTAATATTAACCTGCTGTTATCGAGGAATTGCGACCCAGACAGGAAAAAACCCGGGGTGCATCCGCCCTTCGGATACGGCCCTGCTGTCTCACCGGCGGGCACCAGTGGGCCTGCGACGATTAACAAACAACACACTCTCCTTTTGTTATTATTTACTTTTTGTTTTCAAGTTTTACGGCTTGCTCTCACATAGAAAGCTCCTGACTGAACAGCAGCGCTTGTCTAAAGAACAATGCTGTTAACGTGGAGTGAAATTATACTGGTCGAAGGTATTAAAGGGAACTTCTTGGTGTTTTTATTTACAAATGTTAGATTGTGGGAAGCCGAGTTAGCTTAAAGCACATTGACTATTAGGATATTAGCTAAATAAATAACGGTGGCTTGTATTTTTTGTATATATTTATATGGTGCTGTAACCAGTGAGTGTGCCAAAGCACTCACAGGCGGCGGTCCTTACGCAGCAGTTGCCCCCAGCTGCTGTCAGAGCAGGAGATGTTTACACCTACGCGTCCAAACTGCAAATTAATTGCGCATGAGCGAAGCCGCTGCTCCTGCACTGACTATAACGCAGGTCGGGAGAAGCGGTAGTTGTACATTGCTTTGTTTAAAATGAATCAATGCACTAAAATACACCATTCCAATCATCTGTTCAACCTGAGCCTGTCGCTGGGGAAAGTTCCACAGCTGTGGAAGACCTCCTGTGTGGTACTGGTACCAAAGACCTCCCATCCCAAGGACCTCAGCAGCTTCAGGTAGGTAGCCCTGACATCACATCTGATGAAGACCCTCCAGAGGCTGCTTCTAAGCCATCTGCACCCCCTGGTGAGGTCTTCATTGGATCCGCTGCAGTTTGCTTACCAGCCTGGCATTGGGGTGGAGGACGCCATCATCTACCTCCTGCACCGAGCTCTGACTTACCTGGAGAAGTCAGTCCTCTACTCCCTCGACTGCAGACGGTTCCAACACCATCATTAAGTTTGCAGATGACACCACGGTGATTGGCCTCATCAGTGACAACGATGAGGCCGCCTACAGGGAGGAAGTGGATCGTCTGGCTGAGTGGTGCGACAGAAACAACCTGCTGCTTAACACCGAGAAGACCAAGGAGCTCATCGTGGACTACAGGAGGAATGCTGACCCACATCCACATTAAGGGGACAGCTTGGAGCGTGTGAGCAGCTTCAAGTTCCTGGGAGTCCACATCTCCGAGGATCTCACCTGGACGACCAACTGCTCCAAGCTGGTCAAGAAGGCTCACCAGTGCCTCTTCTTCTTGAGGACTCTGAGGAAGAACCACCTGTCATCAGACATCCTGGTGAACTTCTATCGAGCATCCTGACCAACTGTATAACAGTCTGGTACGGGAACTGCTCTGCCTCGGACCAGAAGGCGTTGCAGACATCGCCGGAGCACCACTTCCTGCACTACAGCACCCCCGACACTAACTAAACCAGATTTCAAGTTCATAACGTATCAAAGCAGTTGCCATTTGGTGGCAACTCCTTTATTGAAGGAAGAAGGGACATGTCAGTCTTATGTTTAATGAGCAAGTAATGTCAGGAGTGGGATTTGAACTCATTGTGAGCTCATTGTGAAACCTAGCCCCAACCTATCATGTGATTTCCTGAGGTCAAATGGCCCAAGATGTGAGTGGGCGTTACGGCTTCTGGGAAGGTATCTCAACACTGGATTATAGATGTCAGACAGTTGGTGCCCTATGCCACCACCTCTGTTCAAAGATGGTCATTCACAGTGGACATAGATGTAACGGAGCAGTCTGTATCTGCAGTGAATTTGGCTGTGTGGAAAAATTGATTTCGCAAAACATTAGGACTCCGGTAGACGCATGAGAGAGAGGTACTTGAGGTCAATATCTTGCACAAGGATATTTGGCATGTAGATTAAAGCATCCCATCACCAACCTGGTAGGTGACCTGCACTACAGCACCCCCGACACTAACTAAATCAGATTTCAAGTTCATAACTTATCAAAGCAGTTGCCATTTGGTGGCAACTCCTTTATTGACAGAAGACATGACATATCATGTCAATCTTACGGTTAATGAGCAAAGAATGTCAGGAGTGGGATTTGAACCCACGCCTCTAGGAGAGACTGCGACCTGAACGCAGCGCCTTAGACCGCTCGGCCATCCTGACACATTTGCACTTGTTGATCCACATGACAGGCTAGCAGATCAAGACACCTTTACAACTGATCAGATTGGCAGACTATTACACCTCTTCTTTACCAACACATATTCAGCTGAGATTCAAGAAGTCACTTTGATGAGTGGTGAGACTTTTCTTCAACTATCTGATAAATGAACGTGACCAAGTTGCAGTACAGAAAGGAACTGACTTCTACTTCACATCTAAAGCACATTTGTGAGATTTGAGGTTTAGAGCTATGTATTTTTGCAGGCTGAGATCCAGTTGGTGAAGGAACTTGTAATGGATGTCTGTGAAGGTTCTGTCATCCAGGTCATTGTAGTCTAAGGAGCTTGGAAACTTCTTTAAACTTCTTTAAGTTGCTTGAAGACGTTTCACCTCTCATCCGAGAAATTTCTTCAGTTCTAGGGTCAAATGGTGGAGTGTCCCAGATTTAAGGCCTGTGGGAGTGTCTGCCCAAGAGGGACTATGGACCCTCTAATGATCCTCTCCCTAATGACACGAGCCAAAGTGTGAAAACGGGTGTAGGTCACAAGCAACCAAGGATTCGGGTGAGCTCATTGTGAAACCTAGCCCCAACCTATCATGTGATTTCCTGAGGTCAAATGGCCCAGGATGTGAGTGGGCGTTAAGGCTTCTGGGAAGGTATCTCAACACTGGATTATAGACGTCACACAGTTGGTGCCCTATGTCACCACCTCTGTTCAAAGATGGTCATTCACAGTGGACATAGATGTAACGGAGCAGTCTGTATCTGCAGTGAATTTGGCTGTGTGGAACAATTGATTTTGCAAAACATTCGGACTCCGGTAGACGCATGAGAGAGGTACTTGAGGTCAGTATCTTGCACAAGGATATTTGGCATGTAGATTAAAGCATTCCCATCACCAACCTGGTAGGTGACCTGCACTACAGAAACCCTGACACTAACTAAATCAGATTTCAAGTTCATAACTTATCAAAGCAGTTGCCATTTGGTGGCAACTCCTTTATTGACAGAAGACATGACATATCATGTCAGTCTTACGGTTAATGAGCAAGGAATGTCAGGAGTGGGATTTGAACCCACGCCTCCAGGAGAGACTGCGACCTGAACGCAGCGCCTTAGACCGCTCGGCCATCCTGACACATTTGCACTTGTTGATACAGAATCCACATGACAGGCTAGCAGATCAAGACACCTTTACAACTGATCAGATTGGCAGACTATTACACCTCTTCTTTACCAACACATATTCAGCTGAGATTCAAGAAGTCACTTTGATGAGTGGTGAGACTTTTCTTCAACTATCTGATAAATGAACGTGACCAAGTTGCAGTACAGAAAGGAACTGACTTCTACTTCACATCTAAAGCACATTTGTGAGATTTGAGGTTTAGAGCTATGTATTTTTGCAGGCTGAGATCCAGTTGGTGAAGGAACTTGTAATGGATGTCTGTGAAGGTTCTGTCATCCAGGTCATTGTAGTCTAAGGAGCTTGGAAACTTCTTTAAACTTCTTTAAGTTGCTTGAAGACGTTTCACCTCTCATCCGAGAAATTTCTTCAGTTCTAGGGTCAAATGGTGGAGTGTCCCAGATTTAAGGCCTGTGGGAGTGTCTGCCCAAGAGGGACTATGGACCCTCTAATGATCCTCTCCCTAATGACACGAGCCAAAGTGTGAAAACGGGTGTAGGTCACAAGCAACCAAGGATTCGGGTGAGCTCATTGTGAAACCTAGCCCCAACCTATCATGTGATTTCCTGAGGTCAAATGGCCCAGGATGTGAGTGGGCGTTAAGGCTTCTGGGAAGGTATCTCAACACTGGATTATAGACGTCACACAGTTGGTGCCCTATGTCACCACCTCTGTTCAAAGATGGTCATTCACAGTGGACATAGATGTAACGGAGCAGTCTGTATCTGCAGTGAATTTGGCTGTGTGGAACAATTGATTTTGCAAAACATTCGGACTCCGGTAGACGCATGAGAGAGGTACTTGAGGTCAGTATCTTGCACAAGGATATTTGACATGTAGATTAAAGCATTCCCATCACCAACCTGGTAGGTGACCTGCACTACAGAAACCCTGACACTAACTAAACCAGATTTCAAGTTCATAACTTATCAAAGCAGTTGCCATTTGGTGGCAACTCCTTTATTGACAGAAGACATGACATGTCAGTCTTACGGTTAATGAGCAAGGAATGTCAGGAGTGGGATTTGAACCCACGCCTCCAGGAGAGACTGCGACCTGAACGCAGCGCCTTAGACCGCTCGGCCATCCTGACACATTTGCACTTGTTGATACAGAATCCACATGACAAGCTAGCAGATCAAGACACCTTTACAACTGATCAGATTGGCAGACTATTACACCTCTTCTTTACCAACACATATTCAGCTGAGATTCAAGAAGTCACTTTGATGAGTGGTGAGACTTTTCTTCAACTATCTGATAAATGAACGTGACCAAGTTGCAGTACAGAAAGGAACTGACTTCTACTTCACATCTAAAGCACATTTGTGAGATTTGAGGTTTAGAGCTATGTATTTTTGCAGGCTGAGATCCAGTTGGTGAAGGAACTTGTAATGGATGTCTGTGAAGGTTCTGTCATCCAGGTCATTGTAGTCTAAGGAGCTTGGAAACTTCTTTAAACTTCTTTAAGTTGCTTGAAGACGTTTCACCTCTCATCCGAGAAATTTCTTCAGTTCTAGGGTCAAATGGTGGAGTGTCCCAGATTTAAGGCCTGTGGGAGTGTCTGCCCAAGAGGGACTATGGACCCTCTAATGATCCTCTCCCTAATGACACGAGCCAAAGTGTGAAAACGGGTGTAGGTCACAAGCAACCAAGGATTCGGGTGAGCTCATTGTGAAACCTAGCCCCAACCTATCATGTGATTTCCTGAGGTCAAATGGCCCAGGATGTGAGTGGGCGTTAAGGCTTCTGGGAAGGTATCTCAACACTGGATTATAGATGTCAGACAGTTGGTGCCCTATGCCACCACCTCTGTTCAAAGATGGTCATTCACAGTGGACATAGATGTAACGGAGCAGTCTGTATCTGCAGTGAATTTGGCTGTGTGGAACAATTGATTTTGCAAAACATTCGAACTCGGGTAGACGCATGAGAGAGAGGTACTTGAGGTCAGTATCTTGCACAAGGATATTTGGCATGTAGATTAAAGCATCCCATCACCAACCTGGTAGGTGACCTGCACTACAGAAACCCTGACACTAACTAAATCAGATTTCAAGTTCATAACTTATCAAAGCAGTTGCCATTTGGTGGCAACTCCTTTATTGACAGAAGACATGACATATCATGTCAGTCTTACGGTTAATGAGCAAGGAATGTCAGGAGTGGGATTTGAACCCACGCCTCCAGGAGAGACTGCAACCTGAACGCAGCGCCTTAGACCGCTCGGCCATCCTGACACATTTGCACTTGTTGATACAGAATCCACATGACAGGCTAGCAGATCAAGACACCTTTACAACTGATCAGATTGGCAGACTATTACACCTCTTCTTTACCAACACATATTCAGCTGAGATTCAAGAAGTCACTTTGATGAGTGGTGAGACTTTTCTTCAACTATCTGATAAATGAACGTGACCAAGTTGCAGTACAGAAAGGAACTGACTTCTACTTCACATCTAAAGCACATTTGTGAGATTTGAGGTTTAGAGCTATGTATTTTTGCAGGCTGAGATCCAGTTGGTGAAGGAACTTGTAATGGATGTCTGTGAAGGTTCTGTCATCCAGGTCATTGTAGTCTAAGGAGCTTGGAAACTTCTTTAAACTTCTTTAAGTTGCTTGAAGACGTTTCACCTCTCATCCGAGAAATTTCTTCAGTTCTAGGGTCAAATGGTGGAGTGTCCCAGATTTAAGGCCTGTGGGAGTGTCTGCCCAAGAGGGACTATGGACCCTCTAATGATCCTCTCCCTAATGACACGAGCCAAAGTGTGAAAACGGGTGTAGGTCACAAGCAACCAAGGATTCGGGTGAGCTCATTGTGAAACCTAGCCCCAACCTATCATGTGATTTCCTGAGGTCAAATGGCCCAGGATGTGAGTGGGCGTTAAGGCTTCTGGGAAGGTATCTCAACACTGGATTATAGACGTCACACAGTTGGTGCCCTATGTCACCACCTCTGTTCAAAGATGGTCATTCACAGTGGACATAGATGTAACGGAGCAGTCTGTATCTGCAGTGAATTTGGCTGTGTGGAACAATTGATTTTGCAAAACATTCGGACTCCGGTAGACGCATGAGAGAGGTACTTGAGGTCAGTATCTTGCACAAGGATATTTGGCATGTAGATTAAAGCATTCCCATCACCAACCTGGTAGGTGACCTGCACTACAGAAACCCTGACACTAACTAAACCAGATTTCAAGTTCATAACTTATCAAAGCAGTTGCCATTTGGTGGCAACTCCTTTATTGACAGAAGACATGACATGTCAGTCTTACGGTTAATGAGCAAGGAATGTCAGGAGTGGGATTTGAACCCACGCCTCCAGGAGAGACTGCAACCTGAACGCAGCGCCTTAGACCGCTCGGCCATCCTGACACATTTGCACTTGTTGATACAGAATCCACATGACAGGCTAGCAGATCAAGACACCTTTACAACTGATCAGATTGGCAGACTATTACACCTCTTCTTTACCAACACATATTCAGCTGAGATTCAAGAAGTCACTTTGATGAGTGGTGAGACTTTTCTTCAACTATCTGATAAATGAATGTGACCAAGTTGCAGTACAGAAAGGAACTGACTTCTACTTCACATCTAAAGCACATTTGTGAGATTTGAGGTTTAGAGCTATGTATTTTTGCAGGCTGAGATCCAGTTGGTGAAGGAACTTGTAATGGATGTCTGTGAAGGTTCTGTCATCCAGGTCATTGTAGTCTAAGGAGCTTGGAAACTTCTTTAAACTTCTTTAAGTTGCTTGAAGACGTTTCACCTCTCATCCGAGAAATTTCTTCAGTTCTAGGGTCAAATGGTGGAGTGTCCCAGATTTAAGGCCTGTGGGAGTGTCTGCCCAAGAGGGACTATGGACCCTCTAATGATCCTCTCCCTAATGACACGAGCCAAAGTGTGAAAACGGGTGTAGGTCACAAGCAACCAAGGATTCGGGTGAGCTCATTGTGAAACCTAGCCCCAACCTATCATGTGATTTCCTGAGGTCAAATGGCCCAGGATGTGAGTGGGCGTTAAGGCTTCTGGGAAGGTATCTCAACACTGGATTATAGACGTCACACAGTTGGTGCCCTATGTCACCACCTCTGTTCAAAGATGGTCATTCACAGTGGACATAGATGTAACGGAGCAGTCTGTATCTGCAGTGAATTTGGCTGTGTGGAAAAATTGATTTTGCAAAACATTCGGACTCCGGTAGACGCATGAGAGAGAGGTACTTGAGGTCAGTATCTTGCACAAGGATATTTGGCATGTAGATTAAAGCATCCCATCACCAACCTGGTAGGTGACCTGCACTACAGCACCCCCGACACTAACTAAATCAGATTTCAAGTTCATAACTTATCAAAGCAGTTGCCATTTGGTGGCAACTCCTTTATTGACAGAAGACATGACATATCATGTCAATCTTACGGTTAATGAGCAAAGAATGTCAGGAGTGGGATTTGAACCCACGCCTCTAGGAGAGACTGCGACCTGAACGCAGCGCCTTAGACCGCTCGGCCATCCTGACACATTTGCACTTGTTGATACAGAATCCACATGACAGGCTAGCAGATCAAGACACCTTTACAACTGATCAGATTGGCAGACTATTACACCTCTTCTTTACCAACACATATTCAGCTGAGATTCAAGAAGTCACTTTGATGAGTGGTGAGACTTTTCTTCAACTATCTGATAAATGAACGTGACCAAGTTGCAGTACAGAAAGGAACTGACTTCTACTTCACATCTAAAGCACATTTGTGAGATTTGAGGTTTAGAGCTATGTATTTTTGCAGGCTGAGATCCAGTTGGTGAAGGAACTTGTAATGGATGTCTGTGAAGGTTCTGTCATCCAGGTCATTGTAGTCTAAGGAGCTTGGAAACTTCTTTAAACTTCTTTAAGTTGCTTGAAGACGTTTCACCTCTCATCCGAGAAATTTCTTCAGTTCTAGGGTCAAATGGTGGAGTGTCTCAGCTTTAAGGCCTGTGGGAGTGTCTGCCCAAGAGGGACTATGGACCCTCTAATGATCCTCTCCCTAATGACACGAGCCAAAGTGTGAAAACGGGTGTAGGTCACAAGCAACCAAGGATTCGGGTGAGCTCATTGTGAAACCTAGTCCCAACCTATCATGTGATTTCCTGAGGTCAAATGGCCCAAGATGTGAGTGGGCGTTACGGCTTCTGGGAAGGTATCTCAACACTGGATTATAGATGTCACACAGTTGGTGCCCTATGCCACCACCTCTGTTCAAAGATGGTCATTCACAGTGGACATAGATGTAACGGAGCAGTCTGTATCTGCAGTGAATTTGGCTGTGTGGAAAAATTGATTTTGCAAAACATTCGGACTCCGGTAGACGCATGAGAGAGAGGTACTTGAGGTCAGTATCTTGCACAAGGATATTTGGCATGTAGATTAAAGCATCCCATCACCAACCTGGTAGGTGACCTGCACTACAGCACCCCCGACACTAACTAAATCAGATTTCAAGTTCATAACTTATCAAAGCAGTTGCCATTTGGTGGCAACTCCTTTATTGACAGAAGACATGACATATCATGTCAATCTTACGGTTAATGAGCAAAGAATGTCAGGAGTGGGATTTGAACCCACGCCTCTAGGAGAGACTGCGACCTGAACGCAGCGCCTTAGACCGCTCGGCCATCCTGACACATTTGCACTTGTTGATACAGAATCCACATGACAGGCTAGCAGATCAAGACACCTTTACAACTGATCAGATTGGCAGACTATTACACCTCTTCTTTACCAACACATATTCAGCTGAGATTCAAGAAGTCACTTTGATGAGTGGTGAGACTTTTCTTCAACTATCTGATAAATGAACGTGACCAAGTTGCAGTACAGAAAGGAACTGACTTCTACTTCACATCTAAAGCACATTTGTGAGATTTGAGGTTTAGAGCTATGTATTTTTGCAGGCTGAGATCCAGTTGGTGAAGGAACTTGTAATGGATGTCTGTGAAGGTTCTGTCATCCAGGTCATTGTAGTCTAAGGAGCTTGGAAACTTCTTTAAACTTCTTTAAGTTGCTTGAAGACGTTTCACCTCTCATCCGAGAAATTTCTTCAGTTCTAGGGTCAAATGGTGGAGTGTCTCAGATTTAAGGCCTGTGGGAGTGTCTGCCCAAGAGGGACTATGGACCCTCTAATGATCCTCTCCCTAATGACACGAGCCAAAGTGTGAAAACGGGTGTAGGTCACAAGCAACCAAGGATTCGGGTGAGCTCATTGTGAAACCTAGCCCCAACCTATCATGTGATTTCCTGAGGTCAAATGGCCCAAGATGTGAGTGGGCGTTACGGCTTCTGGGAAGGTATCTCAACACTGGATTATAGATGTCACACAGTTGGTGCCCTATGCCACCACCTCTGTTCAAAGATGGTCATTCACAGTGGACATAGATGTAACGGAGCAGTCTGTATCTGCAGTGAATTTGGCTGTGTGGAAAAATTGATTTTGCAAAACATTCGGACTCCGGTAGACGCATGAGAGAGAGGTACTTGAGGTCAGTATCTTGCACAAGGATATTTGGCATGTAGATTAAAGCATCCCATCACCAACCTGGTAGGTGACCTGCACTACAGCACCCCCGACACTAACTAAATCAGATTTCAAGTTCATAACTTATCAAAGGAGTTGCCATTTGGTGGCAACTCCTTTATTGACAGAAGACATATCACGTCAATCTTACGGTTAATGAGCAAGGAATGTCAGGAGTGGGATTTGAACCCACGCCTCCAGGAGAGACTGCGACCTGAACGCAGCGCCTTAGACCGCTCGGCCATCCTGACACATTTGCACTTGTTGATACAGAATCCACATGACAGGCTAGCAGATCAAGACACCTTTACAACTGATCAGATTGGCAGACTATTACACCTCTTCTTTACCAACACATATTCAGCTGAGATTCAAGAAGTCACTTTGATGAGTGGTGAGACTTTTCTTCAACTATCTGATAAATGAACGTGACCAAGTTGCAGTACAGAAAGGAACTGACTTCTACTTCACATCTAAAGCACATTTGTGAGATTTGAGGTTTAGAGCTATGTATTTTTGCAGGCTGAGATCCAGTTGGTGAAGGAACTTGTAATGGATGTCTGTGAAGGTTCTGTCATCCAGGTCATTGTAGTCTAAGGAGCTTGGAAACTTCTTTAAACTTCTTTAAGTTGCTTGAAGACGTTTCACCTCTCATCCGAGAAATTTCTTCAGTTCTAGGGTCAAATGGTGGAGTGTCTCAGATTTAAGGCCTGTGGGAGTGTCTGCCCAAGAGGGACTATGGACCCTCTAATGATCCTCTCCCTAATGACACGAGCCAAAGTGTGAAAACGGGTGTAGGTCACAAGCAACCAAGGATTCGGGTGAGCTCATTGTGAAACCTAGCCCCAACCTATCATGTGATTTCCTGAGGTCAAATGGCCCAAGATGTGAGTGGGCGTTACGGCTTCTGGGAAGGTATCTCAACACTGGATTATAGATGTCAGACAGTTGGTGCCCTATGCCACCACCTCTGTTCAAAGATGGTCATTCACAGTGGACATAGATGTAACAGAGCAGTCTGTATCTGCAGTGAATTTGGCTGTGTGGAAAAATTGATTTCGCAAAACATTCGGACTCCGGTAGACGCATGAGAGAGAGGTACTTGAGGTCAATATCTTGCACAAGGATATTTGGCATGTAGATTAAAGCATCCCATCACCAACCTGGTAGGTGACCTGCACTACAGCACCCCCGACACTAACTAAATCAGATTTCAAGTTCATAACTTATCAAAGCAGTTGCCATTTGGTGGCAACTCCTTTATTGACAGAAGACATGACATATCATGTCAATCTTACGGTTAATGAGCAAAGAATGTCAGGAGTGGGATTTGAACCCACGCCTCTAGGAGAGACTGCGACCTGAACGCAGCGCCTTAGACCGCTCGGCCATCCTGACACATTTGCACTTGTTGATACAGAATCCACATGACAGGCTAGCAGATCAAGACACCTTTACAACTGATCAGATTGGCAGACTATTACACCTCTTCTTTACCAACACATATTCAGCTGAGATTCAAGAAGTCACTTTGATGAGTGGTGAGACTTTTCTTCAACTATCTGATAAATGAACGTGACCAAGTTGCAGTACAGAAAGGAACTGACTTCTACTTCACATCTAAAGCACATTTGTGAGATTTGAGGTTTAGAGCTATGTATTTTTGCAGGCTGAGATCCAGTTGGTGAAGGAACTTGTAATGGATGTCTGTGAAGGTTCTGTCATCCAGGTCATTGTAGTCTAAGGAGCTTGGAAACTTCTTTAAACTTCTTTAAGTTGCTTGAAGACGTTTCACCTCTCATCCGAGAAATTTCTTCAGTTCTAGGGTCAAATGGTGGAGTGTCTCAGATTTAAGGCCTGTGGGAGTGTCTGCCCAAGAGGGACTATGGACCCTCTAATGATCCTCTCCCTAATGACACGAGCCAAAGTGTGAAAACGGGTGTAGGTCACAAGCAACCAAGGATTCGGGTGAGCTCATTGTGAAACCTAGCCCCAACCTATCATGTGATTTCCTGAGGTCAAATGGCCCAAGATGTGAGTGGGCGTTACGGCTTCTGGGAAGGTATCTCAACACTGGATTATAGATGTCACACAGTTGGTGCCCTATGCCACCACCTCTGTTCAAAGATGGTCATTCACAGTGGACATAGATGTAACGGAGCAGTCTGTATCTGCAGTGAATTTGGCTGTGTGGAAAAATTGATTTTGCAAAACATTCGGACTCCGGTAGACGCATGAGAGAGAGGTACTTGAGGTCAGTATCTTGCACAAGGATATTTGGCATGTAGATTAAAGCATCCCATCACCAACCTGGTAGGTGACCTGCACTACAGAAACCCTGACACTAACTAAATCAGATTTCAAGTTCATAACTTATCAAAGCAGTTGCCATTTGGTGGCAACTCCTTTATTGACAGAAGACATGACATATCATGTCAATCTTACGGTTAATGAGCAAAGAATATCAGGAGTGGGATTTGAACCCACGCCTCTAGGAGAGACTGCGACCTGAACGCAGCGCCTTAGACCGCTCGGCCATCCTGACACATTTGCACTTGTTGATACAGAATCCACATGACAGGCTAGCAGATCAAGACACCTTTACAACTGATCAGATTGGCAGACTATTACACCTCTTCTTTACCAACACATATTCAGCTGAGATTCAAGAAGTCACTTTGATGAGTGGTGAGACTTTTCTTCAACTATCTGATAAATGAACGTGACCAAGTTGCAGTACAGAAAGGAACTGACTTCTACTTCACATCTAAAGCACATTTGTGAGATTTGAGGTTTAGAGCTATGTATTTTTGCAGGCTGAGATCCAGTTGGTGAAGGAACTTGTAATGGATATCTGTGAAGGTTCTGTCATCCAGGTCATTGTAGTCTAAGGAGCTTGGAAACTTCTTTAAACTTCTTTAAGTTGCTTGAAGACGTTTCACCTCTCATCCGAGAAATTTCTTCAGTTCTAGGGTCAAATGGTGGAGTGTCTCAGATTTAAGGCCTGTGGGAGTGTCTGCCCAAGAGGGACTATGGACCCTCTAATGATCCTCTCCCTAATGACACGAGCCAAAGTGTGAAAACGGGTGTAGGTCACAAGCAACCAAGGATTCGGGTGAGCTCATTGTGAAACCTAGCCCCAACCTATCATGTGATTTCCTGAGGTCAAATGGCCCAAGATGTGAGTGGGCGTTACGGCTTCTGGGAAGGTATCTCAACACTGGATTATAGATGTCAGACAGTTGGTGCCCTATGCCACCACCTCTGTTCAAAGATGGTCATTCACAGTGGACATAGATGTAACGGAGCAGTCTGTATCTGCAGTGAATTTGGCTGTGTGGAAAAATTGATTTCGCAAAACATTCGGACTCCGGTAGACGCATGAGAGAGAGGTACTTGAGGTCAATATCTTGCACAAGGATATTTGGCATGTAGATTAAAGCATCCCATCACCAACCTGGTAGGTGACCTGCACTACAGCACCCCCGACACTAACTAAATCAGATTTCAAGTTCATAACTTATCAAAGCAGTTGCCATTTGGGGTAATTGAGGTAAATGGTGCTCGACCAATATTAAGGAGGTGCCTGGTGATGAAATCTTCTCTAAGACCCACAGGCACATCTGGAACTCTACAAGAGGAATAGAGATTTGGAATAATTGAGGTAAATGGTCGTCGATCAATATTAAGGAGGTGCCTGGAGATAAAAGCTTCTCTAAGGCCCACTGGCACATCTGGAACTCTACAAGAGGAATAGAGATTTGAAACATTTGTTTGAACTCTGGAAGAAATAGTTTCTTCTTCCTTTGTTTGAAGACTGCCTGGGACAACATTTTGTTCATTATCTTCGGGTCCGTTATCTGAAGGTTCAGGAAGAATGGCATTTAATAAATCAGTGTTGTAACTCTCGCTGGCTGAAGACTTTTCATCTTCAGCGTTGTTCATATTAACACTGGTTGTAGGAATCTTAGTTGTTTCACTGGAGGATGACTGTTCGTATTCAAAGTTGTTTACAGAAACACTCGGTGAAGGAACCTCAGTTGTTTCAGAGGTGGGTGACTTTTCCGTTTCACTAGTGGGTGAGGTAAATGGTGCTCGACCAATATTAAAAATGTGCCTGGTGACAAAAATGACTCCTCGCCCAACCGACTCAACTGGAGCTGTAATAATGGAAGACAGAGCTGAAAGATTTGTTTGAACTCTGGAAAAAAAAGTTTCTTTGTCTTCTCTTTGAAAACTTCCTTGGTCAGCGTTTTGTTCATTCTCTTCAGATTTGTTCATATCTGAAGGTTTGGGGAGGACGCCATTGAATAAATCAGTGCTGTAATTCTCACTGGTGGGAGACTCTTCATGTTCAAAGTTGTTTATACTGGTTTTAGGAGCCTCATCTATTTCAGAGGTGGTTGCCTGTTCATTTTCATAGGCATTTACAGAAACACTGGTTTTAGGAACCTCAGACTGTTCATCTCTGGAAATAGATATCGGTAAGAAGAACCCATCAGGCTCTAAATAATATCTGTCAAGCTCCTCAAAGCCATCAGTGTCTGAAGAATTTGTATGACTGAAGACTGAGCGCCATATATTTGCAGACGACTATCGATTCAACGTTAAAACACTAGGTGCAGTAAAGTAGAGTGCCTTACCTTGGGGGTATTTATGAGCTCACGTTCTAAGACTTCAAAGGCATACGGGCCGTGACATCACAAAACGTCTTGAACCTTCACCTCCCTGAACGTTAGTATTAACCATTAAGCTAACCTTAATATTAACCTGCTGTTATCAGGAATGGCAACCCAGACAGGAAAAAACTCGGGGTGCAACCGCACTTGGGATACAGCCCCGCTGTCTCACCGTCGGGCACCGGCGGGCCCGCGACAATTAACAAACAACACACTCTCCTTTTTTTTATTATTTACTTTTTGTTTTCAAGTTTTACGGCTTGCTCTTACATAGAAAGCTCCGGACTGAACAACAGCGCTTGTCTAAAGAGCCATCCTGTTAACGTGGAGTGAAATTATACTAGTCGAAGGTATTAAAGGTAACTTCTTTGTATTTTTATTTACAAATGTAAGATGGTGGGAAGCCGAGTTAGATTAAAGCACATTGGCTACTAGCATATTAGCTAAATAAATAACGGAGGCTTGTATTTTTTGTATATACTTCTATGGTGCTGTAACCAATGACTGTATACAGTCATTGGCTGTAACCCAGTGTTAAGTTACTTGTTTAGCTAAACAAATAACGGAGGACTTAACGGCAGCGACTTTGTCGCTACATCTAGCGAGTTTTCAGACCCCCTTATTGACTTTTTTCTCTAAAAAGCAACAAATCTGGTGACTTTTTCTGGTGTTATTGGAGTCTTATTACGACTTTTTTGACGTGAAAGCACGTATCGCTCTTACAAGCAGCGGGAGCTGCCGTGGGCACCTCGCCCGTGCCAAAGCACTCACAGGCGGCGGTCCTAACGCAGCAGTTGCCCCCAGCTGCTGTCAGAGCAGGTGTTTACACCTACGCGTCCAAACTGCAAATTAATTGCGCATGAGCGAAGCCGCTGCTCCCGCACTGACTATAACGCAGGTCGGGAGAAGCGGTAGTTGTACATTGCTTTGTTTAAAATAAATCAATGCACTAAAATACACCATTCCAATCATCTGTTCAACCTGAGCCTGTCGCTGGGGAAAAATCCACAGCTGTGGAAGACCTCCTGTGTGGTACTGGTACCAAAGACCTCCCATCCTAAGGACCTCAGCAGCTTCAGGTAGGTAGCCCTGACATCACATCTGATGAAAACCCTCCAGAGGCTGCTTCTAAGCCATCTGCACCCCCTGGTGAGGTCTTCATTGGATCCGCTGCAGTTTTCTTACCAGCTTGGCATTGGGGTGGAGGACGCCATCATCTACCTCCTGCACCGAGCTCTGACTTACCTGGAGAAGCCTGGAAGCACTGTAAGGATCATGTTCTTTGATTTCTCCAGTGCTTTCAACACCAGCCAGCCACGACTTCTGAGGGACAAGCTGGAGCTATCGGGAGTGGACCACCACATGTCCCAGTGGATACTGGACTACCTCACAGAACACCCACAGTATGTGAGGACACAGGGCTGTGTCTCTGATACGCTGGTCTGCAGTATGAAGGCCCCACAGGGAACTGTGCTAGCCACTTACAGAAGTTCTCTGACGACTGCCATAGCTGGCCTCATCACAGGTGAGGACGACTCAGAGTACAGACAGTACACTCTGGACTTTGCGGACTGGTGCCAGCAGAACCACCTGCTGATCAATGCCGGGAAAACCAAGGAGTTGGTGGTGGACTTCCGGAGACGCAGACCCACCACACTGACACCGGTGAACATCCAGGGAGTGGACATTGAGATAGTGGACTCTTATAGTGTTAAAAGTCTGCTTGTTTACTGTAGCTGTTTTATACTACGTTACCCATGATGCACCTCGGTATCTGTACTTCCGGTTGGGAACGTGTTCAGCGCAGTTCTGCACAGATGAGAGGGGTGTCGGTGGAGTAACGTATTTACTTGCATTCCCGTGTGAGTTAATACTGTGTGCGTGCTTACCATGTGAGTATTGTAAGATGAGAGTGATGCTTGTTTGACTTTATTTGTGTAATTTGCTACGTAAGAAGCTAGTCCCGTTGCTATCGCTAAGATGCGTTTTTTTGGCCTACTACAGGCAGCCTTGTGTTCAGCCCATATTTCATTCCATATACGACTTACTGTCAAGCATTGTGGTTGTAGGTGGATGTAACTATTTACTATGTTTATTCTCTGAATCGTTGTAATCTGCAGAGGTCTGGTTTGCCAATGTATATACGAGCCAGAAATTCATTTATGGTCTTAGGGTGCCATCTAGTGGCCATGAGGTTATGGCAGATTGTATAACATTACGCTGGAAACCCACAGTACTGTATAAGGGGTACACTGCTATCCATAGTGGTTAATACAAATGTTTGTTCTTTCTGTTTACAGATGACCACACACACCCATATACATACTCACACCCCCTTTACCTGCATGTGAATACTGTGATGCAATTGCCTCCCTACCGTAATGAGGTGGCAGATGACATCAACAGGATGTACAGCGTTGTACATCCTGTTGATGTCATCTGCCACCTCCTTATTAAAGTTATTTGAACTACATCACTGTGGAGTACCATTCCTTCTGACCGAGGAGGACTCAGTTGAAGCGTGATCGGCAATCAGTGCAAACATACATTACATATAGGTACCTGGGTGTTCACCTGAATAATAAACTAGACTGGAGCCACAACACTGATGCTCTCTACAGGAAGGGACAGACCAGACTCTACCTGCTGAGGCGGCTGAGGTCATTTGGAGTCCAGCTAGCGCTTTTAAAGACCTTCTATGACTCTGTGGTGGCATCTGTCATTTTTTACAGTGTTATATGTTGGAGCAGCAGTTTATCGGCAGCTGAGAGGAAGAGGTTGGATAAACTCATTTGGAAGACCAGCTCTGTTCTGGGACCCAGTGCAGTTGGTGGGAGACAGAAGGACTCTGGCCAAAATAACATCTCTGATGGACAGAGTCTCCCACCCCATGCATGTAAATGTTGCTGAACTGCAGAGCTCCTTCAGTGACAGACTGCTACATCCTAGATGCATGAAGGAGCGTTTCCGCAGGTCCTTCCTCCCTGCAGCTGTCAGACTGTACAATCAAAACTGCTCCCAACAAACATAGAGTTTTACATCAGCGCTGTAACTTGCTCTATTTTATCAACCCATTCACACTATAAGCAGGGTTTGCCTCTTATCTGTATTTAATTTTATTTAATTTAATAACGGTACAGTACTCTGTTTTTGGTAACCATTGTCCTTGATGTAAATATGTAAAAATTGTGTATGTTTCTGTTCTGTGTCTTGTGTACTGTTTGTTTGTATGTGTCTTTCTTGCTGCTGTTACACCCAAATTTCCCCTTGTGGGACAATTAAAGGATTATTCTATTCTATTCTATTCTATTCTATTCTATTGCTAACTTAGAAATCGGATGTCCTTGCAGAGCCTTACCTCCATCTTCTACATCCAAAATCGACTGAAGCTGTCTGGTGATGCTTGCTATGTCCATTTTTGATTAATGTAGTTTGTTAACAACGTTAAGTCCGGATAAAGAAATTTAATGTGTGGTTTTAAATATATACTAAATGGTTTTAGGGTGTTTTTACTGACTTTATGTCTCTTCCATGATGTTATTTCTCTCTCCTACAGGGTCCTTTATAATTACATGACCAATTATGCAAATTAGGCGATGACGTCATCTAGCGACTGAGTCCTCCAGCTTCACTGTTTATATTATGCTAACATAGCTGTGTCGCTAGCGATCACATAGCACAGGGGTGTCAAACTCAAATACACAGTGGGCCAAAATTCAAAAATGGAACAAAGTCGCGGGCTAACGTTAATATTTATTTAAAAAAATACTTCCTCCAGATATAAGAATGAATCTTTTCTTATGAACTCAAACACGTTTTGCTGAAAAACTGAATATGGAACAAGCAAAGCTTAATACTAAACAATATATATATTAGCTGTGTAATACCAGTAGGCCAGCTCTGATAGTAATTTGGCATGGCTTCGCGGGCCAAATGTAATTAAGCTGCGGGCCAAATTTGGCCCACGGGCCAGAGTTTGACACCTATGACATAGCACATCATTATATACCAGCTAACCAAACTTCAGTAACCCCACAAACCTCACTGCTGTTTACGTTCCTGTACGACGTTGGGCACTGGAACCAGCAGGAGGCAGACACCTGACATTGGGGTGTCATCCCAGGGTCCTTTTTTTGTATATTTTTTGTGTAACATATCTGACATACATAAGCACGTTAGACTGAAAGATGCAAAATCCTGACAGTCAGAAAATGCTGTTTTATGCTGAAGCACAGATAAGACATTTTTGAAAATCATGGACTTCTTCACAGTTTTCTGAAACTATTTTACAGTGTGTAGGTGTGCCCCCCTTCCCCCATGTGACTGTTTCAGGGACTGAAACAGTGGTGGCTGTTTGGAAGAATCTAAAATATAAAACAGTTTTTTGTTTACTACATAGTTCTATATGTGTTCATTCATAGTTTGATGCCTTAAGTGAGAATCTACAATGTAAATAGCCATGAAAATAAAGAAAAACATTAAATGAGGTGTGGTCAAACTTTTGACTGGTAGTATAGATGTCCACAAACCCTCACACTTCCGTGTTTTATGTAAGAAATATTTAATAAGAATCGAACTTGCAGATTGATTGTCTTTGTTGTGCAATCACAACCACGGACGCTATAGCATTATCCAGGCAGTGGTGCTACATTTAAAGCAAAAACAGATAAATAAAATATAAGTTGTTGTTTTTTTTTGTTGGTATTTCCAGGTTTATTACGTCATGATTTAGTCAAACCAATCAGCGTCTAGTTCTGACCCAAATACGGAAGCAGCACAGACAGCGGCGAAAGTAAAAGTTGACATGCTTTCTTGGGCGTGGAAATGCAGTCCAAAGGCTTTTTATAGACATTAATTATTATAACCACGGGGACGTCACATCTTATTTAATGCTCAAGATGTCTTCCTCTTGGTTTCGCGTTGCACTTCCGCTTTGTTTTGCGGTTTCATCGGTCGCCCTGGCCATCAGCGGACAGATTCCCGGTAAGCGGTGAATGAGTGCGCGAAATAGCGAAATAAAAACCATCTTGTCTCGACAGGATTGCGCACTTTCACGGTAGACTGCGTACTCTTGTTTGTAAATGAGAAGAAAAGTAACGGTCTAATGCTGACTAACAGCGCCCCACCTGGCTCCTCTGTGTTTTTGTGTGTCTTGTGTAACAGCCATGCCGACCCCTCTCCCCGCTGTCATCGGTTTGTGCTCTGTGGCCGGGATGGCATTAATCTTGAAGATAAAGGTTGAAAACCGGACGTTAAGCAGCCTTCTGAGCCAGCATGTAGCGGTGAAGGTTGTAGGCTGGCTGGGCAGGCGGCAGAGAAGGAAACTTGAAGCAGACACACTCAAAGTCAAAGAAGTCCAACAGGAGACTCTGCTGAAGCGCTTGCGTAAAAGCGCAGATACGTATTATGGAAGACAGTACGACTTCAGCTCAATAAAAGGTAAGCAGCGAAGTAGATGGCGTTAGTTTAGCAAGCAGGTAGTGTGAAGACATTTGTGCTTATTCAGTGTTAACGCTTGGGAAGACCGGGGTGACACATTAAAGGAAAAAACTCGTGCCACCAGCTGCCACCAGACCCCAGAGTCCTTAAATAACGGCAACAAATCACAATTTCATATTGATTTGATTCCTATTTTAAACGTGTTGCTTTCCAAATATAATCAAAGCTGCATTTATCTGTTCACAATTTTTATTGTTTTGTGAGCAAGTCAAGCTTTTTTAAAATTTCTTTTTATTTTGTTTTAAACCTGTGTCATCAAATTTATTGTTTTCAATGAACAAATGTCCCCGAGACATTTTCAGCGTACAGGTGACTGAAACAGCATTTCATGCATTGAGTGGAATTTGGCTCGTTTTGTAGACTTAACTCCATGTGCTGATTTGTTATTTAGTTGTGCCAAAGGGTTTCCAAATGAATTCATTTTATGTTATTACAGTAATATTTGTAGGAAATATTGGAGGGAAGAATAATAATACTGTAAGTCAAAATCTGTTTATTTTTCTCATGTTTTTTTCATTTTTTTGTCAGATAATTGACACTGAAAACACATGTAGCCTGTACACCTGTAGCCAGATGCAATCAAATACAACTACCATCATTTATGTTTATATGTGTATTATTAACGTTACATTCATATTTTTTTTAGTATCACTCCTTTCATTCCTGTACTACAACACCTTTAGTATAGATGTAAAAAGTACTACACTATTTCTATGATCATCTGAGATGAAAATTATCCTGACTACCACAGAGTTAAGATGCTTCCTTGTGACTTTCTCTTTCTCTTCCCCTCCACAATTTCATTGCTTCACTTAAATAGTTTTGATATAGAAGCTGCTGCGTGCTGTGTGTCTTGCTGGAGTGTGCATTTACTTGTGTCCATGGTTCACCTGCCTATGCCCTGTGCACATATAGCAGCAGTATCATATAGTCTGTGGATGAGAATGTGGTTTCTGAGAGTACCACCAACTCATTTCTGCTTGTTGTAATGTTGCTGTTTAAACTATTCACAGCAGGCCAGGGTATTAAATGACCCTGAGTATACTGGGAAATGTCCCAGTGTTCCTGATGGGCACGGACAATGCAGCAGGTCCTGAGAATTGCGATGCTGAAATTGGGGACTGTTTGATACTTGTGCTTAAAATAAGCTCAAATGATGAAAGATAAATTAGAGGTGTCAATACAGTTTTGATTTAAATCATGAAATCTGTTTATTTTCTAGATATTAAAGAATTTCAGGCATACCATCCTATTACTACATACACGCACTATCAAGACCTAATCAACCGCATCGCAGCTGGAGAAGAGAAGCTCATCATTGCAGAGAAGCCATTAATTCTGGCCATGACCTCCGGGACATCAGGATCCAGTGCCATGCTGCTCAGCACTAAGGACACCAACACTGAGTTCTTCCTGCAGGTGAAGTCACTGCTTGATGATGATGATGACTGTGTAGCCCATGCGCTGCGCAAGGAAATTTTACTAATAATACTCGCTGTGTGTTTCCATCAGGGAGTGACTGTGTGCTTAGATGCCATGCAGCAGGCATTCCCTGAGACCAAGAGCCTTCAACGCACCACCAAGTTCTTTTACACTCCTACTTTTCGGCAGTCTGAGGCTGGAATTCCCATCGGACCAAACTCCTCGACACCAGCCTCCTCACGCCACATCCTAAACCTGTACACGACTCCAGCACCTGCCTTCAAGGTACAATCAGCAAGCCTAACAAGTGGTCAGCCTTTGTGTGACCGATTCGGTAATAAAATCTTATGTTTCTTCAGGTTCCCGGTGAGAAGGACACGCTCTATTTGCATCTTCTTTTTGCGCTGAAAGATCCTAATGTGGGAACTCTGGAGTCCAACTTCGCCTCCACAGTTTTCTATGCCTTCAGTGCCCTACAGGTACCCAGTTGTTTGTCAGGAATGAGTTACTTTTGTTGTTTTTGTGTTTTTCTTTCTTTTTTATGTGAGTAGAGGCATAAAAACAGGACTTAATGGGAAACCGTAAAGTATGTAAAGTAATTCATCCATTCCATCCTTCAAAGAAAAGCATTAGCAATGTTATTTCTTGTCTATTTTAAGAGACAACGTTTCATTGAGCAGTAGCAGGCTGTTGTTGTCCTTCACATGTGCCTCATTTCGTTCTCACTGGGACATCATTTAGTAAAACAAGATGAAATCTTGAGTCAGGTGTTTAGCTCCCACTGACTGATTAAAACATTTGTGTTAATTGCTTTATGAATAAAGGCTTGGGCAAGTCATTTCTCCCTAATATGCTCTCGATCTCATAGGAGCGTTGGCAGGAACTTGTGGAGGACATTGAACGGGGGAAAATCAGCACTGCTCTGTCTCTGGAGCCCAAAGTGAGGGCCAAGCTTGAAGCGCTAATGAAGCCAGACCCACAGAGAGCTGCCCAGCTCCGGGCCCACTTCCAGGACGGCTTCAGGGGGATTGCCAAGCGCCTGTGGCCTCATCTGAACCTGGTCCTGGCAGTGGACTCAGGCTCCAATCAGATCTACGGTGAAATGTTGAGGGAGAGTTACTGCAAAGGAGTGCCTTTCTACTCGCCCTTCTATGCTGCTACTGAAGGTAAGAGCCTTCATTTACATTTTTAAGCTGTTTAATTAAAAACCGTTGCAGTTGGGCATTTGTAGGGTTTCTATATGTGGATGAGGTCAGCATTTGCTCTCATTATCTGTGCCCCTGCAGGTTTAATTGGGGTGAACCTGTGGCCTCAGGAGTCAGAAAGACGTTACTTGCTGTGCCCTCGCTCAATGTTCTGCGAGTTCCTCCCAGAGAGCAGCCTGGATGAGGAGGCCCCTCACACTCTGCTGATGGAGGAGGTGAAGGAGGGAGAAAACTATGAGCTGCTTGTCACAAATGCTTCAGGACTTTACAGGTTCGATTTCATCTACAAACAAATATAAATAACTGCAGCTGTATGTTTACGTCCTCATGATTGTGATGGGTCACACTGCATTTTAACATGTTCTAAATCTGTTTAAGAATCAAATGGAAGAGTTCATGTTTGATATGTAACACTTTATTAGGTACACTTCACTACTTTTAGGTTGGACATCCTTTTTTCTTAATTCTTCACAGCAAAGATTCAACACGGTACTGGAAACATTCCAGAGAGAATTTGGTCAGTGTTGACATGATGGGAATCTCCCGTTCCACAAATGCTCTATTGGACTGAGACTTCTGTGACTGTGGAGGTCATCTGAGTACAATGAACTCATTGGTCAAGAAACCATTTTGAGACTTGATTGAGCTTTGTGACATGGTGTGGTATCCTACCGGAAGCAACCATCAGAAGATGGGTACACTGTGGTCATAAAGGGATGGACATGGTCAGCATCACTATTCAGTTGGAGGCTGTGGAGTTTAAAAGGATCTTGGTACCAAGGAAACAAAGAAAATATCCCTGACACCATTATGCTACCACCACCATCTGCCTGAACGATTGTTACAACAAGGCTTTCATGTTGTTTATGCCAAATTCTGATCCTCTCTCCAAATGGTGGAGCAAAAAATGAAACTCTAGGCAACTTTTTCCAATCTTGTCCAAATTTGGTGACCCTATGTGAATAATAGCCTCAGTTTCCTGTTCTTCAGAATCAGATTACTTGTGGGAATAAATGTGGATTACAGTTGCTCCAAGTCGGTAACAGTAACAGACTAAACAATACAGTATGTTACAGATTTTACAAATTTAAGAAACAGCACTAATATATACAAATCACTCAATTATAAATATCAAGAATTAACAGAGGTGATTCTAAATAAATATCAAGAATATTGCAGAGTATGAGTGGCAGCTGATGTGGTCTTCTGCTGCTGTACCCATCTGCTTCATAGTTCAATGCACTGTGATTATAGAAATGCTCTTCTTGATAATTTGGTTGCAACAAGTCATTATCTGAGTTTCTGTTGCCTTCCTATAGGCTCAACTCAGTCTGGCCACCCTCCTTTGAGCTCTGACATCAGCAAAGCATTTCTACCAGAGATCTGCCGCTCACTGGATATTTTCTCTTTTCCGTGCCATTCTCTGGAAACCCTAGACATGATTGTGTGGTGAAATCCCAGCAGACACCAACAACCATGCCACATTTAGTCACTTAGATCAACTTTCTGACCCATTTTAACACCTGGTATGAACTTCAGTGGGTTATCTTGACCATGGCTACATCTCTGTGTGCACCAAGTTTCTGAGTGGCTCATTAGATATTTGTGTTAATGAGCAGTTGAACAGGTGTACTTAACAAAGTTGCTAATGAGTGTAAAATCAGATTTGTCCGATGGCTCTGTATGACCATCACTGCAATTAAAATGTGATATTACAACTATAACAAACTCTCATATTTACCTGTATATTTCCCTTGTTACAGATATCGCATCGGAGACATTGTAAAAGTTGTTGGATTTCACAACCAGTGTCCCATCGTGGAGTTTCAGTACAGGTACAGCACTGGACAGCAGTACAGTTTTTCTTATACTGTGTGTGTGTGTGTGTGTGTGTGTGTGTGTGTGTGTGTGTGTGTGTGTGTGTGTGTGTGTGTGTATAAAGCATGACACGATACTTTCTCCTTGCTTCCATGCTCCATTAGACGAGGTCAGATGCTGAATGTTCGAGGAGAGAAAGTGTCAGAAGCGTTGTTCCTCAGTGCTTTGAAGAAGGCCGTCACTCAGTGGCCAGGAGCTCAGCTGGTTGACTACTGCTGTGCTGAGAGCGGCATCCTGGGTAATATTTGTTCTTGTTTATACCCTTAAATCATAGAAGAAAGTTGAATATGATGCGAAAACTATTGAACCCTTTGCAGCATATTTTATTTTATTTATTGTGGCATTGCAGGAGATACAATTGGTGGCTCGGACCCTCACTACCAGGTGTTCTTAGAGCTGAAAGGTGTGAGGAGGCTTACAGAGGAACAACGACATAAGGTAAGAGAAATCCTAATGAAGGTTCACCAACAGGCAGCATGTTTACAGTCTGTCATTAAATCACTCTACCTTGTCTTTTTGTTTGGTGTTTCCTCTCTTGCTTCCCAGCTGGACATTTCTCTCCAGCAGGATTCGGCCGTCTACAAATCCTTCCGTATCAAAGGCAGCATCGGGCCAATGAGAGTGCAGCTGGTGGCAGAGGGAGCGTTTAACAAACTTCGTAAGCAGATGATGGCGTACTCGAGCACCTCACCCAATACGTTCAAAATGCAGCGAGTGCTGCGCAGGAAAGAATATGCTGAATTCCTTCTGGGCAAAACGATTTCCTGAGATCACTTACAGACTGATGATATTGGATGTTTTTTATTTATGACTGACTTAATGAAGTGTGCCTGTGGGAGATGTTAACCACGATGCATTAACTCTGATTTTTAAACAATAAAAATGCACTTTTGACTTTTGACAAAATATCCCCGAAGTCTCATCTGTACAAAACCCCCAATTTAGAAGTTTCCCGAGTATTTCCAGTGGAAATTTTCTGGTGACACCAGCACGAGAAAATCTTTGAGCTGTATTTAAATGTAAGCTTCAGTTGCCATTCCTCAATAAATTTCACTTTACTTTTCTCCAATGTTTTTTTTTTTCTGGGCAGTTAAAGGAAAAGCAAAAGAACATGCTGTTAATATCTTGCATTTTTTAATGGAGTTGCTTAAGCTTTCATTTTATACCATCTGTTACTAAATGTTGCACCATCTAATGATCCCATTTTGTGAAATTACCTGTGATGACTAAAGCAGCATTTGGCAAGATTTAAATCTAGTACGCTACTGTTATGTGGCTGAATTTTGTGTTTTTGGTCCCTTTAGTATTGTTAGACAGCAGTCACAGCATGTCCTGGTGAAGGTAATTATGCTATTTTTAGCTTAGTTAATTATCTGACATCATATGGTTGTTGGTGGAAGTCGTGTTTTTTAGGTGGTTCTCTTTCAGATTGTGCAGATTTGGCCAGCTTCTAGTTTCATCTTAGAGTCAAGTGGATCCATCAGACCAGAAGAGCTGATTACTGGTAAGCATCCTTGGCCTTTAGACTGTAACTGATGATGCTTATGAAATCAAGATAGCCTTCAGTATCTGCCTGCTCGCATTGTTCACCACCTGTACAGCTTATTTCTTCAGTTACATCATAAACAATAGTGCAATAGGAGTGTCAGGACTTTGTTGTTACCACCAGAGGGAGCTAGTCTAATATTTAAGACATGCAGCATAATGCTATCTCCCACAGGTCCAGCATTTAACTGCTTGTCAGCCTTGACTGAAGCAGTGAATTCTTGTTGATAGCTCTGACTGTGAGGGCTCTCGTCTGAATTAATATCATCTTCTTATAAATAATCAAGGTTTTGGAAAAAAGGGGAGCAGACAAAGAAGACGGAGAAAGCGCATATTTATATGTATGTTGACTAGACTAATCCTCACATCCTTATTTGATTCTGTGAGATTTTCCTGTTGCCATCTTTAGCCTCAAAGAAAGTCTGAGTCTGAATAAGCCCCGGTCTGAGCCGACTGCTTCTCTCCTGTAGGTCGATTCGTTCACAAAGTGGGCTAATATTTTTAGAAACGCCCCATTTCAGCAGAGATTTGACATCGTTCTCGCTTTATTTTGGCTTCATAATGCCTCAACTGTATATACAAGTGTTACATTTTGGCTTAAGAAAGCTGGCAAACAGCACTGCATGGAAAAACTTAAAACAATATGGCACTAGTTTGATTTCAGGCCTTTTTCTTAAGTATCCACCTAAAAAAAAAAAAGAAAAAAAAAAGGTTAGTTTGTTTGTATTTCACAGTTGTGTATATGAACAGCATTATTGGGGTGGTTTCACATTAAAATGTATTTCTTGGCAGGTACTTTCATTCTTCCCTTTGCTGTTTATTCATTCCAGATTGCCTTCTATCTCTTCTTGGTTGTTTAGTTAGATGGCTTGTGTCTTCCTCTGCCTGCCGTCCTCATACGCCCAGAGGATTTACAGACACACAAACGCTCAGAGCCCGCGATCACACATCTGTTCTCTCACAAGTTAATTCATTGTAAACAGACAGATTTGAGAAAGGCAGGCTTGACTTCTCAATGGGATGCAGGGGGGAAGTGTGTTGAAGTGAGAGAAGGGATGCTGCGGGATGTGTGAATCGGCCTGGCTGCTGAGTTTATCTGGCATACAATTTAAATCAGGATTAGGGTTGTGGATTTTCATTCAAGTTTAGTAAATTACAGTCAGTTCAATCAGCAGAATATTCAAGGAATTGATTTTCAGATGTTATTATGTGCATAATTAAGGGGCCAAAGTGAATTTTACAAGCACGCCAGCAGTTCCCTTAAAACTGAGAACTATGGGAAATGTAGTTGGGGATAATATTTCACCTGACCCTGTGTGCGTCACTCTGTCACATTAGACCGAGGAGATGATCGTGAGCATGTTTAATGTATTAGCCTCTTTATTAGTGACAAGCAGCGACGGATGAACTACAAGAAGAAGGGACAATGAGATGTCATTAAAAATAGAAAACAGTGAATGGCTGCCAAGGCTTGAATAGGATCCGAGAGAGGAAACAATCCTCTCTTAAAAGCCTCCAAGCTTCTCTTTTACTTTCACTGTCTTTTTTTTTTCTCCACCTTTTTTGTTTCTCCTCCAAATCCAGCTCACCTCTGCTCCCAGCAATTAACATTTAATGTGTTTGTGGTTTTGTTTAATTATCCCCTAAAATACCCACCTTCGGTGGACGTAACAGCTTTCATCTCTTCTCTGAGGTGGCTATTCTCAGAAGTCTGCAGCTGCTTTCAGAAATGTTAGTCAAGATAAAAACAAATGTACTTTTTTTTTTCACTGAGAAGATTAAAAATGCAATTTCTGGTGAGAGGAAACACCCACACTGCTGCTGAATCTGCTAAATCTTTCCAAGATTACCAACCCCCACAAGAAATTTCTATTATATTTCTTTCCTCATCATTTTTGTTTACTTGACTCCCAATCTGCATAGAGACACATTTGATGGATGGAACAGAAAATATGTAGGGAAGATCTCATTCTTTTTATCTTATTTTGCTATATTAGTGGGTATTATCGTGTGTGTTGTACGTCTTTTGAGTCACAAAACAGCCATAATAAAACATTCTTGAGGCCTATTGACTTCTAATTGGAATATGGAGGATTGTAGGATTTATTCTAGGTCTTTCTCTTACTTCTTGACAAAACAAAGCAACTGTAGGTTTTCATTCAGCACCTCATACATATACCAGTGATTTAAAATGTACTGATGAATGTGCTAGTTAAGTAAAAATGCTGAAAACCTCCTTCTAAATTAATAACATACCGATCAAAATACAATAATACAGGCTTATAATATTAGCTGCATGACCCCCCAAATAACCCCTAATATTAGGTTTCACGTTCAACATTTAATATTGATCACATTAATTAATAGCAATGGATCGTCTTTCCCCGATTACTACAATTTTAATGAGATTGATTTTGACAGGATTCTTCGAACACGGAGGGGAGATGATTTATCTTCCCGATGAGAACGTTCACTGTCTAGAGGTATTTCCCCTCGTTGGCTAAGCCGTATTGCTTTCTTGGGTCAAAGTGAGTTAGGTTTGGGGGTTTTGGCATCGCGTTGTCACGAAAAACATCTCCAGGCTTATCCTTTTAATCCGCTCTTAGCGGCTTTTATCCCAGAGTCTTAACTCGCTCATGGATACTCCACAGGGGGTGACAGGGCAAAGGCAACCAGCCTCATTTTTAATAGTCAAGATGGAAATTAACAAAAAAAAAACAAAAACTCTAGGAACGGTGTTTTGAAGCTGTGCCTCCTTTACTCTGCAACTTGGATAAAATAAATAAATTAGAGGACTTTGACAGTCTCCCTTTAGCCAGGCTCCTTTGACAATACAGCACACAGTCCAACAGAATACAAAAGGCTTCGTTAACCGATGTGCAGGTAATCCATCTTTCCTTGCTTTGCAGACATGCCCACAAAAGCCATGTGCTGATAGTACCACTGCTGGGTGTGATGGTGCTGTCAGATGCTCCCAAAGCCTCACCCCTCCCTCTTTCCTCTACCTCTCCCTTTCTTCCCTTACTCTCTTTCTCCCCCTCTCTCTCTCTATACCCCCACCACAGATGAAAACAGGTCCCTACAGAGGATGCCTGTATCTCATTGGCTGATATATCACCGGCGCGGATGGGAGCAGGAGTGAGGGAGAGGGAGAGTAGCGAGGAGGGGAGAACGCTCAAGAAGATGCAACTACTCCCCCACAGCATCCTGACACATCACTGAGCATCACTGAAAAGAGGTGTAGACACATGCTGTTATTTTTCGTCGCACAGATTTGCGGTCCTCTTTTAAATGGAAAGCGCAGCGCACTTGGAGGATAACTTCCTCCACACTGCTGCCGGGATCGGCGCTCCGACTGAAAGGTGCAGACAAGCAACAGCTGGGCTCACTGTTTTGAAGCTCTTTGGATCTCAGAGTCAGTTGCACTTGATCCCTTCTTCAGCTGCTCGTGACCGTGACTCTTAATTTCTCCTTTTCGAGACTGCACCCAAACCTCTGCATTGTTGGAGTGAGCTATTTTAGTCCTCCCAAAGCCACGCTGTTGATTTACTGAGAAGGCATCGCTCGGGGAAGGGTGGCAGCATTTACTGTAAATGTGCATCCCTGCGGCTGGTGCCAGAGAGTCACCCTCAAAGTCTCACGCACCTGCTGAGACTCCCTGGAAGCTACCTGCTGTGCCTTTGGGATGGTGTGACCTCAAGCTAGCAGGTGACCTTCCTAAATCGGGGTCAAGATGCCGGTGATGAAGGGCCTCCTGGCCCCACAGAACACCTTTCTAGACACCATCGCCACACGCTTCGATGGCACACGTAAGTGTCCTGTGAGGCTGAGCTTCTCTGATAAATCCTCACTCAGTGAAAAAAAAAAAAAAACCTGGTAGTTTAGGTTGCTGACTTGGATTTTGCCTCATTTAAATCTATTGTGTGGTCATTTGTCTCCTCTTTTCTTGTCAGTTTTTAAAATACAGCTAATAAACTAAAGTAATGGAAGTTTTGTGGCTGGCATCAAATCAAATACAGACTCCTGTGCTGTGTTTTCACTGTGAGAGACCCGACTGCCTGAATTAAAATTTGTTTCTCTTCATCCTCTGCTTTAAACTTGGGCAGAACTTGGATTCAGCTCTTCTCAGGTCATCACAATCAGTACAAATGTCCTGACTAAAATAGCATCTGCTGCTGGTTCCACTTGAATAAAAAAAAAAGAAAAGAAAAAGTTTTCTTGCACTCAACATCTCACATTTGTTTCACACATTTAGCCTCACAGTAGCCGAGCAGCCATTAGGCAGCACTGCCATTTTTGCTTAGCTCGTGCCTCTTGTTTTGCACCTTGTGCCCCTCTCAGGGGAGGTTGCGGCTCGTTGTAAATAAATGCCACGGGGACGTCTGTGTTTTGTTTGTTTGTCGATTCAGCCTGTCCTCCCTCGCCTGGTTTCAGCAGCCAGATTGAACGGATGGCTCGCTGTGATTCTTAGAGCTCGGTCTCCGTTCCACTTGGGGAAATATAAACACAGTGAAATGGGAGACATTACCGTGTAAGTGATGTGCAGGGTATGCAATTATAGCTTCAATTTGCGAGCCGGGTATTCTAATGAGATATCTCTCAATTTCTTAAAGCACACTTGCACTCACCTCGTCGCGAATTGTTCTTGTATCTGGGCACTAAAGGAGCTGAAAATACAAAAGTGGAGTTTTGTGAGCCGAGAGGATTCGCACTCAGTCTAGAGATGATGTGACTACTGCACAGTTCAGCTGGAGGGCCAGGAGGTCAGACAGGTCCCTGTGTGCCCTTGAGCTAAACATTTCAATGTTGACAGTAATGTTGAGAAACATTCAGTGCTCTTTAGGGTGTTTCAGGGTGTCATAGGACTCTTCCACATTTACTTGTTGTATTTTGGTCGTACAGCCATTAGATCTGGAGCTGAGCCCACTTCTAAAACTTCAGAATAAAATACAAATGACAGTAAACAGGTGACAAATTAAAGGAAAAATATTGTCTTAGTAGGATGGTGGACCACTGAGTGCCCTCAGATCAACCTCATTGTTCATTAGCTTTAATTCTACAAGTCTTACAGTCGCCCTATAGATTTTTCTCATTTAATAGATATTTCCTTACTTGCTGAGAGTACAACAACTTTGTATTGATTTGACACTTCTTTCTAAGTCAGCAGCCACATACAGCTCATTTTGATCTTAAGTGGGCTGGATCAGTGAAACTTCCCTTTCTGTGAGCGTGAAGAAGTTTAGCTACAACTTTAATCCCTGAGATGTATAAAAATAAGAAAAAGAAGTGCAATTTCCACAGCACGTCTCTAATTTACTTTAAAATAGTATGAATAGCCATAGGAAAGGACTTTATCAGTAGCCAGAGCTGTGAAACGTATGAAAATATGGTTAAAAGCCCAAACTTTATGCACTTCACATTTTCCAAAGCCGTTCAGTGAACCAGAATGAAGTCTGTGTTGGGCTGAATCTAATCCCCAGGCCTTATTTATGATCACCCTTCCTCTAAGTGAACCCAAACCACTCAAGAGGATACCTCCCATGGGTTAACTAACCCACCAGATGCCCTTGCTGTTAGTTAAGTGTTCAGGTTTTCCTTTAATTTGTCATTTGTTTATATATACTGTAGTGCCGGTTTTGAGTGTGTAACGTTCATTCAGAATAAAAGATAAATCAATAAAAACATGTAGCCATTAGCGAGACGTGCATCTAAAAAAATTTTTCCCCAACTCATTCTCATCCCTGCCATAAGGCTGTGGCTCCTACAGGAGTGGCAGAGTGCCCACTGCTCAAAATAGCTTCCTTCCTGTTGCCCGGGTGACAGGGTCCTGCCACTTGACATGGATGATGCTCGAACACTTTGGACTCGGAGAAAAAGATGGTCGACTAAAGAGAAAACACTTGAACTTGCTTTCTAATTAAGGACTTGTAAGCAGCTGGTCTCTTGTTCCAGGAAAGAGCATCTTAAAACAAGTGGCATTGTGGGTCGTGCACCTGCAGTCTCTCTTCTGTGTCGCCCCCAACTGCCGTCGGTCTGGTGCATGCAGCATTCATTAGAGTGTTTGTTTTTGTGGGTTTCACTTGGATGTTTGAGCTTCACTGGATAGAATTTAGACACAGGGAACCTGCATTCATATTTTCAGGATGGAAGAAAAAAATTGTCTGATTTGTGATACTCCAGTTCGCTTTGCTGGAAAATCAGTATTAGGAGTCCTAAAATATGCCTGGAGAAGATTCTTAATTATTTTTACAAGACTTATTTTAATGTTAAATTACTGCAAATTAATTGTATTAATTAAAAAAATTAAGTCAAGTCAAACTCAAGATTCAGTTAAATTTGAAAATGAATCTTCATGCGCAGGAAACATGTAAAAAGTAGCAGGTCTCAGTTTAAATCAGCCAACACATCATCACTAAATGTGCAGTTACACAAAGACAACAGACCATCAATTAAACCTGCTACATCATTTACTAACTGTTCAATATTGAAAATAAAGTCAAAGAAGTTCAATTAGATCACAAAAAAAAACTCTTCATGAAAACATAACCCTTGGCTTGACTCACCAATTACAGTTTATATTAGCTCATCAGCCACTTCAATAGGTACACGTTGCTAGTTCCAGGTTGGACTCCCTGCTGCTGGAAACCTTGTTTGAATATTTTGGTCCATATTGATGTGGCAGCTGCGCATCCATGATGAGAATCTGACGTTCTACGGCATCCCAAAGGTGCTCATTTGACTGTGATCTGATGACTGTGGAGACCCTCTGAGTACAGTGAACTCATCGTCATGTTCAAGAAGCCAATTAGAGAGTTGTGAGATGGTGCGTTATCCTCTGGAAGAAGAAAGTCAGAAAATGGGTACGCTGTGGTCATAAAGAAATAGACATGGTCAGCATCAATAATCAGGTAGATTGTGGAGTTCAAATTATGCTCAGGTAGTATTAAGGGACCAAACTATGCCAAGAAAATATTCCCCACACCATTACATCACCACTGCCAGCCTGAAACTTTGATACAAGGCAGGATGAATCCATATTTTCATGTCGTTTACGTCAAAGTCTGACCCTACCATCTGAATGCTCCAGCAGAATCAGCACTCATCAGACCAGGCAGTGTTTTTCCAGTCTTATGATCCAGTTTTTGTGACCCTGTGTGAAGTGCAGCCTTAGTTTCCTGTTTTTAGCTGACAGAGGTGGCTACAGGTGTGGTCTTCTGCTGCTACAGCTCATCTGCTTCGAGGTTCATTTAGAGATGCTCTTCTGCATACCCTGGTTACAGCGAGTGGTATTTAAGTTTCTGTTGCCTTCCTATCAGCTCAAACCACTCTGGCCATTCTTCTCATTTCCTTTAGAGAACTACTGCACAATGGATACTTTCTCTTTTTCACACCATTATCTGTAAAACTGTAGAGATGAATTTCTGAACAATTCAAATCAGCCCGTCTTTCACCAGCACCATGTCACATTCAAAGTCCCCTTTAATCCCTATTCTGATGCTCAGTTTAACCTTCAGCAGGTTGTCTTGAACATGTCTGCACAAAATGCTTTGAGTTGCTGCTAATGAATTGGCTGGCTAGATATTTGCCCTAACAAGCAGTTGAACAGTTGTGCTTAATGATGTGACTGATTGTATTATGTGTTATTTATGCATTATTTACACAAGGAAAATTATTTGTAGATTTCTATATGAAACCTGTGCAGTCTTTTACTTTTACAATTTCTATTATGTTAAATAAGTTAATAGTATCACATCATTGTACACTGAACACCAGTTTCTTCTCAAATCTAATATTTTTACAAGCAATATGCAATGCAGTTTAAAACATAAACTGATGACGAGGTAAAAGTTTCTTACAGCAAAAATGGCTAAGTCCATCAGTCTGAGTAAAGAATGTATTTAGATCAGCGGAACCAAAAGAAGCTCCCCTGCTGAGTGAGCAGCCTCGCAGTCAAACATTGTCCAAAAATTTTATTTAATGTGCCACTCCAACTAAGCCCCTGCCTTGACTGCCATATATAATAAGAGCAGCATCTGAGACAGTTATTTCATCATTACATTCCTGCATGTCCATGTAATTATTTCCACTATCCAAAACAAGGCTACGTTGTGCTTTTGTGCATCTGTTTGCTCTGACGGACCAAATAATACATTATCTTAAAAGCCCCAAATCTTACAGTCATTATCTATCGTGCAGCTTCACGTTGAGCATTTTCCGGGTGTTTCAGGGTAATTTCTCCACCAAGAGTTTTTTTTGCGTGTTTCTCCTCATAAATATTGATGTGGCTGTGCTTGACCTTAAGAATAACAGTTATTAAAGCGAAAGCAATTTTAAGTTGCTTATAATTTAACGGTTCCTGGTCTGAGACAATTACCCAGCTGAACAGCCCTGCGGTAAGCAAAATGTCAGGGCAGGTTAGGTCGGATAACCTTTGACACACACAGCACAGTATTTGGCTCACAGCAATGTCAGCGTCCATGTTTCCCAAAAGGAGATGTCTCCCTGTGTGTATCTGAGTGCCTGTGCTCAAGGCAACAAAACCACATCACGCTCTTTCAAAAAAAAAAAAAATCTCTTTGTTGGTTTGAATAGTCTTTCTTTTTTTATTATTATTATTTCTGAAGGGCAATTATAAAGGATCAAAGGTCAGGGTGAAGTTACAATTGCAGTTCTGGCTGTAGATTTGTTTTGCACGTCAGCAGTCTGGATGCTCATCCTCAACACTGCCTAAAAACCAGAGTTTCCATTATACTGGTGGCACTGTGCTCTGCCTGTGTGTGTTACAGTATAGATGCCCATCCTTTATACCCAACTCCACCTCCCTGAGCTCTTGTACACGACCTCCCCAGCAGCATTTTTACACTGACAGCAGTGCTCACCCTGCAGGGCAGCGTAACCACGGGGCAGCTGCCGGCAAAGATAAGAAGTGGGTTTATTTTCCCCCTAAACACTTTTCTAATAAAAGGCAGCTAAAGAACCAAAGAGGAGCCAGGAAAGAATGTCAGGCTGACGCTCACGGAGCTCATTGTTACCCAGCTGATGAGCGGGTCTTAATAGGCAGCTGCAGAAACCAACACCAAATAGAAGCCAGATAATAGCTGAGACTCTTTTGTGGCTGTATCCTTTGCTGCTCTTTTTGTTTTGTTTTTTTAAAAGTCAGTGGTAACAGGTGGCAAAGTTTGATCTGTACATTTGGAATAGGCTCTGCTGTAATTGTTCAGGTTGGTGGTTGAGTCCCCAGGTGGCTTACTCCATGCATGTCGGTGTTTTCAAGCAAGACACCGAAATAAATCTGCTTCTAATGTGCAGGTCTGCACCTTACATTGCAGCTCCGCCTCCATCGGTGTGTGAATTTAGGTGTGAGTGGGTGTGAGGCTTTGTAAAGCACTTTGCACTGTTCTTGATATAAAGGCGCTACGGAGCTGCAGTCTTTTTACCTTTAACGGGAGTTAGATCACGACTGCACAGATACTTTTTTTCTGTCTTTGCGTTTAATTCAAACATCTTTATTAATCGTTGACATCAAAGTGACTGATTTTCCCACGTGCCTCTTTGTCAAACCAGTGACCCTTTCCCCCTGCAAGCCCACTCCTTCTTGTGCTCTCACCCATCTGCCCCAATAAGTAATTACATGCTACTGAGTGGTAATTAGCTTCTGAGGAAGTGGCCAGGCCTCTTGGGTTTCATCAGTCTTTTATGCACAGAAGAACTCTTATATGGACACGAGGCCGGCTGCTTGATGTTAGCAGTAGCATGTAGTGTCATCATGTCAGATTACAGTTGTAGCGAGTCAGCTGAGCGGCTACTGGAAGCAATATCCCTCAGAGGATTACAGACTAAGAATTGAGGCATTGTCACAGCCACACAAACGCATGCACAGACAAAACTGTTTACAGTGCGGTTCATGTGGTTGCTGTATAGCTTAACTTATTAATGAAGAAATAAACATGCGACTGTAGAACTGAAATAAATAAGGTGAAAGGTCTTTATTCAGGAAATAAAATGGTTATCGTTGACCAAAAGCCAGTAGGATTTTGGATTAATTTGCATAAAATAATCTCTGTGGGAAATAAAAGTTTATGAGACTTGCACATGTTATTCAGCAAGTTAGTCTTTTTCACCTGCAGTAACAAAATAATTTCCCAAATTTAGGATAAATAAAGCATATATTTTCTTAATGAAGGTGACAGCACCTCATTTAAAAATCATTTAAAACATCTTTGACAGCTGTAAATATTTAAAACCTTTTACCACATGACTACTCTGCAGTGGGTTATTTATGATTATTTGACACTTTAAATGACAAGAACGTCAAATTTTTATTTTGTTTTGTTTGTTTTTTTGCATTTGTGAAATAGCTATTTTTTAAATTACAAACAAAACTGGACAATAATGAAGTGGAGGAAAAACTATCCAATAGCATGTATAGTATACAACTACTTAGTAAAGCAGCTTTGAAGGTCTGCACCTCTCAGAGCCTACTTTGATAATAAAATAAAATAATTAGCAGCCTATTAGCTTTATACAGTAAAAGTAAACAAAAAATAGGAAAGTTTCAATTTGATTTTGACAAAAGTCCAGCAGCAGATCAAACATACCAGGAAGCCAGCAGCGTTGGTGGTGAAAGCAAACAAATCTGTCCACACGCTGTTAAATTCTCCATTTTCTTCTGTGTTTTTAATTTTTAAAAATTTTGAAATCCATAACTAGATACTGTACTTTTTTTGTTCTATATCACTGCATACCACCTTAACTGAGGTTCACAGGGAGTCAGTAGAGATGGGCAAAAGCCACAGGTTCAACACCCCTTATCTCACACCACCAGCAACAACAATTGCTTGACTTAATCATCAATTAGTGAATGAATACAAAAACCTACATGATGACTGAAAGAGTGGAACTTGAAATAAAATGCTAATTCATTTAAAAGTTTTAGTGCACTTTAAGAAAACCTTTCCATTTGCCCATCCATGAAACTTTGCACACCTCCAAACACAGCATAAAAGTTTTTCCCTTCATGGCCCGTTGGTTCTAATGTTTCCTTATAAAGTGATTAATGACTACCCCTGCCCTTGACCTATTTAGAGGACCGATTTAGGGATGCTGAGTAGAGATGTACCTATTCTTAGGTAAACATTACATAAACCAGAGATGAATGCGGTTGCTCTCTGACACTTGCTGGCTCACTGAGTTAGAGTGTTAGGAATTTATAGAACATGAAAAACAGGCCATGTTTCTTTTTTTTTCCAGCTGGATAGGCAATCACATCTTGTTCCGCCATTGTTTCTCAGGTGAAGGGTTTTTTTAAGATGTGAAACCGGGTGTGTGTGTGTGGGGGGGGGGGACGACTGAGTTTTTTAGGATGCTTTCTATTCAGAGTTGTGACTTTACCTGCAGAAAAAAAACCTGAATATACAGTATCATAAAAAAATAACAGGTGTGAATCTTTGTTCACAAAGATCTGCAGCAGAATATGGAACAGAAATAGTACAATTTCTCCTTGCTGAGCACCATCAAGCCATAGCATAGACTGGCATAAAACTTCCTCTGCCTGCTGATGGATCAGACTAATGCCTGTCTCCTTCTATAATTCCACAGTGACAGTTTAGTTGCTGCTCGCTGCACACCCAAGAAAGGTTGTCACCGCTCAGAAAAGACATCCCCTGTGGACTGCTTTCTGTTCAGCCCGGCCAATTAAAGTGCTAGATTGTGGAAAGTGCAGCAGCAGCTGTTTAATACTCCTTCTTAGACTTTCTCTCTGTGGAATCGTGAGCATACAGAGCAGTCTATCGGTCTGTCTGTCTGTCTGTGTGCTGCCTCTTACTCTCTGGGCACAAATTCTGCAGTTTGATGTTTTCAATTTGACAGCAGAGACAAGTCAGTTACTTTGCTGAGGCCTCAATGGTAACTTGTTCAAAGAAATAATGAGCAAATATGCATAAATACTTCCTGGATTATTACAGCAAATTCAGTATAAAGATGAATGACCTTTTCAGTAAAGCAGATTTCAAACCACAAATATTTTTACATACCCTTAAAGTCAAAGTAGTGTGTTTTCTAACATCTGAAGCATCTATTCTATGAGATCCACGCTGTATCTACTGCTTATGAACAACATAATGCAATCTAAAGTAGTAAAGCCATACTTTTTGTGCTGACAGGTTCAGCTACAGTATCTGTTAATGTTTCTAGCTTCAGGCTGTTTATTTTGTCTGCAGAAGTCATTTTCTACCAGACTATGTTTCACTCACCACATTCTGCCTGGAAGCCTGTAGGTGAGGAGTCACAAATCTAGTGTAAGCTGGTGGTTGTTTGACACTCGCTGAGCATTTGTAAGGATACAAAAACTGGAGACTGATGATTGTTTTCTCTTCTTTGTTGCAAAGTTGTGAAAAGAGACTGAAATATGGGTTTGACTGTGTGTCCTAAAGAGGAAATGAATCAGGAAAACAAAGTGGTAATATCAGCTCAGTGACTGAAAATACCCAGCATTATCCAGATTAAATAAACATTATATAATATGGTTACTTTTTTATCATCGCAACAATGTGTATGCTTCTATGTATTGCATTTAGAAAATGTGGGATGTAATGCAACACACTAAAAAAAACCCAAGTCATTCTGGTATACACATAACCAAAATGTTTGCCATACAAAGGAACCTCACTGCAGCAAGGTCACATGCTTGTAGCAAGCGAGGGAACATGTGACATCAAACTCTATCCTGTCATCAAGATTAACATATGTAGATATGCAGAAGAAATGTAGAGCCTTTGAATACTACAGCCTTGAGTTACTGGGATAAGATCTCAGACCGACGAACGTGCTTTGTGGCTTTATGTCCTGCAGAAATAACTAAACAAGAGCTGTCCGTGGTGCTGAAATGGAACCAAAGCAAAGCTGTTTTGTTGCAGAATTAAACAAGTGCAGAGGCAATAACCACATCATACGATCCACATGTAAACTAAAGCAAATATTCCACCACGTCAATGTCACATTTGCATGCTTAGATGTTCTGCAGCTTTCACTGAAGTACACTGTATTTTCTAATCTGCAGCTCCATAAATGTGGCATCACATCAGTCAAACATAGAACAAACAGGTAAATGAACCTGTTCAGTCAAATTAAACTGAGTCACTCACTCTGGCACCTTATGAGATGAAATTGAAAAGGTGAAATTGAGTGTGGCTTTATACTGGTCATTCTTAAAGCATTTGCTTTCTTTCTCCAGTCATACTTCATATTTATGTTTATATTCCACTGGCACATTTCCATTTTCCTCCATCTCTCTATTATCCACTCGATTTTTAAATTGAAGAGTCAAGACTCTTCTCGGTTCATATCCTCAAATTAGCAGTAAGCCTAAAGCCCAGTGGGAAAATCGTTTTATGTCATACTGTCTGCAGTGCATGATGTCAATTTCTTTCAGTATCATTCAACATTCCTAATAACCACCATCAAAGATCCAAAATGACCTGATGAAGGCTTGGGGAAATTAATTTCGGCTGAAAATGAATCCACACTAAACTCTGATTCATGTTTTCTTTGAAAAGCTTTGACGTAAATTCAAAGAACTAACTGGACTTTGATTCCCTGTGTGAAGAAGAGATAATGTATTAAACACCAGGCTAAACATGATGCATGAAGCTCGGCCTTGCTTGTTACTGACATTCATATCAAAAACCTCTCTGTTTCACAAACGCATGTAAAAAAAATCTACCTCTGCTTCTATACTTCTAACACATCTTTACCTTCTCATGTTCCACATCACAGACAGTAATTTCCTGCTGGGTAATGCCCAGGGTCACCGTGGGTACCCCATTGTGTACTGCTCAGATGGCTTCTGCGAATTGACGGGCTTTACAAGAACTGAGGTGATGCAGAAGAACTGCAGCTGCCGCTTCCTGTACGGGGCCGACACCAGCGAGCAAGTGGCCCAACAGATGGAGAAGGCTCTGGAGAGCCGAGAAGAGTACCAGGCTGAGGTCCACTTTTACAAGAAGAACGGTGGGTGCATACTGCAGAAGCTGTAGAAATAAAGTAGATCCCAGCTGCTCCAATATTATTAACTACATTATTTTGTTTTGATCAACCAGCAGCCTGATCAAAATGAAAAAAACATTTTTTTCAACATTTTGAAGAGTGCATTTATTTTTAGATGAGAGCTCAATGTTCTGGTTGAATTATGAATGCAGAATTTAAAAGAGCGGTTAAGCAGTGCCCTACGTGCTTTTTAGAGAGTTGGTGTTCCTCAATTTTCATTATAATTAATACAAAACAATAAGATTAAGGCAGAGTAAGAGGTTCTGAGAGGAGTTGTGTACCCTATTTCCACAGCTAATGCAGGATAAGGTACTGTACGTAGTGTCTTGAATTACCTCCTTCCTTCTAACTTCTGGCTAATCCTTCTGACTCAGAATATGATGTCATGCATTAGGAGAGAACATACAACACTGTTTAAGCCTCATTGATTGGCACGCAGGATTATACTCATTCGACAGAGGCTCAAACCTGCTTCCTCAGGGTGTGTGAACTGCTTATTATACAATTGGATTGTCAAATCTGGACTTTAACAAAAACACGACTGCTTTTAATCTTTTTATTTCTTATTTTTTTAGAGTAAAGCAAGTAAAAGTAAGGAACTGCTGCTAAAACTGATTTTTAATTCACCACAGTTAATAAAAAGTAGACACCAAAAAAGCAGAAGGCTAGAACAAAGACTGTGAAAGTCAAAAAGGAAAATGCAGTTTGAAAGCTAGAATCTCACTTGGCAAATGTTCACGACTGGTAGAGTATATAAAGAAGTCTGTCACCGAAGGAATTCACTACACGTAAACTCCTCTAGTGTGTACAATTTGCAAGCACAAACACTCACAAATGGCTTGCTGCCTGTTGTATTTACACTGACAGGCTTGCACTAAAACACCACCATCTACAATGTTTTCTTCCCCCTTCTTTCCTCCCTGTCTGTGTTTGACACACGAACAAGCACACTATAGAGACACTAAAGAAGATGTGAAACATCTGTTTGGTGGCAGAGCACAATTTCTACAGAGTCTGCTAATGAGCATACTGGTTTCTGGTGGGGTCTTGGATCTGTGCTGTTCCTTCCCTCTCTTACTTGTTATATCCAACCCTCTAACTTTCTCTTTCACTTTGTGTTCTATCCTGCAGATCACTGTCTACAGCTAATTTGGGGCATATTTATAGAAAGGCTATGCCATATGCCAAGGATATGACAAGTAGCCACAGTTCAGCGATGGTGACATGATGTGAAATTGCACAACCTTGGCTTGAGAAACTGATGCCATTAAGGCAATGGGGTGCACAAGACCCCACGTGAATTTGATTGCCAATCAGGACCTCTAGACCACAAAGGTTTGGCGTAATTAAATTCAAATCAACCAGAGAATCACCACAAAACAACCAACAGGATACAAAGGGATCACAAATATAGAAAAAACCAGTGTGATGAGCCATAAAGAGATTTTAAAGAAAGACAGGAAGAATGCACACTTTCCAAAATAAATAAATAAATACCAAGGACACAGTGACTAAATAAGGCCCCAAATACACAGAAAACAATCAGTTGTGAGCCTCACTGAGACTGAAAACAAGTACAAAGAGAAAGTCCACAGAGAGTCTAACCACACAAATGCCACAAAGTAAAGACAACCAGCAAAAACAACTCAACTAATCTCAGGGAATACAACATATAAAGAGTATGCCAACATCTTTCAGTTTACCAATGGGACTCAAACTGATATCTGGTCTGGATTAAAGTCATCAAAAGGTGGAAGGAGTCTGGGTCAGCTACACAATAGGCTGTACGACATTAAATCAATAAAGAGAACGAAAACTAAACAAGAAAAGCTTCAATAAACAGGACAACTATCCCCCCAAATGAAATAAATAAAAGGGAAGCAGGGACCCGAGGATGCTGGAGAGTAAAGGAAGGAGAGAGGGTGGAGCAGAACAAAGAAGGAAGCAGGAAAGAGGAATTAAAGACAAACAGCCAAACAAACTCTCCAACTAAATGTTGTACCTCTTCCATCTCTTTTCTCCAGTGGGCACATTGTTTCATAAAGTTTATTTGGAGGTACAAACAGGTTTTTTCTTTAATTAATATGCCATCATATTATTCAAATCCCTTTTTATGCTACACCAGCTTTTCTTTAAAGCTCTACACGGCACAGGATGAGCATTTGTCTCCATTCTCCAAATGAGGTGAAAGGAAAACTATTACTAAATGATCATTTCTGCTTCTGTTGCAGGTGTGGCCTTCTGGTGTCTGTTGGACATTGTGCCCATAAAAAACGAGAAGGGCGAAATGGTTCTCTTTCTCTTCTCATTCAAAGACATCACTGACACCTACGAAAAGGGCCGCCTCAACAGCAAGAAGGAATGTAAGTTGAAAGGTTTGTTTTTAGGGGGGGGGGGGAGAAACTGCTTTTATTTGCTTACTAAGAGCATGATTTACGAGCGGGTCATGCTCGAGCCCCTAGCTTTCATTTTCTCTGTGTGTTCTTGTTCATCACTGTCACATCCTACACAGCAGTTTTGTTTGGGCTGGCAGTTGTTCATTGAACTCAGACAGATGTTTCTAATTGGGAGTTTGATTCAAGCCGCAATGTGTCTTCAAGTGGAACCTGAACACAGTCTGCCACAAATACCAATGCCAGGGGAAATACGCCCTTGTTTTGGCAACATGAATTTGGATAAGAGTCTTAGGATAGTGGAGCTTGTGTTTTTGTGTCTTAGTTGTGTAACTACACCAGAGAAAAACTTCAGATATTGAGTTGGATGGCACTGGTTTTTTTTTCTCATATATCGCCATCTCACAACAAAGTTTACAGCCTTGCGACTTAACTGAATCTGTGTGACAGTTTCAGAGGACAAGATGCACAGGGGGAAGAGTACTTCTCACTTCAGTGAGGCCAGGAAGCATGGACACACCATGCTGTACCAGCTGACCAGCCAATTCTCCAGTGGAGGCAAAGGAGAGGTCAACCTGGGTGGAGTGAGTATACCTCTATCACTCATATTTGACTGGATGTGATGGGTTTTTTTTCTATTTTTCCCTGCATGTCATCTAAAAAGATAAGCAGAAGTTGCTTAGACATGCAGCACCTTCACACCTGAGCTTAAATTATTAATTCTGACATCTAAAACATGAGATTTTAAGAGGACATTATCAGGGAAGTCTTGGTCCAGATTCCAAGAGTGTGGCCTAGCTCTGTTAAAAATTAAACTTATGACTTTGCTATTTTTGGTGCTGTTTTAATCCTACTTTTTTGTATGCAAGCTGTTGTTTGGTGGATTTAAATGGACAAAGAGCAAGGTCAGTGCAACAACTGTGGTTGATTGCAAGATGGCTCTCACTGCTGGTGAGGGGCTATTGGTCATAGATTAAGCTGAATGCATCGTTCTAATAATTTTTTTAAAAACATGCCGACACCTCCCAAACCTTTGGGTTATAGGTTATTATGGCAAAGGTCTGTTCTCATAAATAACCTCTACTCTCAGCTTCAAATAAGGCTGCTCTGTGTAACACTAAAGTATCATACAGAGTCCTGGGAAAGTTATTTTCACATTTATTTAACTACCTAAAGTTGGGTAGCTGACCCTCTAATTCATTTATTAGCAGGTTCTAGCAATGCACAGTCAATTGTATTCTCACCTGTAGTCTTTTTAGTCGCTCACCTGAAAGTTTGTTGTGCGCCCCATCCTCTTCATATCACCAGCAGTTACTTCCACTCATTTTTGCTTCACGTCACCAGATATAATTCACTTTCAAAGGTTTCATGTTGCCACAAATCACTTTCAGTGTCATGATTTTTTTCCCCTTCCTTTTATTTCTCATAATATCAAGTGGACAAAATTATACAATTCTATGTGAATTTATGTTTTGTTTTTTTGTTTTGTTTTTTTAACTTTGGTTTCTTTATTCGAAGTAATCTGTCAGTTGAAAGCAGCATCAGGAAAGGCACTCTATACCTTCTCTGTTCTCCAAAGCATTAAATAAATGAAAAATAGCTACATAACAATTACATAAAGGTTAAGTAATCAACAGAGAATAAGCTTCATACATATATACAATACTGGAAATAAATAATTAGTTAAAAATAGTCAAAAAATGTCTGCAGGTGGAAAATCTTTAACAGTTTAGTGGTTAGACAGCAAGCTAGCTATTATGTCTAAGATGCTAATAAGCTTAGCAAAAGCCACAACTTTTAATTTTCCTGGTTCCAGTTTGTGTCATACTTTTCACACTTACAGTCCATCTACAGTAGCTGCCAGTAGTTTGTAGATTAGTCCATCACTTCCAGGAAAATACAGTTAGCAATATTATCTGCCAACATTAGCCATTAGAAATATGGCGATCACTGACTGGTCACTAGAGCTGTGTGACTAAGGCCTTATTCACTTGATTCTTTCATTGTCACCATGATTGTGACGTACAAAATGTCACTTGATTGAAAAACCTTAATGTGGGTGAGTGCTCACCAAGCTGACCAGCTAAGCTAGGTTAGAAAGCTGCATTCACAAACTATACAGGTGCACTGCACATAGCCACAAATGAAGGCTACGTATTGCACAAATTTGTTGGACAACAAGCCATAATATTATCAGGTAATCCATTAAAAATGCTTCAGTATGCTCCAACAGGATCCAGAGTAAGGCCCAGCAGATCGCTGTGGGCTTCAGCTGCCTGTTCACAACACCTGTCAATCAATGTGGCACAGCCTAATTCAGCTGGATAAAAAAATCCCCCCAGTCAGAGTTTGGTTGGCCAGATCCCAGTAAACTAAATGTGGGCCAAACACTGTCTTTCTGTATGACAAAACAGGCCATGTCAACAACAGTGAGAGGCTGAATTCAAATTTTTATATGTAACTTAAAGATAAAAATACAACAAATAATTAATGTTCTCTGATTTTCTTTTAGCATGTACATCCCAAATATATTACTTGTCCAATTCTCAGTCTAAACAAATAAGGATTAAAGGATGCTTAAGTTTGCTTCGTTAGCTTAATTTTTGGTGATTTCACAGTGCCTACATCCATTTTTAATTTAAAGTCTATGGAGGCTGCTATACACCAGCATGCATTCACTTAAATTGCAACTAGGCCATTAATGTAATCTATAAATTTAAATAGAATGTAAATGGATTAGAAGAGCAACCTGGCTGATATGTTAATGTAACTAAATAAATTCCCTGTTTTCTGTTTTAGGATAATTTTGGATCATTTGGATATCATATCTTTTGCCAGCCCTTTGTAGATAGGAATACCACTATTTTGTCTATTTTTTTTTTTCCGTGTATGTGTGTGTTTCAAGGGCCTTTAGAGACCTTTAGCTGTGGTTATTATTTCTACATAAAAAAGGCTTTTATAGGCTTGAATAAAAAGTCATGCCTCGCTCCATGCTGTGATATTCATGAGAACAAGCTTCTGTTTTGCCCTCAGATCCAAACGGGAGCAGTTTTTCTGACAGAGCACCATTTTGAGATAATCCCACTCATTCCCCACAGAGGTTCGGTTACTGACCGAGTCTGCACTCAAACCTGTCCTTCAAATATGTGTTTGATCACAAGGGACTAAAAGCAATTCAAAACTTTTCAGGGATAAAGGTTTTGGTTTTTTTCGAGTGAACCTGTGAGACATCTGCGTCTGGTTCAGGCAGAAAACATTCAAAATACATTTTTTGAATAAAAAGTGGTGCGTGTTTTTAGAGGATCATTTAGCTGTTAAGTGCCTGAAACCAAAGCACTTGTTAATTTTAGTCCAAAAATTGAGTGGCCCAGTAAAACTTTACAGCTGAATATCATTATTTTTAAAGTGTTTCTGCCATTTTTACACTATGTCGCTCACCTGACACTGAATTTTAAGCTCCCACAGCAGTGACACACGGCCAACCTTTAAAAGAAACGAGAATCTCACACAGGATTGCCCTTTTTTAATTTCACCGCACATAATTTTGCAGGTATATACTGCTCAAATATAAGAAGTTACAGTAAAAGTCAGAATAACTGACTACTGAAAGCTCATTTATATTAGAAAATAAAATAAACTGTTACTAAGAACCCAAGAGACAAGACATTTACTTCACATTGCAGGTAGTAGTGTCGACTTTTAAATAATTATGACCAATCAGAGCGTGGATAAGACAATGCCAGCACTTTGAAAGGGTCACATTGGTATTTAATTGAGAAATCAAGCATGTTTACACTCAGTTGAAACAGCACCAAAACTGCGGGCTTTAAGAAAAATAGGAAAAAACGAAGTGATAATACTCTGCTGCATGCAGCTGACCCGCATCTTGTTAATACTTCCAAAATCAAAATCTCGACTGCTGCTTTCAAACCTGACCTGCGGGTGCCTTCATTGGAATCGGTGTGCTACACCTCCCTCCATCTGCCAAGCCTCCTGCTGCACTCCTTTTCCACCTACTTACAGATGCCAGTGCTGATACCATACGCGCACCGATCACACACACATTTGAAAGTGCACACACATTTCACAAAAACATCCAAACAAAAGAAGAGAGCAACATATGACCATAAAATCAACATTCAGATTCTATGCCAGCTCTTGAGGATGTATTTTTAAGTCATTTCTCAGGGATATTAATACAAATTCAACACATTTCTGTCTCTCATGTCCTCCCCTTCTCACACATGCACACACTTTTTACAAACCTCCGTTATTCCCCTACTCCACCTCTACTACCAGAATAATCGTTTTAAAGTGTTGAGCAAATTCCCAGAGAGATTAGATTATTCTTTTCCTATGAACACCGAGCCAAGGGCATCTTCGCTAGGGACAAAATAGTTGCAGAGAAACAATCGATAGCTCACGATCTGATATGTAACTCCTATTGCAGCGAAGGGAAGACAGGTGTGTATGAAAAGTAGCACATCAGCAGACCAGTGAATGCAACACGTTTAAAATCCACAGCAAAGCCAAAGACGGAGGCTGAATTTTAGTTTATTTTTTTTAAACTTTTGAGTTAAAATGTGACTTCAGTGCACAATAAAAGCCCACACAAGCCAGTGCTCTTGCCTAATTTATTCGTGACCTCAGGGACTGATAGTCGCATAAAAAGGCAATTTCCAGCAGCATCATATCTTTCTGAGCCAACATGTGATGATGCAGTCTTATAAACGCGGACGCAACGAGCATGTGTTGATGCAAAGCAGAAACATCTGCTGTTTAGAATAAAAGCGACATTTTATTTGTTTTGTGTTTCTTTGACAGCTCATTGGATGGTGTCTGCGCGAGTCTTTCAGTCACTTTTATCTTTCAGACATCACCAGTGTCAAAAACAAAGCAAAAAAGCAGTTTGTAAAGGGATTATTTTCAAAGCAGTAATAATAAAATGCAACAGACCAGATGAAATGTGTCTGCTTGTTTATTTGCATGAGCAGACTTTTTTCATCTCAGCATTGAGTGCATGTTCGGTTAATTTTATTTGGGTTTTGCACAGTTTGGCACATATTGTATTTGTATGTAAGTTTTATTAATTGACTGGCTTCACAAACAGACTTTATAACTACAATTTTGTAGGCACTGGGGTTCATTTTAGAGACCTGTTAATGCACCCGCCTGTACATTTACATAACACTGCTGCACATTAACTATCATTTTAATAAGTGAATGTGCTTCTCTGAATGACAAAATAAACAAATAATACATTAAGAAGTGATTGGATGGAATATTCTAGATGCTGCTTTCTGTTTTGTTCATGCAGTTATTTTAGTGTTTGGCAATGCTTAATTTTAAAATCCAAGTGCTGTCAAATTTTTTGTTTGTTTCTTTTTTCTTTTTGTACTTTCGTACTTATTTTTTTTTACGTACATTTGCCTGATGGTAAATGTTAGAAAAATAAATTTAAAAATGGGAGAAAAATATATGAAAAAAACAATACAGAAGATTATTTAATACACTGTACTGTATTTTCTTACAGTCCTGTTTCCTAAATAGCTAAATGTTCTATCTATCTATCTATCTATCTATCTATCTATCTATCTATCTTAAATATATATTTTATATATATGTTTTGGAGGCAGTGTTTTTGGCCTCAGCTACATTTGAATATGTGCTAAAAGGAAAAAATGGAAAAGGTGGGAAACAAAATCCAAAACATAACCACTGATGAGTACAGCGAACTCTACATTTGTGCAGATGTTATGTGAAAATTCAGGCACCATAGCAAAAGTACTTAAGGGCAGTGAATTCACTATAAAAGAAAAAAGTTTAAAAAAAAATGAAGACACTGAAACCAGTTTTGCTTGACTTGAAAAAGTCAACATAACATAGCCGTGTGAACTACATCGGTTCATTTATATTGAATAAGTGGATCAAATGCACGTCTTACCCCAAACCATCACCCATCCTACTCCCCCTTCTTTTTTAGCTTTAACCACCGTTCTCTGCATTTCTTCTTCCTCTCCATCTGTCACTCTAACCCATGCTCTAACCTCATCTCGTTTTGGCTTCATCCTGCTGTCTTTCTGCATATACTCCCATTTTCTTCTACTTAAATTGTCTCGCCCTTCTTTGCTAGTGCAGCTTACATACTGAACTTTGCTTTTAAAACTTTTTTTTATGTAATGCTTACATTTTGAGTATGTACACTTAACTCAAACACTTCCATTTTCTGTGAGGTTAGCAGCAGTTTAAAGGGCAATATTCCAGAATGATACAACAGCTGAAATAACAGAAAAATGTGATTTATAATACTAATGAAGTCTAATAATAATAAGATATATTTTTTTGATATTGGCTCCTTTTTCACTAATTTTCAGCCCAGCTCTTGTACTGGACCATTTTCAGAGTAATGTTAACATTTACCTTTAGCTCATTCAAGCATCAAAAAGGCACCGAAACCAAGGGATACACCAGTGTTGTGAGTACAGCTAACAAACAACTTAGCAAACAAACAATTTTAAATTGAATTCTTAGGCACTTTATTAGAAAACACATTTAAAAATTTTCATTTTAATTTGTTTAGTCAAATCTATGAAAAGGACCAAATGTAGCACAGGCATAAAACAGTTTTTCTGCTCTATCAAGATTAGCTATTAGCCAAAAGAGTTGGCGTTTTTCAGAATACATGAGGAAACCGGACAAGTGCCAGGACTTCAGTTGATCCATCTACTATTCACTAAGGCTTAATCAAAAAAGCCATTCTTAAGGAAGAGAAATGAGGAGAAAAGACTGAGGTGTGCTAAATTACACTAGAAGTAAACAACAGCTCTTATAGAGTAATGGATCCAAATGTGAAATTCTGGGTTCAAAGGACTTCAGAAAAGTAAAGGAACCATCTTTAATACACAGTGGAGACTCTGTCATGTTTTGGGTCTGCATTTCAGCCAGTGGTGTTAGGGATCTGATGATATGATGAATGCAAAAAACCCACATCCCAAACACACTGCCAATGCAGTAAAAGCATAGCTGGATTGAAAAACACACACAGTGGAACACAATCAGTCATGGACTGGCCTCCCCAGAGTTCAGACCTCAATAGCAGTGTGAGATCATCTTGACAGAGAACAGAACAAAAGGTCGCCAGCATCCACAGAAGAGCTTTGAATGTCCTTCAAGAAGCCTGGAGAACTAATCCTGAAGACTACTTAAAGAAATTACAAGAAAGCTTGACTAAGAGAGTTGAGTATGTGTAGAAGAATAACTAATAATAATTCCATGTGTGTTTGCACATTTCACCAAACAAAGTTTAAAGAAATGAGGAGTGGGTCAAGACTTTTGCACAGTCCTGTATTTCTGCGTATGGTACTGTTGATCCTTAAGGCATGTTGATACTTTTCATATTTTGAATGCAGGGCTTACTTATTGTGATATTGATGTTTCTCCTTAAGTAAAGAATCAATATCCTTCCTCCACTGCTTTACTCTGACTATTAATACATTTTCTTTTTTTTCCTCCTTCACTGTCTGTATCTTAGTAGCTGTTAGCTAACAATGGTGTGCTCTGCCTCCACATCAAGCCAGCCATATCTATTTTGACTAGATCTCTATTTGTAGCTCATCGACCTGTCAGGCAAGGATCCGTAGCTTTGCTCAAACACATGTAGACACACTCCAGATCTTTAAATGGGACCACAGCCAGAAAGCCGAAGCAGAGGTGGCAACTTGCTGCTTAAAGAATTGTGATTTTGAAACAGAAAGTTTACAAATCTGTTATATTTGTAGTGTGTAATAAAACTGAAGCACACTGACAAGCAAATCAGACTTGATTTCAGGCAGCTCCACGTCCCAGGGGAGAGATGTTGCCACTTTTCACATAATTGGAAAAATAGTGCCGTCTGGAGCCTCCTGAAGTTGTGAAGCAAACACAAAAACTGACCTGAGCTTTCACATCTTACTTTCTCTCTTTCTTTTTTTACTTATTATTTCTTTACTCACCGTGAATGTTTATCTCCAGTCTCTTGTTGTTACACAGTTAAGTAGACGACACCTTGATTGCTGATTTTGCCAAGCTGAACATAATATTGCAAAGTCCATTACGCGCAGTTATCCAGGATTTGCACAATAAGTTCAGACTCAATCAGAATGCATAATCTAGACAGTATAATGCCCTGTTGTGACATTTGAATTATGTTTGTGGCCATTTCAACACTAAGTTTGCTATGTAGTAGTTTGTGGTTGAGGGTGAAGGGGGTTGCATATTAAGCCATGTGTATCTCCTAAGCTCAAAGACCTCTGGGAGATGTAGTTGGAACAGTAGCCCCAACGGCTACAGTTTGAGTTAATGATGTGTGAAGACCAGCTGTAGCTGTGTGACATGCACTCCCATGCGTGCCTGCAAATGCTAGGCTTTTCTTTCCTAATCACTGCGATGTGGCTCGACTCCCTGCATCGAGAACCAAAAGTCTGGTGGGCTTTGCGACCTCTGTGATGTAAGGCAAATGAAAAAAAAGAAAAAAGGAAACAGTCAGGGTTTCGCTGACATTGCTTGAACTGTCATCAGAGTGGACACAGCTGTTGATGATAGAAAAGGATTTAGACAGAGACCAGAAAACCCACTGATAGTGTGATAATAAAATCTTTTGCACAATCTTTTAATACGTGGTTTCTGAGGGAACACTTGGATCATCCTTTTTTTCCTTGGAAACACTGGAGTATGTCATCTCTCTGATGTTTCTCCTTTTTTTTTTTAAGTAAACGTTGCCTGTTGTCTTCCAATTACTCAAATAGAATCTGTCATTTTCCTCTGAGGTGCCCAGGCAGCATCAGGGCCCAAACACGAAATCTCCCATTAAGCCTTAATTAACCAGCTTCTTCTTTTGGGTTCACCTGTTCCCAAAGTGCTCACACTGTTTTTAGATGGGATTACTGCTCATTTATCTCGCCTTTTCTTTCCCCTCTCACCGCTGTCATAGGTAACAGCTTCTCCTCATGTCTCCCAAACACGGTTAAGGCTATTATGTGGCAAGTGCATGGCCCCATTTGGAGAGTTGCAGTCTCATTATGCTTTGAATGGCTTCCCATTTCATCTGCAATACTTTTCACCACTGGATTTTCAAAATGTGAGAAAAGATAACTGCAATGCACGGTCAATCTAGTGGTATGCCGCGTTTTTCTCATAACAACATAACTACCACGACACTTGGATACCTGAGATTTGAAGCATGAATGACATTTGGAAGTGTGAAGCCGAGCCACGTGTGAAATTATAGACACTCACTGTGTTGTTACTGCCCAGACATTGTAGAGGTCTTATCACTGGGTACAGGAGAAGAGATAACCAGCAGCATTACCATATCTGTTTCACTTGAGTTGCCTACCACGGTGAATCATCAGCGGTCAGCGCACAAGAGAGGGTGTTGACATTTACATTGTCTGTTTCTGCTAAATCTTGGCACCGTGGTGTCCATCACAATACTCCACCTCGTGACCATCTGGTTATCCAGTTATTCATTTATGCAGCTCCTCAAGTGCACTTTGTGTGTTTTGGTTATTTATCAAGTAAAGCTTCAAATTCACGAGGCTGTGGTTTCCCTTTATCGTACATGTTTGAAGGAATATTAGAGGTTGTGCTTGAAAGTTTGAAACTTTATTCACCTGTTTGTTTACAGAGAATGATGGACAAACCTGCAATACCGGAGTACAAGGTGGCAGCGGTGCAGAAGTCACGCTTCATCCTGCTCCACTACAGTGTTTCGAAAGCGCTGTGGGACTGGCTCATTCTGCTGGCTACCTTCTACGTGGCTGTCACCGTGCCCTACAATGTCAGCTTCACGCCACACGATGATGCCATCACAGCTGCACGCTCCACTATTGTCAGTGACATTGCAGTGGAAATGCTTTTTATTATAGGTAAGTTTTTAAAGACGTAATTGGGAAAGATGATTAGATTAAAAACATATCAATTATGAAACTCTAGAGAGATTCCAGTGTAACAATTTGGTCAATATCTAATGACAGTATTGATGTTTTTTTTTTTGTCCTTTTTGGTGTTTTGTTATTATTTACTCTCCTTTTCTTCCAGGAAAACAAATAAATATTCTTTATTAAACATAACTAACATGTTTTAAAGGCTTTTAGGTATTCTTAACACTGTTTTTCAACATTTACCCAATGCAAAATTGATGTGACACAACAAATATTGGTCCATAACACTGGTTTGTCAAAATTAGACTTTATCAGTATTCCAAAGATGTCCCCGTATCCCTGCTCAAGATAAAACATGATCACATTTCGGTGTTTTCGAAGCATTTTTCAACATGCTGACGTAAGGTTTTACTCCAACATCTATCCATTTGTGCCATCTATGGCACCATGGAAACCAAAACAATCCAAGCAGCCTTTTCTTAGAAATGTCCCCTCTTATTCAGGTTACCTGGGTTTAGGAGTCCCTTCAGGATGTACTTGGTCTCTTTGAGGGACTCTTCTTAGTTCAATAAAGCACCCAAGGGATAAATTAAGGTGGCTGGCTTGCAACACGCTCCTCTGAGCATGGGTTTGGAGTTTATGTCAGATTCCTGATGCCATCAACTTGGCACAAACGGGCATGAGATTGCTTGTTTCTGAAAGCTCATTTACTTAGAGTCTACCCATTTCTAGTTAAATGAATAATTAATGAATTCCATATTAAAGCTGAAAGGGGCATGAAAGGGGCTCAATTCGCTCCAGGAACACGGTGTAATGAAACATCTTTTTAATGCTGATGTATTTGTTTGTGGTTTTTTTTTAATTATTTAATTATTTATTGTGTTCCCATAAATGCTAAATATTCAATGAAAAATAAAATGTGCATCCAACGATGAGCTTTCATCTCAACTGAGGTGTTGCTAATTCAAATAGTTTGCATGTTACATGCTTGCCATGTGGTGACGTCAAGGTTATATGTTTCTTGCATACAGACCCTGAAATTGTAAAGTAACTATGAAGCATCCCAGATGTTTAATAATTTTCCCACCGTTTCGTTTAGACCTGCCTTAATTCTTTGTGGCATAGATTAAACAAGGAACTTTAGACATTCCTGAAAGATTTCGCTCAACATTGACACGATAGGATCACACAGTTACTGCAGATTTGTTCCACCAGGTAGGTTCTCTGTTGGATTGAGATCTTAGGACTGTGGAGGCCATTTGAGCACATGTTCAAGAAATCAGTTTGTGATGATTCCAGTTTTGAGACATGGTGTGTTATTGTATCAGAAGATGGGTACATTGTGGTCATACGGGGACCGACATGGTCAGCAGCAGTGTTCACGTAGGCTGTGGTGCTTGACTTTTTACCCCTTGAAAGGCTTCTAGTGGCAATCCTTGAAGCTCTTTATGAACTGAGTGTTTTCTGTCATATTTCAGGCCTGCTTATTTGTTTTATTTTATTTTTTTTATAATTACATATTTTCAGACATCATCATGAACTTTCGCACAACCTATGTGAGCCAGTCAGGCCAGGTGGTGTATGAGCCACGCTCTATTTGCATCCACTACGCCACCACCTGGTTCTTTGTGGATCTGGTGGCTGCCCTGCCCTTTGACCTGCTGTACGCATTCAATATCACAGTGGTGAGTACTACTGGACAATCATATGTCCAGCCTTCTTTTTTGTCCCCGCATCCATCTGTGGCTGTCAGCATTACCATTAAACTGATAACTTGCTGCCCTGTTGTTGCAGTTTGGCTGCCTATGTGACAAGTAAACCATATGTACTACATTTCACAAACAATACAAAGTGTTTGAGTGTTGATATTTTGATATTTAGCTTTCTACTCTCTTTCCTTTCTCTCCTTTTCTCTGTCACCTCTCCTCCCATATTTGCCTCAGACCTCCTTAGTCCACCTGCTTAAGACAGTACGCCTCCTGCGCCTCCTTCGTCTGCTCCAGAAGCTTGACCGCTACTCCCAGTACAGCGCCATGGTGCTAACCTTGCTGATGTCTGTGTTTGCCCTGCTGGCTCACTGGATGGCCTGCATCTGGTACATGATTGGGCGCAAAGAACTAGAGACCAATGATAATTGGGACATAGGTGAGTCTAGTTGTGGCCTTGCTGAAGTCCGATCTGTTGAATTTTTGGTGTTTCATCTAGCAAGGGCGAAACATTAAGACATTTCAACATTTTCTCAGAACATAAGCGAAGCCTGTTCTGATTTGATTCAGTTTTAATAGGTGTGTAAGTCGGCTGTTTCCTGCAAAAACTGAGTAGGCATTTGTTTTGTCCCTACTATGCTATAAATAGTAATTGCTTACTTATTGGGTGTCTAGCTCTGCTCTGTGGTGAGACAGTACTCTGCTGCTCTAATAAGAACAGCCTGAAACCAGATCAAAAGCTTTTACAAAAAAGTGGCTGGTAGCAAGCAGCACGCTGATGTGTCAATGAATGATGCATGCTTTTGTATGTACATTTTGGCTGAAGGGAGGTGAAGTCACAGCCGCTAATTAAGGCTTAGCACTATTTATCCCTGGAGGAGTAGGTCTAATTATAGCCAACATACCTGGCTCCTGACGCTGTTGATCATCTCTTTCTAATACACAGAAAGACACCCACATGCAGGCACAAACATACATTTCTGTATTTCTCTCACATTGCACTCCGATCTTGCCACTACCACCCACATAAAAATAACAAGAGGTTAAACTTCTGGACGTTGCTCTGTCAACGCTACTCTCTAACCTTCTCTTTCAAGGGTGGCTCCATGAGCTGGGCAAACGTCTGGAGACGCCCTACGTTAACAGCACAGTGGGCGGCCCAACAGTGCACAGCTCCTACATCGCTGCCCTCTATTTTACCCTCAGCAGCCTGACCAGTGTGGGCTTTGGCAACGTCTGTGCCAACACCGATGCTGAGAAGATCTTCTCCATCTGCATCATGCTCATCGGCGGTACGTCTGACACCGGGGTACATTCTCCCTCTGGCATCCTGGCATAACGCTGCTTCTGTTTGGCATGCAAGTACAACAAATTCAGCAGGAATCGAGTTGAATGGCTTGGCTGGCCTTTAAGACACAGCTTGCCGTCGTCTTCATAACCCAGAAACAGCTGAAATGGCAATTATTGGTGCAGCATATCAGAAGATACATAATAAGTGTTTGTTTTACTGCTTTTCTGATCGGTGATGAAAGCAGAATTGTAACTTGTGGCTTCTTTGTGGATCAAAAGTAGATCATGACTGGGCAATGAGCCATATAATATACACTTTATGAGAAAAAAACAAAGTATTAAACCACATGTTTCTATCCTTGAATTCAGTTTTTTCAGTCTCATTGCCACATGTGTATAAACTCAAGCATGTAGTAATGCAGTCTGCCTTTACAAATGTGTGAAAGAATGGGGATCATGGAATATTAGATGTGTAAAAGTCACCAATGCTCTGCAAACCTCTTCATCTGGCATTAACATCAACACAAAACTGTGCAGTGGGAGCTTCATTGCATGGGTATCCATGACCAAGAAACTCATGTAGGTATAATCTGTAGGTAACCCTGTGCTTTTATCCACTTAATGTATTTCAATATGTTAAAAAACAAACATTTTATAAAGGATCAATAGACTTAAATCTTTTATTTCTTTCGTTTTTATTTAATATTGTTAACCTTTTTTGTAATCAGGAGGTAAAACTTAAGAATTTAAGAATATCTTTGGGCCCACACTTCAAAATAGGATTTGAAATTGTAATATGTTACATCTTTACACATCCCACCTTTATATTTACACCTTTGTTTCTGTCCTTATTACAGCACTGATGCATGCGCTGGTCTTTGGTAATGTTACCGCCATCATCCAGCGTATGTACTCGCGCCGCTCTCTCTACCACACACGTATGAAGGACCTGAAGGACTTTATTCGTGTCCACCGTCTGTCCCAGCAGCTTAAACAGCGCATGCTGGAGTACTTCCAGACCACATGGTCTGTCAACAATGGTATAGATGCCAACGAGGTAGGAGTCCCTTTCTTGTTGCTGTCATGTAATATCTTTGTACATGCTGTTATCTGCCTTCAAGGAACTTCACAGCACTGTTTTCGATGGCAATTGAACAATGAACTCTGCTCTAAAATTCATTGCCAGCCCTTTGAAGCTGTAATTGTTTGTGCACAGCACATGGTTCCCTATACTCCATCAATTGATATCCTATTGAAATTCAAAAGAGGGTGACTGGTGGCAACACAGTCCATTCACTAATTACTTATCAGTGTCACACCTCGTTACATCTGTCACAAATCCCCAGCTCCTGCATGACTTCCCTGATGAGCTGCGGGCCGATATCGCCATGCATCTGAATAAGGACATCCTCCAGCTGCCGGTCTTTAAGGGGGCCAGCCGCGGCTGCCTGCGCTCACTCTCTCTTCATATAAAAACCTCATTCTGTGTCCCGGGAGAGTATCTCATCCGTCAGGGTGATGCGCTGCATGCCAACTACTTCGTCTGCTCTGGCTCTCTAGAGGTGCTGAAGGATGGCATGGTGCTGGCTATATTAGGTCTGTATTGTTGTCAGATTGCATTTTTTGCATCATGTTTTTTCTATTTATTTGATATTTTTTGTACTTTAAAGTGTAACAGGGAATTTATCATCTTTTGGATTTTAGGGAAAGGAGATTTGATTGGCTCCGACCTGCCTGGAACAGACCAGGTAATCAAAACCAATGCTGATGTGAAGGCGCTTACCTACTGCGATCTCCAGTACATCAGTGTGCGTGGCCTGAAGGAGGTGCTGGAACTATACCCCGAGTATGGCAGCGTGTTTACCTCCGACATCCACAACAACCTCACCTATAACCTTCGTGAAGGCAGCCAGGACGAGGTACCAAATACACACAACATACTGGTGTTGATTCGGTGCCTTCAAACCTGAAAAACCAGCATGCCTAAATTGGGATGTCATTCTATGCCATGAAGAATTAAGACATTAATGAAGATAAAAGCAGCTACAAGTTGGAACTAGCAAGTAGCAAATGCTGCCATTGCCAATCCACATGGGTCCATATCTTCAGCTACTATTCTGTAATCGTTTTAACAATCCAAACTTAAGCATTGAACGATTTTAACCTTGGAGAAAAAAGTAATTGGCTTCATTGGATATTTAATTGAACTCTACAAACAAAACTGATTTAGTTTTTCATGTGTGACTGACAAAACTGACAAAGATCTCCAAGGACATCCGCAACCTCCCCCTCTCAAACATTATGTTTTTTGCTTCAAGCATTTCTCTTTTTCGAATCTGACTTTTCTCGTTGGCCTTAATCATTTCTTTTTCTCTTTTTTCTTAGGTTGATTTGTTTAGTTTGGGACGCGATAGGCATCTGTGCTGGTTGTGTTAATTAGCAGATGTCTTTTTGTCAGTCAGGCTCAGGGAAAACAACTTTAATTGTATTAATCAGCACTTCAAAGCAGACTGATTGTGTTTGGTAGACTTGTTCCATGAGGCAACATCAAAGAGCAAAATCCCACCTTTAAGTAACCATTGCATATATTGGTATATATATATATATATATATATATATATATATATATATATATATATATATATATATATATATATATAGCAGAAGTACCTGTGACCTAAGAATGAATGTTTAGTTATGCAGAAACTGTGTATGTGTTTAAACATAAGTTATGTTTTCTAAATTAGATAGGCTTCTCTGAAGCATGGCTGATCGTGAGTACTAGCACTTCTCTCATGCCATCTGTTCAGGGTTTTTGCTCAAACACAAAGCCAGGGGACAGCCACCCCCCTGCAAGGATGAAGGAATTATTTTGCTACATGATTTCCAGACCACACACACACACACACTCACAGTTGTACTGGTCTCATCGGCATCCTCACAGTGGGTCTTTTTAAGATGGGAATTCCTCTAGGAAGGGAAGTCCTTTAACTCCTGAGACTAACTTGAGTATTATATACTGACAGCACAGTAATCAGTCAGTCGCAGTGAAACAGTGCCAAAGAAACAGATTGTAGGAATACTTATTACAATATAAGGTATCCACAAGGGACTACTTTATCTTCTGTAAATGGAGAAAAAGCAGAATGACAGATGGAAAAAGACTTTTCTTTTTCTGTCAATTCTATAATTTAATTTCAGCTTTTGTTGCTTTGCTGTCAGTGAAATTATTTTTAGCAGTTTGGGGAGAAAATGTAACATTTTTTTACTCAGCAAACCAAGCTGAGTGTCTCAGCTGGAGAAACTAAAAACATCAACTGCAAGTCAGATACACTGAAATTGTAATCATCAGCCAATTATGTAAAAAACACTCTATACTGGTATTATTATAAGTTTGCTATTACATAAATCACTCCAAAGCACTCGCTGTGAACCCGCAGCTCTCACTGGCTTTATGGAGGATTACACTGCGTAGTTACTTTAGTTACTTAAAGCTCATCAGTTATTTGTCCAGCCTGGATCTTGCTTCACTTCATAGCAAATGCTGTGCACTCTACCAACTCAACACCCAATGGCAGACTTACTTTCAAAACATTAACAGTAAAAGTAATGATGTGTCAGAGTTGTCAGGTTTAAGGTCAGGTTGAATGGTTTGTTGTAATTGGGGTCTAGGACCCAGGAGTGTTGCTTATTTCTTAAGGGAGGTGAGCTTTGAAAGATCAGGGATGACTGCGCTGTACTGGGCAGAGTGGGAAGGTCACTCCACCACCAGGGATCCAGCAGAGTGTCAAAATTTGTTGGGCTATAATGACCGTGTCGCCACAGGGAGGGTTAAGTAGTCTGTAGTCATGGCGTGTGAAGAACAAGCCGGTCGGTCTGAGTTATGGGGATGTGGCTCCCTTTGGAGCCTCAAATTGACAAAAACAGTTTAACAAAGTTGACAAAGATACCCGCTGCTAAGCAGTGATGACAGTATACAAAAATGATATTAGTTATATATAGCTACCACAGCTTTATTTGCCACCCGAACTTTGAGTTTTTAGCATGACGATTCTAACCGTCTCGCAGAGACGACTACTATCTCAGATGACCCGCCCACAGACCACATTAATGTCTCTGGAAGTGCATCTTCCACTGTGAGAGCTCATAGACAGCTCTATTTGGGATAACTCTGTTTCAACTTGTTGGACCCAGTAGATCCAGTTTGAGATTTTCTAGACTCTAGAAGTAAAAAGAAAAGCTCTCTACTATGCAAAACCCTCTCTACTTACTTGATAATCAGATACGGTGTGTAATTTTATAAGTCAGTCAGGCATAATTTGCTGCTTCCGTCCCTTTTTGTGCAAGATAGCATACTTGTGACTGAAATTCCCAGAATCCCCTGTCCCTGCAAACCTACTTTGCTATGTGGGACACTTGTTGCATTAGTGCTCCTTTAATTGACTTGACATTTAATGTAAGTTGAAACCAATGTTTCTCACTGGCTGGTTAATCATCCCATTTTGCTCCAGGGTTAGTTTCCTTATGAGGAGTGTTTGCCCCTGTTTTCAACAGATTTTCCCTTCGCCTCCCACATAGCACCACTTTTTTTTTTTAACCTCAGCATTGTGCTTTAACAAAAGATTAAATTTAATTCACGTCCTCGCTGGTTTCCCTCGTCAAAGTGCATCGCTGGCATGATGTTGCTAGAATGGCAGGCTGTGGCTTGTGCTGTCACATTAGCCATGTTGTCAGAAGCACATTTTTGACACACAAGGGAAGGACTCACGCTACCACAGCTTTATTTGCCACCCAGCTGGTGATTGCTAAGTTGCTAAAACTTTCTAGCCATAGACACACACATACACACATACATACACACACACACACCAGGGAAAGACAAACTTCCCCTGGAATTCCGGCGCAATCGAGCGTAGAAAGAAGATTGAGCATGTAATTCAGCTCATGTGGCTGCATCGCTGGCCAAGTTCATTTAATTAGTGGCACCAGTGGATGAAAGAGAGACTAACAAATTTGAATTTAGACACTTTTGCTACAGAAAAGGAACCAGTGAAATGTATTCATTTTTTGGGATTTCACTGCAACAGTTAATCTAAAATGTTCAGGGTTTGATACACAGGAGGCTGAATGAATAAATGAAGGTATTATGCCTTACTTTCTTTCTTGTGTCTTTCTTTTTTGTCAACGCAGGGCCTCCGAAGATTTTCAAAGTCACCGAGGCTTCCACACGTGAGTTCAGTGCAAATTCAGTATCCTTCTAGTCAGGTTTCACATTTTCAGATTTCCTTAACATACTGCTGGTATTGAATTTTAATCTACAGCTGGCAGTGCCTTGGAACAGCTGTTGTCATTACGTGTGCTGTGTATTTTTGAGATTTCATCCACCATTTTTTTCTGGAACTTACTGCAATGCTAGTGAGTACTTTGGGGGGACTTGTGTAAGGACTTCCCCTACATGAAAGCAGCTCAGTCTCTCAAGCTGGCACACTAACTGGGTCAATAGCTCCTTTAATGGGAACTCTTATGAGCTACTTTGCTTACTGTGTACTGAACTTATCAGTCTGCTTTATTGCTGTATCATTAAAACACTATTTACAGTGCTCACTTTGTCTGTTTTAAACGGCTGTGTAATACAGTTCTGTTGGCAGAAGCACAGCACATTTCTAACATTAGTAAATTAATGATGGACATACTGTCAGCTGTAAATACATAATTGTCCTCATCGGCAGCTTTAAACCATATTAGATGTTTTAAACTTGACAGATAGTTTGAACAGAACAGTTTTTAAGATATGTTTTAGTTCTTTTTTGTTTTTTCATTAAAAAAGATAAAACAAAAAAGTCTTCTTTGGTGTTTGTTATGCATAAATATATAAAGAGATAAATATAAGAGCTGAATCTTAAGTCTGGATCTGAATTTATTCTTGCTTTAATTTAAGATGAATTTTCCAAGATATGCACATTTTATCTATATTACATACAGTAGAAGCTTTTTTTCCTCTCACTGAGAAAAAAATAAATTCTTATGGGTCTGAAAAAAGTTTTTTTTTTTTCCCCATTCTCAAGTTAAAATTTTTAATTATTATCTCAAAATCTGGTAATGTGAAATTTCAAGATTTTTGTCAATTTTTAGTTATTTTCTAACACCATCTGTAGCCCAGACCCTGACCCTTACCCTAAACCTACCCCTAAGGTCAAATTATTGACTTGACTTAAAAATAAACTGAGATTTTGACTCACAGTAGCAGATTTTTTTTCCAGTTGCAAAAATAAGCTCCTATAATCTTTCAATAGTTAAGAAGCCTTCGAAAAAGTTCATGGATCCAGATCCAGATGTGACTCAAAGAGTTAACCATTTAACTAAATCAAGACAAAGTCCCATTTCAGTTAAAATTATAATGCAAGTTCAAATACACCATCCAAAAGCAAATAGGTCTTCTTACTGATCTTGCTAACAAGCAGAGTTAACTATCATCACTTTACTGTTTTTATCTTACTATTTTGAGAGTGTACAGTTTAGTTGCTAACTCTCCATACTGTACTTTCTTTTTGTGCAGCAATCCAGGCTTCCTTCTATTGTGGAAACCAAGACTGATGACCCTGACGACTCCTTCCACCTGTCGCCAGCCACGCGCTCCCGCCGCAACCTCCTGCTGCCCAACTTCACCAGCCCCGTTCGCCGCACCTCCCTGGGGAACCTCCTGGGGGACGAGTTACGGCAGTTCAACGCCCTGCGACGCTGCCGTTCGCCGAACCTTAGCCGTGGCTTCCTAGGACAGAGCTCCCCTCAGCCACCTTCGAAAAAAGAGCACACGACTCCTGTCTCAGCCCCGAGCACGGCATCAACTGCAGCTGAGGGAGAGTCAGGAGCTGAGCAAAAGCCTACAAAGCTGCTCATTCCAACTGTCACTTGTTTTGGGCCACCGGATCTTAGTCCCAGGTAGTCATATTTAATTTCAGGCCTCAGCCAGAACATAAGTAAAAACGCAAAGGCTAAATTAATGTCATACAATTCCATGCGGTTTAATAATAATATGTACTCAGGAACTATAATACTAACTAAAGTACTTTACGGCTGTTCTATGTGTGTTTTGATGATACATAAGGAGCATAATTTTTTCTTTCTACTTCAAAACAATTTCACACGTATTTCTTGAATGTTTATATAGTCACCTTGATTTTAATACAGTCATAGTATCTCCAAGAGCATCTGAATGAGGCTTTGCAGTAATGGACTGAGCAGAAAGCTGCAGATGGAGTGTATTTGCATTGCATATTTCAACAGATGTTACTGCATTTCATAACCATCATACCTTATACTCCTGATCCCGCTATCTGTATTCATAATGCATCCCTAAGTCACCCAGTAAGTTCTAGGTATGGGTAAGTGCTGGTTCACAGAGCTCAGGTGTCTGCCCCTCCAGACTTGTGCTGCTGTCTTCATGTTCAAACCCACATGGGCGTCTGCCAGCAGCAGCTCTCATGGCACATCGCTCGGTCGTCTCTTGGCTCCAGTGATAATTGAAAAAGCTCTACTGTTACATTAACTCCGGTCTCCCTCCTCTTCACCCCTCTCGCCAGGGTTGTAGATGGCATCGAAGACAACGGGAGTACGTTCCATTTCAACGTTGAGCACAGCAGGCCTAATGCCAGCTCAGAGAGCAGCAGCACCCAAGGTAAGTCAAACCACCCACGAGCTGCTAGGGTCACCTGGGTGCCAGATGGCTGGAGGTAAACTCAGGAGTTCAAATAGTGGATACCACAAGGCAGGTCTGCCTGCTTTAGGGGGAATATGAGAGCGCAGCAGAATGAAATGACAGCCAGGTGTCCACAGAGTCAGAGAACATGTTAAAGGACAACTGAGGTCAAAGCAGGGCTCTGGCCATCTGACCTCAATCTCCACGCATGGTTGCTTTCCTCCTAGGATTACTATCAGTTTCAGTTCAGTAGAGATTCAGCTAATTTGCTTATTAAGGGGAGTGCTTTGGTAGCATAGTCTTGCAACTTGCATCTCTTTAGCTCCTCTCTGGCGATCTCCAGTTTCTGTTTTGATTGCAGACAGTTATTCCTGTCTGCCTATCATCATCTGCTTGCTTGTGGACACTATGATACTAGACCAAGGTTATATAGAAAGCCAAAGCACTTTCTACAAAGACTGCAAAACCAGTCTTTGTAAAGTTAAACACTATGTAACACAGTGCAATGTGCAGCTGTATTAGATTGCATAATATAAAGAAATTTTCAAATATGTGTTGCATTATGCACTCCAGCAGAAAAGCAAATTAAACTCTCTATACAGCTCACAAAACTGCTGTTACAACTAACACATCCCACCCACCTCAGACAGATAAATTAATGCATGTACAGTTTGTGAATTTTCTGTATTTGTGTAAAACTATAGCCTAAAATATCATCCTTTTTTCTTGCAAGTCATAAAAGAAGAAAAGAAGGACTAAATTAAATGAAAAATAAATCACGTGGTCTCTTTTTTTTAGGAAGAATAAGGAAACGTTAGATACCTGTTGACAGGAAAATGTGAACCTCTAAGAATAGTTGGAAATTTGCATGTGAAATTAGAGTGAGGTTCTTTCAGTCAGTAGAATGACAATCATGACTCGGCTCCCCTTTAGTATTTTTTAAAAAGAGATTTAGAGCTCTGTCCTCCCCGGTGTTTCAGTCTCAACATGGGAACAACGAGGAGCCACTGGTCAGTCAAGTCGAGATCTTTGTCCGGTGTACAGATAGAGGATGCTCACAAAGAAACCATGGGTAACATCTAAGTAGCTGAAGTCCCTTCTAATAATGATGTTCATGTTTATGAGCCCACCATCAAGAGAACAGTGAACAACAACGGTGTGCATGCAGGACTGTAAGGAAAGAGAACTGTCTGTGTGCACCACAAAGCTGTTTAAAACTATGTTTTGTGGATGAAAGAAAAGCTTAAATTTCCTCCAGGTAGATTCCTCATCAAAAGTTACCAAAAGCATTGAATGGCAATGACTCCTGGGAGTCAGAGGGTCACACCAGACACTCAAAGCGAAGGATCACTTATTTTTGTCCATCATAAAAAAATATGTTTCTATTTTGGGGATTTAAGTGAAATTTGGATGACGTTTCATTTATAGAGAAATTTAAACATACATAGTTACACATGCATGTATAACTTCTATCAGCACATACTGGGGTCATGCAACATAATTTTTCTTTATATTAAAATTGATCAATCCTCCTGGGAGCTAAAACTCCTCCTATTTTTCTTCCCCTCGTTTCCCAAGACACCACACAAAATAATCCTGCTCTGCTCCTGGAGACGGAGGAGGTCAGGCAGAGCATCAGTCAACTCAACCTTCAGGTGAGCTACAGCCCCTTAGCCCAAATTAAAATTGATAGCACAGAGGATAATGTAGCCCTGAGTGTGAATTCTCACAGATCCAGAGCAGTTTGCTCAGTGCTCTCCTTCTTATTATCATACATTCTGTCTTTGGTAGTGACTGAATATGAAACACAGGAATAATTAAGAAACAAAAATCCATCTTATTCTATGTTGTATGTAAAAAGCAAAAATATAGAATCACAAGCTTCACTTTTTTTGTCACACAGATAAATTTGTAGCATCTCATCTACTATCGGCCTGCTTGGTGTATGTAAAGGGAAAATATAAAGTGAGATGAAGCAGACTTGATGCCGGCCTATACCTCAGTCTCCCCCTGCTCTCTTAATCTGAATGTAAATAGAGAGAAAGCAGGTGCAGCAGGAGTATCCAGATGGGTGCTGTCTGAAGTCAATATTAATTAATCAGCAGGGCACTTCTGCAATGCAGAGGATGGCTGGTAGTGCTGACTCTGCAATTTAAAAAATAGTTGACAACCTCTCTCTACTTGTGGCCCTTTTGGCCCCCATCTGCATTTTGTATATCCTTAGCTTTCTGTCTGCTTTATTCTCTGCTAGGGTCACTTACCTGCTCTTCTTCCTTGATTTCACAAGTGCTTTAGAAGACATCTCTTCAAGAGGGGATTTCAACTTTTTTACAGTCCTCGGAAGGTCATCAGAAAGTTATAGCTGGACATCAGCCCGAGAGTAAACTTTAAAGAGAGAAGCTGATTAATTCATTAATTAAGCAGCGATAGAACCTTATCATTTGTTACCTTAATGTTTCCCTTGAAAATTTACCTACATTGAATATGTTGGAAGTCTTTAAATGTCACATGTAAACTGTAAGTGCTCTCTCCACAGATGGGCACGTTAAACCAGGAAGTCTCTGAGCTCACCAAGAGCCTTCACCACATGATGCACATCCTCCAGGCTCACGTATCTTTTCATCACTACAATGCCTCTTTCCCCTCCCATCCGTGTGGTGTCCAAATGGCGTCCAACTCTCCCAGAGCCTCCAACAGCGGCATGCCTTTTAGTCATAGTTCAGCTTTCCACCTCCATAATGTTCCCCAGAGCCACTATTCCCACCAAAGTGCCCCAGCCGCTGGCCACTGGAGCTGCAGTGGAACTACTGAAACCCCAACAGAGAGCCACCAGCGGCCTCAGTCCTGTAGTCTGCCTGCTAACCACTGTCCAACACTCTCTCCAAAATCTTCTCCTAAATCTGTCCCGTGTCATAGCTCTGAGAGCATGACTGCACATCTGTGGACCAGCCCATCACTTCTTAGCATCAGCCCAGGCTTCCATGGAGGAAGTCCAGGCCTTCCACCTCATGCTGGACATGAAGACAACAGACCCCTCGGTGCTAGCTCAATTACCATCAGTCAGTCCCAGCCCACTTTGTGCCTGCAGCCTCCCAGTGATAATGATGAATACTCTTGCCTTTTGTCCAGTGTCCCTACAGGAATGTCCACACACAGCCTGCTGGACACATCACCCAGTCATTATGCCAACCTTAATCCTTTAAAAGCCTCAAATGAGGCCATGTGTGTCCTGATGTCCACCCCGCCATCTCACCCTCTGATCCAGGATACCTCAATCTTCCAAATTAAGGATTCAAACTCCTCTCTCCACCCTGTCTCTTCCTCTCCACCCACATTACCATGCCAGCCTTTTGGGAGTTCTGTGGATTCAGGATCATTACAATCTGATGTTATTGAGCCCCATCTCCCACTAGGTGACCCATCTGCGGTGGAGCACACCAGTCTGGAATGCCTACTGGGAAACACAGGCTCTTTGGAAAGCAGGGACAGTGGAAGTGCATCTTCACGACGGTCCAGCATCGGCGTTCAGACTCAGAGCACAGAGCAGTCGTGGTGCCTGGACCTCACGGATTAATATTTCCACATCTCAGCAGCAGACTGGAACAAAGCAGAACCCAACACGAAATTTCTAACATGCAACTTCTTCATGCAACAGTGTTTTCTGAGACTCTGGCAGAGACTGTCGATGTGTGCTCTGTTTCCCCACCTTTTACTTCCCATGCTCCCTTATTACTCAAACTCCACGCAATTTACACTATTTCTATGCAAAAGCATGTATTTTGTGCTTCATTTTGGCTTTACTGAAGTGTGTCTAAAAAAGAAAAAAGCTCACGACAGTGGGTTCCAGTATATATATTGTGTATTTTTTCCAACATCTTCAGAACAACTTGCAGTTGATAATACCTGTTACCTCCTTGCATGGTAAAGTAATTTATTCTTTTTCCTACGGAAAAGGTTTCCAAATTAATGTGTAAGCATTCTACATGACAACCAGTTGATTGTGTACACAGGCGCTGTATTTATGTGCAGACAGGTGAGGATGATTTGCTGTTTTAAGAATACAGAGGAACAAAAATGAAACATGCCTCACTTTGCATGTAGAAAGTAGAGTATGTGCATCACACGGCATAGATTGTTTATTGTTTTTAATTGAATGTCTTTCTCAGTTCAGCCTTCTGGGTTGTTTTGTGAATATTTGGACAATAAGTATCTAATATTTAAACTCCACCAACCAGTACACAGTACTTACTTATGATTTCAGTTATAATTATGTTAGTATCTCCTTTTAAAGCAGTCTTAAAACATCAAAATTTCCTATTTTTCCTCACTAAAGCGTTAAATAGAGCAAAACAATGCAAAAGAAAATCTTCCTCAAGCATTTATAATAAACACACCATAGCTGCTCATAATTTAAACATAAATAAAAAGATTTAGCTTCAAAGAAAAAAAATAAAGTGGGTCCCATTAAATATTTAAACTGGTCTTAATTTATGAAATAAAAATGCCTCCGAGGGACAAAAAGATGAACTTATGACACTTATAGAATTTTCAGAGTATTCAGGAACTTTTGAATGATTTCTCTCTGGCTGACAAAATAAATATGCAGAAAATGTGCAACTGTGTCCTTTGCTGTTGTGTCACACTTACCACTGTTTATGCAAATGATATTTCAGAGACAGAAAACATGTCAGAATAACCAGCATACTGTGTGCTATATATGACTGCTTAGTTGCAATAAGCCATCAGCAGTCAGGAGACCGGCATAAGCTTTGGAAAATTGCTTTGGAATTATTTAAGGAGAAAATGCAGTTACCGGTTATTTGTGTCAAAGCTTGAGAAAAAAGAAAAAGAAACTGGATTATTTTTCACTGAGGCAAAGCTCTGAATTTTCTTGGATTTGGATTACGATGCTTTGCTGTTATTTGACAGGTTATTTGTGGTTTTCAAATCTCATGGTATTGCTTACATATATCAGTATAAAGACTTTTATATGCCAAGAAAAGTCGTGTTTTTGCGTTTTTTCCTAAAACGTTTTCTGTTTAGTTATTAGGTGATTAGTACTGATGCCTGAAAAAGACCAAAACTCACAATTATTAGACATCACTGTATTTGCTTAGTTTACTTTATTATTACTCTGGAAATTTGATGATTGTCTTGTCTGATTATTTCTTAATAATTAAGTTAAATTTGCAACCCCGAGTTTAACAAAATGAGAAACGAGAGGGCTGCAGCAGTTCAGCTTTGAAATAAATGGCTTCATTTTTGATATCTTTGAAGAAAGGATTAAAGAGGAAAAAAGATGTTTTTTAGAAACATGAATGTGTCCACAAGTTGAATAAAATTTCAGACGACCACAGAAGAACACAAAGTCAGCACCGTGCTTTCTTAAAAGAAGAGGATTTGCAGCTGCTCTGCGTCTCATTAGGGCCTTTGAATGCAACGGGTTTTTGGTGAGCGCTGGTTTATCCTCGTCCTTACTCGCCACTCAATCTGATTATATAAGTCAATGTACAATAATTGTGTTTTTTTAAAAGAAGCTGTTGATGAAACTTCCCAGACAAGAAAATAAGCAAACAAATGATCTTCTTTGCTGATTGGAACAGAGTAATTCTTCATATCTACATTTTTATGTAAATTTGGTTCATTATTAACTCATTATTTACACTTTCTAACAGAAGCAAAGGTTGTTTAACTGGAAAATCTGTTGGAAAACATCGGAATATGACGCTATTCCTTCAACAGCATATTGTGCATTCCCTGTAAGTTGTGTCAGTGTGTGTTTTCCAAGACCCACCATGTGGGTGTTTCAGGTGTTCAAGGTAATATTACACTGAGCATGCAAAAGCAATGCAAATATTACACAACAGGTCAGAAGAATTGGTTGATTGCGCTTTATACGTGTCCTCACATCATGTTGTTACTTTGCGCTGCATATGTTGCTTATACAAACAGAACAACTGGTGTGCAAATATATTTGCACGTTCTCTTGATGAGTCAAGTGGTGTCACGGTGTGTTTTTGCAGCATCACAGTCTGATCTTGATATTTCACTCTGTGTTTGTGCAAAAACCCACATGAAGTTTTGAGTTAATGATACACTAGATTCGCATCAATTGCACAAGACCAAATAAAAAAGGAGGATGGAAACCAAGCTGACACACATTTGAGGAATCACTCTCCAGAAGAATCATTCATCAGGTGGGATGTGTTTGTCCTTCAATATGTGGATTATGGTGGAGCTTAAAGAGTTTGATCTTCTCACATTTATTCCCTTTTTTCATGCAGAGATTGGTGCAGTGAGGCGAGGCATCCTGAAGACATGAAGACTGTGATTGTTACTGTTTTGGTTTTGCTGGTCATCAGCCAGAGTGAGTTAAGCTGCAGCCTGTTTCTATATGCATCATTTTCCATATCTGTCAATGAGGCACATTTGGGAGACTCTGCTACTGTTCTATTTACTGTATTTAAATTATTGGCTGTGAAAATGCTTTGCTACAGTGATTAAACCTGATTTATTTTTTTTCCCAGGTGATGCTCTGAAGTGTTACTGTGGAGGTCTGCGACACTGCCCAAACTCTGTGGAGACCTGCCATGGCTTTAACAATGTCTGCACCAGTGCCATCATTTATGCAGGATCTAGTAAGTCAAAACCCTCATTTGGTTTAGTGTGCAGGAAAAAAAAAGAACAAAATTAAATCAGTTACAACAGATGATTTCATACCACCTTGTTTTCCTTGTTTCCACAGCTCCCAGATATTTCAAAGGTTGCATGAAGTCAAATGACTGCAGGATAATGAATCAGCCCGGTGTATCATCTGCCACTTGCTGCTCAGCTGATCTGTGCAACAGATACTAATGCCTGTAAACATGTTTACTGTCATGTAGTGTGCATTCTGGTGTTCTCATAATAAAGAGCAGTTTATTTTATCTTTGGCTTTTATATCAGTTCTTATTTGTATTATTTTCTATTCTCTAGAGAATTAATTGGGGTTTTTTCTTAAATGACAACATCACTTCATTACATTAATGTTTTTGAACTATTAGTTATTTATTGAACACTAACTAGGTTTGTTATGGCCAATTTAGAAAGGTGCTCATCATGAAATATGGTTTGTCAGTGGTTTGTTAAAGTAATAATTTCTGATTTTACATACAAAAAGCTGTTATAGGAAACTAACCAAAAAACTGAAACACTGAGGACATTAAAATGTGACTTAAAATTGTCAGTCAGTCAAAAGGTTATGCTTTAGCCAGAAACGGAAGCTATATTTAGATTATTATTAATATCCTTTTGTTATTCATTTATTGGGAAAATGCATCAAAGCGTTGTTACATGGGTGTTAGAAAATTAAATAATCCGCAGCCCTCTGAAAGGCTGGAACGACTAAACAAAGAAAATGATCAAAACAGACACAAACACAAAGAGACTGTTTACAGATGTTTGTATATATGTTTTTAAATAAATACATACAAAAAAAAACACTGATATAAAAGATCTGATATTTACAGTGCAACATAATGAGTTGGTATGATGTACTGACTCCAATACTATACCTCATGCACAGTATGTTATATTCCTGAATTAGTCTTATGTGTAAGAGGTATGGTAAAAGTAAGGACACAGGTTATATGTTTGTATTTAATTAGCCAACACTAGAGGATTTCATTTGGTTTCATTACTTGACAGAAATTACATTATGAGTTAAGTGGGATAGAAATTGCAAAGAACAGACAAGACCAGATGTAAGCTTGTACTTAATGCTGACTATGAATCATAAAAAGGCAGTATACCTAACAGACAACTTACCAAAAAATCCATTTCACACAAACATAGAATTTGTTCCCATTTCTTTAGTAGAATCTATGAAAAATGTCAAAGTTAATGCAAACTAACTAGAATTTTCCCAACAACAAAGCAAATCCCAAAGAGCTATTAGCTGAAAACGTGACATATCTCAGCACGGTGTCCAGTGTGTCCTTAAAATAGAGGGAAATTGGACAAATAGAGAAGACCGAACAAGTTCCAGGCCTAAAAAATATCTACAGCAGGTGAACAGTATCTGAAGGACATTAAGAAGTAAGAAAAAATCCAGCAGACCTGACACATACATCAGGCCCTTCAGTTGATCCATCTACTGTTTGCTGAGACCTTGTCAGAAATGGTCCCAGTGGATGGTTGGCTGTCAAAAAGCCTTTCTTAACCAAGGCAAACAGGAAGAACAGGTTGAGGTGTGCCACGTTACATAAGAACTGGACTGAAAATCAACAAATCCAGATGAATCCAAATTACAAATTTTTTTGTTCAAATCATCATCACTATGCCCAGAGGAGGTCAAGGGAGATGTGTTGTAGTGAGAGTGTCTACAGCAATCTTTAAACCTTTGAAACTCAGTCGAGACTCTGTCATGGTTTGTGGCTGCAATTCAGCCAGTGGTGTTGGGAAGTGTAACACTGTCAGTCATTGATTGAGCTCCCCAGAGTCTGGACCTCAATATTTTTGAAGCAGTTTTGGATCATTTTAACAGAGAAAAGAACAAAAGGCAACCAACATCCAAAGAAAAGCTTTGAATGTCCTTCAAGAAGCCTGGAGAGCTAGACTATTTAAAGAAATTACAAGAACGCTTGCCTAAAAGAGTTCAGAATGTGTTAAAGAATAAAGGTGATCATACCAAATATTGATTTTCAAGCTCGTTAGAATTGTACAAACTCTGTTTTTTCCTTAAATGCTGCATTTTAATTTATCTTTTCAGATGTTTCAATAAATCGCTGCACCAAATTCCAATTTTCCAAGAAAACATAAAGTAATGAGGGGTGACGTGACACTGCTTCTATTTTTCATTTTATATTATGCCAATACTCAGTAAATAAAAGCTCTGTTTTTTTTAGTGACACCAGCCTTTGAGAAGTGGTTCCATGGTGTAATGGTTAGCACTCTGGACTTTGAATCCAGTGATCTGAGTTCGAATCTCAGTGGAACCTGATGGAAAATTAAACTCTTTGTAAATGTATACTGGATTTCCATATATGTCTGCATTTTCACATTTTCCTGACAAAACATAAACAAAGAGAAGTGACTTGAGACTTTTGCACAGCTCTGTATGTATGCTAAGACCTTTTGGGTTTATGCTGATTGTCTTGTTACAAAGACTCCATGGGCTTACTTGGCAGTTTTCAACTTTGACAAAATCAAAATCGTGTTTTAAAAGGTTTTTTGTTTTTTTTTTAAATCTCTTCTCAGTTCTACATTAACACTTTATGATTATTTTTAAAACCCTTTTTTGTTATTTTTCAGGGTTTTTTTTATTAGTATTCAAAAGATGTGTTTTTCAGACATTTTTCATCTGTTTGTTTATGTTGTAAAACAACTTCTCTAGTTGATTTCTTACTGGAACTCTTCAGGGACACACTGATCTGAAAATGTCCCTTATGATTGCACTCTGGTATTTCCAAGATCAATAACAAATCGTCAAACTAAACAATTCTCTGTATTTGACGAGGTTTTATCATGTTCTTTATACCCTGTTACAATTTGCTCACCTATTTATTTATTTATTTATTTGCAGTGTTGGTCCAAATTGGCTGATTGCGCTTTATACGTGTCCTCACATCATGTTGTTACTTTGCGCTGCATATGTTGCTTATACAAACAGAACAACTGGTGTGCAAATATATTTGCACATTCTCTTGATGAGTCAAGTGGTGTCACGGTGTGTTTTTGCAGCATCACAGTCTGATCTTGATATTTCACTCTGCACGCTTGCACAACAAGACCAAATAAAAAAGGAGGATGGAAACCCAGCTGTCACACATTTGAGGAATCACTCTCCAGAAGAATCATTCATCAGGTGGGATGTGTTTGTCCTTCAATATGTGGATTATGGTGGAGCTTAAAGAGTTTGATCTTCTCACATTTATTCCCTTTTTTCATACAGAGATTGGTGCAGTGAGGCGAGGCATCCTGAAGACATGAAGACTGTGATTGTTGCTGTTTTGGTTTTGCTGGTCATCAGCCAGAGTGAGTTAAGCTTCAGCCTGTTTCTATATGCATCATTTTCCATATCTGTCAATGAGGCACATTTGGGAGACTCTGCTACTGTTCTATTTACTGTATTTAAATTATTGGCTGTGAAAATGCTTTGCTACAGTGATTAAACCTGATTTATTTTTTTTCCCAGGTGAAGCTCTGAAGTGTTACTGTGGAGGTCTGCGACACTGCCCAAACTCTGTGGAGACCTGCCATGGCTTTAACAATGTCTGCACCAGTGCCATCATTTATGCAGGATCTAGTAAGTCAAAACCCTCATTTGGTTTAGTGTGCAGGGAAAAAAAAGAACAAAATTAAATCAGTTACAACAGATGATTTCATACCACCTTGTTTTCCTTGTTTCCACAGCTCCCAGATATTTCAAAGGTTGCATGAAGTCAAATGACTGCAGGATAATGAATCAGCCCGGTGTATCATCTGCCACTTGCTGCTCAGCTGATCTGTGCAACAGATAAATGGCTATCATACACAATATTTTCCAGCGAATAAATAATCCAATCCCACACATTGTGTAATACAATTTTCACAATAAAATCAACTAATTATACACTTACACTGTTTTATGGCCATCAATAACTGCAAATCCTTTGTTAGTCTGGTGTTCCTTAGAATAGATTACTTCACTTTATTGTAATACAACTATAATTCAGGGGAGAAAAGAAAGCAAAATCAGACAATAACTTACATTTTCTGCAAAACAAAATACGGTTGTATCTTTGAGTGTGTTCCAAATCCCTCCGAATGTTATTTGCTTTCCAATTGCACCACCATGTGGCATTTAACCATGTGTTGTTTCTGCATAGAGATGACCTTTGTTACTAAAGAGTCACAGGAAAAATGTTTTTGTTTTTCAAAATGTGAGAAAGGTTTTGGAGTGACTGAGTCAAAGTCTGGACATAAATCCGACTGAAATGATTTGGCATGACTTTAAAGGCCATTCATGCTCAAGAAACCGCCAGTGTAGCTGAATTAAAACAATTCTGCAAAGCAGAGTTGGCCAAAATTTCTCTACGGAGTTGTGAAAGAATCATTACCAGTTATTGCAAAAGCTTGACTGCAATTTGTGCTGCCAAGGGTGGCACAACCAGTTATTAGGAAAGAAGAAAATACTTCGTTAATTGTGTAAGTATCTCTGAAAATATAAATAGAATTAATGAATCCCTTGGCTACACAAATGTGTCTTTTAAATCGCATAACATCTAATTGTATTTCTAGCTTACTAAACATCCAGAAGGATATAATAATAATAATAATAAATAATGTCAATTATGTCATGAAAAGTTGGATCAAGTCTTTTTTTCTTTTTTTTTTTTGGAGTATGAGTTTTTGAATTTAAACCTTTGTTGCAAATTACCCAAGCACTGCGAAATAATCTTCCTCTAAAAGTCATTGCAAGTGTTTCTGTCATTGATCATTTTAAAAATAGTACAGGACTGAGCTAGCTCCTGCTGACGTTCTGCAATCTCCGTATTTGATTGGCTGTGACATCACATCACATGACAAGCGAATCCAGGAAGTATTTTTGTTACTGAAGGCGGAAGCATATATTCCACAGAAGCTGGAAGTCTTTTAGTGGAACGGGAGAAAACGCTGTTAACGAGAAATAACATCGTTATAAGTCACTCTACACACGGTACAGCGAATCTTGTTTTTTCGTTTTCGGTAAGAAACCCAAAACTTCCTGTTAGCTGATTAGCATTATGAACTGATTTGATCGTCGTTAATACAGACGAGCTTTAGCTTCCGAGCTAACTGTCTGACTGATGGTGTTTTTGTCCGTATAGACGGTCAAAGTTAAAGGACTAGCGGGTTCACCCGGTGCTTTTGGACTTATAACTACAAATACGCACACTTAAATTGTTTGTTAGTGTCCTGTTGACTACAGAAGCATTTCAGCTTGTGAGACAGCATTAAAAACAGAATGGAGCCATTTCTAGGTTGTTTTAGCTTAACTCGTCAGCTGTTACTAACATGCCAGACTAGGTCTTTCAGGCCGATATCGATATCAGTGTTTGAGAGTTCAAGGCTGTATGTGGTGCCCTTTTCCATTTTATCATTTAAGTGTTTATTTTTTTTTAACCAAACAACATTTGCTGCTGCTAACAAATAATTTCAGATAACTGTGGCGGAGACCTGCTCAGCTGTACTTTTAGCAGTTAAAAAAGTGAACAGACTGCATGTCGATCTATGGTTATGAACTTCACATGACAGCGACTGATCTGAATCTTTTGTGTCAGTTCGGTATTGTCTGATAGAAGAGCTGACAGGCTTTATAACGTAATTAATAATAACTTATATGATGGATACTGCGTTGTTTCTACGCTATAATCGGGGATAAACAAACGTTAGTCTAGCAGAGGTATGAAAAAACAAGTGTTATCTACAAGCTAACGTAAAAATCAGTCACTTATAGATATGTATTCCTAAAATGTACCCACAAAAAAGGTTCAGTTTATTTTTCTAAAAATGTTTCAGGCTTGCCTGGATCGCCGCTGTTTTTGTCGCCCCGGAGTGTGATTTCTGACCTCGCTCACAATCGGTGCGTGGACTTCCAACCCTTCTCAAACTCCGAGTATTTAGTTTGTTTCCTAACAGTCTCTGTCAATGGCTGGACGTGGTGGTGGAGGAGCAAACAGGCCTAATGGTGCTGCAGCAGCAAATAAAATCTGCCAGTTCAAGCTGGTCCTGCTGGGGGAGTCAGCGGTGGGGAAGTCGAGCTTAGTGCTGCGCTTTGTCAAAGGGCAGTTCCACGAATTCCAGGAGAGCACCATTGGAGGTGAGAAACACGCTTCTAAATGAAGGAAACTGATTTTGTTTGGAAGCTGTAGGTGTTTCTCTAGGTAGATTATGTTGCTGTCTGCATGTTAAGTGAATATTGTTTGAAATTTAGGAATCTTAGTGCTGTATCAGGTTTGATAACTCACATGGGTAAATGTGCCTTTCATATTCCTCTCAAGTATTCCCAAATGTTAAATGTCATTTAAAAACAAGCATCTGTAGAAGAGCTTTCCTTAAATAACATTGCTGACATTTGGCAAATGTTTCATCAAAATAAAAGCTGTTCACATAAAGAACATGCATTCACTGGTCAGTATGTTAGGCGCATCTTGCTAGTACCAAGTTGGGCCTCGTTTTACCTTCAGAACTGTCTTAGTTCTTCATGGCATAGATTCTACTAGTGCCGAAAACATTACTCTGAGATTTTGGTCCATATTGACATGATAGTATCACACAGGTGATGCATATTTCTCAGCTGCATATGTATGATGCAAACCCCTGTTCAGCCACATCCAGAAGGTGCCCTGTTGAATTCAGATTTGTGACTGTGATGACCATTTAAGTACAGTGAACTGATCGTTGAAGAAACCAGTTTGAGATGATACGAGTCTTGTGATGTGGCGTGTTATCCTACACAGAGGTCATGCACCTATAGATGTGGCATTTAGAATTATATAAATTTGTGCCCAAGCTAATCTGAAGTGATGCAATGCCTCCTAACTTATCTTCAGATCAGATGTGAACAGGATAGTCTTCTAGGAAGATTGAGTGTTTCATTTATTTATTGTTTACGTTTTCATTCTCTCTGCAGCTGCTTTCCTCACTCAGACTGTCTGCCTTGACGACACCACTGTGAAGTTTGAGATCTGGGACACAGCGGGTCAGGAGCGCTACCACAGCCTGGCTCCAATGTACTACAGAGGGGCTCAAGCAGCGATTGTGGTCTATGACATTACCAACACAGTAGGTTTCACCCACAGGGTAACACTTACAGTATCTCAGAAAACTGAGTACACCCCTCCAATTTTTGTAAATATTTAGTTATATCTTTTCATGGGACAACACTGAAGATATGACAGTTTGATACAATGTACAGCTTATACAACAGTGAAAATTTGCTGTCCCCTCTAAATGACTCAACACACAGCCATTATTGCTTAAACCGCTGGCAACAAAAGTGAGTACGCCCCTAAGTGAAAATGTCCAAATTGTGCCCAATTAGCCATTTTCCCTCCCTGGTGTCATGTGACTCATTAGTTTCACAAGGTCTCAGGTGTAAATGGGAAACAGGTTGTTGAATTTGGTGTTATTGTTCTCACACTCTCTCATACTGGTCACTGGAAGTTTATTAGGCACCTCATGGTAAAGAACTGTCTGGGGATCTGAAAAAAAGAATTGTTACTCTACATAAAGATGGCTCAGGCTATAAGAATATTGCCAATAGGGCTGGGCCATATTATACCGTTCACGGTAATACCGGTATAATGTTAGGCAACGATAGGAAAATGAAATATCGCGATAGAATGGGAGTAAAACGCGCATGCGCAGTGCCTTTGTTTTCATACGCACATGGCCGATTGTTGAGTGAAACAGATGAACCAGAATTGGTTTGTAAAAATGGTGCAACTTCCGTGATGTGGAACTGGTTTGGTGTTTGTCCGTCAGATACACAACAAAGCACATTTTTTTGCAGAACATGCAAGCGGGCCGTTGTTATTCCCGTATTTGTCGGACTAAGATGCTCTTAAATCTGGGAGTAATCTGGGTCCTAAACTCCGTATTCTTCAGGTCAAACAACACTGCAGCATCACTTAGAGTTAAAAACTGTCTAAATTCTTTCATCTTTAATAAAACGATCAGCATTGCTGCTTTACCAGGTGTAACTATAAAGTTTAACTTCCAGGCATCCATGAAAACAAAAGTTATTACATTTAACGGAGTTAGAAGTTAGCAGGAAGCTAGCGGAAGTTAGCTCGCTAGTTTCGCTAGTTACCTAAGCATGATATTGCATGTTCTGACTGAGAGATTTCTGAAAAAAATCAAACGTACAGCTCTGCTATCACTTCCAACATAAATGAAGACAGGAAACTAAACAGCAGTGACGTTTGTAGGGTTACTGAAGTTGGGCTAGCTGGTATATAATGATGTGCTACGTGATCGCTAGCGACACAGCTATGTTAGCATAACATAAACAGTGAAGCTGGAGGACGAACACTAACACTTTTCCACTTATAAAAGTTAACGTGAAGGTTCTTCATGGTTAGAGACAAATGCAATCGCATGGCAGGATGCTGTAAACGGACCAAACTTCAGTCAGGAGAACAACTGAGATAATCCATCCACAATACGAGGTTAGTCATTAATATACTGCAACAACATGGGAATAGAGCAGCTGCCAGAGAATTCAACATTAATGAATCAATGGTACAGAAGTGGAGGAAGCAAGAAGAATGAGTTTAATAAAGTTTGATTTATCTGACTGCTTTGTTTCGCTTAATGTGCCTTATAATCCTGTGCACCTTATGGTCCGAAAAATACGTACTGCACACTGCAGTTTAATGTTGCAAAGCACCTCTTTTTAACTTCAGTGGATATTATACATGGTTATGCTCAGGATGTGTCAGCCCATTTCTACTGGAAATGCCTTTTGGTTAAACTTTCAGCAAGGAATTTGCATTTGCACTGTTACATTTTTATAAAGCTTTAATGTACATAAAAACCAGCTTCTTGTTTAAGTGAAAATAAATGGAAGGTTGTCTTTTTGCGCTAGTAATGTTGTGGAGTTGTATTTTGTCTCGCATCAATTATATCGTCGGTTATATCGTTATCGCAAATTTTCAAATATATATCGTGATAAATATTTTTGGCCATATCGCCCTGCTCTAATTGCCAACACCCTGAAACTGAGCTGCAGCACGGTGGCCAAGACCATACATCAGTTTAACAGGACAGGTTCCACTCATAACAAACCTCGCCATGGTTGATCAAAGAAGTTGAGTGCACATGCTCAACGTCATACCCAGTGGTCTTTTGAAAATAGATGTACGAGTGCTGCCAGAATTGCTGGAGAAGTTGAAGGCATTAAGGCCTGTCAGTGCTTAGACCATACGCCTCACACTGCATCAAATGGATGTCCTCACAGAAGGAAGCTTCTTCTTCTTCTAAAGATAATGCATAAGAAAGTCGGCAAACAGTTTGCTGAAGACAAGCAGACTAAGGACAAGGATAAGACCAAAATTAAGTTATTTGGTTCAGATTGTGTCAAGGGTGTGTGGCAGCAACCAGGTGAGGAGTACAAAGACAAGTTTGTCTTGCCTACAGTCAAGCATGGTGGATGGTGGTGGGAGTGTCATTGTTTGGGGCTGTATCAGTGCTGCTGGCACTGAGGAACGCATAATTGAGGGAACCCTGAATGCCAACATGTACTGTGACATACTGAAGCAGAGCATGATCCCCTCCCTTCAGAAACTATCCCACAGGGCAGGATTCCAACATGATAACAAACCCAAACACACCTCCAAAAACTGAGGGTAAAGCTGCTTGACAGACCTAGCATGTCTCCAGACTTAAACCCTATTGAGCATCTGTGGGGCATCCTCTAATGGAAAGTGGAGGAGCGCAAGGTCTCTAACATCCACCTGCTCCATGATGTCATTATGAAGGAGTGGAAGAGGATTTCCATGGCAACCTGTGAAGCTCTAGTGAACTCCACGCTCAATAGAGTTAAGGCAGTGTTAGTGCCACACAAAATCTATCTTGACACTTTGGGCACAGTTTGGACATTTTCACTTAGGGGTTTACTCATTTTTGTTGCCAGTGGTTTAGGTAATAATGGCAAAAATGTGAGGGGTGTACTCAGTTTCGTGACATACTGTATGATGCTTGCAGATACTGCTTTGTTTAATTCATTTGTTTCATTGTTTTGTTGCTCCCAAAAGTGGAAGAATGCAAAATATGCTGATAATCAGTGATCATTTTTAAAAAATCACTGAAAAAACAGTTACAATTGTTAAGGTGTGTTTTGGCTTTTACTGAAGGATTCAAGATCCTCACTTATTTTTGTTTGGTTTTTTGCAATTAACCTGTAACTATGATTTAGATACAACCTCAGATAAATAGCAAAACATGATACATTCATTTAACTAAAACTAAGCCAAAATGAAAAAGCAATGTGTGAAAAACTAAGTACATCCTCACTGTTTCCATAGGAATTAAGAGTGTAAATAGCGGCACTTTAGTTGATCATTAGTAAGTGTGAGCACGTCTGTAAAAGCAGGTGCTTTTCAATTTTCTGGTCTGGAGCATTCGGGTGTGTGTTTACAATGCCAAGGAGGAAAGACATCAGCGATGATTTTAAAGGGTCATAATGTCATTTCCAAACAAATTACATTTATTATTCTCAGTAAAACTAATATTCACATGTGGAAAACATTAAACACAGTTTCTAATCTTCCAGCAAATGCACTGAACAAACCACAAGATGTGTGGAACAATGTCCTTTGAATAGATAAAACCAAAGTGGAGATGCTTGTCCATAATGCACAGCACCACTTTTGTGAAAACCAAACACAGCATATCAGCAGAAACGTCTCATACCAAGTGAGAGCACAGGGGTGATTTGGGCTTTTGGCGGCTACAGGAGCTGGACACCTTGCGGTTCTTTATTCAACTATGATCTCATCAGTATACCAAATTATTCTAGAGCAGGGGTCCCCAATCCCAGTCCACGAGGGCCGGCGTTCCTGCAGGTTTTAGGTGTGTCCTTGATCCACCACAGCTGATTTAAATGGATAAATTACCTTCTCAACATGTCTTGAAGTTCTCTAGAGGCCTGATAATGAACTAATCATGTGATTCAGGTGTGTTGACCCAGGGTGAGATCTAAAACCTGCAGGGACACCGTCCCTCGTGGACTGGGATTGGGGACCCCTGTTCTAGAGTCCTATGTGAGGCCATCTTTCTGACAGTTAAAAAAATAGCTAAAATTGGGTCATGGAACAGGACAATGATTCCCAGCACAACAGCAGATCTATAATAATGATGTCTGGAAAAAGAAAAGAACTCAGATGCCTCGATGGCCCAGTCAAAGTCAGGACCTCAACCTCATTGTATGTTGTGGTAGGGGCTTAAAAAGCATTGCATATGCAAAGCAATATAGACTGGGCCAGAATTCCTCCACAGTGATGTGAGAGACTGATAACATCATAGAGAAGATGAGGTGTGCTTAATTTTTTTACACACTGCTTCTGCATTTTAGTTAAATAAATAATAACACGGTGTAACATGTTGTGTGTTGTTTCTCACCTGCAGTTGTATTTACCTAATATTTAAGATTATTTTTACATACATGACAGAGGGTGTGCTTTGACTCAGTGTAAGTTAATTTTAAACATATGCGTGTGTGTGTGTGTGTTCATGGGCTTGTGGGCTTTTTGAGGTCACATCAGCTATGCTAGTATGAAATTTAAAAAAAGAAAACATGTTTGACCAACATTAAAGATAGCTGTAGTGCTAAATACTTTGGGGAAATGCAAATTAAGTTTGTTGGTTTTTCAGGACACTTTTGATCGTGCGAAAAATTGGGTGAAGGAGCTTCAAAGGCAGGCCAGTCCCAACATAGTGATCGCTCTGGCTGGCAACAAAGCGGACATCGCAAACAAAAGAGCTGTCGAGTTTCAGGTATAAAGATGCATATAGAGGACTTAATATAAGCAAAAAATCTGATATTTAGAGGTTTCATTTGAATTTGTTGATTAACTTTTATATCTAAATCGTGTTCTCAGGAGGCACAAGCCTATGCCGATGACAACAGTCTGCTTTTTATGGAGACCTCAGCCAAGACCGCTATGAATGTCAATGAAATTTTCATGGCTATAGGTAAGTAATGCATTTAGTCACATATTCCAGTTGACCAGTTTGGAATCACAAATTAACCTAACATATGTGATAGATTAAAAAAACAAACCTGTATTGTTTTATTGTCACCTTTTGGTGCTGTTTTGGTGTTTCGTAGCTTTATTTTGAAATATCTGTTCCCCTGTCCCTGTAGCGAAGAAGCTACCGAAGAGCGAGCCCCAGGGTACAGCTGGACAAGGTGGGCGGACAAGGACAGGAGTAGATCTAGAACAAACTAACCCTCAGGGCAGCAGCAGCAGCCGGTGCTGCGGCGGCAACTAAGAAGCAAGAAAAAACGAACTTGGTGAACGAGCCCTGAACATCATTTTAAGGACAGCATGTAGCAAAAAGCCAGAGAGGCAGGAGAGGGCAGAACCACTCGCCACTTCCACACTGAGATTACAGATGAGATTATCTGCATCCCGTTTGATTAAAGGAACTTTTGTAAAGCAAATCATAAGCTAGAGGGAATTCCCAAGATCCCTCACTACTTCTTCTCTGTCTTTCCCTTCTCTGTCTGTCCGCCTCCCTGTTGATCTTTAGCATCTCTCTGATGATCGAATGCTGTTATAAATGATTTTGAAGCATGATGCTGAGGTTGTTGGAATTGTTGGAGTGTGTGTGTGCGCGCGTGTGTTTGTGTGTGTGTGTAGAATATGTATATTTATATATGCACACACGTTTTCTACTCCTGTCATTTGCCTATATTCAGTGGGGGGAAAAAAAGTACCCAAAAATATTAATCCTTAAATTACAAATGGTAGAGCGATTTAATCTTTTTGTCGTAATGCAGCATAAGCACCTGACATTAGCATGTGTAAGTTATCTTGATAGTGACAGGTGACATTTTGGAGTTAGCAGTTAGCCCTTGTATAAAATCATCTGACCGTGTCCTGACGTTGTCTCTATATGCAGGTTGGTTGGTTAGTTCCCAAGTTAAAGATGGATCTTTTATCTTTGCAAGTTGGCCATCTTTGTGTCCAGAAATTAATATTATCTATTTCTGGAAAGAGGAGATAGAAGACTTTGAAGGTTCTGCTTAACATTTCAGTTTAATGATGTGAGCAGGAAGAGGCAGAACTTGAAGGGTAGATGATTTTGTTTAACTTAATGTTGTTAGGCTGCTCTAACTGCATTTACACTAACAGATCTAATCAGAGTGCAAGCCAAGCACCTCTAAATGTGCCCTGGATTGTCTGATTACATACCAATCACAGTGCATAAAATTACACCTGCATTCCTTATACTTTCCCATCATTAAATTATCTAGTTGCAGATCACATTGTAATGCCAGGTGTAGAGGTGGCTTTGGTTATTCTTAATAGGGAGTTGGGTGAGACTGTTATAATAAAAGCTCAAGACTTTGCTTGCTGAGGGTGGTCGTGATTGGAGAGGCTACACTTCTGAAGAGGCTGTACCATAAATGCAGTTGTTTTCTTGCATTGTTTTATTGCTAACTGTAACACCGGAGAGTTGCTAGCCTTTTTTTTTTTTTTTTTTTAAAGAAATGTGAAATAACTTGTAAATCTGAAATGAAATAAATAACATACAAGATTCACTTTGTTTTGAGTTGTTTTGGAGTGTACTTCTCCCCCACCCCCAAAATACAGACCGGCCAGTAAGTTGTTGTTTTTTGTTTTTTTTTCTCCCAATACTTTGTGCCGTGTGACCTGAATAGCACAAGTGGTTAATAAAATGGATCGATTGTGCTGGAGTTACAGTGAAAAGTATTCGCAGCGCTTCACTTGTTCCACATTTGCCTTAATTTTTGTTACATTTATTCAATTTTTGGAATAAGAATGTATTATTTTATCTCAAAACTCCTACACAAAATATATACCATAATAACAAAGTGAAAAAAAAGTTTGACTGAGATCCTTGCAAATGTATTAAAAAGAAAGTTGGTTTGACATAGTTTGGAAAGGCCTATACCTGTCTATATGACCTCCCATAGCAAACAGTGGATATCAGAGCACAACCCAAGACATGAAGTCCAAGGAATTGTCAGTAGACCTCCAAGACAGGATTGTATCAAGGAACAGATTCAGTGGGAAAGGGTACAGAAAAACCTGTGCAGCATTGAAGGTTCCAAAGACCACAAATGCCTCCATCATCTGTAAATCGAAGAAGTTTAAAACAAACAGGACTCTTCCTACATCTGAGTGACTGAGGTAGAAGGGATCAGGGAGGTGATCAACAACAGAGCTCCAGTGTTGCTCTGTGAAGACAGGAGGACCTTCCAGAAGTACAACCAGTTCTGAAGCACTCCACCAATCAGGCCTGTATGGTAAACTAGTGAGATGAAAGAGCACACCTGGGGTTTGCCAAATGGCAGCTGAAGGACTCTCAGACCATGAGAAACAACATTCTCTGGTCGGTTGAAACAAAGATTGAACTCTTTGACCTGAATCCCAAGCGTCATGTCTGGAAGAAACCAGGCACAGCTCATCCATTGGCCAATACTTTCCCTACAGTGAAGCGGGGTGGTGGAAGCATCATCTTGTGGGATGTTCTTCGCCAGCAGGAAGCGGTAGATGAGTCAGAGTTGAGGGAAAGATAAATGCAGCAATGCACAAAGACATCCTTGATGATAACCTGCCACACAGACCGGACCTTGAACTAGGGTGATTGTTCAACTTCCTACATGACACTGACCCTAAGCAAGCAGCCAAGATAACAAAGGAGTGGCTTCGCAACCACTCTGTCAATGTCCTTGAGTGGAGTGGAGTGCCCACTCTGGGTCAAAGACCAGTTACTGACCCAAGTGGAAGAGTTTAAGTATCTAGGTCTTGTTCATGAGTGAGGGGAGAAGGGAGGAGGAGATTGACAGACAGATTGGTACAGCATCTGCAGTGATGCAGATGCTGTACTTGTCCATCGTGGTGAAGAGAGAGCTGAGCGTAAAAGTGAAGCTCTCAATTTACCGGTCAATCTACATCCCTACCCTCACCAATGGTCACGAGCTTTGGGTAGTGACCAAAAGAACGAGATCGCAGATACAAGCAACAGAAAGGCGCTTTCTCAGAAGGCTGGCTGGCCTCTCCCTTAGAAATAGGTTGAGGGGTTTGGACAACCGGTAGGGGCTCAGAGTGGAGCTGCTGCTCCTCCACATCCCAAGTAGTTGAGAGGGTTTTGGGCATCTGACAAGGATGCCTCCTGGGTGAGGTGTCCTAGCCATGTCCCACCAGGAGGACGCCCCGGGGCAGAGCCAGAACACAGTGGAAGGATTATATTTCTCGACTGGCCTGGGAATGCAGGTGGACACGGAGAGGGAGATCTGGGCTTGTTTGATCTGGGCTTGTTTGCTTAGTCTGCTGCCCCTGTGACCTGGCCCTGGATAGGCAGAAGAAACTGGATTGTTTTTTATTTTTAACAAATTTACAAGAATCTCAAGCAAACTTTTTCTGTTTTGTAATTATGGGGTATTGTATGTAGAATTTCGAGGTGAAACATTTATTTAATCCACTTTGGAATAAGGTTTTAAAAAAGCATATGCAGTATACTTTTTCAAAACAAATATAAAAACCTCCTCATGGGCCACATTTTGCAATGCAAAGAGAGTTTTAAAAATGATTAGAAGTCTAAAAAATACACCTGTAAAAACTTCACCACAGACATGGCATAGTAAAGATTTCTGAACACTAGATGGCAGCATTGCACTTAAAAAAAAGCTAAACTATCTTTAAACAATCAGAATTAAAGAACTATTGTTAAAATCGATTCAATATTAACGTAATATTTCTTGCAGAGCTACTAAGTTTACATGAAGGAAAGGATGAACTCTCACCTGCTGTTCACAAGGTGAAGAAATTTGCCATTGTCTGCATTTGTCTGCATATTATACAGTATATATATCGGCCATGCAAAAAGCCATTAATGGCAAAGTGAGGAAAAGTCTGTCCTGCAGAGGAAGGGCACAGTATTGGTCTGCTTTAGCTGTGTTCACCTCTTTACTCCACAGCTACTTCAAAGCTTTGGGTTAATGCTGCAGTTCACTTTGTTGTTATGATTTCTGCCCTTTAACAGGGGGTGCCTAGTGCTCTTTGAGGTTTTAAAACTATTAGCAAAATATAGATGCAGTAAATGGAACAAGCAGGTCAGAACATATGACACTATAATATCTGATAAAATAAATTTTTTTGTTATTTTTATTTTATCCCAAAAAAGTACTGTCATAGTCTAGAGCCAATATGTACTAAAGCATTGACTGAAATGTTGTGTTCAGTTGCTGTCAGCTGAGCACAACACAGATTTTTTGTTTTTGTTTTTTTAGCTGTAGAGTTTTGATTCTTGAATTCGAAGCTTTTATTTTGATAGGACAGTAGAAAGGAAAATCGGGGGAGAGTGAGGAGGAATGACACACAGGAAATGGTCCAGGACACATTTGAACCAGCCCATTCAGCATTTGGGTTACCTGCTCAATCAAGTGAACAATAGCAGTCTACCAATTCAGCTGTACCATACCAACTTTCTTCATGAAGCACTTTAAAAACAGTTACAGGAGATTAACAAAAAGTGCTGTACACAAAAATCAACAAATACACTGAAAACAATGGTAAGTAAAAGCACCAATAAAAACAACTACAATGCAATAAACGCAAGTCAGAACAATATCTCATGCTGGGTCAAAGGCCAAATCAGTATAATTGAGTTTTAAAATGACTTTTTTAAATGGACAATGTAGGGGACTGTCTAGCATGCAAAGGTAACTCAGACAGTATTGCAGGGGTAAAGCAGCTCAGAGGTAAGGTGGGGTAAGATCATTTCAGGATTTAAAAACAACAAGTGAAGCCAGAATAGGTGTATAATTATAATAAAATGCATCCTTTATCAGGTAAATATTTTGAGGGCACTGGCTAGCAGGTGACTTTGTTGGTTTGTAGCTAATTATCTATTATTAAAATATATTTTAATAATTCCTGCATTTTTTCTGCTGTCACCTTTTCAGTTTTTCTAATTATCTTCTAAATATCCTTCTGTCAGCACAGAAATTGTGACGATGGCATCTTTGTTGTCCTCTCACACAACGTTAAACTACAGCTATGTAAAGAATTGTATTGTAAAGTGTCTTTTTTGTTCCCTGACCTGCTATTGTGGTTTTGATGCCAGTGAGAACCTTACATAAAATGTACTTTCAAGCTCGTGTGCACACACACACACACACACACACACGCAGTCGTGCACTCGCCTCAGCATTTCTGCCAAAAGCAGGCGTCTGCTCTGTTCACAGTAAATGATTTCTCATTTGTTGAGCTGTCAGTCAAGATGTGTCTGTCAAAAAAGAAACTAATTTCATGCTCGGCCTCTGTGAATCATAATGGCCTGAGAGCCGGGCTGAAATTGACTGTGTTTATAGGAGGAGATTCACAGAATAAAGGAAATGTGCCCTGAAAATAAATTCCCCCCCTCGTATCTGTTATGTTTGCACAACAAATGAAAACAGGTAATGTGTCCAAAAAGGTGTGGTTGTCATAACAACATTTTTTGGTAGGTTTCCCCCCCACCCCCCCACCCCTTTTTTTTTAAAATAATAAAAAAAAAAACAGTGCCCCAAATCTATAGCAGAGCCCAGCTTAAAAAATACAGAAAACATTCACTCTGATGGATCCCCTCTATCTCCGTGGACAGAGAGAAATGTCATTAAATACCAAGGGCACGGGGATGTGGTATCTGGACTGCATTCTGTGGTGAGGTTTGAGATTTTAGGTGATAGCGATAGTGCGTGTGATGTGCTACAATAATTGTGTCTTATCTAAAATGGAGCATCTAGCTGTGTTGCCACTGGAAAGGATGCTAGTGAGGAGATGACTTAGGAAAGCACAGAAAATGCCCTATAATAGGGTGATTTTTAAATGATCTTTGTGTTGCATTATTTAACATGCTGAACATTCACATTTTCTCAGTAACACCCATGTATTTTTAGATTACTGCTTTCAAAGTATAAATACAACAATTTCAGTTGGGCATTTGATTCCTTATCAGCTAGGAGCTGTGTCTCCCCAATGGTTCCCAACCAAAAAGTAAAGTGTAAATGTAAAGTGCCTTATTTCTTTGTATGTCTAAAACAATCAAGATATACAGTGGTATTTTGTGAGTTCAGGCTGGTGGTTTAGATTGATTTTGTTCCATTTGGATAGAAGCAGGTTAGCTGTTTCACCCTGGTTGTAGTCATTATGCTAAGCTTTGCTAATGGCATGCTGGCTGTAGCTTCAGCCAAGGGACGACCTCCAGGGCTGAAAAATGAAGCCAGTGTGGGAGTGAAAAATCTGAAACTTCCTCTAATGGCCACTTCTCTGCTGGAGTAAGTCCTCATAGAGTCCAGTGTTAAAATGCCCAGCATTACAATGTAAAAAATAAGAATAAAATAAAAACAATTCTGGACAGTGTGGAATTTTTATATTACTCAAGCATTCAAATGGGCTTTAAGAGACCTAAATTTATAGTGGTTAGTTCAGGGCGTTTACATGGCACATGGGTAAAATTTTATAATCTAAAAGAGCATAAAGCAGGAGTGGGCAATTAACTACCTAAATAAATAAATAAACTGTAAAAATAAATGTACATGCTTTTGAAAATGCATCTCAAACTTCAATGCTAGTATATCTTTGGTGGCTAGCGTGTTGAGCCGCCATTGTGGTTACAAAAAAGGGGGGAAAGAGTCAGTTGGAGTGAACGGAGATGAGGGGACTCTTCCGTTCAATGGTTCTGGCTATGACAAGCAAGAATTAACTTTCCTTTTAAGTTAACAGTAAATTATGACTTGCTAACCGTCGTGGTGGGCCTGATCTCTGATAACAATGAGACGGCCTACCTGAAGGAGATTAGGAATCTGGAGAACTGGTGCCAGAGGAACAACCTCCTTCTAAACGTTAGTAAGACAAAGGAGCTGATAGTGGACTTCAGCACTAAGCAGGAGAGGAACTACCAGACCCCGTCATCAACGAGTGCCCAGTGGAGAGAGTGGACAGCTTCAAATACCTCGGAGTTCACATCACGCAGGACCTGTCATGGTCCTGTCACATCAACACCGTGGTGAAAAAGGCCCGTCAGCGTCTCTACCACCTCAGACGCTTGAGAGACTTCCAACTGCCCTCCAAGGTGCTCAGGAACTTTTATTCGTGCACCATAGAGAACATCCTGACGGGAAACATCTTAACCTGGTTTGGGAACAGCACCATGCAGGACAGACGAGCTCTACAGAGGGTTGTGCGGTCAGCTCCGAGCTCCCTGACCTGCACTCAATCTACAGCAGGCGGTGCTGGACCAAAGCCAGGAAGATGGTGAAGGACCTCAGCCATCCCAACAACAGACTGTTCTCTCTGTTGAGGTCAGGAAAGCGATTCCGCTCCCTGAAGACCAACACAGAGAGACTGAGGAGGAGCTTCTTCCCGCAGGTGATACGGTCTCTCAATCACACCACCACACAGTCCTGACCCACACATATAGTTCTTACACACACACTGGACATTCTGGACATTGTTTTCACTTCATCACTTAAATCACTTTAAGCATATTTGCACTGCACAAGACATAATGTCGATTGCACAACACTGGTCACTATATTCTTCATTTCCAGTTAATACTTGTACAGCTGCTGTTATTGTGTATATATTTATTTATTTATATTTCTTCATACATTCTTATATAGTTCTATACTGTGTATTGTGTATTTTGTTGTACAGTTATTTTATTTTCAACTTTAATTTATATATTTTATCTTATTCTTTCCCAGTTAAATTTACCCTTCATTCTAATTTGTGTTGTACAGTTATTTCATTTTTAACCTTAATTTATATTTCATTCCTTCCTAGTTAAATTTACCCTTTTTAATTTTTCATATTTATTTCCTATCTTATTCATAGCCTTTTCCTTTTTTTTTTTCTTTAGGTCATGAGCAGTTGTCCAAGCATTTCACTGCATATCGTACTGTGTATGACTGTGTACGTGACAAATAAAATTTGAATTTGATTTGAATTTGAACCAAGCTAGTCCATAATAGCATTAGCTAACAGCTAATCGATTTTACCTTTTTCTTCAAATATGGTCTTAAATAGGCTACTAAAAAAATAATAATAATAATCTTGAAATCAATGGATGACATCACTTATCTAAATTGGATATATATGGTTAAATAGCCTTAATAGTAATTATTTCCTTTTAATAGATCATCCTCACAATTCTCCAGGGATCAGGAGGACAAAGGAAGACGGTATAAAAACATATTGATGCACATATTCTTGGTTCACATTTCTATACCGAGACCTTCAAATCTTCACAACATTGTCTGTGGTGTTTCCATTAACCATGAAATCAACATACTAACTTTTGTATTACTCCAGCAGTGAATATCTTGTCTTCTCTTTTGCACTCCTTCAGTAAATCATCACCATCAAGACTCAAGTGGACTTCAAGGCAGTGTGTACAAGAAAAAACGGTCACAAGTCGCAGCCACATGCAGTCATCGGGTGGGTAAGATTTGCTCCTCTTACCCAGAATGCACCCTGATCTAATTTTTGATTGGACTCTTTTCTAAAAGGATTTCACCATCTTTCATTCTCAGTTTAAATGCTCCAATCTCTCCCTGAAAATGTTTATGTATGATGTGGGAGAGGAGTGAAGCCATGCCTATTAAATTAGCACTGGGACATACATGTCTTTAATGCCTAGATAGGAGGTTTTCAAAGTAAAAGAAGAAAATACAGTAAGTCAAAGTCAAAGAAATGCTTATAATCAAGTGAACTAAATTAATTTCTTCTGATATACATTTTTTTTAAAGTAAATATATACTGCATGTGAAGTAGCTTTACACTGAAGCCAAGTTTGAAATGACCAGCTTAAGCCTAAATCTCCAAAATAAATAAATAAATAAATAAAAAGATTAAGATAAGATTTTAAATGAATAGAGCAAAAACCACAAGGGGGAATTGTACATAATAATTCTAAGTTTGGATAATATTGGCTACCCTCCAGCTCAAAGTAAACTCAATACCCACTCTCCTTCCTTTTGTGGGTCATAGTTTTACACACACACCCCAGCACACATTCAAATAGGCCATTAATCTATTTGAAAGCGTGATGGATCCTTTCATACTTTTGTAAGATATCAGCAGTGACGATCTCATAAAAAGTCATTTAAGAAGACTCATGTCTTTTTCATTTGTCTCACATTTGTCACATAGTTTACATTTATAGCTGGCTTCAGGCCAACAGCTGACATGAATTCATGTTTGAATTCATATTTTCAGTAAGTCACATGCAAAGACAAAAAAAAAAATCACTTACATGGTTGGAAAAATGATCAAAACGCTACTTGCTGCAGCTGCAGCATTGGATTAATAACTAGACCTGCTGAGTGTCAAATTGAGTCAGAGGGTGGATATTGTTGTCACGCTCAAATACTCCTCACCGCTGAGGGTTACACTGTGAACTGCAGCCTTTATGTGACTCGAGCCTTCACAATGATGCCATTCTTTTCAATCGCATTTTCCCTCCCATCTTTTTTAAACCAACTACTCACGTCTGTCAATTCCAATATTTCAATGAGACTTTAAAGTCAAAAGTCAAAGTCGAGTTTTTCTTTTTAAACGCATTGCCATGGTGACCAGGTTCAGCCAAAACATGTGGCTGCGACTTGTGGCCGGTTTTTCTCTGTGATTCTGGACGCAGCAGAATAAAAATGTCCTTTAATGAAAGCACTCAAGATAATGATGGAGCTGAGCACTGGCATTAACTTTGATGCTGGGAGCATGTTGATTGGGCTTGAGCTTCATGGAAATCGAGGACCTGAATATAACTTTCTTGTAATCCAACAGGAGGCTGTGTATTGTTTTCCTTTGTATTTGCACGCAGATATGAAGACACGAGAAGCATGATATCTTACACCCTTGTTTCTGCGTCTATGTGCATCAAGCACATGTGCTTCTTTATTTTTAGAGCGGCTGACTTGCGCTGGGGTCAAGCAGGGTGTCAAAGGACTTCAGTGAGAAGGACATACCTCGAACTCCAAGTATGTTTCCAGCATGCATCCATCACCCTCCAGCTGACAGCTGATGCGAACGCACACAGCGAGGACGGCCACAGCGCACGAAGGCATGTGCCTGTGTCACTATATGCTCAAATTCATCTGCAGGGATCTGCTTTTGAACAAAGCCCAACTATGTTAATGAAAGGGTCTACAGGGGGTAAGATTGGGGGATGATGCCTGATGATAGGCCCTGCTGCACACAGAGGTAGTGATGATTTGACATGTCAGAGGGTTACAAGATTTTCCTTTGACCTCTCAAACATTTAATCTTATTATAAGTGGCCATTATGTGGAAGCAGGTTTTTTAATAGAAGTGTTTATGGAAATACATTATCGTTGTTTCAAGGCTGTAAAAACACCAGCAGGTGTCTCAGTGTTGCAAAATATGACTTTTCTCTTTTAATTTCATCATACCGAAGCTGCCTTTAGGTAAAATGCACAACATTGAATTGATTTGTCTTTTATGTATGTTGTGCCAAATCACAAAAGCAGTCTTTATGGTAGTTTCTACTGGCATTGGCTTTATACTGTAAGGTAAGAAAACCCCAACAATCAGGAGACCCCATATAAGCAAGCACTTAGCAACTGTGGGAAGGAAAAACTCAATTTTACAGGAAGAAACCCCAGAAGAACCACACTCAGGGAGGTGCAGCCATCTGTTACAACTGGTTGGAGAGTAAGACATACTCATTCATTGCAGCCTTGAACTTTGACCTTCTTTTCTGCTCTACATATAGATGACACAGGCTTGAGGGTTAGCATGATCTCCAAAGTATGCTTGGTTGCATGTTACAAATTTCAATGCAATACAATAGGATATGGTCATGTTTTAACATGCTGCTTTTGAGTGCAGTATATTCGGATATGGTAAATCGTTTTGTGTATTGAAAGTCCATCTTTATTTTAAATGTCCTCAATGATGATATAAGATCTTTTATGAGTGCACTTCTGTATGACAGTCACACCGGCCTCTGTGAAAATAAAACAAATTAACTTGTAAAAGCAATTTGCAATGCAGAAAATACCACACTAATGAGACATTTCATTAGTTTTATTGTCTGCTGTTATTTCCACTTTTATAGAGCAAAGTCTCTGTCACGATTTAAAAGTTACATTTTTGACTACACACTATGATGTAGGCCACATGTATAAGACTATTGTATTTACATTTTATATATAAAGAAGGTGCTTATTCATGTAAATACAATTAATGAACATAACCAACTATTTCTACTACTCTGATATGATTCATAAATCCAACTAAAAGCTCAGGATATGCCCCCTATAAGCTCTTCTCTCTCAGTACACCATTAATCACAACCACTGGACAGGTTACCAGACTTCTGTTAAATAATAAAACAATGCAAATACAGCTGTTGGCCCCAAGTTTTGTTATGTAACTGTATACTGCTATAATGTAAGGGTTGTCTAATTGTCCTATGAAGACACATTAAACATCAAGTGTATAGTGTATTACTATGGTGTACCTTCTCTTATGGTTGTCTGATGTAAGCGTTACAGTTGTGCACATGTATTTGCTGATGTTTATGTTTACATTTGATTTATTCTTGACTTTGTATCTTGTAGGACAACTTGAGGAAAGTTTTTGTTGTGGTTGTGTAAAAAGATGGCTATACTGAGTTTGTTTGAATAAGGCCCTATTAAATAAAATCTGTTATCAGCCAATCAGTTAAGCTAATCAGTCACAGAGTAGAATAAGTAGAAATGTCTGGGGAAAAAAACGCTCTACACTTTCATTGAAATTCTTTGGGTTGCTTCATAAAGTAATAAGAGTAGCCCGCTCTTATTAACATTTTACATTTCAAACAGTCCCGTGCCACTGCTGCTCCAACCCTGTTTTCACGTCGACTGATTTCATTTGGCCCTTTTTTCTTTTCCCTCACATCCTCGCGCGCAGTGATTCGGTATCTCTGTCGCGCAGGCGGCGGTGCCACAGCGCGCGCGCATTACCCTCGTGGTTTTATCTTTTCTGGACTCGGTCGCGGGACTGAAACGCCTGCTGCTGAGCTCGCGCTGTAATCTGTGACAGCTGGAAATGGACAGTAGCGACGCAGGAGCTGTGCAACCGTCTTACACAGGTAGGAATGTTGTTTAAATGTTGTATTCCGAGGCTGTTTGTGTGTGAACGTCGCTTTGGACACCTGCGGACTGCGCTTTCATGTCGACTAAATGTTTCTACAGTGTCTTTCTTTTGCGTTTGATAGAAATGCATTTGCTATTTTTTCTATTTAAAATTATAGTAAGTAAGTAAGTAAGTAAGTAAGTAAGTAGTAGTTAAAACATTCTATATCAATTTAAAAAACATGGATATTTTATTTCTTTTCCTGGTGGATAAGGGTTCCAGTTTTGTGTTTGGTTTGTCGGTGTGTATGAAAAAGTGCTAGTATTTGACAAAAAAAATCATGTTCTAACTTTTAAAATCTGAGTGTTTTGGAGGCACAAATATCACATGTATTAATTGTCGTTGGTTATAGTAGTTGCCTTAGTCATATTTAAGAAGAAATAATATCCTGACACATACCTGGTGGTGTTGATGGAGGTCAGAGGCATACCTGGGTTTGTGAATGAAGTTATTTAAACCCTGGAGCTCAGGGATTTTTTTTAGGCATTTCGAGTGTCTCAGTGCACATCGCTGAATCCCTGTGTGTGTGTTTCATACCGTAGTTGTGTGTGTGCAGACCCTTAAGGATGTCGGCCACTATTCTGTGGAATAATTTTAACATTAAATGAAGATGTATATGAAAGAAAAAAGAGTCAACCCCATATGCGTCTTTTCTTCCTATGCCCTATGGCTATCCTATATTTGGAGCTAACCCAAATATGCTTTCTCTTTTCAAACTTTTTTATTTTAGTACTAGCAGGTGTAGTGCAGGTGGTCCTGGCTCAATCATCTTTGAATAAGACTGAACCCCAAATCTAAAATCTCCATCTGTTAGTATATGTGGAGGGGCCAAAAACGCAAATCACTGTGGATGAAAGGTTCTGGAAAATACATGTGTTGTATTGTTTTCCCAAGATGAAAATTGAATTCGCTGATTACTGGCTGTTTTCTCAATCAGTGGACTCATTTTTTCTTGTGTGAAATACAAAAAAAACTAGTTTTCAAAATGCCATTTGCTGTTTTTTGTTTTTCATCCAAAGCATTATCACAAGTGGCGAATATTCATCTGCAGCTGACACCAAAACAGATGATTTTTATTTATTTATTTTTGAGTACTCCCTGTTAAATTTAGGGTCTAATCAAACGATAAACTTGCTGGCTCTATACTGACACGTGTGTGTGCTCATCGTGTCATTTACTGTGTTGAAACCTCAGCTGTGCTGCTTGAGGTTCACTTCAGTCTTCCTATAGATGTGAGCGTCTCACTCCATCATTACCGTGAGTGCGGCCCTGGCATACTCAGCTGCTGCTCAATTCAAGCAGAGTAGACACACTTAAACACCCAGCACTGGCCACATCATCTCGTTCTGCATCCTCTTTCAGTGACCTTGCGCGCCTCCGTCCCCCTCTGCGTCAGCTTCAAACATAAATGGCTCCAAATGACGCTGCATCCCTGCCAAGCTCTGGCGAGGAGATGCTCTTTCCAACTGCATGGAAGCCAGTCATTTTCGCTGTGAACAAAAGGTCCTTGATTCATCAAATCCCACACCTTCTACTGCCCGCTCCCCTGAGTGATGCTGTAATTTTCACTAGCACTCCTCCGGTGTGAGGCTGGTAGAGTTTCTTTTTTTTAAACTTTTTTTTAACACCAAGTGCGATTCTGTTGGGTTCTTAGGTGTGTATACAGCTGGGCCAGACTCGCTCTCTCCAGTCTCAGCATGAAAGCAGTCATTTAGCTAAATTTGTATGTAGGTTAGTTCATCCAGAGACAAACTCAGTGCACATTATGTTAAATATACATGTGGGAAATGGACTGGCAGCAGTTTCTAATGACAAGCAGTACTTACAGTACAGAAAGGCAAAAGGGTAATTGTTATTCGATTTCTTTTAGAAAAGAAGAAAGTCTGAAATTATCATAAGGGTAATTTCAGTAATGAGGAGCAAAGGTAATGAGAAGTTTGGTAAGTTAGCAGCTTTTAAGACAATTCAACATATTATGGTGCAAGGCCTCCCAATGCAAAAGCCATTTGTGGAAGAGGGGAAAAGTGTTTTGCACAATAAATGTGGTAAGCTTGGAGAGAAGAGCTGCTCTTTAATTCACCTTTTGTTTGTCTTATATGATGGTAAACTCAATAATTTGGAGTTTTGGATCTTAATTGCTTAATTGAAATAATAATAAAAAGCTATTAATAAATAATTGAACTCATTATAAGCTAATTTTAACAAAACAACATGTGCAACTAGGGACAAATGCTGCTCTATGAATTTAATAGATGGGGTAAAGATTTTTTAGATTCCCACAGAATCTTCATTTCTTTGGTCTCTACCTGCACTGGCACCTCATCACTAGTGCATGTTTCCCCCTCGCTTCTTCAGGTTCAGATTAGCACCCCGTCTGTATATTCAAACCCAAGAGCATCTACCGAGACACCACATCTCTCACCATCCTGCACGGTGGAGAAAGGTCACATTCACAGATTGCTACCATTCCAAACATTGGTGATGAAGTTGAGTGACCAGCTTATCTCCCTACCCCCTTCTTTAACTTTTTCTCCTACCTCGGAGCTTTCTCTTCTGTACTTTGGCATTTGGCCGGCGCCATCTGTCTCAGTAAAAACCATCAGCTGTGAAATTGAGAATAATCATGTGGAACGAGATTGGGATGGGAGCAGCTTGAGCTCCAGCCCTTAGCTGTCAATGGACTCATGGCTCCTGCTGATAAAGTCCAACAAAGATTGAACACTCATCTACAAATCATTCTTTGTTGATATGTTGGCAATATTGCTTTTCTTTTTTCTTCCCGTTGGTGTGACAGAAGATTTTTTTAATGCAGGGAGACGCCACTCTCGGGCCTTTAGAGTCAGGGTGGTAAAATGAACAGTGTTTTTCCCTGTGCTGTAAACAGAGATTGATGAGATATCCCATTGGTACTCCTGAATACTATACAGCTGCCATGGGGTGTGGCTTTCCTAATGTGTTTTATGACTAATGGCTTTGACAGCCAACTGACAGGCAGAGCTCGCTGCCTTTATTTGAAGAGCCTCTGGAGCCTGAGAGTTAAAATGCAAATAAAGTAGGAGAAGACACTAGCATCAACATGAAACAGTTCCTCGTACACTCTAATGAAATGCATTAAAGCATATAAAAATGACTGGTGAGTAGCTACAACAGAGGTACTGTCAGAATACGGTGATGTGTAATTCCACAGTCTGGACTGAGAAACATCAGTCATCACAGAATATTTATAGTATAAAGTACATAAAAGAGCTTTTCAGAGAAAAAAAAAAGTTAGGAGTATTGTGTTGATATTATTAACATGTCACCAAACTCCTTGTAAGGATAATGCGGTAAGAATATGACTCATAAAACCTTTTTGTTTTAATTAAATTATTTCAGTGCTTCTGACAATTTTTCCCCAATGAAACTAAATAATTAGGGCGTCAGGTCTATTTAAGAAACAAACATGGTTTCTTATTTTGACAATAAACATTAAGATAAAAAAAAAAATCCAAAATAATAACAAACAGACAAAGGTTAAATTGTCAATGCGAGAATTTTAATTTCAAAACATTTCAGCCATAGACAGTATAAATATGGATGACATCATTCACTGATTGTGGAGTGAGCATTCTGAAGCCTCAGCGTTAGCATGTTGACTATTTCAAGTTGTCAGCTATTGCTAACTAGTGTAGCTGGCAGGCTGCGGTCATAACTGACTGCATGGGTGCAATGCAGGGAGGTGTTGTGTGAAGCTGTGTGTCAACTGGAGGACAAGAAGACAGGACTGTTGGTATCAATACTACTGTAAGTCAATACCTAATGAGATAGTATTTTTTTTATTGCTACCAATTATTACCAATTGCTATCACAGTAACAAGTTTTTTAGCCTACTCTGTACATTGTCCAAATCTTGTAAAATATTTAAATAAACAAACAGAACCTTATTATTAGTCTAATTAAATAAGTAATTAATAAAAAGTAGGATACAATGTCACCATTACATTATGCTTTTGTTCAGAAGAGGTGCAAATAATGATTGGTTTTGTTAATAATCTTTTCAGATTTTCTCAGTAACGCTTAGAAAATAAAAAAAATTTGAAAAACTATTAATAATAACGAAATTAAACAACTGTTTTTTTAAAGCAGTTTTTTCTGTGAACTACATCTTAAGGATGTTTATAATTAAAGGGAGTATACATCAAATTGAAAGGTGAGTATTGTAGTAACATCATATAGTTTTTGCTGCTTTTGTTTGGAATTGCTTAAGAAAATTAAAACGGGGAGTACTAATGTGGAGAAAAGCGCTGTATGCAGTCCACATTGCCAAAGCCACAACACTATAGTCTATCAGCTGTGTGGCAGCCATTTTCTGCCCTGGATTTCATTGTTGCAGCGGCTGCTTGTGGTGTTAACACACATTCTCCCTGCAGATGTCCAATAGCAGCATGAAAAAAGACTGCAAATGTTTAAACAAAACACTTCTGTCTTCATTCGGTGTGACTAATCGCATAGAAAAAAAACCCTCTGTGAAGCATCGGTAATAATTTGAAATGGACTGTCGCTGAAATGACTAACCACAGTTATCGTCAAAACGAAGCTTCCACTAGCAAATTGCAGGTGCAGTCTACACCTTATCACAATAGACTCACAATAGATTGCTCTTCCCAACCCCCAACCCCCCTCCCATCCGAGCCTGCTTTTCCTCAGACCCTCCGAAATGGATTTCTGCTTAAATCTCCCATCAAAGACGTAATGGCTCTTTGGCTGTGTCATTACAAATCAGATGACAGTCTCCTTCACAGACTGGCAGCTTAAACCTGCCTCTGGACTGATAACAGTGATCTTTATTTGGCTGCTCAGAGGTGAAGACAGGGCAGAGCCACCTCCCCGATTGTCGAGCGAACCCCATAACAAATTTCTATCTGGGTGAAAATGCAGTCCTTCAGAGCTTGTACAAAATGTCAAAACACCCACAAATGATCGATAGAAGGCACATTATGACAACAAGGTGGTCAATACTCTTGTGATAAACTGAAAGCTGAAAAAAGATAAACCCTGTGCTTACGATGAAGTCAAATGGTCGGTTGGTTACATCTTAAATTGTTTGCAGCTCATATAGAGCATTACCACATGTATACTATGGTATGCATTTTCTTGCATGTGGCTGGATCATCTGCTTCCCTGGTGTTTAAAAAAAATTGAATCGCTGTCAGAAACATTCACTGAAAAACAAGGTGCAAACTTTCCTCTTTTTCACATGGAGCAGGCTAGTTTTTAACAAAAATGCCTCCTGTCATCATGTCATGTAATCACATGGCAAGGTGTACACAGAAAGTGTGAATAGTGATTTCTTAGCGTCCCCTCCTTGTTTTTGAAAGCAAACACGCTGCTGCCGCAGTGCTTAAAAAATGTTCTTTGAGCAATTTTGCCTCCACATGCACCTTTTATTTCCATTTAAAAACACAAACATGTGTTTCTACACGCAAACGGAGCCAAATGTTAAACCAGCTCAGATGGATAGTAGCTCCTCGAGTCCCCTTCATCTGGACAGAGGGATGCACAGACATATTAAGGGCTGTGTGGGAAGTTGAATTTTCGCACGGCCCATTACCTCTCCATTCCCCTGTGGCTGCATTGCAGGTACAGATTCAGCACAGCAAGAAGCTGTGTGAAAACGCTTTTCTTTGTGTGTGTGTGTGTGTGTGTGTGTGTGTGTGCTTTGTGTATATGTGGGTGTTTACGCCCACATGTGTGTGATGACAGAGAAATTATTCTTCATAATGGGCTGAAGGTCATTCACAAGAAAGACTGGTCTCCATGTTTGAATAATTTTGCACCATTTAATCCATAAAAGGTTACACTTGGTCATGTTGCCGATCGTCACATAAAATTCATCAGGATGTGGCCTTCAGTTGACTTTTTACTAAAACTGTGTGGATTTTGGTTACATTTTATTTATATAATGCTAGATCACAACAAGAGTCAGATTTTTTGTTTTCAGTACCGATATTGGTATAGTCCAGTTTTTAGTGTCATGGTTTAATTCAGAGTTAATAATCTGTTGAATTAACAGTAAATGACAAAAATTTATATTTAATCTAACTGCAGCTAGCTGTGTTATGTTGCAGTTGCAGGTTAGACCTGAGATTTGAAGTTTAAGACAGTGTATTGATTGGGTAGTTTTCAGGTTTACTGGAATTGGCTGTGGCTAAGTTGGCCTGTGGCACACAAATCATTCACAAATATTTTGCAGAGCTAATTCCCAAGGTTCCCAAGTTCCTGCCTGAATTGAATGACAACATGAAACAAACCTTGAGTTTATGTGTTGGTGTGTGTCCTTGTGGGGGAGCACATTTGTTGATGAAATACAAATGTTACTGACTACTCCTACGTGCAGAGCAGTGTCGTTGGTTTGTCTTCTTATACTGTAGTTCTCAGAACTAAACCCCAGTTACCAGTGTGGGAAATTGAACTTAAAGAATAAACATGAAATGCATTTTCTCCTTTTGTGTTTCTTACTTACATCACGTTTTGTGTGTGTGTGTGTCTACGTGTGTGTTTTTGTCACTACACTGTAAGCTGGGATAATTACTAAAGGCACCATCTGACCAAACAGCTTGATTTTAGGTATTGTCATGTCTAAGATTCTCTATAGTTCAGCTCAGAATCGACTACATTTTTGCTGTCATACATTCTCTGCAGTCCCTCTGTGCTGTTTTACTGTATGTGTGTGTGTGTGTGTGTGTGTGTGTGTGTGTGTGTGTGTGTGTGTGTGTGTGGCAGTGAATGGACAGAGCGAAGACAATGTTAGATGAGCTGACAACAAATCGTTATGTTACTGTAAGTGCAATTAAAGCTGCTGATAGTAGTGAAGCTAGTCCTGGCCAGAGCACTTGGAGCCCTCCTGCTGATAATGTTACAAGCGCACCCCCCCTCTTACATGCACAGGGGGACATGACTTGATCCAACACTCCTCCTGGCATTACAAGGCCAATATTGGTAGGGTTAGATGCAAGAGTAAACACTCTGTACAACCTTGTAGCACTCAATCAGACTCAATTTTTATGGTAAATTGAACTGTTTTTTATGGTGCTTTTCTAATCTTACTAACTACTTAGAGTGCTTTTACAATACAAACCACCTTCACTCATACAAACACATTTATAAAGGCTTTCTCTATCAAGCACAGACACAGTTATGGACCTCTAAGGGGCAAATTGTGACTCACTATCTTGCCTAAGGAAACTTGGACATGCGGACTATACGAGTTGGGATCAAACCATGCTGTATCTCTGAATGTATTTGTATGGAATGACCAAACTAAGCAAAACACAATAAAGAGAAAAAGCAGATAAGGAAAATTGCCACCGTTGTTCTAGCTTTGGCCTGTCCAGATCCTCAACGCAGTCTGCAGATGTGTTTTTAGTCTAGTTGGTACATTTATCCTTTCTATAGGAATGCACGAGGACAGCCTCTGCTCTATACAGCCTGACAAAATATAGGCTTTGAATAATCGTGTTAATGAGAAAATGCCCCGGCCTTACAACTCTTGTAGTTGTAGTAGATTCAGTCGGAAAATAAAGCTGATGAAATTTTTGCCAAGGAGGTAGCACTTCATCCATTTGAAACATTTTCGGTCTTTGCTGTTTCTCCTGAGATCAAAGGGCTTTTGCTTCTCGCCTGACTTGTCATGCAGCTTCTTATACTAGGGCTGCTCGATTATGGCAAAAATGATAATCACGATTATTTTCACTGAAATTGAGATCACGATTATTTGACGATATTTATTTAACCCTTTAAGACCTACTATAGAACCAAGTCCACCAGAGCTTATATATTTTTTTTTTACATGCTGTAGTGCCATTTGTGGGAGCATTTCAAGTTGCTATACATCAATACAACTGTTATAGCCCATATTTTAATAATATGTATGCATTAAGTCCATAGTAATTACATAAATTGCAAAAAAGTGCAATAAACTACAAAAAAAATTGAAAATCGCTTTTGTTTTGTTTACATATATTTCTACTTGGAGAAATTTAAGAGGCTTATCCCTCAAAACTTTAAATACAATAAAGTTGCAAAAAATAGTTTACAACAACAGGAAATTTATTTTGAGTGTCTTCATAGTTTTATTTTGGAGATACAGCAATTTTTATATACTGCAGGAAAAACAAAAAACAATCCTATGATGCAGATTTGCAAAGAAAACAGCATGTGCATCATTTCACTGTGGGAAGTGTTACGAACAGCTGATGGATCGGCAAAGCGTGTTTCTGGAATATTATGTTTTTGTTGCTGCAAGCGCTTTTTATGCAATTTTTGCAAAGCTATATGTGGAACGAAACCGTGACCGAGGACAAGCTGATGGCATCAGATGTAAGTACAACTCCTCCGGTTTCATATGCAAAACAAATTATTGCGCTAGCTTACACGGTTCAGGTTCTACAGGGATTTAAAAATAGTTACGCAAAACGGAGCGTGCTGCTCTGACCGGCTTTAAAGGGTTAACAATAACTTTAAAAAAATAATATAAAATAGTGTGCAACACCACTGAAGTTTTTTTTTTTTAAACTCTCTTTTCAACCAACGGCAGTCACTCTCCAAATAACTTCTGCTTAGCTTTCCGAGCTTCCCTCGGGTCCTCTTAATCAGCGGTCTCCAACCTTTTTTGCGCCACGGACCAGTTTATGCCCGACAATATTTTCACGGACCGGCCTTTAAGGTGTCGCGGATAAATTAGGGAGGGGCTAATAATCGGCTCAGTCATTTTTAATGATCGTTGAAAGCCCAGATCGTAATCGTGATTAAAATTCGATTAATTGAGCAGCCCTATCTTATACTGAAATAATTTTGCTCTTTGTTCCTCTATTAAATGCCGTGTTATATTCTCTCCAATGGCTATTGCTACTGTGCACAAAAGACCACTCAAGCAGCCAAAATTAAATGGCCGTTAATTGAAAGAGCCATTATGGCATGTCTCTGCTGCTCGGGCTGTCTGGTTTCAATCATGACTGAATCATAGAGAGTTGATAGTGAAGCTCTTGGGCTGTTATGTCTACTAAGTTATGATCATTAGGCTCATGTGACTCAATTTCATGATGATAAATTACTCTTGTTTACAGGTTTTATGGAGTGAATAGTAGAGGAAGAATGCTTTGCACTCTACTGCTCAATCTCATGTGGAGAATTTAGCTCAGGTGACAGATGAATATTTCAGAGTAACAGCTGATGAACATGTTTCATAACGTAAGTGGTCACAGTTACATGGTCAAGGCAATTTTTTGAAAATTATTTGGTTGCAGTGATCAGTTCAGAGTCATTTATGAAAAAGAAATCTGTAATTTAGCTTGAATTATCTTCTATAATTAATAAAGTAGCAACTAATAGGTAACGTGTTGCGTGCTCAGTCTTAACAAATACAACACAAACTGCATATGGGAGCAGGCACAGACTGGATACATTAAACCACCAAAATTACCTGCCTTTTCAGTGACACATATACGCATGGACAACTTAGCCAAATGAGTAGATGTAAGAGTGTATGCCTGACAATGCAACTGTGTTGGGGGTTTTCTCACTGACCTTTCTTACATTAATGAAAATAACATCAAGCAAACCTACTCAGTGTGGTCTCCTAGTTAGGACTGAGCAAAAATGCAATGTTTCATAAATACTTCAGCATTATTTCATTGGGTTTTAGAGGTAGGTGAACACCTTTACCTCAACTGGCTTACGCCTCTTAGACTTTTCGTAAACATAATTTTTTAGACCAAACTTGTGAGACTTTTAAAGTTCTATAAAATGAGAAAAGTGAGATCTAATGGTGCAAAGGGTTAAGCCCATAGCTGTCATCTGGAATGATGGCATTACAATCACATGTGAATCCAAAACAGTGACTTGTTCTTAGCTCCTATTCTTTTTGTTTTTCTGTATGGTTTTTCTCACTTTGAGTAGATTTCCCCTACTGGGCTCATCACATTATATGAGCAACATACTAAGCCGCATACAGATAACAACTACAGGAGTTCTCGGCACACAGTTTTTATGCTGATGTTAATGCCAGAGGAGGTGCTGCAATTACTGAGTCAGCAGAGGCAAGGCAAGGCAAGTTTATTTATATAGCACAATTCAACAACAAGGTGATTCAAAGTGCTTTACAGAGACATTAAAAAACAAAAACAAATAAAAAGCATGATTTAAAATTGATTAAAAAACAGTAGATAAAATCAGAACAGTAGATAAAATCAGAACAGTAGATAAAATCAGTAGTTAAAATGTAAGTTTTGAAATTTAAGCTTAAAAGTGTGGATTTGGTGCTTTATTCAAATGCAGCTGAGAATAGGTGAGTCTTCAACCTGGATTTAAATAAACTGAGTGTTTCAGCTGATCTGAGGCTTTCTGGGAGTTTGTTCCAGATATAAGGAGCATAAAAGCTGAATGCAGCTTCTCCGTGTCTGGTTCTGACTCTGGGAACTGATAAAAAACCGGATCCAGATGACCTGAGGGATCTGGATGGTTCATACTGGGTCAGGAGGTCACTGATGTATTTTGGTCCTAAACCATTCAGAGCTATCTATCAAGTCTATCCTTTGACAGACAGGCAGCCACTGTAAAGACCTCAGAGCTGGACTGATGTGGTCCACTTTTTTGGTTTTAGTGAGGACTCGAGCAGCAGAGTTCTGAATTCACGCACGATGCCCCTCAGAAACTTGGCAGTCTGTAACTTTACGTGGTCTCGCACTTAGCTGTGTTGCTTTGTGTCTTAAACACTTAAATTCTGTAATAATACCATTTATGATTGATCAGAAATATATTTTTTCCCATGTTGCAACAGTCACACCCTACACTACCACACTCGTATTCAGTGAGCTCTGAAGATCCACTCATTTTTTTTCACTAATGTTTGTAATGACAGACTGCATGGCTAAGTAGCGCGGATCAAAACACCTGAATTCAAATATTAAGAGGTGTGGCCCAATACTTTTTGTCAGCAGGTGAAATCTGCAGATGATATCAGAACATTCAGGGCTAAGCCCTGGGGCAGAACTGCCACATTTGTAAATGTAGCTTATTCTAGTAATCATAATCCTCTGGTAAGCACAATTATTGACTTATTCATCAATTAAAGCCATGAATGACATTGTGTTTGCTATATTGTATCAGCCTATTTAGAGAATGTGATTAAAACTAGATTTAGCTAGCTGGTTTATTTGTCAGAATGAACAAGTCTAGACGAGTTTCCTAACCAGACAGCATTAATGGGATAACAGGATCATTCAGCGAATCAAACCCATTTTACCTAGGGAGTGCTTCTAATTAAAAGTCAATCCAATTTGGTCTGTCAGGCTTCCAGCATGAGTCAACACAGATAGTAACTTGGAGGATGGATGATTAGAGCAGAAAGGGAACAGTGATCTTATCTGCAGTCATCTGTCAACATTGGACAGTGGGCTCTAGAAATTAAACACTGCTCAATTCCTGCAGTCTGCGTTTAGATTTACATCATCCATTCTAGCCGATGACTCAAGGTTATTTAACCTAAAGTTTGGCTGGATAGTTATTTATGCAGGTAGCTATTTTGTTCATTTATTTTGATGGTGGTTATGGATTCGCCAGTCAAATCTGATAAAAGCAACTTCAAAAGTTTGGTAATTTTTACCCTAAAAGAAAGTTTTAAAAAGCCACCAACCACCATCTTTGCTTTGCTGAAATTAGTCTTATAGAATCTCTGATATTACAAATTATTTACATTATAAACTCTAATTTGCTACTTCTGTGCCAACTGCTGCACATTTGATTAGCACTTGGATTTTTTTTTATCCATCTTATTTTATGTTCATTTTTTGTAAGTTATAACATACAGGCTATTTAATAATAGTTTAAATTAAATGCCTATGACATTCAGATCTACTTTGAGTTAAATGATGACCTAGCTTTGTCCTTGAATTTTTTTCGAGAGTGCATGTGTGAGGTCAAGCAATGGCTCCTGGCAAATACTCTTATCCTCAATGATAAGAAAACTGAAATTGTGGTCTTTGGCAGTAACGCTCTCCGTGCCAAACTTCGTGATGCTTTTGGTTTTCTCACTAGTTCCTTTTCCGACACTATTAGGAATCTGGGCGTGTTACTTGACAGCTCTTTTAAACTTGATAAACAAGTGTCTGCTGTTGTTAGATCCAGTTTTTACCAACTCCGCCTTATTTCTAAGGCCAGGCAGTATATCCCACATAAAGACCTGGAAAAGCTCATCCATGCCTTTGTAACTTCGAGACTGGATTACTGCAATTCACTCTATTTTGGTCTCCACTCTGCCCTCCTTCATAGATTACAGACAGTCCAAAATGCTGCTGCACGCATTCTAACCAAAACTAGGAAGTTTGCCCACATTACTCCCGTCCTAGCTGATTTGCACTGGTTGCCTGTGAAATACCGTATCCAATTTAAAATTCTGCTGTTTACTTTTAAAATCACTAACAACATAGCACCGAGCTATCTTAAGGAACTCCTAGGCTCATATGTTCCTGCTAGGGCTTTAAGATCATCCTCACAGTTACTGTTGGTGCAGCCTAGATCTCGGCTGAAGTCTAGAGGTGATCGAGCGTTTGCTCTGGCTGCACCAGAGTTGTGGAACAACCTTCCGATTGGCATCCGGGCGTCTGACTCTATTCAATCTTTTAAATCACGGCTCAAAGCGTATTTGTTTAATCTTGCTTTTTCTACCGGTTAAATGCTGGCCTTGTTTGCAGTGATTTATTCTATTAATTTTCCTATCATGCTTTTATTTGCGCTGTGCATGTCATATCGCCATTGTGTTTTGATGGCATAGTTATATTGTGCTATAGTTATGTGCTATAGTTATACTTTTTTCTATTGGTGGGTTTTTCCTGTGAACATAATTTTACACTTTTATTTTTTGTTTTTATGACTTTGATTATACTTGTGTTAATTTGTTTTATGTTAAGCACTTTGGCATGCCGTTGGTTTTTAAATGTGCTCTATAAATAAAGATTGTTGTTGTTGTTGTTGTTGTAAATTTACAATATGAGATGATTGTAGAGATAATTCTTTGTCAACCATAAGTGCTAATGTGCGCATTTTAAATATCTCCTGTATATTTTGAATCAGCAGTTGTTACACAGGGGTCTCACGATCGACTCCACTCAGTGTATATTTATCAACTTATGGGCCAGACATGGGCTAGACAAATGAAACGGAAAACCACCCTGAAAACATCTTAGTCATCCTCATTAGTCATCCATACATCCCTCCTCCCACCCTCTGCTATCACTCCACATGGAAAGCATATGTCACTCCTACGAATGGAAGTATTTTATTTGCTTGGCAGGCGATCAGTTAGCATAAACATTTTTTTAAATGTTTGCTCAAGTTCTAAAAGCACTGAGTCTGTAACTTGGAGCCAAAGATAAAAAGATAGAAATAAGGTGCATGTGTCTATGATTTTTAATGTTCTTAGTCGCAGCTTCGGCCTGCATTACCATTGTTGTGAGAAATTCCTGGAACACAAAGTGAAAACTGTTCAGGGGTCTTTTCCAAATGTAAACTTGTGAAAAGTTAATTTAATTTTGCTCTTCCCCAAGTCGCTTTTTGTTACTTTTAATCCTACACCTCTATCCTAGTTTATTTTCAGAATTTAAAATGTGAAAGTAATAATCCAGCCAGCTTCAACCTACAGATCAAAACACACATTTGGCATGCCAAACCGATTCCTGGAGGAGTTGAGCTAAGTTGGAAATCTAAGTTAAAGGTGAAATGGTTACTTAAAGACTAGATACACTTGTAGGGCAGAGTGTTGTAAAGCCTGAAGGCAGATTGAATCTTTGAAGACAGTGTATCAGACATTGAAACCTTTAAATGATTGAAGACAGTTCCTCCTCCTCCATGAAGACTGCACGGGTTATAGAAAAGTGCTTTTAATTTTAGACTCCAAAAACATTTGCTGGAGTCAGAAAAAACAAAAAGGCTACCAGCTGAAACTGGCCACAGACATTTTATTCTCTAAGCCTCCCGAATATCTCCCTTAAATCAGGCAAAACTGCAGGAGCTTGCCATTGGCTGCTGCAAGACTCAGCAACTGGGATCTGTGTATCCAGAGCTTAATAACGAAAGTAAATGATACGTTGAGGAAAAGTGTCGCCCGTCAGTCCTGTTATAAAACATCCACAGCATCTTTAGTCAAGTACAGTACTTATGATACTGATCTCACACATTTCATATAAAATAAGAGCTCATAAAATCTTTTGGATTCACTTGCAGTAAGTAAGCGTGCAGGTTTTTTTTGGGGTTTTTTTTATATCGGAGATACATTCATCTTGGCTGCACTGCTAAGCAAGTTAGCCAAGTGTTATGCAGAAAAAAACACAGTGATGTCGGCATTCCATTAATATCTTCCAACAATTCTTTATAAATTCCCACTTTGTTGGCATCGTGCAGTAGGCGCCCATGGTTAAACATATCTAAAACTGTTAACGAGAATTTAGGTCAAGTCTTGTTTTGAGTGTGAAGGGAAGGAAGAGGCGGATTTACAGTTGACTGCAGGCCAATCCCTTCCAACAGCCCACATCTAACACAGTTGTCCAAACTAATCTATCTCTTTATAATCAGCAGTTCCTCTCCACATTTTACTGGATGCCTCTCAATCTGCCAAAAATAAGCGGTTAAATATATGGTGACATGTTAGTTAGTAAATGTCAACTCGTCAAAATTATTTTAATTTAGCATCAGATTTTAACCTGAAGCATTTTAAAGATTCTTTTTGAGTTCATGCAGTCTTATAAAATATGCTTATTATTTATTATATCTGGATTTAGTGGTTTGTGTGTAGGAACTGTACCAAGTAGCATCATATTTGGAAAAAAATACATAACAAAAACAAAATAGTTTAACTCTTTAAAGTCGGAACCATGAAACAATTGCCAGAAAAATATTGAAACTTATTGTTTCAAAATGCTGTGTTTATTGAACCTGTAATTAATGTTAATTTGCACTATATTTGCTACATCTGGTGTGTTCTTTAAAAATGTATTATGCAAATCATTTAGCTTTTTCAGGTGCAGAAGTCTCAAAAACTCACAAAAAGGGATACAAATATCATCAAATATGACGCATTTGGCTTTAAAGGGTTAAAGGAATATTCTGTATTGTTTCTATTGAGAATAAGAAGAACAATAACATCATCTCACCTGTAATCTTATTGCCCTATACATTAAATGTAATTATGATTAGGTCTGCGTTTAACTTTTTCAGTCAAAACTGAGATATAGAATTTTAATTCTCACACTTTATAAGATAAAAAGGACTTCATGTTTCTTCTGTTCCCTGTCCAAAGTAAAGAGTGTGTTATCAAGTCTTACATCCAGCTCTCTTCATGAAAGCTGTTCCTCTCAGAAACTAAACAACCATAAACAGTATTTTAAAAACACCTCATGAATTGTTTAATTTACTTGGTACATTTTCATCATGATTTGAATGCTGCAACATATTTTTGCATCAAATGTTTTGACTCATTGGATTGTTACCAAGTTCTAATTTTGTACTTAAAAAAAAAAAATCCCTGTTTGCAGTGCGACTGCATTTTCTGTACTCTGCCTTCGTGGTCAGGTCACATTTGCTTTGGTGCCTACAGTAGCCTTGGGGCTCTCCCAGATGGCCCATGACAGATGCCCACAATTGCTGTTGCCCTTGGTTGAAGAGCGGTCCCTCCCCCAGATTTAAAAAAAAAAAAAAAAAAAAAAAGTTATTCCTAAGTTCCCAAACATCACAGTTTTCCCATTTGGCTTACCCTGCTTTTACTCATGATTTACTTCCCATTATATTCTGTCATTTACTGTCTGCTGCCCTTATTTTTATTTAAATAGCTCTGTTTGTTTGACCTCCCATTTAGGGTTTCACATCTCCTCTCCTCTCCTCTCACTGCACCATTCTTTGTCCTTAACTTAATCCCATGTCCTCTGCTGCTTTTTCATAGAATACCTGAATGCATACGAAACATGTCAATGAGATTTTTATATCCATTATTGTTGCTCATGATTATGTACATACCAAAAACATTTTTAACCTTTCATGCAGATGTGGCAATAAATGACCTGATAAATCTCTGCAACAAAGTAATACTAATGCTTTATACACTGGGTTGCATTATATGGTTAAGCTGTAACATTTTGCTTTACATATATATTTCTAGTAAGTTTTTCGTCAGATCCATATACTCAAATGTAGCTCCAAAAGCCGTTAATGGATAAAACAAAATAATACACAAAACAGTGAATACATTTGGGGTCTGAAAGCACCAAAAAGGCAACAATAAAGTAGGAAAATGACTCACAATAGTTTAACACTTTGCCGCTATCAGGAATTTAACTGGTAAAATCATAAAACAAATGTACATCTGCTGGATTACTATTGTTGGGAACAAGCATCCCATTTGTTCTCTTATCCATATTTGGCCAGGAACACATCGTCACTCTATCAATTATGTTTCCTGGAAGTATTACCGGTGTTGACATTAACTCTGTCTAAAATCTAAGATGAACAGACTAAAAGGAGAGAGGAATAAAGGAAAAACTCAGTGGTACCCACAGCCGATTCCTCTCCACTGTCTTTTTTTCAATGAACACCTTGATCTGTTTTCCCTTTACAAGCTCAACTTAGCTTAGGCCTCTGTCACACAGGCCTAGACCCAAGTTGGGGACAGCATGGCAACCTGTGGTCACTAGGAATGTGCAAACCCAACCAGTTTTGATGCCTGGAGATGTGCAATTAGTTGCAAAGATGGTACTACACCAAAACCCTCATTGTCATTGCTTTGTTTGTTAGCAGATTGGCACACTTGCCTGGAGTTTGCATGAAAGATCCTGACTTATCTGCAAACACTTGCCAACTACTGGCTGAGTGTTGACACTTGAAAAGCTGGACAGAAATGTAAAATATTTGCCTTGAAAGTAGAATTTATGCCTTAATGCTGAAACCAACATGCTGCAAAAGGCACAGTTGTTTCTTTACTGGTCATTTGGCCAGTGGTTGCCAAGTGGTTGGCAACTGGCCTCATGGCTCGTGCGACTGGGGCCTAAGACAGCTACTGTCATATCTTTATGACACACCCTCTATAACCTGTAGATCTGTTCAAAGGGCAGATCTGCAGATATCTTGTAGGTGATGGAAGAAAGATGTAGAGTCTACATTTAAGTTAATAGTAAATGTATTGAAAGATACAATAAACTTGTGTACTACCTTGAGGACAAAACACTGTAACTGTGAAATATAGTAGGGCACATGGAAAAGAATACATTTTTCTGTGCTAATTGGGTTCTCTGGCCCGTCACAGTTTCTCCGTATTACAGGAAACACACACACACGCGCGCGCGCACACACACACACACACACTGACTGCCTGGCCATGTACTGGTAAGCACTTCAGTTTGAGAGACTCCACCTGGGCGACAGAGATTACATTTTGTCATTCCTGGCTGTGGCCTACCTCAGCAGTATTTGCACAGAGCACAAATGATCTTTGTGTGAATGTGTCAAGGCTGAAGGAAGATTAAGTGCAAGGACGGGGATTTGTTGTAATAGGCATGGGCACTGGGTCCCTCCGATTATGGAAATCTTTAAGAGTTTGTGCCAAGATGTGGATTATATTTACATTGCTTCTGTTTCCCTCCCACAAAGTAAACGTATTTAAGAAAATTGGCAAAATGCTAAAAATTTAAACAGTGCAGTATTCAAAAATTATTAAAGTTTAAAACAGTTACATTTTTATGATGGATATGTTATAAATCAAATAACCAAAAAGTCAGTAATAACAGACTTCCAAATCTTGTTCTACCATACTGAGAACAGGATCTTTGCTTTCCAGTGAGCTACTTTTCTAAAGTTCACAGGTCACAGAAGGACACCTGCTCGCTTGCACGATTCTTTAGTAAAGTGTTGACATAGTGTCTATGTCACTGCATAGACAGTTGCCCACACCTCATCAATCAAATCCGTCGTGTATGGAAGTTAAAACAGGCAGAAGTGTGATATGATTAGGCTGAGCATGTTGAGTGTCCAGCAGTAGTGTGTTTTTATTTTTCTGGTGGGTAAATAATGCACGATTTAGGTGATTGAGAAGCTAAATTGGCTACAGATGAGGATGTGTGTCATCCTTCTGACTGAACAAGTAACCAGTAAATGTAGAGATTGATTACATTACCTATTGCATAACTTCTCACATACCCACAACCACAATTTCACTTTGTAATCCAATACTAAAACCATACCAGATTATCTTAATTTAATGGCTTACGGCACAGAAAAAGCTAAGGAAAAAAAAAGACATTTCCAAGCAACTACAGCTATTTCTTTTCTTCTTTTTTTCACAGTTATGCTCTGGAACCTGTAAGGTTTGTCTTCAACAGCTCCGTGCAAAAGATCCAAGGGTTTTTATATCAGCAGCATTTTTACAGAGAATGTGGATACCATTGCTATATCTGCGACTATTGCAGATATTCAATCCAAACAGATTTTTTTTAAAGAGAGCTGCAAGATCAAGGATTTGCCACAGCTTGTGAGTTACTTTGAATTAGGAGAGGAGACTGAAAACCTGACGACTCTACTTTTGTAGGCCTAGTCATTTATGTTCTTTGTAAATCTGAATGCTTTCTAAGAACGAGCAGTGGGCAGCTCCTATTGTGACGATATAGAAAATGACCTCACAGCTCAGTTGATGTGTGACCCAATAACTATTTCCCTGAAGATTTTGTGGTGTTGATTGTTAGTTTCAAATCTTGTATTTTTGTTTTGTTTTGTTATGTTTGTTTTTTTTTTAAGAAAAGTGCTTAAAATAAGGTATGCTTTGGGGCGACCAATACCATATGGTGTGCAGTGTTCCTCAGTCAGATACATATGTAACTCATCCTGTCCAGTTTCAAAATGCCAGAATGGAAATGATAAAAATATTAATCTCGAGGCTTTGAAGCTTTTTTTTTTATACCCCTGTCCTTTATGCCCCAGTTTATCAGTGACTCATTATTTTCACTAACCGTAAACATTTTAGTAAATTTTATGAGTCAGAGTCCACTCAAGGAGAACATTTCAACAGTGGAAAATTAAGTACTGACCCCAGATCTAAACATTTTTTTAGTGTTCTCTAGATGCTACTGCACTATACTGGATGATGTGACCGATTCGTAGATTTCAAGAAACAATAGAGTCACACACAAAGGGTTGTTCATCTGGACGTAGCGTTTTCAGTGGCAGAAATGTTTTGTCACTCATCTAAATAACCCAAAATGTGATGTCCACATAGCTGGACGCCAGGTCCTAGGAGGTTAATATGCAAATTGTCATGACCATTGATCAACAACCACTGATCAAACCCCATTGATCAAAGACCAATGATCAGTGATCACAGAATCACGCCACCAACTCAATACACATTACCAAATATTTATTACATTATTTTTGTAAGTCTGTATCAGTGGTGTAAAGGGGTGCATTGATGAGTTGGCAAGGGTATGTCAGAAACAAATTATGATAACTAAAAAACAAAAACAAATGGGGATGCTGTGACAAAGAGATGAAGCAAAGGTACGATTTAAATGGCTCTGTAGAACACTGGCCGGTCTTTTGCATTTCCTACAATTTCCTGTATAGACAGGTAACCACAACACAAAGTACACCCACACACAGCAAACCCTGCAACAAGGCCTGGGATAAAATTTTGTTGATAAAAATAAATGAAGCACAATTTTCAACATTTTCTGCCCAGCATTACTTCTGTTTATATAAAATCATGTTTTGTTTTGTTTTGTTTTTTTTAAAGGAAAAAGCTCATGTGTTTTAAATTCTCCATGAAGGAATATCTCCTGATCTGTTGGCTTTGTTATTAAACCCGTAACAGTGTGCTATGCTGAGACGAAATTTAATATACTACAGTATGTGGATGATAATGCTTTAAAGTTTATACATTTTTGTTGTTGACCATCTTATGAATTTAAGATGTGTTAAATCTTAAATTCATAAGATTTAGATAGTTAGTTGAATTGGCCATGTCTTCAAATGCGGTGCAATACTTGGATAAAGAGATGGCATGCCGGGCTGTCTAGTCACTTGGAGCCTCTGAATACATCAGTGAAGGTGACAGCTGATTGGCTCATATCTCTTCGTGGCAGTGTTTCACTGTGAGAAACACTAGACAGACAACTCTGATTACATTTAACACATAACGTGTGTGTGTGTGTGTGTGTATAATTCTTATCTTGTGGGGACATAAATACATTTATATTTACACTGTGGGGACCCACCTTCCTTGAAGGAAGTCGTCATCAATCATTAAGTTTTTGTGCAGACTTGCAACAAAGGTTAGAATAAGGTAAAAGATGCATTTTGGATTGGTTTTTGGTGAACCTTCTGTAAGTCAGTGTAATGTCCTCTAAAATTATGGCTGAGTGCAAGTTTGTGTGTCTGTGTGCGTGTGTGTGTGCGCGTGTGTGTGCGTGTGTGTGTGTGTGCGTGCGTGCGTGCGTGCGTGTGTGTGTGTGTGTGTGTGTGTGTGAGTGAGTGAGTATATCCTCAGATACCAGTGGTCTAATTAAAGAGCTGGCATGTCAGAAACCTGCTCTGCCTCTTTGTTTAACACTGAACCTAATCTCGCACCACAGACAGTAGCATGTGGGCGCATGTGTATGTGTGTGTGGTCCTTGCTGTGAGGTGTGAACAAGATCGATGCCAAACACGTACATTTGTTGGGAATCTGGCAAAGCCGCCTTAGAGAAGCATGTGTTTTTATTTGTTTCTATTTAATTCTCTCTGACTTTATAGTTTGACTACGTCTAATGATGCTGTTATATTCATTAATACTTCATACTTCATAAATACTTACCCATCCATCAGTTTTCTTCCCCTTATCCAATTCAGGGTCATGGAGTGGCTAGCACCTATACCAGCTGTCACAGGGCAACAGACAGTGTAAACGCTGGTCCAGGCTTTATTCCATTACTATTATTTCACACTCTATTGATACCCAGAAAAGTAGTTAATGTTATTTTGATATCGCAGCAGAAAATGGTGCTGATAGACTGCTCTCAGTTTCAATCTGGGACTGTGAGGGGAAAAAATGTCATACTGTTAAACATTGTCTAACATAACAGATGAGCAAGACTGATGGCAGTGTATGCTGCTTAGCTTCTGCACTGACATTATGATTTCATTATTACCTGCTGCCCACTACCTTAACCCTTGTGTGGTGTTCGTATTTTTGTTACTCAGCCAGTGTTCATGGGTCTGGTGGACCCGCTAGAGTTTTGGCTTTCCAAATTAACACTATCAAACAATTTTATGTTAAATTACTCAACAGATGTTTACTTCATCCCAATTACAAGACATATGAACTAGAGATGGACCGATCCGATATTACGTATCGGTATCGGTCCGATACTGACCTAAATTACTGGATCGGATATCGGAGAAAAATAAAAAATGTAATCCGATCCATTAAATATCACGAAAGCACCTCACAAAACTTGCAACACGCCGTAACTCACCTCAGAACGTTAGCAGTCGGAGCAGTATGCATCACGTGATAGAGCAGCTGTGGCATGCCGGACCTGTCGGTGGTCTGGATAGCATGTGGAGCTTCGCTAGCAACCTGGCATTTCATCTCCGACAAAGTTATCCCCGAGAGAAGTAAAGCAAGTGTGTAAGTCCATCTCTGAATGTTTGTAAAGCATTCCCACGTTAAGCTTAACAAGCGACTGCCTCTCGCTCTCCGGCTGCTACTTCAATCGTGAAACTGATCAGCTGATCGGCTTTTCTGTCGCGACTCCGTCTCTCTTGTTTGTTTTTGGCCCACTTTGCACCAGAAAGAGGAAACCAGCGGCTGAACAACAGCAGAACGTTTAAGCTTGATAAGCTGTTGTTAGAATTTATTTAATATTTCTTTCTACACCAGGATCTTTTTCTACGCAGCTGACGGCTGTAACTGTGCAGGGGCGGATCTAGCAAAGTTTAGCCAGGGGGGCCGATAGGGCATGAACAGGGAAAAGGGGGCACAAAGACATACTTTTCTTTCTTATTCTCATTTAAAATGTCGAGCTTTTAATAAATAATTATCTGACACCCAAAGTTTTAATTTGATGTAAAATGAATAGAAGTCAATTACTGTATATAGTGACTATTAAGTCTAATATATACACCCTAGTAAGCTATAGTACTTTTTACTTTGGGAAGGTACCATCTGTGCAGTCTGCAATTTTGTTGAAGAAAGATGTTGAATCTATTTAATATTTCTTGAAAAATAATTGATTTCTGTGCATTTTTTTTCACACTGCATCAAATTAAGGTTGATTACGTCGATTAAGCATCATGAGGTGGCGCGTGAGGGGTGGTTCTCTATTTTTTATTTATGTTGTTGCTGGGAGTTGGAACCCTGTTAGTTAGGTTGCTTAATATTTACGCTAAGTACTCTTTAAAATACCAGAATAGGGAGGATGGTGTAGGTTTAAGTTTATTAGATTGATCAGTATTGCTGAACTATGAAATATTTTTTTTGTATACAGGTATAACAGAATAGCTTTAGTGTAGTTGTTGTTTTAAACTTGAGTATGAACTTGCAGACTTGCAAAATGCAGCAAGATATTTTAAAAAACAGTTTTGTTGATTAAAAAACACTATATCGGATTCATATCGGTATCGGCAGATATCCAAATTTATGATATCGGTATCGGTATCGGACATAAAAAAGTGGTATCGTGCCATCTCTAATATGAACAGCAAACATGGTTAATTTTTTCCCTTTACCTTTGTTAGATCACATTTATGAATTAATGTGCTTCTCGTTTTTCTTTTATATAAAATGTTATAAATAAATCAGTTATAATCAAGTGGAGTGAGTGGAAAGACACAACACATTTACACGTGAAAAAATAATTAATTGTTTAATTTTTCTTTTGAAAAAAACTGAACACGGGTCTCACAGACCCGAACACCATACAAGGGTTAATAATAGCATATGGCTAATGTGATTATCAGATAATTGCTAATATATAAATAACTAATAATAATGTTTGTGCAAGTCAGATTACAACGCTTATGATAACCTTTTTAATACTAAAATGTTGAAACGGGAGCTTTACTGACTGCTCATAATTGCTCTTAACCTTCCTGCCTTCTTGGGACCTTTTTGTGCCACTGCTATGTGTTAAATGGCTGCCATTTCCACTGTGTTCAGTGGAATATAACCAAACTTGCCACAGGATAGTTTTTACCTGTCAATGTTAATATTCCAGTGTGAATTCCTTAAATCAGCCTAAAATGGCTGAGCAGCAGAAATCCCCACACCCATCACCCTGGGGACCATTTTCTGCCCATTGACTTCCATTATAAATGCTATTTTTCAACCCCAAATTATCATCATATGATTTTATTTTTTCTTCTTTTCTTGGATGTCAATGAAGACTCAGGGCCTTGAAGTTTTAATTTTTAAATTGCAAAAAAAATGCAAAAAAATAATGGCAGGTCAAAATGTATGTTGGTGCCAATCTTTGGTCCATCTAAAGGCCTACTTATAATGACAATCACATATTACTTCAACTGGTTTTTTGTGGAAATATTTAGTTTCGTTTTTTGGTTTTTGGGGCTTATAACACAGGGCGCTCATGTAATAACACTGGGATTTGAAGGGTTAAAACAACGAAAATATAATTAAAACTTTACATGAATATTTCAGGGAGAAGTAGTTTTACAAGGTTGGCTAATTTAAAGTGGAATAAGATATGGATATATGGTCTTTTTATGGCGTGGCTGAGAATGGTCCCTAGGGTGATGGGTGTGAGTTTTTTAAAGGATGGCAGGAGGGTTAAGAGTGGAGTGTCAATCCTTTAGACACTTGGGCAAGTTTGTTATTCTACTGTTCAGCTGCTAGTGTGGGTGCGCGGCTGTGTTTAGCTGCCAGTGAGGGGAGGGGCTGTGTTCAGCTAAAGCTGGGCATACACTGTGCAATTTTCTTATTCAGCTCCTGCTCAAACTGTACGATTGAATCTCAGGGGTGAGAAGTTCATAGGTCACGATCCAGGGTCTCACACTATACAGGCCTCACAAAATTATTATACTGATAATTTTGTGAGGCCACATCGAGCTTGCCAAAGTTCTACAAGTTGTGCCTCCATCGCTTGTGTCCAGATCACACGCTGCACTTCCATGCTACTCCATCTTTCTACTTCCATTTCTGTTTGAGTGTGCGCTTTGTGAGAGGCTGCGTTGACACCCTCACGACGGCCGACAGGATTTCAAACAGGTTTGATTTTCTTGCGACCATACAATTGATGATTGGGAGCTGGTCGTGAAGTGTTAATCGCTTCTCGTTACCCCATGTATACTACACGATGCACGACATAGATTAAGGCGAAACTTGGGCCGATCCCCAAAACGGTCGCACAACTGAAAAATCTCCTCAAAATGGGCCAAAAATCGCACAGTGTATGCCCAGCTTAACAGAGAGGGGAGGGGCAGTGTACCTGTCTATGTGCAGCAGTACTGTGTGAAGCTGTGGAGGCAAAGATAGCACTGTTGGTATCAATTCAATTTTAAATAAGTATCCAATATTTATTTATTTATTTTTTTGTGCAACCTTATGTTGGACAGACCGCAGTTCTGTTGCATTAGCATTCACATCTATGGCCAATTTAGAATCACCCATTAACCTAAAATTCATGTCTTTGGACTGTGGGAGAACCATAGCTGAGAACCCACATGCACAGGCAACACATGTGAAGACACAGAAACATAGAAAGGTCCCAGTCAGGATTAGAAACCAAAAAACTTTGAAACATTTGTATATTTTGTTAATAATCAGACTTCACATGCGGTACACTAAAATATTTTGTGTTGCATCAAAATTTGGGTGGGAACAACACTGTCAATTACACTTAACCTGAGTCTTAGTAAGTAAGTATCTTCCTGTAAAAATAATAAGTTAAATGTTTGATGATGATTTTTGAAGTCAACAGATTTTATTCAGATGATATATATTGTTTAAATCTATTCTTATAATTTACTGCGTGTCATCTCCTGCCAAGAGTAGGGAAACGGTATGATGAGGTAACCATTTTTCTGTAAGTTAAACTGAAACCAAAATTTGGAAAAATTTAAATTTCGAATTCATATTACAACCAAAATACTACATTTATATTTTTATCCACACAAAAAAAGTTTATGGCTTCATTTTGGTTGAAGTGCGATAAGAGATCCGTTCCAGTTTTATTACATCATAGTTGTCCCCAGTAGAACATTATATTTTACAGTTTTAATGTTGCGTACAGCAATATGCACGTGCTCATCATCAGTGTCCCAAGTTCCCAGTACCAGCTGAGTCTAAAGGGAAATGTAGAGACTAAAAATATGCATCCTACTAACAGCTCCCACTCACTTACCTAACAGAGTGAATCACTGCATTATATGAGTGGAACATTTGCAAATGACCTTGTCACAGAGATCTGACACATACCACTCATGCTCTGGGATTATGTACGCCAACACAGTTGTGTCTGTATGGCATACATACATACATACATATGGTAAATGGTGTGTACACTTTGCTGGTGTTTCTTTGTGTGCGATGCCCACTGTGTTTTTTCAGTGGTGTGTTTGTGTAACTTCACTGCATTTAAACTTTGAGTCTACCAGGTGAGTCATGTATATCTTTAGACTCCTTTCTTAATAAAGACCTCACTGTCAAGGTTTGTTATATTTTATGATAAATGTATCATTTTATTAACCTTTTTAACTTTTATTCTAATCGCAAACCTTAACTAATTTGTTAGTTGACTTGTGATAGAGTTGTATTGTTGATTGTCATTTATGCTTAGAAACATTTACTCATTTATGCTTAGAAATATTTAACCATAGATGCTTAGAAGTGTATAATCAATTGTGTAGTGATAAGTTGTGTGATCTTTAACAGGCTACAGAGGCCTGGTGTGCATTCCACACTGGGAGCATGGGAAAGTTCGTACCTTGTTTAATTGTTATGGTAGGATTAACGTAGTTACATTTGTTTTAGTTTAAGTGCTTTTTGTGTATAAATGAACTGCTAGACTTCCTTACTGTGTTATCTAGGATGAGGGGGGGTCTACCCTCTTCCTGACCAAGGATGTTTGCTTGTGTGCTTTTATGACCCTTTGATCAGCAGTAACACACACACACACACACACACACACACACACACACACACACACACACACACACACACACACACACACACACACACGGTACTCTTTGTGTATGTAGACGTCATATGTTAATGAACCTATGCATATTCATGTAACCTCAATAAAAGGACAGTGATACGGGAGAACGGACGAGAGCAACTGGGGCCAAGCGAAGGAACGGCGTTTGTCCGGTTCTCTCCCGTGCACGAGTAACATGAAGCTTGCCTACTTCGTGTCTTGCTTTGCGGTGTAATTATATTGCCTTCAACGTTCCAGCGAATAGGTTTATGCTACAAACCCATCAACTTGTAATTGGTTCAGCTTTGACATAAACTGATATACTGACTACAAGTAGTTATAATTTATTAGATCCCTTACTTTACCATCATACTGAGGTCAGTTAGTTCATCCTTCGTCTTCATCTACTTACCATAAACAAAATTTAAAATACCTTTTTTTTTTTTTAACTTACTCTCCCTACCTTGGTCTCAAATCAGTTGGTTAAGATTAGATTGGGGAATTGGTTTAATATATAAAAATAAATACAAATATTGACTTAGAGGGAGGGGTAATCGAGCTAAAACTACTCGCTTCAGGCAGGTGAACTAAGGGACAATGTAAGTAAAATAAGCAGTTTGAACCATCAGTCATTGAAAGGTACTCTATTAGAATCCTACAAAAAAATACACAGAGCTGAAAATCAGCATGATAACTTCCCTTTAGTCTGTCTAGACAGTAAGCAAATCCTGGTCCTCAGCATCATGTCCTTTAATGCACCTTTAATGCCCATAGTACAAAGCAATTACCACACAAGGACCACAATACAGTTAACAGTTTCATTCCTCTATTAAACAGTTAGTATTATATAAATGCAATTCTGAAAAGACTGCACTGGTTCCTGAGTTTAGGTTTTGAGGTTCAGCTTACAAAAAACAGTTGCCAGCTTCCTTCCACAGACTTCAACAGCACTGAATTAAAATACTGATCCCACTATTTTTGACTCAGTATCTCAGTTTTCTCTTTATCTTTTGGGGCACAAACTGGAACCAGAAGATGGACTTTCAGTGTCAGAGTTGTAAGATGTAAGGGGAAACTGGCTGAAAGTGGTGACCAATCATAAAATTTCCCCATTGTACCAAAGCTGAGGTAATGTTGTTTTGTAATCTGATGTATCCAGATTCAGCACAGTGATCAATAGATTGCATGCAATCAACGGCTCCCCTCTGACTCCAGCTGGATTCTGAGTGTGGGTTACATTTGGTTTCTCACTCCTCGTTCAGAAAGTCCTCTCTAAATCTTTCATCCTCAGTCTCAAAGCTACAGTTTGCTGGAAGGTATGCAAAGATATGGTAGCTCAGTCATCCGTGAGTGTAGCTCACTAGAGCTATCATAGCAAAATAAAATCACTACATATTTCTTTGAGCAAATAAAAACCAGACCTCTGATAATAGATGTGTCTGTGGTTTGCAAGAATAAATAATTGACAGCCTCTCAATGTTGCATTATCCATGCTATTTAAGCATATGTTGCATGAACATTTCTACCAATTTATTTTAATACATTCAACAGGAAAATCCTGCTGCTTTCCAACGCTTTAGTGTTTGTGGTTGCATTTGTTTTTAATTCTTATTTATTTTATTATTACCTCTTGATTCAGTCCAGCTGATACCAATTCCAAACTGGATTCAGATTCATGAAAATCCCATTCCTACCTCCAGCTCTTGGAAAAATTTACTGTGTTGCTCATGCTTTTTCATGTGCTTTTCTGCAGAATGTGGGTTTTTACCAATTTTTTTTTTTTTTGGCCTTTTCAGCACAAATTACAGCATAATTGACCTGCACTTTGTGTGGAAATGGTTCAAAGTCATATTCACACAGGATGAGCATGGTTGCCTAGCGACACAACTGTAATTGTAGTCCCTCTGTTATTCATTTACTTAATATTTATTCTGAGTGTCAGGACTGAAAAAATGTGTCTGATGGTAGAAGTAAGTTATGTGAAAGCTGTGTAGCTCTGGAGGCTTCACAGGGTACAGTACACACCCCTGAAAATGATTCTCTCATCAGATATATTGTATGTAGTGATTATTAGAAACATCATATTCCGCCACGGTCCAATTTTTCCATTGCAGGCCAAGTGCTTCGTCTGCTGACGTCTGCTTTTGATGTAATGGAACAGTGACAGGTGCTGCAGTGAGAGAAGGCATCTTGGCATCAGTGTCTGGTTTAATGCCATTTTTAAAGAGCATATGCATGCACCAAAACATCCCATTCACAGCTGCCTTGCGTAAAATAGCTAAAGGCCTTTGTCCACCTCTCAACACATCTCGGTTAGGTTGCTTATTCCAAGAAGTTTCCTTGATCGCAGACTAAAAAGAGTGCCCAGAAGTTCAGGAGGATTAGCTGCCTGGAGGGGTGTTGCATTTGTTCTGTCTTAATGTTTAAAGGCCAGTCTAAATAGGGGACTTAGTTCCCTGGAAGATATTCCTATGCCACCTTGTAGTTCTATGCGATTATTATAGATTTAGCTGTATATTGACAGATATGTGGAGGATACAGTCGAGGAATAAAAGCATATCACCACATAGCCTTTATAATGTAATAGATATACAGCATAATTGCAGGGAATTAAGTGCAGCTTTATAGAGAGAATAGCCACGCTATACAGTGACACACTGGGAAAACACGCTGTTATAACACACATGCTGATGATGAACTCTTTTAAAAAAATTAAACATTAGTCAAAATGAAAAATTGTTCTCTGCAAGCTAACTGAAAAGCCCTCATTTGTCAGAGCTCAGTAATAAACATGTTCACCCCTGGTGTGAAACAACGGCACATCATACAGACGGAGAGAGCAGCTTGAGGGAAACAGGCTTAACAGGTTGCCAGTTTTATAGCAGTCTGTCAGCTCGGGATCCACCTGGCCGGAGTTTGTACAAATGCTGCTGTTAGCTTTTAGGCTCTGTGTAACACCCCACAAAGCCCCTTTAACCTTTCAGAAGCACTGATACGATACTATATTTTCCATAAAAAATAAGTCAAATATACTAAAATTGTGTCTTACGTATACTTTTAGCACTCTTTTGGATTTGTCACAAATAAGAGCTTCAAGCAGGGACTTGTAAAGAGCCATTTACATGTCAGGTTGAAATGAATGATCCCTCGTTTATGTAGGCACCCATGTGGAGAACGTTACATTGCAGCTACAAGTGTGTCCCTTGATGGAGTAGTTTATGAACCTGACAGGTCATTTCCATGCAGCTGTCTCAGGCCATAAAACAAAGACACTAAGCATGAGTGTTAGACAAAGGGATGCAGGGGAACTATTTTTTATATGTGGTCTATTGATTGAGTGGTGACAGAAGTCATTAGGTGGAATTCTTTAACAACAGTCAGGCATGACAGCAATGTAGTATTTAATATTTGAGATTATGTTTTTTAAGTTAGCTAAGCAAAGTTGTTCCGGGTGGCCACATCAAGTCAGGGTCAAACGAATAAAACATTCATCCATTAATATTCTTAACTGCTTACTCAGGATGCAGTTGTTGTGGTCAGAGGTTTATATACACCCATGTGTCACCCATTGTCCTGTTGAAACACCCAGCTGTGTTCAAGTTTTAACCATTTAGCTTTTGATTTTAGGTAAATGTGAAGAATGTATTGGTGGTCCTCCTCCTTCATTATTCCATCAGATTTGTGCAGTGTACCAGTGTCATTGGCAGCAAAACAGCCTCAGAGCATGATGGTACCACCACCATGATTGACAACTGGCACACTCTTCTCAGGTTTGAAAGCCTCAGCATTACTCATTCAAACATACCTCATCCCATTGTGGCAACAGCATCTCAATGTTTGTCTCGTCTGACCATAAAACCTTTATCCAAAAGGTATTTGGCTTGTCCATGTGGGCAGCTGCAAATTTCGGTTGAGCTTGAAGGTGTCGATTTTGGAGCAGAGGCTTTTTTTTTTATTGGTCAGCGTCCTCTTGGGCCATGGCAAAGTATAACTCATTTTACTGTGAACAGTAATGCTGGTGTTCCTGCAGTTTCCAGTTTATGACCATCTTGAGCTTTGGTGGTTCCTAGATTGTTTCTGAACATCCTAACCACGTTCCTCTCATCTGAGGGTGACAGTTTGTGTCCTCTTTCATAACTTAGCAAAATGGTGCCACATCCAAATAACTTGTACTTTCATAACATTATTTGAACAGATGTTTAGAAATTGCCCATTAAGCTTCTGGAATGACCTTGCCAAAGCCCTCACCTCAGCCCTTTTAAAATCTCTGGACTATTGGTCCTTGCCAGAAAACCAGCCGATTTAAATGAACTTGTGACAAGAACAGTCGTCTAATATTCAGCTATAATTGTGCCAGAAAGTTGATGGTGTCTACCAAGAAGGGACATGTAACCAATTATTAGTTTGGATGTATATATGTGAGCCTGTATATGTACGTTTGTGGATCTGAAAAAAATGAAGACGCAGATGGTGAAGCAGGTGATGAATGATAAATGGAAAAACAACTCTCAGTATTGAGAAAGCTAAAATGAGCTAAAAATCAGGAGAATACAGGCTAAGAGAAAATACAATAGCCTGGGTTACCAACAGTTACTTCATTTATTTCCCTCTTTCAGAGTATTGGTTAGAACACAAAAATGAAGGCCCTTTTTTTTTTTTTTTTTAACCTCAGGGACATTTGAGGTCCTAATAACTTCAAACTGCAGCTTGCAGCTATTTAGCATCAACTTAAGAGTATAAAATGGCTTTTATGATCAGCCATGACATTAAAACCACTGACAGGTGAGATGGATAATGTTGAACATCTCATTATAATGCAGTATTCCCGCCAATGAGGATGGTGCTCCCTTCTATGCGTCAAAAAGTACTTGGGAGTTGTTCAGGGAACAAAGTGCACAAACCACTGACCTGACCTCCAAACTTCCCAGACTCCAACCTGACCAAGCAGCCATGAGATCTGACCCCACATTTCACAGAGACCACTGGAAACCCTCTGGACCTGCTGCCAATATCCTGGTGCCAGACACCACAGGACACCCCCAGAGGTCCTGTATCCACGCCCTGGCAGGTCCGATAGCCGTTTTATTATTTCGTTTTTAATGGTGTGGCTGATCGGTGTGTATTCTTGGCTTCTATTAAATCCTCATCCTGGAACAACAACCAAGCAAGCTGATGAGTGCTGGTATGTAAAGAGCTGTTGGGGGAGATAGTTTACACTGCTAAAAGGATAACAGATACTATGATCATAGATAAAAGGACTAAGTTTCGGGTGCTTAAACTCCTCTCAGGGTACAGTGATACTCTAAGATGATGCTATTGGCTCCCTGGGACTTATCAGTAGCTTCTAGAGTACTACCGGAAAGTCAGCCCCAAGTGTCCAAGTGCTTAAAAATATGTTAAGAAGCCTAATAAATATGGCTATTTATTGCTATGCCAGAATGGGAAAGAAATTTCTTTATGATTTCTATTTATAATGTTACGTTGACTTTTATCATCACACCTCCCACTCATTTAAATCTGTTCTTAAATCACAGGGTCTCAGCCATAGTGTGGATTTTTAAGTAAATGTCAACATAACTTAGTAATAGACATAATACATATAATCTATGTAGTGGATCCAAATGAACATCTACAGGACAGTGAACTTTGCATCCTTTTTACAGCTCCATCATGAAAGGGCAGGAAATCCAACACGTTTTATTTGGCTCAGAAGTTTTAATCTTTTAGCAGTAGTGGAGTTTTGCTAAATCACATCATAGCACATCATAAATGTCTTTTATTATTTTTAGAGTAAATATTATGGAAAGTGATGTGATGCAATGTTGTTTAGTGCTCTGACATTAATTAATGTTGTAATGTCATAGAAATGTATGCAACAATCGTATCCCTGTTGAAGGGACGCTATTCTGTTTTCTATGCTAAGACCAACTATTACAGTCTTTATTAATTCACTAATCAGATAAGAATTTGTAAAAGTAGTCTGCTGAGTTTGTAAACTTTCTATAAAATAGGTTTTAAATCAGTTGTCCCAATTGTTTGTTCTTTCATGAATCATAAAGGACTTAGAGTGAGTGAAAGGTGATTCAATTGTAGAATGAATCATTTATACGTGATGTTGTAATAATAGCTACCACATGTATCTAATCAGGCCCACAGGTGTAACAACTCTATGACAGAACCCGAGGCAGATATTTCGGGTTTACCATCTAAGATTCTGTCTTTGTCTCTCTGTAACACAGAGACAAGTGGAACAGATAATATCATATAACAATAATCAATACCAATATAATCATCCCAGCTTTTGACCAGAACTACAGACAATAACTGCAGTCAGAGGTTGGGGGAAGAGACATATTTATTTGACCTTATGCTATAAACACTCGTTTTCATCTTTAGCTAGCATAACTACCACAAGCCCAAAACAGATTAATCCATGTTAAAGGAGCCCGCTAACCACAGGTGCTCACAGATTGACTGGATGAAACTGTATAAAAAACAAAACAAAAAACCCAACCACACTGTTGAATGAACAATTTACAGAATTCTTCATCTAACACTCATTTCCAACTGACCAGCTTCTAGATGTGTCACATACACATATATATGGCAGTAGTCATATTTACAGTATAGAAGCTGTAACAGTGTTTCAGTACTTTACAAAAACTTGCACATACTACTACTACGTCATCTTTCGTGCACTTGGCAAAGTCACTGTCCTTTCTCTCCTTGCTATGTTTGCTAAAAACTAATTTAAAATGCTCATTTACCGATACTCTCTGATAAACTGTTGCACTGTTGACCGTCAGAAAGTACAAGTAATGTATGGAAACATGCCTTTTTCAATCACAACTTTCCAAGAGGTGCCTTTTCTTGCACCAATTTTTGCACTTAACACTCAGTTCATAAGGAAAATAAAGCTGGACTTCTAGGATTTAATGTAACACATCAGACGTACATTCTGTATGAGGGGTCATCTGATGCTCTGGGATGTTGTCCCAACTGTCCCATTCCAAGTTACATCTTTGATGGGGCTTAACCACATCGCCAGAAATTAGTATTTTATGGTAAATAGCAGCTCAAAGTTTTTATGTTGGGTTGCCACTTTCAGCTGCAGGTGCCACAGCTTGTGCTGTGGAGCACTGGTCACTTCAGCCATTTGGTCCCCAGTAGAAGACTGGGCTGTTTGTAGCTGCCATCTCTGGTGCCAGACAGGCAGAGCAGCCCAAACTCAAGTGCCAGCAGGAACCAGCAGCTGCTGGCCGGCAGGCAACCTGTTCAAAGTTGTTTGTTTTAATGGGGCTGTTGGTGCTAAGTCCAGCTGACCACATCAAGTTGAGTAAGAGGAACTGCTAATGTAGTTCCAGGGTCCTGGAGGGTAAAAACACAGACTAGTGGCATCAGTGTACACTATTAGACATTAGCAAACATGAGCATCTGAGCCATGCTTGACTTGGAATAAATATGTGTCAGTACTTTAAACCAGCAGTTTGAATAGCATTCCCATTCAGCTTTTTGGTAAATGACCCTCTAGGGGACTGTAATTTATGAATCTTTTGTATGACCTTTTGTATATATTAGGAAGGAGTATGAAAAATGTTAGAGTTCACTTTAAATGTTGTTTGTTTTTAGACAACTCATTTATCATTACTGACACTAAGTGTACCATTGTAAATGTGCTGTGGTTAGCTCAGCAGCCTAAAGAAGTAGCAAAGTGACTTCTGGCGCTTGCGTTTTGCTTTTAATTCCTGTATTTGACAAAACAAAACCATTAAAGTGACTTAGCTGGTGCAGCCCTCCCCCGGACTGACCGCGTCAATTGTCGTCATGTCAGTACTGACTTTCAAGGTGAAACTAACATCTGAGCGCTTATCCAGCAGCACTCAGAACAGTAGAGACATATTGTACCTCAGACACGCAGAGAACAGCAACTATGTACCTGAGGTTAGGTGAAAGCAAACAAGTACTACATCATGACATTTTTAACGTGATGCATTTAGTGTTATAAACAAATAGACATTTAAAAAAGCTGAATAATTAAATAAAATCTATATGTAGAGTTTCCATTTTATAAATCACTTTTTGGGGGGAAGAGTCATTCTAGTGTCTCACTTTGCACAGTTCAATTTTAGTCCCCACCTAAATTTCTGGATCTAAAATTAAAGGACTGAAAGTGGGAAATTTAAATATTTGGCTGTGCCAATTATGCAGGGTGGGTTTTTTTAGTTTTTAGTTTTTTTTTCCCAGAACAAGCTTTTTTCTTTGTTTATCTTTATGTCCATTATTTGCATCTCTGTATTTTATGGCTTTTTAGCCCATCAAGCAGCAGCAGGAGGTCTGATTGGCCTGCTGCTTTTTGGCAGGAGTCTGGTCCTGTCAGCACACTGGTGAATTATTATTCAAACTGCTCTAAAATGCTATGAAGGGGTTGTTCTCAGTCCCTCTGTTTTAATTTATGCACATACCTTTTTCAATTTGAAATGTCCTTCTGTCTTTTGCAGGCGAGTAAAGTAAAACCAGAGTAAAACACAATTACTGGACAATTCAGCAAAGCCAGGACTTATTTTGAAATACATAGTTTAACACTTAAAATATGAAACCAACAAGAATAAGAATAATCATTATCATGTTTTCTTTTGCATGAATTTTTTTGTTCTTTATTATTAAAAAATATTACCTCTGTATTGTTTATGCTATGATCTTTTTTTTCTTTTTCTTTTTTTGGAAGTAATCCAAGTGCTGTGGTTAGTTGAGCTCAAAGAAGTAGTAAACTGACTTCTGGTGCTTTTACTTTCCTTTTAATTCCTGTATTGGTAAATAAAATGCCCTTACAGTGAGTTAGCTGGTGCATCCTCTGATGACTCTTATTTTAATTACTCCTATTGTCGTCATATCAGTGCTGATTTTCAAGGTGAAAACAAGAGTCTGAGCACTTATCCAGCAGCACTCAGAGCAGAATAGTTCATCATTTTTACTAAAAAATAATCTTTGTTTAGTTTATATTCATATGTTATGCTCTCTTTTTTTGGAATAACTTAAGTCCTTCACCAGATTTGCAGAGTTGGGAGGTATACACTTAACCTAATGCAAAGTGCTGCTGCTGTATAAACAAAAGCAAAACAATTGTTTGGCTACGTTATAGTCACTGTAAGTAGATACTGTATCATATAAGCAGACATTAAGAAGAAAGGAAGCATTTCTCTGATTAATTTCTCCATTACAACACCAGCAGACAAGAGCAGATAGATTTATTCTATAGTTTTTTATATATATATATATATGTATGTCCTTCATCAACCCTATGACGAATAGGGCTGTTTCCGATTACCATGTCAGTTAGGATGAAAATTTCCCTCAGAAGTCTAAATCAAGCTTCAGACTGACTTCAGAGGGTCAGAGTGTTTGGAACAGTTTTGCATAACAAACTGTGTAAAATATACATATAAATGCATATTTTGTTGTGAGGAGGGAGAAATAAAACACTTTAACAGCCTGGCCAGAAATCACACGGCATTCCTGTTCTACATGTTCCCTTTTTTAAAATCAGTCTGTACGTGCCGTTTAGCGATTGTAATGGCACTGAGTGTAACGCTTTCTATGTTTTAATCGTGTTTTGAGACACTTTATTCTAGTCACCGTCTTCACCAGTTACTCATGTGCCAGCCCGTTGTCACACTTTTATTCAAATAATTGCGGTGATGGGCTGCAGCTTTGAAGTCCGTGTTGCTGGTTGGAAACTGATGACTTCCACTCAACGCATTTCCATTCCACTTTCATGTTGTCAAGTTGAATTTTTAGTGGGGCAGCTACCATTTTTATTGCAAATGGTAGCTGCCTTGGGGGGTGGGGTAGATTCAGGCAAGGCAGCGGATAAAATGCCTGACATCACGAGGGCTTAATTGATGCCATTAACATATGAACAGAGGCAAAACAAAGAATTCACTCAGGCTTTGGGTGACATTTCCACATTCATAGCATGGCTTGTGTTTAGCTGCAGCTTGATTTATGCTGTCAGTCTGTCATAATCGCTAAGCCATTACAGGTATTAGGGCTGCGTGCTCTCACAAAGCAGCATGTCGCTTTGTGTTTCCCCTGGGAATCTGCTTTTATTATCTGATAAATAGAGAGATGTTGGAACAAGATACTTATCTACGGAGTGTTTTGAGTCCTTTAATGCGATGTCAAAGATTTTTAACACATGCATCTGTTCATATTGACAAATTGTACAAAGGATGTAGATAAGTCCAAGTGAAAAGTGTCCTTTGTAAGCTGGAAAAATCCCTTTGTGCATTTAAGAATCAACCAGTACAATAGCAATGCACATAAAATTGCATAAAACTGAAAAAGATCACTAGTCATCTCCTCTGATGAAGTCATGCTGCTCTGTTGCCCCCCTGTGGAGGCTTGTACAACATACACATAAAAAGAAAAATATTTAAGCATTTCACATTCAGACAATTGTTTCTAATTTATATAAGTCATTACCTCTTTTGATTAATTACCTCAAATCTTTATTCTATTGCCAGATATGAAGCGTCCAAAAACCAGTGACTGGATGGAGAGCAGCCCTCCTCCGAAGAGCCATGAGGGACAGGAGGAGGAAGAAGACGAAGAAGACGAAGAAGAGAGGAGGATGGGGGCTGGGCTCAAGGCCAAACGGGAGCGGCGACAGGGCAGCGGCAGTGCCACTGTGTGTCAGGTGTGCAACATACAGCTGAACTCCAGTGCCCAGGCACAGATCCACTACAGAGGGAAGACTCATCAGAGAAGACTCCGCCGACTGGCAAAAGCTGTCAGTGCAGGTAGGAAAGATTCAAGACTCGAAGAAAACACTGACATGTCCTTTTTGAGGCCATTACAGAATATCTAAATTTCACATTTGAAAAGCAAATATCTACCCAGCTCGGTATTTGAATGGTAAATTGTAAGGGCCCAGCCTTTTCAGTTTAAAAGTTAGCTCAGACTTTTATACATCAGCATTTCAGTGTTTAGCTTCAAAAATGGGCTCATGCAGCTCACACAGGTTGTCTCCACAGCAATAGACCACAACAGAGATTCTAACTTTGTCATAGCAGGAAAGCCACAGGTTCGGCTAATGAAATGAATGATGACTTTATTACATTTAATGGTCCCAGCAAGCCATGCCAGTGGGACATCATGCAGAAAACCACAGCCCTGGAACTGGAGCACCTAAATAGGACAGAGCCATCAACAGTTTCAGTTACACTTGAGGTTGTTTTTTTTGTTTTTCAATGACAGGTTGAAATGTGCTTTATTTTTTTATTTATTTTTTTTAAAAAGGGTAATTTCACAATTGTGAGAAAGTGACTGAAAATTTTGATTAAAGAGGATAATAATGGATTGCATTTATATAGCGCTTTTCGAGAACCTCAAAGCGCTGTACAATTCCACTATTCATTCACTCTCACATTCACACACTGGTGGAGGCAAGCTGCAGTTGTAGCCACAGCTGCCCTGGGGCAGACTGACAGAAGCAAGGCTGCCATATCGCACCATCGGCCCCTCTGGCCAACACCAGTAGGTGAAGTCTCTTGCCCAAGGACACAACGACCGAGGCTGTCCAAGCTGGGGCTCGAACCGGCAACCTTCCGATTGCAGGACGAACTGCCAACTCTTGAGCCACGCTCGCCCTTAGCGCCCTTAGGATTAGCATGTAGACGCTGCAAAACTATGAAAAACTGAGTGAAAATCTCATATCTTCCACCTGCACGACAAACTCTTTTAAATTTATTACACTTTGATCACCAACTGTTAAACAAAAACAGTAAAGAAAATCATTTTTTAATCCATTTTTACTGCAAGGCTGTTGTATTTCCAGTGATTATTTTCTTTCAATCAGATCTCCCAGTGTAGTGCGTCTGGCTAACAGAAAAGAAGACACGGCTTAGTTTGTGAGTCTTATGCATTGTTTTTCTTTGACAAGTATCTGCTAACACGATACTGTTGCATCTCCTGGCATAATAAGTTTGATATAGTTTTCTTTCTTTTGCAGTTCATTGCTAATTATGAGGTTTTGAGCTACTCTGATGTTCAGCATCTTTTCCATAAAAGTTGCTCTGTTTGGTGCTTTGTGGTTAATGTTCACATCTGCAAACCATGAGCTGCTTTGCATTGAGAAATATATTTATTATTCCAGTGGAGCTCCCCACCATTTCCAAGTATTTTCTCCACACCTGTTTTGATGAAGGGCCATTAATCACCTTCACTCACCAACACCTGTGTCACTCTGCTGCGCTGACCAGCTTGATCAATCAGTACTCAGCCTCTAATGAACAACTGGCCAATAAAATGACGCTTTTATATGTTGATTTATGAGACTCGTTCTGGCTGGTGGCATGTCACACACATTTAACTGTACCAGTCTAATACAGAATATTAAATTTAAAAAAATTATATCCATTGTTCCATCAGAACGGTATTGACTTTTTCTATATCAGATAATAGCCTCTGCAGGTCATCATTCATACTTAAGAGTGTGTGACTGATCCAGTGCAAAAGGTGATTATGAAACATTTCTTGGCCTCTTCTATTTTCTGTAGTTTCTTTTTCTTTACTTTCCAGTGTCCAGAAACAAACTATTATTTCCTGATTCACTCAGGAATCAGTTAAACCTCCAACTTGGTTGCTTAACAGCCTCTGACGTGACTTGTATGATAAGGACTTGGGACAAGTGCCTTTCCTCAGTGTTTGTCTTCTGCTCCCAGAGTTGAACAACACTGTGTAATATTAGCTTAAAAACTGAGTGCACTAATCATTATTGTCAACAAATGACTGGTTCAGAACACACAGGCTGCACATAAGGACAATAAACAATGAAATGTTGTGACTTTAGGTATATCTTTTTGAGGGACAACTGCAGCAAGAACATAAACTAAGGTTAGCCAGCTTGCTGCTAAGCTAGGTATCAAGCATCTTATCTAGCAATTTTCATTACTAGCAAAGTCAGTTTTATTAAAGGCCCCAGTCTCACAGACCTAGAGACTGGTTAGTGATCATCCGTAAAAGTGTTTATTCCAGGACTGGCCTGCAAATCATTTTTGGAAGTTGCTGGGTGATATTGGTCACAAAAAAGGTGCTAAGCTAAAAACCTTGCAGTTGTTTGCTATGTTTTCTGATGGAAAGAAACACTTGCAAACAACTCACAAGGTGGCAGTGAAAGTGTGAAGAGTACGATGCAAACCAGCAACAGAGACTGCCAACTTTCAAAGTAAAAGTTGCAACTTTGAAAAAGTTGGGCATGTTGGTTACAATGGGAAGGCACAACTTTTACTGTGAAGACAAATATTCCAGTTTATGTGACACTTTTTCCAGACAACCAGAGGTTGCCAGGATATCGCCAGTCATAGTATGCATTTGTGACTGAGGCCTAAAAAAGCCCAACTGGCCAAGCAGCTATCAGGGGGAAATGGACTTAATGTCAGCAGGGCGTTCAGTTATCGTTGATTTTTTTTTTTTTTTGGATTCAGATTTGATTCTGAGCTCTCTTTCTTCTGACTAATGTTGCCTAATGTTCACCGTCCTGCTAACACTGAAGAACTGCAACTCAATTCATTCATTCAACATCATCTTACTTGCTACGGTTTAACTACACAACGTGTATCTGGTGAAGTGGTTGCTTTGTTGGATTATCAAACAGGGATGTCTGTCTGGCCAAAACTTATGAAGGATTCAAATTTGGCCCAGTGGATAGTTTTGCACAGTGTAGAATTTTTGGGATTTGCAGATTAAAGATACATTTAACTTTGATATTGTTTACTATGACAGATGATGAATGCTGAGTCATTATTGGTAAATGTTTTGTGCTTTTCCTGTAAAGATAAATCAACTATTTTAAAACGTGAACAAGAGGCTTGTTTGTGGTGCACTATTAGATGTGGTTTGTCGTTTTGTCACAACCATCTCATCCACTAATTGATGGATAAGATGAGAGTCACTCATCAGTCCCTCCGGGTAGAGGCCCTCTCGATTTTTCACAAGGGGCACAGGCTGATTTCACACCTGCCATGTTTGAACGACTTAAATGAACCCCACAGCATCTGACCTCATTTTGTTTGAGCTGCTGTGAATTGAGCAGTAAACAGCGAACAGTTTCTCCACCTAAAATTATTTATGAAACTGTTTATTTAGGACAAATCTGCAGGATCTTTTAATGTTTTAAGTTGAACTTAAACCATTAAAAGATCCTGCAGATTAAAATATATAGCAATTAATGTCTTCCATTGCCAATTTTCCCCTCAGATAATTGATATTGTATGGTCAATAAAATGTCTGAAAACAATTAAAAAATGCAATCTGTATTCAAAAGGCATCGTCTCCAACTGCTTTGCAATGTCCAGTGAACCAAGTTATATTTAATGTATCCTCAGAAGACAAGGAAAAGCAAAAATGTTTGTATTTAAAATGCTACAAGCAAAATATATGAACAATAACGAACACAAAAAATCCATCATAAGAATAGTTGATATTCTGTGGATGAAACAACTGATCATTGGAGTTTTACTACAAAATAAATGTGGCACATGCACATACCTTAAAAATAATAGCAAAAAAGAATAGTGAAAAATTAGTGAAGCAATAAAAATTCAACCCCATAAAGGGATTTGTATGATCTCTCTCACACACCTGTGTCAGGAAGCCATTCTCTCTGTTGCCTTTCCTGCAGAAAAGAGGAGAAAAAGAGGACGGTCTGAGTCAATTAAGGTGACTGTTACTATAATTCGGTCTGCACTGCAATGAAACCAACCTAATAATACCCGTTCCCTTCTCGCAGCTGAACTGTCTTTGCCTTTATTTAGCTTCATGAAGCGATTTGCTCAAATGAAAAGAGATTTTAATCGGGTGTTTCTCACTGGGGGCCGTTTGAAAAGGGAACAGAGCAAAGCACTTTCCACTTGCTACACTGAACTACAGGACAACGGTGGACTCGTTTCAATTCAAGGTTATCGTTTTAGGATTTCCGATATAACGTGTGTGCTGGTGAGATATAAGTCCCTTCAGACAGGCTCATTATGTTAATCTGACAGCAATTTACATGTCGGCCTCAAGCAAAAATATGCACAATGGTCAGTTTGAGGTGTTGTGACAGTCTTACCAGGTCAGGTTAAATGTGAAGGAAGAGAAAACTGTGGGCATCTTGTGCTATTAGTTATTACTTCTTATGCATCATATCTGTTAAATACACCAGCAAAACTGAGGAAAGGTGCTGCAGAGCATTGATCTTGTTATATCAGATCTGTCTGTCCCCCCACCACGATGTTGCCATAAAGGACCAAGGGCGTTCAGTTTCTGTTTGCATATTTTCAAGCCAGCTGTGGGGACGAATCAGCAAAGGTTCCCCAAAACACTTTAAATGCAGCATGTGAATCCTGACTTTACAGGGATTGTGCACTGTTGGATATTTAAAGAAAAAAAACCATGCAGCATAGACAGAACATCCTGAAATTGAATAGAAAATTGATTTGTACATTTAAGATGTGGAAGGAAGCATTTCTGCTACAAAGGTTTGTCTGTGTTTAGAGGTAAATGGTACAAAACAGCGTTTATACTGCTCTTTAAAATTTCGACATGAATTATTCTGCTTTATTGCTTTCACACACAGCTCACAGAGTTTGGTGCTTGATCACTTTGGTTGTTCAAAAAGTTTCTCTCATTTTCTCCCCACTGTCATTTTTTGTCATTTTATCTTTGTTGAGAAAAACAAGAATAAAAGAATTCAAACTATGTTCAGTTTATCTGCCTCATGTTTATAGTTGCAGATGGAGGCAGGAATGGTCAGGTACAGACCAAAACAACCACAACGAGACCCTTTGACTTTGTTTATGATGACAACTTGATTTAACCCTGATCTGAATCAACTATGTGGTGTTTCTGGAATATTGTAGCGTACCAAACTATAGCCACTAGCAGCTGTTAGGAGTAAACGCTCCATCTTATCCACTAGACTGGAGCACAGCACCTTCTTCTTGTATTTACTTTTGTTGTCCCACCTCCGAGACATGATTTACAATGATGCATTTTGGTTCTGCTGTTTGGAGTTTTCTCTGTTAAAAGAAACCAAACCACAGGAAGAAGCTACAAGTTTACAATATCAACAACTGATTTGGGCTGGATTAAATTAACTCTAGTCCTGAAAACAAACCCAAAAGACACCCTAAGTCAGAAATCTAAAAGAAAAACACATAAAAAATGTATGTGCACTGGCTCATATATTACCTGTATATAAATGTCACTTCTGTGTGTAAGCTAAATTGCACCTTTTGCTAAAAAGTTACTGTTTCAAACTGTACATGGATTTCTAGTCTAATTTATTAAAAATCTTTTCAAGTATATGTGTTTAAAGCAAAGACAAATGATTTTCAGAGTTTTTCAGAGACGTGACCTCCAACATTTCCTGCACCGTTTATAACAATTTAGCCAGTGAAAGGAAAGATGAAGCTTTTTGTCTTCCATGAGCAAAATTTCCCCTCACTAATGGAAAATCTCTAATTTTCTCAGACGGGGCTCCACTGGGGATTGACTTGGCTTAATGCTTTTCTGAAGGTTGAATTATTCCTGTTATTGTATACCAACATATGTTAGAGACACCATCACAATAAATACAGGGAGTATCGTCTATATTTACTACACACAGTCTGCTGAAACAAGCTTTATCACCTGCAGTTTTTCACGGTTTTTTTCAGATGTCACTTGATCTGTCGTAAGCTACTATTCGCCACGCCGTGAAAGCCTGGACAGGCAGCAGGGGAGGGGGGCATTTTGGCTTGGTTTTTGACTCGGTGTCTGGCAGATGAAGCATCACAACCCTCAGGGACTGATAGTGTTAGAGGAGACACCTGTTTTACAGTATTCCCAATAGCTTTGAGGTTCCAAACCCGAATAAAACAAGTGAGTAGTTTCCTGTTTGATATTCTAGATGGTAGTAGATTGGTGTGTTTGCGAATGCATGAGTCATTTTTCTGCATGTGTTGAATAGTCAGTGAATATATCTGAATAAATGAAATTCAATATAAGGCATGCTGAATTTGTGTTATTTGAACAACTGTCACTATTTCAGATAGCTTGGATTGATAAATAAGTATAAGCTAGTAATTAAATGGTATTATAGAAATTACAACCTGTGTATGTGGTGAGCTTTGCTGTTTTGTAAACCTTTTGTTTCTCTCCCCTGCTTCCCCCCAAACCCTTTCCAAGTCTATGATTTCCATAAGTAACGTGGCATGTCAGTCACACACACTGAGACCATAAATAGAGGCATACACAGCCAATGTTCAGTAGGTCCATGGCGAGCTGAAAGCATAATGCGCGTAGCCGACATACGATCATTGTGCTCGAGGCCGTCTCCCTGCACTTTCATTTGAATGCTGCAGCCTGAAATCAAGTGTAAAACTGTCAGGATTTGTCAGTGTTGTGCTTCCACGCCACACTTATTTGAGTGGACAAGGAGCCAGCAAGGAGCACACGGGGCAGACACAAGCTCTGTGTGTGTGGTTGTAATACTCATGTTGTGGGGACATAGATCTGTTCACACACTGACATTGTGATGACCCAGAGACAAAAAGCAGGACATCGTAATGTTTTCATTAACCCGAAGACTGAAGATTTGATTCAAGGCTAGCTATAGTTTTGGGTAGACAGGTAGTGGTTATGGTCAGGTTTAGAGTAAGTCTATAGGACATGAATGCAAGCCACTGAGGTGGTGTGTGTGTGTGTGTGTGTGTGTGTGTGTGTGTGTGTGTGTGTGTGTGTGTGTGTGTTTGTTTTAACACTTGTGTAACACTGGAGGCCACAGTTTCAGGCTAGAGACTGTGAGAATAATCGTGTTTATCTGAAGTGATTGTGGTGACTGCTGAATGAATAACAATGCAGTGTGTACAAGCCATTGTGTTGCTTCTGCAAACATTCAGTAGAGTCAGATTTTCACTGAAACGACGCCCCTCTGTCCAACTTAAATCACTCAGTGGCCAAACTTAAGGCTAATGCATACTCTCTAAAGAGGGATTAATATTTAAAATCACAGTAAAACATCCCAGCAACATGGATAGTTCTTACAGCCTATTGAAAGCTGTTATAGGTACCTAGAGTGGGATGGAATTTGCAGTGCCATATTCAAAGGTACTGTTACAAGTATTATTTCATTTATTGCTGCAGAGGTACTATATAGGTTGGTGTAGTAAAAGTTGCAATATTATTAAGAGATGTAATGAAAGAAAAGGCACTTGAGGACAAGTTCAAGTAGAGACAGGACGTATTATGCAGACATAAACAGACTTTAGAAGTGTGAAATAGAATAGGAGATAAAAATAAGCTCAGCTAGACGAAAGGCAGATTTAACCGAAGAACGAAAACTACTATTCACCAGTGTCGACAGTGGTAACGCCAAGATTGGGCTGTGGCTGATACAGCGCAACTCAAAAGAACCATTTGAGGTAAATATCGCATAGAAAGCATATAAAGTGCTTCATTCAAGCTATAAGAATCGCAGCGGAGCATGACAGAGCAGCGCTGGATTCAGCTCTGCTCTACAGTGTGTCAATAGAGTAATCATCAGAAGATTAGGCAGGAAAATTAGCCAGCTATTCGTTGAGCAATAATCTATCCCACCTGCTCATTAAAATAAACACTGAATCTCAAATAGTTTAAATCAGCGCTGAGTGGAGAAAGAGCTGCACCATCAATATGCTAAGTGAGCATCTCGACTTCTCAAGCAGAGTTTTAAGTCGTTTTGGAAAACTGGGGTGTTTTTTGTAATGGATCAAAATATGCAAATGAATTATACCTTTGCATAATTATATTGAAATACAGTACATTTGCATGGCTACAATTTATTATCCCTCATATCGTCATTTACCCCGTCTCAATTTTCTGAAGAAATTTGCATTAACTCATGCTTAATTTTTTTCTGTCTTTCAAATTAATAACTTTATTTGTAAAGCAGTTAAACATGGCTTTGCTCAGTTCGCCAGGGTGTTCGCTGCAATAGTATTTGTTATGGTAAGTCAAACGAAGTAGCATGTGGTGGCTAATGTTAGCAAATGTTGATGTGTCGATTTTAGATGAGATTCGATTTTTAGATTTGGCTGCGGAGCTGTTTGTGTAGTGTTGTGAAGCAGCGTCCTGTCACACACACACAAGTGCAGGGATGTCAACTCATACAGCCTACCTTTATCTTAAGTGTGACCAACCAATAAAACTCCCCTTTCTGTCAGTGTAAAAAAAATAACTTTACATTTACTCCATGAGATATTTTAATGTAAGAAAAGAAGTGTCACGGCTGCCGAGGCGAGCCGTGTGGATTTAGAAGGAGGACCCAAGATGCAGGCAGTGGATGAGATACCGGCAGAGGTGGGACCAAGTCATTGTTTTGCAAGTCTCAAGTAAGTCTCAAGTCTTTATCCTCAAGTCTCAAGTCAAGTCTCAAGTAATGTCAGGCAAGTCAGAGTCGAGTCTCAAGTCACTGGTGTAAAAGTCCGAGTCAAGTCACAAGTCTGAAACTTTGAATTTCAAGTCCTTTCGAGTCTTTAAAAAAAAAAACGAAAAAATAATGTTGCAGTTATGCTAAATGTAAATATTAGACCATGTAATTTTTTAATCTGTGTTTTTCTCAACACATGACAAAATAGTGAACTTAGAAAATATACACAAATTGTGAAATTGCACCTCTTTAAAATGCAGCTCAATTAAACCTAGCTCCAAGAATAATTTTCACCGACAGTTCTGAGATAAGCTGCATGTTATTCTTGGATGCGGTTGTAGGACCGGCCTTAAAATCGCATGACAAAAATATCATACACATTAAAAAAAACTGCATCACCAACGTAGCCTGGAAAACATTTGCTAGTTAGATGAAGTCAGCTATCTCATCGTAGCATATTTATATGCACATTTATAATCATACGGTTCTTGGAGTGAGTGCATACACTCATGAAGTTTAGTAACTTCAGGTCACTGCAACAAGCCCAGGTACAGTTTACCGACGGATGGGTGCAGGACCTTGAAATGCACCGTGTAGAACGAAAGACCATCGTACGTATCATAAGTTTACCAGTCTCACAAATCGTCATCATAAATACACATTCATTAACCGTTTATTAATAGGACCTTTGAGCTCAACGGTAATTAATTAGTAGTGGAAATAATTTCTGGTACCCATCACAGAAATGTAGCAGTGACAATAATACTGTATGCTGTAATCGTACTGGGCAATTAGTGATACAAAAAACCTGTTTTATCCTGTGAATAAAAGTATATGTTTTTGTCAGTGTACCATAATAACAGAAGCGAAACGCAATATTGTGTCAGGACAATTCACTATTTATGCACAATAAACAAAGGAGCATAGCGCGACCATTTCTGTTCAGTGCCAGACTTGCTTGTAACCTATATCACCAATTATGTTATGAAAGTGACGTATTAAGTACTAAAAGACACTGACCTTCGTGTAAATGCTTGGAGCAGACTAACCTGTGAGCTGGAGTGTTCTGGGACGTTATATTTGATCTTTGAATGGCTGCAATCCAGACCATCCGTCGTGTCTTTGTTACTTTGGAAACACGGCTCGAACAATTTCTCTTCAACGACGTAATCCGATAACAACCGATCTCTTTACCCGTCGGCTTCCCGTGGCTGTCATGCGACCGGCTATTGCAGTTAATAATACAACGGCTTCTTGACATTTTTGTGTTTCTTTTTATCGCTGTGTGACTGATTTTAATTGAAAGCCTGCGTGCGCTAGTACCGCTTGCCACGAGTTCCCAGAATCCTTTGCGGTTCTACCCGTGAATGACGTCACATTTTCAATCTCTATATAATATGCATGTTAAATTTTATATTTGGGGTAAAATATCAAGTCTTTTCAAGTAAACCGGTTCAAGTCCAATTCAAGTCCCAAGTCATTGGTGTAAAAGTCCAAGTCAAGTCACAAGTCTTAGAACATTTTTTCAAGTCAAGTCTAAAGTCATAAAATTAATGACTCGAGTCTGACTCGAGTCCAAGTCATGTGACTCGAGTCCACACCTCTGGATACCGGTGGTTTTATTTACAGAGGTGTAGTGGCAAACAAACAGTGGGGCATAACAAACAACTAAAGACACCTAAACTGGGAGAACTAAAAATAACAGACCTGGGAGCATATGACAACGGATGATGAATAGCAGAGAGACGCAGACGAGGAACAGGACACCGTGGACCACAGGGTCACAGACTGACACGGAGGAACACAGACGAACCAGCAACAGGCAGGAGAACACACAGGGCTTAAATACACACACCAGTAATCAGGGGATGAGAGACAGGAGGGCAACACAGCTGGGAGGAATCTGGGCTGACGGGACAGGGGAAACGTAAACTGATCACACTCACATACGACACGGACCTTCACAATAAAACAGGAAACTCAGATACATGGAACCAGACAAGACATTGAACTAAACAGACAGATTCACAAACAGATGGGGAGACACCATAGACAGACAGATACAGACGCAGACTCAGAGGCAGATCGAAAATAACACAGAACTTAAACAATCATCATCTAGAAAATGATAACAAACTAAAAGCGCTGGGTCACCGACCCAGGACCATGACAAGAAGTGTCATTTCAGCAGGACGTCACAGTTTTTGTACATTATAAAAACAAAATGCTGTTGTAGTAAATTAAAGAAACCCGTCAGCATGACTCTTTGGGCTCAAGTTGTAAGAAATAAATGTGTAAAATTACAGAAAAAGCTCTGGCTTGTGGTTATTATAAAACCGAACATTTTTGTTAATTCACAGAAACCTCCCTTTTTTCTTTTGCTCTGAAATTAATGTAAAAATTTGTAAATACTGTAAACTCTAATAAATTTCGATCTATTCAACAGTGAAAATAAAACGACAGCAACTTTTCTGTCATCACTTAATTACATTGGTTTAGTATGAGTGGCTATGGGGGAGGTCTGTATCATTAGGAAAAGCTGCAAACTTGTTCAAATGCAGTTGAAAGTCCAAAGTATATGCTGTCCTTCATATTTTTCAAAGGAGTCCAATGGCCCAGATTGGTGTTTTTGCTGGGTCAATTTTGGTCCTCAGGCCTTATGTTTGACAACCCTGCTCTAGCGCAACGTTATAGTATCAGATGCAGTAGATACATGTGTAAAAGCTGATTAAGAACACTTAAAAAAAAAAAAAGTAGAAAATTGTAACACAAGGTGGTTTGAATGCTTCTGAAGCATGTTTGAGCTAGGGCTGGGTATCGTCACTGATTTCTAGAATCGATTCAATTCCGATTCACAAGGCCCCGAATCGATTCGATCCACGATTCGATTTAATTCGATTCGATTTAAATCTGGGAAATTTTGACAGTCAGAAATATTATAATTCAGATCAGTACATTTACATATTTTTGTATCAATAAAAAGGAAGCTGACACACGCAAGACTTTATCACAGGTGTGAGCATCACAGCAGAGGCCTTTGTGTCAAAGTAGCTGAGGATAAAACACAGAAAAACATGAAGGTGATTTTCCTGGCCTGGGATTTTATAAAAATATTCTGCAGTACATCAAAAACGAAAGAAAACCATTAATCAACATATGAACATCACCTCTGAAGTTACAGCGGTTTTATTACAGACACAGCGTTTTGCATTTTGAATAATTTTAAAAAGTTTAAATTTGTTCAGTATTGAACAGCAGAAATGAGGTTTTCTTTTCGGAAGAATGTAAAAGGGAAAAAACAGCGGCCGACAGCCTGTAAACAACAGTAGACTTGTGCGTAACAAGCAAGCGAATAATGAAGAAAGGGAAACTGTTCTTGAAGTACAGAGAGAGAGCTGTGCATCGCAGTGGAAGCAAAACAGTAAAAGTCTGAGTGAATTCATGACGATGTTTATGTGAAGCGTTTGGATCTTCTTTTGCTGCTGGTTCGGTCAATATTGTTTGGAGAGAGATCAAACTAACAGCTTTAGAATCGGCGCATAAAGGGCGTGCACACAAAGCGCAGACCCGCCGACAGATCAGAGTCAGCGAGCTGTCGGCTTTCAGCCCCGACTGTGAGAAAAGCGACATCTAACTGATTCTGATCCGCGGGTCCCGCTGTGTGTTTAAGTCTTTGTGCAGAATCCGTGTTCCTGCTCTCATTTACTGTCTTAACTGTTTGGTGGTTCTTGAAATTTTGTGAGATTTCACCTGAGATTCTGGCATTTTGGGCAAAATAAATTTATATTAAAAAATCGACTCAGGATTTTAATGAATCGATTTTACGTTATCCAAGCCAGAATCGATTTTAATCGATGAATCGATTATAAGAACCCACCCCTAGTTTGAGCTGAGCTCGGCTGTTTAATTATGATTATAATGAGTATGTGCTGCGTGAACTCTGTGTTTAATTGAATCCTCTCCACGTACAACCTCTTGGAAATGTAAAGCTAGAGTGAAGGACTAATTTACTCTGATAAACCGGACTGCACTCTGCACATAAACACTGTATCATCTGGATATGGATGCACATTTTAAAAATATTTTACCCACAATGGTAACTTACGAACAACATAGCAGGGCTGCATTTTAAGCAGACTGAAAAGGACCAATGATAAATGACGCCTATTGTTGTCAAGTAATGCCAGGAAGGAAACTGCCTTTGAGTGCCCTTAAGGGAGCATGCAGGTGTGAACCTTGAATAGAAAACGCTGCTGAGAAGAAGAAGAAGAAGCAAGGAAAGGGGGGAGATGTGGGAAGTTCATGTTGTTAACAGCCAGTCCTCTCCCAGCTCCCCCATCTCTCTCTCTCCCCTCTTTCGCTCTCCCTTACATACTCATACTGGTAAAAGAATACACACTTGCTCTTCAGACACTCTCAGCCTCCTTTCTTTCTCCTCCGCTCCTCAATCTGCCTCGCTTCTGTCTCTCCTTTCGTCTCATAAAGGGCAGCGCGATCAGCAGAGCATGACACTTTTAATTGAAGCACACATGTGCCGTGCTTTCGCTGCGGCACTTTGGATCATAGCCAAGACGTGTCACTGACTGCGAAAGGATCGTCACGATCAAAGTGGAGAGAAGAAAGATACAGTAAAGAGACGGAGAAAATTATCTGCGACTTTGTTGGGGTTTTTTTGGACAACTTCTGTGATGGGAGATCAGCCAGCAGGAGAAGCCTGAATCAAGAGCAGAAGAAAGTGGCAAACAGAGGAAGCTTAAAACACGTGGAGATGCTGTTAGGTAAGGCTGTTACTTTTAAGATTCGTGCCAATACTCCTAATTTGTGGGAAAGTAACTGAGGACTTATCTTTTTTCTTTTGTGCCTCCATTTGCCTAAATGCATGCGAGCGCTCTGCTGTCAATGTGTGTTTTACAACAATGACTTCACATCACAGCTCAAGGGCAGGCTCGGTCTCCTGCCTACCATCTGCCCTCATTCAGTTCCTCTGCATCCAAAATGAGTCCCCGGCCTGTTTGTTTTCATAATTGACCCCTTTTGATGGAGCCAAGTGTGGAGTTCAGACCAATACAAACCTGCCGTTCCCAGATGTGTCAAGTCATTTTAAAGCCACACAAGAACATTGCTGATATCACGGTGCAGATTGCTGGCAATTATGTCTTTGCGTCCCCAGGGAAATATGCCCAGATTAGCTTGCATAATTGGAGCCTGTTAAAGATAAAGGCAGTGTGGGGATTTTTAGTCATTTGTGTTTGGGGTTTTTGTTTTTTGTTTAGATAAGGCATCAAATTTATTGCATTTAAAGTATTTGAATTCAGGATCTGTTTGGTGCGATGTTAAAGTCCATCTGATTTACCATCTGATTTTTAAGTAGGCAGAGGAACTTACCTTCTCACGTTTTACTTGACCTGTTAATAAATGTGTTTATTTTTTTTAATCTACCTTAGAGCTTATTATTTCAGTTAAAACCAAATTGATTTGCAAGTCTGTCTGCGACACGAGGCTCACTCATTTGTGGGTTTCCCCGCAGCACAGAATGCCAACACAGTCCTTCACAAACTGTTTATTTTAACGCACACACTTGCAACACATTCACAGAGCTGCCGCTTTACAAGCCCAGCTCTGCACAAGCTTTCTTAGCAGTCCCCTTTCTCCATGCCGAATTCTCCCTTTGCCGTGTTGTGCACTCCTGTTACTGTCCCCCCACACCCCAGCATTCTGCTAAAATAAAGAGAGAGGAAGTGATTAACCCATGCACAATAGGTGCACCATTCACCCCAATTGACAATGCCTTCTGAGCCATCAGCTCCACCTCTTCCATCTGTACCCCTTACTACTTTTCTCTTGGTTATTTCTGGGCAGTTTGAGGTAGTTTACACTATTTTCTCACAAGTAACATAACTCATTTCCTGCCTTTTGTGTTTATAATAGCTTTCTTATCAGGATGAGACATAATTCTTTAGCCAATAGAATTACCAGGAAGGCTACGTTTAAAATTATGTGTATCCACGTATTTTGGAATTTCTGCAGCTTATGGATACACACAACTCCGTGGATGAAAATGCAGAGCATGTCTATGTGGTTGCTTTAGGCTCTTTCGCCTTTAAACAGCAGATTAAGGGGATCAAAGGGAAACAGCTGAAGAGACGATAACTATGAGAGTTTTGCCTGGTGGCCATACTGCATCTGTTCTTGCCTCTCCACCACTTGTCAAAAGCTCAGATTTGAGCTTGCAGTGACATCCTGTATGTGTAAATCTGATCTCTGTGCACCATTACATCAGTCTGATACAAAATCCTAGAATAAAATTTTTGAATTTTTCTCAGCTTTCAATTTTATGATTATTACTTTTCTCTGAGAGTAGTAGAATATATATAGAATATAAAATAATCATTTTATCATTGCAATAAGAACTTGTGTAATAAATATACAAATGCAATGAGTAAATTTTTTTTTAACTTTTTACCTTTTAAATAAAGAGGATTCTACTGATACATCCAGCAAGCTTCACCCTGACCATCGTTATGATTTTAGAGGATCCAACATCCGACTGATACAATCTCATGTTTAAAACCTTCATGGAAAAAATAACATAGTGTGAGCTCAATAGCTAATATGTACAATTCAATATTTGGTTATTTAGTGCGCATCATATCATAAATGCTAAACTGAACAATATTTTCACACATTAAGATTTTATTGATTTCCCTTAGGCAGGATTGACATACTCTATATGGACAGACGTACTGGGCCACTTACAGATTACAACTGCAGGAACTGTTGAGCCATGGAAGTCCAGGCACACAATTTTTGTGCTGATGTAAATACCAGAGTGGGTTTCCTGTGGTTTCTAAACAATAGTTTAGTCATAATACCACTTAGAGTTGATTGTGGAATATCTAAGAGGGAAGAAATGTCATGATCTCACTTGTTGCAGCTGTGGCATCTATTACAATACCGCACTCAACTTCAGTGAGATCTTTACAGAAGTGTTTACAAAGGCAGATTTCATGGCTAGCTTCTTTATTTTATACAACTGTGGTAATGTGGCTGAAAACACCTGAATTAAATGGGTAAGTTATGACCTATATCGTCTACTTATGGTATCACCCTGCAACAATCCAGTGCAATAGCACTGGTCCTTGTTTCATACCATATAATGCAGTTGTTCACATACTTCTTATAGTAGAAAACATAAGACAATCAACTAATGAGCTACTCAGGTCATGCAATAAAAAGGCTGATAAATCTTTGGTAGAATTAGGGGTGCACATTGCACATACCAGTTTATATTATTGCACTGCCAGAAAGTAGTCCTGTGACAGTGAAACTATTGTATTATTAGGTTTGTCCCCTACATAAAGTGTTGGAACACAATAATCAAAGTGAGAAAAGAGTCCCTGTGGTGTTTAGTCTGCACCTGAGAGCAATGACTGTTTTGCTGCATGTGCTGAAAAGTTTCTTGAGCATCTTCCCATTAGACTCACCTCCACCAGCTCCCAGAACAGAACTTGGGATCCTAATCAGTTTAAGTCTGGGGTTTGCTGCCTTTACCCTGCTGATGCAACTCAAAAAGACCACGCTCACAACCCCACTGTGTCACATGCTGTTGAAGGACCTTTATCAGTAAATGGAGTCGATTCTGCTTCTTTTTGAATCAGTGTCTGTCTCCAAGTACGTCTCCTCCCAGCTTAACTTTATACAGCCAACAATTGCTGTGTCTTCACAGAATTACTGCAAATATAACAACTGTGATCATTCCTTGATGCTCGACACACACACAGTGAAAAGGAAGGGCGTTAAAGCAGGCCCCTGCGGTGCTGCTCACTGTGCTGTCAGAAGGGCACCTCTGCAGCCGGACGTACTGTGCTCTACCCTCAAGGAAATTTGGAATCAAGGCTAAAAGTATAGCACCCACCTTCATGTCTGAGCTTTATAAGAAGTCAGATGGTATTTGAAGTATTGTAGAAGTTGCAAAATTTGACACTCGCAGTATTGCCTGCCACACGTTTTTGTTTTTAATGTACTCTTAATTTGATCTGTTATTGTATATTTTACACATGTTGGTATGGGATATTGTATTTGTTTTAACTGTTATATACTTATGTGGCATGTGTATTTTGACTTTTGTCGCCATGATGCCAGGTCTTTCTTGGAAATGAGATTTTTAATCTCAATGAGATTTTTTTTACCTGGATAAATAAAGGACTAATAAATTCAGATGGTGAATGATGCTCAGCCATAGCCTTGTAGTCATAGAGGGTGGAGAGATTCTTTAATTCTTTAAGCCCGGTTAGTTCTGATATTTTATTGTCTCAATTAAAATGGTTAAATATGTTTATTAATAAAGTTTTTTTTATGTGTAGAGTAGTTTGGCTACAAGCTACCATGATGCAAATTGGACTGCTCTACGTCTGCACAGCTAAAGAAGTTTCTCACTTCACCTTTCCTTTTAATCACTGGAACAGAGAAATTCCCATTCATGCAAATTAAGCGTGATTTTACGACGCATCATATTAGCTACGAGACATTAATCTGTGTTCTGTGTGGGTGGCGAGATTCAAAATAAGCTAGTCAGTGTTTCTTTATGTTACAGGAAAAAGTTTCTCAGTATGTTTGCAAAGCTCGGCGTTCGGGAGTCAGTTTAAAGGGATCATTAATTTTCCTGTTGGGGGACATATTCAGAATCCAGCAGTGATAATGACCTATTATTATAATCGAAGGGTAATGAGTATGGAACAGTAAGGTTTTAACTGCAGTATAGATTGTCTTAGAGAACAAATTTAATTAGTCTACTGTACTGACTTGATACCTTTTGCCATTGAGAGCATTTTAATTTGCTGTAGCTGATTCACAGCAATATTTGAAGCACTGTTTAGAGCATAAACAGCTTGATTTTTATATTTTTATATTTTGATTTCTTTGATTTTACTTTTATGTGTGTGAAAAAACTCTGCCAAATCATATGTAGCACATGAAAGCAGTTTTAGACATGGTCAGGATGGTGTGCTGAAGTTCAAACTGGCATAATTTGGCATGGTTGTGGGTGCCACACAGGCTGGTTTGAGTGTCTCAGGATCTGTTGATCTACTGGGATGTCCCTACACAAACGTCTCTCAGGCACAGAGGCTGCTCTAAGATAAAATATCCATTGAGCTGTGGTTCTCTGGGTAAAAATGCCTTGTCAGAGGACAATGGCCAGACTACTTGAGCTGATAAAAGGGCAGCCTTAAGTTGAAGAACCACTCGTTACAACCCAGGTGTACAGAAGAGCATCTCTGAATGCACAACATGTTGAACGTTGAGGCAGATGAGCTACAGCAACAGAAGAAGAGCACATCTGTGCCACTCCTGTCAGCTGAGAACAGTAAACCGAGGCTATAATTCACATGGGCTCACCAAAATTGGAAAGTAGAAGATTTGAGAAACACTGCCTTGTCTGAGTGTTGACTTCTGTTGCGTTATTCAGATGGTAGTGTCACAATTGGGCATTAACAAGAAAGGATTTGATCCTTCCTGCTTTGTATCAACAGTTCAGGGTGGTGGTGTTGTGATGATGTGGAGGATATTTTCTTTAGGGCACCTGTCACTATTCTTCTTTGTTTTCTTTTGCCTGACCTTGTTTGAGTCAGTTAAATTTGGTTCAAGAGGAATACAGTGTAGTATTCATCCTAATGTTTTCAGGGTTAAATTGGAATCTGTGTGTTACACAGAATAAAAAAAAAAGTGTTCTGCTTTAGTAACAGTGCATGCGTGTTATTTTGCATGTGGTCACACTGGATCTGTTTTTCTGTTGTTACTAAAGAATCTTGCCACGTAAATGTGGCAGGTTGTCTAAATCTGTGTCAACTTCTGCATGCGTGTACATTTCATGTTTTGGAGGGGCAAAGCATGAAATGGACACGGTGGATCGGCGTGTTTATTACACGCTTTGTCGTGATACTGGGTTAGCTAAATCACAGGCTGGTGCAGTAAAAAAAAACAAAAAACTGGCACGCATCTAATATAATATAATATTGAACTTTTAGCTGTACATGAAGAAGCTTAGGGTGACTCACATCCTGCATCATCAGGAGGGCAATTTTTTCCAGATGTATCCTGGGAATGGTGCTGCATGCCAAGACCAACTACATTAAGGCATTTTAATGGCTTAGGCACATGCCACGGATTTCTGTCATATTCTGGATTTGCCAAAAAGTCATGCACCCTCAGGATATCTGCTTCTGCAACCAGGCTGTGAGAAGGGGACGTGTGCGACACACATCACAGGACTCCTGAAGGCCTTCTACTGCATTACATCACCTGCTGCGTGACTCCTGTGATTCAAGTAAAATCATATTTTTTAATTTTTTCAAATAATTACCTTCAGATTAAAAGTGACATTTAAATCCCATAGAGTGTGTGTGTGTGTGTGTGTGTGTGTGTGTGTGTGTGTGTGTGTGTGTGTGTGTTATCAGAAATAGCATGAGTGACGCAGGAACTGTTTTCTAACCGTCGGCTACCAATACATCAGAGAGGCTTGAGAGTGATTAATCATGTTCTTTTGATTTGAGCCTATTCTTGTGTAATCTAAGGAACATTTTTTATTGCTGTCAGCTTTATTGAAAATTCACTGGAAACGATTACTGCTTACCTACGTAATTTCTATTGGAACTACACCAACTACAGATTACTGGTTACTGCCCGTCTTCAGACAGTCAACAGACAAAACATGACAGCGATTCCTGGGTTTTCCATTTTATTTTTTTATCTGCATTTATTGGGTTATATTTAAATAGAAGTATTTACAAAATATGGATTTTTTTTGTGTGAAAAATGAGTGAAATTTAATGAGTTCTACATTTTGGTTATGCTGCCCCTATGAATAGAAACAGGTTATCTGAGGGTCTCTGGTACTGTCTGACATGACATAATTGGTAGTGTAACAGCTGGGCCTACTCCAAACAAGGACCCATGGGTTGGTGAATAAACATATAACTAATTGGTGAAGGGGAACAGGTGTGAAAGGCACCACAGGTGAAACTGATCAGGCGGTAAGCAGTTAACAAGAGAAACCTCCAAAGCAAGTAAAACTAACAACAATCGACAAGAGCCAAAGATTACAAAATTTATCAGGAATTAACCAAAACAAAACAGCAATCCAGTAATTATGTTTGTTTTGTTTTGTTCCTTTAGCCAGTTTTAGTTTCCCTTTATTTGACACGATAGTATAGAGCAGGGGTGGGACATCAGTGTTCCCTATTGATCGTTTATTGGCATGCAACACTAAGTTGAACTCAGTTCTGCTCAATATTCATTTTATCTATTTATAAACTGCTACTGGTAAGAACTGACATTTCTATTTTGTCCAATTTCAGCCCGGCCTTTCCAAGCATGCATTTAGCATTTAGCTTGAACTGTCATACACGCTTTCATTCAGCGCATCGCAGCCAACTCCTCCATAATCTCAAACTCTTTTGCTATCCCACTTAAAGAGATTAGTAACTGGGGTGTGTCATGCACATCACAGCTTTCATCCAGGGACATATCCCCAAATGCTTCTTTTCTTTCAGGGCAGAGTCCAGCAAGCACTGTTTGATAAACTCCTGATCAGAGAAATGCTTACTGTTTTTTGTGATTTTTGTGGGAAATAACAAATCTGGTCTTTACTGTGTTTTACTGTGTCTTGGATGTGTAAAGCTTGAAAAAGTCTTTGTTTTTTTGCACCGTTGTTAGCAAAGATTCAGATGTCCCACTCTGCATCAGTTAAATTCTTGTGTTACTCTGCGTGTTTAGTTTCATAAAAGCGATTCAAATTGTAATCCTTAAATGCAGCATTCTGCTCTTTAAAAACTATGTGCACCACTTTACCTGTGACCAGTAAATGAATGAAATTTGTGATTTCCCATTGACGCACAGGCCAGTTGTGAACAACCAATGGGCTACTTTGGCTCCAAATCTGTTATAGAGAGTAGACATGCACCAGGAGCAGGGGCAAGGTGGACACACCAGAAATGGTCTCAGTGGGGCTCAAACTGAGGCCCCCCTGCCGTAACCATAGCGGTCCCCAACCCCTGGTCCACGGACCCATGCCGCTCCGTGAGTCGTTTGGTACCGGGCTGCGAGAGTTGAGGCTCAGGTGTGAAATTTTTGGTTTTCAGGGTTTTTATGGTTAACTCTGTTTCCCTGGGTCTTTTCCCGTGTTGTAGTTGTGTGTCTTATTTTGAAAGAAATATTTAAGCGTTACCATAGCGACCAGAGAGCATTAAGGGGCAGAGAGGAGGGTGTTACTCTTAATGTTGTTGGTGCATTTCAGGAGGACGCTGCTAATAAAGTTACACAATTACACAGTGAATTCGCGTTTATTATTATATTTACAAAATACCACTGTTTTTGTCTTGGTTGTATCATTTTATTTTTTGTATTTATCCACGACACCTTAAAGGCCTGTCAGTGAAAATATTGTTTGACATTAAACCGGTCTGTGGCGCAAAAAAGGTTGGGGACCGCTGCCGTAGCCTTTTGGTTTCCTACTCCTGTTTTTGCTCAGGCCGTGTGCTGGTGCTATTGGTCTACATTCATGTTTACGTGGGTGGTATGTTCACATGCACCCGTTTTTTTTTTTTTTTTTTTCCCCAGCAGAATATTGGGTTATTTACTTCACCAAACAATGGGTCTACTTTTGTTGCTGATTTGCATAATTTGATATTTGTTGTAGCTTGAAAATATTAATGAAATTCTGAATGCAATATTTACAATTTAAGGCCTTTTTTAAATTTAATTTGTGGTGGATATTCATGCTCCAACAAGGACAATTGATTAGTGGTACTGTATCACAGCTGTTTGGTTTTCATTTACTGGCAAAGTCTGGTATTCTGCCAAATCAAGAAATGCAGACAGTCGGTCTCAGAGTTATCCAGCACTCTGAAGCTAAATAACAATGCACTCTGTTTTCTTCTCTGTTGTCCGTGACTCTTGAGGACATTTGCATTAATACACCTTCCGTGCCCTCAACACAGCAGTTGGTATTATGTGGTTATGCCTTTGTCTGAGACCTACATAAACTCTAAGGAAATATATTTTAATTATTTTTAAACTACTGCTTGGGTGTGAAACTAGAACAACCTTTTCTACCACCCACTGGCTACTGCTCATGTCTGGTTGCTGTCTGAAGACATTTTCTGTTTGTCTGTCATTGGGTTTTTTTTAAACACTTCATTTAAAGATACAGCACACATGAGCGCACAGTAGCAAGTGAACACACATACACACACTCCAGGCATTTTGTCAGCAAAATGGATTAACGTTTTGGTATTTTGCTGAAATGCTGACAGGAATGAAAATATTGTGTCTCCAGTTCTGACAACGTGCCTTGGAAATCAAGCAGTGAAATGCAAAACTTGCTAAAATATGCAGCTGCCAGGAGACATGACATTGCCCACAAAAAAAGGTTGACTGCAAATTAAGATACTCTCTATCTGAATTCATGTAATAAACTGGTACAATTTGTGCATGATTAGGTCAACTGCAGTGAAATGTAGTGGGGGAAAAAAAGCATCACATTGTTTTGAAGCATCAAGTTGAGCTGAGAAGCAGCCATGTAACCTTCATAGGGATAGGCCGCAACTCCCCTTCATAGATATTCTATTAATGAAGTCGGGTACAACATAAAAGGAGGGGCTGGATTAGAGACTGGTAGCAAAGCTGTCTGCAAGTCAAAGCAGTATGAATAGTGGACCCCAAATGAGAGTCATCCACACATTCACACACTGGTGATGGCAAGCTACATTGTAGCCACAGCTGTCCTGGGGCGCACTGACAGAGGCGAGGCTGCCAGACACTGGCGCCACCGGGCCCTCTGACCACCACCAGTAGGCAACGGGTGAAGTGTCTTGCCCAAGGACACAACAACTGAGACTGTCGGAGCCGGGGCTCGAACCGGCAACTTACTGATTACAAGACGAACTGCCAGCTCTTGAGCCACGATCGTCCCATGTTTATATTTTTTACCTCAGCCACTGTGCATGTGTGTTATTTAGTGTTACTGAGCTGCAGCCCAGGAGGTAGAGCAGGTCATCTACTGTTCAGAAGGTTGCCGATTCAATCCCTGGTTCCTCTAGTCTCTATGCCAAAGTATCAATGGGCACGATACTGAATCATAGATTCCCCCCTGATGTGAATGTTGGATACAAAAAGTGCTTGTATGAATGGGTGCTTTGAGAGCTCAAAGAGAGTAGAAAAGTGCTAAGAACCAGTCCATTTATTCACTGGACCTGAGCTAGATAAATTTCAGTAAAAATCATAAAATGGTGGCTTTGTAAAAGTTTTGGCAGGTAGTTTTCACATTCTCTCATTTTTCAGCTGTTCTTATGTGTAGCATTACATATGGATCTTTTGCAAAGTGGTAAAATACTACAGAAGTACTGTAAATGTGTATTTTGAGCATTTGTTTTTAGCTTTCACGTAAGCAGATTTGCTCTCTTGTTTTTGTGTTTTGGGAAGGCTAAAGAAAATACATCAACCTTTACATTGCCAACTGAAGAAAGCCAAAGCTTGTCTGCTGCAGTTATCAAGTTGTGACTCTACAATGACTGTTTAGTTGCAGGGACTCATTTTCTGTGACAGTTAACTTTGCAGCATTGTTGTAAACCTATTTCCTTTTAATTAAAATAAACAGCAAAACCATAAAAAATATTACAATAGATCTGTAATAAATTCAGCTGCCGTCTTTAATGCAACATTGATGAAGATCTCTCGAAGTTAGATTGTCCTCTCTGAAGCCACTAAGGCATCAGCCTTCAGACTCACTCCATCAGGCAGACACCCACATTTACTGCAGCTCAGAGAGGAGCATCGAGATAGAAAGCTGCTAATTACTAAGTTCATGAGGCGGATAAAGCTGCGCGCAGGCTTTAAATATCAATAAGTATGTGCTACACATTTGCTAACTGCTATTCAGCTGGTCTGATTGGACGGAAGCTTATCTCAATTCAAGCAGATGGTGGCAGTTTATTTGATAATGATGTGCAGAATGCATTGTAAAGGGCAGAGGGTCAGTGAAGGAAACAAAACACACTGAGCAGCCCTGATAGTGCAATCATGTTAATTTCCCTGTAGATTAGCTTTATCTCCTGGTGCCTGTTTATCTTTCGTGGTTATTTTGTAGAATACATCATTTAAACAAAGTCTGTGACGTAAAGATAGCAATTCAAATAATCTGTCACCAAAAATTAAACCTGTAATAGTCAAAATAATACCCACAATTCACCAGAGACCCTGATTAGTTATATGTTGCTGTAGTATTAACATTATACCAAATAAGATGCAAAAAATCTCAGGAAGTGAATCAGCTTCAGTTAAGTTGTCTGATGAAATTTGCTTGCTGGTTTGCTGCTTTGTGGATTAAAAGGTTAAAAAGGTTATGGAGACATTCTTTTTCTTTTTTCTTTTCCACATGCGGATTTTACATGCTGTTGAAGCTTCCACAACGGTATCCTGTGATTTTCCTTTGACCAGAGGACACTAGTCCCGAATTTCACCTTGAACAAATTCAATAAGAGTTTACGGACCCTGGGGTGAAAATGGGCCCACAGTGGTTTAGCTGAAAGTAGGACAGATTACCACGGGGAGCCTGATCTGGGTTGGATGGTGCCCTGCAGGTAGAAACTCACATGAAGCCGCTGGCTCTGCCAGCTGCGTCTGTATGACTTTAAATAGACGTTGACAGCCAGCAGGAGAACTTGCCTGTTGGCTGCCAGTTGTGGCCTAAATGTACTTTGTCACAATAAAGATGATTTATTTAAAAACCACACAGAGCATGGCGGGGGCAGTATTTCAAGCCATCATGGAAATTAGGCCTTCACTTTCCACTTTTTGTTTCCAGCGGCGAGAGCTTAACGGAGCTGTCAATGGCAGTCCTAATGGATGCTAATTCATCCTCCAGAGCTCATCATAAATACCGAGCTCTCTGCCCGTTGTGTAAGCAACGAATGGCATCATCATTACTGCAAAAGCGCAGTGCACTAACCACTTCTGTTTTATGACTCAGAAAAGCTGTGTGCTTCGTGCCATTATGGACTGGAAAACATACCATTCAATTTTCATTATTTGACAATATGTTTTGCAGGCTTGCAGCAAACCTATCAACAGAGGATACTTTTTTTTTTTTTGCCTTTTTAGCTACACATTCCTAATCCTGCCTTTTTGATTAAACTAATGTAATGACAGAGTTAACTCAAAGATTAATGTTAAGTATAGGAAATGTCTGTGATTTTAAGATCCCACCATATAGAATATGAAGCACAGCTGTGACTGTAATGTTTGATTATATGTATAAAAGGGGCCATAGTGATATAGTTAATTATGCTCAAAGATTTTGTGTTACACAGGAGATGGTGGTCACCATAAAAGTGTTTTAAGTACATTCATTTAAATTTAATATGTTTGCAAATGCTCATGTTATGGTGTCAAACACTCTGCATAACAACGTACAAAGTGTTGTTATATATGTTATAAATGTTATATTATTTTAAATTATTAACTGAAGCACATTAAGTAGTGCGCCTGTCATCCTGCTCAACAGTGTGTTAAAATTTAACTCGGGTAATTCAGATTTATGATGTGGCGAGGTACCGATGTCTGGAACAGGTATTTGGAAAAAAATGAGGAAACGTGTAAATTGCAGGAGAGATCAGGCCAAAAGACACAGATGTATCAATTTAAAACAGACAAATAACAGATGTGCAGCAGAAACTCACTCCTTGTACCAGTTCAGAAAGTGGACCTGAACGCAGAATATGAGTCAGAAATGTGTAGCCATTTTTTTCTTGTTTATTTTTTTTTAAGAGAATAAAGATGAGATAAAATTTCAAGCTCACCTTTAAAAAAAAAAAATTCTCTGTGTTTTTTTTTCTGTTTACAGACACAACTATGTTAATATGGATGATGTGTTAGGAACAAAAAGATAACAGAAATAAAAATTATCATCCCACAGCGGGCTGAATTCAAAGACACCCCAAAAACCATAGTGAAAAAATGATGTGCAAGGCTACTCACAATGGTACTTAATAGTTTGTATGGCCCCCACGTGTTTGTATGTATGCCTGAAAAGTCTGAGATGCAACCTGATGGTGTTGGACAAAGCGAAACATAAAGTCCCAGAGGTGGATTTAGGTGGATTTAGGTCAGGCGAGCGTGGGACACACTGCACCAGGGAAAGGTTTGACAATGGGCCCAAGAATTTCATACCAATTCCTAATGGCAGCCAGGGTGCTGTTGTTTAGCCTGTAGAGGTCAGTCCATGCTACCTGTAGTGACACTGACCCTAGCTAAATGCATAACTAGTGAAAAAACAACAATTTCTTTTCAAAAATGTAGGTGTTTTGGAAACTGGAAGTGCAAAGCAAAAGATGGATCTATCTGAGAAACTAAGTGAGACTGCACTCTCATATGGTAGTGAATTCTAGGAAGCCCCAATCTAAATCTCAGTTTTCCTCCATTTTGGCTCTAATTGGGGTCATAATTAACAAAAACAACATTGTTTCATTCAATAATCTATAACTCTATAATTTGTATAATCTAGCAACTGAGATCTTAAATTCAAACGTAGATTAAAAGAACAGTGGGTTAATTTTCCTATAGACTTAGGTAGTTGGCCCTACTCTTCAAACAAAAAAGACTATTCCACTACTAGGATAGGACATACAAAGAATAAAGCTACACAAAGAAAGTGTTTACCACAAGAAGACACAAAATGATCCAGCAGACACAAACACCGAGGGGAAAATGGACAAAGGAAACACAAAGAAAATAGGAGGGAGGAGATCTTACAATAATAAGAATAAGAATGAGAACAACAACAAATTCCTGAAAACCACGGCAATGCTCAGTTCAAAAATATCTCCAATTGAATTTTCAGATAAATGAAGGGATTGAGTGAGATTTTCAGAGCTAAGACAAATGACTATTCTGTTTAGCTTTTAAAATGTTTACATTTTTGAGATGCATAGTACTTGATAATTGTTTAAACACCACAGCTGCATACTGTAAACTACATTTATCCAACTTAGAAATAATAAAGATCACCAAGAAAGCCAATCTGATTCATCATGACCCCATTAATTTAAGGGGTGAAGATGACTTTAAGCTCATACCTGCAAGCTGACGTCAGGACAGTTCAAGTTTAAATTTTCAGCAGTTTATTCCAGTTTTCATACCTCTTTAGATTCAGCTCACAACAATGACTCTGGTCTCCCTAACCAAATCAGATGAAAACAGTCTAAAAGCCTCCATAATCCATTAAATGTAGTTTGAGAGTGGTAAAACAAAGAAATCTGTGCTTTTTGAATTAAATGTTGCTAAATTAGGAAACAGCCCTAATTCAGCCGTTAATGTCACAAACCATTAATGGCACGCAGAGAAGGGATGTTTTTTTTTTTTTTGGTGTCAGGAATGAGAGCGTGCCTGCACTCCACCATGTTGGTTCAGAGTGAACACAGAGAGTCTGGCTCAGACAGATAATCCCAGGAAATGCGTTTGCCATGAAAAGAGCAAAGAAGCCTTTCCTCTGATGCTTTTACTGTGATTTGCCTCTATGGAAGTCTCTCACCCCTTCCCCCTTTTCCTCCACTCTTCATGAAAAGATGCCATTCCCCCCCCTCTGTGATTGCTGTGATATTGAGTCACCCAGAGACTAATCTTGGAAATAATAGAGATTAAGCTTTTCCTCGTTTTTTTTCTTACCGTGCTGTAATTTCTTCAGCTCATAATCTTTTATCCTGTCTCAGTATGGGTTGGTTGGCTGCTGTGACCTACACTTTTAGCTTTCCTGCATAGAAAAAGAATGTGAATGCTGATTAGCGAGCAGGGATTGGTTCATTTCGAAAGGTGGATTTACATTTATAGTATCAAGAAAGGAGTGAACAATACTTGTGTCAGTGTTGAGCTTTGAATTTCTCCACATGCTGCAGTGTATGTGTGCACAAGGCTATAGGAGTGAGGCCCTTCATTTAAGGATTTAATTTGGGGAAAGGAGAAATGCATACCAAGATGCTGCCCGACTCCCAAGAACAATGCTGGGCTGTTTGATGCAACAACTGCTGCTGTCATTAGATGATATGCACTCACCCAAGAAGCATTTTAACTAACCACAATGATAGGAAAAGGGTTTAAATGAGGGAAAATGTTCTTTTGAGTGTTGCAAATGAAGCAAGTTAGTTATCAAATTTGACCAAAATGTTCTAGTAACACTCGAAAAGCTGTGAAGAGCAATATCGTCACTTTATTTCACTCCATTCATGTGTAAACACAAAGATGGCTCATTTGTTTTCTGCCTTGCATGTTCCCGATGCTCTTGGCCAATAAGATGCCAATCCTCTATGGTCCTCTTTATGCCTAGAATTGCAAAAGCATGAGGAAAATACACAGGGGAAGCTCATAAAGCTTGTCTGCATACATGCTGCTGATCAGCTTTCATTTGAATGAATTCAATTTTTACTCAGTATATCCATGATCAAGTTTAAGGGTATATTCCCCTTACTCATAGGTGTGATAAAATAATTTAATCATGTTTTTTGGTTTATGTAAAATCTTTTGAAAGCTTTCCTGTGGTGTTTGTCCAGGCAGACAGTACCACCCTCTTCCATTCTGTCAAACAATTCAATTTAATTTAGTTTTATTTATATAGGACCAAATCAGTCATCTCAAGATTTATATTGTAACAGTAACAGTATATTGTAACAGTAATAGGGAGAAAACCTCAACAATCAGACGACCCCCAGTGAGCAACCACTAGGTGAGAAGGAAAAACTCCCTTTTAACAGGAAGAGACCTCCAGCAGAAACAGGTGCAGGGAGGGGGCGGCTATCTGCTATGACCCGTTGAAAGTGAAGAGGGGGTGCCAGAATTTAATAATAACAAATGATTTAAAGCAAAGTGGTGTATGAACACAGAAACGGTGAAAAGAAAGATTCCTGAAAATCAGAATCTGAATATTTTGTTAATCCCAAGGGGAAATTGCTACATAATAGCCTCCAAATTTAAATATGACCGATAGAAAAAAATATGTTAGAAAACGGTAGTATAAATATGAAACCCAGAAAAATATCAACTGTAATATTTTGAAATAAAAACTGCAAAACTGTATAAAGTTAAGCAATTTTATTTGCAAAACATACAAGATAATGTAAATGAAAATAATTCAGGTGTCAGTCTGTAATCATGACTGGAGGACTTTTAGAGTTTGACAGCTACACGGTATCCTGTGGCTTCGTGGTGGCATGAGTCTTCTGCTTAATGTGCTCACAGCACAGCATGGAGATGTTGTGAAGGGTTTTCCAATATTGTCTGCAAGCTCCACCCCCAGTATGTCACTGGCCTTTTGTTGAGTTTGTCAAGTCTGTTGGTGTCTGCTGCCCCAGCACACCACAGCATAGAAATACTGGCCACCAGAGACTCCTGCGAATCCTCAGGAGCTGGCAGATTATTAAGTATCTCGGCAGCCTCAGAAAGAGACCCCTATGCCCCTGCTTGTACAGGGCTTCTGTGCTTTTTATGAAGGCCAGTTTATTGCCCATGTGAACACTGAGGTATTTGTAATCCTCTACTGTCTCCACACAGACCCCATGAATGGAAATAGGTGTCACTGGTGTTCTGGTCCACCTCATCCTCACAACCAGTTAACAACAAGGTCATCAGTGCAATAACTGCACATCTTAAAATCTGCTAATAAGTTGTATGTTCTTCAGACCAGAAATGCAGACTTTGGGGTCGATCTCGAGTCTGGCTACCTGGTTTGTAAAACACAGAGCTGATAGGGTTTTAAAAAAAATGCTGTTTAGATATCAAAAGACTTATTTTGTATCATGTAAGGGATATATGAATATTAATAGCATATTAGTGCCAATGTAAACATAGTCACTGGTAATGATGCTTTAACTGTGTTTATTAGAAGTGTTTCATAAACTAAATTCTTCTCTGCCCAACCTAATTACACAGTAATTGAGTTCACGAGTTTAGGGTTGTAATTTTAAAGTTACGGTGTTTTATTTCTTAACGCTTACAGAGCCATACTGTTTAACACATTCCCATTATGACCGGATGAAACAATGTGAACATGGCATTCGTTTGTTTTGTCCAGTCTGCCAGAGTGAATCTTTTGAGATGCTCTCTGGACGTAAATGAGATGGGTAATTTTGAAACAGACAGGTCCCGTCAAAAGCACGTTCTTCTTGTCGGCAGATGTTGTACAGATTCTCACAGCTGATGGCAGTTTCTAGCTTGTTCAGCACCAAACGCAGTTAATTAAACGTCTCGCCCTGATGTGTTTTGTGAATATATGCATAGGAGATTAATAAGATCAATTACAGATTTGTGTAGGAGAGGGAATCGTTGTCCCCAAAAGTCATACTGACAGGGAGATTAAGCACATCAGTCTACTGGAGGGGGGGAAAGGGTCTGTCCTCTGCCTGTGATTGCCTGTTACTGTTCTTCTTTCGCTCTCTCATTTGTTGCTACTTTGTCATTCACTCTCAATACGGTGTTAATTCAGTTCAAATCACTTTATTGACACCAGTGACACAAACAGTCCTGGTGGAGCATGTAAATGAATTTGGAATTAGAAAACAAAAGTGTGTGTTTTATGCATGCATGATATTCAGGGAGATTAGCACATTAAAATCGCAGGATCAAGTAAATAGTGACAATCAGCTCTAATCACTCCTTATTTCAAATTCTAATTCCAACAAATACCTGGCGCAGTGGAGTGGCTGCAAAGCATCAAATAAACAGAGGGTGTGGTTGGTGGTCGTTGTCAAATTTTATGTTCGTTTGTTGGCTTATTGTTGATTTTTTATTTTATTTTTTTTATTGCTAATTCAGTGCTAATTTGTGCTGCACCTCTATATTTGTCTCAACACGTGGAGTCATTTGGTAGCCAAGACTTGCTATTCTCTGCATCTTTACTGAGTTTATTGTGTTCACTTCTCTTTATGTTTATCAGTTTCAGTTTGTTTAGTTGTGTTTCTGTCCAGCTTGATATTGCATAAGCATCTGAGTACCTCAGTAGCTGCTGATAAGATGTGGGAATTTAATCTTTAAGCAATGTGGTTATCATTTTCATTTCAACTTCATCCAGGCGGGGTCCCCCTTGACAGGTCGCCATTGTGTTACAGGGCTAACACAGAGAAACCATTCACATTCACACCTGTGGGCAATTTTCAGATTAATCATCAATTAATCTAACTGTGTGTCTTTGGACGGTGGAAGTTAGAGTAACTGGCCAGATGGTGGATTCAAACCCAGGATATTTATGCTGTAAGGCGACAGTGCTGCCCCATTTTTAATTTTATTTGTTATTATGATAATAATTTCAGTTTGATGCTTCAAGAGGGGAAAAAAGTTGAGATTTTCTCAACTTTAAGGCAAACAATTGAAGCAACTACCAATGAGAATGAAGGACAATATTGATTGACATGTGATGGGGCAGTAAATACATTAGTGTTATTTAATGAGCCATACAACTCTTCATTAGCAGCCAAGCAGCATGTGATGACTGGATTGCCTTCTGTGTGAACGCAGTTTATCAAATGGGTACAAATATGCACATCATTTCATGCTCTGCTAAGATCATGAACAAAGACAGTGTTTACATTGTCACTGTGAGCAGCTGACTTTTTAATTTGATAGGTGGTACCTGCACTACATGACACACCAACATAAGCAAGAATTATTGTCATTATTGGAGTATTGTTGCATTGTTGCAACACCCGCCAGCCATCGAAATTTGCAAATAAATGTTCTGATAGTTTTGTTTGGTTTGTTTTGGGGACTGGAAACTTTGTGGTTTCTGTGATCTGTTTGAAGTCTGAGTTTGAGTGAACAGTCATGTTTGAGCTGGCTTTGGCTGAAAAGGGTAAAAAGTCTGTATGGTGAGCGAAACAGAGATTGCCAAATTGATATGATCTGAGAACGATTTAGTTGAGATTGCGCGGTCTCTAACTAGGCACCGATTATCCAGCGCACAAAAGATTTCCATGAAGTCTTAATATGTTTTTACATTTGCAGATCCTGTTGTGTGCAGCACTAGCTGGCCCATTTTATCATGCTTCTGTTACTGTCCAGTCTTCATAGAAACTACTGCTTCCACAGTACCACAGAACAAGTACAGTGCATTATTAGAATTATAGTATCATCTTGGGCCTCAAGGATTTCTTCATGAGACCTCCCTGCAGCATGCAGTGTATGTGCAAGCATGAACTTTACTCTTTCACGTGTTTATAGCCTTCATTACTTTCCTATAAAGTATCTAATTATATCCAAACAAATTCTGGCAGGTTTCTTTACTTTAACATTTTCACAGTAAGAAGAAGGTGCCCCGAGGCTTTTGCAGTGGCAGGCAATGATAAAATAAGACAGGCTGTGGTGTCCACTGCTTCTTTATTTTCTGCCGTCTTCATTAAACACTTGGGCACCTGTGCAGGACAATAAATCACTCCCTAAACTCTCTTTACATGCCTACTAAAAGCTTTCCTTCTGCAGTATTAGTCATATCATTTCTTTTCACATATCATTCTCCAGTTTGTTTCTCTTTCCAGTCTCCCCTTTGGTTTCCTCTGCTCTTCTCAAATACTTTAGAAAATAGGACCAGATTAGTAAAAGCATGCTAATGCTCAAGGACTCTCAAACCGCCTCATCCCCAGAGATAAATCCTGAAATTTAGACTTAAAAGAAGCAGAAAATTGAGGAAAATTGCCTTCTGGTTGCTAAGCTTTTACTGAAATATAACATCATTAAACTCCAACATTATGATTGCATCTATTTAGAGAAAATGTTTAGGTGTTTATGAATAAGAAATTTTAAGGAAGTTTCTTTTGGCGTTATGTCACAACAGTCACTCACATTACATTTTATATAATTGCCATTTATTTAATTCCTTTCTTCAGATTCTCTGTCATTCAAAAAGTTATGCTTAATATGTGTTATCATCATGTGCTGGAGATAAGCCTAATGTACATTATATTTTACTTTATCTTCTCTAAATCCATAATTAGTCATTTCTCTTAATCCTCCATCCTCAGTCGTGCAGGTTGATCATTTTCAGTCCTACACAGGCAAAGCTCTCCTTTTTTCTTACGCTATATATAAAAATATTGTGTTTTTAATTTTGCCTTTTTTAAACCTCTTTGTCAATAACATGGTTTATTTTCATCACAGGGTAAAGTTTCTGTAACAAAGTTCTGAAGCCAGTTTTATATTACATTCTAATATTTTACACACAACCTTTTTAGCCGAACAACCTCCGGACTTTCCATACACAGCCACGACAAACGATCTGTAATCACCATGCTTATGTAAGAAACTGTGGCTATTAATGCGAACACACTAATGTTACTCTGGGGCTAGACAAAGGTCACTGCCATGTTGCTCTTTAAAGAATGTGCAGTCTTAAAGCATTTAGGCCAACTACAGTTAAGTGTGTTGAGACAAGAGGTCACGTGGAAGGAGATTTTAAAGCAGAAAGTGCTGGTGAAATTCCAGTGAGATGTAAAGTAATGTATGCATAAGATGGTGAACGTGTACATCAAACCTCATTACGATTCTTTTTCTCTGTATGTTGACTGAGCTGTTTGCTTGTTCAGACAAAGAACCGAGACAATCACAGATACTAAAGGGCAAAGACATTTGTCAGGATAAACTATAGACTTGTAAAGCAGGAAAAGGCCACACAAAGCATTTCATCATTTGTCCCTCACTATTACTAAAGTCATTAAAGCTTTACCGAGTGAATCATTCACTGTGGATAAGCGTCTCAGTCTCAGATATGTGCTAAAATCACTCTTTATCCTAGTTTGTGTAGAACGATGTGCAGCTTTGGGGGCCTAAAATGAAAAAGGCTGAAATAGAAATTTGTGTCTTTTCAGAATTTATTCTGATTTAATCATCCCTGCTTTAGGAGCACTATCCCAGAACCAAGTCCACCCTCTCTTGGGCTCCCTGCCCATGCCAGGTCGATCCCTTCAGCAGCACACTCATGCCCAGCTGGAGCACTTCTTGCCGCTCAGGGTCAACGGCTCCTCGCCGCTTAGCCTCTTCCCCAATTTTAACACGGTAAGAACCCATTCTGCTTTTCTCTCTTACATGTATCACATACTGCAACTTTGGCTCCTTGACCATTTACATCTTTAGGTTTATCATTTACCATGCATTTGTTATAGAAACAGTCATTAGTCACAGTTTGCACATTATATTTTATGATGTTGTAGACAGTGCTGGACATATGCTTATTTGCCTTCTTGCCAAAAGTTGCCTGTACACCACCACAGTGGATTTGAAATCACTATGTGATTGAAGTGCAAGCTTTAAGCTTTAGCTCAACGAGGTTAACAAAAAAAAACTGAAATCATTTTCAGGAATCGACTCAAACGAATATTTAAATATAAAGATTATTTTGAATATTTAAATGATAATCCCCGCAGTTAATGACTGCATGAAGTCTAGAACCCCTGGACATCATCAAAGGCTTTTCTCTTCTCATCACTGCAAGTTTCTACAAGGTGCAAGTTAATTTTGATTTTATATAACCGAAATAATCATTTTTACAACTGTGCGGGCTCTTTTAGAGAATTTTGGAATAAGTCTAATCCGACCAGTGCTCTGCACCTTGCTGTAAACCCTCTGTATGTCCATTCTTGCCTTTTTGCTGTCTTCTGTGGTCTTTCTGATTTTGGTTCTTCAGCCTAATGATGATGATGGCCTCCCTTATTTACACTGATATCAATTTGAGCCTTATATTAAAAATGACTATTTAAAGCTATAAAATACAAATTCAGTACTTTGAATCAACTTCAGATATTGTGTTTGTTTTATTTGTTACTAAATAACAACGGGACAGGCCTCACATGAGTATGAAGCTGCTTGCTGGGCAATTGTAAGATTATTTTTAAGGTTCTGAAAATGTTGGACTATTTATAAAAAGTTAATGCTAAATTTTTGTAAAAACCCTTTGAAATAACGGTGAGAGTCTGCACTTCAGCCACACTGAAATCATGTATACAGAAGCACTACAGAAAATGTTTTTTCTTTTTTGGATCTAACTTTAGGTGGATTTAATATCTTTGCTGCAGACAAATAAAAGGGATGAACTTTTATGTAATTATTCACAAGAAAGTGAAAAAGTGTATTTTTTCTACAAGGTCTGAATATAACTTTTATACTTTAAGTAAAAGTCTGCAAAAATTTAGAAACTCAGGACAGCCACTTGTGATGTCAGCATACAGGAAAAAAGCACCAAAATTAAGATGAACAAATACATTCGGATGATTTTTTATTTACCATGTTATCATTTTCTATGTGAAATACTTAACATTTTTTAACAGTTTAAACAGTTATGTGAAAGCTCATGTCATCATCAGGTCAAATCATCAAACATAACTCAGAATTCTAACTGAATTTTGCTTGAGCTTCACAGCCACGTTATACTTTATTTTTAACTTGCAATCATAAACATACATGAGAAATTCCAAATATAAAACCTCTGTCTGGCACATAAAACACGTGTTTTTTGGGGGCGGCTTTTATAGTCACAGCTTAAACCTGTAATGAGTAAAGTCTGAGGAAAGTGCTAAATGTATCAGGCAGGTGGGAGGCTGGATAAATATTCATCTCTGACAACTAAAGCTAAAAATATGGCTGAAATATCACAGCTTTACTGTGGGGATTAAAAACATGCTTATATTCAGCTCGTATTTAGAAAAATATACACAGTTTGCTGCCTTTACATAATTTACACAGAATGTTAAAAACAGACTTACAGCTCTTTCTATCAGAAATCTACGTTTATCACACGCGGCACAGTATTTTTTTCAATCACAGGAGGACGCTAAGCAAAAATCTACAACCTTATTTAATCAAAGTAATCAGCAAAATCAGCACTGATTCATAGTTAATCTGAAATACGGAGGTAGAAATGTGGGTAGTTATTTTGTACATCTGTGCAGATTTAAATCCTTGTTAAAGGAACACATTTTAACAACAAATAAATATGCTCCATTTTGCAAATAAGATCATTAGGAATGCCACCTTTTAAAGGAAATATGCAAAAACATATTTATTTATATTTAATTATTGCACATACAAAACAAAATCTCAGGTCCTGGATTATAAAATTCAATAATTTGGTGTATATGTGTATGTTTCACCTTATAGATGGACCCAGTGCAGAAGGCAGTGATCAACCACACTTTTGGCATGACTCCACCCAAGAAAAAACCCATTATCTCCTGTAACATCTGCCACCTGCGCTTCAACTCTACTGTAAGTGCTGTAACTCTACTTTTCCTCGATGTCACAAAGGAAAGTTTGTTAGCATCTAGAATGCAACCTTAAAATAACCTGAAATCATCTCTCGTGCACCACAAGAAGATAGAAAATCTCCTCTGACCACATAGCTGGAGGTTTTTTTAGCCATTAAAGATAGTAAATCATATAATTTTTTGCAGCACGAAAATACATTTATGCCCATAGCTTTTCCAAACACTCCTCTGAAGTTCTTCTTTTTACCATTTTTTGCAGTCAACACAACATCTACATATTTTCAAATAATGTAATATTTTTTGCATCCCAAAAATGATCTTATTCCTGCCTATCTGTCTTATCACTCTGCTTGTTACATTTCTATCCTCTCTATTTTCAAATCACAGGCCACTTTAAAGGAAACCAGTCTGCTAGTTCTATTGCCTTTTATTCCTTATCACATTTTATTCATATTCATTTGACTCCAATGCCTATGGAGTTCATTTATACATATTTGCATTTATATTGTTAAGCGGTAACAGGGAGAATGACAATGACTCTGCTTTTTTGTGAAACTTTAAAGAAGCAGGACACTGGTCCAGGCTGATTATCCTACTACTCTTGCTTCCTAATCTCCTTTTTCTGTCTCTGCTCTTTACTTTTGGGTGCACAGTGATGGAATCTGTTTTCTAGCTAACAGGCTCTCTCCTCCCTTTGTGGTACCTGCAGCTGTGCTGAGAGTGCTGGTTGACCCAGGAGTTGGATGCCAGGTTGCAGGCAGGTACCGGATCCCAACAGGGGGCAGAACAGTCCAGCAGGAATTTGCACTTCACAATTAAAGAGAAAGTCCAGAATAGCTGTGTAGCACTTTTTATGCTCATTGTTTGTGTAGTGCTTAAAAAAGTTACAGCTGAATAATTTTTTGCAGTTTTACATCCTACTTTTCATGCTGGACACACAGCTTCAACTTGCCATCGGAAAATGGGATTTAGCCACACCCAGTTATGCTGGTTAAACTGTTATTTTTACTTGCAGTTGAATTTCTATTGTTTTACTGATTAGATGTTGCAGTAAATTGATAACATCTGCTAAGCTTTGTAGCTTTTCATTACCTGTGCACGTCTTAGCATCTTTTAGCCCATTGTTTTGGTTTTCTAGCATTTTGGATTGCTCTTAACAGTTTCATATTGTTTTTTTCATACAATAACCTTTTTTAGTTAACAAAGAGGCTTAAAGGTCAAGATCTGCAACTAGCTTGTGGACATGGCGGTGTATTCAAATGCTAGAGCGCTTTCTCAGGAGTTGGTGGAGAGAATTCAGTGTCTTATGGTTCCTATGTCCTTCTTTTGCACACATTTCATGGTAAGGTCTTGCTAGTAGAGCGGCTTTTTAGCACTAATGAGGATGTGAATGTATCCCTAATGGGAAGCTCAAGCAGTTTGTCCAGTATGAAGTCAAATAAGGATGACTGTGAAAGTAAAACCTTTGTGGGATTGGTGTAAAAATTCCAGATTATTCCTTTAAAGCTGCTGAACTCACTAAAAAGCATGAAGGTCTGACAGATCAGCAGATCATATATGATATGACCTAATTTTTCTGCTCCGTAGACAGTTGCTTGTTGTGTGTGAAGAGCATCACTGATGTGACAAATGCATAAAGCAGCTTGAATGAAGGTCATCGGTCTCCTTCAGGTGTCTCTAACTGAAGATCTTGGTCTTGCAGTCCTGGGATTCTTATTCCATGCGTTTTTCTTTCAACGATGCTATGGTGGAACATGGTGAACTCATACTACACTGGCATGCCAGATAGTATGGCAGTATGCAGATGACAGCAGAGTCGTCCGCCTGACTCAGTGGAAAATCACGCTGAATGGTTGGTGTGCACTGACATTCAACGTAGCCAAAGGGCTTGTATACCCTTTGCTCAGCCCTCCATTCCCAACCACACACTTTGACCCATGGTGCCACCCTTTCTGTTTGTGTAGGAGTCCAAGCTTTATGCAAAGTGTTGACAGGGAGACCTCTACCCCACCACTCTATGCACAATCTGTGCTCACCTAAAGATCATGTCTGCGCACTATGAATTTGAATGTGCATTAGCAAGGGATGTACAGTGTGTGCCTTGAAACTGGTATGGATAATTTGAGCAATTACAAATTATCTAACAGCCTTGTGTGAAGCCAGATACTTGAAGTCTTGTCTCACTGATTCTCCGTTCTTTAGGAAGTGCACTCGTGTCTTTCTTATACAGAAAGGCACTGGGGTTGCAAAAAAATATGTGCTCTTAAAGGATAAGTGTGGTTATGTCATCATATTTTTCTTATTGTTATATAAGTCAATGCCATGAAAAGAACAAAACCATTAAAGGTTATTTAACTCCAATATCTCAGCACTGACCCATGCAGTTTCATTCTGTCCTTTTTAGAAAAGGTTACTTAAACAGCTTTTATTTTATAGAGTCTATTTTTATTTGTTGTATTAGGTATATTGTATTTAAAACACATGGTATGCATACATAAAGAGAGAAAAAAGGATTTTATGTCTCATATTATCATTTACTCATCTAAATGCCAACTTTTAGTATATTCTTATGCAGTATAATTATAAGAATTAAGTATGAATCATGTAACTATTATGCTGCATGAGGAAAATGGCAAATGCAGACATTTAACCTGTTGAAAGCCTACTAGAAGTAACCCTTGAAGCTCTTCTCTGAACTGAGAGGTTTCGGTCATATTTCAGGCCTGCTTAAGGAACAAAATGACTCCATTTGCATCAGAAGTTAGTGAGGGTGGTCCCTGCCTATGCAGCTACCCTTGGAAAAACCCAAGAAACTATTCTAACTGTGGTCAAACCATGTCTTTATTGATATACAGTGGGGCAAAAAAGTATTTAGTCAGCCACCGATTGTGCAAGTTCCCCCACTTAAAATGATGACAGAGGTCAGTAATTTGCACCAGAGGTACACTTCAACTGTGAGAGACAGAATGTGAAAAAAAAATCCATGAATTCACATGGTAGGATTTGTAAAGAATTTATTCGTAAATCAGGGTGGAAAATAAGTATTTGGTCACCTCAAACAAGGAAAATCTCTGGCTCTCACAGACCTGTAACGTCTTCTGTAAGAAGCTTTTCTGTCCCCCACTCGTTACCTGTATGAATGGCACCTGTTTGAACTCATCATCTGTATAAAAGACACCTGTCCACAGCTTCAAACAGTCAGACTCCAAACTCCGCCATGGCCAAGACCAAAGAGCTTTCGAAGGACACCAGGAAAAGTATTGTAGACCTGCACCAGACTGGGAAGAGTGAATCTACAATAGGCAAGCAGCTTGGTGTGAAAAAATCAACTGTGGGAGCAATCATCAGAAAATGGAAGACATACAAGACCACTGATAATCTCCCTCGATCTGGGGCTCCACGCAAGATCTCATCCTGTGGGGTCAAAATGATCATGAGAACGGTGAGCAAAGATCCCAGAACCACACGGGGGGACCTGGTGAATGACCTGCAGAGAGCTGGGACCAAAGTAACAAAGGTCACCATCAGTAACACACTACAACGGCAGGGAATCAAATCCCGCAGTGCCAGACGTGTTCCTTGCTGAAGCCAGTGGATGTCCAGGCCCGTCTGAAGTTTGCCAGAGAGCACATGGATGATACAGCAGAGGATTGGGAGAATGTCATGTGGTCAGATGAAACCAAAGTAGAACTTTTTGGTATAAACTCAACTCGTCGTGTTTGGAGGAAGAAGAATACTGAGTTGCATCCCAAGAACACCATACCTACTGTGAAGCATGGGGGTGGAAACATCATGCTATGGGGCTGTTTTTCTGCCAAGGGGACAGGACGACTGATCCGTGTTAAGGACAGAATGAATGGGGCCATGTATCGTGAGATTTTGAGCCAAAACCTCCTTCCATCAGTGAGAACTTTGAAGATGAAACGAGGCTGGGTCTTCCAACATGGCAATGATCCAAAACACACCGCCCGGGCAACAAAGGAGTGGCTCCGTAAGAAGCATTTGAAAGTCCTGGAGTGGCCTAGCCAGTCTCCAGACCTCAACCCCATAGAAAATCTGTGGCGGGAGTTGAAAGTCCATGTTGCTCGGCGACAGCCCCAAAACATCACTGCTCTCGAGAAGATCTGCATGGAGGAATGGGCCAAAATACCAGCTACTGTGTGTGCAAACCTGGTAAAGACCTATAGTAAACGTTTGACCTCTGTTATTGCCAACAAAGGTTATGTTACAAAGTATTGAGTTGTATTTTTGTTATTGACCAAATACTTATTTTCCACCCTGATTTACGAATAAATTCTTTACAAATCCTACCATGTGAATTCATGGATTTTTTTTTTTCACATTCTGTCTCTCACAGTTGAAGTGTACCTCTGGTGCAAATTAATGACCTCTGTCATCATTTTAGGTGGGGGAACTTGCACAATCGGTGGCTGACTAAATACTTTTTTGCCCCACTGTATACTCAAGTGTCAACACATGGGAAAAGGGGAGGTCGTCAAATGTCATCTTTATCAGGGGAAGAGGTAACAATTAAATCACATAATTATTCCGTTCATTTTCTTCCACTTATTCAATTCAAGGTTGTTGGCTGAGGGGATGAAGGGGTGAGCCTGTCCCACCTGTCATGTGACCAAAGGCAGGTACACCCTGGACAGGTCCCTAGTCTATCAAAGGGCTAAATTAAATTACACGTTTTTAATTTGACATGTCAAGAAAAGTATCGGCTGTCACCAACTTATCCTTTGAGTACTGCTTGTTCTGTATTCATGATGTTTTGGATTGTTTGGTTAAGTTGCTGAAGCAATATTTTGCCAACTAATCTTTGGTAATTTACCATCATATATATATTTCACAATCTATGTAAATGACTCACAGTTAAATTCATAAATAAATAAAATCGAACGAAGTTTCTTTTGTCTCTATTCAAAAAATAAAGTTTGCAAATCAGTCGTCATGGAGATGGCTTGGTTATAAAAGATGTCATGTAAATATTCAGCAGGACACCTATATAAGATTTATTGTATTTATTAATGAAATAATTAGCAAAATTGTTTTTTTTCCCTTTATTTTGTTTCCTAAAGATAATTCTTGTATATTAAATACTAAAATTTAATGTTGTTTGGACGTACAAGTTTTTTTATCCTGCTTCGGCTGTTTTCACTGTTGGTATACTCTGACATGAAGCTGGAAGCAGATCTTCTTCCGTAGAGCTTTGTCTACAGATATCCAGAGTCATATGGGGATCACACATATCTGCATGTGTCTGCTGTCTCGTTGCCACAAATGTGTTTTCTCTTACAGAGGGAGGCACAGAGGTCATTTTGTGTCACAGTGTAACGGACACGGGCCATTTTGTGTCAGAACGAATCAGTGGAAAGATGAGCCAGTGAGCTCAGAGGATGCTCATGAGATGCCATTAGTCCAACTGATGCTCATTTGTGCATCATCATGACAATGATGATTATCAAAATGGTGATGTGATTCTCCCTCAGAGTCAAATGCTTAAACGCATATTTTTTCCCCTAAATTTATAAGAGCATGTGAAGTCAAAGCAGTGGAACAGATGGAACTATTACAGTTTACTGATTTCGTGCTGTCCTTCACTAATTTAATCAGTCATTCTGTGCATATACTCTACGCTGACTTTCCCCTTTGCTTGTTTTGCCCTTGTGTGAACATTCCTCTGTGTGTGTGTGTGTTTGCGTGCGCCTCTGTGTGTATGTGTGATTGCTAGACCCAGGCAGAGGCCCACTACAAAGGTCACAAGCATGCTCGCAAGCTAAAGGCCTTGGAGACCCAGAGGAATCGGCAGAAGAACGGACAGAGTCAATCAATATCAAGCAAAGACAGAGATAGGGACAAGGGTGTGATGGGAGGAGTAACTGGGCCAACAGACTCGCAATCGAAAGACAAAACAGGTATACATTTTTCTTTTCTAAAGCCAGTCCTCTTGCCACGCTCTGAGTAATTAGATGTAATTGGGGAGACGTAAGCACTAAGGCTTGGTAGCTGCCACTCAGCTGGTTAATTACCAGCTATTACCTGTCCTACTATCATTGGATCCGTCAGACAGGTAATTACTCCCATCAAGCTAAGACATTCGGCAAGATGAGGAGCCTTAAAGCACCTCAGCAGAGATTCCATCTACAGAGAGATGTGGTAGTGTTACTGTCAGCTTTTTATTCAACAGTGATACAAGTCCCACATCCAAGTTCCTTATTCCTGTTATTTAATGAGGTGCTGTCACTTTGGACATGTCAAACAGTGTAGAAAATTATGGAAAATCGGTCAGAAGTACGGGTAATATTTGCCCACGAGTATTCTTTTCAAAATCAAACAATGGTCTGGATGTAGCCAGCAGTGGTGGCTAATGGATGTAGCAAAGAATAGCATAGCAGGGTTTCATTTCTTTCCAGCTGCTTTTTTTTTTTTTTAAGATTTACTGCATAGATGGTAGAATTGAAATGTGTCTTTCAGAAAATATTTTTTTTTGTTTTGTTTTGTTTTGTTTTGTTTTTCATATTTTTGCACTGAAAATGGGTTCTGATCTGATTAATTAACTTATTTGTGCTTCAGTAGATCTTGGAGTTCTTCAATGAGAAGGCCAGCAGAAATCATTACCAATTGATCTTTTTTTCCCCCTGTTAATTTTTCACTTATTTCTTCAATGAAATCCACAGACCACAAATCCCCAGAAAAAATATGGGGACATTAGTGCTTACCATTACTGACCCATGTCCTTTCCATACTGTTAACTTTATAGCTATTGGCTGTATAGTTGCATTAACAGCAAAGACTAATGACTTTGCTATTTGCTTTTTTACTTCTTTCTAGTCATTAGTCACTCAACTTCTCATTCTTCCTGACTAAAAACTCACCATCTTTTTTTCTCTCCTCTGTCGGTTTTCCTTTTCATTACTGATCCTCTCTCTTCCATTTTCTTCCAGCGCCTATCAATTTCCCTCTAACCACATAATGATAAGCTTGTTACATTCGGTGGTTGCCATGGTTGTTGATTGATGGTGACAGAGGGAGCTTCGGCAGAGAGAGCGAACGAATGACAGCGAGACGCAGGGACAAAGGAAGAATGATTGAGATGGCAGGGGGGAAAAGCAGAAAAGATATGAAAATTAAAGAGAGATGAGTGTAATATAAGTATAATAGCAGGATTATATGAAAGGATGAGAACAAAGAAAAAGTTGCACAGGGAGGTCAGGGCCTGGTTCTTTTCTAAAGAAATAACTTAAGTCAAGAAAATGCATTATTCATACTTTGACTGTGAAGAAATCATGTTTCATGTAAATCAAATAATTCTGTAAGTTTAAAAATTACACGAGGTGTGGCCATAAATGCATAAATAAATTTACAAAAACATCTAAAATGTATTTGAAATTTAAAAACAGTGAGTCTAAGCATGAAACCCTCATGAAAATGGGATTTTAGTGATACCTTTACAGACTGGTCTCAGTCTGTAGCTTAATCTGCTGCATTTAGTCTCTTATATTACAATAAAAATATATCTTAGCATTTGCATTCTTTGTAATTAGTGGTAATATACTCTATTTTTCATACCCCCCAGAAAAAGTCTGGACTTTCTGTTAACTGTCTGTTTAAAATCAGATTAACATTCAATTAACATTGGATCAAGTTTAATTTAACATTACAGTATGTGTTATCTTATAATTATTTTGCTACTTCTATGTAAAATTGATGGTCATAATGAGAAACCAACAGAGACGAGAGAGTAATCACCTGCCCCTGCGTGATAGCAGTGCAGCTCTTTGAAACATTTTGACTTCTGGCATCAAAAAGGGGATTGACCCCTCATTTATCCTTTCAGCATCTCAGTTTACAGCTTTATGGACTCTATAGGAAAGTATTAGTGCCAAACAACAAAAGATGTGCTGCAGAGAAGAACTTACATTTTCCTCTATAAAATACATTATGCTTGTGGTCTAAACCAGTATTATTTTCATTTGCATGCAACCTTGAGGCCTTTGGGAACAATTATGTGATGCTTTCACTGATAGGAACTTGAATATAAGAATCAGCGCCAGTATTTCTGGTTTTCATGTTTCTGAATTTTGGGGTGTACAAAATCCACTGTAGTCCTACAGCAGTTTGCTGGATAATTGCAGAACTCACATTTGTATTCTCATAACAAGGTCAGCAGTTGTCGCCTGGCAGTTTGGCCCAAATATTAATTTAAATAGTGTGACATAAGTCAGGGAATTGTATTTAGTCAAAATGCTACTGTACTTCCATTTGTATCATTAATGCATAATGAAGGGGTGAATCTACATAATAATATTCACCCCTTTGCCGTTCTTAACTTCCCCTTCAGTCACCTTGTCGTGGTACCTTGACTGCTCTCAACGGATTGTTTTTGCCACATTAGGCAGCTGTAGCCTCGTAATTAATGACTCTCCACTGGAAAGCAAATTAGATTCTAGTATTTCCTTAAAAAGGCTAGTTTGGTCAGTATACCCATGATGAAAGGCTTTCTTCTTATGTTTATGTTCATTTTGTATAACCTGTGCAGCACTTTGGTGAATTAAAGTTGTTTAAAATGTGCTATAAAAATAAGCCTTGGCACGACTTGATGTGTTAACAGGCCCAGTCACGTCATCCACTTCTGCACAGCAGCAAATGGAAATCAGCAAAGGGAGCTCACTGGCTGCCACTCCCTCTTCACAAACTTCATCCACGGACTGTTCGTTGCTAGCCTCTCCTCACCTATCCCCCCATGTTTCCCCGGGCTCTCAGTCTTCTGACCTTCCCTCAAACGTTCCACATGTGGAAGGGTGCAGCTCAGCCACCAGTTCAGCACCACAGTCTGAGCCTCAGGGAAGCTCCACAGGAGGCGAGGAGGAAACAGTGAAGGTGGAAGAGGTTAAAGAGTCCAAGAGCAACAAAAAACATCTCCACTGCCCTACATGCAAAGTGACGGTCAATTCTAGCTCCCAGCTGGAGGCTCATTGTAGCGGTAGGTAGTTCATCTCTTTGTTTTTTGCCCTTTCAATCTTTTTATTCTTTATTAATAATATTATTTAACATTCTGTTCTTCCGGTCTGATTGGTACTGATTGAATCAGGCTCTAAGCACAAGCAGATGCTGGACGGTCAGAATACCAGCCAGCCACAACGTAGGGTCAAGATGACATCATCATCCAGACCCACCTGTCGAATTAAGCAGCGAATGGGCAGCAAAGCCAGACCAGCAAGACCAGTTGGTGTAAACAATCAGCCTTTTCACTGTGAACTGTGCCAAGTGTCTGTCAACTCAGAGTCACAGCTGAAACAGGTACGAATGCTTATCCTACTATTTTACTTTGCTAATTTTACTGCTGCATAAACCACCTGTCAATGTCCAAATGCTAAAAATGCAGGATGACTACTCTTTATACTCTACAAGGTAACTCTTTGGGAGTTTGTGTGAGCTGTCTTGACAAAATGACTTTATTCCTTCCTTTCTGTCCTTTTTTTTAGCACATGAACAGCAGGAGACACAAAGAGCGTTTGGCTGGGAAGCCTGTCAAGGCGAAGTTCACCCCCTATAATAAACTACAGCCCAGTGCTGTCTTAGCGGTGAGAATTTCTCTCTCACACAGACACATACAGACACACACACACATTTGTCCACTTTTATTTTTGTCTAAATCACAGATGGCCATCCAAGATCACTTACAGCACAAACAAAACATACACAAACTTGTCAGATGCAAATTAAGTGCTGTCTCTTGCACCTGTCAGCATTTTTTGCAACAATGCTGACATGTGCATTTAACTCTGAGCATCACTGTGTGTAAGTACAGCTTTACAGATGCTTGTTCAGGCTGAACACTTTTTCTTGTCTTTGATTTCAGACTAAACTGGCCCTACAGAAGCAGCTATCCAAGGCCCTGCCACCGGGCTTCCTGACCAGCCCCCTTAATCCAGCTGCCCTGTGCGCCATGGCGTCTGGACCGTTGGCACTACGGCTGCCACCGGGCCCTACAGCCATAATCCAGGGTCCCCTGATCAGCCCCACGCTCTTCAGGCCTGCCCCAGGACCGCTGAGGGCCACACATGCTCCTATTATCTTCTCTCCTTACTAGCAGGGAGCATGATGCTGAAGGACCAACAGCAGAGCTGACCTAACCTAGCCAAAACTGGGAGAAAAGATTAAACTGGTCTTCTGAGAACAAATCACAGCCCCCTCTGAGTGACAAGGACACTACACAGAGAGAGTGGGGACAACATATTATGTCAAGTTTGCCAAGTCATAAGAGCAAAAGGCACAATCCCCTGGTGTGGATTGAGATTTTGGCGCTGACTGACCAGCGTCTCATACTTAAAAATGGAAGGACCATTGCTCAGCTGTCTCCTGTCAGCAAACTGTTGAGTGCATGTTCCCCGGGGTCTGGACCCCTCTGGAAGCCATAAGAATAAGCATCCTCTAGTTTTATTTATAAAATGATAAGAAACTAATACACTAGGGTGTTTAAGTGTTACACAGTGTTTGTTGCCAAAAAAATTCTTTAATTTTGGGAAGTTGTACTCTGGGAGAAGAAGAAAAACACTTTATCTTTGCTTAAGTTTTCATAACTAAATCTGAAACTCCCAGGAAAACTGTTGATTTCCATATGCCAACATATGACAAAAAAAGTGCAGATCTGTAACTTGTCAGGCTGAGACGACGACAATGACGACAACGAACCCTGACAAATGTTACAATTTTACAGCCATCAACAAATACAAAATGCCTTTTTTTTATAATTTATTTGATACTGAAGGTTGTAAGAGTGCTGTGCTTGAAAGCATTTTACATGGAAAGTGTGCACTACTACCGTCCATGTCTTACCATTATACATCAGAGCAAAGGATCAAGGGAATGTTTCTTTAATTGAAACTCTGTTCTGGCCATACTAGAAGAATAAATCTTCATAACACTGACAAATACCAATAGTTTAAAAGTTCTAAACCAGTTAACCACCATCCTTTGAATATACACATAAGTGTTACAAGTGTTTGACACGTCGGTCTTTACTGTGCGACCCTCAATCATAGATTGGCTCCCTAAATTGGAACTCGGTAATCCAAAACTCTGATGACAGGAGCCACTATGATGCATGTTTTTTAGGAGAATTTTAGATGGCTTCATAGACATTAACACTTAAAGTCCCCAGAATTACGGTAGCGGGTATAAGCACTATTTAAACATAAATGGTTTAAAACACACTATAATGTAGTTGTATTTAGATATAAGAGTGTTTTGTTTTAACAATAGTGCAGTGTATTTGTAATAATCAAAAATCAAAATTAGAAATCTTGATAAATACAATCCATTGAACAACACACTCCTTATATCTAGCAACTTATCTAATGTTTTTTTTTATGCTGCCTTAGAAAAGCTAAAGAAGGGGACTTCAAGTATTTCCAGTGAATTAACAAACTGTAGCAGCTTGATGCTGTTTGTGCAATATGAACAGATGGATGGATGTGTGTTATTCATCATATCAAAAGGCTTTATCCACAAGTTTTTAAAGTGTCTTTAACATTATATTATAATTATTATTTATAGAGTGTATTTAAAAGAAAAACAGTGTCCTCTCATTATAGAAATCTCTATCCTACATGGCTGTGCTGAATCACCCTAAACAATATGTATTTTTAAGTGTCACCCAATACAATTAATGACTAGTGTAACTGTGCATCAATTGCAATAATGTAAATTATTATGTGGTAAAAAAAAATGTTGATACTGTATTCTATATGAACTTATAAATAGCCCTGGTTTTTAAACCGTTGTTCTTGTGTTTTCTTTACAGGCAAACAAGTGTCTTTTTCTTCTTTTTATAATTTCATAGTGGATACATGTCATAAAATAACACAGTCGATTGATACAAAACGGGGTTCAGAATTATTGTATTTATAATCAAATAAAATGAATGTGTCATATGACATGAGTCTACGGGTTGTAGAAGAAATTACACATGTGGTGAATTATTGACCACTGAGGATTTGAAATATTTTTACCAGATTAAGTCGCAGCTGATCTGTTCCTTGTGCCTGTATTTTAATAGCTTAGTGCCCTCTAGTGGTGGGCAAAAAAGTATAAAATAGTGTAACCTAAGAGTACACAGATGTTGGTACCTTTTTTTGACATAGATTGGTTTAAAAAAGATTACAAAGAACTGTGGCTATCGGGATTTTTATAATGATGGCATATAATATTTAGAAACGACATCTAATTACTGGTGCAATAAAGTATTTACAGTCATTCTTGTTACCTAGACCTTATAGTCTGGAATAAATGCTATTGTTTGCATATTGAGCACTTTCATAAGCAGATTTATAAGATAGGAAAATCCATATCCACACGTACAGTTGTGGGTTATTTTATCTGGAAAAGTCTGCATGCTCCCGGGTGAACACAAAGAAATAAATTAATAAGTAAAATACAAGTGAAGGTATATAGATGATTTGAAGGTTTAAAGCTAACAGCATCATATTACTGGTTAATTTATTTTTATTTTTATTTTCTTTTTTTACTTTTGGTAACATAAAAAGACTATTTTACTTTTAGTATTGCCAGAAAATAACCTACATTTAGACACATTGATATGTATGAATGTTTTTTCGGCACTTCCTAGGAATATTAACGAGCCCACTCCTGGAAAGTGTGTAGGGATGTGTATATATTGTAAATACAAATAAGAGAATTAACACTGATAACAGCAGGGAAGCAAATAATGAAGTTATGAAACCTAGAATAGGACGTGCCTATATACATCCTTCAAAATAAAAGTCCAAACCACCAATCGCACCGAATTCTCATAAATCTATAACATTTTGTTCATGAAATAAATGGACATCATTACTACTACTACTGCTACAGACACGTATCCCGCTATAAGAACTAATAAAACCTCGTGTTGTACATTTTACTGTTTTCTTTTCTTTTTATGGTGACCTATTTTTTTAATTGACACAAATAGCCATTTCCGGAAATTACGTCAATTCACAGCAGTATTTTCCAGAAAAAATGGCAGCTGTTGACATCGACGTGCCGGTAGAAACAGAGCCACAAATCTGCAACCAGGAGGACCTTGAACGGTAAAAGTATACCTACTCGTCGGGTTTCACTGTGATGCGTGTGTGGAGTGAAAATAACCCGAGTGATATTAGCCGGTTAGCTGACAGAGCTCGGAAACATCAGTTCGGTCACCCCGGAGCCAAGCTAACCGTGCTAGCTTAACGCGACAGCGTTCTTAAATCTTGCTTTTTAGAAATTTCGGGTATTTGCTTTGTTATTGTTTGGGGAATTTACATTAAAAATAAAATTGTGAACTCAAATTAGACAGCCGGGCAGCTCGCCAGATTGTTCGTTAAGAGAACAAAACAAAACCAGGTGAACTGGCGTGCTTTGCCATGGTCAATGTGAGGTATCCGATAATTCACGTGCGCCTAACCCCTTTGGGCGTCATTGAGCTGTATGTCAATATGTGTTTAAGTCTCATCCTTAAAGCATCTTATTTATTGCACACTAGCAGTTCCAGCTTTCATATTCGAGAAACTTCCATAACAGACTGTCAGGTATGATCAGCAAAAGCCTTCATAACCTTAATTTGAAGTGATTACTTGTTTTCAATACTTTCCCGAGAGGTTTCATGCCATTTTACTGTATTCAAACGGTAACGAGACTATGCCGAAGGTTCTGCACCTAAAGGGAATCGAGCATGAGCGCCTCGCACCCTCAGCTCACCCGGGTGAATCGCATCGGAAACGAGTCATCAACGTGCGCTTTGCACGCAAACATGTTTTTTTTTTTTGGTCTCCTTTCGTGCAAGCGGCCTTTGTTGCATTTCCGCTTAAATACACCGTAACGCACCTGCGTGGGATAATAAAAGTACTGTTAGGTGTTATACCTTGTCTGGCTTACGTAACGATGGACTTGAAAGATTAAAATGTAGGATTGAGTGAGACCTGGATTAATCGTACCGTAAATGTAAAATGTGACTTCAGTGTGCGGGAGGAAATTATTTTCAGGATTGTAATAGAAATATTTTTGACCTGTTTTTAAGTTGGGTTTCTTTAACTAAAACTTGTAACGCATTATTGTTATCAAATGGTCACAAGAGGAAGCTCCGTGGACTTTATATCGAACACAGTAAAGCCACCTGATTCCCTTAATGATTTGCGGGCATATTAATGAGCAAAGTCACTCCGCAAAGCCTAATTTTGCTTTAGTAGAATTATCCTAATATTAAAGTTTGATAGGAAGAAAACCGATTGGGCAAGTAATCCTTGGAAAATCATTTATAACTCTTGTGGCTAAAAAAGTTAAACAAAAAAATAACTAACTGTTGCCCATCGTGTCTTTTTCAGAAATCTAAAATTAATTATTTGGAATTTCAAAATCGGGGATCAAAGTAACCAAAATATTTGGAGCAGTGAAAAAGAGTGCTGGAAGGGTGGAGCAGTGACAACAAAATGGTAGTGAGACAGTGATGATGTGTGGTTTGGAGGCGGTGGCACAAACAAAAGAAAGGAGGCAAACTTAAAGCTGGCAAGATTTTCACTGAGAATGATCAGAATGTACAGGAATGAGTACACAGGGACAGTTTAGGTTGAGCGATTTGAAGTTAGACACCAGGTTTATTCACGTAATTTAAAATTTTGAGTTGATTCCATTTTCACTGTTAAACTGCAAAAATCCATAGCTCAATTGAAATGGATCAAATTATTCCATTGTTGTTGTATGCCTCCAAGCTTCTTTTTTTTTTCCTCACAATTGCAAAACTGTGACGTCAAACTCGGAAAGAATTCAAGCTTTTTCTACATTGTGTAGACTCAGAGATAATACAACTTTTATGTTTTCCCTATATACAGACCATTGTCCAAAAATAAATCAAGAAATCCATTTAAAAAGTAGGTTCTATAAATATCTATATGGTCTTATTAGTATCCATCGCTATGTTGGACTGTTGTTCACAGTTAAGGCATGCAGGTTTTCACAGGAAGATAGAAACGCCACAGGTAGAACTTAAACATAACTCTGGTTTGGTGGGATCCTGGCTTTAACACATCACATACTTCTAAAGAATTTTTTATATTTCATGAAGACATTTAATGGCTTTGCATTATTTCTTTTTTAAAATATAATGCTATCCTTTTTCTAAATGAAGAATAGAATACAGATAATTGATTTTATTTTGAATTTACACCAAATAAGAATTCTCATTTGTGTTTGTTCACTTTAAGTGAAACAACAAACTGCAGACACTATCACTTAAAAAAAAAAGACTAAACCCTAACCCCTAACTTAAAAATAATATAGTAACTATAGCAGGCCGTTTGAAAGTAATTATTAGTTTCTGATTCCTCATGAAACCTAGTTCATTCAGGTATGTGTGATTTGTGGTTGATCCACTTGTGAGTCACCTGGACTTGTTTCATCTCAGTTAAAGTGGTTTAATATTGTTTGCTTGAGTTTGTTGCATGTTGGGTTTTTTGTGTCTGCATTCTTAGGTGTGGCTAACAAGTGTCGCAACAGCACCCACATTTACTGTATCGGAAAAGTACTTTTATTGTACCTGGGTACATTTTGGGCTACATAAAAACTGCTACATTAAGTCATACATGAGAATCAGTATTGAGTTCTCCTTTAACACTTGGCACTTATGAAAAGACTGCAGCCGGTGAATTTCATGGCTATGTTTAGTACTTGAGCTATCAGTAGTCAGGACTGTATGTACCCAGATCTGCTGTCCTAGTTCTAGGTGAAGCACAGTCGAGTCCTTGTGGACACTTTGCAGGCTGGAAATTCCCTGAAAAGTGAAAACTGGTACTAGAAGTATCACTGTTTTATAGTCAAGGTCATTCATTCAGTTACAGTCAGGAATTTCAGCCATCAGTGGAAACTACAATAAAAAGGTTTATAGGGGGGTTCGGGGGGACAGTAGTTTGTTTAAACGCTTCCTGTATATCTCCACCTTCAAGGGGGAAATTAAGTGGTTTATTAGTTTTCTGGTTTATTGAGTAGTTTTAATTAATTATGTCTTTTTCTCCACTCTCCAGTCTGGCTGAAAGTTTCAAAGAGCAAGGCAATGCATACTACAGCAAGAAGGATTACTCTCAGGCTTTCAACTATTACACCAAGGCCATTGGTGAGTATACTCGGTGGCTTGATTTTAAGTTGTCACATTGTTGACTCTAAACACCCAACGACGCCCACTCGACATTTCTTCATACTTTGCTGTTGAGAAATGCTGCCAGTGAACAGTCCCAGTAAAGGCCTGCGGTACAGTCATGCACTGATTGTTGGCACATGATTTTAGTTTGGCAGTGGCTGATTCAGCTGCACACCATCCTGTAATCATATAAGTTGGGACAAAAGAAAAACAAAAAATGGGGAAGTCAGAGTTTACCTTCTTATTTTTATTTTCTGATGATGCTGAAACACTCCAGTTGTCAGTGATGGCAAGCCCAGATGTTGGTCTCTGATATGCACCTGTATCATTTTGTTTTTGTCACATAAATGATTCTTTTTTTTCTTTTCTTTTTTTAAATCTGAAGATGCATGCCCCAAAAATGCCAGTTATTATGGGAACAGGGCAGCCACCCTCATGATGCTCTGCCGCTTTCGGGAGGCTCTAGAAGATTCCCAGCAGGCTGTGCGTCTGGATGACTGTTTCATGAAGGTGAGTTTGAACTGCTTGTGACATATCGAACATCACTTGTATTGTCCGCTTCGCACATCATGCAGTGCACGGTAATGATGTTCTGAGAAATGTCCGTTCCATCTCATAGGGGCATCTACGTGAGGGCAAGTGCCACCTGTCTTTGGGAAATGCCATGGCAGCCAATCGCTGCTTTCAGAAGGTTTTGGAACTGGAGCCGAGCAATAGAGAGGCCCAGCAGGAGGTGGGAAGCTTTAATCATTTTATTTAATTACTATATAAAAACAAGCATTGAGTAGGATCACATGCTGAGCTAAATATTTGAGTGAATCCATTGGTTAGTAATTATTGTTGTTTTTATTAATTTTAGAAAAATAATGCAGCAACACTGTTGGAATATCAGCGGATGGCAGATTTTGGCTTTGAAAAGCGGGATTTCAGAAAGGTAATTTATGCACTTTCTCTTGTTTTTTAGCATTCTTGTAAATTATAAATTGAGTTTTGTTTGCCACTGTATGAGTGTGTGGTTGTCACCAAAACATAAATATGCTGGAAAAGGATTTTGTCATATGTCTGTGTGATTAGATAAAATTTTAGCGTTTACATGTTGGACTTTGCTATTACTCATATTTATATGAAAAGTACAATTTTGACATTAAATGATTATGAAAACAAGAAAATGGGCTCTCATCACAAAGCCTGTGCGTGCGTGTGAGTTTGTGTAAATCCTTTCCTTTTCAGCTCTCCCTAAACACTCAAACTCACTCGCTGTTGAGTACAATATGATTCTAACAGAAAGCCTTCAGGCAACAAAATCTTTGTAGAAGAAACAACTGTCACAGTTTCTGAGGTGAACCTGTGGAAGTATTAACAGTTGCCTCTGTCTCTAGATTACTCAGTGTCACATGCAGACTGATATCGGTGGAATGCGACAATTGGCTGGCGACTCCGGCTAGCTACCTTGCTGGTCGCTGAGGCACGCAAGTCTGCTGCCGCCGGGCCCCTCTCTACGTTCCCATCTCCACTGCAGAAATCCCGCGGTGGTGGCAAGCCAGCAGGGACCGGCAGTTGCACTTGCGAGATGTGCTATAGTGCCAAATCTCAGAGTCAGAGCCTAACTCCGACCGGATGAACCTGCGTCCTCCACCACCTCCACATCGCTTTGTTTTTATTCATTTATTAGATTTTTTTCATATAAATTTTAAAGTTAAAGAAAATCCCTCAGTCTTAAAGTTAAATAACTTGTTTCTTCAGGTAATTAAATCAAATATTGAGCAAAAGAAATTGCTGTTTTTTTTGTTTTCTTTTTTATTTGCCATAATGTTAGCTTATTACAAAGACAACAGCCACTGCGCGCTGTGATGGATGGTGACCTATCCAGTGGATGCATGGATTGTTAGTTTTCACAAAGCTCCAAATATTTCAGTTTTTCCAGTTTCTGAATGTAATATGGGGGTATAACTGTGTAGTATTTGGTTGTGGCCCTGATTCAGGTGGTGTACTGCATGGACCGGGCCTTAGCTTTGGCTTCTGCCTGCCACCGCTTCAAAATCCTCAAAGCAGAATGTCTCGCTCTGCTTGGACGCTATCCAGAAGCTCAGTCTGTAGCAAGGTAAGAGCAGCTGTGATGGACAGTCATTATTTTTTATTCCACTTCTTTGTGCCATTCTTTAAAGCCAGCCTTTTCTTTACAGTGACATCCTGCGAATGGATTCTACAAATGCAGACGCGCTGTACGTTCGAGGCCTGTGTCTTTATTATGAGGACTGCATCGATAAAGCGGTGCAGTTCTTTGTCCAGGCTCTGAAAATGGCACCTGACCATGAAAAAGCCCGACTGGCCTGCAGGGTAAGATTGTTGATAATGCCACCTACAACTCAATGTTTGCAAGTTCTTTTTGTATTGAAGTTCCACAGTTGCAAACTAAGAATGCAAGACAAAGTTAGAGAGGCAAGCTGAGATGGTCTGGACTTGTGCAGAGGAGGTATACCGGATAAAGGATGTTGCCAGGCAGGAGGAAAAAGGGAAGACCTCAGTGGAAGCTTGTGATTGTAGTGAAGGGGGACAACCAGATGGTTGATGTGACAGAGTAGGATGCTAGTCATAGGGTGAGATGGAGGCAGATGATCAAAAGAAGATGATTGATTAAATTCAAGGAGCTTTGCTTTAAGGTAAAACACCATATGACCTTTTTCAAGGTCCTTCTAAATGGGTCCCCATATTTCTTTCTATGTGTGTACAAGCACAAATGTTGTTGACACTATAGACACTTCAGGTGATTATTTTGCAGTCATTTGTGACAAGATAAGCAACCTTGGCCGTGTGTTTACACGGCAGAAGAACAAGGGTACAGAGTAAAGTAGTCGGTGCTAAATTTAAAATATAATCCAAAAATCAGCTTTCAAAGGATGAAAAATGATCTGAGATGTTTTTAGACTTCAAGTTTGCACACAATATGTTTTGAAAAAAACATTGAAAATACAAATAGATTAAAGGATTTTTAAGAATGTTAAAACAAAAGGCCTGAAAAGTATCGGTGCCTTCTTTGCTCACCAGAATGCCAAAGCATTAAAAGCTAAGAAGGAGGAAGGAAACCAGGCGTTTAAGAACAACAACTATGAAGCTGCCTATCAGCTTTACACCGAGGCACTCGCAATAGACCCCAACAACATTAAGACCAACGCTAAACTCTACTGCAACAGAGCCACAGCAGGAGCAAAGGTAAAAGCTTGTTTCATTATACCACAGTTTCCTCTCGTTGTTAGCTATAATTTGCTTAATATTAGTAATCGTAGTATTCTGGGTCTTCTGGTTCTTTGTATCCTGTCAGCTCACTGTCATTATCTCTTCATCAACAGCTGAAGAAAGTTGATCAAGCCATTGAAGACTGTACCAGTGCAATCAAACTAGATGACACTTACATCAAGGCATACTTAAGAAGAGCTCAGTGGTATGTTACAGGCATTCTGAGTCAGTTTTCCATGCTTTGTGTGTTTCGTTGTTCAGCATTGTAAAGTTTGTGTCTGACCTTGTGTTACCTGTAGCTACATGGACACAGAGCAATATGAAGAGGCCGTACGGGACTATGAAAAAGTTTATCAGACAGAGAAAACCTCAGGTGAGCTGCTCTCCTTGTTTTCCTAAGCTCTGATTGAATTTAATGTTCAGCTTTTCTCACATGACTTGCATTTCTCTTTCCCTCCAGATCACAAGCAAATGCTGAAGAAGGCACAGATGGAGCTGAAGAAGAGCAAAAGGAAAGATTACTACAAGGTGCTCGGGGTCGGGAAGAATGCTACTGAGGACGAGATCAAGAAAGCGTATCGCAAACGAGCCCTCATGCATCACCCAGGTAGCTGTCCTAGTCTTTCCACACAGTTCACACTAGTACAGCTCACAGTAATCAGGGCTCTGCCTAGAGTATTGGTCAGATTTAAGTGCAGTGTGCACACAGTAGGTCAAGGCCTACCAATGACAAGACAACGCATCACTTTTTCTCTGTGCTTTACACATTACAATAACCAGTGAATTAGGTTAGGATCATGAGCCAGCTGAGCTACAACATCACTTAACAGTTGAGTCTAACTTATCTCGAGGATTTATTATAGACAACCGTTGAAATTGTCTTGCAGACCGTCACAGTTCAGCAACACCAGAGGTGCAAAAGGAGGAGGAAAAGAAATTCAAAGAAGTGGGTGAGGCCTTCACTGTCCTCTCCGACCCGAAGAAGAAGGTCCGCTATGACAACGGGCACGACCTGGAGGATGACGGCTGTTTTGATGGCGGAGGTACATTTATATTCCCTCTGTGCTCTATCGGCTTTTGAAACGGGTGCATCTAAAGAGAAGAGTAACCCAGAAGATATTTTGACCTGTCATAGTGGGAAATAGCAGTGGCTTTGTCATTTATTATAGGGCATTTGTTTGTACTTGGGTAATTAATAAGACCAATAGATCTTTTAGACCTAGTAGGAAACCCAGGAGATCATGATTGTCTGAACGATGGTCGTGTTTACATTTGAAAAAGGGCAAAAACCTTTTTAAGGGTTTTGGGTTTTCTGTAGACTTCATATATGATTATTGCCCAGTTTTACATGAGAAAGTTCCAAGATTTTTTGGGATCTCATTTAAATTAAACACTGAGACATGTCAACACAGAAAAAAAGTACAAAGTACAATTTAATTTCCATAATTTAGTTTCTAGAAACTCATTCCATGTTTCCATGCAGCAAGTCCCCGTGTCCCTGACTTGCTGTCAAACTGTCAAGACCTAATGGGACGCTTTAACAGAACACGGGCAAATTTTCATACATTATTAACCATTTTCTGCAATGTCAGTTAAAATGTCTGCTTGTGTAAGAAGGCCTTTTATAATGTGGCATCCCATGACAGTCCCTACAAAATCAAGTGTCAGTCGCCTTTAGGTGATGGGACTGAGTGATATGGCTAAAAAAAACAAAAACTTTGTATCTCAAAACTAATATCTGTGTGCCTAAGAGAAACTATAATATATACTACAAAATAAAATCGTTAAGTTTATTGTTAAAGTTTTACTACTAATTTTTATCATAAAAACCTTGTTTCTCAACTAAAATGAACAAAATATTTAAATAATTAAAAGAAATGGTGTAAAATATGTGAGAAGATGTGCAGAGACGGTGGAGTGCTGGCGAAGTCCCTTGGCTTTGTTGGCCGTTGTTATTGGAAGTGAATGACATACTCTCCATCGCCAGTTTATAAGAAGCTGCAGCTATCAGCAGTGATTGAGTCGCTGAAATCAGCCGCAAAGCAGCAGTAAAGTAGTAAAGCTGATTGGTCCAACTCACGCAAAAATTTTCAACCTTTTCTCCTCCAGAAAAGGAAATAAGATGCATTTATAGCCAAAATGCAGACAATTACAACATGTACGTGCTAATCCACATAGAAACTATGAATCAGCTTTTACAAACACGGTTATTATATATATCTTCCACCTCAAATAGGTTCCACTGTTTCTAAGTCTCATCTTAGAGCATCACTGTATGTGATTAGAAAGCTGTGATCCAGAAAGCTGGCTGTAAAGTTTCAGAAGATATTAATTGTTTTGAATATTTCTCACAGAATACAACAAAGAGCAACATACCTTGTGAAAAAAGCAGAAGTCCAATTCATACTGTGACGTACACGATTTATCAGCAGGCTGAAATTACTGGCTGATACTGGCTAATTGCTGATCAGCTGGTATCACATATATAACAGCTGAGATGGAAGAAACCCTTTGACAAGGTTAGGAGTGTTGATGTTGCAGTTTGTCCACCAGAGGGCGCTTTGCAACTTCAAAAGAGCAACAACCAGCTGATCAAAGTAGAACTAAACAAGTAAATGTTTGGGAATTTTTTTGCATTGTGTGTCTGAAAAGGAAAAATATTGGCTGATATCTGATTTTTAAATCGACAAATATCTGTACTGTTCTAATACTGGTTTGCCAGTATGAGGCTGTACATTTAAGTCCAGTTATCTGTTACAGATTGGACCTGTACTAAAAAAAAAAATAAATAATAATTTTAAAAAACCCAAAAAAAAAAAACACTTGTAGTTCCTGTTTCTCTTTAAATTATATGTGCAATATATCACATAAATTGTTTTCCTTCCTGTATTTCCATTCTTTTCCCATCTTTGGCTTCCTTTTATCCTCCATGTTAACCTTGCTCTACTTCCTGTTTCTACAGATTTTGATGCAAACAACATCTTCAGGGCTTTCTTTGGTGGCCACAGTGGAGGATTCACTTTCGATTCCAGCCCAGGTACGTTTTCTCTTCACTCCATGGTTTTTATATATACATAGGTTTATTGAACACTAACTGAATATTTGTTTTGTGATTTATTACAGACTCTGGACCTGGAAATTTCTTTTTCCAGTTTGGCTAAAGCAGTGGAGCATACACTGGACAAAGTCAAGTCGGACCCACAGTCACCTCATGATGCTCATACTTATGAGTGTCCTGTTAAAATCTCACTTAAAAAAAATCTTCTTTTGAAATACCGCATACATTCCTAAATTAACTCCCTTGCATTGATGCTCAGCCTTTGAGAAGGATTCAAACATTGATGAAGTCTTTAAAAAGTCTTTTAGATGCAGTTTGCATCAGCTGGGCAGAGCTTGTCTCTATTGCCAAAATTGACATTTATGTTCTATGAAATTTCATGTTGTTAAACTGCCTCAGTCTCTATGAAGGGGATGAACAGTGAGGACATACTGGCCATCATGTCTTGATTATTTTGAGAAGCGTAACGATGCATACGTGTTTAAAGTTCTCCTTGGACTGCACGTCTCTAGTGGAAGAGCTGATGTTCTGTGGAAGTTCAGTGACAAATCTGACCTCAGGACAGCCTGTTAATGACAACGCTGTTCTCTTATGAGTGTGCGTCCAGATTTTACCGGCTCTCTTGCCAAATACAGAATCCAGTTGCAGGGTTTTTATTTCCTCTCCATTCTTCATTGTATATTTGACTCGAATGTAAAACATTATGTGTCCACACATTGTCCTTCAGTCTTCCCTGAGTCTATTTATATTTATTGTACTGTATATCCTAAAGTGTATGCAGCAAAATCCCAGTGATGTTCGTCTTCCTTTGTTTGTAAATGTTTTTGACCCCATCCTTTTCACTCATTTTTCACCTGTCTGAAACGGACCCACATAGGAATACATCCACACTTTGTTTTTGTTTTGTTCTTTTCAAAGCAACTTCACAAACGTTATCCACATGTTGCACTGCCCCATTCAAATTCAAGTGGTGCCTTACTAGAATCAGTGAAGCGTCCTAAATAAATCCACATACTAGTTCAAAAAAAAAAGGCAGATGTTACACTTGTATAGCAATTTTTTGGTTTTATGATAATCTGGAGGAAAATCTTTTCATCTTGGACCTGTGTCATCAGTCACACTTTGCTGTCATTCATCCATTCATCAGTACAACCCTTCCCCTACTTGTTCCACCTGTTTAAAGGGGCACTGATAGCTTCCACTGTTAACTGTTCTGTCACTGATGTGTACATTACGTTTAAAAACTTGCTACGGTATTAACAAGACCTTTTTTTTTTTTTTTTTTTTTTCTTCCTTTTTTTTGGACTTTTCTTTTTTAACTGGTAAAATAAAGGCTTGTCTTTTACTGTAATGAGTTTTGTCTTTGACTTTGTTCCTGATGATTACTTTTAAAAGACAGGATATCATCTTGTCCAGCAGGTATATGTAATCACTTTGATCACTTACAGATTCATATCACACTGCATATGAATAACGATTCACTGCGAAAATGACTTTGTTTACAACTCTGGTTTCACTGAGTGCTGAAGTGAAGCTCTGAAAAAAGGAGTGGTGTTAAGAAAGTTCCTCTTTCTTTTATAAGTTTCACAGGGACTTCTTTTTATAACGATCTATAAAAATTGGAGACATTCAAGCTTGTTGAAAGCTCCTCGGCACATTTTAAATCAAATAACCAGCTATAGAATGACTCGAATAAAACCCCCTTTTGGGTTTTTCTTTGTAAACTTTAACCAACGTGCTTTTCACCTTTGTTATTGATTTCAGACTTCCCTGGTAACTCCAAAGGAAGTAATTTTTAAAATCAATATTTATAAATATTGGCAAATTCTGATTTTTTTTACTATAACTATTTGTAGTGCAGGACCTAAAATAAGAGTTGTTTAAAGAGAAGCGGGGAGGGGGCGTCAATAACATTTTCTAGGTTGGCCAATTTTTAAAAAAATTTTTTTTTTAACAATGCCTTGGTCGTGACTGACGTCACCACGTGACCTGTTTTAAGCCAATCAGGCACTCGTAGAGACGTGTAATCGGTCGCCAGATTATGGTTCGACAGGAGCGGAGTGAGGTGGCAGGGACTGGCAGCAGTTGACTCCGGTATAATAAGAGCTGGCTGTTTAGCTGTGTCATTTTTTGGCCTGGACACGATCCTTCAAGAAGGTGTGATTGTCACTGACAAGGTAACAGCTTTCACTCAGCTACTTTCTACTCCAGCGTTAGCCAGCTCTTCTTTGTAGCCTTTAACTGGCAAGTGTCCGCACCAATGCGAGGCTACAGCAGTTAGCCGTAGTGTTAGTCTTCAGGGTAGCGGATGTGAGATGATGTGAGGGCTGTCTGCCAAAACTGCAGCAAAGTGCTAGCTCGGCAGAGCAAGAACAAGTATGGTCTTTATTGAAATTTTGCCCAATTGTTTTGCTTGAAAACAGCATATCTGAAGTGATGTGCTTTACTTTTTCAGTGATAAAAGCAAGCTAGCTTATCCTTGCATCATCCGCAGAGAGGGAGCATCCTCCTGTTTTATTCCTTATCGTGAAGGTTTTCGTACTGCATTTATTTCTTCTCTCCCGGAAGTTCTTTCTCTATTTACCCAGAGTGAGCTAGCTAAAGTTGTTGTCAGGCTTGCCTGGCTGGCTGGTTCAGGAGTGGGTGTGGTGGCTGCAACAGGAGCTTCATTCATAGGATAAGTGATGCTAACCCCTGAGTTCGTCTGACAGCAGCTGTGTCTGAAGCAGCACCCAACCCCCCTTGGTTGCCACTCTAACAGCTGCCATCAGGTCCAGCTTCTTCATCCCACAAGCCTGGACAGCACAACTAATTGCACGGCAAGGTAGCTTCATATAATACACTGGACCGGTGGATTAATCTGGCTAAATTCTGGACATCCGTCTCTAAAAGTGGAAGGATAGCCTGCTGTGATGAAGCTGTTAGATTTCTTGATTTCTCTAAGCGCTGCCCCTCCTTAGGTTACCAGAAGCTCAAATATAAACCACCATAAAATGTTATCAGTGACCCGGAGGTAGAGGCGATAAGATCCACGTAATCAAGGCTCATTACTGCTCATTACAACTTTGCTTGGTTGGTGGGTGACTTGGTAAATGTACAATTTTTAGGCTTATTAATGCATTTCTTTTTTATACACCATAGTGTGCTGCATCTTATTATACTGAACTTTAGGCTATGAACCCAAAAAAACAGTCACCTAAATATTCATGATTGTGTATATTTGTGGTGAGGCAAAGTTGGTTGAGCACGCCCAACAACTTCCTGGGATGTTAAAACAGGAATGACAAGGTCATCAGTGCAGGCTGTTGTGATAATCCGTCACGTGTTTACTGTAAGATTGAGAAACGAGTTTGACTGAGAGCTTGTTTAGTATTTGGTTTATATACATTTTTGATTTTCTAATAACTTGGTTCTCTACTTTTGTGTTTAACTGCACTTAATCTGCAAAATAAGTCTTTTTAGATGTGTGCATACAGAATTTGACACTTATCATGGGCATGAAGGTCATGGGCTTTTAATGGTTTATTTGAACTGCTCCTTCTCCACAGTGGAATTGTTTCTTTATTGACATACACCCCTACCAATATTTGGCTAAATGTCCTTTTGCAAGTTTTACCTAAACACTTTTGGTATCCATCAAAATGCACCTGTGCATTGTTTTAATTTTTAACTTAAGTTTGGACTCTATTCCCAGTTATCAGTTTTCGTCCTTTCCCAAAGGTCCTGCTCTATCCAGCGCTGCCATGTCGGCGAAGGCCATCTCAGAGCAGACAGGGAAAGAGCTGTTGTATAAGAACATCTGCACCTCGGCGGCCGTGCAGAACCGTTTCCATTATGCTAGTGTAACAGCTGAGACTGACTGGGCCCGCCTCACACAGGACCATTCATGGCTGCTGACAGAGGTAAGACTGTTTTTGTCCAGCTCATGAAGCCTGATTACAACCTTCAAAAGTTAATTTACCTACATGTGCTGTATTATAACAATCAGAGTGATTTGCATAGACTGTATAAAAGATGCACACAGCTTTCAGGTCTGAAAGGTGAAGCCATTTTGCACTGCCTTTAATGGTCACCAGGGACACATTAAAAACAATGCAGGTTTTAGACATTTTGCTATCACAGATTACAAAAGATTTAAAGTCCTAACCCTCGTTCTCAGTGTTTCAAAACAGGACTTTCACTCCAACCAGTGGGTTGTGTCACATCAATCTTTTATAGTATCAGTGGTGACTGACTGGACACATCTGAAATGTGTCTGAACCTTTGCTGTGCCCATGTGTCAGTGCAACAACATGTCTGGCTCATGCGCTTCCTGTTTCGGCAGTTGATTGGCTCTCTCACAGCAGGGCTGGGAAACCCTACCCATCTTTATTGTTTCTACCATAGTCATACCACACTATCATACCAAAAAAAAACCCCACGTGTGTCCTGTTTCTTTGCTCATCCCAAAAGAGGCTGGTGGTGAAGCCAGATCAACTGATAAAGCGGCGCGGGAAGCTCGGCCTAGTGGGCATCAACAAGGACCTGCAGGGCGTCCGGGAGTGGCTCAAAGACCACCTAATGAAGGAGACAACTGTGAGTTAACTGTACTCTCTCTTAGTGAGCATAAAACCCAGCCATGACTGTCTTTGTGGCAATAAAGCAAATCCACGTGCTGCAGTAGTTGGAACCACGAGAAACACATTGCATCATTTTCTGAGGAGGTATTTGATTCGAATGCAGTGACTGTTGCTAAGTAGAACATGACTGACGTGCTGTTCATGTTTAAAACGTCATCAACCAGAACCATATGTGAGGATGACTTTGCTTTGCTAATACAGGGCTGTTGTTGAGCAAGTTAGTTCAACATTTTTGTGAGATGATCAAGTGTCTTTTTTTTTTTTTTTTCTTTCCCTGCTCTGTGTGTCTAAATACACTTGCTGCATTGTCCTCACACAGTAAAGTTACTCTGAACCTAGATTAACTGGTTATTTATCTGTCTTGAACAGCCAGAGCTGGCAAGTCTTTAAATAAATCAACATTTAAAAAAGTAATCCTCACAGAAACTGTAGTATTAATACTATATTTGGTCTCTGAAACACCACAAAGGATCCTCATTTTGATACGAGAAGCACATGGAGGATTTTGCCTCAGTTGCCCTGCTGCTGCCTGTTTTTATTTGATATTATTTGCCCTTCTCTACTCGTAATAAGCTATTTGGATGTGAAATGGATGAACTAGAACTTTGAAGGTAGTTTGTAATGATGACAAGACCTAGTAAATGACAGGTCAATTTACATTTTTTTTTATGTTATTCTTAAAGTTTTACTTTCACTTTAATATATAATACATGTAGTTTTCCTCTCAGTGTAGTGTTTGTGACCAGGTGTTTTTCTTGAATAGGTGGGAAAGGCAAAGGGTGTGCTGAAGAACTTCCTCATTGAGCCATTTGTCCCACACACACAGGTAATGTATGCCAGTATCTTGTCTTTCAGTCTAACACTCTCTAAGCTCCTCAGTTTGGAGAAGTTTTGTGGAGCAGTTCAATTTGTGTCATCAGTGGTTATTTTTTCTGTTGTAACTTGAATTTGCTGAATGGTCTACGGTTTCTGTGGTCTCAACTTCACAGCTAATCCCTTCTTGTCATGTCTTGTGTCTTGTCAGCAGGACAGATCCTGTATTTACATAAATGTTTTATTTTAATTAAGATTTGGTATCATTCTGAATTTCCCTGTTCAAACCAGGTTGTCACAGCAATATATAGTTAAGCTCAAAAGTTACGGTTATTTTTAGTTTAAAGTATTGTGTAATGGTAACTTTTAGTGTCCCTTTACACTTTCGTAGAGGTAGCCTTAAACTTCTATCATAGGGTATAATTCACACGTGTACTTTGCACCTTTGTATTAAGAGCCAATGTGATATTTCCTGCAGCTGCCCTCAAAGAATTCTGAGCAGAATGAAAGTATTGCATCACAGGACCTCTGATGTGAGAAGAATTTGTAAAAAATAGCTTCCTTTATTTTAAATGAAGCACACTGCTGCATCCTGTCAGACTGAAAGAGGAAAATGGGAATCAAATGCTTATACAAATCTGCTGACGATGTTGGCAGGTCATCAGCTGGGGTCATGTCTGACCCGGATTATCCTCCCCCCAGATGATTAATTAAATTACCTTGTGGCGTTTAAAAAAAAAAAAAATTGGTCTGTAGGAAAACCCTTCATACCTACTTTAGAGAGTATTTCTTGATTTTTTTTTTTTTTTAAATTTATTTTTTTTTCCTTGGTGTGCTGTGCTTCTTTAAATATATAGTAATAATTGATAAGCCCCAAGTCTGATAAAACTTAATTGCAGTGGAAAGTCAAGTTGTTGTTGTTGTGGTAATAAATAATAAACCAAACTACAAGAATCAGTTCCTCAGACTGGGATCTCCGTTGCCTCAGCCATTCTCATCAAATCCTCTCAGAAAAATGAAAAGGAGTAGAATGACTTAACCAGGATCAGTGCTTCCTGGTTGACCCAGTCGATCTAGGACCTTATAAGTGAGAACAAGCTCCAAGTTATGTGTGTTCTGTCTGTAGGTCAGTGTGCATTTGATTAGTTTGTTGATTTTTCTTAATAATTTCTCGCAGAGAACTGAATGTTGAAACCACTTGTTGGCCTTATGTAAATATTGCGCAGCATTTCCAAACAAAATCAGTAAAGACGTATTTGCGTGTCCTTGCATGTGGCTGAACTCCCTGTTTACTCACTCAGGAGGAAGAGTTTTATGTATGCATCTATGCCACACGTGAGGGCGACCACGTGCTTTTCCACCACGAGGGAGGAGTGGAGGTGGGTGACGTGGATGCCAAGGCCCAGAAGCTGATGGTTCCAGTGGATGGCAAGCTCACTGAGGACCTAGTCAAAGAGCAACTGCTTACACAAGTTCCCGACGACAAGAAGGAGTACGGAAACCTTTTTCTAAAATTGTCTTTATTATTTAAAGACATATAAATTTCATTATTTAAATATTCTTTTTAAGTATAAAACAAATGGTGACATTTGAATCTGAGTCATTTTGTGCTTTGAACCTAATTGGATCACTTAGTAGTTCACAGTAGTAGTAGTTAGTGATCAGGCTCTCTGTTAAAACACAGAGACATTTGAGCAGAGATGTGATTAGCCAGATATTGAATGAAATATAGAAAATAATACAGGAATAACTGTAAAATCGCAGTATATTTAGTTTTCGCACCTTCTTGTTGCTTTTTATTTTCTTTCTTAACCAAAGAGGCTCTCTGTATTCAGAAAATCTTTTATCCTTTGCTGTTTTGACCTTGACTAATGTTTAGCTTCTTTTATGTAAACTTAGCAGTGTGCTAAGTAAATACTCTTATCTCTTTTAAACAATAGAAAGAAACATAAGATACTCTCTAAGTATTCAGCGTGGCTGCTTAGCAATACTCTACCATTTTGTTCTTGCCTAGTGAGACACAAAGCTTCACAAAAGTTCTCTTATGTGCTGATTAAGTCTAATTTTGTTTCCCTTCTCACAGTGTTTTGGCCAGTTTTATAGTCGGCCTCTTCAACTTGTATGAGGACCTCTACTTTACCTACCTTGAAATCAACCCTCTTGGTAAAGCTCTTTTATTCTGAAATATTACACTCTGCTCATTATGTATTGCAGAAACAAAAATGCTGATTTAAAAAAAAAAAAAAAAAAAAAAAATCTAGATTGCTACCATGCTATGTTAGTAATTCATTGGTGGAAAACATACAAATTAACTCAAAATTTCTGCCTTTTCACAGTCGTCAATCAAGACGGAGTATATGTCCTTGACATGGCAGCCAAGATTGATGGCACAGCGGATTATATCTGCAAGGCTAAATGGGGGGACCTTGAGTTTCCTCCACCCTTTGGCAGAGAGGCGTACCCTGAGGTGAGATTTGAAGAGCTGTAGTTGGACAGGCTGTTTGTTTATAGTTCTCTGGATCCTTTAATTTTCACTGATTTGATTTAAAATGTGACTTTAACTTAGATCTACTCATATGTACAATGATTGGTCAGTCCATTTCTCCATCCTTGTGCACTTACTGACCACAGTTTGGTATTCACCACTCTGTCTTGTTACTTGTAGGAGGCCTACATAGCTGATCTGGATGCAAAGAGTGGTGCAAGTCTGAAGCTGACCCTGCTGAATCCCCGAGGCAGGATCTGGACCATGGTGGCCGGAGGAGGTGCTTCTGTTGTCTACAGGTAGTCCATCACATACAGCATACATTTGAACTCTATACCACTTCTTTGCCTTTATGGCTTGAAGTTTCAAAGCTTGTTAGACTGAAGTTTTGCTTTCTAACAAACCCCAGCTTGACTTTTCTGTTGCCAGCTTAATATTTTTTTTAAGGTTAATTATAGCTGATAGAATCGCATCATTTCTCTTCTTCAGCGACACCATCTGCGATCTGGGTGGGGTGGACGAGCTGGCTAATTATGGCGAGTACTCAGGCGCACCCAGTGAACAGCAGACCTACGACTACGCAAAAACCATCTTGTCTCTCATGACACGTGAAAAACATCCTCTAGGTGGGTGAAGCCTGGACTTGATTACATTAGAGCTTATTTTCCTGAACGGGATGAAAAGCTGGTGGGAGGAGGAGGCTACAACTGTCAGATAAAGTCTGCGTTTGTTTGCTGTGTCCTTGAAGTGTAGAAATACTTGGTGGATCCTTCCTCTGCTGTGTGAGCTAATTGTGCTGCTTCGGTGTGACACACTGTTCACTATGTGGGGAGTTGCCAGCAATAGACTTCATGTATGTTACTCGGGTGTTGAATTTCAGTCATGAGCATTTCGTAACACCTTTCCTTATCCTACAGGGAAAGTGCTGATCATTGGAGGAAGCATTGCAAACTTCACCAACGTAGCAGCCACATTCAAGGTGAAACGCACTGATATTTATGATATTTATCTGAAAATCTTCTGCACAGTTATAAAGAATCACTGTAATGTTTAAAGAGGAAAAAATGGCTTATACACAATATTTAATTTCTTAAACTTTGAAAGAATGATGTCACTGTATTTTCAGCAAGTCCTGAATTAGCAGAGATTTGTGTTATGTGTAATATCAAAACATTTATACCCATAGCTGCTCATACATGCAATACACAAACTAGACTGGTTCCTAATTTATGTTCAGAAACATGTTAAGGCAGTGTTAGCCCTACCTGCCTTAACATGTTTTCTCAGATTACTTTAAAATCTGAAGGCAGGTCAGAGTAGAAAGCCATACTAATGCTTTGAATTATTAAATGGTCTCAATAAAATTTCACTCTTCCTGGTTGATATACTTGTACTTTTTGTGCATAACAAAGCTGATCTGCTTGTCCTTCCTCAGGGCATTGTCAGGGCCATTAAAGATTACCAAGGCCCTCTGAAGGAACACGAGGTCACCATTTTTGTTCGACGTGGCGGTCCGAACTACCAAGAGGGACTCAGGGTGATGGGGGAAGTAGGTGAGTAAGACTGGACTAATACTCGGGCCTAACTCGTGAAATACATGACATCCATCCAGTATACATCCAAGTCGAGTTCTTGGATCTAGATTAAGGAGCTTTTTTCCTTTTTTTTTTTTTTTTTTTTCTATGCAGGGAAGACCACAGGGATCCCCATTCATGTGTTTGGAACTGAAACCCATATGACTGCCATTGTTGGGATGGCACTGGGCCACCGACCAATCCCTAACCAGCCCCCGATGGACGCCCATACAGCCAACTTTCTCCTCAATGCTAGCAACAGTGCAGCGGTATAATTATTCACTAATTCTTGGGTCAATATCGGATGGTGTGTCAGTCAGTGCCCACTCTCTTAAACAAATTAGATGTTAGATGGGGTTTTGTTATAAGTTAAACAGTAAGTGGTTCACACAAGTACATTTCAGTGTTTGAGAAAGGAGAAGAAAAGGGTTATTGCTCAAAATGACATGTATTTATACTGTAGTTGTCTCCATAATGCAGGGTCATGACTAACAAAAGGGTGTAACCTAAATTGGATTTATTTACTTTATATGCAATTGAGAGTGACGTGTTTAAGCTCGTTTAGCGCCTCTATAGTGTGTGTGTGTGTGTGAGCTGTATGAACTTATGACCTCGTTGGGGGTGAAGCCACTGTTTCTAACTATGCTATGCATGCTCTTTGGTAACCTCTGTCAGCCTGTCCTGTAAATCTTTCCCTTTTCTTTGCCAGACTCCAGCTACAACAAGGACTGCTTCATTCTCCGAGCCCAAGTCGCCCACTGATACCTGCCCGGCCAAGAAGTGTAAAGCAGGGCTTCCAACAGGTAACGAACAGTCATTCATGCTGAACTGCTTCCTATCAGCAAGAGCCCATATTTACTCATGCACCTCTGCTTTTTTTTTTTTTTTTTTTTTTTTTTTTTTTCCTTTTTTTCCCCTCTCATCCTGGCTTCTCCTTTCCTGCTGAAATACCACCACCAATATTCTGCAATTTATTTTCCTTCTCTTTTCCTCCTTTTCTTATTTCACACCAACTTACATCCGCCCTTTTCATGCTTGTTTCTCTAAGACTCGCTCCATTCTATACTGTGGCCTCTGAAGAATGTGGTCACAGGCGATTGGAAAGGTAAGTGATAGGTGTGCCATGGCCTCACTGCTCTGGGCTTCCTACACATTCATCACTGGTTTGAACTTTTCCCCCCTTGTTTGCTGCTCACCTTTCTAGTCTTGGTGTATATGAAGGACGTATGTTCACATCACATCAGGGCATCATATTCTTATGAATGCTGCATACTTTTTTTAATATGCTTTTTTTTTTTTACTTTTTATAATGAATAAGTATGGTTTGTAATAAAAACTAGAAATTAAGTTTAAGCATATTGGGTTTTTTTGTTTTTTTCTAAGGCCTCTTCACACTGGATTTTGTGTTCTTTAGGATTAGTAGTGTTGAAGTCAAAAGCAGCCATGCAAACATGAAGTTTTGATTACTTAACTAAACTGTTCATATTGCCTTTTACAGCAGTACAGTAAAGGCATGCTCCATAGCAGCTGAGCACTGCATGGTCTCTTCCTCTGCTGTGCTTCTAACGCAGTGTTTTCAGTGATGACACATGGTTGCAAAAATGCGGTGAAGTGTGTTGAGTGAATAACTTGCAGCAAAGACTCAATTTTTGTTCTCTTCTTGTGTTTGTGCCTGTTTTTTGTTGTATTTTGTGTTTCCGTCCTGTGGGTGTCACAGAAGCTCAAGCCTCTTCAGGCTGCAGCGGAGGTATGGAAGGGTGTGAAAAACCTGTTTTCCTGCCCTCTCCGTCCTTTGTCCCTCTGCTTTCCCCTCTAACGTTTATCTTCTTTACACTCTTATGGCTTACTCGTTTGACACTGCCTTGTAATCATTATTTTAAAAAACGTAAAGCAAAAACCTTGAGCTATAACTGTTAGTAGAAATTCTTCAGTTCAAGACGCAGGCGCAAGAATCAGTTCTGTATTTAAAATATTCTGCACATCTCAGATGTAACGACAGAAGGCAGAGAGAGAGACTTGGAAGGACTGGAATAAGTTTGAGAATGTATTTTTACTAAACAGTAAGAGTTTTAAAGCACATGCACTAACGTGATCTCTGCTTTCAAGAATTTGTTTTTCAAAATTTTCAGATGCTCTGAACCTTTCTTTGTAATGTAATCATTACAAAAAATTTGATCTTTATCGGCAGTCAAGGATCTGTCAGACAGTATTTTATATTTCCATGTGGCAACATACCACAGATAGCACTCTAGTCTTTTGCCGAATACTTCACTTTGAAAATGATGGCCGTATACTGCCAGCAATGGAGGAAGTGAAGTTGCTGGTTTTCTTATCCGGGGTAAAAAATGGCAGCTGCATATGTGGTGTCCATATTCTTTTCATGCAAATGTCCTAGTTTTTAATGATGTTACATTGCAAATTAATGTTGTTAACGCTGTGGCTTGGAGAGAGCGGACAAAATAAATCGTGCAGATCCTGTGTGGGGTGGTATTTTTCTCTTCCTGGTCCATCTGTCCTCAGTGAATCCTGTCTTTATTCTAATTCTTACCATCCCCATTCCTGCTGTTTCCCTGAGCCAGAATTCCCTCTTCATCTGTGAATGGGTTTTAGTTCAGTTTCCACTTCTGACTTGTCTCTGTGTAATTTTTTTTTTTTTTTCTTCTTTTTTTTCTTCCTCTCAGCTAAAGCAACCACTCTTTTCAGAAAAAACACCAAGACCATTGTTTGGGGCATGCAGACACGTGCCGTGCAAGGCATGCTGGACTTTGACTACGTATGCTCCCGGGAAGAACCCTCTGTGGCAGCCATGGTCTACCCCTTCACGTAGGTTGCGCTATTTCCCTCTGAATTAAATTAGAAGAGTGTGACTGTAGAATACTAAATAGAGTTAACTGCACAAATCAAATGATTTTTTTTTTTTCTCTCTCTGCTCGAAATCTCTAAATCTACTCTTGCTGGTGTTTAGTTGTTTCTGTTTTTATCTTTGTCATATTTGTAAAATACTGAGCCTTTTTCTAAAAGCGTATTATCAGTTTAGGCAGATTGTAAGTCGTGTACACATACAATAAAGGCTTATAACCTTCCATGTTTCCAAGTGGCAAATTCTTGTAGAACATCTTAAGCTGCTTAAGTCTTCCCAATGTTCCTCTGTATCTGTAAGCCACTTTGCAACCCACTTTAAGCCCAGCTCTTCCTTCTGATCTGTCAGAGTTTGTCAGTGTTGTCCGTTGCCATTATCTGATCTGTGCTGCATGGGCATCGCCTTTCCTCACCTATAGAGGTGTCCATATAGTAAGTGATTCACAGTGATGCAGCAACCAAAAACCAGACTTATCAATTGAGCTGAATTTGAGTTAAACTTCTGTTTTCAATAGGAAGCCCCAAACACAAATGATAAACCTTTAATTGACAGGGTTTAAGGAACTGACAAGAATTCATTTTGCAGTTGCAAAGTATCCATTAGTTGTACTGAATGGAGTTGGGGAGTGTTATTGAATTTTATTGTTTTATTTATATTTTGATATTGCTAGGGATGATGCAATGATCGGGGACCATTCTTAATTTTGTTGTTCCTGTGACAATGACAAAGTTTCTGATTTTACTGCTGTGTTTCGAAAAGTTCTTCATATTTTGCTGATATGTTTCTGTTTGTTGCTCAGCGGAGATCACAAGCAGAAGTTTTACTGGGGCCACAAAGAGATCCTGCTGCCGGTCTATAAGAACATGGCCGATGCCATGAAGAAGCACCCCGAGGTAGACGTCCTGATCAGCTTTGCTTCGCTGCGCTCTGCCTTTGACAGCACAGTGGAAGCCATGCAGTACCCACAGGTATGAAGAGCGACTGTACAGTGTGTTGAGCTTCCACTAAAATTTTTCAGAGTGGACCCAGTTTATTTAATTGTGTTTTCAGATTCACACCATCGCCATCATAGCCGAGGGCATCCCCGAAGCTCTGACTAGGAAGGTGATAAAGATGGCCGACGAGAAAGGAGTCACCATCATTGGCCCTGCCACGGTACAGAGCTTCATCCCCCTGAACATCTTTGTTAAAAACATTTACACTCCTGCAGTCCTGCGTGCTGCACAACAACATTGAATATTTAGTATTTACTGCTGTTTACACTTAGCTAGATTAATGCGATGGTGTTGTGTTTAGTATGTTGCTTTGTTTTTTTGTTTTTTTTGCTTGTTTTCTATTCTTCTCTCAACAGGTGATCCAGGAGATTTTTATTTTTATTTTTCTCCCCCCCCCTTTCTCACTGTCCCTCTCCCCATCTGTTTTTCCTTTCCTTCCTCTTTCTTTCTCCCTTTCCTATCCCTCACTCATGTCTGTCCCGTCTGTAACATCTGAAAATAAAATATAATAAATAATAAAAACAAAGATGGACCAATACGGCAATGCCACGATGATCCATTTGGCAAAGTAAATCCATTGGGTATCCTTGTTGGTCTTCAGACAACAATTCTGATGGCTAAAGAACCAAATGGGACAGGCAAAAAAAAAGGAAGGAAACAAACAAAACATTTACACTCATCATTAACACGGCTATAAGTTTATAGACTGTAGTGTGGTATTTAATAGCCCAGCTAAAAGGGCTATTAAATCTTTCTGGTAAACATGGTGGATTAAATGCAGATTATTCTTGTTAAATAGGTTGGTGGCATCAAGCCAGGCTGTTTTAAGATTGGCAACACAGGCGGTATGCTGGACAACATCCTGGCTTCTAAACTTTACCGTCCCGGAAGTGTGGCGTATGTGTCGCGCTCTGGGGGAATGTCCAACGAGCTGAACAACATCATCTCACGCACTACAGATGGCGTCTATGAAGGGGTGGCCATCGGAGGAGACAGGTACAAAAACTTAATTGCAGATCATTTACTTGAGAGAATTTTTTCATTTAAAAAAAAAAAAAAAAATGCATAAATCAATTCTTGACCAAAAAAAGATTCTAGTTCCAGAAATGAGTGCTTACGTTTCTCTCTGTCCAGATATCCAGGCTCGACCTTCATGGACCACGTCCTACGTTATCAGGACACTCCAGGAATTAAGATGATTGTTGTACTGGGAGAGGTGGGAAGCATTTAATATCTAAATTATTTGGTGTGTGCTACTTGTACTAAATAGAATCTTGTTTTTAATATGTCCTTTACTTTGACACAGATTGGTGGAACAGAGGAGTACAAGATCTGCCAGGGCATCAAGGAAGGCAGGATAACAAAACCTGTGGTCTGCTGGTGCATTGGAACCTGCGCCACCATGTTTGCCTCAGAGGTCAGTTAGCTCTGGAAATCCTGGCTTTGGATTTTATTGCTGCTCTTACCTGGAAGAAATTTTTTCCAGTAATATGTTTTACTGCCATCTTCAGGTTCAGTTTGGCCATGCAGGAGCTTGTGCCAACCAGGCTTCAGAGACAGCGGTGGCCAAGAACCAGGCTCTGAGGGATGCTGGAGCTTATGTACCAAAGAGCTTTGATGAGCTGGGTGACGTCATCAAGTGAGAAATACTTTTCATGCTAATTTCCTAAAGTTTGGAACTGACAGGTTTCCGGGTTCCTCACTGTTATTGTGTTTGTGGTGAAACAGGACTGTGTATGATGAATTAGTGGCCAATGGTACCATCGTTCCTGCCCAGGAGGTTCCTCCCCCAACAGTACCTATGGATTATTCCTGGGCCCGGGTAAGAACTTTATAATAGTCCTTTGTAAACTTAGAAGCCAAGAAATACTGGATATAATGGTTATTTGTGGAATTTGTTGGGGTTTTTTTTCCAGGAGTTGGGCCTGATTCGTAAGCCAGCCTCATTCATGACAAGCATCTGTGACGAGCGAGGCCAGGAGCTCATCTATGCTGGCATGTCCATCACTGAGGTCTTCAGAGAAGAGATTGGTATAGGAGGAGTGCTAGGATTGCTCTGGTTCCAGCGCAGGTCAGTATGATGTCAAGAACACTGTTAGTTGTTAAGAATGTAGGATCAATTTCACACTTTTTTTTTTTTTTCTCTGTTTAGGTTACCACGCTACGCCTGCCAGTTCATTGAAATGTGCCTGATGGTGACTGCTGATCATGGGCCTGCAGTCTCCGGCGCTCACAACACGATTGTCTGTGCTCGTGCGGGCAAAGACCTTATCTCAAGCCTCACATCCGGCCTGCTCACCATCGTCAGTACTGCTCACATATTGATCAGTCATTGATCATGTCATCTTTTGTTGTTGTAGTTTCCCCCCCCCCCCCCCAATCTATCTTGTATTTTATGAGCTGCTCAGCTGACAGCATGATTTCTGACAAACTGGCCATAATGTTACGGAATTGAAACGCAATTTATTCCTAAAAATCAGGGGGACCGTTTCGGAGGTGCTCTGGATGCGGCTGCAAAGCAGTTCAGCAAGGCATTTGACAGCGGCATGATCCCCATGGAGTTTGTCAACAAGATGAAGAAGGATGGCAAGCTGATTATGGGTATCGGCCACAGGGTCAAATCAGTAAGCAACACTCTTTATACAATAAACAGTGCTCTAATCTGTAAATGAGCCTCTTATTTATCAGTGTTTTGACTCGTATTTGTTAATTGCTTCTTCTGAGTTTGATTAAGATGGACACGCAGCCATTGTTTTAAATGGAGTTTGATTCGGTTTCAGATCAACAACCCAGACATGCGAGTGCAGATTCTGAAGGACTTTGTGAAGCAGAATTTTCCTTCCACCCAGCTGCTTGACTACGCCCTCGATGTAGAAAAGATCACCACCTCTAAGGTATTTTACACAGAGTGAAGTAGACGATGGAAACTTGTGTGTACAAGCAAAACAGTGAAATGATGAAATGAAATGGCAACAGAAAGCTGCTACATCTAAAGAACCTGATGACTGCTTTGACATTCAGGATTCAGAGATTGGGCTTTGCTGTCAAATAATTTGGTTAAACACTTTGAACAGAAGATTTTTCATTTATTTTTACAGCAGGCAAGCAATTATTCTCAGTTTTCTGCACAGGTGACCACACCTGCAGATTCCATGATTGACAGTGGAATGTAACCAGAACGAAGACCTGGATTTTATAGTTCTATAAATAATATTAAACATTAATCAGGCTTTTTAATCTCATTTAACACTTTTTGTTCTAATTTGTGCTGTTATTCAGGGACGTGTGTCAGAACCCACACCCAATGAAAACTTGTTATATATTTTTTTTAATTCAATTTAACCAGGAAATTCAACTGTTGAGCTTTTAGACTCTGCCAAGATGGAGAGAAATAACTTTTTTTTTTTTTGATAGTGGGTGAAGCTGCAGCTACCAGAGAAAACCTGTGACATACAAACACCATAGCAGAAGGTCCTGAACATTCTTTGTGAGGCAACAGCGATAACCTCTGAGCCACTATTAGATCCAATAAAAAGATTGATAAGATCTAGAAGAGGCTGTGTGCTCTCTGCAGCTTTGGACTGCAAGTCCTTTCCTCAATTTCATGTTAAAATAACATTCAAGCATTTTGATTTTGATTTATTTTTTTTCCCAGAAACCCAACCTGATCCTAAATGTAGATGGCTTTATTGGTGTTGCCTTCGTGGACATGCTTAGAACTTGTGGAGGCTTCACACGGTAAGAATACAAGACGGCATCGTGAGGTGTTACTTCTGTAAGCTTTGGTGCGTGTGCTTTGATTGGATGGATCTTATCACCAATATCTGTTTGGGGTTTTTTTTGTTTTAATTACAGCATTACAAAAAAGAGAAATACTGTATAAAGAAATGGAAGCCAATAATAAAAGGGGCAGACAAAATGTGCATGGATTTGCACTTTTAATATCCCTTCATTTCCCTTCTCTCTCTCTCTCCCCCCCCCCCCCCCCCCCCCCTTTTCTTATCTCCCTCTCCCTTTTCTTATCTCCCTCTCCTCCTCCTTTCCTTCCCTCCCTCCGGCCATCTTTCCCTTCCTTAGATGGAATTACGCAAAAGTGTTATATGAGCATGTAAACACATGGCCAGGGATGATTCAAGTATTACACTTATTAAATTTGTCAAAATGAATATGCAGTGGGGAGAAATAGAACAGTAAGAAAATCAGATAAATAGATGAATAAATAGAGACACCACTACAGGGGCCACGTGTTGTTGGTATTCCTGCTCTTTTAGATTGGCACTCTAAGGTAGTGTAAACGAAATGTAATGAGTAAAAAGAGAAGAATACTACGAAATATTATCGGTGTCAATATTATCACTGGGTGTTACAGGAAGCCTGTAGTTGTTAACAGAAACCATAATAAACAGCTACATTATTTAGATTTAACCAAAAGTGCATGTTATTCGATGGCTTGTGGAGAATTCAGATGGCTGAGATGCAATGTCTGCACTGTTGCTGTGTGTCGAGGGGACACTGTCCAGTATTGTTTCTCACATGAATGTTGAACTGTCTCCAGAGACGAGGCTGACGAGTTTGTGGAGATCGGTGCACTAAATGGGATCTTTGTCCTCGGCCGTAGCATGGGCTTCATTGGTGAGTTCCCTTTAAAATGGAGCCATGATATTCTCTGTGACAACCTTTAAAACGGTCTCTAACCTGAGTTTGTTTTGTTAGGCCATTACCTGGATCAGAAGAGGCTGAAACAGGGTCTGTACCGCCACCCATGGGATGACATCTCCTACGTGCTCCCTGAACACATGTCCATGTAATTCCCTTGTCACAGAATGGAAATCGCTTCCAGACGAAGATGTCAGGCGGTATTACACATCTCATGTAACTTGTATCTCCTCTCTAGTTATGATAGCAGCTGCCAAGGGGGGGTGGAACTGGGCAGGGTTACTTTGGAAAGTGGGAAGTACTGTTTATCTGAGGAACCTGGGTAGAAGTTTTCAATCTAGTTTTTATGGAGGAAAAAGGGGAAGTATATTTCTAGGCTCAGTTTTTGAGAACTAATTTAAAAGGTCTGAGATGTAACTTGTTTAGTTTTTAACAAAGAGCCACACCAATGCAAATCTTAGCTGCAGGAGCACAAAATCACTTGGTACACAGAGTCAAAATTGAGAGATGGTTATGCTTAGTTGGGTATAGGAGCAAGATCCAAGCAAAATTTCAGTCCTTAATCCTGCAATGCATAGTCCGCATAGTAACCTCTGTTAATGGCTGCAAAGCATTTTTTTAAAATACTTAATCTGCCTGGTTTAGACCACAAGAAAAGGTGCTTAAATGTGCTTTCTGGCTTTCCGAGTGCTGCAAATTAGTTTAAACACTAGATCCCTTTTTAAACTCCTTCACCATGATTCACTCCTAACAAAAAATAGTCAATCTCATCCCAAATTAAACCAAAGTTATTTTAGGGTGTTTTGTTTATTTAATTAAAAAAAAGAAAGGGGGGGAAAAAAAAGCAAGATGCAGTGGTAGATGGTACAAATGTCATGAAAAGGATACATCATTATGGAAATGAGAGGAATTAGACACAAGTCAGGAGTCTCTCCACCATTTGCCTTTCATGAAACCAGCCCGGGTTATAGTTAAGTTAATCAGTTTGTTAGTATTCTAATAACTGTAGAAAAAAAGGAAGCTGTAGACGCATCAAGAAGAGGCGAACAAATGCTTCATGAATGAGCCCTGTGAGTCTGGAAAGCCTCTTTTGGTGAGGGACCATGAAAGCAGTTTGCTTTACTTTGGAAACTTACAGCACATAATCCGGATGTTCTCCAACTTCCAGTAAAAACTCACAACACTCTGTAACAGCCCACTGTAATGTCTGCTGTGCTTAATCTGTTTTTATTTAAATGTGAAAAAAGCTTTTTTTTTGTTTTGTAATATGCTGTCATAAAGTAGTAAAATAAAGAACTTATTGTTTTTCTTTTATTTTGTCATCTTTTATTTATTTATTTTTATTTTATTTATTTTTTTACTTAGAAGAAAGTTTACTTTCCTCTTGAATGGAAAATCCTTAAACTTAATTCTGAACATTTATCTCTAACATGGGCAGTAATTACATTTAAATACAAAGCAAAGAACTAAACACCCGCCTTTACCAGCATCACTGTCCATCGGCTGTATCCTGAGCTGCTGATGAGGAATTGTTTGCTCTTCTGGACTTTAAAACTTCATTCTTCAGGTCATACCACAGTATATCAATAAAAAGGTAAATTGGATGTAAATGTGTATTCACATATAGATATATAGAGAAAGATGGATATATTGGGATGTCATTCAGACTGCAGAAGTGTAGTCGAATGGTAACGAGAGGGCAGCATTACAGACATTGAGAATGGCTACAAGTACCTGGGAATCCCACAGGCAACTGGAAATCATGAATCTCCAAATACCTGTAAAGAGGAGGAGTCAGCTCCTTTGGCCAGCTTATCTGGTGATTGGATAAGCTGGCCAAAGGAGGAAATGGAAGGCACAGACATCAAGACAGGAAATGTACTGACCATGCATGGAGGGTTTCACCCCAAATCCAGCACCCTGTGACTGTACAGTAAGCGGAAAGAAGGAAGCCAGGGACTACTGAGTGTCAGAACCACTGTCCAGGATGAGACAACGAACATCCATGAATACATCAAGAAGATGGCCACAAGCAACCGTGTGCTTGGTGAATACCTCAGGCGACAGAAACCCAAGAAAGAAAAGCTCCAGGAAGAGAAACCATCATGGAAGGACAGGCCCCTGCACCTTACATCAAGAAATCCTACCAGTGGCTGGACTGAAAGACAGCACAGAGGCACTAATCATGGCAGTGGATGAACAAGCTCTGAGCATAAGATCCATAGAGGCTGGGGTTTATCACACCAGATGAGACCCCAGGTGCAGAGATGCCTCTCAAACAATCCACCCGCCAGGATAACGACCTTTCGCAAGGCAAGAGGGGGGAAAAAAAAATAAATAAATAAATAAATAAATAAATAAATATATATATATATATATATATATATATATATAAAATAAATAAAAAAAATAATAATAATAAATAAATTCACAGTTGATTAATGATTTGTGTTCCTCTCACTTTTGTCATGGTCAATGCAAAGGTGTGATTTTGCTGTTACCCTTGGATTCTTTTTCACTTCTGTCACTGCTGCATGTTATGATCTCTCCGAGGGAAAGTGATGGAAATAATCCTGAATTTCCATCCTTTTTTAAATAATTTGTTTCTAAGACCCAGGAATAATTTGCACCAGTTAGTTTTTCCTTGAGGCGATAACACCTTCTCAGTAAGCAGACTGTGTGGGCTTTTATTTTTAAGGGAGGGGCACATACAGAATTCACTTTGTTTAATTAGATATGTTTGTCTGACTTGGGTCAACTAAATGAAAAAAAGACACAATTTTACTTTTGGGTGCACAGACACTTGTTTTTTCTGCAGTGACTGTAGGTTTGTTTGTTTGTTTGTTTTTTCATTTGGACTCTTTAGATTTCATTTCAGTTTAGCGTCAGTTAGTTTCCAGAGTGTATTTTCGTATTTTAGATTAGTTTTCGTTGTTTGAAAATGTTTAGTTTTATTTGCTTCAGTGTTAGTTTTAGACCTTTTAATTATTAGTGTATGGAGAGCATATGTCAGAGGCAAGATTTTGCAAAATCTCAAACACTTCCATCAGGCAGGTTGTGCTACAATTTAGAAACAGATACTTAAACTGAGGAAATTTCCTCTGTATTTTTATTTGACTTTATTTATTCCAGGTTCACTGAAACGATTCAGTTATCCCCAACCCCAAAGACTAGTTTTAGTTAACCAAAATGTTTTTTCCACCATCTCGTTAACTATAAAAACCTGGTTTTGTTGTTACTCAAGCTGAAACACAGTTTTATTATTTTATCATCCATGTATAGCCTAACTCAGGCATGAATTCTTATTACCAGTTTAAAGCGTTATACAGTTATGACCCTGATGTTACCTCATCACAAGATGCCAAAGTGCACATCACCGGCAGACGGATAACGGGCAACACGCATGCGCGCAACAGCCTTAAACAAAGGTAAACTTATCTTGAAAAAATAAAAATAAATAAAGACCCTTCAATACGTTATAACGCCACATCAATTAAATACGTCACACATTGCACGGTTTGCGTCAGAGATGTGGATGTGTTAGCTTGAATCTGAGGACCTCTCCCTGACAGCCAGCTAAAAATCACCGCACCTTTGGAATATTCCTGAAGACGGAAGTGAGCGCTCCTGTTTTCTCACCAAGCCTCTGAACGCAGCGCATGCATGTCAGTCTCCGAATGCTTGTTTACATGTGTTGGGTACACCTGTGAGTTATTCCCGAAGATAGTTCGGAGCTGTCATTTGCCTCTGAGTATCACCCCGTGCGGTATGGCAGCAGCAGCGGAGGATACGGAGGAGCGTGGCCGCAGCAACAGCACCAGCGGCGGGGCGGTGCAAGGAGCGCTAACAGGTGACGGCGAACCTGAGGAGGCCGAGGAGTTCACCTGTTCGGCCTACTGCTCGGAGCTCTCCCGGCGGCAGAACGAGCAGAGGAAAGCCGGGCTGTTCTGCGACGTGACTCTGGTGTTCAGCTCGGGAGCCGTGCCCGGGGTCCAGACGGTATCCGCGCACCGCTCGGTTTTATCCGCGGCGTCGCAGTACTTCATGCTGCTGCTGTCCGGACAGTTTTCAGAGTCCCGATCCGGGCGAGTGGAGCTAAAGGAGTGGAGCTCGGGCACGAGACCCGACACAGACACTGTGGAAAGTGTCGTACAGTTCATGTACACGGGAGAAGTCAGGGTGACCACTGCCAATGTGCATGAAGTGTTGGAACTTGCAGACAGGTGATTTATTCATTTATTTTTAAATTATTCCGCAGGTGAATCAGATTGTGGATTTCACTTTGCTTATATGCGGAAGTATGTAAGTCACACCAGGTGGCGTGACTTTGTATGCTGTCATTACAAGAATTAGTTAGCAGGGTCATATTAAAAACTGACGTCCAGTGAGGGGGCAAACAACGACCCAGTTCTCATCAACAGAGGAGTATCTAATAGGCTCCACAAACTGCGACCCTGAATTAGAAAAGCGGAAGAAAATAGATTAATGGATGGATGGATTGATTGATTTGAAATTTTCCCTAAAAAATAAAACAAAAAACAAAACAAGGATCAAACTGATATATTTAAATTTGTTTTGTACAACCAATAAGCGGATATATACAGCAGTTTGTTATAATAGAGGGTCAAGAAAATTAGTAACAATCATTCTCGTGAAGCTGGATGTGAGTTTTGGCATTTTGCTCAGTAATAGATGACAAATTAAATTCTGTTTCATTAAGAGGAAAAGCAAGAAACCAGCTTATCTCTTTATAGTAGATGTGGTCCACACAAGCATCTCTTGCACTGTTTTTTGGCCTTCGGGTGTGGTGGACATATTATTACTGTCATTATCAGGGTTAAGTGTTTGGAAGTTGCATGGTTGACAACTCCTATGTCGATGGACTTGTAAGGGTGTGGCAGCTTGCGTGGTTACATCTTTGCTATTATTATTTACTCTTCATTAGAGCTATTATATCCACAAAAAATGTAAATGTAACAATTTTTAACCTTCAGATTACAAAAATCATCATTGTAAAAGAACTATTGGCTTAATTTTGTTATCTGCTTCAGTTTCAAGGTCCTGATGTGGTTTATGGTGGCTCCTTGGCGCTGTGTTATAGCTTACCAGACAGCTGAATAGAACAGTGTATCGTGGTATTGATTTTATCCTGGGAGTCTGTCTCAGCGAGGCTGTTTGAACAGGTTGTCATATTGCTATCTAACAAAAAATAATTTAAGATACATTCACAGAACTCCACAGGCATGAAGCTTGAGTTTAAAGTTGCAGGTGTGGTTTGATCCAATAGTGCTGAGTAATTAGACCACACCTTTCTATTCAAAGTGCTTCCATCACAAGTCAGGACTTAAACTATTATCTTTGATTGTTACACTTGCTTGTCAGGAGTGGGATTTGAACCCACGCCTCCAGAGGAGACTGCGACCTGAACGTAGCGCCTTAGACCACTCAGCCATCCTGACACTTAAGAGTTATTCTCGTTCAACCCACAGATTTTATTGCCTGTGCAAATTTTTATACTGTCATAAAATGCTTTACATAGAGAGTCAGTATTTTTTAATTAATTCAATGAAATTCATCCATCCATTCGCTACCGCTTATCCTTTTCAGGGTCGTGGGGGGTGCTGGAGCCAATCCCAGCTGTCATAGGGCGAGAGGCGGGGTACACCATGGACAGGTCGCCAGTCTGTCGCAGGGCTAACACACAAGGACAGACAACCATTCATACTCACATTCACACCTAGTGGCAATTTGGATTATCCAATTAACCTATCCCCACAAACTGCATGTCTTTGGACATGCAGCACGGTGGCACGGTGGTTAGCACTGTTGCCGCACAGCAAGAAGGTCCTGAGTTCAATTCCACCATCAGGCCGGGGTCTTTCTGTGTGGAGTTCGCATGTTCTCCCCGTGTCTGCGTGGGTTCCCTCCGGGTACTCCGGCTTCCTCCCACCGTCAATGAAATTCAATTCACTTTTATTTATACACCAAATCATAACAACAATCGCCTCGAGGCACTTTGTATTGTAAAGTAAAGAGCCTAAAATAATACAGAGAAAACCACAACAATCAAAGGATCCTCTTTAAGTAAGCACTTGGTGACAGTGGGAAAGAAAAATTCTCTTTTATAGCAGGAAGAACGGGAACGGGCAGCTATCTGCCACGACCGGTTGGGAGGTGGTGGGAGGAAGACGGGATAAAAGACACATTGTGGAAGAGAGCCAGAGATTAATAATAAGTTAATGTGGCAAGGAAATATAACATTTTTCGTATGCTGTAACTTTGATATCTCACTCTGTCAGGTTTCTGCTGGGGCAGCTGAAGACCTTCTGCGGAGAGTTCCTGATGAGGAAGTTGAGCATGTCCAACTGCGTAGCCGTGCACAGCCTTGCACACATGTACACGCTGAACCAGCTCGCTCAGAGAGCCGCCGAGACGATCAGGAGAAACTTTCACAAAGTCATTCACAACGAGGAATTCTTCACACTGCCCTTTCACTTGGTGCGAGACTGGCTGTGTGATGCAGAAATCACTGTGGAGTCTGAGCAGGAGTTGTTTGAGGCAATCGTGAAATGGGTCCACCACAACCCAGAGGAGCGAGAGAAGCATTTTGAGGACCTGTTCAAACTTTTAAGGCTGCCACAGATCGCTCCTACTTACCTGACGCGTGTCGTGAGGAAGGAGCCCTTAGTGGCAAACAGCGCGGCTTGTCTGGAGCTGGTGTCCAGTGCGCTCGAGGTCCACGCTGTTCGTTATGAGAGCCCCAAGAAGGCTGATTCAGATCTCGGTGACTCCTACGAGGCGACGATCCAGCCTCGATATGGTCAGAACATGGATGTGATCATGGTAGTGGGTGGTGTTTCGGAAGGAGGAGATTATTTGAGCGAATGTGTGGGCTACTTTGTTGCTGAGGATCGCTGGGTCAGTTTGCCACACATCCACAACCACCTCGATGGACATGCTATTGCTGTCACCGAGAATCACCTTTATGTGGCGGGCTCAATGGAGCCCAGCTTCGCCAAGATGGTGGAGCGCTACAATCCTAACCTTAACTGCTGGGAGTCGGTCAGCAGCCTGACCACACGCAAGCATTCGTTTGGCCTCACGTGCATCAAAGACACACTCTACATCATCGGCGGCCATGGCAACTTCAGTCCAGGTTTCAAGGATGTCTCCATTTATGAACCTGAGCAGGACATGTGGCTCAATCTGGAGCCAGCGCCAAAGATCCTGCGAGATGTAAAAACAGTGAGCGTGGAGGATCGCTATGTGTACGTAATGGCCAGGACCCCCGTAGATATAGACAGCGATGATGGGCTGAGCACGGTGACCACCTGCTACGATACAGAAAGCCGCAAGTGGCAGGAAGTGGACTCGTTACCGCTTATTGATACCTATTGTAGTTTTCAAATGGCTGTTGCATCCAGCAACTTCTATCACACAGCTTCCTGTTGCCCCAAGAACTACACGGTAACACATGAGGCCGCCCAGCAGAAAATAAGCAGAAACATCTCAGAGGACATCCTCGACAGCCTCCCGTCAGAGGTCCTCAGCCTGGAGGGCGCAGCCATTTGCTACCTGGGTGAAGACATCTTCATCATTGGCGGGTGGAGGAACAGCAACCACGTAGAAAAGCAGTACCGCAAGGAGGCCTACCGCTACTGCGCCAAGAGGAAGCGCTGGATGCTGCTGCCGCCCTTGCCCCAGCCACGCTGCCGTGCGGCGGCCTGCCACGTTCGCATCCCGTACCAGTACCTCTATGGCTCCCAGCGTTACCCCGTCCCCCACAACCTGGCTCGCCAGCGAGACCGCATGCAACAGATGCAGCAGCTCCATCGGCGCACCCTCAGCCTGCGGAGGCAAATGCAGTCTCAGATTGAATGTTAAGAATCAGATATTCTGCTTTAAGTCATTAGCACTTCATCTGCTGATAAATGCCTTGCTGTCATCTCAAGACTTTGTTTCAGTTATTTTATTTTATTTTACCTTAATTGAGGTGAAATGTTTGCGCCATTTTTTCTTGAAGCGGGTTTGCAGTGAAGGAAGCAATGAGTCTAATCATTTTTGGCCTCATGCCTTACTTTCTATCATGCCAGCAAATAAGACTGCTGTTGGTTTTGTTTGCGAAACAAATCACAGCTCAGCTTTTTAAACCGCGGCCTTTGTTAGCATCTTAGATAAAGGATGTCAATGTTTCCTGTGTGTGCAAAACAAAAACAACAAAACTGTCATGAGAAAACTTTGTGTCAGGAAGCATACTTGGCAAAGTAAACGATGTCTATTTATTGTGATGTATGTTAGAAGGAAATCATGAATTACAAAAACTAATTCAATAGCTAACTTAGAAAAGAAGTATCAGCTGCTTTAACTGTTTGCTTTCCTTTCCGTTGTTGTCATTGAGGGTTTTTTTTGCACAGTATGCATTGGAATAGTGATGATCGTATACTCTGTGCCTAAACAGACAATCACAATTTCGTAGCAAGGACTGAATGTTGACAAAAAGCACACGCTGTGCGACAGCTTGACTTTGGATGTGTGTGTGTGATTTATTTTAAGCTGGTCAAAAAAACAAAACTCTATTTCATATATACGATTTCTGGAAAGATGGACTAAATACCACAATGATAATCCAAGTATCGGATTTTGTGTTTAAATACGACGCTTTCCCATTTCACATCGCAAGGACAACCGCTAACAGATCCAGCCACTGACAGCAGTAACTTTGTGAAAATGTTTGGTTTGTGGGTTTTAATGGATTTGTTTGGTGTTTGCTCTGCATTTACGCTTCTGGCAGAATCTGTTTAGTGTTTTTGTCTCGGTGAATGAAAGCACATATGAACATTGCACTGTGGAAAGATTTTTAAATGTGCTTAATACACTAAACCAGCAAGACGATGTGTTATTTTTGTGAATGGTTATCATTTCCCCACTGTGCCAATAAAAATAAGACCTGTTCCTTAGTGACACCATTGATTTATTGTTCTTACTGCATTAAAGGACCTTGAATGTTAGCTTTACTTCTGAAGAGTGTTCCTTTGAGTTTAGTGACCCCCTCAAACATACCATGCTGGGTGTAGTGAATAAAGAGAAACTCATTCAGTATTTTTGAAGCTGTGTTTAGATTTTTGTACCAGTTTGGTCAATTTTAGATCAAATGTAATAATAATGGATTGCATTTATATAGCGCTTTTCGAGAACCTCAAAGTGCTGCACAATTCCATTATTCATTCACTCTCACAGTCACACACTGGTGGAGGCAAGCTACAGTTGTAGCCACAGCTGCCCTGGGGCAGACTGACAGAAGCGAGGCTGCTATATCGCCCCACCGGCCCCTCTGGCCATCACCAGTAGGCGGTGGGTGAAGTGTCTTGCCCAAGGACACAACGACCGAGACTGTCCAAGCTGGGGCTCAAACCGGCAACCTTCCGATTACAAGACAAACTGCCAACTCTTGAGCCACGATCGCCCTGTGTGACATGTGACACATTTAGCTGTCGTGTACTCTTGTGTAAAATGTCTAAAAACAGCACACTTTTATTCTGAAGATCTCCAAATGTTCTAAATATGGAAGAGTGCTCAAATACTTGTCATGTACTTTCAAGTCTTTTTTTCTTATAAGTGAACTATATTTACACTTCAGGAACTCTTAATATCCAGTCCCTGCGATCAAAGTACTTTGATTGTAGAATTTTGCACCTTTTTAAAATGTAAAGCAAAAGTCTTGAGGCACCCCTCATTTCTTTATATTTTGCTTCTCAGGTCCTTCAGAAGAAATTTTCTCTGGCCGCTGGCTGATTTTTTTAATTTATATTTATTTTTTTACTCTTCTTCCGTCCAGCTCTCGAACCTGACCATTTCCAGAGGAATGGTATTTATGATCTATGAATCTGTGATCTATGAAAAACGTTCCTAAGTCAGTGGATGAAAAATTATGTGTCTGCACATAGCAGATAACTTGGCAAACAACAGATGTCTGCTTAAAGAAATTACAGAAAAGCTTGACTAAGACAGCAGATGGTTCAATAAATAAATCGCTAATATGTTTCCCATTTTCCTAGCAAAATATAAAGATTTTTTCTTCTATCGTCACAGTATCTCTACCATTAATAACTTGGCCTCGATATTCGTCTAGTGAAATTCTAGTACTGTGACAGCTCCCTCAGTATATCCTCACCATCAAGTAGGAACAAATGCATGTCGGAACCATGGTTAGTGTGGCGTAGACGCGGGGGAGCTCTATGTCTGTGACAAGCAGAAATGTAAACAATTGAAAGCAGCAGCGGAGTGTAAACTGCATATAATTTGATTTTGAAATATTTTCACATAGATATTCAGACGTTTTTAACACAATGTGCTCTTAACGGTCCCTCTGAATAGTCGATAAAACGTCGCTGACGCCTGAGCTCTCCGTGAGAAGATGGTAAGTTGTAACTGTCAGCGGTTACGTAATCGCGTCGGTAGTCGCTGAATCGGCTGTTAAAGTTTAACCGGTTGTGTTATGATAACCTGTTTTTGCTGGCAGCATAAAAGAAGTCTATTCATTCAGATGCAGCTCATATTTGTACGGCATTGTCAGCAGGCTGGTTATGAGCTGTAACCACAGTCTGAAGTGCAGTTTGGAAACCAATATTTAGGCCCAATTTATGCTTTTATTTTGAAAGAAAATAGGTACATAAGGTGTATGAGCTGCTTGAAAGGAAAACAGGAGTTTTATCGACTACTAAAACTGAGGGCTGCTCGGTTAAATCAGCTTGCAGCCACTGTTCGCTTGTTATGAATAAGCCCGAATGACAACTTTCCAATACAATGTTTAGTAAATAGCGCTATGATGGTGGGAAGCATGACTAAGAACAAAGGGGTGTTTCCACCTCACATTTCCTCCTCCATCATCTCGGTTTTGTCTAAAGGTAGTATGGTCCAAAGTTTAAACTGCTGTGAAATTTTCGCTTCACATATCAAACACTTTGCCTTGGACTGACTTTCAGCATATTTGTTTGTTTGTTTGTTTGTTTGTTTAAATCTGAGGGCATGCTTAATTCACATCAAGTATAAAATATCGAAAGGGGTACCATGTGGTCAAAACAACTTAACCTTGCAAGGCTACTCCCATGGAACAAATGACCTGTTTCATTACTCTTAATTGTCTGAGATATATACACCGTCCACTGTGCTCAACTTGGGGTGATACCATGCATGGATGGTCAGGACCTTCTGGGTCATGATTTCACTGGCTTCTACTCTCCTCCTTTGGCCAGCTTATTATCCTAGCAGCATACCTGATGACCCTCTGCAGGTACTTAGTGGTTGCAGCTTTCGTCTGTGGGATCCCCAGATACTTGTAACTCTTCGTTATCATACTACTACACCTCTCCGAACAACACTTTGTATATCCTGGTGGAGTGAAGCGATCCTATTGGCTTGAAGTTGTTGTATCTTATATACTATCTATGAAGTTGGGCCTAAAAAAAAACTTTTGAAAATTGTAGAGTTTTCTCTCATCAGTGGGTGATGATATCTGTCATCCTGGCTCCCCCTTGCCATAGCATGTGTGTTTTACCTCTTCAATATCTTTCATATTTATCTCTCTCACTCATGTCTGTGGTGTCTTACTGGATGCAGACATCCCCAGGCAGGAATTAAACTTGCAACTCCCACTCCAAAGACGTATAGTCTTACCACTACGCTGGGTACACTATAAACTGATTGACTTCTCCAGAAATTAAACACTTTATCTTATCCAAAACCATAAACAAAGTAACTCACTAGGTGTTTTAGGTAAAAGTAACCTCTTATGGCTCTGCTTGCAGATATATCACGTTCCCTGGATCTATACGCCAGTGCGGACCGTTCTGGCAATTTGGCACCAGCTGACGAAAACTGAGGTGAGGAAGCTCCTCTGAAAATTACCATGTGATGGCTGAAATTATACGGAGCAAAATAAATAGTTTTCTTTCTTTTGTTTGTTTTTTTTATCATAAATAACCTCCTGTGTGTGGGTGTTGGCTTTTCACTGAACTAAAGAGTAATGCCTCAGTGTAGAAATGGGTCCGCATTGCAAAATAAAAGAAGCTTAATTTATAGTGAGTGTAAATTGTAAGTCCAGAATCTTTTCTGTTCAGATCCCGGAGCTGGCCAAGTGCTCGGTGCTGATGAGGGAACGCAGCAGAGTGGAGGAAACGATCCACTGCATGCAGCGAGCAGGTGCAGGAAACCTGCAGGTAAGTGCGCTGAGTGCAGGTTATACACACAAACACTCGTTTGTAAATGCTCATTTGAAGAGTTTTGATTTCTTATGTGAAGATTGCAAACTCACTACAAGAGTCTTACAGGATCGAAAAGCCTTCACTGCTAAAATCATAGACTTTTGCACTATGCCGTAGGTGTTCTTGACTTAGTGAGATGTTATGAAGTTTTTCTTAAAAAGTGAACGTACCAGATTGTAGACCTCTAAAGTTTTTGCGATTCCACTCATAGGTTTATTTTGGTTCAACACTTGGAATCAACTCGAGATCCTTTAATAATAAGGGAACAGGTCTCACCTGACCATGAAGCTGCTTACCTGCCAATTGTCCAATTACTGAAAATGGGGAATTATGTCTAAGAATGGCTGTAAATCCTAAACACTTAATGTAATACCTAAAAGCTGAAGGTCTGCACTTCAATCACATCTTAATTGTTTGATTTTAAAATCCTGTATGATGGTGTACAGAGGTGGAATTACAGTGATTCCCTAAAAGCACATGGAGCTACTGTAACTGTGCATTTATGTGTCTGCTGTTTTCACAGGTAATCTCAGACTTTGACATGACACTGACCAGATTCGCTCACAACAGCAAGAGAGTTCCCACCACTCACAGTGAGCACAAAGACACTGAAAGTGTTCCCATGATGTATTCCAGTATGTATATACAAATTACTGGATGGATAATGCAAGTTTTACCTGTGTGGTTTTTGTTTGTGTCTTCTTTTTAGACATCTTGGATAACAGGCTGCTGATTAATGAAGACTGCACTAAAAAGGTAAGAGCTTTACAAACACATGGGTTAATGTGTTAACTTTAACTATGTTTGTTGCCATGTGGATTGGATATAATATTAATGAGTGTTCTGTTGTTGTTCTGTGTAGATGAGGGAGCTGTTAAACACTTATTATCCCATAGAGATCGATGCTAGCCGGAGTGCTGAGGAGAAACTTCCTCTCATGGTTGAGTGGTAAGAAATAAATGTGTCAGATATTAACTCATTTGATTCCAGTGCCTCCTCAGAGCATACTGAATAATATACAGTGAATTGTAATTTATATACACACTGATGTATGTTGTTAAATGGTTGATATCTTGTATTTATTCTGCTCTCTAAAGGTGGACAAAAGTCCACGAGCTGCTGATTCAGCAGAAGATCAGAAAAGACATGCTGGCCCGGGCTGTGAAGGAATCCAGTGCCATGCTCAGGTACGCACAGCTCAAATTACACAGAACTGATTTATACAGAGAAGAATGTGTTTACAGTTACAGCTCTGTTTACAGTTATGAAGCTTTTTGTCATTTAAAATATTCTTCGAGGCAGGTGATGTCTATACAAATCAATTTATTACACTGTCACAACAAAGCTAATACATTACAGCTGCTCTGCAATGAAAACATTCATTTAGAGGCGAAAATACTTATTAAAAATGAGGTGGGAACCAGTAACATCAGCTGTGTTTGGGTTTCAGATACTTTCAAAAGCAATGTTTAACACTGTAAAGATTATATGAAACATTTCTATTTAACCTCTGTGGTGTTTCTTCATGTTTCATGGTCTAATTTAGTCATGTTTGGTGTGTTTCTGTCTTAAGGGAAGGGTACAAAGTATTTTTTGACCATCTGGCTGAGCACCAGGTCCCTCTGCTGATCCTCTCCGCCGGGGTCGGTGATGTCTTGGAGGAGGTGATTCGACAGAACCACGTCTTCCATCCAAATGTCCACATCATCTCCAACTACATGGACTTTGACCACACTGTGAGTTTAACCACACTCAGCCTCACACACGTGTCATGTGATGGACATGACTGTATACATTTGTAATTTTACGTCATATAATTACTAATATATTACATACATATTAGTGCACAAGTCCATGTTTTTTTGTTTTGTTTTTAAACACAAAACATGATTCGCGGCTAACTGAGAAGAACAAACTTGTCTTTATATTTAACAAAAGCTTTTCACGCACATTGTTTTCCTTTTAACTTCTCTAATAAACATTAATCATCATGCATTAATAGGCATGCAGGAAATATAAGATTTATTATTAATATTTTCTTAAATCTATGCTCTTATAATTGCTTATTTTTGCACGTTAGCTGACTTCTGTCACATCTTGTAAAGTCTCATCATCAGTTTGTCAGTCGTCTGTGAAACACCTTGAACTGCATGTAGTTTGATTGACTGGTTCAGTACAATGGATGTAAAAGCTTGGATCACAAGCTTAAAAAAAAGAATCATTTTGCCAGGTTTAAAAGCTTTAAGCTTCTAGCCAAACTAGTCAGTTTAGACGAACCAGCATCGCACGAGGAATTACTGGCAAGTAAGTTTGCAGTTGGATACGTTTGAGAGGTGTGACAATACACACCTGGTTAGTTGAACCACCTGCCACGTAGTTTTTTGAAAGGAATTTTCAGTTTTTGTTTTGTTTTTTGTACAAATTTTCCTTACAAAGAAAGAAACTGTTACAGCTTTTTAGAAAGGATCCTTTCTGTGTTTCTTACTTTTTACTGAAAAACGTGTCATATTTCTCAACTGTTACGTGTAGTCAGTACATTCATGTTCAAGTTTCGCTCTGCTTTTTGCTAAATGCTTGCTGAAGTTGGATCCAGCCAGTGCTGTGCAATTAAGCAAACTACAGTTGTACAATAATTTACTATAATTCAAATTCAAATTCAAATTTTATTTGTCACACACACACACAACCATACACAGTATGACATGGGGGTGAAATGCTTGTAGCTGTACAATGCCCGACCATTAAATGACAGAAGAAAAGTTTTACAATATTTACAATTTACTACAAAAATTTACAAATTAACTTAGGAATTTACAGTAAAGAATGTGAAAATAGCAGAAGAGATTATAAAGATAAGGATTATAAATTATAGGAATTATAGGATTATAGGAAATGTGTGGTGGTGCGTGTGGTGACGTGTGTGAGAGTCCAGTCTTATAGTGACGTGTTTGGGAGAGTCCAGTCCTACACCTGGTTCAGGGCCCGAATAGCCTGGGGGAAGAAGCTCCTCCTCATTCTCTCTGTTTTGGCCTTAAGGGAGCGGAAGCGCTTCCCAGACCTCAACAGTGAGAAGAGTCCATTGTTGGGATGGGAGAGGTCCATCATAATCTTCCTAGCTTTGGACTTGCACCGCTTGGTGTAGATGGACAGCAGGTCAGGGAGCTCTGATTGAATGATGCGTTCTGCCGAGCGCACCACCCTTTGCAGATCTCGTCTGTCCTGCTTGGTGCTGTTCCCAAACCAGGTGCAGATGTTTGACGTCAGGACGCTCTCGATGGTGCAGGAGTAGAAGTTCTTGAGCACCTTCAGTGGCAGATGGAAGTCTCTAAGTCTTCTGAGGAAGAAGAGACGCTGACGGGCTTTCTTAACCAGGGTGTTGATGTGACAGGACCATGACAGGTCCTGAGTGATGTGGACACCCAGGTATCGGAAACTGTCCACTCTCTCCACTGGCGTGCCACTGATGATGAGGGGTTTGTAATTCCTCGCCTGCTTTGTAGTGAAGTCCACGATCAGCTCCTTAGTCTTGCTGATGTTTAGGAGGAGGTTATTCTCCTGGCACCAGGTCTCCAGGTTCCTAATCTCCTCCAGGTAGGCCGTCTCGATGTTGTCGGAGATCAGGCCCACAACAGCAGTGTCGTCAGCAAACTTGACAATGGAGGTGGTGTCGGATGTGGCTACACAGTCATAAGTGTACAGTGAGTACAGCAGGGGGCTTAAAACACAGCCCTGAGGCACTCCAGTGCTGAGTGAGATGGAGGGGGAGACTTGTTTTCCTACCCTCACTGATTGGGGTCTGTCTGTGAGGAAGTTGAGGATCCACTGACACAGTGATGAGCTGAGTCCTAGATCCGTCAACTTGGTGAAAAGCTTAGAGGGAATTATTGTGTTGAATGCTGAACTGTAGTCCACGAACAGCATCCTAACATAATTCCCTCTGCCAGTGTCCAGGTGACTCAGGGGTGTGTGGAGCAGGTGAGATATGGCATCGTCTGTGGAACGATTAGTCCGGTAAGCAAACTGAAGTGAGTCGATGGTGGGAGGAAGTGAAGAAGAAGAAGTGTCTTGAATTCTCTTGTTTTGCATTTTTAGCACATTTCATACCTTTATAAAAGTCCAAATTCACACTTGCAAGGTGGTCGTCTATCTTGCTGGTCAAGTTATTCATTTCCCAGCCTTCCTCTGTAACTGTTGTCATGAGCTGTCATGCATCTTTGTTGTATTGGTCTTTTGAATAGATGTGTGATAGCTTACTTACCTTATTGTAACGCAGCATTTCTTGCTATTAAGGGGGTGCTGCAAGCCTTTAAAGGTCAACTGATTCACACCTTTAACAAGCGAGAAGGCGCTCTGTCACATGCAGCCGGCCTCGGAGAGCTGCGGGGTCGACCCAACGTGCTGCTGCTAGGAGACTCACTGGGAGATCTGACCATGGCCGACGGGGTCTCTGAGCCCCAGAACGTCCTCACCGTTGGCTTCCTCAACGACCAGGTCAGACCGGTGTAGTGCTGTCCTGGGATTTGTTACTTCGACACGGATCAGTTTTAAAAGCTCACTTGTCTGTTTGGTGTTTCAGGTGGAGGAGAGGAAGGAGTCTTACATCAACTCTTTCGACATCGTCCTGGTGAAGGACGAGACGATGGACGTTCCAAACGCCATCCTCAGGTACATTACCTCGTCGAGAGACAACAAGTAAGGATCCGGACTGAAAAATGCACGGATTACCTCATTTACTGCATTCACCCTGTCGCATGCTGGACAATCTCACAGCCTCACTGACCTCATGACTGAATATTTGAACATATTGAATCACTCTCTGGACCCGTGTTCACTGTAACGCGGTGCAGATGTTTAAAAACGTACCGTTCTGGTTTCACAGGCACGGGCTGGGCTCCGATTCAAACTGTTTTCTAGTGTTGCATCTAACTGGCCACGTGTTACCTCAGCTTAACTCACCGAGCTGCCAGAACATTAAAACCACAGACAGGTGAAGTTGATAACACAGGACTCCGCATTCTCAGAGCAGGACTATGCACTCCACTAAACACTCCACTCAAGAACCAAGCCTACAAACACCCAAGATCCCAATCCACTGAGGTGCTAACTCCATAACCCACAGGATCCAAACGATCCGCTTTATCAGCACATCCTGTTTTTATTTGCAGGCTGCCCTGCGGGTAAAAACAACAACAAAAAGAAAAATCAGTCTGAACCATTAGCCTGCCAGCCCATTTTACAAGTGTTCTTTAAATGACTAACTTTGTAACCATTTGTGCTAGAGACAAAATTCAGACTGTGCCAGAAAGACGAGAAGACAGATTACACTGGGATATTTGGTCTGAACACAGACAGCACTTCACATTACCGCAATTCCTCAGTCATGTTGGGATACAGAAAATTGGGATATAGAAAATTCAAATGATTCCTGAAAGATAAGAATTTTTTTTTTTTAAATTTTACATCTAAAGTTACAAAATAAGTCCAGGCAGCCTGTTTTTCAATCCTAATAATTACCCTGTGATTTATTTGTTTTTTTAGGAAGAAGCTGTGTTTTATGTGTACTGCGTGTTACCTTTGTGTACGCTGTGAGTACTTGAAGTTCAAGTCTAAACATACTGTGCACATGAGTTTCTTCATAGCATGCCGCTATGACAGTGCAGCGAACAGCCTTTTACCTCTGTGTTTTAAACGTTTTGGGTCTGTGACAGTGGACACAGACACATTAATCCTGCTATGCTATGGCAGTACTTCACAGCGGGTTGTTGCTGTATGTTAAATGCAGTAAGCTTGTTGAGCTTTCTCAAACATATCGTGCTCAAAGATAAGAAGATGTACATGGACTAGCAAGCGTTTATATTTAAATGTACTGTATATTCTTTTTCTTAAATCCAAAGACAAAAAGGATTTCCTCTTGATTTTCTATGCTTATTAACTATCATAAAGCAATAATAAGACCCTGTAAGTCTAATAATAACAACAAATGCAGTTTTATGTTGTGAATCAGTCCTGCTGTAGCATTTCTTTCTATTAGGTGTCTAATAACTCCTTTATTAATATATATTTTTAAATTGTTAACAATAGTTTGCAAGAAATTGAAACTAAATCGGTGCATTTTAGTCTTAACACGTATGCTGGTGCTTTTCAAACAACGTTTTTACTGTTTTCTTGTCTGTTTCAAAGATTCCCATTAAGGTTACATCTATTATCTGGTGCAGAAAGCAGAGATGCGAGATCACAGTGAGGAAAGAAACAACAGATTGTAAGAAAAAAGGAAATGGTTTTTCTACAAACATTTTAATGAATGTGGTGTTCAGGGACAAATAAAGGTGCTTGTTTGTTTACAGCAATCAAACAGACATTTGTAACACACACAAAAAATGATAGTGAAAAAGATCTTCTGCGCTTTGTCATTTCAAAACTTGAAACCACTAAACCATGACTCCGTGTGGGGGAAAAAGTCTCTTGTTGCCTGTTTGTTGGTTGTTGCGTTTTTTTTTTGTACTGTGTTGGAGGTTTATCCCTGAGAGAGAACCAAACACTTTTGTCCTCATCACAACTCCTCGTGCCTTGCCTGTTCCCACTCTTTGTCCTCATCCACTTTAAGTTTTAGCTCGTTGGCTGTGATCACGCCGTCTTTATTTCGGTCCTGGTTTTGGAACATGTCGGTGACGACCTGCTCCATGGTCAGCCCGGGCTTTATGCGACCTTTGCCCTCTGCCACCTGCAGCTTGATGAACTCCGCAAACTAAAGTTACAGAGATCGAGAACCATCAGTCACAAATTAGTCAGTGATCACCGTTCACTCGCCTGTTCTAACGCCAAAGAAAAACCCTTGTTTCACTATGTGAAAACAATATCGAACATGAATAATAATTATTTAAAATTACAATTTAAAAAAAAAAAAATCAGCGTTGTTCTTAGTCTCACCTCCAGATGGCAGTAAAGTAAGTTGGGTACGTTTCCGTGAGTCGTCGTTTATCGTTAAGAAAAATCATGATTTCACAAGAAAAAAAAAAAATCTTACAAAGTACAAGAATCAGTATTTTGATACATAAAACATTAACAGTAACTAATTGTATAGTGTGGGAAACAAATGCAGGCTTATACAGCCTAGTAAGTGCAGGCTAAACTGGCTTGCTTGCATCTTGCCATATACAGAGGTGTGCCAGTCCGTGCAGTCGGGGGCGGAAAAAAGTTATTAGGTTTAGGAAATTGCTTTTTCACTAGGATCAGGTAGATGTGGACATTTTCCCCCTTAAGAAATAAGTTCAACTTTTAAAAACGGCATTTTCTATTTACTTGCAGCGTCTTTGTCTAATGCTAAAATTTGTTTGATAGATCTCAAATATGTTAGTGTGAGAACTATGCAAAAGACTAAGAAATCAATAAGAGGGTCGAATACTTTTTCACAACACTGTAGTTTGCGTAAAGAAAATTCAGTAAATACTTCATAAATCATATCGTGTTCAGTGAGCCTGCAGACTAAAAAAAACAGAACAGAGTTGACAAGCATGAATTAAACTAATGTTAAATAATAATGTGATTATAAAGGAGGAACTCAGACATGATGTCAGTAGACATATTTTAAAAAATCCAACGGTTACTTGGACTACTGATGTTGCTTTTCCTCACTGCCTTTTTTTAAATCCTACTATGTGAAATGACAGTTGTCTACGTACCTCCTCCTGTGGCACCTCTGCATTCTTGTTTATGTCCAAGGCTTCAAACAGGTCTGTAGGAGTGTCCTCCAGCCACACAAACAGGTAACCAGGCGGCACGCCCTTCTCAAAGCTCAGCAGCTCTATGTCAAAGACCAACACGGCGCTGCTCGGCACACCAGCAGCTGGCAGAAAGTTAAAAACACAACTGTCAACATCTGTAAGATGGCAACTTTTACTGGTGCTGTGGCCATAAACAAGCATCAGTCATACAGCAGAAATCTCACCTCCCCTTTCCCCATGGCCAAGGTGAGGTGGCACCGTTATCACCCTCCTCTCTCCCACACACATGCCCTGCAGGCCCTGATCCAGCCCGTCGATCACTTTGTCTGAGCCCAGGACGACGTCCTGAAGGCTGCCATAGTTGTGTCTGAGTACAAGGCCAGTTAGGAGACAAAACAAAAAGATGACTTATGCTGATCTAAAATTTGAATCGCTGTTAAAAGAGATGAGGATGTGCGTATTTGTGTGACCCACGAGGAAAAGAGCAGCGTCCCGTCCATGAGGGAGCAGTTGTAGTGGTAGCGGACGAGGTCGTTCACTTCTGTGGTCTCGTTACACACTTCGGGTCTGTGGATGACCTGGACAGCCACCGTGTCGTTGGGGTTGTGGAAGTCGATGACGTGGATGTCAAAGACGAGCACAGCAGAAGGAGGGATCACATCACCTGGTGAGACCATAGAGAGGTTTCATTTAACGAAAAACGCACATCAACTATGACCGTCCATGAGCCAATGATGTGATTTGTTATTGGTGTCTAGTTTTTGTGTCGTACTATAATCTATACATAAGCCAGGATAGGATTTATTAGGTATTATGTAGTAGCTTAACACTGCCATTTTACATTTTTATTATGCACTGCATTGACACCCTTAAGACATAATAGGATTTCTGTCAGTTTGAGTTGGTTTTATTTTCTGGAGGAGAGAACTTCCCTGACGCTTGGAAACTTTACACTGACTCACCTGCTCCGTTCTCTCCATAAGCCAGATGTGGAGGAATAGTGATCTTCCTCTTCTCCCCAATGCAGAGTCCCAGCAGGCCCTGATCCATCCCCATTATTACGTACCCCATCCCAATGTAGGTGTTGTAAGTGCTGTTCCTCTGGTAGCTGGGGACAATAAAAAGGCCAAAAATGAAAGTTTATGTTTAAACCTTAAGCTGTATTGGCAGTGATGCGACAGCAGTATTATTTCACATATAAAATGAAAATTAAGCTGCAGCCAAATCAGCAGAGCATGAGCTGACCTGGTATCAAAGGTGACTCCATTCAGGAAGGTGCCGTTATAGTGGTACCGAATGTAATCTCCGACCACGGACCTGCGAGTGCATGACTCCGGCACCACCTGGTTCTCAACAGTGATGTTATCCTTCGGGTTGTGGATGTCCACCAGCAGGACGTCGAACACCAGAGTCGCCTGAGGGGGAATCTCGTTACCTGGCAGACAGAAAAGTGGAGAATTTTGGATGTAACATCTACTAGTTGCAACATGCAAGTGGTTGGATATAAAGAAGAGTTTCATTTTTATTCATCTTTGATTTATTCAAAACTGCAAAGAATAAAAAGGTTTGTGATACACCACAAAAAACGTTTAACTTCTGGTTTCACAGAGTATTTTGCAGCATCCTTAAGCATCAAAATCACGTTGCCTACCTCGGCTTTAATGTTACCGTCTCAATTATTTGACTTATTCTGTTTGTAAAAATGATTTCCCTTCACAAATACATTGATCAGCCACAATCGGTCCCTTCTTGAATCAACATTTCAATCTCTTTATGAAATTCGGAGTTCCTCACCTGATCCCTTTTCTCCGTAGGCTTTGAACGGCGGGATGACGATTTTTCTGATCTCTCCCACACACATGCCCAGCAGGCCCTCATCCATGCCCTTGATCATCCAACCCTCACCTACTAGGGAGTTGTGTGTCTGTTTCCTGGTGTAGCTGCGTGGGGCTCATACAAGCGCAAAGTCAAACACACAACTTCACACAGACAACATACCTGGATGACACAGCACAGACAAATTAGAGCTGTGATTTGGATTAAAGATTTGATGACTTAGACTTAGGGATAAAATTGCCTAAAAATATTGGTCCCATTCAACTCATGCTGGTTTGAAGAAAGAGTCAATAAACATCTTATCTTCTTCAGAAAACGGTCACCAAAGTCAGAATTCACCTGGAGTCAAAGACTGTGCCGACGAGCAGAGTGCCGTTGAAATGGTAACGCACAAAGTCAGTACGCATCACGGAGCGCTTGCAGTCTTTCGGAGTGGTGATGGTTGTGGTTACAACCAGGTCGGCCGTGTTCCACAGATCGAGCAGGTGGATGTCAAACACGAGGGTGGCGTCTGGAGGAACAACGTCACCTGAAAATAAGGTTGGATGACAGTTAGGTGGAAGCTGCCGACAGATATGGGTGGAAGCAAAACAAACAAATAACTTATGGTCACTAAGGCTTTCACACTGTGCTCCAAAATCCACACAAGCATTGATTTTACATGCATTTCCGTAAGTGATACATTACAGTTGAAATGGGATGTTGGTAATTTAGTTTCCGGTACGTTAACGACTACAAATACAGAAGAATAACTCTTGTTTAGATACATTTTGAGTGCCATTAAGTTTGCATTTCAACACTTAATGATGATATTATTATTATCAAGTGTTGTATGACCCCCAAGCTGTTATTTTTGACTTTTCTAAATGTCATTTTGCTGCTACAGCAAGCCTTTGCATTTTTTATTTTATTTTATTATTTTTTAGGGCCTTTTGCAGCCGAACCACCACAGAACAGTGAAGCCACCTTAACTCTTTACCCCTTGAAAGCCTACTAGGAATAACCCTCTCCTGGCCCTAGTTCAAAATGTTAGTGAGAGTGGTCTCTGCCTATGCAACCACCCTTAAAAAAACAAAACAAATAAACACAGAAACTATATAATGGTACAATGGGTTGCCAAATAGTGTCTTTAAGGGGGGAAAGTTAGTAAGCCTGCTAAAGAAGCAACAGGCCTGTCTACAGAAACCAGAAAGCATTTCTATGCTGGACAACTGTCAGTTTGTGAAAACGTGATTACACAAGTTTGTTTGTAGATTTGAATCACATACGCATGACATCTGAAATGCAAACAGCCCACCTAGGGTAGCCAGGAAAACTATAGGCTATTTATGCACACTCTAAAACAGAAGAGCCACAAAGTAGCTGCTACGGAGCCAAGTTGAAATCCTGGATATGAGCTGTTGGTTAGAGTGGAAACTCTCTTGTGTGCTATAAAAACATTTTAAAAAGATCTAACTAAACAAGCCCAAATCATTATCATCTATGCAGTACATTGTTTTCTCTAGATTCACAGCTGCAAACTCTTTAATCATCCCACAGCCATATTGCAGTCCAAATTATTGTATGTGTCTACCCCCGTCTGCTGTGGGTTGCATTGAGTTGAGCTGAGTTGGGGCATTTTTGCGCTGTACAAGTCTACAATGGGTATCAATAATCTATTGATAAAAACGTCCTTTGCAAATTAGTGCCTAATAATGTTCACACATGACCTCTGCACTCACCTGCCCCGGTGTTTCCATAGGCCAGCTGTGGCGGGACGGTGATTTTCCTGCGCTCATTCACACACATGCCCTGCAGACCTTTGTCCATCCCCGCAATGAGCCGACCCTCCCCGATCAGGCCGACTTTAGCTGCTCCTTTCTGATGGCTGTGAAGGAAACAAAGGAACGTCACAAGTGGGTCAAGAGAGGGCTGCCTCTGCTGAATGTGCATGTAGAGCCTCATTAACGGAATCTGCAAACTTGCTTGAACTTGTAAATCATTATCTCGGTATTTTTGACATTTCTAAATGTCATTTTGCTGCTACAGCCAGCCTTTGCATTTTGGGGATTTTTTTAGGGCCTCTGCAGCCGACAATGAAGTAAAAACGTAAATTATAGCGTAATGTGGACCGACTCACCTCGAATCAAAAGTTTTTCCATCGATAAATGTTGCGTTATAGTGATAGCGGACGTAATCTCCGCTTTTCACTTCTCTGGCGCAGTCTTTGGGGATGAAGTATCTGTCCACGACTACATCTCCAAGCACAGGACTGGGGTTACACTCCACGAAAGAGCCGGAGATGAGAAGGAAAAGGGCAATGCAAAAGGAAAACATTGTTTGCAGAATAACTTAAAATGGATTTCAAATAAAAACGCCAAAAAATTAAAAACATAAATCAGTTTAAGCCCTGCGTTGGAGTGCGCTCTTCACAGCGCAGAGGGGCCGGGCTGCAGATGTGGAGCTGGGCAGCGGTGTCTGAATGCTGTAAACGTGGACAACCTCCAGCTCGCTGTACAAACTTTTTTTCTTACCATGGTGGAAGGAATGTGGGAGCTGGGAGAGGCAAGCCCCTCCGTCAAACTTACCACAATAAGAAAAGAAAAGAAAAAAAACATGAACTCCTTCAAAATAAGATATAGCGGTAACTGCGTTTTACTGGGGAAACCACAAAGTAAAAAAACAGTAATGATAAACATAACAGTACACAAGTCCCCGGTCATCACGTGCTTTTTGAAATACAAATCACTCCAATCGCTTCCCACTGAATGTTTTCCTCACATTGGTTTATAATTTAACCAAACACAGGCTTTGAAAATTGTTCCAAATCTCCTCATTCTGGCCTTTGCTTAAACATTATCTCTAATGCACAAAATGTCATCTTTTCAGCATATAACCACTTTGAAGTCTGTCAGTGCGTCTGGATACCTAAAAAATGTAACGTTTGCTTTTTATTTTGAAATTAACGGCGCCTGTTCTTCTAGTGTGCTTTGACTCCTCAGCACCGCTGCACACAGCTGTGGGAAAACCGAATCGCCTCTTTGAGCCGTAAAGTAGCCCGAGAGCCTCAAATGTTTCAGCTTTTCATTAATGCCGTGAAGTTCTGGATCAGTCCAATTCATCTGGTGCTCACTTCCTTTACGTTGTCAAAAAAATCTCAAAGAAACACCAACAATATAGCTCTTATGTTTTGAAAACAAAAAAGATGTCACGTGTAGTGAAGTTTTATTTATCTGTACAAATGAAAACGAGCTCTCTATAGATTATATGTACTGCTTATTGCGTGATATTACTTCAATTTGAAAACATTAAATGGAACTAAAATGAATGACTTATGAAAACGTCACCTTGGTACAACACAGAGTAATCGATGGAAGTGATTTCAGATGTTTCTGTGTAGTCAACAGGATCTATGACGCATCCGTACCTACATTATAATTAAGTATTTTCGGCTCGCAAACATTATTTTCTAGAACTGTGATGTTGTATTTGTTGCAATTTCTTCTGCCCTCTTGGCCAGCTCTCTTGAAAAAGATCGTTTCAAAGATCGGAATGATCTCGAATTGATATCGGTATAAGACATGTTAGACAGATTATAGGCCAATAAGTCATTCACAACAGTTTCAGTATTGACAATCATTTCATAACCAATGCTGGAAGGGATTGTTTTTTTGGCAGAACGCTTTTGGGTATGGCAGGCGCCGAGGGCGCACTGGAAATCCCTTTTACGCACGCGGCGACTATAGTGACAGCTGTGGGCCTACATTGAGAAACTTGAGACAGCCGCGGCTGAAAGGCCCAATCCATGAATTCCAACAGACCCCTAAGCGGTTCAGCAGACCACCACCACACAGTAAACGGTAAAGCATTAAGACAGAAGACGGAGGACTGCGATGTGACCTCACCATGGTCACATTATGCGCAAAAGTAGACTCGCTGGTAACACTGCTTTGTGTGACCTTTGTTTTAATGACAAAGGCACAATATGAAAACTACAATTTTCGAAATTTTTCCGGAGAGGACCTCATGCCCCTCACCGCTGCGTACGGGAAGGCGCTGGATTATTACGCAGCGGGAAACTGGACGGAATCGATCCAGTACTTGGAATTAAGCCTACGTTTGCACCGGCTTCTGAAGGACAGCGTGAGACACTGCGCGAGCCACTGTAACTCGAGCAAGCATGACGACGAGTCTTTTGCTGGATACCCGGATCTCCGCGTCTACTGGAACGTTATGATGAAGGCGACCTGTCAGAAGAAGTGCAGGGCGCTTTTCCCCGCGTTCCAGCTGCCTCCTCCCGGCCGAGAGATCCTGGAGGATTTCAGCAGAAGATCTCCCTACAGATACCTGCACTTTGCTCACTCACAGGTCAGACAACCTCCAATAAATTCACCACACCCATTTATCTAGAGGTATTTGCAATATGTTAAACTACTATGTTTTTTTTAAAATACTTCCGTCTGGTTTGGATCAATATATACATTCTGCGTGTAGACTAATGACAAATTAAAGAAAAATAATAGGTTGATTTCACTTGGACGCGCAATAGAGCAGAAAACTTTAAACGGAGCCATGTGTAATATACCTCCAAATATTCCACTCTGTTGACTTTCAAATGTCGGACAAAAATAAATAATTCTAACTCCTGCAGCGATTTTTGCGGTGATTTTTAGTTTGTGCGATAGAAAAAACAAAACAAAAACAAAAAACCCCACAGACCTCTGTGCGCTATTTCACAACATCCAAACTAATTTGTGTGCACAGCTGAATGACCTGCAGAGGGCGGTACCATGCGCCCACACCTTCCTCCAGAGGAACCCTGAGGACCAGCAAATGCAGCAGTTGATGGAGGAATACAAGAGCAAGTATGACCTGAGCGGCTACCTCATTGACCACGAAGAACGACCCTACGAGGTGAGAAGCGCTCAGCCATTGTTCTTAAAGTCTGGAAAAGCCTCACTTGCAATCTCTTAAAAAAAAGAAAAAAGAAAAAAAAAAGGAGTATGAAGTCTGCAAAGCAACATCTGCTTAAGTCAAAAACAGTTTGGAAATTGTTTAGATAAAGCAAAGAATGGGTTCTACTAAACACTGACTGTATTTACTACATTGATTGAGTCAGTCCAAAAACTGTCCTGATGGAAAAGTCATTATGTTTTCAGTTTCAATGCCCCAAAGCAGATCCAAACTCCACTTGGAAAAAACCCCAGAAATACAAGCCAAAGCTTTTGTGTTGGCTCACACAGACTCCTGACCCAAACATGAAATCTTGACACGCTATCCTGCAAGAAACTACCTCACAAGTTGAAGTTATCTGCAAGGATGAGTGGGTGCAAAATTTGTATAAAGCTTCCCAAACTTATGCATTCATGTGTTATTGGGGCTAACACATACAAATCAGAAAACAATGAAATACTTCAATGAGACTGAACTGCTTGAGATGTAGAAGGTGCTGTATTGGGCCTTTCTTTTATAAGTAATAGAGTGAACAGACTCTTTACTTGGATTATTTACAATTTGCCAGATAATGGTTTCTAATTTTGTTTCCAGACGTCATTTCTGAGAGGAGTGAAACTTGTGGGTTCGGGCGACTACAGCAGCGGTGTTCAAGAGTTGGAGGAAGCTCTGTGGCTCTACTTCCAGGAATATGACCTGTGTCAGGCCGAATGTGAAGGGATCACTCAACTTTTACCAGACAGAGACTTCTATGCAGTCATAGCAGGTTGGTGTGTCATATTTTAAAATGTCCAGATTATCAATATACTCACTAATGAGCATCTAAACGACACTAAAATCTTCTTTAAAAATAAATCTAAATGTAAAAGCTGTGATTTTAGAATCAGAAATGATTCTGGATCCAGTGTTTCTTCTGTTTTTCAGCACACTTCTAGTTTCATGTAATCTGAATTCTTTCTGCTTGTCAACAGATGCCTACATTGACACATTAAGGTGCAAACTGAGGTGCGAAGAAAACCTGACACCGAATATTGGGGGTTATTTTGTAGTGAAATTTGTGCCCACTGTTTACCACTACCTCCAGTATGCCTATTATAAGTGTAAGTTCAGCATCATCACAGATTCTGAATATTCTTTCTCAACACTTTCTGCTGTTGAATCTCTGAGTGTTTGTGGTCTGTGTATTCTCTGCACAGTGAACGATGGACGCAGTGCCGTGCCCTGTGCGCACAGCTACTTCCTGTTCGAGCCTGAGGACCCAGTCATGAAGCAGAACCTGCTATATTATAAAGCCTACAGTCAACAGTGGGGGCTTCAGTCCAACCACTTTACCCCCAGGATGGTAAGATGAAAATTGGAAAAGTTTGTTGCAGAATAAAGTTGAATATCGCTCTATAATAATCATGCCACCAATCTTTGTCTTAACAGGAAGCTTTCAAACACTACAACCAGACAATAATGCAAAAAAAGATGTTGGCATTTGCAGAAACATACTTCGGTCTGTCTGATGAGGTGAGCTTCATACAAAAACAGCTCATTCTTTGGCCACATAAGAGCTTAGATTGCCTGAAATGCTGAATGAAATCCCTTATAAACATTGATTATCCAATATAATCCAGTATAATCAATCTGATGTTTATTGAACATTCAGGGAGAAGTTTTGTGGCTGCATGTTTTAGCACTTTGTAATGTAATTGCGATCTGGATGGTTCTTCCAGGACTTTCTAGGACCAGAGGAGGTTGCACGGTCGGCCCCAGACTCTCCTGATGCTGAGTTTGAAGGTATTGGAGATTATGAGGAGTCAATTTATGCAAACTGGAAGCAACTGAAGGGCAAAGGGGATGCTGGCGAGTCAGACATCTGACGACTTTCTGGAGTTTACAGAGAATAGTCTGACTATAAGACTATAAATAACCACTTGTTACAACCAAGGTATGCAGAAGAGCGTCTGTGAATGTGCAACATAGTGCCACTCCTGTCATTAAGAACAAGAAACTGAGGCTACAATTCACACAGGATCACCAGAAGTGGACAACAGAAGCTAGACTGGAAAACTATTGTAGTCTGATGATTCCCACAATCCGGGTTTCTGCTGTGACATTCAGACAGTGGGGTCATAATTTGGCATTAACAACATAAAAGCGTGGATCCATCCTCCCTTGTAGCTACGGATCTGGGTTAGGATTATGGTTAACACATCATGTCACAAAGCTCAAATCATCTCAAACGTTTCTTGAACAAGACGATGAGTTCACTGTACTCAAATGGCCTTCACAGTCACCAGATCTCAGTCAAACAGATCACCTTTGGGATGTGGTGGAATGGGAGATTCCCATCATAGATGTGCAGCAACTGTGTGACAATATGTTGATAGACCAAACTCTGTGATAAATGTTTCCTGCACCTTGTTGAATCTATGCCACAAAGAATTAAGCATAAGCAGTCCTGAAGGTAAAAAGAGACCCAACCCTGTGCTAGCAGTACCTAATAAAGTGGCTGATCAGTGTAATTAGACTTTAAAACTAGTAATATTGTAGCCGTCACAACAAACCGGGTCATTATGAATTATGAACATGAAACTGAAGTAGCAAGTTAGTCAGCGTTGCACAGATGGTCAACCAAATATTTACAAATTATCAAATACTTTCAAGCCAGATTCAGTACAGTTTAATACAGTATATTAAGCAAGTCGGTAACATTGTATTAAAATTGTTTAGCTGTAAACTTCATCTAATGTAACACAAACAATCAGCAACAAAAGTTTAATTATATCTGGATTCATAGCAGCAGACACTCATGCAGTGGATCACAGAGTCACTCGAGTTCAGGTAGGTTTTATTATGGGTTTTAATATACAGTAATATGAGTATTTACACTGAGAGCCAGGTTACCTAAAACTAGACAATGTTGGCTTTTAATAGTGAGTAGTGCCAAAGTCCTTTTAATAAGTCAAACTACAGTATGCGATCACAGCTACAGTAAACATGGTGTGACCTGAGCTTCCAGCACACTCAAGGACAGACATGTCCTAGAGATTTTTTCATGTTTCTACAGCGTTTATGGGTGAAAGAGTCCAACTGTAATTTTAACAGATATGTTAACCCTTTAAATGAAGCCTGTGGTGACAAATATTGAGCACGTGTGACGTTATATACTGTTAAAAGTCTTTTTCTTGTCTACAAAAACAATTTATTAAAGTTATTTTCAGGAGGCAGGAACCCCTTGTGTGATGGACTTCAACTCAACGTATCAACACTCCTTTAACGCTCCTGTAGGTTGGCTGGCAGTGTAACTCGGATAATTTCTTCTGGCACCTGTGCCAACGACTCTTAATGCTATTAATGATAAAATACAGCTTTGTGTGACAATCACAGGAGTATAAGCCTCTTAACCTGATCGACACGCTCTGATACTCAATTTTTTAATGCACTTATATACTGCTCATTATGTGGATCTGTTCAGTCAGAAGTATATAACCTGTAACCATTTAGAGACAAAGCATAATCAGCTAACCTTCAGAAGCCAAATTAATAATTCATGTACATTTCTGGACTTGAGGGAGATCCTGCGAGACATCTGTGTTGTCTCGTTATCATTTTTCAGTATGAAAGTCTAATACTGGCATGTATAAAACACACGGCCGTAGCCTGACTGAGAGCCAGTGACATTTCTGAGCATTCAGAGAAGCTGAGATTTCCCCTAAGATGCAAAGATTTACATCTCTTCTCGCTGATTAAATCATCCAAAACAAGCAGTTTCAGGCGGTAAGACTGTTCTCTCTTCAGGCTTGTGCTTCCAGTCAGAGCGGCAGTGAGTCACTGCTGTCTAAAGGGTCAGTACATTATATATAAACAGGACCCATGTTCAGCATACATGTATGCATACAGTATAGTTTGTATGCGGATTACAGGATCATACAGCGGGATGAAACATTGGGTGCATACATGTGCAGCTGGCCATCCAACACCATCCCTCGCAGGTTGGAACTACACGTTCATACATTAGCAATTATTATGTAGAAGCATTGATTTAGGATTAGGAAAGGAAGCATAAGGGGAGAAATTATGGCTATTACTCTGGAATGTAAAGGTCTACAAAACAAAACCCTCATCTAGACAGACAAGATGTCAGCAGCCTGATATTTTTACACTTCTATTACAGCTAAAGTCACACTTCTGAGAGGAGGTGGTTGTGCTCTCCACGAGGTTAAATATGTAACTGTTCTCTAATACAAGGCTTCATTAAACAAGTCAAGACTGAGCGAGGTGCATGGCCTACCTTCTGTGAAATCATTTAAAGGGGTGAAGCTTTTTAACAGTCAGTACAGCAGAAGACCTGCTGTGACCTGTCGAAGCGAAAAAAAAAAAAGAAAAAAAAAAAAGCTTCTGTGTGTGTCCCAGACAAAAAGAAACAAAGATGTGGCAAAATGAAACAGGAGGAGGTGACGGCAGCAAAAGTGACTCAGACAGCTACAGCCAGACTTTATGGTCTGTAGGAGTGCCCTCAGAGCTTCCATACTCCTGATTTATTTTTCCAGGTGGCTTGAGTACCAACATAAGAAACAGGAAAAATCTGAGGGCCAGTAATGGAAGACATCTTTGTTTTGTCTCCTCAGAGTGGACTGCACACAGTGTAAGGAAGATAGGACAGCAGAGAGATATGACTCAAACTCCCTTAGATCTGGAAAGAGAAGAGGAATGGGGTGGAGAAAAAAAACAAGAGGAGAGGATAAGGAAGATAAAGAGGTGGGAGAAGAAGATAAAGATTGAGTCCCAAACTGAAAAGCCAAAGACGAGCCTTTCAGTTTTCTACAATGTAAATGACACAGAGGCAAAAACTGAGGAGAAGCAATCAGCAAAGGTTTATCTTTGCTCGAAAAACTGCTTTAATGACTAATTTAAAAACAGCTGCCAATTAATTTTCTGTTTACTAATCACTAAAGCAGACAGAAGATCAAAATATTTTTTAAAAAAAAAACTTCATTAATAAAAAGTGAACCTTTTATTAATGAAATGATACAAATCAACACAGAAGCTATATGCTAGGAATGGCAACCAACTCTGAAGCGGCACGCAGCACAAATAAAAATGAAGCAAACTAGGATAACACAGTGAATAGGAGTTTGTATATTTTATGAATGGGTACTGCAATATGCACAGGCTATATAAAGACTGTAGTATGTGGCATTGCTTTATGCCATTGTTTCTATACAAATACACATTAATAAAAAAAAGGATCATAAATGAGGAAAAATAAGAATAAAGAAGCAGGTAACACATACAAGTGAGAGTCCTTAGAAAAAGGTCAGATGATTCTTACAAAACAGATGGCAATACAGTGATATAATCATCAGTGGTTTAATGATGTCCCAGCTTTGGGATCAGCTCTGAAAGGTGGGATCGTACCTTCCTTTCCGGATATTTCTGGAAGTGATGCAGGAAAAAGATAAACAGGGACAGCAATATTATCAACTTTGGTGTTCAAGGAGCAGTGTGATTAAAAAAACAAACCACGCAGTGCAGAAAAACTGGCATTTACTTCAAATCTCACATCTTCATCTTTTGCTATCAACAAAGTAAACTCTACTGCCTGCCGGTGCAGGATCTGTCCGGGTAGATACAAGCTATAGTTATGAGATGAAGGCAAAAGATTATGACGAGCGCATCCGTTCCTCTGCATACTGCAGGCGTGCCACGGCAAAGCTAGCATGAGACAAGACAAAGCGGATAAAGCAGGCAGAAGAAAGACAATTGGGAGTCAAATCCAGCTGTGCACACTGAACTATGGAGAGACGTGCTTTCTAATAAGGGATTCTAATATGTGCACCAGTATGCCAGAGAAAACTTCAAAGAGCGCCTCACCAATGCAGCAAAGCACTCCTAACATCACTAAAGTGAGCTGTTGGTGCCATGCAGAGAGGAGGAGAGGGCTGCAGAGGTCTGAGCATACCCAAACACACCCATTGAATTGCTGAGGTCAGTCTGACATGGGAGCTTACAGCAGTTTCACTATCTTGGACAAATTTACCCGAGAGAATAGCAACTAACTGTTGATTAATAAACTGGGGTTTTTTTTCTTGAATTAACTGTATTAAGTAGAAAAACATGCCCTCAACAAGTTCCTGTCCTCAAAAAGCTCAGCCAACAAGCCCAACCCTAATTTTGTTACTCTTCTTCAAATAGGAGTCAAATTCTAATCATCATCATCTCATGCCATGATGCAAGTTTCAGGGAAGATTTTATGTAAACAAAGCAAAACAAAACAAAACAGCAAGCTACTGAAATGCTTTCATTCGTGCCAAATCCCTCGACATACCCACAGATGGTGAACCATCTACTGCACATCCACCCGCTTTAAGAAGAAACCCACATGCTCTCTTGTGGTGAGTATGGATCAGGCTGCAAGCAGAGAAGCGTTCAGCAGCGAGCTGCAGGCAGGCATCTACGTTAGCTGACAGAAGGAACACGGCAGGCACACACAGACGGAGGTATGCCAGAGCTCTTACTTAAATCCCCAACCAGTTCCCCCCAGGATTATCGCCGCCAGCAGAATAGCCCCAGCAACCGAGCCTATGATGATATTGGTACCACTGGGACCTGTGGGAGCGAAGGAAGAGGCATATAGGCGTGCTGAGAACCAATAAGTCACTTTTTGGGTAGTTAATATACGCATTATGTACATATGGAAAATAAAATAGGCTTCATGTTCTGCACCACATACAGTCAGGTCCTTAACTATTTGGACAATTACACATTTTTTCCTCCTCTTGAAAATGAGGTGCTGCATAAAAATGGCTCCAATTTCCAAACAGTAAATCCAATAGTTTGCTAAAGTTGACAGTCGGCACTTCAATTAAATCTTGATGATTTAATTTAAATTAATCTGGTAGTGCACAGAGGTTATAAATTACAGAAAGGGTAAGGGTGTAGGTGTGTATGTATTTGATTTTCTGTTTTAAAACATTTTAGTTCATGTTCATAGATCAAAAATGAAACTTTAGAAAATCCTAGTACAACTCCAACCAAAGCTTAATTTTTCTGTTTGTTTATTTTAAAAAAATTAAATAAGTCTATTATTACTCCTCCAAGTTTTATTTTGAAATTTTTTTCTTTGTTCTGTCTCCTTTTTTGCAACCACATGTTGTTAAGCTCTGCTGGATTCACTGTAGCTGCAGTTTGTTGTTGAAGAGAAAACAAATGCACTAATTATTTATAAAAAAAATTTTAAATTAATTGTCGCATCTTTTCAATAAATTATTAAACAACTAAATATTATAAAAAGCACATCATTTTAAACAGCATGAAAGGTATGAACTTAAGATACGGACTTCAGATACGGACTTCAGATACGAAACCGACTTCTGCAAATGATTAGATGATCAAAAAGCAAATGAGCTCTGTTACTTTAGTGGAGCTGGCGGTGCGGAGTCTGTCTGATGAAAGGACTAAACTGCTCTGTGAGGTTACCTTTGTACTTCTCTGGGCCATCTGGCGAGGTGGGGGTTGGGATCGGGTCAAACACACTGCAGTCCTTCCCGGTGTAGTCTGGATCACAGATACACTTCACCTCGTTACTGCACGTCTGCAGGACACAGAGGACGAACATAGTCAAAGCTTTATAAATGAGATGACGTTCTAAAGTCCAAATTTGAAACAAAGGAAGCTCCGAGGTGGGACAGATGGCGGTTGTGGACTCACCCCGTGGTGGGAGCAGATACGCAAGGATGAGGATCCAGGGCAGGTGCTGAGGTTGAAGGTGGTAACGGGGAGGCAGCGACGCTCCAAACACATCATGTTCGGCCCACATGGTGTCCCATCTTCCACATAGCCCAGATCCAAGCCATCATCCAGCACTGCGTGACCACCCCTGTGGGTCAGACAGTTATGTCAAATCATGCTTACCTAATATAATAATGTCTTCATGTGCAATCTTTTCCAAAAGGCTAATTTTCTGAGTGCATTCATCCACTACGGACAAAGAACTAAAATTTAAAAAAAAAAAAATAGATGAAGCTGATATTTTTTCATGCCGAGGTTTTGAATTTCATCAGGCTGCCTCACCTGCAGTCCAGGTATCTGCTCTGATGGTGGATGGTCAGGCTGGTGACCTTTCCCTGCAGCTCGCCAAATCTCGGTCTGTCTGTCAGATTGGTGCAAAGCAGCAAACCACACAGAACATCCCTGATGCAGGAAACCGAGAGAAGATGGAACAATAAAAGCTTAAAAATATTCCAGATAATCTAATTAATTATAGGTCACAGTTCTGTTGTTATACACAGAAAGTTATATTCACTGACTGTTTATTGCACGGCACCCATCCCTGGCCACTGGAGTGTGGACCACAGTTTCCTCTCTCTGTGCCCTCAGAGTTCAGCTTTTCATAGCAAAATCTGTCAGCTGAGTCTGGGAAAAGAGAACAAACTCGCATTTATTACAGTGAGTGTTACAATTAACTTATTAAGAAGATGTAAAAACACAGAGGTTATGGCCAAAGAAAAGCGTTAGCATGAATAGCTATTAAAGGGCAATAAAAAAAATAAATCAAGAAATAAAGCTCATTATCAAATCCAAACCTACTGAAGCCCCACAGAGTCTTGCACTGGCTATCTCTGGTCTTGCAGCGACCTCCATAACAGCGACCCTGGCAGGGAAAAAGAGAGGAATTAAAGATGCAGAGCAGATAAGAGAGGGGGGGAAGAATGTGCTATTAAATATAACTGTAATTGAACTTTACTTGGCCATCTTCACACGTGTAGCCATCCAGTTTGTGGACATTATGGGGACACTGGAAGAGAAATAACATCATCTGCCTTTTTAGAGTCACTGTGGGTGTTAGATCTCTGAATTTCTCTGCAGGGTGCTCTTTTTCACCTGGCTCGAGTCTCCCGTGCAGGTCTCAGGAATGTCACAGTCATTCACAGCACTGCGGCACGTCACCCCTCTCAGCTCATACTGCAGCAGCAGAGGAGAACACAAATGTGAGACATGTGGAGGAATGGTGCACGGAAAATGAGATGGACACACAGTCAATCTGTGCTATCTAGTTAGCTCCTCCAAGTCCAAAGCTGGTCTACAGCTGTGAGCTCTGTCAGCCTCCCCACAGAAGTCGAGCTCCATTTAAATATTTAATTTTGCCTCAGTTATGGAGGAAATAACAGTCCTCTGTTAATGAACCAGCAACACTGGCTGCACCTCTACCAAGATTTTATATCAGTTTGCACCATCGTAGCATTTCCAATCAGCCTGACGGAAATGCAACCTTATATTCTCAGATAAGGTATCAGCACAGGGATCTTGGGGATGGAAAGAATTATGGTTTAATGCATTAAAACAGCTTACCTTACAATCCCTGCAGCAGAGCCCATTGCTGCACATGGCATTATGGGTAAGAGTGCACTTTTTGCAGCAGTTGGCTCCACTCAGGGTGCACTCCTGCAGGGAAAGAGTGTTTTCTTTTAGGTCCTCACATCCCAAACTCATAACTAATACCTACACTTACAATCTAACACAGTATAAAGACAAAACTAGTTAAACCATCGTTGAATTAATTAGTTTATGCTCACCACCAGTGATCCACAGTCGCATTCCTCTCCAAGCTCTACATACCCATTGCCACACTCTGATGGGTCTAGGAGCTACGTGGGAAACAGACGGTAAAAACACATTTCTAAAAGGCACAATGTGAATCCATTCAGTCTATAGCAAGAGATGAGAGTTTTTCTTATATTTCTATCCCTACAAAAGAGATTAATCTTGACCTTAAGAGCCTCTGATAGTAACTGACTATCTCTCACCTTTGTGGGCTTGTTGAAGAGGCAGCTGCCTCCACCCTGCTGGAGGAAACGCAGATACTCATCTATACTACAGCGAGAGAACTTCCTTGGCAGGTAGTAGCTGATTAACACAAGAAACAGAAAATATTTAGCAATTTATCAATTAACTGAAAAATCTGTTGAAAATCAAAAGACATCTGTTTTTGCTCAGAATTCTTACTAAATGTACAGAAAGCTTAATTTATTGTTACCCTGTATCCTCCATGATACAGCCCAGCCACGGATCTGGACACCTGCAGTCACCTGGAGAAAAGAAAAACAAGCCTGTGCTGAAACTGAGGATGTGCTTGTTATACCTGAAACAGTGAGATGATGCGTTTGCTCAGTGATAAATGTATAAGAATAAGCTCAGTGGGCAAATTAAATGAGTGCTGTTTATTAGATTTCTTATGGTGGTGGAGGGATGATGATTTGGGCTCGTTTTAAAGCCACAGGATCTGATTATCTTGCAGTCACTGAGTCTAACATGGTCTCCTCTGTATGCCAAAGTATTCTAATCTCAAATGTGAGTCTTGTGCAAGACTTTAGTTCAGCTCTACACTGAGTTTTACCAGCAGCTGTTCGCTCTTTGTTCCTTAGCATGCCGATGTTCTGACCAAGACTCTGAGACAATGTGATGGCCATAGGACCCACACTGCCAAACTGAAGAAACACACAATCAAACACGCTAATAATTATCCTCACAAATATCAATATTTAGAAGTTTAGTAGACAGTAGAGAGCACAAATGTCACCTCATTGATCCCTCCACCCCGAGTCAACGAGCAGATGCCCCCAATGTAGGCTGCCTCGCTGCGGCTGCTCATGAACGTCCTCCCACTGTGGCAAAGACAAGACTGTTAGGAGAGAAGGAGAGCAAGCCGGAGGAGGATGAGGACAAGAAAAGGAAGACTCACGAGAAGAGATGCACAGCATCAACGCGCTCCTTGATGCTCTCCTTCCTGTACTTCATGAAGTCACGCAGGGTGAGCAACGGGTCATCGCCGACAGCGACCCTGTTTTCAGACGACCAGGTTTCCATGGCTACCAGGACGATGCGAGTGTTGAGCTGCTCCTTGTAGATCTAAAAGAGATCATCAGCACGTGATTGTGCATCCTCACCTGGTATGTAATCAATCATTTAAGTGCCCAATTTCTGTGAACAGTTGCAGTAGACCCCTCTGAAAGGAAGAGGGTGCTGTGGGATAAGGCTGTGGACTAGTTCCTTCTTTATAATAGAGTACAACAGCTCAGTCTCAAAGAAAAATAGCTCGTCTTAGATGGTTCTGTCTATTCTTTTAATGACAGCTTCAAGAAGCTGTGTAAATTAAATTTCCATATAAAATCTTTTGTCAAAGCTAAATTTGTCATGGTTTAGGTAGGAGGTCATTCAGTATTCATACATATTGGAGGAATATGCAAATCACTAATATTCCCAGTGCAGCTGATTAAAGATGCTTCAGCTAGACCGTAACATGTAAACCATCTTTCACTCATCCTGGCAACGTTTCCAATGTAACCTTTTGCCGTCTACCTAAAAATCCCTGTCAGAGCTGGTTAACTCCAGATCAACCCTCCAGATAATTCCATCTGAAATCTTTGGATGCAATCTGTTACGCTTAAATGTGCTATATTAATTCATATTTATGAATAATAATGATTTAAATTGTGCAATATTGCATATAATGGAGACAGTTGTATCCATCTACTTCAGTGGTGAAGAAGGAAGGCAACAGCTGGTTGCCACAGAAACCGTCACTGTTCCCAGCCAGTGAAGGGTTTCACAAGCTGAGGACAAAAGCATGGAGTGATTTTTTTTTTTGCTCTTCAATTGGCTGTTTTAGAGGATAATCATATGCAATCAGCTCCATTCCACACACAGCAGGAAAAAGGTTTTTATATAAATGATACAAAAGGCTCACAGTGAGTGCTCTGAGGTTTCTGACTGTAAAGGTTCATCGCTTTACTCCGTTCATAATAAACATCTCCAAAATAATTCATCCTCCACTATAAGCACCATTTGTCCTACTTAAAATCTAAACATGCAACATTTTCACTTCTGTTTGATGTGCAATACTCTGCAAAAGTCTTGGCTCAGCCCTCATTTCTTCATATTTTAACAGGAAAATGGGAAATAAATGGGCCATTTATTGAAACATGTGCAAATACACATGCAAAAATAGTATAAAAGGTAAAAATAAAGTTTGAGAGTGAATATGATTATCTTAACTCTTCAACACAGGCTGAACTCTACTAGTCAAGCTTTCCTGTGATTTCTTTAAGTAGCCTTCAGAAATTTATCACCAGGCTCATTGAGGACAAAAAAAAAAGCTCCTCTTTGGATGTTGGCTGCTTTTTGTTCTATTCTGTCAAAAAAATTCCCATATTGCTTAAATAATGTTGAGGCCCACTCTGTGGAGGCCAGTCCATGACTGATGGTGCTCCTTTGTTTGCTTTTTCTATCCAGGTATGCTTTTGCTGCACTGACAGTATGTTTGGGATCATTGTTATGCTAAGAATTTAGGCCACTGTCAATCAGAGTAAAAAAAAAAAAAAAAAAAATAGCTACAAATGGCTGTAGACACTCACTGTTGTAGCTCTCTCCACCTCCTCCGTACATACTGATCATATTTTTGGTTCAAATTAACAAGATTGAATTCATCCCATTTCTTAAAGACATGACTTCCACATACTGTGGCTACTTCTTTTGTCCTCCACTTTTCCATGCCAATCCCATTTTTCAGTTGGCAGCTCTTTGAGAATCACCTTGTTGGTGCAAAAATACTATTTTATGTCTGTCAAACTGATATTTTTGACACTTTTAATAGATTAAACTAAAGAAATTATAACAAATTATGTGCTTTAGCAACAGACTGCTAGTAACAACATGCCTAAAGACACCATTTAAGATACCTCTTTGGTTTTTTGCTAAGCTGTCATGTGTGTAGACACATCCCTTGATTAAGGTGCCATTTTTTATGCTTGAATGGTTTATGGGTGTTAAACATTCCTCTCAAAAAGGTCAGATACATGAAAAAGAGTGAAAAAGCAGCCAATGTCCAAAGAAAACCTATTGCATTTGAGAAAAAGAAATAATAATGGACATGGCTTAAAAACAAAGTCACAGTAAAATGGCTTGTAGGACTTTCCCCAAATACAAAACGGCAGCTGTCCAACTCAGAAATGTTTCATCTGCCAGAAAAGCCTCTGAAATGTGGCAGCAGCCATAAAGAAAGCTTGAGAGCCCCTGATTCAACATGAGGGAAGCCATGCTTAAAGAGAAAACAATCAAAACATCAAGAACTCAAAAACATTTAAAAACTTACAGATTTTTTGTTACATTTATACCATCTACGCCTGTCCTTTAAGCACTGAACATCAAAGGTTTTATCTGCTGCAGGGCTTAAAACTATTCTTATTAAAAAATATAAAAATAAACTCCTCACCAAATCTGCCATGTTCACCACCGATTTAGAAAAAATCTTCGTCTGCGTGGTCGACCGGCGTAACTGCACAAACTAAAAAGAGAAGACCATGTTACTGCAAGACTCACAATCAATTATTATCACTCCTGTTACTCAAACAAGGCAAAAGAGAACTTGTGGGAGCTGCCGGGTTCACAGATACCAGTTCATAATCGTTGACCACCATCAGCTCGATGTACTTGGTCTCAGTCTGGACGGTGCGTTGGCCTCGCCTCACCTGGAAGAGGGCAAAATAAAATCCACAGAGCCAGACGTTTGAGCGTGCTGTCACTTTAACCTTGATACAAGATAAACAGACAGAACACCACAACACACACACATCACAAAACCAGCAGGTGGAACTATTACTCACACTGCATGCGTGCACACATGCTGACACTGATGAAACTCTAGAGTGTGTCCTTGAAAAGGCAACACAACATGGAGATCATTCATTCATAAGCAGATTTTAGTTACTTGTGCCTGAAAAGATCGACTTCAGCGTGAGCATGATTGCTTTAGATGTTTGATAGAAAGAAAAAAAATGGCTCTGAAAAATAAATGTGCTCAGGTGGGTTTTCTTTGTTTTTTGTTTTTTTAAATACTCAGACCTAAGTACAGCATGTTGAGCAAACAACTGTCATCACATTTAGATTCTAACTTTATTATAGTGTGATTAGTCCAGAGAGCACGAGACTGACTTATCTCAACTGAAACCAGCTTTGCACTCATGAAAGAGCCCATTGATCACAGGTAAAAATGGGGTTTGCTGCCACTGAAGGTCATTTTTTAATTTGTAGTACTTTGGATAATGTTGAAAGATGAAAAGTTACAGGCAAAAAATCATTTTATTACAGTTGTTTTTAAGTCTGCTCTGAGTTAGCCTGAAGGATGCATACAGACATCTGTGCAAAGCCAAACATTCACCCTGTGAAGGTAAAATTAATGAGGAACCATAAAGGCTGTCGCCCAGACAGACATCTCTTCAACTTCACACCTTCACTTCTTTGTACGAGTCTACAAGTCAAAACAGAGTTCAAATTTATTCCAGAGGTGTTGCCTCAGAATTTCTCTCTCTTTTTTTTTTTCCTAGGACTGTTTTTAATCAGAATTAAAAATGAGTCATATCATCATCTGACTTATTTGTAAAATATTAATTTCTCCTCACTGATGATTCTCTGTTGGTGACTCTCTCAGCATTGCTGCTGCCAACATGATCCCAGCGGGCCAACTGTGTGTTTGGAGGTGTGTGTGCAGATGAAGAATCAGAGCTTGAAGGAAAACTGACTTGTCTTCTTGAGCGTCGAAGACCTTCTGTGAGTATCGGCTTTTCTTCGGTAGACCAGTTGACTTCATCGCTTAGCTCGCCATCCTCTTCGCTTTGCCTGCGTGACTGCATCTTAGCCTCTGTGCTGTTCATGGAGCATCCTGCAACACATAAGCAGACACCACTGAGAGGGAAAAGTGGCTGTTATCATTCCAGTGATGGATGCAACCATGTATTTTAGTCCAGTGATCTGCAGGAGAAATCAATATCAGAGCCCGTGGTAGGGAGAGCAGAAAAAAGGGGAGCGCATGAGCACAAATGGAGAGAGTTAGGGGTGAAGAGGCACAGAGGAACAGGAATGAGCGGGGAGGTGACTCCAGAGAGGAAGAGTAAGGGACAAATGGGTGAGGTGGAGAAGGAACGCAGCCAAATGAGACGTTTAGGAAGGACGTGGAGGACAGATGGACAACCTGAGGACTCTGAACGTGAAGGGAGTGAAGAAGCAGAACCAAACAGGGGCTTGCATTACAGAACATTTGACTGCATTAGATAACTGTCAAGGACAAAAGTGTCGTCTCCAAACAAGGAATAGCACCAGCCTTTGAGGTTTAGTAACAAACTGCGTCTCGTCAGGGTTTCATCAAAATAAGATCCAGATTTTTAAATGTATCTTTTTCCCCACCACTAACAGCTCCTCATAGTGAATTTCTCTATCATTAAACCAATGAGAGCTTATATGAATACTGACATTTGGAAATTACTGTACGAGAAAAAAAACGAGAGGACTTACCTGGACAGGGAGGTGGAAAAAGGTCAGTGTTAGGCATTCGAAACACAACGTGGTCATTTTTCTCCTGGAGGGCGACAGGGAAGAACACAGAGGGAGAGGAAGATGGAAACAATTTAATGAATGTCAATTTTTTTCTGTAGCTGAAATGCAGCAAGGGAAGCCAACAAAGAACAAAGAACCACACACAAGCAGCCAGTCTTTTTCTTGTTTTGTCTAGTTTACTTTTTTCACTAATCAGCAAAATCCTTATTTTAAAAGAAAAAAAAAATATTATCGAGGGCTGAAAAACTGCCTGAATCTTCTTTGCAGAGCCAACTGGTCTCAAAAAAAGAGGAGACGTAGAAACAAAAGGTGCAAAAGTAAATGATGCTAAATCATTAAATGATTCTAAAAATCTGGAGAAATCTGTGGGGAAGTTTCCCACCCCACAATTAGTCCTGGATGCCTGTGATCTTCATACCCTCAACCAGCACTGCATTAAAAACAGATATGAGTCAGTTAAAGAAATCACTGCATGGGCTCAGGAACTCTTCCAGAAATAATTGTGAGCACAGTTCATTGTGCCATCCACAAATGCACAAATGCATATTAACACAGTCCTCAGGACTAAAGAGGAGCGGGACCTCTTTAGTTGTTATTAGTACTCAGTTCAAAAGCCTGCATCCCTGATGCTATAGGAGTGCATTAGTGCCTATGGATTTGGCAGCTTGTACACCTAAAAAGGTATATATAGGGTTTAGAGCAACATATGCTCCCATCCAAATGGCGTCTGTTTCAGTGAATGTCTTGCATATTTCAGCAAGACAATACTAAATCACATACTGCATCCATTAAAACAGCATGTCTTTTCAGTAGAAGGCCTAACTGCAGCCCAGACTGCTGAGCAGCTAGAATCCCATGTCAGGCAAATATTTGATCTCATTACTCTTCCAAAACTCCAGCAACTGCTCTCCTCAGTTCCCAGATGTTTATGGGATGCTGCACAGAAGTAAACATGTTCTTTTATGACCAGGGAGGAATTGAGCTTCAATCAGGTACTCAGAGGACCTGTGCTTATGTGTATATGTCACTCATCTTGGGATTTATGTGTCATAATTTTTAATGTTAAAAAAAAAAAAGCAAAAAAAAAAAATTCAAAGTGAACCAGCAGCCGGTAGAGATTTGGAATAAGTGGAAATCTAAGCCTTGAAAACCTGTACTGGGATTTGATCGACAGACGTGAAACTGCAGAAAGCATTCAGTTAATGGATCTTAATGCTGCTGAAGTATTAAATATAGTTTAGAAAAACATATGCTTAAATCATAGGAAACATGAATGGACTTCTCATTGTGAACTTAAAGCTTCTGTGTGGAAAAAAAAAAAAAAAGTAGAAAGTGCTGATGCATATTTAATCAATCACAGGGCTGTCATAATGGCAGCAACTCCACTGGACACAGTGGTACACTTGAGCTGGGGATAAATACTTTATGAAAATGACCCATTTGAGAGAGAGCTGAGGAGAGAGGAAGAGAGAGAGTGAGGGAGTTTGAAGATGAGCTGAGAGGCTATTGATTCATCTCTCCAGTCTATGTAATTGAGCTGTACTGCGATCACTGAGCCTTAATGGAAAAAATTTAAAAAAAGGCTCAGCCTCTTCCTCTCTAAACACTTTTATCCCACTCACATCAGTCACTCTGTTGAATCTCCATTTATTTTAAATGCAACTCTTTTAAGATCAAAATCTGAATATTTGTAAAGGGCCAAACTTTCTTTTTGTCAACTTTTCCTTCGCTCACCTGCCTCCAGCAGATAATCTGCTTCTTTTCAGACACTGGAAATGTTTCCGTGGTGGTGGATTGTGTGTATATTCAACACTTTCCACTCAGAAACTCAGAGATAGAGTAACACTGACGGTAAGTTATGGAGAGCGGAGATACTGTGAGAAAGTGAGACCTGACAAAGCAGCTCCCAAACATGATTCAAAGTCCTCTACTGAAAGAGAGTCTATTACATGTGGCCTGCTTAAATAAATATATAAATAAAAGTGAAAGAAAAAATATGAATGCATTGTCTTTTCACATCTTTTCATGGCGTCGCCGGAAGTTACTTACCGCTCCAGTGCCAAGAGGTTCGATCCCGTAAGAGAAGTTCCCGTCAGAAAACATCCCCCTAAATAAAACAAAACGATCATGTATGATAATTGCTTCACCACTTCTTTTCTAAAATGTGTTTCTATTTATCAGAAAACAAATAGAAAGGTGGATCGGAGGAAGGTGAGACTTATTTATTTTATTTTAAACATAAATGACCCTTCAGTCTTTAATCTTGGTTCAATAATGTTGAGCTCCAGGCTCTGGGGAAGCAAATCCATAACTGCTAATGTTCTACTGTAGATCTATGTTTTTATTTGTGGTATTGCATTGTGGATAAAAATCCAATCACACTTTTCTGCTTTCATAATTAGTTAAAATTATGAAAGCAGAAATGATGAAGCCTCCAAAACCCCAGCAGAGCCTCTACCGTGTTTTATAGATGGCTGTAGAACAATGTTCCCTCTAATTTTTCATGTGTCTGAGCAAACACACAAACTCCCTGAGCAGACACTTGGACCACTGTGAGCAACAGCAGACGTGTGCACTGTGGTCACGCCAGCATCGAATCCATCCAAGTTACATGGTTTATTAAAATAATCAAATTACAGCATTTACATTTTATGTTAGACTACTTTTAATGCATATTTAATTACTCCTCCTTGAATCGCTACCTTATCGTGGTGGAGGGGTTTGTGTGTCCCAGGGATCCCAGGGGCTATGTTGTCTGGGGGCTTTTGCCCCCTGGTAGGGTCTCCCATGGCAAACTGGTCCTGGGTGAGGGACCAGACAAAGAGCGATTCAGAAGACCCCCATGAAAAGAATATCGAGGGAACAGTTTACCCTGCCCGGGATAGGGTTACCGGGGCCCCGCCCTGGAGCCAGGCCCGGGGAGGGTGCCCGAGGGCGAGCGTCTGGTGGCCGGGCCTTAGTCCATGGGGCCCGGCCGGGCACAGCCCGAAGAGGAGACATGGGCCCATCCTCCCGCAGGCCCACCACCCGCAGGAGGCGCCATAGGGGTCGGGTGCATTGTGAGCCGGGTGGCGGCCAGGAGCGGAGGCCCTGGCGGACCGACCCCCGGCTGCCAAGACTGGCAATAGGGACATGGAATGTCACCTCTCTGGTGGGGAAGGAGCCTGAGTTGGTGCGTGAGGTTGAGAGGTACCGGCTAGATATAGTTGGGCTCACCTCTACGCATTGTCTGGGCTCTGGAACCAGTCTCCTGGAGAGGGGCTGGACTCTGTCTCAGTCTGGAGTTGCCCCTGGTGAGAGGCGGCGGGCTGGGGTGGGTATTCTTATATCCCCTCGGCTTGCTGCCGGTACGTTGGGGTTTTTCCCGGTGGACGAGAGGGTTTGTTCCCTGCGCCTTAGGGTCGGGGAACGGGTCCTGACTGTCATCTGCGCTTATGCGCCGAGTGGCAGTTCGGAGTACCCAGCCTTCTTAGAGTCCCTGGGGGGGGTGCTGGAAGGTGCTCCACCTGGAGACTCTGTTGTCCTGCTGGGAGACTTCAATGCTCACGTGGGTAACGACAGCGAGACCTGGAGGGGCGTGATTGGGAGGAACGGCCTCCCTGATCTGAACCCGAGCGGTGCTTTGTTATTGGACTTCTGTGCTAATCACAGTTTGGCCATAACGAACACCCTGTTCGAACATAAGAGTGTCCATAAGTGCACGTGGCACCAGGATGCTCTAGGCCGTAGGTCGATGATCGATTTTGTAATCGTATCACCAGACCTGCGACCATATGTTCTGGACACTCGGGTAAAGAGAGGGGCTGAGCTGTCAACTGATCACCACCTGGTGGTGAGTTGGATCAGGTGGCGGGGGAGGACGCTGGACAGACCTGGTGCACCTAAACGCGTAGTGAGGGTGTGCTGGGAACGTCTAGCAGAGGCCCCAGTCCGCGAGATCTTCAACGCACACCTCCGGCAGAGCTTCAACAGCATTCCGAGGGAGACTGGGGACATTGAGTCCGAATGGACCATGTTCAGCGTCTCCATTGCCGAAGCTGCTGCATTGAGCTGCGGCCGCAAGGTGGTTGGTGCCTGCCGTGGTGGTAATCCCCGAACCAAATGGTGGACACCAGAGGTGAAGGGAGCCACCAGGCTGAAGAAGGAGGCCTATCGGGCTTGGTTAGCCTGTGGGACTCCGGAGGCAGCCGACAGGTATCGACAGGCCAAGCGGAATGCGGCTCGGGCAGTGGCTGAAGCAAAAACTCGGGTGTGGGAGGAGTTCGGAGAGGCCATGGAAAAAGACTTTCGGACTGCCTCGAAGAGATTCTGGCAAACCGTCAGGCGTCTCAGGAGGGGAAAGCGGTGCTCTACCTGCACTGTGTATAGTGCTGGCGGAGCGCTGTTGACGTCGACTGAGAAAATTGTCGGGCGGTGGAAGGAATACTTCGAGGACCTCCTTAATCCCACTGACACGTCTTCCGGGGAGGAAGCAGAGTCTGGGGATGAGGGGTGTGACCCACCGATTTCCGGGGGCGAGGTCACTGAGGCAGTTAAACAACTCCTTGGTGGCAGAGCCCCTGGTGTCGATGAGGTCCGCCCCGAGTTCCTGAAGGCTCTGGACGTTGTAGGGCTGTCTTGGTTGACACGTCTCTGCAATGTTGCGTGGAGATCAGGGGCAGTACCTGTGGACTGGCAGACCGGGGTGGTGGTCCCCATCTTCAAGAAGGGGGACCGGAGGGTGTGTTCCAACTACAGGGGGATCACACTCCTCAGCCTCCCCGGGAAAGTCTATGCCAGGGTGCTGGAGAGGAGGGTTCGTCCGCTAGTCGAACCTCGGATACAGGAGGAACAATGCGGTTTTCGTCCTGGTCGCGGAACACTGGACCAGCTCTTTGTCCTCTCGAGGATACATGGGAGTTTGCCCAACCAGTCTACATGTGTTTTGTGGACCTGGAGAAGGCATTCGACCGTGTCCCTCGGGGCGTCCTGTGGGAGGTGTTGCGCGAGTATGGGGTGTCTGGCCCATTGCTACGGGCCATTCAATCCCTATACAACCGTTGCAAGAGCTTGGTTCGCATTGCCGGCAATAAGTCGGACTCGTTCCCGGTGGGTGATGGGCTCCGCCAAGGCTGCCCTTTGTCTCCGGTTCTGTTCATAATTTTTATGGACAGGATTTCTAGGCGCAGCCAAGTGGCGGAGGGCTTTCGCTTTGGTGGCCTCAGAATCTCATCTCTGATTTTTGCGGATGATGTGGTTCTGTTGGCTTCATCGGGTGAGGGCCTCCAGCTCGCACTGGAGCGGTTCGCAGCCGAGTGTAACGCAGCGGAAATGAGGATCAGCACCTCCAAATCTGAGGCCATGGTTCTCAGCCGGAAAAGGGTGGAGTGCCCACTCCGGGTCGGGGATGAGTTCCTGCCCCAAGTGGAGGAGTTCAAGTATCTCGGGGTCTTGTTCGCGAGTGATGGGAGAAGGGAGCTGGAGATCGACAGACGGATTGGGGCTGCGGCTGCAGTAATGCGGACGCTGCACCGGTCAGTCGTGGTGAAGAGGGAGCTGAGTGTAAAAGCGAAGCTCTCAATTTACCGGTCGATCTACGTCCCTACCCTCACCTATGGCCACGAGCTGTGGGTAGTGACCGAAAGAACGAGATCGCGGATACAAGCGGCGGAAATGAGCTTCCTCCGAAGGGTGGCTGGCCTCTCCCTTAGAGATAGGGTGAGAAGTTCGGCCATCCGGGAGGGGCTTAGAGTAGAGCAGCTGCTGCTCCACATCGAAAGGAGCCAGCTGAGGTGGTTCGGGCATCTGGCAAGGATGCCCCCTGGGCGCCTCCTGGGCGAGGTGTTCCAGGCATGTCCCACCGGGAGGAGGCCCCGGGGCAGACCCAGGACACGCTGGAGAGATTATATCTCTCGGCTGGCCTGGGAACGCCTTGGTATTCCCCCGGACAAGCTGGAGGAGGTGGCTGGGGAGAGGGAGGTCTGGACCTCTTTGCTTAGGCTGCTACCCCCGCGACCCGACCTCGGATAAGCGGATGAAGATGGATGGATGGATGGATACTTTTAATTAACTGCTTTAGCCCACTTACAATGAAAATGTAAAAAAAAAAAAAAAATCTTGTTCATGACCTGTGTAGTATGTTAACACTACTGAAGGTAAAAATAACTCAAACTCCAATTCAGCAGTCGCCTCATTGTTCTGACACACACAAAACTATTGACTACACTACACACTAACTACACAAGATTTGCGCAAATCTCTCACATCTCAAAACACGCCGTCATTCCTACAATTTCCCCCTTCCTAAACAATAAATGCCATGTTGCCATACCATTTTTTGATTGGTCGACATGGTACATTTTTCGACCAATAGGAAAGGGTGGGGGTTTTTTGGTTTTGTCTTTGCTCACAGGCTTTCGAGCGTTTTCCTTATAAAACGCCGTTTTTACCGTTTCTTCCTGCAGTAAATATGAACAACGATCGTATTCAGGAAGAAAACCAAACATTGCATATATTTATATCATAACTCTGGTTTTACGTGACCTATCAACACAATTTAAAAACTGGTATAAAGTCCACTCTTTTTCCGTCAATTGTTCCGTTTTTCCTGCTCACACCTCCAGTGGTTGTACACGTTGTCATTAACGTGGCTTCACTCTTTTTTAATTTGCATTTATCACTCAATAAGATTAGTTTCCACTGATTTTCAGGGCGTTTCGTGCATAATTTGGCATAGAAAGTCTGGCTCATTCGAAGCAAATATAAAGAAATGTGGCTCAAGACTTTTGCACAGTATACTGGTGTGTGTGCAATTGGGTTTGATTTTAAACAATTAAAATCATTGCTTGGGTTCTCATTTGTTGTAGTGACTTAATCTGAAATGTAGCCCCACAGCGTTGGACTCACTGCAGGCCGTGGCAGGTTGACAAAGCAGCCCAGGACCCCGGCACTCCTCGTATTCGCCCGTGGTAGAAGCAGTGCTCCCCTCCCTGAAACCAAACAAGAGGTAATAGTGAGACACTGATACTGTCATCATCCAGTAACATGTACATGTCAAATTTCAGAAAATGAAGCCAACACCGTCTGCGAAGCCCTCGATGCCACTGATCTTTTGGCCCATATATACATAGGTAGGTATTTTCTGTCAGCGTGAGGCCTATGATCAACCAGGAGGGTTGTCTGAAGGAGATCAGTGACTACTGTATGATTTGGTGTCTGGGGAAACCTACACCTGCTGCAGCTGCTACAGCTGAGTAGAGTTTCAGCAAGGGAAAGGAAGTGTGCATAACAGAGTGTGAGTGGGTATGCATCAGAATTTCCTAATTCACTGGAAGATAGCGTCAACTACAGCTATCTGAAGCACAAAATTCATTAAAGTCAAGGTTGAACCCATTTAAGTTGAAAATGAACAGGTGTTTTATAAGGAACTGCTCAAGTCCATCAGCTGGGAAGTACACAGGATCTCAAACTGTACCCATCACTCACACAGACACCTGACATGGGCATATTAGACAGACACAACGTCAATGATGTATTAGTTCACATGCCTCTTGATCCATTACATTTCACAGGTTACTGTAATGTGTAAAATACAGAAAGAAAGTGATATGCTTTTCTGTCTTTTTGTGGCTGTAATGTACAAATTAATGAGAATTAAAATCCACCAAGAAGACTTAAGACTTACAAGCGATCCTATCCAGAACAAATGAATCTTGTTGATCACCAAATGATGAACTCCTTCCGTTCAGGAGTATCATGACTTAGCACTTTGCTAATGGTAAATGGACTCAAAGCACTTCCTACTACAAGTCTTATTCACACTAAGCACACATATATTCATACAGTGTTTAAATAAATGCTTAAGCAGTTTAGCTCAAATTCACATGCACACTCTCTGATGGATGCATCAGGGGCAACTCGGGGTTCAGTATCCTGCTCAAGGATAGTTTAACACATAGACCGGAGGAGCTGGGGATCAATTCGCTGACCTTCCGATTGTCAAACAACCCGCTGCACCACCTGAGCCACAGCTGCCATGAATATGGAAGTTAATATTGTTCAGTACATCAGGCACAAGTCTTAATAAAGGTTACACCGTGAAAACATGCTTTTAGTACTGATGGTTTAAGTTTTAAGTTGACTTTGTGCTAAGCTAGCCGTTATGCTAGTTGTTTGAGACAACTATGAAAAGTATTTTTTCCCTTTTTGGCTCCGTATAAATGTCAGTGATTGCAGATGTCCTGGACATGTGCTGTGGTTGTGAGCAGAGCAGCCCCACCAACCGTTCTGTTTGCAAGCAGCATACAATGAGAAGAAAGTTTAAAGGAAGGGACAGTAGCAGGGTATGCAGCAGAGGGTATTTTAATGAGGAGAAAAGCGGTCACTTCATGGAGCTGCTTTGAAATGCAACTCTGGAAAGAGAATTAATGAACTTGTCATTTTAAATCATGTGTATACATTTTTTTTCCTGCTAAAAATAATTATAAAAAAGCTATTTTGAATTGACCCTAAAAATCACAAGAACCTTTTTACCCCATTGTAAAGAATGCAATGATTTAATAAACTGAAGATAATAATGTCTCTAATTTCTTAATGCATGTTCATAAAATTAGAGACTTCAAATTTGGAGCTTACAAGAGAGATGGAAAAAAAGGTTATATTAACACAACAGAAGCAGAGATATCTGATTTTCAGTCACTGGATCCTACATATTCAAACATGCAACTTTAAAGTGTTTCTCCAGACAGTCTGCCTGATAGACCTATACATTACACACCATCTATCAGTCAGCTGACACCACTTAATTTTGTTGATTCATCTGGAAAAATCCCCCCCAAAACTACAGACAGAATCTACAAGAGGTACAAAATAAAAAAGGTTCTAAAGGCTGATGAACTGCTTGTATGCCCCTCTAATAAAGGATAAAATTTGCTCTGATAATGAGTGACTGTCTCAATCCATAGCCAAGTTGGCAGAACCACTGGAAGGAGCAACCTGTACACCTCACTGCCAGGTAACTCCACCTGATTATTCATAATCGCCTAAAAGGATCCAACTGAACGATCATGTTTTGGACGTAGTGTTTGTAATCTGCGTCTCGCAGTACAGGAACGATCAGATTACGACAATCTGAGAGGAGACTGGCTACTGTCAGTCAAGTGACACGAGCATGGTTTTAAATGTGCGAGCTCAAAAAAGTTGAAGGAACAAAGAATTTCACAAATAATCATGCATGCTTTAACAGAGACAATGGACATTAAAGTTAGGTGTTTTGTTTGCAAATACCTGGAACTCAGGTGTGCGTGTGTGCGCGCGTATGCATGCATGTGACTGCGAGAGAGTCAGTTTCAGGTGTTTGTAATGAACCCCAATAAGTCATGTCTGCTACCCGATCCTGTTGTCATCCAGCACGGCCGACAGATCAAAAAGAAAAAGGGGCAACTTGGAGCTGCTGTTCTTCATGCTTGGCCGACCTTTATCTGAGCTCCAGCTCAAAGCTGAAAGCTCACAGAGAGATCCTGTCATGTCTAAGTTATCTCTCAGACACATGACATCCTTGTTACTTTTCAAAGACAAAGGGCATGTGTAATGTATTTTAACTGACACCGAGTATTACTTTCACTGCAAGGTCATTTCAACTGATCTTCTCGAAGGTGGATTAAATCTTCACAGGTACATCTGCACACACAGTCGGGCTACTGTTGATGACAAATTAATGATCAGTCTGGTTGTCTGTCAGCTACAAAATCATCATTCAGTCCAAAGTCAGTCACACGTGTCTCTTTTATCCCTCGCCACACATGAGCTTTATATGAGGCTCGCTCTCTTGGAGCAGAATGCTGTCTGGCATTTTATTCTGATTCAATTAAACCAAAGAAGGAATGGAAACTGCTAACTCTTAAAGGCCAACAGTTACGTGTGATTAAACTAAGATGAGGTCTCCATGTAAAAAGTTGTAATCTCATAGTGTTCTGACCAGATTTATTCAAGGCTTCAGAAAAGACATTAGCTTAGAAAAGTTCTGCATCAACGTAACTAAACTATCTCGCCGTTGTCTTCACGAAACCATAGAAACACTATATATAAATAAAATTTAAAGGAAAGAACATGTCTAGGGTGGGTCCACAAGGTTAGCCATTTTATTATACTGCATGAAATGTTCCTCCCACAGTCCAAATACATGCATTTAATAGGATATGGTCAGCTGGTGATTCTACATTGCTGGGACTCTTATTCAGATTGAGTTCAGGTTATTGATGCAGCCCTCCACAACAGTCACAGTTTCTCATGCAGATCACTACAACCGCCCCATGAAAGACTGGGACTGCACCAATAAGCTTAAAAAAGGCAAATAATTAATTTTAATATTGAGCGAAAGTGAATCCAGGTTATTAGAGAGGGATTTCACAACAGCCACAGTTTCTCATGTGGCCTGCTGGGAAAAATTACGGCCTAACTCCTCCCCTATTTACAACACCATAAAAAAATCAGTCAGTCAATCATTTTCATTCGACAGCCAACAGCACGAAGAGGCCAAATAATGCTGTAGCATGGGCATGTACTAAGCGCAACTTGGGCGTTTCACTCACATGTAAACATCATGGTAGTGCTAAAAGGAAACATGAGAAATGCCGACTTCACTGGCAATAATAAGCTAATAAGGAACAGCAGCTTGCTATATAGATTTATATCCAAAATTAAGGCTGTGAAAATCAACATTAAACTTTTACACTGATATATAATTTCAGAGATCAGCTCAAAGCTAACAACAATAAATTAAACAGTGCTTCCTTCCAGACATTAGAGTAAGTCCCAGTATTTTTATGAAGCTTATTTACATGCGGCATCAGTTCTAGTCTGTCGAGGACTAAAAGAACATTCATCATTCATACCGAATAGTGAAGCAACTCACAGCACTTAGCAAGTTAATAAATAAATAAAAGGTAGGATTACGAGACTAAATGGAGGAAATCAAATTGCCTGACACAGCAGGCACACACTGACTGTCAGGGACTGAGGATGCTTTTCAGAGTTGCACTTCACGTGATGTCCACTCACTCTTCCATTTAAACCACACTGAAATTTTATTAGTGCTGGAAGGACAGCGACAAGTGAACTATGACGTTAAAACCGAGAAATTGTATGAATGAAAAAGGAAAAGAAAAAAAAACAAAACTGCTTGCACTCACAAATTGAGACAGTCATGTCCTGCAGAAACAACCGTACTGAACTTGACATAATCAGCTGTAACAGAATTAGAAAAGCTGGAGTGCTTGATGTCTGGACTCAGCATTGTTCAGAGTCTGAGAGCAGTGGGTGGGTGGCGGGGTATGAAATAATAGGTACTAATGTAAAGTGAAAAAGAGGACTGGAAAGAACAAAAGCATTACGTTTTAGAGTATTTAAAATCATGAGGAAAAACAATTTCCTCCAGATACGTTAAGCATCTGGTGCTGGCAAGAAGAGACAATTTTACAGTATTAGGAGAAACATTAACCGACTTAAGAAGAAGGAATGCAAATCAATCTAAAAGACTCCCCATTTCTCCCTGTGTTTCAGAGAAGCTAATTCATCAGTCTTCAGGGTTCATTTCACATGCAGTGTTGCTAGCTGATAGTCTGTCGTAGCCCGTTGTGCATTAACATTTCATAACATTTATTGACTACAGACCAGACAACTACTACTACTGCTAATAATAATAATCCCGCCTTATGTATTATCATTTATAAAGGGTACCAAAAAAAAAAATGGTGGAGCCGCTGGACAAAATAAGAAAAAAAAAAAAAAAAAAAAAAAAAAAACGAATACATTTTTTACCATATTCATAACTCTTTTATGGGCTTTTCAATAACAATAAATGGCATTAAACCTGTTTTTAATCTAAGTGTATTTCTAGATTAAATTCTAATGTGATTATTTTACGGTGTTCCCCAGGGATCTATTACCGGGCCACTATTAATCAAATTAGTGCAGTAATTATTCAACTCCATTTCTCTCATTCCGTGCTCAAATTGGATTATTATTATAAGAATTGTAATTTTAACATAGTTGGTAGGAAAAAAAAAAAAAGTGTAAACATGTAAGGTCTGTCAGACTTTGTATCTTTGGGGTCAGCAACATTACCAAAACTCAATTATTAATATTATTATTTTTAATAAAGTCAAAATCAAAATTATAAATTGAATCTTTAAAAAAAACCCAAAACACTTAGAGTATGACATAAATTTATTTATGGAATACTGAGTCATTTAAAAAGTGATAAATGACATCAAACTAAGAGAGACATTGGTCTGGCTGTGTGGTTAATTTAATGATCTTACTTCATTTTGATTAGTGAATAGTGTTTCATATTGAGACCATTGATAAATCTTTATGCCTCCTTCCTGCACTATTTAATTATTTGGCCTTTTTATTTCTTTGATTTTAACCCGTTGAAATAATCTTCAAATGTAATGTCTGTGCCCGGATTATCCAAAGGTCATGGCAGAAGGTGGCTGTAAAATCTGATTTAATCCTTTCTGGAAATGCACATGATTTGAATTCCCCTCATGACATAAAGTAGGCCCACACTGGTACTGCTGCTGTCTGCTGGTTTCCATGGCAACCGTCTACCAATTGGTCAGGTGGTTCTTTGGCAGAGAGGATACAGACAGAGAGACACCGTCTCGCAGAGGCTGTCGAGAGTCAAGCTGTCTGCCCGTCTTGGATTTATTAAAGGCCATTTTGCTCAAATTTATAATTCATGACAGAGAGGGCCATGTCAACAATCTAACCATCAGGGCTCATGCAGCTGTAGCCAGAAAGGTGTTTTTGGACACCTTTCCACAGGTCCAGGATAACGTGTGGACCTGATAAGCTGAAGAGTTGTTATGGAACAACACATCTGGGCTAGCACATATTTTGCAGTCATTTACACTTATTTCTAGACGTTCAAACACATGCTTTTTAGGCATTTCTGGACTGGACAAAAAAAAAATAACGTTGTGTCACTCAATTACTGATTCTGCTTGGTTTAATTCAGGTGGAATACTCAAAACTGGGATGGAGAACCATAATGTTTCTACAAACAGCCACAAAAATCATTTTCAGCCTCAATTGTTTGATGTGAGAGCGTTTACTGTCAAAGCCATTGTCAGCAGGATGTTAGTTTGCTAGGTTGCAGGAGGTTGAAGTCAATCCCAGCTGACACTGGGCAGTCAGTCACATGGCCGACACAAAGACAGAAAAGAGTCATGCTCACATTCACACCTAGTACCAATTTGGAGCCATCAAAAAACCCAACCTCCAACTCCTTGGACTGTTTTTTTTTTTTTTTATAAATTTCAGGGCAGGTGTAACTACAATTATTATTAATTATGAACACATTTGCCACGGTGTTAAAACTGTTTCTGTAAACCTACCATATTCTGTGACAGCTGGCCATCTTCCTCAAAGTGACGCTCGACATAGTCTGTAGACAGCAGATTGCTGGAGTGTACAGATTGAGAAATATTAGGAGCAAAAACAACAAAAAGTGCTTAGAAATGCTTAAAAAAAAAGGACCTAGTACTGAAGTAATTCTTTTACAAGGGTTTCGATTTTTGCTTACTGGTCCTTTCATAGAAATAAATAAAATCAGTGTCACAATAAGTATTAATAAGTATTAAAAGAGGTGTGATGTGACTTGTTGTGACTTAAACCTCACTACAATATTAGGACACTTTACTTCAGTGTATTGCTTGACTAGGTCTGAATATGGCTACACCATCTGTTATTTATCAATGTTTAGCCAGCACCCACTTCGTGTAATATGATGTGTGAGTCTGAACATAGTTATGTCAGTAATTGCAGTGAACCACTTAAAGTGATGTTTAATGGACCTGAGGTAAGCTTTGCAGGTGTGCGGTGACTTACTGGTTGAGCTCCAGGTCGAGTATGAAGGCTGTACCAAAGGCTTTTACCAAGAAGCTGCTCTGGGCCAAATGGATGGGCTAAAAGAGAGTGAGGGAAGGGGAAGGAGGAAGGAGTGAACACCAAAGAAGACATAAATACTGTAAAGAAAATGACGGCTGCAGTTAATAACTGAATTTAAAATCATTTCTCATTTATGGTGCCTTAAAGAGAAACAGTCTGGAACACTGCAAACATTTGATCTTAATTTCATCACTCTCAACATACATACATAATACTCTGTACACAATTTGTGCTGCCCTGTAACCCCCCCCCCCCCCCTTTTGATTTTATACCAACAAATACTAACATAATAAAACTGATATTTTATGATCATTTTACAACAACACGCTAACGTCAGTCTGGTTTTATTACAATGTAACAGCATCAGTCTGTTGTAGTGTTGTAGTTCCACTGTGACGTTCTAACACAGTGGCCACAATACTCATGGCCATTGATCAATGCTCTTTGAGGAGTAGTTGTAATCAATGGTCATGACAATTTGCATATTAATGAACAAGAAACTGACCTCACAAACCATTGTTCGCGAGTGTTGCTAGTTTCAGTCATTAAGCAAATGTACTCTTTCTAAGGCTGGGGAAACCTGCAGTCAGATACGCCTGAATGAGTCACTTGGATGAGTGATGAAAAATTTTTTCAGCGGCTTTCTCCCACTGAAAACGTTACATCCAGATGAACAGAATCAACTCTTTGGGATAGTTAATAGAAACGTTTTTACTGCTTTTCACATTTGGTGTGACCTAGACCCAATTTTCACCCAAATTAAATCAGTTGTTTTGTATTTACCGTCACACAAAATTTTAAATGACATCTTGAAAACTGTGGATGTTAGCCTGCTAACAAACAGACAAATCAGACAAACAGAACAGATTTCATGCTCCCTTCCTTTGGGCAAATCCAGCTTTTATGAAGCACACAGCAAAACACTTGTCTCTGTAGTCATTAAGTCATTACTCTGACTTTTAAGAGTCGACTGAAAATGAGGCCAACCACGCAGGGCAAATGAACCAAAACACAAAGCTCAAGCTAAAAGATGCTGAAGCCATCTTCCCTGTGGTTTCATCACTACATCAGTGGACACTGTCACTGCCACATTATTTTGGGGGGGAGGGGGGGGGAGAACCCCACTCTATTGTATAATTACATCAGGTATTCTTCAAGTCACCATGTGAAGTCATAGCCATCATTACTGTTGTAGAGTTGTTTTTTTATTTAATGAGAACCCAAATCAGTTTGAATGCTTCTCAGCTGATTAGCAGTGTGTCAGTGAAAACAGAAGCTGCCATACTGCGCTAATCATGATGGGTTTAAAAAAACAACAACAAAACAAACCCAAATGCAATGTTGCTAAGATCTTAAAGATCTAATTGCTCTCATAAACATAATTCTGCTCGTTCAGGAGAGCCTCTCGAGTCACAAATGTACTCCTTTGGATGAGGGAACGTTCTCAACACCGCAGAGCGGTGGCAGCATCTGAGCCAGTGTAGCACATGTGCACATTATTCTACCCAATTAGGAGAATTGGATGAATATTGGATCTGATCCGACCAACTAATTAGCTGACCTCTACATTTGCTGATCTTTTAGTAACGTGTGCTGATGTCAAATTTAGTGTGCAGTATGGGCATTTTTCTTCTTTTTAACTTTAAAAATATGGTCAAAATCTAACGCAGACACTTTTTGCTGTTTCACAAATTCACCTCGGAGGGTTTTACATTTCAAACGAAAGATGATACCTTATAGACCCTGGATAGAGACTAAAACTTGCTTACAATAAAAGGATTATCCTTATAAGTAGAGCGGATATGCAGCAGAAGTTACAGGTGGCAGAGGAAATATAAGCAGCAAAATTACAATACGAATATCCTTTTTTACGAATGTTTTCCCAGAGGAGACATCTTATCCACCCAGCGGCGTTTGGATAAAATTCTGTGCTGAGGGCTCACTGTCTCCGTCTAACCTTGCTCCAAGGTGAGCCCAATCCATATTAAAAGAGAGTTCTGTAGTAGCTCCCGTCAGTGCTCACTGGCCAGCAGCAAGGCAGGTCTCATTAGTAATACCCTGCACTCTCAGCAAACCACTTAGTATCAATCTAAACCTCCACTGGGTCCATATACCATACAATAAAAGACCACAACGGGGCTTGTGAGCAGCAATACAAATGCTCCATTAGCACTCTCACTATTATATTTTTCTTATTTAAATTTTGATCATAATTCAGGCCACACTACAGTTTAGTTTCACACGTTACATTGTTGTCCACAGATACAAATGGACCCACAGTTTTTTAAAACTCAGTACTTGCACCAGACTATACAGTCACACTAAAAAGGTTTTACGTACAAGGGAATAACAAAAAACAAAACAAAACTAAAATAACTTAGCAGGTCTAAAAATTCAGTAACTACAACCTCAGATGAACTGAGAAAAACAAAACAAAAAACATAACATTAGACTAGAGTGGAGACGTTTGGCCGTAATGCACAAAAACCAAACACAGCATATCAACACTAACACCACATACCACAAGCACAGTGGTGGAGGGGTGATGATTTGAGCTTGGACATGAGGCAATGAGTCGACCGTGAACTCCTCCGTATACCAAAATATTCTGGAGTCAAATATAAGGCCATCGGTCTGGCAGCTAAAACTTGACTGAAATTGCATCAAATGACAATGACCCCAAGCACAGCAACAAATCTACAATAGAATGGTGAAAGAGATCAACACTGAAGGTGTTACAGAGATCCAGACCTCAAGCATGACCTTAGGAAAGCCGTGCATAAATGAATGCCTGAACTTCAATGGACTGACCTACCATTGTAAAGTTAGGTCAGTTAAGTTATTGCATCTAAAGGTGATTCTACAGCAACTGAATCCTGGGGTGCACCTGGTCTTTCCACACACTGCTTCTCCATTTTGGCTTAGTGTTTCTAAACTGGTTTTATTATGTCCTCATACGCAAAACCTTAGAACTGAGAATGACTGTGTGTACTGTTACTTAAAGTGGAGCTTTACTCATTAAAAATATTCTCATACTTTCACTGGATATGAGCACTGGATTTCATAGCTATGACTCACAGATCAAATAAGAGTTTTTCATTAGGAAGGCCCACATTGTCCAAAGTCAAACTCAGAGCATCAGGTCACAAGTGCGATCAGCACTTTTAAGACTTATTTTTGGCTTTTATTGGCAGCACAATAGCAGACAGGGAAGCAGAGGAAATAACATACAGCAATTGTAGCTACATTTTGTACCCACAATTGAAAACCGCCCTATTGTAAGTTTTAAACCGGCCACTTGATCTGAACGCCAGCATTAACGTTTTTCTAAACTGGGAGAAATCCCAGACTAAAATCTTTTTTCCAGTTCGTAATTACAAATTTAAAGCTGGGGACAGTTTTACAGCAACATTAAGGGGAGTCTGCAAAGCTTTTCCTTGTTTTTGGTTTTTTTATGCTGTGTATATACTTCAAATACTCACGTCAATGTGTGTACAGGTAAGAGACTAAAGGTCAGACTTCACACGGGTCTAAACATAGCAGCCCCGTCCACCTGGTGTTCAAACCTTCTATTTGAGAAGGGCAACCAGCTCAAAGTGTGGAGCTACACCTGCACGATTCAGACAGTTGATGAACTAAAGGGATGCACAGCTGCCTGGTATAAGTTAAATAAAGATTATTTTGAACTGAGAATCATGCAAAGCTACTTTGGTAGAGCCCAAGACTGAAAATATGAAGCTGGATACAGGAATAATAGGCCCACTTTAAATCCTTACGATGCATAATCACAAAAAACAATCACTGTGCAGCGATCGGCAGCTAGCACAGTGTAAAGTAAGCCTGCTGATTGCATCTCATATCTAAATTCAAGTCTAAGGGCACCTCTGGTATCAGCAGAAAGAGATCACGAGACAACACGCTGACCACAAGGGGCACATCAAGGTCAAACCCATGTCATATCCACTGACCTGACAGCCGCTGACTGACAGCGTTTACAGCAAAGGCAACAAAAGAGGACAGGTAGAGGTGTGAAATATCATCTGATGAGGCCGAAAGGAGCAAAAGGCTGAAGTTGAGGGGGTGGGATGTGTTTTATCTGCCTTTTTAATGCCCTGGTGTGTGTGTGGGGGGTGGGGGTGTTAAAGAATGGTGTAAATGTGACAGACAGATGACTTCAGGAGAGAAGGCATAGAGGGAAAAACAAGCTTGACAGAGAGCAGATTTATTACACAGTTTCCATCTTTTCTCTGTAGCAAATAGCAAAGGTTGGTTTACACTGTCAGTGTCCAGCTTTATGCACAGTAAACTAATCTGAAATTAATACAGCCTGGTTACATATCATGAAGATGACCCACATCAGCAAAACTATAACTAAAAATGTGAAAATTTTAATTTCAGTCTGCTAAGAGCAGTTAACAGACACGCTTTCTACTCTACATTTTTAAGATTTTCTGCATCATTGATGAAACTGTTCCTGCTGGATGTTTGACTAAAGGCAGTGTTAGAAAACATCTTGGTTGGGGGGGGGGGGGGGGGGGGGTGTCTACAAGGTCTACTCTTGATGTCTTTCTTGTCTTAATCTGATCTCAATGTGGGGAAAATGTAGAAACTAATATTTATGGAAATCTAATGACGATAAATGACGTGTTCAGTTCTGATGGTTTGGACAACAGGTGTAAAAACAACAACAAAAAAGGCGGTAACAAAAGCAGGCAAAGCTCACCTGCTCACCGGCTGGGTGGTTCTTGACCCGGGTGTCCAGTCGGCTGTGCAGGAGCTCTTCCTCAGTGTGGATCTGCTGCAGGAGTCGCTTGGGCTGAACGACCTCCTCCGCGGGCGGCAGCCTTCCCTCCGGACTCCCCCATTCTCTCAGAGCTGCAGAGGACACGCACACAGGTGGGGCGAAAAGGTCATTTATAAGTTTTACTTACCAGAATCAACAACTGGCCGTGAGCTTCTTGATGTCCCTACTTATTTATTACATCGCGAGTATTTGGCTCTGTGTTTGAAGCGTGGGAACCTCTTACCTGTCTCGGCGTACCGTGCGTACACTGTAGCGAACAGCAGGCATCTCACCGCGAGCATGATGCTCACATAGTCCCAGTGATTTCTTCCGTGCAGCGCCGTTAAATGAACCGACACCAGCCGTGAGCGGAGCTGTAGCAGGACTCTTGTTGTTGTTGTTGACAGTGAAAACAAACACAGCAGCTTGGTGCCTTCACGTTGTACGCCCGCATTTCTCACTCCCTGTCCGCCTGCGGCGCTTACAAACACCTTGAAGGGGCTCCTCCTCCTCTAGGCTGGGGTAACATGGTGTTTGTGTGTCCGTGTTGCCCTGAGCTGCTTGGCTTCACACACCTGTCTGCCGGCCTCGTTACTGAGTGAGGCTGCGCGAGGAAACAAGCGGCACGTGGGGCGTGACGGGACCACCCACACACTAATGGATCCAGCACTCGGGCCCGGGAGCCCGAAGGGAAACACCTGATATCACCGTCAAGATTCAGGCATTATTTTAAGGACTTCAAATGCATGCCATCCATCTAATGCACTTCAAACAGTGGTTTATTATTTATAATGCAGATGAGCTAAGTGTATTTTCTTTGCCCTGTCGATTAGAATAATAAATACATTTTCTTATAATTAATATTGAATTAAAGCCATTATCCCGAAAGAATTATGTAAATGAATATATTTGAATTATATATACGCAATAATATGATTCACTTATCGGTTGGGTGAAAACTGGGCAGTTAGTATTAATGAAAACTGGGATGAGGAGAACATATCAAATACTGTTCATATCAGCTGGTCTGATGAGCCAAACGGGACACATCGACTTGCTGCTGCCCTTGCTTCATCCATCACTTATTTAAGTTTGACATACAGTCAGCATTTATAAAGTCTTCACCACACATGGAAAAAAAAAAGAAGCTTTTTAAAGCACACAGAGGGGGGATATTTATGAATAAAAACATTTATTAAAAAAAAAAAAAAACACTGTACAAGGTTTCAATTCACATTCCCAGAGACAACTGACATACCTCCATATGCAAAAATCATGTTGCATTCCCTTTGTCACATTGTGACCTTTTTTTCATGTTTAGAAGCAGCAGTGAGTTCTGGACTTGATAGACCATTTCATCATATCAAAGATGTCCAAAAATGGTATTTATTGGTAGATGACCTCATACTGTATATCTAATAAACCTGACTTGCTTCTCCTTGACAAAGCCAGTCCTCTGGCCCACCCTCAAAATGCAGGAAGAGCTTTTTGACATTAATCAGGTGATTTGGCTCACAGTTCGTCAGTCCTCCACCCTGTGAACGCCTCGTCTGTTTGACCATCAACACCAGCATATGTGGGACCTGATCCAGGCGCAGCACTTACAGTAATTGAATAATGCCCCCTTTCAGGAAGGCCTCATTAAATTCTCAGTATCGCCACAAGTTCCCGAACAGAGCTGCCTGAGCGACTGCAGTCAGCACAACACACAATACTATTAAGGGGACTATGCACAATGAGGGTTCAAGAGGAACATGATCATCAACAGGATTCAAATTCTTGGGAAGATGCAGGATAAATTAATCAGCATGTAATGCAGAAGACAATTAAATCTGAAATTAAGCCCTAATTTTAAATATTTATTCAGTGTACAAAGGGCTTTTGTGCTTCGCATCTTTCACAAAAAAGTCAAGAAAATAGCTGTCAGTGCTGAACCTCTACAATCTGTACCACAGTCCTGCTAAAAGGGTCCCTTTCTTCCCCGCACATTGAGGCGGATGGGGTTGATGGCTTAAGGACAGTATGCAGGTGTGACTCGTAGCTGGTGTTGTGCATCCAGGGACACGGCCTGTGGAGTAGTTCCTTGTCGAGCTCACAGTTCTGTTCAGTGGAAGCCAGAGGTGTAGCTGAGGTCGGGCCCAGCTGTGACAGCAGGTCACAGTCCCAGTCTGACTCTGAGGATGATGGAGAGAGCTTTGCCAGGTCTGGGATGAGGCCTGGCTCGATACAGATTGAGGTAGAGTGAGATACTGAACGCTGAGATTCTTGACTAGAAATCCCACTGTGACATTTATCAGTGTGGAAGTCGACTGGTTGAGTGGCAACCGGGTCAATTTTGACAGAGGATCGAGCTAAATTCTGTGCACTCGGAAAACAAAACGTACTACAAGTCTGTTTTAAATCAAACATATCCACAGTAGTAAATGTTGAAGAGACAGTTGAACTGAGACAAGACTGAGAGATTTCATAACGGAGCTTGTCCAAGAGTAAAGCGCATTCACTCTTTGCTGTATTGTCACTTTGTGGTTTTGGTGGTTTAATATTTTGTCCCGTCCAGCTATCACTGTTACCAGTCTTTGTTGTCCTCATCCTTTTACTGTTGCTACATTCAGGGCTGGCAGATCGACTGCGCTTTTTGGAGTTTACTGCGATTTCTGACTGACGAGGAAGGGAACGAGATCTACCAGAAGATCGCGTGGTGCACTCCAAATCTCTGTTAGAACACACAAGCCCAGCAAACTCAACAACGTTGTCCGTTTTTGCTCTTCCTGCATTGGTCACAGCCCCAGAGGTAATTGGTGGGGTGGAGAGAAAATCTCTGAATGCTGAGGCAAATGTAAACACACCATCCTCAGTTGATCCTTCCACAGGCTCCTCTGTGATGTATGGTTGGGGACTGAGGACAGGGGGGTCTGAGTAAGGACTTTGAGGATTTATAATGTAGGAATAGGGGACTTGGGGGCTGAGGACTGGAGGCAGGGAGAAAGGGTCAGAGAGGGGACATGGAGAGAGACGCTGAATTTCAGGCAGTTGATTGACTGAGTCCTGGGCTTCTACTTCAGGTTTTAATACAGGCATGACTGGACTCAAAGCCTGAGGATGCATATCAGGCAGCTGGCAGTTTGTCACATGATTGAAAGACTGAGCGCCTGGATTTGGGACGGTAAACTGAACTCCTGGTGATGGACTGGCAGGGCCTGGACAGGAAAGAGGACCCCTGGTAGGGCTGGAAAGGTGAGTATTTAATGATGAACCTCGTCTCCGCAGGGCCTGAACAGTATGCTCCGTCTCGGCATCAGAAAGAGGCTCCAGTTCACAGACATCATGGATAGGCAAAGGAGTTGGAAGTCTAGAGAAGGATACAGACAATCAGTTGAAAACAGAAAAAAATATATATATAAATAAATCTATATCAAAATATTTCATAATCCAAGCTGACCTGCTCAGTTCTTCTTGCTGGGGTGGATTGGGATCAAATTCTGGAAGCATATCAACCACAAGCTCATCCACCAAGCTGTAATTCAAAGGATCCAGCACAAATGTGCGGTGCTGATTGGACTGCAAGTGCTTCAAGGACAAAAAAAACAAAAACAAAAACCCACACCATGAAAATGAACAAAATCACCCAAAGGAACCAACTTCTATTTGCTTTAAATAATAATTAAAAAAAAAAATTCCTACCTCTTCCAGATTTGTGAATGATTGTTGGCAGCATTCACAGTAAGAAGGGTCCTTTTTGCGTGGTCGCCAAGGTGAAGGGTTACAACTAAGTGGGGATTTACTTTGGGATTTTTCTTGAATGCTACTTTCAACTTTCTTGACCCTAATTAAGAAAAATACAAATATTATGAACCCTCAAAATACTTTTTACACAATAAAACACTTTCTTCATGGAGTGCAATTTATTTCCACCATCATTTCAACCATTTATTCAAAAATGAAAAATAATCAAACAGTTTGTAATATATATATATATATTAATCAGTATTATTCAAACAGTTAGCCAACCACATGTGAACAAACCTTGTTTTGGTTTCCTCCATCTCTGTCTTCTTTTCAAACCGAGGAGGAGGAGGACATTCAAAGGGACTGAATCGACCAGCGTAGTACAGATCTGGGAAGGTCATAGACTGCATGTGCAAAGGCTTGTATTTCCTGTTTACATGGCAGAATAACAGAGGGAGGAACAATAGAAAAAATGAAAAACCAAATAAAAATGTCTGTATCAATGTTTCAACATTACAACACTAAGAATATAAAGACTGACTCAGTAATACAGTAATTATATAACTGAAGCATTTTGAAGCTATATTAACCACTTTTCAAAAACTTATTTGAGATAGACTGTATCTAGCAGTCCAGATGCCATGGGTTCTATGTCATAGCAATGGCCCATACACATTAGCCAGATCACATCAATTAACTGAAATGAGAGCGCAAATGATGGGCTCTGTTAGCACACAGAGATCCCCTGCAGGAAGGGGCAGTGGAGCTTGCAAAGCCTCATCAAATAGAAATCGTATCCAGTTGAGCTCTGGCCTCCTGGGGAGCTGCCCCAGTGGGAGGGGAGCTCTCACATTACAAGAAATTCAACTGGGCTGAAATACACACCTCCAGAACCAGCACCCAGTGGGGCAAGACGGGCAGAAACAATGGGATAGATCACTGCCCCCCACTGCTGCTTCACTGTCAGTATGCTTAACCCTCTAAAAAAGGCTCGAATCTGACACCGAACCATTAAATGAGGCTTTGCAGGCCTTGGGGGAGAAAGAAAAACCTTCCTTTGCCTTGCTAAATCCCAACTTGTCTATCTTTACTGACTAGGATTTAATTTGGGGAAGAAAAAAAATTAACTTAAAACATCGGAGTATCTTGTTATTTTAAGCTATTCTAAAACTAGGCGTGACTGATTTCTTTTTTTTTTGACTGATTTCTAAAGGAAAGAAATAAACTTTCTCTTCCTTAAATATAAACTGAACTCCTCAAAAGAGGGAACTCACCTGCTCAAGTCTTCAATTTTAAGATACGGGGATCTCAAAGCCAAAGCTGTTGACAGCAGATTTGAGAAGGAAAAGACAAATAAATTAGCCAAAGTACAAATGTGAGGAAACTGAATCAAAACATAACCACAGACTTACCCTTGACAGCAGGAGAGCCTTGATGTTTAGTGCCAGTCTTCTGCAGTAAAAATAAAAATCATCAATATGAAACCAACATCAACTATATCTTTTACTTCATTCAGTTTTAATTGGTCTCCATCATGTGTTTGCTCGCTATCGTTACCATTTTCCAGCCCTAAAATCTAAAAACCGCTACAACAGGAAATCTGTCAAATGATGTGAAAAGATAAACAGCTCAAACACCTCACCTCTGCCCTCTTGTGTTTAGTACTGAAGCTCTCTCGAGTTAAATGTTTCAGATAACAGAGGACATCTGATAACACATTAAGGAACAACTTTCAATGTGCAAAACACAAATAATGTTTATTTAATCTGGGCACTGAGTTTAAAACAAAGTACAAAGGACACTGTAGACATCTCTCCTAAAAAGATACTTTTGAGTACTGAAAATAACACAATAGTTCAAGTCCAGCCACTTTAGGAACAGTCTGGATTTGATGTAGCGCTTTGCCAAGTTTCTGATTGTTCCTTGGACAAGATAAACAGCCACAAACTGGTACACAGCAGACAACTCCAATTAAAAGCCGCATTAAAATAGCAGCATACAAGAAAACATGAGCAATCACACAATGCCATCTGCTGTGAGCATAGGCTCACTGCATGTTAATCATGGTGTGTTGTGAAATTCCATTAAATTTAGTCAAAAGGATACCATCCACATGCAAAATCTTGACTCCCCATGATCGAGCACTGGACAAAACACTGCTTCCCTGCAGTCGTTCCTACAAGGCAGATTCATCAAAAAAGAGACAGTGAAGAATTAAAATATCAAAATACATCATCAGTACTTATAAAGAGAATTTTGTCTTCATTGACTTACATTGTTGCGAATGGCTTTTTCGAGCAGCGCTTTCCCTCGACTGCTGCAAGCCTATAGACACAAATGCAGTGCAGTTATACAGTGTAGTTCATTTTAACTTACACTAATGCCTAATGAGTTTGATCTTTTTAGTGATCTTGTGTTAGAATGTTTTCAGAGTAGCTTTCCAGGTTTCAGGGCAGTAAATCATCTGCCAAAATAGATTTTTGGTATTTGATAGCTAACCAAAAGCCTGACTGAAAGTGATAAAAGGAGATAAAGTACCATTGGCCTGGGAGTTCCAGGTCGCTGCTTGATGAGGCCGTTGTCCCGCTGCTTAATCAGTTGTTGGGCTGATTGACTTGCCCCACCCTTGGAAACAATACTCTTCTTGTCCAGGCCTTCTTTGTTTCCAGTCACAACAAAGTTTACATCCTTGTGTAGAAAACTCTCGACCCTCTTCAAAAGAAAAAAAAAAAAAATTAAAACAATATCCATGTGAGTTTCTGATGAATGCAAAATCTAACCTCAGTCCAGTGGATGTACTGTAAGTGTTCACTGACCATTTGGACTTATCAAGTGTTTATCAACAGTAATAATACTTTGTTTTCTAAAGAAAACAGACACGAGTACAGGCAATGACATACAAAAGAAAAGATCAGATCAGTGAGGACGATCAATATATTCGTTATTAGGGTTGTATGCGTGCAGAATTCAAGACTAAATCCATTATTCAAAGGTTTAAAAGACTCAAGATTGATGCTTTTGTCATCTATATCAAAAAGTGTCTGTCTTCTTACAGACACTTTTGAAGATATATTTTAAATACAATGCGACAGCCTTTAAACAACAGCCTTTTAAGCGCCTGTAAAAAAAGGTTCCACTGGCAGGCTATCTTAACATATGCTTACCCCTCCAAAAAGAGAGATGGATTCCAAAAGCAGGACTGTTGGCTGTTTCTTCACATTGTCCAGGTAGAAGGTCTTTCCCTCCAGCTTTTTTGGCCCAAGACACAGCTTCCCCAGGAGCCCATATCCACGTTCTTTTGAATACTGCTGCTGTTGCATGATCCTGGTGCAGTAAAGGCTGTCACAAGCACCAGGAGCCTACAAAAATTAAAGGAACATCTGTCAAGATCCAAATAAGCTTTTAAGTTACAAAACCGGCAAGAGTATAAATTAGCTTTCTAGCAACTATGTTTACGATTTTTTTTTGAAGTGCAGCAGTTTAAATTTCGGTCACGTAAGATAACCACCAAAACGCAACTGCGCAGTTCAAGTTTCAGCCTAGCCACTCTGCTAGTTAGCTTTAGCCGACTTGAGCGAGGTTAGCTCTCTCTAACAACAGCCAGAAACCATTCAATGTCGGCTAATTTAACCCATGTTCTGCTTCTTTGTGACAAAAAAGAGAAAAGAAACACGGCTTACTTGTGTTTTGTTCCTGTGCTGGAGAGAAGCGAAAAAAAACCCCACTGCTATCGCTTCGTCAACAAGCCGGCGAAGCTGTAACCGCCGCTTTTTCAAAAACACTGGAGGACGTGCGGACATGAAGACGGCGTAACATCCGGTCTGACGCTGCCTTCAGGTGCTTTTCAATCAGTGTGAAATCAAAAGTTGAAACGCCTTCCCATTTTAATTTAGCACTGACGTCAAAAAAGAAAAGACTGTTTGCTCCTGACGCTGCCCTCCACATAACCTGTTGACTGAAACGTGAGCCCTGGCTTTCATTTTCAAATATACCTTTTAATATATATGAAATATATTATGAGTTAATGGTAAGGTTCTTACAGTCACTGGTACAGTATCCTGAACCCAACACAAAAGCACCCTGGTTATCAATTTTGGCCCTTGAAAAAGAAAATAAGACAAATAACTTATGAAATTCAAGAAAACAGACAATAACAATTAATGAAAAGCAACTTAGCTGTTTAGTTGATGCTTGATCTGACACTTATTGCAACTGATTATCAGCATATCAGCGGGTCAAACACAATGACTACAGAAAACTACAATCACTGGTTAAACACATTTCCAGAGAGAATCCCCAAGATTCATTTTTGACTACGGTATGTTAAATTCTACTTGCCATGTTAGTTTTAAGGAGCCATAAACTAAATATTTCACCACAAAATATATTAGATTTCTCAGTGATGAGTTTTTCTTTCAATAAAACTTCCAACATATGACAGATTTCAAATATAGACACAGAAAAATTTTGGTAAGCTTTATCTACAGGGATCCCACTGAAAGAGACATAGAACTATTATATTATTCCCTCTTTGTGCCCAGCAGAGGGCAATGCAAGCTTAAGCTGACTACCAGTGTAAATTACCCACATGCTCAAATATTCAGCATTAAATTAATAATATAGATTTCATTCTAGACTGACAATCAAACCATTGAAAACAAGACAAAGATTATGAGACAAATACAAACTCTTTATTCAAAACATGCACTTTTTGTTCCTAAAAATATTTTTTAACAAAACCAAACACAGTAACAACAAATGACAAATGGCCTTTCAGACTGAAAATATGGAAATCCAAGTAAAAGATTGATAAAAGAAAGAAACAAATGAAGCATATAAAAAGCTTGATACACTCGTTCTTTTTAATGTATACTACTGGATGAATGGTTGAAAAAATAAAGTATGTTAAAAAAAAAGGTAATACCTGTACTATAATATATGACTTTTTTTTAAACTTGCCTCTCGAAACAATAACGAAAACTTCTCTTTTCTTTCTAAAAAAATAGTGGGAATGCTTTTAAAATACCAAAAGAAAATATGGTGAAATTACCAGCTGAAACATACTGTCTGTTATTTTTTTGTCAGCTGTTTTCAAACACAACTTCTAAAAACAAATCATCAGAATTAGACCAGGACATTGTTGTTTTAACTTACATAAAACAGACAGCAGGACATTCCAGTCAGCTGCATTTAGACTATCGGAAAAACTCCCTGTGGTCGTGAGGAGGGCACTGCCTGACTATAGCGTGCAGGAGGCAGGAAACAGGATGACCACTCATTACCTGTGAACTCAGCAGAATATTCGCTTCTCTATTCTTGATTTTGCACAATTAAACATCATGCATTTTTTACTAGAGAACTGGCATGTTAAAGACAATATCTAATGATTGATACGGTTTAGGGCTGCAGTACATATGTGAAAACAGCCTTTTTGTTGCTTGTGGGAAAACGATCTACACCAAAAAGAAACTGAAGAACAATTTTGAATATTCATGAGCAAAATTATTCAAATCTTTAACTGTGGATGGCAATGAAAAAAACATTAACTCTGTAACATAAAGGGTTGCTCAGTTTGAATGAAGCTGCTTTTAGATGGTTTAAGTAAGGCACTTTCAATTGCAGCATTAAAGTCTCTGCTTAAAGAAGGTAAACAAAAACAGGGTACCAAAATCTTAGCGCAAAAGGTATTCAAGATATTATTTTCCTGCTATACAAAGCTTTTTCACTGAACTGAGCTAAATAGGTAAGCTGTTTTACATAGTCGTGTTTCAAATCCACTCTGAACCCTTTATGACTCCATATTTGCTGCTACTGCTGCTGCTGCCTCTGTCTGTATCTGCCCTGCTGGAGGCGTGTCTGTTGGTCTGCCGGTGTTTACGTTCACGGTGGGGCTTGCTGCGGTTGTTAGTGTGGCTCTGCAGCTGGATGTAGGTCTGATTATCACCCTCCAGGATTTTCTGAGGTCTACCGCTGTCCTTATGAACAGCCCTGGGTGCATCTCCCTTCCCAACTCTGCACTGGTTTTCATCATTAATGCCGTTCTGTTGACGCTCCTCTTGGGGAATGTTCACGTGATTCTGCTGACATGCCAGCTTGGCATTAGTGAGATCAGTGATGGGTAGTGGTTGGTTGTGGTTCCCTAGAGAAGGTTTGACGGCGATGTTGTACCCAGGTGGAGGCGCTGGTGCATTCCAAGAAAATGGGTAAGAGCTGTAGTCTTCCTCACTCAATCTCACCTCGTTAAGACGGCCTTGTCCTCTTGCCAGCCCGTAGAGCTCCTCATTGGGGAGCTCCGTCTTGCGGGAGTGTATTATCTCATACATGGTACCAATGCCCAGGTGAAGCATCTCCCATATATTGAGTGCTAGACAGAGCAGGGAGACTGTGTACATGATGAGGAGAAAGATTGTCTTCTCAGTTGGTCGCGACACAAAGCAGTCCACCTTATGAGGACAGGGCTGGTCTTTGCATACATAGGTGGCAGGAACGGAAAAGCCATAGAGGGCATACTGACCACAGAGGAAAGCAACCTCCAGCAAGGAGCGCAACAGGAGTTGGACGACGTAAAGGCGCATCAATCCATCCTCTTTGATACGATGACGCCCATCATGGCGTACTTTGGCTTTTTCTTTTCTATCACAGCTGCCTCCCTTTTCTGCTTCACAATCGTCGTTCTCCACCTCTGCCACTTCATAGATCATCGGGTCTTCCTCGTCGTCATCCTCAGCCTCTTCAATGCCCCTGTGCTGCTTTCTGCCTGCAAGATAGTGCTTCTTGGGTTTCTTCTGGGTAAATCCATTCACTCCCCCACTTTCTGCCTTCTCCTCTGCCCGAGCAATTTTGTTGACAGCGTAGCCCAGGTACATAACTGAAGGGGTGGCCACCAGGATAATTTGAAAGACCCAGAAGCGGACGTGTGAGAGTGGAGCGAAGGCGTCGTAGCATACGTTCTCACAGCCTGGCTGTGCTGAGTTGCAGACGAACTTGCTTTGTTCATCGTAGTAGATTGACTCTCCTCCTACGGCTGTTAGCACAATGCGGAAAACAATGAGAGTGGTGAGCCAGATCTTGCCCACAAATGTAGAATGGTTGTGGATTTCTTCCAGCAGGCGAGTCAGAAAACTCCAGCTCATGGTAGTGGTGGAAAAACTACAGCAAGAGGCAACATACACGTCCTCTTACTCCCTGTGGAGAGAACAGAAAGCTTTGGGTCATGCATGCAAACTTAAAAGGCAAATATCTACATTGATTCATTGAACACTAAGGTGGTTATGTCATCTCTTTTCGAGCTGCCAAGGGTAACAAATGAAGTCAGAGACAAAAGAAGAAACTAAAGGTTTACTCCCTCCAGGATTCGCTGCTTCTACCATAACCGAGTATGGCTGCCCCCATTCCCCTGCTGGCCTGTGCTCCAGTTTGTCTCTTTTGCTCCCCTTTTAATCCTTCTCCCTGTCTTTTCTATGTCCTCAACTAAAAAGAAACATCATTACTTCTACTTCTATCAAACATGGTTTAGGGAGTGACGGCACACTGTCTTCTCACATAGATTTATCGGTTGGTTAACTTGGCATTTTTCATTAGTGCTACAGGTCACATGAAAAGCCATTACAGGGATCTTCTAAAAGGAGGTGGAATTGCTCAGAAAATTAAACATTGTGCATGCCATATATATATTACACTTTGGCCTGAATAAGGCCACAAAGGTTTTTTACACATTCCTTATAACCTTTACTGCAATTTAGCTTATTGTTCTATTTGAAAACATATAGTCAACCATGGTGCTACTGACATAATACAACCACAATATGTGCATTAAAGATAAAATGAGCTTCCTGAAACAAAAAAAGCAAATAAAAAAGTTCCAAAACTTTGTATAATGCAAGCAAATTCGTTTAACTCACTGCTGTACATCCACCTGAAGGACAAAAGGATACTCTGAGGAACAGGACTTGACACATATGCTCTTGACATGCCCTCCAGGATTACAAATGTACATAACTAACACACTTTTTCCTGCCTTTGACATATTATTTTCAATTTGAAGACAAACTAAGTTCAGCACAGAGCTCTTCTTGCCAGAATCTGATAATACAGAGTAGGAAAAAAATGATTTCTTACTCTTTCCATTTTTGTATATCTCTCAATTTGTCTCTCTTTTTCCTGACACGCAGAATGAATTGCTCAGCTTTTATTTTACATATAAAGACGCCACACACTCTTCTACTGTACTCACTATGTGTTTTGTTTAGCTCCATTTGTTTGCATAGATGGGTATGAGCACTTAGCTCTTCTGCAGAATGCACACCTACCTCCTGATTCGAAATAAATCACAGGCAAGTACTTTGTCTTTCCTATACATGGTAATCAAATAGTGTATTTCTTCACAATAACAACACTTTCATCCTTCAATGATAGCTGTGCCTTGTAGCTCATGTCCAAACACATCCTCAATATTAGTACACAAAGGGAAGAGTAATGAAGCAGATGGAACGCCTAAGTGTAATTGCCATCGTAATTTATATTACACCTTAAAAACGAAAAGCCATTCAACGTTGATTTGTTAATTTACAACAATATACAATATATTTATTTGCCTATTATGGTAATGAATGCACTCCGCATTAAAGTCTGATTGATATATTGGCTATCTGATATTACTAGCTGCATGAAATACATAACACAATGCAGAAAAAGATGCATATAAAAATGCTGTTCTCACACAGAAAACTGCCATTCACCTGTTTGCTATTTAAGGTAGGACCTGACCTTCAGAATTCACCTGAGTGTTATCTAACTGTGGTATTCTTCATCTTGTCTCTTTGTAAGGCTCTGTGAACTGGCCGAAGACCTCTAATGTGCTTCTTTATGTGCTTAGGACGTCCCAGCGGAGTTCCGAGACTGTTTGTTACTTGGCGGAGTTAGGAGATTCTGTTCGGGGATTTTGATTCACAGAACCTTCCTTCCATTAGATTTTGTACATATTGGACTCTTAAACCGAGCACTTCAAAAAGACTTTGTATATAGCACTATCTACACCAGCACTGTAAATAAACTCACCGCACTTTCATTCCTGAGTCCTGCATTTGAGTCCGGCCAGACAAATCATGACAGCAGAGTGTGGATCACAGAGCAGTAAGTGCTGCTTAGGCATTCAAAGTAAGCAAAGTAGTTTTTAAATATGTGTTAGAAATGGATAAAAACACTGACTTATCATTTTCTTAAATCTAATTGCTAGAAATTAATGTTGGCGTAAGTGCTGAAAATCAAGTATATGTGCATTAACCTTTTATCCCTAATCCAATGATAATTTACATTTAAGTTTAGCTGAAGTAAAGCCATTCATTGATGTTCAATAATGGCACCATTTTATCATATTAATGTAAGCTGTTGAGACCCAAATGTACTAAGCAGTACATATCAGCATGATATTGCAATTAAAAAATGTTTTGATGGGTACGGAAAAAGAACACAGTTCATTTCAATGGTGATCAGCAATTGGCAGAGAGTAGAACAAATTAATGAGCCAAAAACAGGCAGACCTGTCGCATGGGATTTATGTAAGAAGTTTTGAAATAGCATGACGTTTCATGAGATTTCAGTCAATGAGAGGCAACTGAATTCCAAGATCTAAAGAGAAGCTCTAAAGGGAAGAGGGGGGGGGAAGGAAGGGAGAAAAAAGACTACAACAAAGTTATTTTTTGTGTGCGCACTTCTGAGATAAAATACACAGACATGTGTACTGATCTCTGTGTAGAAATGTGACTAACAGCCTGAAAAAAATGCAAACGTCTGTGCTCACGGTAACTTGGTCACTTGTAACCCGGCTGCCTATGAAGATGCAAGTTATATCCTCGTACGCATCTTTTATTGAGATTTTTCTTGTCCCTCCCTCCAATACCCCACGTCAAGTTCAGTTCAGTCAGTTCTGCTACATTAATATACCAGTATTACTGAAGACCAGAAATATGTGAGACTCGGCTCCAAACTCCGTGAAGAGCTACAGGAGAGAGCTCACAGCTTTGAGTCATCCACAATCGGCAATTACCCACTAGTTCTGATAACATCTCCAATTTCAAAACCCCCACCGGCAGCTATCACAACCACATAAGGCGAAAAAACTAAGACAGGCCTTTTTGTGTTAAAGTTGGTGCAAATTATAGTAAACTGTGTGCCGCAAACCTTAGTAAATCCTGTTTGTGTGAGTCATTTAAATATTTTCCTCCTAAAATTTCTGGAAGGCTGCAATAAAGCTAGCCATAAAAATACCTGTGTCCACGCCTTTCAGTAAATGGCCTGCATTTGTATAGCGCTTTTTCTAGTCCATAGGACCCCAAAGTGCTTTACACTACATTCAGTCATTCACACACTGGCGATAGCAAGCTACATTGTAGCCACAGCTGCCCTGGGGCGCACTGACAGAGGCGAGGCTGCCGGACACACTGGCGCCACCGGGCCCTCTGACCACCACCAGTAGGCAAACACGGGGTTAGTATCTTGCCCAAGGATATTTGGCATGCAGCCAGGAGGCAGCCTGGGATCGAACCACCGACCTTCTGATTAGTGGCTGACCTGCTCTGCCACCTGAGCTACAGCCACCCCGTCAGTCACAAAACTGACAGTGCAACTTGTAAATACCAAAGGCAGCTTTTTTAAGAGGTTTTAATATAAATCTAAAATTTTATTTTCAATTAAATTAATTTCAGTTTTGTGTATATAGTGCCAGCAATACAAACTTTGTCTCAAAGTGGTTTCTATCGTGAAGTAAAGAGCCTACAATATTAGAGAGAAAACACAATAGATCAGACAATCCCCTGTGAGTAAACACCTGGTGACAACAGTGAGGAAGAGCTTCCTGTTACAGGAAGAGATGTCTGGTTAAACCAGGCTCAGGGACGCCATCTAACTCCAGGACATGTGGGTAAAGAGAAGAAAAGGAGAAGAGCACTTTTTTTCACTTATGCACTACTACTAAATACTCTACCTAACCCCAAAAAACCTCTAAGCCGAAGACACCCATTTGCTCAAATCTAGGGCTGCAGACGCCTAAAGTAAGTAAAGTTTTAAAGATCTAGACTTCTGTGGGGCAAACTTTGCATGTGATGTGCCTGACTTTAGAGGCTTCCTAAGAAGAGTTTGTATTCAAACAATCTAGCTCCTGCTCTACTACTTGTAACTGTACATGACAAGAGGAGACAGAGATGTGACACGGGAACATGACTGAGATTGTGCTGGAACTGCTGATATATGGAATAATTTATTTTACCTCGCTGAATAGAGCATTCATCAAAAAAGCAATTCTTTAAAGCTTTATCTTTACTTGGTTCATTTATGTCACAAGAAAATAAATTACAAAAAAATCAATCAATCAAAAGACAAATCAAATGGGTTAAGGCACTATATCTTTCATCTGTAATCTTCAGGACACCACGCTGCAAGTGACTATTACATGCTTCATACATAATTTGAATATAATAATTGATTGAGGCGACTGTTGTTGTGATTTGGCGCTAGGGCTGTGCGATATGACCAAATTCTCATATCCTGATATAAGACATCTATCGTCCCGATAGCAATATAAATCACAAAAATGTAACATTTTCTGTAAATTCTGTGAATTCTCGGGCAGCTCGTCTTGCGGGAAGTGTTTCCAGCTGTGTGTCATGTAGCTGGAGTCGAGTGTTTTAACCGATGCATGAAACTATACATTTTTAGACATAAGTTGTAAAGGCCGCTGTTTTCTTTGTGAGTATTTATTACACGGCGTGCTGCGGGGAAAAGCCTGTTCTAACGTTTGAGTCTAAGGTCTATTTTTTAGCACCTGGCGACTCTTTTTTAATTCTCATCCGTAAATAATCTGCTCTTTCACGTGATTCGGTTTATTTTGAAAAGTCTCAACAGGATATTGAGCTTTATTGTGAAAGGTTTATGTGGACCATAAACAAGCGGACACGCGACGGTGTTACCGTCGTTGTTGCTAACCACAACGCATAAAAACAGGCGCTTGTCCATCCGTAGTGTGGTTATATTAAATATAAGAGAAAGAGAGAACTTTAAGAAATTAATATAGCCACTACAGTGACCATCAAAATGATGAAAAAGTATTGCTGTAAACAGTTTATTTTGCGACACCACAAAACAAACGATAGCATAAAATGAAACGATAGACGTTTTTATATCGTCATCCGATATATATCGTTATATCGAACAGCCCTATTTAGCGCTATATAAATAAAATTGAATTGAATTGTCAGTGTATTTTGAGTGTGTGTAACTGAATATAAACAATACCTCATCAGCCTTTTACAACTGAGGGGTAAAAACTTCCAAGTATGACGAACTATGTCAATTTCAACTTTACATAGTTCTAATTTAATCAGCTTTTAGTTTTGATGTTGATATAATCTTAGAAATGGATTCTGACATGGTATTTGTTATAGGTAGTTCTCAGAAAAGATTATTAATTAAGAATATTCTTTTTAGAAAGCTGCCAAAGCTTTTGGCTGTTTTATATCATTGTACACTGAATGACACAGCAATTCACTCACAAATATGCTGATAACTGAGACAATTAGAGGTTTTCTATATTTTTCAGAATGCGTCACTTCAACAGCCCAGATAAAATGTGATATAATATACACCACCTATTATACAAGTTCAAATGCAGGGCTCTATACGCACACACACATACTGATTCCATGCCAGAAGAATTTCCCACTAACGCTATGTAATAATAAACACAGTGACACACTGTCACATTCAGTAAGTATGACACATTAAAAAAATGTCCAGCTGCTAACATAAGACTCAATATTCTTCCTTCCTAATGTCTCACCATGAAGAAAAGAAGTTCTGAATGTCTCATTAAGAGTCACGTGCCCTCCAAACCTGCACATCTGGCCATGTTGTGTAATGTACCATTTGGAGGCCCAGTAGCACAGTATCACCACTACCCAAACACGAACCTTACCGACGGCATGAAACTGGGACAATCCTTCACATTGCTCATTTTTTAACTCATGATCAGCCAGGATACGCATGCAGTGTACAGCAAATTTAAACATAAAAACAACAACCTAATGTAATTAATGTAGGCACACGTCTCACTTAAGCATAGCAAGATACATATACAATAGTTTTAACTGATCTTCTTGACTCAAAGCAAAGAATGAAGCAAAAATAACTCAAAATATTCCGAATATTTTAAGCTTGAGAGTTCCGTTTTGATGAGAGGTTCCCAATATTATTTGCATTTTGCATCAAATCCATGTGTTTTTCTGCACTAAATCAAACACTCAAGCACAATAGACATTTCAGTATATTACATGATCAAAAATCACAAGGAAAACTGTAGATTCTTGTCAAACAGAGTAATGTGGACTCAGTGCCGCTTCAACACAGACTCATTATGCTTACTTGTATCACAGCCCTAATCTGAACAGAGAACCTGGGTCTTTATATTTAAGCTTTATTCCCACGGGTCTTGATAAAAGGTTCCTCAGCAAAAGATTTTTAAGGAGCATATTTGGGTCTGATGATCAGCAATCCTCCAATCCGAAAATATTTATTTCAAAATAAAAAACAGAGCCGTATTTTCACACTTAAAGAAAGGTGTGAATGAACATCTGTTTAGATAATTACCTTTCTGTGATTATGACCAGACTTTGTGATAAACACGGCATCCACATTTGTTAAACACATATGCACCAGACCAGAGCCTGCTGTCAACACTTTTTTGCTTCCATAAAATCTCTTAATTCTATGGTGGGAAGACAAGAAAATAAACCTCACAGTTATGTCTTCATGTAAAGCCACCTAGTCCCTAAATGTACAGCTCCACGCCCCCGGTTACTTATAGTGCCACACTGAAAGCTTTCCCCAGATGTCTCCCAGACCCAGACCCGCCGCCTCCTGCTTCCTACACAGCTAGTAAAAGAACTGGGGTTGTACATGCCTATCTGAGAAGGCTTCAAGCTGTGGATGTGAAGGTTAGTGGTTTCCTTCAAAGCTGTAAAAGTGATGCTCAACCCAAAATCTAACTTTGAGCATGAAACAGTCAACAGCTATTAACTTAAAAGGGAACTGTTAAAAGTTTGTAGATTGCTGAGACTGCTCTTATTTTTGGAGCGCGTTTCTTCTTGATGAGATACACGTTATATACACAGTAGAAAGCTGAATTAAAGGAGGGAAAGCATGCATCCCATGCTCCCTGCCTGGACTCAAACCAGGCATTCTCTTAAATGTAACTAACAACCCCTTGCCCTGGCATTTAGACAGAAGAACGAGAATTGCTTCCACGCTGTGTCCCAGAGCGAATAAGTCAACAACAAACAAGAATTCATAAGATCAAAGAAGCAAGAGGCAGGTTTGTCGGGGCACTACACCAACGCTAATGAGGATGGAATAAAAAAGAAGAAAACAGTGACAACAGCCGGCAGAAAAAAACCATGTCTAAGCTAACGTACATAAATAAAATAATGACCACGTATTTTTCCCAAGGAAAACAACAGCGGTGTAGTTAAACTAAATTAAACCATCAGCATTTCTTATCTCTGTACCTTGCCTTTAAGAGGCAAAGCCCACGGGGTATTTCCAGGGTCACTTTATGAGCCATCCACTCAAAGATGTCAAAACACTCACTATGACACAGCATGAAGCGCACAGTTTGATATGGACACGAGCCTCTAGCTTAAAGAGTTTGTTTGCCTACCTTGAAAAAGTCAAGACAGGTACATTACACAGGCGTTCTCATAGTTATTAAAAATTTTGAGGCCAAGTAAAGAGGTTTGGACTTCAACGAAGGGAAAATGAGAAGTACTGTGATAAAAAAGATATTTTAACTGTTTTTTTTACGAGTGGGAAAAGTCCCCAAATTGGATAAACTGAAGAAAATTAATGGAGAAATATATAAAATACCTTAAGGTAATAAGGTAACACAGACCCTCTGTCTTAAAAATATGCTGAGCATTTGTGGTTATTCACATAATTAAATGTGAGGGGAAAACGTAGGTTTGTATATTTTCAAAAAAGATAAAGAATAAAATTATATCACTTATATTAATATTGTGTAACATTGCATACATAATCAATTTCATTCATAAACTCATGCTTGTGTACCTGCAGTGCTGCATATGTGGCATTAGTTCATGTGAACAGATGATTAAGAAATTCCTGAACCAACAGCAGCTGCCGTTTTGCACATTTTGTTACGAGTCTGAGTAAAAAACAGCTTGAACAGTAAAATTGCTCTAATTTTAAAAGACGACTTATGAATGATCTTTATGTCATATCACTCAGCCGTCATATCATCCAAACTATGATCTAGGATTTTAGTATTTTACTTGGTTGAGTAATTTAAACAGCCTTAGAGCACAGGATCAAATTCATTTAAAAAACCATTCTCAGTATTGTGATGAATCTTATTACCCCCTTGCTTTGTGCTTTGATTCCTTTCGATCCTTCCTGTTATTCCAACCAGAACTCAGAGAGACTTCAAACCCCATGTGCCTGTAAAATAAATAGAAATATATATTTTTTAAAACTATGTAGTTAAAGAAAATCTGACAGGTTTTTAGTCTTTTTAAAAAATATTTTCACATATCTGTGTTTATGTTTTTAGCTCCTATAACTGTGCCTTGCCTAGCTAGAGAACTAAACTGTCTTTCATTAAACAAAAGAATTTAAATTAAAATAGTAATATTTGGACCCACACAGCATGCTCTTCCAACTACTAATTTGGTTCTTAGTTGCTGAAGAAGATCCACATGTTAGAAAAAAAAACTTATTCAGGAAAAAGAAAATATTTTTGCTGCATACAGACTAAAATAAAAATTTCCTAACAGGAGTTTAAGGGATTTATGCTAACTTTATGCTAATGCTAAAATAAGATGTCAAAGTTTCAGATAGGGTTTTCTTTTTTGGGGGGGGAGGGGGAGTCACCAAATATATTGTACACACTTTTTAAATATTTGAATTATTACAAACAACATTTGTGAAATTACGGTAGTGTAATAACCTACAAAATAGTCGGCTAACTAAATCTGCAACCAGGTAACCGAACTTGCTAGCAAAGCTGAGTAACTTGCTAAACAGGCTAATCTAACATTATAGCTTCTTAATCAAAACACAACAAAATTGTAAGAAAAAACAGGAGAAAGTCAAGTCTCGTGGTCTTTCTAGTGCCCTAATGATTCATTCCAATCTTTTAGTAATAATTCCCTCAAAACAATTTTCACAGTTACTCATCATTTATTGTAGCCACCTCACCTTTTTTGGCAGACTTTCGCTGGATCAGCATTTGAATCATCAACCAGCAAGATGTGGTACTCCCTGTATGCAGAGAAATACAGTCTTCACCACAAAATTACACCACAGTGGTTAATAATCATCTCCATTCACATAAAAGCTGAGGGTGAGTTTAGCTCTTACTGTTTTAAATGTAAAAGTAGCTCCAGCAGGCTGAACCAAAGACGGAGGGAGCTTGGTTAGAGCAGAGGAAGGCAAACTGGCTGAAGCGGGAAGGAGGGGTTTCTGGGCATGTGTGTGTGTGTAGGAGAGAGAGAGTATGTGATGCATTATAAGGCAATTTTCCTTCTTGATTTTTCTGTTAAAATCAAAAAGATGACAGTTAAATGCCAGGGTTCTGGTTTATCTGCCTTTAAAGCCTGACAGCATCATTACCATTTTAATTTACACATTGCCTTTTTCTGTCTACATAAATTAGCTGGATGATCACTGGCTCTGATTTTAAGTACTGTATAGTGTAGTCTTTTATTTCCCCCCAGTCAGGATCTGATGTCAGATCTCGGCCAAATCAAACAGGAAGATCAGAAGTGAGAATCAGGAGCCGATGTATGAGTACCAGGACAGGTATGCAGGGGAGAGAAGGAGAATGAGAGTCAGTAGAGGGAAGACAGAATACGTGTGTGTGAATGAGAGGGAGATAAATGGAAAGATGAAGATGTGAGGAGTAAATGTAGTGAAGGTGGATGAGGTCAAATATCTAGGGTCAGCTATATAATGCACAAGCGAAGTGAAGAAGTGAGTGCAGGGAGTGGGTGGAGATGAATGCAAGGGTTGATTAGTGACAGGAAAAGCTTTCAAAATGGTGGAGAGACCTGCAACAATGTATGGTGTGGAGACAGTGGCACTGACAAAAAGACAAGAGGCAGCTGAATGTGTTAACATTTTCACTAGGAGTGACCAGGATGGACAAGATTAGGAATGAATACATTAGAGGAACAGAGGTGTGTGAGGACATGGGCAGAGGAAGGATCGTGGCTCAAGAGTTAGGAGTTCACCTTGTAATCGGAAGGTTGCCGGTTCGAGCCCCGGCTTGGACAGTCTCGGTCGTTGTGTCCTTGGGCAAGACACTTCACCCGTTGCCTACTGGTGGTGGTCAGAGTGTCCGGCAGCCTCGCCTCTGTCAGTGCGCCCCAGGGTGGCTGTGGCTACAATGTAGCTTGCCATCACCAGTGTGTGAATGTGTGTGTGAATGGGTGGATGACTGGATATGTAAAGCGCTTTGGGGTCCTTAGGGACTAGTAAAGCGCTATATAAATACAGGCCATTTACCATATATATTAGACAAAGGATATTGTAGACCACGGTGCCAGGCAGGAGGAAAAGAGGAAGCCCACAGAGGACATTCATGAATGTAGTTAAGAAGGACATGCAGAGGGTTGGTGTGACAGGATGCTAGGGATAGGGGGAGATGGAGGCAGCGATCCTTTGTGGCCACTCCTTTATTAGGAGCAGCTGAAAAAAGCAGAAGGAGAGAAAAAAACAGAGTAAATGAAGAAGTAAAGTGAAGAAGTAATGCCTTGTTAAATCACAAATTCACTGTAATTAACTAAATTTTTTTGGAATGCGTGATGTAATTGATAGAGCCATGAATTCTAATCTCCTCCAGAATATCCGAAAGGATAATCTCCGGCCATTAGTTTGTGCCCTGAAGCTTAAGATCACTCAGAATACGCAACAGGACAATGACCTGAAGCATACTTGAAAGTCCATCAGCAAGTCTGAATGATTCAAAAAACAGAATGAAAGTTCTGGAGTGATTTAGTCAAAGTCTTTACTTTGATTAAGATCCTTTGGTACGACATTAGACAGGCTGCGTATGCTGGAAAACCCTCCAGTCTGGCTGAATTTACATTTCTGCAAAGACGAGTAGGCCAAAATTCCTCTACAGCGATGTGAAAGACTCACTGCCAGTTATTGATGGCAGTTCTTACTGCCAAGAATAGCACAACTAGTTGTTAAGTTTGGAGGGCAATTACTCTTTCACACAAGGGATCGTTTATTTTATCTTAACAATTTAAATTATTATTTAAAAACTGTATTTAGTATTTACTCTGGTTATCTTTGTGTAGTATTAAAATTTGTTTATTGGCAAAATCAAAGAAATCATGAAGGAGGCAAATACTTCTTCACAGCCCTCAAAAGCCATGGTGATGTGCTGCAGACCATTTTCTATCCCTTGTCCCATCTGTCCCATGTTTATAAAAGTAAATGTAAGAAACATGCGGCTAAAAAAGAAGATGTGCTGATCTTTAAATGCAAACCCACAGATGATGATCAGACAGATTAGCAGTTGAAATAATAGCTTTAACAGTAATCAGGATGGAAAAGGGAATATGCAAGTGTGCAAAGACTATAACATAAGACTACAAAAACACACTTTTAGCTTTAAGTCTGGAAATGCAAATACAAGACATGATCAATGCCAGACCCTTACCCACAGTTTGCACGTATTTAACTACTAAATGTCAAAATCTGAGACCATCCCACCTTGGATTTCTTACTTCTTGTTTGTAGGAATCTGGTGACCCTGCTCAACCATACTTATGTTACCTTTTATATCTTAAAAAATACTAAAGGAACAACTGCAAGTTCTGCTGATATTATAAACATCACACAGTCTCAGTCCTTTGTTTTGTCATGTTTTTATAGGGTTATAGGTATTTCTCGCTTATCTTTGTCTTTTTCTTCTCATGGAAGATCGGCAGCGATGAAGGACTTTACTCGGTTTTAATGCGCATGATGGATTAGGTGCGAAATATTCAGCTCAGCAATGAACGGGAATGAATGTGAAAAATGTGCAGCTAACAGATCTGTCACCTCCACTGATATGTGGAAAAGGTTAATCGCAAACTGTCTGGGTTCATCCTTCTCTTCTTGCTGCACAAATGAAGTCATGAGCCAGGGCTTCATGAAAAGGGCAAAGGCAAGTGTTTTCAGACACATGCTGTATATGGTGCAGTCTGAGACTGAACAGACACCCACTGTTTGTTTCAACTTTGTCCGCTGGGCTTTGGTTACACAGGATAAAAGCTTCCTTAAAGAGCCACTGAATGTATTTCACACATAAAGGTCTGTTTGCTGCACTTCTGGAAGAGAAGACCACCCATACTTGAAAAATAGGTGTGTAATGCCATCTACACCTTTGGTAAGGTGATACTACGATCAGATTACAAAGTAAAAGGAGGTTTGAAAGATGGGGGACAGTTAAGCTGTAATTAGGGGTGCTGTGAAGTTGCGGTGAGGGAGTCCAGGGTGGAAACTATAGATTACAAAATAGGATATTTCAATTGCTGCTATGAAAGCACACTTTCTTATATTGCAAACACTGCCTGGCTTCTTGTCAGCTTCCCTCACACTGGCACACATTCAGCAGATAACTGAAAGCTTCTCAGTGCAGAGAAGATTTTTTTTGTGATTTTTAGCATCTTCAAGGACACGCAGACACAATTCAGACATTGTTTTTTCTCTGTGGCTGACGGTCTGCAATGAAGGACTCTTGTTTTTATCTCTACAGCTCATCTCAAGGACGTTAGATAAACGTCAGCTCAGACGGCCCACAGTTCCCACTCCTTTCCTTTTCTTTCTGTTGCTAACTTTCTTTTTAGGGAGGGCCACCGCCTAACGCTATTAGCATGACTTTTTGGCTCCCAGTGTTCTCTTAAACTATCACTAGAAGAATCAAACGCAGAGCAGTCAAAATGCTTACAAGTCAAATCTGCCTGATAGCACTTTGGCATAGAAAGCTCACATCCTAATTCAGAGTGACCTCTTACAAGGCCGGAGCCTCTTAACTGAGTTATCTCTCACCTCTGAGGGAGTAATTGAATGGAGAACAATCAATGAGGTTATCCATAAACGCAATCATCTGGCAGCACTGGCCGTTTAAAGCACTTCAACAGTTGAGTGTCATCTCTTACTGGTGGGAGGAAGGGCTGTATCAGCTGATGTATGGAGCTACAACAGGAGGTTGTCATTGACCAGTTTGAGATCCTCAAATACGATTTGTCATCATTCTCCTCAAACTGATGCTAATTGTGTTTTCTATCCATTTATTTACCTCTGGAGGTCAACCAAAATGGGCTTGGACTACAGGCTGTCTTTTGTTAATTTGACTATACAGACAATACATGTCGTCTCTCCTTAATACCAGCTCAATATGACCTCTATTGAAGAATCAATTCTGGTAGGATCATTTGTGCTGAGAGTTGGAAAAGCCCAGAACTGGCAGACATGTTTTTCAAAGTGTGATGGATAGATCATACAGAAAAAGGAACTGCAGAACAACATATAGGCAGTGATAGTGAGGGCTACAAGTGTCCTGTACAGTCAGCTTTTTGTTGTGTCATTATCATCGGGGTCCTGGACTGACAACAGAAAATATGACGGTAGACAACAACAATGACATGGAATCACCCGAGGCACGGAGTGACAGGATAAATCAGAGAGAAGAAATCAGATGTGGGGAGAACAATGTCCAAGAGAGTGGGTAAAAAGATTGATCACACAGACTCGTCTTTATGTAATCTGACAGAAGTCAATCCACAGAAGAAGAATGGAGCGTAGAGAGACAAGAGAAGAAGCACTGGTTAAAAGGCAGCAACAAGGTTACAGCAGATTAAATATGAACAAAACAGGCCATACAAGCAAGAGAGCTGAATCAACGAATTACTTGGCAGACTTCAGCATCATCTTAAACTAACGTGGTGACATGGAGCGCCTCATACGCCATCTCCATCACTGCAGCCTAGAGCCTTTACTGTCATATCCTGTGAGCCATGTTTCATGAATTCACATCAGCACTGCTGTTTGTGCCAGAGGAACCCTGCTTCCATTGATGTCACTTTGTTTTCTTATTAATCTGTGTTGGCTTAAATAATTGGGATAATGTAAGGACTTGCCAAAGTCACATTCACACTGGAGGGCACTCCTGAGCTGATTTAACAGCGACACAATAACTTGGCGCCATCTTCTGGTGAAAAGGTGCCTTTTCATATGTGATCCTGGGAACCTGCCCTTGACAAGAAAAAGTCAAATCACCCCTTTTTCACAGAGCCGAGGTGTTAGCATTTAGCCCTTGCTTGTTTCTGAAGAAGTAAAAATTTCTTTAGGCTGGGACACATCATTTAAATTATACTATTTAAACTTCTAAAAGTTTCATTTCAAAAATTCTTAATCATTTCTTTTAGTTTTGCAGGCAAAAAATGACTCATGGATTTTCATTGTCTGTACAGTATTTCTCAAATTGACTGTAAAAGATGTGTAGTTCATAGTATAGTAGCATATAGTAACAACCTCAGTAAGGATTTAATGCGCTACGAGTTAAATCCAATACAACAGTATTGTTTGATGTTGTCTGTAAAAAGCTGAGTGAATGTGCCACAAACACACACTTGGGTTTACAGGAGTTTCTTTTGATTCAGAAAGTTTCTAAACACTAATTAACCCAACAGCCTTTAAACTGGATAAACATGTTATCCAAATAGTGCTTTTATTATAAAGATGTCCCAGAAACTTTGCTGTTTAACTGTTTTCTTTTTCTCATTTTCACACACAACAACGAATCAAATAATTTTTTAGCATTTCATCTCTGTGTCTTGTGCTTCTGCTACAAAAGTGGTATTATTCTTTCCTCCTCTTGCGCCTCATGATAAATAAACATATCATCTCCTTTGAGAAGGAAGATTAGATCTCCTGTGCCTCTGAGATGCTCACCGTTTCCTCCCCCACATCACTCCCTCATCTTTTAATTTCGGCAACACAGCTTTGACGTCATCTCTCCCTAAATATAAACTTCAAACCAACAACATCAACAAGTAACAATTACAGACTCGTACCACCCCAAAGTAAAACCAGACTTTACTGTTTTGGTTGCTAAAAAAAAAGGAAAAGGAAAATAAAATCTTCTCTTAGTAAATGCAATCTTGACTTAATCTAAATTCACTATTTTCAAGAAATTGAGTTTTTCTCACAGCATAATTTAATTTTGAAATGTATCCTTATTTGGGAACAGCTGTGGACAAAACAGTCTTTTGTTAAAGTATTTTTCTTGGCTTGATGCTCTCTTCCAACGAGGATCCAAATTATAAAGTCCAAGTTCAACTGATCAGGCACAACCTTACGACCATGTGCTTATTTTGCATTATCCTGTTGAAAGAGGCCACAGCCATCAGAGAATACCATTTCCATGAAAGGGTGTACATGGTCTGCAACACAGAGGTTAGGTAGGTGGTGCGTGTCAAAGTAACATCCACATGGATGCAAGGATCCAAGGCTTCCCAACAAAGCATCTTGCCTTCTTCCCGTAGTGCATTCTGGTTTTCCTGTCTGTTGAGTGAGACAACTTTTAATAGATTCTCACCACTGCAGACCGGGAACAACACACAAAAGCTTTGGTTTTGAAGATGCTCTATATAATCAGAAATTTTAACTTACATGTGGCAACAAGATGTTCCTTTTTTCTCCATAAAACACTATCCGGTTCAGTTCCTTTAAATTTGTATAGTGCCAAGTCACAAATGTTCCCCTTTATAAACTGTAACATAAAGATCCTACATAATTAGAGATAAACACGAATCTGATCATCCTCTATAAGCAAGCAGTTGGTGACAGTGGGGAGGAAAAATCCCTTTTAACTGGAAGAGGCTTCAGAGACTGCTACAACTATTAGCAGCTATAAAATAAACTTTTAGGTTTAGATTTTAGTTTAGAATTTTATTAATATTTTAGTTAATAATTTTGAATATCAGTGGTCAGCTGATTATAATGTTTAAATCATTTTCATTTTTACATCTACGTATTAAATAGGAATGGTTCTTTAGAGGAACTGGAGTCTAATAATCTTTAGTACAAACACTTGTGTACTTAACCTCCCTCCTCCTGTTTTTGGTTAGGGCTAGGGATGGGTATTGATAAGATTTTCACGATTCCGATTCCAATTTCGATTCTGTTTAACGATTTGATTCTTTATCGATTCTCTTATCTATTCTTTTTAAAAAAAAGGTGAACACTAAGGTCGAATAGCTTAGAACTTTGTTTTATATCTTCTCTTTGAACAAGATAGAAATTTAGGAGTAACATGGCCTTACAAACCCAACAGTGAGATCTTAAGAGATCCACAGCCTACGGCTCTTCAATGGAGCGTCACAGGGTCCCCAGGAAAAAACATTGTAAATGTAAAATAATAAAATAAATATTCTTCTGTAGCAATAACAAAGTATAACATAAATTATTCTGTAGCAATTACATAAGAATATCCAGTAATGTCCCTGCCTACAATTAAACACATTCACTTCCTGAAAATCGGGGGCATCTGCTGTGGCAAATAGGTGCAAGCCTTTTACCATAAACGTAGTCACTGCTCGGTGACATTCGTCTATCCTGGCCTGAAAGGAGACGCTACCGGTAGACTGCAGTGAGAACTGCCAGCATCTGAGCCAGCCAGACTCTGTCTGTCTGTCTCATCATGGTCACCTAAATGCACAGTAATGGCAGGTTTTGTAATAAGGCAGATCGCGCTAACATAATATGCACTGTTAGTTGATTATTTACCTGCCGCATTAACGGCAGAGGACGTACAAACGTCACCGCTGCTGCTGGGTTGAGATTCACGAGTCCGGAGCGGAATTAAAAACATGACATTCATTTAAGGTCATCGCGTGTTTTGTGAGCAAATGCTTTTGCATATTCGTAGTGTTTCCTCCCTTAAATGAAATATCTACTTTTCAAGTATTGCAAGTTGCCCTGTTTCTCAACAAGAACCGGGTTTCAATACCCATATTTCACTTTAATCCCTAACCGGTTTGTTTGACAAGCCTTTCCTCAAAAGCCTTAAACTTCAGCTTGGTTTTGATTCTTTTCTTGAACTTAACTTAAAAATCAAACCAGTCGTTAAATTCATCTTGTCAGTCAAGACTTCTACCTAAATTTAAAGCATGGGTTTCTATCAATGACCTTGAGGAGATCGTTCATGGTTTCATCACATCCTGACTAGGAAAAGGCAATTTGTTGAACTAAGAAAAACACTAACACTGATATCATGATTGCAGTTGCTGACTGGTATAGAAACCCCAACTGAAACTATACTTCTTCTCAAAGGCCATTTCAGCTTAAGATGAATTATAACTGTGTTATTTTCTCCAGTATATTTTTTATACTGTAAAAAGATTTGCTGTGCTCAAGCTCTGTGGTGTTTTTGCATGTGCTGTTATAAATTAGAACTCATCTTTACGGGGTGTTGATTTTGTGTCACAGATATAAACCAGACAACAAAAACACATTGTCAGGTAATGGCTTTATATTCCTGTTAATATGATACATTACACGCATAATAGAACTTTTGATGTAATGAATATACAACAAACCGCAAAATCGAAAAACAAGACCTTTTCTTTCCCCCCCATTGTTGTAATATAAGCATGGTTGTCTAAAAATCGCAATATTGAAGTGATCTGTGGTTGAGTAACACACATAAAAATATCACAAGTCAAGTTTTTCATCCAGTATAACTTCTCTGTATAGAGCATTTAGTTATTGCACCAAATCTATTTTAGTTTTACAGGTACACAGATTTAAAGTAAACTAATGTTTTTACAGTCTTAAACCATGATCTCTACAATTACAGTACGATACAGAGGAACACCCACAGCATATTTGTAACACAGCATTGGATAAGAATTAGGTTTAGAGCTCAGTGAATTTCAGAGTCAGACTCATGACATCTATAAAAGTTCACAAGTAAAATTTGTTTGGTTGAAATTCAACAGTACAAAATAAACAAATGCTGCTATATGATGTTGCTCGTTTAAGTCTCCCTTCCCTGAGAAATAAAAAAAAACACCCCTTAAAGTAAATTTCCAGCACTTACACAACAATTTGTCATTTGTTAAGGCTAAAAAAATGTCACCAGTTTTACACACTACTTTACCGTTTTACTTCTTTTCATTAGCACCCACTTTTCCCTTTACAAACATGGACTTTATTCAACCAGGAAACAGAACTCTTGAGTATCAAATTCATCTTGGTAAAGACAGACAGCATTAACCTAACATAGTTCAATATTAGCTTTTCTAAAGCTGAAACCAGTCTCACAAGGGATTCAAGACTTAACAGATGTAAAGTATTGCTTCAAACAAAAAATGAAGAAAAGAATACCCTTCAATGCATTAATTAACTCTTCATAATCAATACCAAACAATACTAAGTATATATTTTTCCCCTGTTGCAAGTTTAGTGAGGAAGAAATGAATTTACATGCTGATTTATGCAGATATACTGAAAATCATCAACTGGGAAAGCATTCAAATAGAAAGAAGAACTTCTTTATCCTGACCCAAAATGAAAACATCTTATCAGTAAAAATAATCACTAGAAGTTTTTAATATGGTATGATTCCATTACATTAACCCTTCTAAAATTGGTAGTGTGCATTTGGCTTTTTTCCATTGTTTCAGAGGGACAGGGAATAACGTTAGACCGACCGGCAGCTGTGTGTCTATGGCATGCCTGGTGTAAATTACTGTTGTGCAATCAAGCCCAGATTAAGTATCAGTAATGGGAGGTGGGGAGTGCACAGGTACTGGCGTATGTCATCTTATCTCTTATCTTTTCTGACCTTGTCCTTGGCCAACATGGTCATATGTCCCAGAAAGTTTCATAACACCTGGCCCTACTTATGTGGACGTAGATGGAGTTTTTTTAAAGGAAGCGTGACAAAAGAGAAAAAGTTTAAATCTCCCCATGAATGAAATCTCATACAGTTAAGAGGAGAAGCAAACCATCAGAGTTCGCATTGCTCAAAAATGTAAACTGCACGTGTACTGAAGGGGATGGTTGCTTCATAAACGGCAACTTCAGAGCACGCATGACAATTTGGTTACGATGTTCTCTCCCATTTATCAGACTTGATAAGGAGAACAAAGTGCATAATGAATACTGCATATCTATTATTGATCAAATATCCTTGCTATTGCTGGCTAACTGAATTTTAATACCACGCGATTTACAATGCGGCATACATGTTTAATACCAGAGTCATTGGGATGAAATAGCCTTTTGCATGAGGCTAGAATTACAGCAGTTTAAGTGTCTTGTCAAACATTATATTTAAAAACCATTAGCACTATGAGTTAACCATTTACTGGCTAGCTTATCGTAGCATAGAGAGTGGAAACAAGGGGAAACACCTGGCCTGGTACAAAAAGGAATCTTCTATTTAGAACCTCTTACTACCACATTTGATCATTTTCAATTAAGATTTCACAAAGTTGAAGAATAAAAATAAAATAAATCCTACATCTGTAGGATGGTCTGGTTGTTGCTCGGCTAAAATCATGCATAACCTGCCTGCCAAGTGGACTAGTGTTGGCGCACCTTTATTGCACTTGTTCCCCTCTTACAGACCTTCTTTCACAAGTACAGGCATGCAGTTCTCATTTCTCCTCCACTATTTTCTTCAGGCAGTCTACTATGTCTTTGCCACTGACCCAAGGTTCAATGTTTGTTTTGAACTTGGCAGACTGCTGAAACTCCTTTAGCAGCCTGTGCATTGGAAAGTCTTTCCTGGGGAAAGCCGTGTCCCGGGGCCCCAAAGCCAGACAAGGGCAGGCGTCATTGGCCCCATCTCCAATATAGAAGACCCTCTGAAAGGGAACGCCGCCACGCTCCTTCTGCCGCTCCGCCAAATACTCCCGAAGGATCACCTGCTTGCACATGTTATCAGGACAACGGGGGCATGAGTGCGAGTGGAAAGAGAGGAGCACAAGCTGACCAGCCGCATTAAAACTGGATGGGTTTGTGAAAATCTTTCTGAAAAGGTCACGCACCCCAGCATGCCTAAGCCAGGTTTCAATAAAATACATGTTGGCATCGGAGACCACCACAAGCTCAAAGTCCTGCTGGTGGCTCTGCAGATACTGGAAGAGATTCATGAGGCCTTGATTTGGTGGGATCTTCTCCACTGCTGAATGGATGGAGTCTTTAGAGACGCCCTGCTCAGCCATGTAGGCCAAAATCTTCTGCGTATTTTCATTATACTGCCCCTCCCTGTAACTGTTTTTCAGCCAAGCAGGGAGCTCTTTGTCTGGCAGAGTACGCACCAAAGCATCGTCGCTGCTTTCGCAAATGATGGTCTCGTCGAAGTCAAACAACACCAAAAAGCGTTGATCCTGTGGTGCGGCAGGCGTTAAAGGAGCTGTCATCTTTGGTGAGTGATTTCTTTCTGGGGGGGGGAAAAAAAGCAGAGGTGGAAGGAATGAAACAGAGAGCCCTTTTTTTCTCACCGTCAAGGACAGCAGACTCTGAAGCACACTGTTTTATAGCATCCTGGTGTAAAACTTTAATGGCGAGAAGCCAAAAAAGCCATCAATCAGAGTTTAAATCACAGAGAGTTCAGGGTTAAATTAAACTGAAGCACCAGAGGAAAACAACAACATGCATTAAGACTCTTAATGAGGCTATGAGCTGAAGGGGAAATGTGTGTTTACAAGAGTAAAGGAAGGGAGTTTAAATGAAACAAAAGTACCTCATAAACAGGATGTTCATTACAATTAATGAAAGAAATGAAAAAAACAACAACAACCCCAAAGAAGGGCAAATTGTTAAACTCTTTATCTAAATCTCTTTCCACACAAACATGCCTTCAGTCCTTTTTAAAATCATTTATTTAAACTTAGAGGCCACATCTTCCAGCAGTGCCAGTCTCTTGTTTACATAGCTGATATATAGCACAAGGCTTCCCCTTTTACAGGCCTGTTGTAACTCCAGCGAAGAGAGGGCTGATTATGTCACAGACGTTTGGTGGGATGTTAAATCTACTGGAGTAGTTACTGTGAAATGTAGACGTTTTTATGAAAAGAGCTATGATTCCTCTGAATTGAAGATGAACAGGAGTGTATATTTTGAAAAATGTAAAGCTTTAACAATTTTTTCCCCTGTAACCTCCTTTTAGTTTTCATGCCAAGTTTTAAAACTTGACATAAATATGTCATATTTGCAGATATGGCAATTAATCTTTAGACACCTCATAGCAGAAACGAAAAGCAAAGGTGCTAACAGTGGGATGCATTCCACTTGTCGGGCGTGTGTGTGTGAAATGAGCCATTATTAAATTCACGTGAGCATTTTCCCGCCAAGGTAGGAAACATTAAAAGTGGCAGATCAGAGAAAAGAAATGATTTGATAAGAGATGTCACATGTCATCTGCATCACTACAGAAAACAAAACAAAACAAAATCAAAATTATAAAAGAAAATTGTAAAATAATCAATGCCAGTGTTTCTGACACTTTTGGATGAGTAAACATTGACCCAGGAACATAATTGGTGTTCCTGGAAACCAACATAACAGGAGTGTGATGGATAACGAATACGCCCTAGAAGGCCAGGCTGATTTTACAAGCATGTTATTAACCCAGTACTGCAATCTAGCTGTACCTGTGACTGCGACAGAGGGTATTGGGTGCATACAGAAAGTAAAACAACAAGACCTGACTTGATCGATTGTTAATATTTGCACAACATTCGTAACATGTTATGCAGGCTGCCTCCAGGAACTAAAAATGACATGCAACCTACAGCTTTGGTGCACACATGTGCCAAGTGAGCACAAGCCTGATCTCCCCAGCAGCCACTGCGTTATTAATAGCACACATTTACACACTAAGCTATCTAATTTTAACCCCGGCGAACTATTTCTGTATGAGAGGTTACCTCTGAAAGTCATAAGCCGGTCATTGCATGAACGGAGCAGAATAAAAGGCTGATGTAACTATTTAAATGTGACACACGTTAAAAATAAAAGAAGAAGAAAAATAACACAGAGAGGAAAACGGCCTACCGGTGGAGGGCATATATAAGCGGGGATGGTCGGCTAGGTGTCCGGCTCCCAGATCCGCATCCCAGTGACGCGGTAAGATTTTTTAAAGGAGACTCCACAGCGGATCGAGGGTATTCCCATTTAAAGCCGTTGCGTCAAGCAAGCCGACGTAAACACGTGATTTCCGCCATGACCTTCCAAAGTAAAAGCTTCAGCGAGTAGCTTAAGTGTACTTGGTGAACCTATATTAAATGTATGGTACACTGTTACGGTTATGTAAACAAATACGACAGAAAGTGATACCATGCCGAATGTGCCCAGGTATTACTTTTTTGTCCTCTACAAAGTTTAAGATGAACTAAAATTGTACATTTTTGCAAATACAACAGTTATTATAAACGTACTAGTAGCTTAAATCTCATGTGTGGTGAATCTACTGAAAATTGTCCCATTTTATCTCATCCAAGTACTTCATAATACATTCTTACTTTAAAACATGAAACGCAACCTTTAAACAGACAGGACATTATATAAAATTGTGAAATGTCTGTGTAGGTTCTCAGTAATCCAGGTCATAGTAGTTGTAAGAGCCTCATCCCAATCCGATTTACTCCCTGTTAGACCTCTGCCTTACCATCACATATTTGAAATACAATAAGGGTTGTGTCACTCAAAGGTCAACATCTTTAAAGAAGAAGCTCAAATAAAGAAACACCTACTGGTTTATTCAAGATGACACTTGGTTAAAAATCAAAACACAAGAGGTAGAGGTTTCATGAACACATGAGCTGAGTGGATGAAAACATCAAGTTCACCAAAAAATAGATACCTATTTGATTCCCATTGGAGTGGGTATTGTAGGTCAAAGGGTAGGTCAGAGGCCTACCACCCACTGGAGCATAAACGTTCCCTATGAGGCTGAAAGGAAATAAAAGGAATACACATGTAAAGAAATCTCTTAAAACATATGATGGGATAGAGCAATATCTCAGAGGTTTCACCCCTCAGCTGTGATGATGTTAATGATCATTTTTCACACCTTGGCTCATGTGGCGACACACATGATCAATAGTGGGTTAATGACAAGTTCAGCACATGGAGTTATCTGAGCTTAAGAAGCTTTTAGGGGTCCTTTTGCTTTAAAATTCAATTCAATTTTCAATTCAGTTTTATTTATATAGCGCCAAATCAAAACAACAGTCGCCTCAAGGCACTTTATGTTGTAAGGTAGACCCTACAATAATACATACAGAGAAAAACTCAATCATACGATCCCCTATGATTGAGGCATTCTTAACAGTATAGCAGCTGTCCCCATGCTGTTTCTGGGTCTGGCCTTAGCACACCCTGTAACTGGACTCTGTACCTCGGTGTCGTAATTTACAGAGCTGGCCTACCGGGTTTAAAGTACATTTCAGTTTATACAACAGTACTATTAGCTGACCTACTAATAACTGACAAGTAAACTGATAAATAAACTGCTTTTTTTCCTTTTACTTTGCAGGTGACGTGTTGCAGGTCGGAAAAAACTCAAGCTGTCCCTTCGCCTGATGGTGGAAATATCCCTCTAAAAATATACAGAGGCATTCTTGTATCAGCAGCAGTCACGAGTATGAGATTGTTATATACAGCTAACAGCTAAGGGTTAAGAGGTTTGACGTTCATAAATCCTAAAAGATACATTGTCATTTTATTCCTCTGCATGTGTGTGAATGCTTCTTCTATAAGCCTAGATAAATTTTTGCCTACATCCAATTTGTCGTATGGCTACTAGAATAACTTGTAGTTTAAAACTATGTACATACAGTCATATGAAAAAGAAAGTTTTAATAGGACTTTATGAAAAAAAAGATTAACTTGTGTCTTTGGCAGCAGTAGCTTGTTATAAGCATTTTCTATATGACTTGCCCCGTTTTACAGCATTGCTTTAGGTCATTGAGATTTTCACACACTTGTTAAGGGTTTTTTAACGACCCTTCACTTGTTAAGGGTCTTTTAACGACCCTTCACAAGATTTCAGATGGGCTGAGATCTAGACTTTAATGGGCCATTCCATTGCAAATTTGCTTCTGTGCTTGGACTCATTGACATATGCATGCCCTATTTTAGGCCAAGCTTTAGCTGTGAGGTTGCCTCACATTTGACACTAGATTACTCAGCAGTTTCTCAACACCTTAATTACTTCTTAACACAGAATAACTGCTAGGATGCCTTCCAGTCAGGTTTTAGACAGAACCACAGCACCGAGACTGCTCTGACCAAAGTGTTTAATGACATATGTCTGAATACAGACAGTGGAAAAATGTCTGTTTTAGTTTTACTGGATTTCAGTGCAGCATTTGATACAGTTGACCACAACATATTACTCAAACGACTGGAGAACTGGGCAGGTCTTTCAGGAACTGTACTAAACTGGTTCAAAACATACTTAGAAAACAGGAAATACTTTGTATCAATGGGTAACTTCACATCTGAGCAGACAAGTATCACATGTGTAGTCCCCCAAGGTTCCATCTTGGGACCCCTTCTGTTTAACATTTACATGCTCCCACTGGCACAGATTATAAAGAACAACAAAATAAACTATCACAGCTATGAAGATGACACACAAATATATCACAATGTCACCAGGAGACCGAGGCCCTGTACAGGCTCTTGGTAAATGCATTGAGGAAATTAATGACTGGTTGTGTCGCAATTTTCTCCAGCTAAACAAAAACAAAACAGAAGTAATAGTCTTTGGAGCCAAAGAAAAATGATTACAGGTCACCAGAGAACTTCAATCTACACACCTAAAAACCACCAACCAGGCGAGAAATGTGGGTGTAGTGATGGATGCAGGCCTAAACTTATAAAAACACATCAAGACAATAACAAAGTCAGCTTACTATCACCTCAAGAATATTTCAAGGACAAAAGATCTGATGTCTCAACAGGACCTGGAAAAACTAGTCTATGCATTCATCTTTAGTAGGCTTGATTACTGTAACAGCATCTTTACAGGTCTACCTAAAAAACCAGTCAGACAACTACAGCTCATTCAGAACTCTGCTGCTCGAGTCCTCACTAAGACCAAAAAAGTGGACCACATCAGTCCAGCTCTGAGGTCTTTACACTGGCTGCCTGTCCGTCAGAGGATAGACTTTAAAGTTCTGATGCTGGCCTATAAAGCTCTGAATGGTTTAGGACCAAAATACACCTCCTGGATCCGGTTTTTTATCAGTTCCCAGAGTCAGAACCAGACACGGAGAAGCTGCATTCAGCTTTTATGCTCCATATATCTGGAACAAACTCCCAGAAAGCCTCAGATCAGCTGAAACACTCAGTTTATTTAAATCCAGGTTGAAGACTCACCTATTCTCAGCTGCATTTGAATAAAGCACCAAATCCACACTGTTTTACTTTTAAGCTTAGATTTCAAAACTTACATTTTAACTACTGATTTTATCTACTGTTCCTTTCTTTCCCCCCCATTTTAAATCATGCTTTTTATTTGTTTTTATTTTTTAAATGTCTCTGTAAAGCACTTTGAATCACCTTGCTGAACACCTTGAATTGTGCTATATAAATAAACTTGCCTTGCCTACTATAGATTAGGTGTTCCCTGTGCTTGACATTTGGTATGAGGTGTTGGAGGTGTGGTTTTTACCAAATATGGTTTTGTAGAGACAAATTTGCTGGAACCCCCACTCCTGGGAAAGTTGTGACATTTTTGTGGCGTTAACACAGCTGAATGCTGCAGAACAACAAACTGTCAAAACGTCTGCTTTTACAGACAAGGTGGTGATCGGTTAATAGCAGCGCTGACTGCTACTTACTTTCTCAATCCTGTTGATGTTATTTTCTGTCCTACTGTAGAATATCATTAATGCAATTTTAGTATTTGAGGTTTATATAAGTACCATTTATCTGAGAAATTTTTCTGTGAAATAATTTGATTAATTTTCATAGGTTTATCAAATTAGACTGTATATTACTGCTTACTTCAGTTTAAAAAAAATGTTTTAATTTATGCACATTTCCATAAGAATACGTGAGTTTCCTGTAAGTGTCATGTAGGCTAATGCCCAAAGAAGGGAGCTCTTTGAATATATTTTTTCAGCAACACAAAAATAAAGTTGCCAATAAATAATCTGTCAGTGTCATCCATGGTGGATGGTCATAGGCATATCCACTGGCTTCGTGGTGAGTAAATGAAGCTAAATCAAAGGTTACAACAGTATGCAGGACGAAGAGAAGCAAATATGTTTCTTCATATACTGTCCATCAGTTTCATGTTAAACCTACCAGGGATCAAAACATTACTGCAAATAAATTTCTTTCTGCTCTGTATTAATGTATGATGTGTCATAAATGAGCAATGATCTGTAAAAACAACACTATGATCTCTTACCATTAGCGAGCTGGAAACAGCGATCAGCCTCTGAAACGCTGCTCTTAAACATGTACATACAGCGACCCCTGCTGGTTGCCATATATACTTAAAAATCAAAATTCATCTTTGCGGTCAATTGATGGAAATAAAAAAAAACAGCAGCACAGTACGGAAGCTGTGATCAACTGTCGTGCAGGGCGGTTTCATCGTCAAACCTAGTGATTCAACAGCAGTCTACAGGTAGAGGTCATTATGGAGTCAACTCAGTCACAAGATGTGATAATCCTTTAATAATACAGACATGTTAGTGCCATATGAACATAGAAGACGTTTGTTTGAACTGTGTATACAAAGAAAAAAGAAACAGTAACACATTAAATAGTTTTGGAACAACACTGTCACACAAGCAATGGAAGTAATTACACTGCAAATTAGATGCTGATAGATATGAAACATGGTTTAGGATAATAATGATAATAATGACTTTCAATTGTTGAACTGAGATTTTTAATGAAGCCAGAATTTACAAAGAGCTTTTATTTATTTATTTATTTTAAACAGACAGGACCTCTTTGGATGTTGATGTATGAAGCATCTGTCAAACTAACGCAAATACACTTTAATTAGAGCCGTCTGTGCAAATTAGCATTTTTGTGGATGAATTCCTGTTTATTTCTTAATATGAAACATTTGATAACAAACGCTACAGTACAGCTTCTGAATAGGCAACATAGTGGAGAGCTGCAACTCTCAGTGAGCACTATAGGTGTCGTTCACTGCACGCACCAGTGTGTGTGAATGGGTGGATGACTGGATGTGTAAAGCGCTTTGGGGTCCTTAGGTACTAGTAAGGCGCTATACAAATACAGGCCATTTACCATTTTTAATTCTGCATCAGTTTATGCATAACCAACAATCACGGAGAACATGAGCGGACAGTTACTATTGATCAAAGCCTAAACACTGGCTCAAACCCGTTTGTGTCTCCAATCACATTCATTTTAGCAAAGCTGCTTGCAGAGAGGAATTAGAGGGCTAAAAGAAATCACTAAACTTGACTAATTTGTTTATTCAATGTTGCTATATCGCTAGGTGGTTAACATTCATCCGTCATGTAGGGACTGGGCTTGTGGGTTCAAAAATGATACAAGTGAACAAAGCCTGAAAGACTTCTACGTGAACCTCCGCTGGAAACATCACAGAATGACAAAGACTCCAGATCCCACTCAAAAATCCACATCACATCTTATTTCAAACTAGGAGAAGGAATGCTGGCCAAACTTAACAATACTAGTCCAAGTCGCCTAAAGAAATGTCACAAATGTAAATAACATAAAACACTGTCTGTGAAACTTTGTTACAAGTGCTCTACAGAAACCGGCTCTGCTGGAAAGGGAGGTGCAGTTTGAGAGTTAAGCTCTAGAGACAGAAAGACACAAAGCAGCACTGAGAGGGTGGAGAGAGGAATGTGAGGCGCTGGGATGGTGTGGACGGAGGGAAAACTCTTCCTCTTGTGCTCTGGATCCTCCGCTTCGAGCATTGAATTACACCCACATCTGGACAAAACATCTGCACTACTGAGCCCCAACGCCACTTATATAGGTCATCCATTCAAAGGAGCAGATATGCAAGCAATGACCAAAAGACAACATCAGCAACAACAGAAAAAAAAAGTATAAAATGCATCAATGCGGAGACAAGGAATTGCTAAGTAACACGCGCTGTAATCCTGTAAACTTTGATTGTAACGATGGCAGTGAAGGATTTAAGAACGCATCTAAAGCACAGAAGAAAACTGAGGAAAGAAACCTGCCTTGAAACGGTTCGCCAAACCGTTTCAGTGGGACATTCTTTGGAAGAAAACACAAGAGTGACTGCCAAGGCACGGAAGTCCCTCTAATTGTTATTCACAGTTGGCTTGACAGCAGTGGTGAAAGCTGGTTTCAGATTTGGCACAAATAAGTGAGGAAACTGCAAAAGCGACACAATAACACACCGACACAGGCTTTCCTTAAACAAAGATCTGTGTAACAACATTTGTCACTGCAGAGTAAGTGGGAGAAGAAAAAAAGGCATCTCATCATTACACACATTAGTAGGGCAATAATCACAAGTGTTATTCGTATTAAACAGGAAATAATTGATTATTGTTATTAATTCACATAATTATCAGGATTAATATACTTAAAAAAAAAACTATATTTAGGTGGAAGGTCTTTCTGCAGAACACATGAGCTGTTTGAACCCTCAAATGCATCCAGATAACATAATTATGGTCTTTTTTTTCCCAAAATTAATAACAAATGTTGAAAATTTGGAGGAAAGTGTAAAAGTGAATGATCAAAATCATAAATTACAAATACAAAATTCTTTTGTTAAATAAACTTGCCAATCTTAATGGAAATTCTTCTTTTAGGGTGATCACAAAATTCTCAGAACATGCAAGCACCCCACTTACTTTAAATTGAAACACTGTCCTTATTTAAGTTGAGTTTTTACCCTGAATAATACCCAAAATGACATACGCTGACACTGTATGATTGAAGATCATTTTCATGCATAATCCAGCCTGTGTGGAGTTAGATATGTAATTTTTGCCTGTGTAAAGACAGGCGATTGTAAAAACCAAACAACTGAGGTGCAAACTTTCCGCTTTGATTAAAGGGATTTGACAAATATTTTGGATGAATTGTTTAGAAATTAGACATTTTCAGAGCCTCAAAATTAATTTGACAACATAGCCAAGGTGAGAGCTGTTCACTTGTCATTAATGACAAATGAAGTGGACAGAATATCTGAAGTGTTGAATTTGTATTGTATAACTTTTCATTGTAATGTTAAATATGAACCTCAGAGAGATTAGGCTAGAAAAACAAAACCCACCAGTGAGGTAGCAAAACCCTTAGGAATGGTCAGATCAACAATCTGATAATTTCTAAAAATACGTGCTGACCAGGTAAAAAACACCAAAAGCCCGCTGAAGATTTCCCCCCCCCCCCCAATGATTTAACCCCCCCCCCCCCAAAAAAAACCCTACTTTGAACTACTGAAGTCAATAACACCCTTGAGGCAATCAAGGACTACAATCAAGGGATGGCTTCATTAATGGAAATGCAGAGGGTCTTACAACAAAGTGCAAACCTCTAGTTACACTCAAGGCAGCCATAGACTTTGCCAGAAAGCATCTAATAGCCTGCACGGTTCTGAAAACTGAGAAATATGGGGAAGGAACGGCTCATGATCCAAAAAATAAATAAATAAATAATAATGTCAAACATGAGACAACTTTGTCCCACTAGTGTATTTAAAAAAAACAAAAAAAAAAAAAAAAAAAACAACCCAAAGGTCCAAAAATGTTAATGTAAATTTTTGTTAAACCCCTTAAATTTATGCTGCAAGTTTGCACTTCAGTCGAGTGTTGATTGTTTGATTTAAAGTCCACCATGGTGATGTGCAGGGAAGAAAAAAAAAAAAAAAAAAAAAAAAAAAAATTTTTTATTAACATCTTGCCCAAATGATCTTAACTGTATATGCAGCTGGACAATCTTTATAATGCACGTTGTGATGTTGGTTCATTGGTGTGCCAATTTTGAAGAGGCACTGTTGGCAGATTAGATGCTGTGGTAGACACGATTGTAGTCTGAAGGCAGCACAGTCCCATTTAAACATTGGTAAAAGTGCAATTTTCTGTTTTTAAGCAAAGCTCGTCAGTCCTACTTTTCAAAGTGATTAGTCAGTGTTCAGTTTTATAAGCACCAGCCCTGGTATGTTGTTATCACCAGTGTTATGTTAGAGCTGCGATCAAGCTGTTGTCATAGGAAACCAAAAAACAAACAAATGCCGTCTTCTTTTACCAATTGTGAATTTTAACAGTCCGTAATCAGAATGCATTTTCTTCAGGTGATGTATCAGAATGCAGTGACATTTTATTTAAAAGTTACAAACAAGTGTTCCAGACAAAGACACCACAGTATAACCATATTGCACAACAAAAATCCATCAACATTTCCAAAAAAAATACTGACAAAGAATTCATGACATCTTGCTTTTTTCCTTCACCCCGCCTTTTTTTTTTTTTTTTCCTTAAACAGCAGAGCAAAAAAGGAAACCCTCGAAATAAACACTCTTACTCAATCCTTTTCTGCTTCAACTTCCTCTTCTTTCTTCTCGCTGATGGCAGCATCATTTTTTTCCACATTTTCCCCAGCCTCAGCATTGGACTTTGGCTTCTCTTCCTCCTTCTTGGGTTCAGGAAGAAGGATGACTTTTCCAATATTTTGGCGTTCGTGCATGCGCTTCATGGCTTCAGTCACCTGAGAAGAGACGGGGGAGCAGAGCAGATGTTCACATTGGGCAGTAACTGAGCGCATCAGCCATTTAAATGCAGCCAAAAACTATTTGCGAGTCACTAAAACCCCGATAAACACAATCTGCTGTAAAGTTCCTCTCTGGGCAATAACAAAGTTCTTGTTTGAATGTTTAAGGGATGGGGGGGGGGGAGAGAGAGAGTCATACCAACTTGGCCACATATGGCACAACAATGACTTGCAGTTACCTTACAAAAGTCTTATTATTTTCAGCTAATGGATGCATATTTACACATCAAGCAGACATTGAGCCCCACACACATACACACCACAACATGTATAGGGTGCTTTGCTTCGGCCCTGTTTTGTGTCCACTATTTCTAGAAGGAAACCATCGGCTTTTACAACCATCCGTTTCCCTACATTCATTTCCTGCTTGCTAAATTTGGTACTGGAAACCTAACCTATATATTAGAGAACTGCAGGAAGGAAGTGCAGCTGATGAGTGAAAAGGCAATAAAAAGCAAAAAAAACCTGACTGTACATAGCAGCAAAAGACTGATCACTGTGGAAGATCTAAGTCCCCCACTTGATTTGAGCAGCTTTAATTGAAAGGTGAACAAAGTCTGCCCCATGCTGAATTAGCCACTGCCCAGCCAAATAAGTCACAGGCTAATATTTAATTCACCTGCCTTTAGGCTTGATGATGGCGCATGCTTAGACAGCATCATTTGATGAGGCTAATCAAAGTCACATTTATTTCTATCCAGGGTGGCATTCATTTTTTGCCAAGATCTTGATTTGATGAGCAGAGTCTTCGCCAACACATCCCAAAGATTCCCAGTGGGGTGAAATTCTGGACTGTGGTGAAATTGACATGTAATGTTCCCCAAACTGCTCTCTCATTGTCATCTCGGAACACGTCTGTATCATCAAGGGAGAAAAAGATGGGACTGATGGGAAAACCTGGCCATTCAGTGAATTCAAGCAGTCAGACAATTTTTATTTTTTTTTGAATAACATCACTGAATGCAGACCAGACTAACTGAAGTACCACCAGTTCACAGCACTGACCCTGCAGGCTCATATGGTAGGCACTAAGCATCACTTCATTCACCCATCTTCTTACCCTGACACTGGGGAACAGGGTGAATCAGAATCAGACTACAAACCCTTTCAGTTGTTCCAGTATCCTCATTATGCTCTCTAGCAAACTAAAGCTTCTATCCCTAGCTAGCCTACCTGACTTTTCTTAAGGCTACATGCTTAGTCCCAATCCCTTGTTGTCTTGTGCATGTGGAAGGTGCTCTTATCTTGACTAGCAAACAAAGCTTTCAGGTTGCAATCTCTGATCACAACCATTCAAGATTCTTTGCCTGCACTCCACCCATCCCCACCAACATTTCTTCCTCAAAGATAAAGTTTCACTATTCTTCTAGATATTAATATTGTTTTGGGCCATTATCCATTACCCATCTAAAACTGGAGCAATGCCTTTTACACAACCCAAGGATTTGTCTAAAACCCGACCCTGATTCTTTAAGAAATGAGAAGCTGCGTATGGCATCACTGATGAATAAATAACTTCCTACCAGCTGAAATGCATCAATGACTACGATAATTATCCAGAGGAAGGCTCTTACCCATTCGAGAGCAAGATAAATGTCAATGTATACTTCAATATGCAGTAAAGTAAATACAGAAGCAGTTCCAACAAGCATCTTCAAAAACAAGGAATTGTTTTATTTATTTTTTTACACTGCAAACCCGATCAGACTTACCTCCTCAAAGTGATAGCTGGAGTCAATGCGGGGCTTGATCTTTCCCTGCTTGTAGAGCTCAAGCAGCGTAGACATAGTCCTGCCGAAGAGCTGCTCATCAGTGATGTATCCCAGGTGGAAGCCGCTGACAGCTTTGTTGGACTGCATCAGTTTCATGGTGTTCAGAGAGAGCTGGTTATACCAGGTCTTTGCCATGGCCAGCAGGTTCTTCCTCTGGCCCGTCACACAATTGGCTGCACCTGCAATGTCAAACAGTGATTAAGGGAACATTGAAAAAAGGCAGAAAAACCCCCAAACTTCACAATAATCGTCTCACTACCTTATCACAACCTCCTTTAACTTTACTGCGTTGCAAATAAATGTTTGAGCATCAACTCTGATTTCAATTCAGTTTTATTTATGCAAGGCCAAATCACAACATCAGTCACCTCAAGGTGCTTTATATTGTAAGGTAGACCCTACAATAATACATACAGAGAAAAACCCAACAATCATATGACCCCCTGTGAGCAAGCACTTTGGCGACAGTGGGAAGGAAAATCTCCCTTTTAACAGGAAGAAACCTCCGGCAGAACCGGGCTCAGGGAGGGGCGGGGCCATCTGCTGCAACTGGTTGAGGTGAGAGAAGGAAGACAGGACAAAAAAAAAAAAAAAAAAAAAAAATGCTTTGGAAGAGAGACAGCGATTAATAGCACGTATGACTCAATGCAGAGAGGTCTATTAACACATAGTGAGTGAGAAAGGTGACTGAAGAAGAACTATTCAATGCATCATGGGAATCCCCCACCAGCCTACATCTATTGCAGCATAACTAAGTGAGGATTCAGGGTCACCTGGTCCAGCCCTAACTATATGCTTTAGCAAAAAGGAAAGTTTGAAGCCTAATCTTAAAAGTAGAGATAGTGTCTGTCTCTCGAATCGAAACTGGAAGCTGGTTCCACAGATGAGCGGCCTGAAAACTGAAGGCTCTGCCTCCCATTCTACTTTTAAATACTCTAGGAACAACAAGCAAGCCTGCAGTGCGAGAGTGAAGCGCGCTAATTGGGTGATCTGGTACCAGGTCATTAAGATAAGATGGGGCCTGATTATTTAAGACCTTGTATGTGAGGAGCAGGATTTTGAATTTAATTCTGGATTTAACAGGGAGCCAATGAAGGGAAGCCAGTACAGGAGAAATGGAATTCTTGAATTCTTCTTGTAAATTGCATGAGACAGACTCGCCATTAATCACGTGCATGATGTCAGTGGAGAAGATGCATCAGGGCCAAACTACCCCACAAGAGAAGGTAAACAGTTTAATGCCCCATGTCTTTGTGAGTTTGAACCCAGCTTCATTTTGTCCCCAGTTTGGTCATATCTCGAAAATATGTCAAAGCCAAGGTTTTCAGTTCAGTTTAATTAAAACAAATCTTAAAGTCATTATTTAAAACTGTTATCAGGTTATAATTTTTCTATGCTTTCAGATGGGTCAACTAACACTGAAGCATGCTAAGTACAGGGAATTCTGCTGTGCAAAGCTACCGACTTGCTTAACAACAGTGGTGAATCAGCACAGACTTGCTTTGAAAACATGGTCAGATGAGAGCATTTTAACCTAGGACTGTAATCCCAAATCCTGAACCTCTGATGTTCCATTCATAAGGAGAAAAGCGGCACATCGACCTTTCAAGATTGAGCCATTTATTCCGGCAGTTAGAGGAGCAGATTACACGTGCAAAACATCCTCATGTTTTCACAGCTGGACTCACCCCACGCCTACGGTGTCTGCTACCTTAATTAATGTTTACATCTGCCGAGCATCAACTCAAAGCTGGCTCCAAACCTGTTGATCCATGTCAGAGAAGCCACAGGTGTGGCTGCATTTTAGACTACTACCAACAAGGCTGTTCACCTCAATTTTATTTATACTGCACTAATTCACAAGAGGCACCGTTTATAATTTAAGGAAAGTGCAATATTAGAGAGAAAACCCCAACAATCAGATGATCTCCAATCAGGAGGCACTTGGCAACAGTGAGGAGGAAGAATTCTTTTTTTTTTTTTTTTAAACAAGAAAAGACCTCCAGCATAACCTGGCTCAGGAACAACATGCAAGACTGCCTTTAAGATATTAGCTTCACTGGCTCCCTATTAAATCTGAAATTTATTTAGAGTCCTGTATGATCATGCCCCATCATACTGCATCTTAAAGTTCTTTTAGAGAGACGATCCATTGCCTTTTAGCACTGTATCGAAGAGCAACAGTTTCCATCTTCCTGCTTTTGAAGCTGCTGCATGTTATGGAACTTGGATACAGCTTTAGCCTTGAACAGCTCGGTATTCATTGCATAAAAGGGAAAGAAAAAAAAAAAATGAGGCCGACATTACAATGACAGCGTGTGTAGGAGGAAAACAAATTATACACTCATTTAAAATAAAATGCTACTTCGCCAACCAAGTGAAATAAAGCTTTAGTAGAAACACCAAAGATCCCCCCCCCCCCCAAAGGATGTCTACACAATGCATTTTTTGTTTGTGCGTCTTACCAAAGACTATAATCATGCCCAGGGGCTTCAACAAACTATAGCCTTTTTGGGTGTCAGAGCCACCAAGGGGGTCGAGAACGATGTCCACACCTGCAGAGACAGAAATAAAAGGGCAAAGCTTTGTAAATTTCTAGATAACAGAACATGACAATGTTCAACACAACGAAAACATGAGGCAAGGATTTCCATTTGTGCAGTAGTAAAACAAGAGTATTTTTTTTTTTTTTTTTTTTTTTACCCTTCGGGCTGATTTTGCGGATTTCCTCCACGTAGTCTTTGGTGCGGTAGTCGATGGGGTGAGTTACCCCGCCTTGGGTAATAGTCTCATGTTTGGAAGCCGACGCCGTGCCAAAAACAGTCACATCCTGCACAGTTTGACACAGCTGGGTAGCAGCAATACCCACACCACCTACAGATGTGCAGACAGCAGCAAAGACCGGCATGAGAACAGGAGGAGCAGGTGTTTCACTTTCAGCAAAAGAGGTTCTGTGCGGTCTCTCTCTGAACCACTCAGCAATTTTCTCAAACATTCAAACTATGCTTGCTTTGAATGTTGAGTTAGTACTCAACCGGGCTCCTAGTAAATACATTTTAAGGGGAAATTTAAATGACGATACTGTTGTTACCAAGCAACTGTAGTGAGCTTTTACAAATCTAATGACTAATGATTGAGACAAAACACTTTACAAGATATCAACTTTGCCCATCTGAATTTGTGTAATCAGTTAATATTTGCATTTGATAAAAAGATAAAGCATGAGAAGACCGGTAGATTCCATTCTTCACATGTGGAAAGTTCTGCATCTGTTGTATAACTCGTTTTGACCTTTTACACGTTTTGGCTTAAACGTCCTGTATGCGCTGTAAATAAAATGCTAAGTGGTTAAGAGCCAGACCGTACGTCAATATGTAGGTGTTGTTTCTACAGCAGCATAAGTAATGCTGCTCCAGGACCATGACTGCAGCTGATAAATGATGTCATGGCTTTGCAATCTAAGGGTAAAGGTCACGAATGGGAGACATTTGTCTTTCTAACACCTGTTTAATGTTTTGTCCATTTTGACTCGAATTATTATGTTGTCCTTAAAACTAACCACACCCACACACACACCCACACACCCCCACACACACACCCACACACACACACACACACACACACACACAAAAGAAAAAAGTTACACTTCAAAAATTACAGACCGTCTCACACAGGACACCAACCAGAGTCTCCTGGGTGTCTGTTTTGCATTAGGCCCTCTCATTCATCACAACCTTTTCCAGGCCTTGATCCTCTTCATAAGACTTCTCTCTACCAGAAGAGCTTTGAACAAATGTTGAATGGAGCTTCAGAGTCTGAAGTCAAAGCACAAGTGCTTTAAATAGTCATTCTTTTAAATGGTCAGGAGGGAGTGGTACTCGAAAATCTCAGTACAGTCTCACTCCTTGCAGCCAGAGATGTGACCTTAATGTTAACTTGTGCACCATTTTGGGCCTAAAAATCATAGTGACATTGTAGGATCAAGGAATAAAGGCCTACAGACCAAGCCACAACAATAGGTCATGAGTAGGAATGGGAATCAAGACCTGATAGCTCAATTCCTTTTAATTATTCCGTTGTATTCTACTCTATTGCCTGTCAATTACGCTCATCGGTTCTGCTTCCACTTGTGCTAAAATCAGTCGATTTCAGTTCGTAGAGGAGGAAAATAGTGACGCAGTCTGCAGCGTGGATATAACTTTAATTTTTTACTGCACAGTGAAACGACTGTATTATGCTATTATGACAACAACTTCAGCACAATGAGAGCATGGTAACGCTAAGCTAGCCAAGAACCCAGAGTGAAGTTGGGTTGACTGGATGCTGACCCCAGCCCAGCAGCCAGACCCTGAACTTCACCAAGCAGTCAGGCTGCAGCGTGCATCTCTACTGGGTCACGTTTCTAAAGTAAAAATCACTGCTTTAGTTAAAAAGCATTTCCCAAGTGGTTGCTAGACGTTGATGAAGTTAATGGGAAAATTATTATTTAAACCCCAGTTGCACAGGCCTACAGACTGGTCAGTGACCCCTCAGACTGGTTTTCAACCAGTTGGGAAATGCATTTTTCCCCTAGTAACTGGTGATTGAATCACATCATACTGAGGACAACTCTTGAGCAAAAAGGTGATGAGAAATGAATAAAAGGTCTATGGGAAAATTATCCAAGTAAAAATGTTAGTCGAGTTAGTTTCTTATCAAAATATTACCACTGAAGTCACATTTACTTCTTAAATTATGATCCTCATTAGATTTAAATTGGCAATAAATTAATGCTTTAAGGTGGAGTCATCATGTGGAGTCATCACAACACTGATTAGCCAGCGATTGTTTTGGAGCAACATTTATGATTTTGTAGGAAATACACCAGCATGGGCCGGTATTAAATCGGAGCTGGTCAGATTATTACTGCGTCATCGCCTCACCTTTTCCCCCTAATGTCCTCTCGCTCTCCACATCACACCCAATTCCACGGAGAGCGTAATTTAGAGATGCGACTTAGGCTACGTCCACACGTACCCGGGTATTTTTGAAAACGCAGATTTTTCTATGCGTTTGCACCTTTCGTCCACACGTAAACGGCGTGTTTGGTCACTGAAAACGAAGATTTTTAAAAACTCCGTCCAGGGTGGATATTTTTGAAAACTCCGTTTTTGCATTTAGGTGTGGACTAGAAAAAACGGAGAAAACGCAGCGTCAAAGGTGTGCGCATTTTTTGACGTCACACTGTGCGCCACGTTATTGTTTCGGTGAAATGAATTTCTACAATACTGTTACTTCTACTCTCTGCAGTGTTTAAATGCTTACATATACACAGTTACTGTCCCTCCACACATGGTTCTGCTTCTATGCCCCAGCTTTGTTTACTTTTTCCCCACCGAGGCTTCTAGACTTCTGATTGGCCAACATTTCTGCACGGTTAGGAATATATCGCCACCTGCTGCTTTGGCATGTTCATAGCAGCGTTTTCCTTCATTTCTGCCTTTACGTGTGGATGGGATTATTTTTTAAAACGAAAACGGAAAATCTCCGTTTTCAAAAATACCCGTGTACGTAGCCTTAGAGGGTGGAAACCTCAGAAGACAGGTGAACAAAAGGCGACATAGAAAGCAGTGCTTTCTGATCTCTGTGGCCCATTTCCACTTAACAGTGAAAGGCTTTTGAAGATGATGACCGCCTGGGCCTGCAGGTTCACCAGTAATCCTTTCTGCCCTCATGATTCACACAGGTCAGCTGACACCCATTCACCCACTCAACAGTGATGAGCAGCCTTTGAGAGGGAGGATGCAGAGGAGCAACTGAGCATCACAGTAACTGTCCTCTATTCTTCGACTCAGTGTAGGGGGATCAAACACGCAGATATTTGTGCTACTGTGACAACACAACGTAAAATCTTTGAATTCAAACTGAATAAAGTGCAAAGCTAAACACACACACTTCCTCAATTCTCTCAGCTCTAACTGGATTATACCACATGCTCATAACTATCACAGCTATATTATATGCTGTGCAGCTGTTTCACAAGTTCAAGATATTTTCAGTAACAATGTGAAAAATGTCATCACAGCCTCATAGCTGAAGGTGTCAACTGCACATGCACTGCAAACTTTTAGTTTTCCTAATAAGAGTGTGGTGATCTCTATTTGATCAAAGGCAGAAGTGAAATGTCACACTAGCTGACCCTATAACTGTGACATACAGCTAAGAAAGGCCTTGGTTTATAACTCCTGGACATGCACACTCATTACAGATGGTTTTGTGTAAGAAATTTGCATTTGAGAAGTGTTGCCCAAGCAACCATTTGTGATAATAATCCAGTTTTGTATGAAGATGTTTTGACATAACACACCTCTTCACTGCTGATTTTAAGTCTTTTAGCTGATAATCCTTGAGCACAGAAATGCAGCTGCATTCAAAGAGCTGATTAGCAGGAGGGAGCGTGCTGTGCGACTCTTTACACGTTACCCAGGAGACTGACAGAAGGTTTGTTACACCTTCTAATTAACTGATAACGAGAGTAGTCTTGTCACACAACATTGGGGATGCTACTGAGCTAGTCTGAGGAGATCCTTCATTATCTATTCCTCAAACTAATTTTCACACTAAGGCTATGCGTACGATTATAAAAATAATCAATTAACTGAGTAATGATTTGATGTAACAAACAAAAACTGGGTCATTTGATAATTTTAGGATACACATCAAAACAGTGTTTATCATCTTACACCAGGGTGCAACCGCTGTTTCAGCTCCTCGCCACGTAATGTGCAATTTATACTTCTGCACTGTGTGGACTCTATGGTGTCGCCTGCACGAGTGGACGTCACTATTCTCAGCATTTATAGAGCCTCTGTTGCTGTGCAATCTCACATGTGAGAAACGAAGAAGAATAAAAACAAGAACTCCTCACTAATTTTATTTGGAAATTATTTTCAGGCGTCTCCACGAGTCTTACCTGCTGCCATGTGTATAAGAACGCTTTTGCCCGGCCTAAGATTGGCCATCTCAAACAGCATCATGTAGGCGGTCATGTAGTTAATAGTTAAAGCAGCACCTTCCTCAAAACTCATCTCCTCGGGCATAAGGAAGGTGCGGTCAGCGCTCACGACAGCTACTTCCTGCCACATGCCGCTGCGGGCCAATGCGATGACACGATCGCCAACCTGAGGGAAGGAAAGAGGGGGACAGGGAGAAGGTGTTGTGAAGTCAAACTAAAACAGACGTTCACAGCTGTGGAATGATGCATTTCTTCATATCAACTTAATACGGGAAGCTTAAAAGTTTGATTTAACAAAATTATAAATCAGTAAACACAAATTACACCTGATGCTAATCTGAAAGTAAAAAACAAAAGTGGGGAAGTTAAATTAGTGCTTTTTAAACTTTCCTGTCATTCAGCTTAGTTTCACTCTGATTAGTTTTCCTCCTGTGGTCATCTATGCCCCACTTTCAGCAGCTCAGTGCCCCACATTTTGAAACCTGGCGTTCTATTGATCTTTGTAGAAAGTACAAAACAACTGCATATTTCCACTGTGGGGGAAGAAACCTCAGACTAATATCTCAAAGGCTGAACAATAACAGGCAAAGTCTGTAGAACCAAAAGTAGGGAAACTGAGCGCCTGTAACTTGAATAGGCATAGTTTCTAAAAAGATAAACGGTGAAAAGAATCGCATTTGCTCCATTTCTCATACAGTGCTGTGCAAAAATCTTCAGCCACCCTTTATTTCTTTACATTTTTGCTCTCAAGGACTTTATTATTTTGTGGTCTCGAGCAATAGTTCTCCAGGGTTTCTGGAGGTCTTTCCATGTTTTTCTTTGGACATTGGGTTTTTTCCCCTCCAGTTCTAACGGGAAAAAACCCCCAAGTCAGTCTTGTGATTATTAGAGATTTATATTTCATGCATTCTTTCCAAAATACATTCTCACTACATTGTCTTTGAGTCCACAAACTTCTGTGCCTCAGTGAAACTCACAGCACCCTCTCAAACAAACTAAAACCATTAAACAAGACGACATTTTAACATTCATTCTCTGGTAATGGGGACATCAGATATGGGGGCTTATGGGAAATGCTGTTCATGTTTAACAGCCTTCCCAAATTCAAAGAGTCATATGACCAATGTTGCGAAAAGTTCCAAAAATGTGAGGGGTGCAGGAAAGCAGCCTGATCTGATCATGAATGCTGCAGTTTCCTGCTAAAACAGCTTCAAGAGCTGAGTCACACCCACTTCCTGCTGCACACAGCCCATGACAATAGACAGATGACACACACAAATATTTACACTCGTAAACACACACACTTACTTGGTATGCGTGTGTGCCCCAATTTTTGGCGAGTTATTGTAAAAGCCTCAACTTCCACCTCAGATGACACGCTCGATTTCTCAACCCCTGCACTTGTGAAACATTAAAAACTTGCAGGATCAACTCAAAAATTCATAATAGCCTGTTTTTCCCCTTTCTTAAAGAAGGGCTGAGTTCATTTCTTGGAAGGTTGACATAAAGTGAAGTCACTGCAGAGACTACAGAGTGCAAATAGGACAGTGAAAACCTGCTGCTCATTTGAGTCAGTCGTGACAAAAACTAGCGCCACGCCTGGTTTTCTGCAGCTCATTTTAGTGCATCGAAATCTGTCTTTGCCACTAAAGCATCTCAGTAGCCGAGAGAAAGAGCAGATCTTCATCCATAATTCAGAGTCGTGTGAAAACAAAAGCACATCCTCTTAATTCTAAACTTTTCATAACAGGGGAGAAGCAAACCCAACCCCACTGAGTCAGAACCAAAGCTAGCAGCTGTAGCTTGACAGTCATTTGCTGTATGACTTTCAGTCATCACAGCATTTCAGTCAGGTTGCAGTCTGAACTTTGACTTTGTCATTGTAAAACCTCGACTCTTTTCCTCTTTCAGACAGTTTGTTGCAGATTTGCTGCCATTCTTGAGATCGTCATGTTGCATGACTCGATTTGGGCCAAGCTTTTACTCTCAGACAGGTAGCTTCACATTCGACTAGAATATTTTGGTATACAGAAAAATTTGTGGTCACCTAAATGACTGCAAGCAACAAGCCCAAATTATCACCTCTGCCACCATGCTTGACAGTTGTATGAGGTGTTTATGGTGATATGCTGTGATTGTTGGTCACCAAATGTGTCGCTGTATATTACACCCAACCTTGGTCTTGTCTGTACAAAAGGCATTATCCCAGAAGTCTTTGCAAATCTCAGCTGTGCTGAACAAGCCACACTTGCTCAGTCTTTTTCATAATTATACTGTCATCAAGTTTAACAATTACCATGCTAACTGAGGCTGGTAGAGTCTGAGATGCAGCCCACTCCCAGTTTCTCCAAGCAACGGTAAAGCGTGACCTTGGCGAGTTTGCTGGGACCTCCACTTTTGAGAAGAATTGTGGCATTGTGCTAACATGCACCTGAATGCTCAGACCAGCAAATTGCCAAAGACCGTTTTTGTATACTTTTAAACATGCAGAGCTCAGTTAATGAAGTGAATGTGATTAGCAGCACCTGGCTGCTGCTGAGCCTGTAATTCTATGGAAGCAGTAAAGGTGTAGCTAGTTTTTCAAACGACTGCATACCATTCTGACCGTTTGTGCATTTTACAGCAGCCAATCATACAGATTGTTTTGTTTTTACATTCAAGACTAACACATGCTCTAAACCAAAAATCTGCAAAATCTACTTGAAAATGGAAAATGTGTGCCTTACACTAAGAAAGTTTAGCGAAATGGTTCCCAACTCCCTCCAGTATTTACGTAATTAAATGTTTATAGTATAGCATGTAAATACTCCTAGGACAGATTAAATGCCTTGGAAAGAAAATGCAGTTAAGTGCATCGATAGCTTCACATTTGCACCACATGCACCAGACCAGAAAGCATGCGCTGTGCTGACCTAAACACATCATCGCTTCGCACATCAAGTCAATTAAAGACCATATTTGTCAAACAGGTGGCATCTTGCATCCTTTCTCAGGCAGTCAGCTGGAACGCTGGAACAAAAACTGCTGCTCCCATCTTCCTGAAATAGCAGTAAAGGTGTGGGCTACAATCGTATATATTGTGCTTTTATTTTAGCATCACTAACAAATGGAAACTGGAAAGACAAGAGAAGCTGCATAACAAATCTAAACAGTCTTCTTATGAAACAGCCACACCCTGAAGCGCTCTCATCTGGAGCCTCGCTCCAGCCTCTCAGTATCAGTCTCTGAAAACACTCTGGCATCCCTAAATGTTATTGTCTGCACTGCAGTCCCACCCACATCCTTACACTAACCTTAACCAACTATCTCGCATGTTAACCTTTAAATTCCTGTTGGGATTTCTCACTGCTTCCTGGACTGCTGCGGCTGGTGCTTTGTGGTGTCTTGTGTTTTGATGCTTCCTTCCAAAAAGGAAGTGTTGGAATGAATATGATCCACAAAAATGGAGGGAATGGAAAGAGAGGAGGAGAGCAGTAAGTGGTGAAGAAGAAGGGGGAGAAAGAGGAGGAGGAGGGAAATTCCATGCTGACACTTCAGGATTGGGAGGACTTTCAGTGATTCTTAGAAAATACACATAATGAAGCCATCATGCAATTAACTGCATGGATAAAGAAAGAAAAGCTGGATCTGGTGGAAGAATATTCAAGTCCTTTGCAAACAAACAGAAGTAACCTCACTGTTAGGCCTTCTCTAGTTCACACACACTCCTATCTTAACATCTTATTCAAATGAGGATGATACAGAATACAGATGCGCCCCAGATACAGAAACAATAATGAAAGTGGATTTTACATAATCAAGGTCCCTTTGCAATATTGCGCTGCTAATTTACAGGGATGAGTTCCAAATTGTTTAAACCACTAGAATAGATTTCATCCAAGTTTATGATTACCTTTCATTGGCAGTGTCGTGTTTTTTGTGCACTGCTAAACAATCAAGTCAAACACACAGCAGTAAATCTGCACCTGAGCCAGATACATGCAAGACTGAAGATTAAAAACGTGTGCAGAGCTGCCTTTTCTGTCACACAGCAGGTATCGGGACCCTAATGATAGAATCAATAAGGCATCTGACCTTTAAACAGACTCGATAGTGGTGCTGGAATCCATAGAAACCTAATCTACCATCTTACTTTGTGTTCAAAGAGCCTGCAAATGCAGTGATCATTCTTGTTAGACAAGAATCTGAGCTATGAGACCTCCCTGTATGACACAAGCTTTATGACTCCAACATGATGTCAGTACATAACAAGCATAAACTGGGGCACTGATTTACTGTGCAAAACTCCCAGAAAGGTCTCATTTTCCTTCGACTCATGCAGATCTTAAAACAAGCAGTTTCTTTGTTTCTGATGTCAACATTAAAAATTTTTTTTTAAAGGTTAAGATCAACATTCATCCACAACTGCTGCCTGGAAGTCATCCATTGCCAAGACTTGCATACAAACCAAATAATGCACCTACTGAACCCAGTAGGCTGGCTAAATAGTGCCGTTGGTCATGTGTGAGTGTTTTCCACCTTCCATTAGTGCACACAGAACATAAGAAACTCTTGTTAGATGGGGAAAAAAAACAAAAAAACAAAAACCCTTCCTCTTTTAATTTCTGTGCAAACAAATCTGAACCAACAAGTGAAAAGTTACAGAACTTCTGCAAAAGGCATTAGCATATAAATCCATGAAGGTTACTTGCGATGAGTCACTTAGACGTTATCTTACACATACCACTGTAAAACCAAACGCAGTGCATAAAAGCAATGACCTTCGGCCACTGAAAGAGCTTTGTTACTTGAGTATGTGTTTAAACTGTGCCATAATGTAGCTGTGAGGCGCATGCAAGGTTCAAAGAGGCTAAAATCAGCAGCTCTCTAAATATAATCGAGTATAATTGCCAACATCAGGTGTTACAGCCTACGAGTTTCCATCAGTTTCAAGAATTTAAAAGGAGGCACACACTCACTTGGTTTAGAAATGCGCCTTTTCATCAGAGAAGAAAATACACGTAGCTTCTTTTGTGCAGGGGAGAAAATGTTAAAAACGCGTCAAGGCCAGACTGTCACTCAAACACCGTCAGTTTTCTTAAGTGTCACACTTTCTAGCAGCTGCTCAAACGAACACACTACGATTAAGGTTGTTTATTGAAATGTCGCTGTTTGAGTGCCAAAGACGAGTCTGTGGTACACAGAAAGGAAACAGCCAGTCCAAACTCACGTCAGCTAGAAATCTGATTGTGCCTTCTGAGATTTGAGAGGAACTAAAATTAACAGCTATTAAAAGATTTCAGTTCACGGTTTTCACTAAAGAAACGTGGAAAGTGATGACAGCAGCGCTCTGGGTTGGCGTTTGGAAAAGATTACACGCGTCACGCACTGGCAAGAAATGCAGAAAAATTAAAGGCTCGGATACTTTGCTTGGCAGCTACGGAGCCGCTGATCTGACGCTCTTTCATGACCACAGTAGAATTTTGTGGGTGTGGGGAAAGCATTTAGCAGGCCTTTACTCACTTTCCTGTCATTCACATCCTCCCCGACCGCTTCAATGACCCCGGAGCCCTCCATTCCCATCGTGACGGGCGGGGAAGGCAGCAGCTCGTACAGCCCCTGCCTGGCCAGCAGCTCGGCGAAGTTCAGCCCGCATGCCTTGACGCGCACCAGGACCTCTCCTGCCTTCAGCTTCGGCTTGGCCATCGTCTTCACCTGCAGCTTGACTTTGTCGTAGCCCCCATGTCCCGTGAGTACCAGAGCGCGGAAGGAGAGCGGCTTCTCCTCAGCGGCTGGTGCTGCAGCTGGTGGTTCTGCTACAGCTGCTGGTGGTTCTGCTACAGCTGCTGGTGGTGGTTCTGCTACAGCTGCTGGTGGTGGTTCTGCTACAGCTGCTGGTGGTTCTGCTGCAGGGCTGCTGCTGCCTGACTCCTGCTGAGGTGCATCCGAAGCAGCTGAGGGAGGCTCATCAGGCTTTTTCTCCTGCTCAGGCTGTTGCTGCTGAGTTGGACCCTCTTCGCTAGACATGATAACCACGTTCTAAGTGCGCTTTTAAAGCTTTTCAGTTTGACAGTTGCGCCTGTTTGAGCGTTTCTTTCCAAACACTCCAAGAACGTTTAGTGCAAATTTTCTAGTATAAAAATGTGAAATAAGAGGGTGTTTCCTGCAGAGTCGAGTCCTCAGTAAGATGTGCGCGGTTTCCTGTGTATGCGCCTAGATCAACAAGTGCCCAGAGTCAAGAGCGGCGTATTTTATACAAGTTCCCAGAGTGATTTTCACAATAAAATACGGATGCCAATTTACCAAAACGTTTCTTTTCTTTTCTGTTCTTTCTCATTTTTGATGTGGCAGCTAAAATTGAATTCACCAATCCCGCAAGATTTAGATGAGTTTGTTTCAGGTTGTGCAGGTTAAAAAAAGAAGAAAAATTATGGCACCCATGAAGACCTGTCGAGAACTGATTTTAAAAAGTCTAAAAAAAACCAACTTCCTCAGGCAATGCATTCATGTCCAATATTTTTCAGGGGATGAAAATGCTGAACACGAAGATTTTCCGACTAAGTAACATAAAAATAAACAATTCATTTCTAATAATATCCGCGTTTTCCTGCATGAGGACTTTAAACACACAAGCATAACAACATTGGATCTACACAACACTTTTTCGGGTACTCAGAGGCGTTAATAGACAAAACTGCTGCTCTTTGCATCCACTGAGCTCCACATTTAACCATTTTTATATTTCTAACCCAAAAATTGGCAGAGATAAGTATAAAAGCGATCTTTATAATCATGTTTCTGCAATGTGTCAAATTTCAAATGTGCTAAATATTCGCTGTGGACATGATCATGGGGTGTTTTTTTCTTTTCTTCTCTCTGGAGTTTATTTTTATAGTCCATCATCAAAGTAACTTCCGGTTCACTTCTGCTTCCAGGTGGCTTACTTGACAGAGCTCAAAACGTGACCGATATGTGTCGTTGGCAAAAAGCTCAGAGACAAGAGCCAAAGAGCCGTGGAGAGCGTCAAAGCCCGGACACTGGAGCCCTGGAAAGAGAAGTGGGATTATTAAGATCACATAATAGTCAGGAGTTAATAAATGTGAATAAATTATGTTCTCAAATATAAGTCAAATGTTTTTGCAATACAAATTACTTTTAAAATGATTATTTAGCGGAATTTGAAAGCTATAGGAACCAATATGCCCCGGAAGCTGGTAACATTTGAGGTTATACATGAAAAAAAAAAGCCTTACTGTAGAATAAACATGATTCTAATGTATTTAAAGCCACAGCTCTCCCCTCCACACACACTTTGTGCACACTCACACACTCACACTCCTGTGGTTGGTACAGACAGGAAGTGGGGACATGGTGAGAAAGATAAGAGTTGCCTTTTAAAGGGGCAGAAAAGTCAAACCAAACACTTTGCAATATATGTCTTGATGCCTTCTCAATCATCCAGGAAAGTAAATCTCCAAAAGTTGATTCTGTTCACCTGGACGTAGCGTTTTGTGAGAGAAACGTTTCGTCACTCATCCAAGTGACTTCTTCAGTCTCAGCTGACTGTAGTTTTCCCCAATCTTAATCATTTCTTCCACAAAACGCTACGTCCAGATGAACAGAATCAACTTTTGGAGACTTTGCATTATATATCTATATAGACATAAGGTAGGGTACAGCCTTCATACCATAGACATCCAGTAAAAAAAAAAATCTGGGGCGACTGAGTCAGATTCATTTCACTCAATGGGCCACATACATCCCAGTTTGATCTCCAGTGGGTCAGACAAATAAAAGGCATCAAGTTCAGGGACATGTTCTTGTTAAAGTATTTTTGAGCAACTTCTTAAGGCAATAGATGAAAACAGATGAGATATCTTGAAGAAAGTGATTAAAATTACAACCCTTAATCTCACTGGGGATGCTGGGATTACAGTTTACAGATTAGGCATAAAACCCTCACATGTACAGTTTCTTTAACAAAACAGTGAAAGTATTTTATCTCAACGCCTCACTATTTACACTCCTGTGCACAAGGTTAATACTGGCATCAGCAGGCTGTGTGTTATAGTGTATTTTGTGAAAAAGCAAAGTACTTAATGACTTCACTGCAGCTTTCACACTGGGTCTTTTCTAGCTGAGAACTCTGGCCTTGTACATAGCCTCACACCACACGACTGGTGCAAATACGATGTTAACTGAAAACACAAAGAACTGTGGTTGCTAACTTTGATGTGAGGGGAAGTAAGCACTCTCAGATGTTCTGTGCTTAGACTTCGGTTTTACACCCCCTCACTGCTTAAAAGCTATTGACTACTATAGTTTAACTGCCTTTTCAGCTTTGCTGAAGCTAAAGTAATCAGTCTCTTCTCCATCTTCCAGCTGCTCCCTTGTCACAGCAGATTATTTGCATCCATCTCATCCTATCTGGAGCATCCTCCTCTGTCACACCAATCCTCTGCATGACCTCTTTCACTAGATCCATGAATCTTCTCTGAGGTCTTTCTCTTTTCCTCCTGCCTGGGATCTCCATGGTCAACATGCTTTGTAAAGTATATCCACCATGTCTCCTCTGCACATGTCCAAACCATCTCAGTTAACAGTTCACTGTTCTGTAGTGAATCCAAAACCCATCATGAGTACCTGCATAAAACAAGTCAGATCCCCATAACAACTTAATGTTTTCATCTTGATGCATGCTCAATCATCCAGGTAAGTTAATGTTTTCTTTCTTTCCCCTGTCGTTCACCTATTGATCATGTTTACATGTCCATTTGATCATTTTTGTGAAGACAGACAAGTTAAAAGAAGAGCTGATGCATATCTTTTTCCTCAAAATCAAATATTAGGATGTTTCCTTGGCAGAGGACGCCCGCTTTAAGTGTCTTTTTACTCTCTTCACATTGTCTTTGCACAAAATAAACTTGTATCTGCTGAGACTATCAAACATACTGTTAACAAATTCAGAACATATGGTTTCCTTTTACATGTCACATTAAACTCTTGACGAGGCAACATTTTTAGTTTTCCAAGGACAATTTGACAGTTTACTTTCTTTCTGATGTTTTAGCAAAAGCAGACAAGCGCACAATGGCTGTGGGATTTAGTAAAATACTGGAAAACAAGCTATTTTTTCTCTTTCTCTTCTCTCTTTTTTGACCAGAAGATGGAGCTAACAGGCTGCAAATGTTCTTTAGAAGTTCTAATGCGCTGAGGCAGATCACACAGATCTTATCCCTGGTAACAAAGTTCAGAATGAAGCTGGCATCTTGTGTTTATATACAAAAGAGCAGATTAGTGATGTGGGGGTGTCACACCAGAATCCTTCTATCAGCAGCAGTGTTAAAAACCTGACTGTCACTAAACTGTGAAGACTTGCAAAGTAAATCTGTAATCATAAAGATAATGATTTTGCTACCATGGAGTATATTCTGTATATTTGTCCTGATTCTGCTCTGTGACTTTATATCAGTAACTCAAAGTGACAGTTCATAAATCTATATAAAGTAGACGTGATTAATCTGGCTTTTTTCATTCAGCAGATATTCAGTTGTTTTGAACAGAGATATATAAACCCACCTGGGTGGATATACGACGCGGGGGGTGGCGCGGTGTCAAGCTGGGCAGAGTCTGTTATAGAAAGACGTGAACAGTTGCAAGTTTTCATTCAAAATAATAGACTGTTAGCCCGGCTGTATTAGCGCAATAACAGCAGCTGCTCGCAGGGTTAAGCTGCTTTTCTAGCATGACGCGGATGGAATACACTGAGCGTTAATGTTGTTTACATGGCCAGCACCACGTAGGCTTTAAATGTGAAAAGCCAAACAGGAATCTGCATTTTAAGGACGTGACTTTGACCGAAAGCGTCAGCTGTGCGCCTCACTTGACTGGAAGAAGCAGTGGAGCGCAGCAGCGCGCAGAGCATGTAGCCGAAACTACACCAGACTGTGGAGTTGAAGTTTTCTTTTGTTTTCTTTTGTTTTTTTCTTTACCCGGAGTGTTTTATTCCATCTGTGGGAAAAAAAAATAAACATTTAAAGCTGCTCTTCGACATTATTATTTGCTTGGAGCTAAATGACAAGGAGGTAGCGACACAGAAGCACTCAGTGATTTAAACAGGGGAAATCATGGAGAGCAAGGGATTACTTCGCTGTAAGATTGTGGTTGTCGGGGACAGCAAGTGTGGCAAGACGGCTCTCCTTCACGTTTTTGCCAAAGACTCGTACCCAGAGGTAAGGCAGCATTTATTAGAAATAGAAATACGCACAGCAGCCCTGAATGGTGCGACGGCACAGGTGCGTAAAGTCCCCGAAACCACGCGGCAGTGTTTTCACGTAGAGTGAGATCGCTACAAGAAGGCTTGACATTGTGGATCATTGTGGGAACTGATTGATACCTAGTTAAATGTGTGGCCTGTAAACATTTATTATAATGTATTTGTGCCGCCAAAAATATCATGGAAGTTAAAACTCGAAACTGTAAATGGATGTTCTCTTTTTTCTTTTCTTTTTAAAGAAACATTATGGTGTTCTCATTGTGTATTATTTCATCACGTCAGGATTTTACCGGGGTTTGTGTTAAGCCTCATCTAAAGTGATGCAACAGCATCATGTAAATTAATAACATAATTAGAATTCAGTGGCCAGTTATCACTGAATTTTTTTTGCCTACGTGCGCTTTTGCGCACCGTGTCCGTCTGTTGATGTGGGACTTTGCAGGTTTGACCAGAACAACAGAATAACCGCCTGGGAGCTAGATTGTGTGCTGTGAGACGCGAGATATTAAACCCGGGAGTGTGTAATGTTTTATAGTGGTGACCGAAAACCGAATAGAGGCAAAAAGTTCGCACAAGTAATACTTTGTCTCTCAGAAGTAGTACTCTGTCTTCTTTACTTGATTACATAATTTTAATTACACCAATAAGACATCTGAAGTAAGTAAATATATATAAGTAAATATATATATATATATATATATATATATATATATATACATCTTTTTAAGAACTAGTTTATGACAAAAAACTTACAGATTGTGAATGGATAAACCCCAAAGCATACTTTTTCAGCAAAACTAGAGAGGAATGCAGACTAAACTCACTAACAACAGGAAATGTGTTTAGTGAAGAAGGAAGAACTTGTGTTCCAAAGGAGGAGAATTTTTATGTGATGCAGGAAATGCATTCTGTCAGACTCTTGAACTGTTGGGATTAATCAAACCAAAGCTTTTTGAACTAAAGTTCAGAACTTGCAAATAGGTCAAAGCAAAGCATTGGACTCATCTACTTTCCACACACACACACACACACACACACACACACACACACACACACACACACACACACACACACACACCATCTCTCGCCTCTTGACATTCACAACTGCACTTACCATCCCCACAGCAGCTATTTGAATTAATTAGGAATCTGACTGTTTTGTCATGAAAATCACACCGTCTTTCTTTTTTACAGTGGGCATATCATCTCCTCCAAGCTTTGATCTAATTTTAGCCACCACACGCCTCTCGTTTCAGAATTACGTTCCCACGGTGTTTGAGAATTACACGGCTAGCTTCGAGATTGAGAAGCAGAGGATCGAGCTCAACATGTGGGACACATCAGGTGAGATTCCCAATCATCTCTTTATGTTCTCCTTTCAACTCAAGATTATCACACCAGAGTGATGAAAGGTGTGCCGCATCATCAAGCCGTGATGAGGTTACTGAGCGAGGAGCTCCAGATCGGCAGACAGCTGACTCCTTGGAGTGTTCCGCAACTTCCAGGCTGTGGGCCAAAAACATGAACAACCACAATGTGTCAGGATAATCTGTTGAGAGTACTGACTGTTGTTTTGTTTTTTTTTTAATTTCAAAATGAATTAATCTAGTCTGGGACGCAGAAACATAACTTGTGTGTATTTATATAACTTCAGTCCTACTTCAGAGCTAATCTGACACTTTCAGCAGCAGCTGAAGTGTTATGTGAGGCCTCTGAACAGCTTGTTATTCAACACATACCTACTCCGAGTAACAACCACAGCTAATCAACACATGAAAATGCAAATTAATTGCCTGCATACATGATTTTGATGAGGATTTTGGCATCTTGACTGAATTCATGCAACATGGCACCAGTTTATTTCAGATAACAAGTGTTCTCTGTCCACTTGTAGCGCTGAGAGCTTGCGAAGCTGTTGCACAAACTCTTAAATGTGTTTACTGAACATTTTTTGATTTACAAAGTCATTATATCTTTTCAAGACTTCACTTTGGAGAGATGATCAGACGGAGGGCCTCTATGGGTCTCCAGATGTGCATTAACTCTCTCCCATTTTAGCCTTTAGACCCCTTCATGTTTCATTTCTACTTACAAAACTCCCCAAAACTTGTTCTCACACAGCGTGAGAGCAGCTTTACTGCAAAGTGCTCCATTAACCTCCACCCGTGCAGACAGGGAGACCAGCTAGGCAAGCTGGAGATTAAGAGCTGCTGCAGCTGCCGAGGCTGCTTTGCGGTGGGTGAGGCCGCTTTGCGGTGTTTAAACAACACCCTGCGAAATTACCGGCTGGCTCACGCACACACCTTTCCCTCACTAAAACACTTAAACAGTAATTTACTCCGCCTCGGAAAGAAATGCAATTCACCTTTTTGTGCGAAGCAGGTGCCGTTCAGAATTGTTGTGTCACATTATTGGAATCTGAGCGGACATGACGCTCCCAGTTGTGAATGAGTTTATGAGGTGTGAGGTAAAAGAAGGGCCAGCTTCTGTCAAAAAACTCCATAAACATGTATAAGACAATAAAATCTGCTTACTTGTGCTACTGTGAAAGAAAAAGAGGAATTAGATTGTAATGTGCATCACTTTAGGAGGGTTTACAGAAGGATTTACTCAAGTCAGAGGGATTTTTCTTTATATACGGGCACCCCAAAATGTTGCATGTCTAACTGAAAGGGATTTAAAAAGCAATACTATCTGATTTTATTAGAATTTTTTATACAAAACTATATTATAACTAATAAATGGTACTAGAAGCTATAAAAAGAAGCCAATTCTGCAAGCACCAGTGGTTACAATATTAGTTTTGTGTGCTCATTAGATGCCTTGATAAGAATCAGACGAGAGAACATTTATTATACAAAGACATGGCCCCATATTGAGCAGCAGTGGTTAACGGGAGCTGATCCAACTCTGACCTTAGGTGGCTTCTTCCAGCTCTCTTTAAGTGAGGAGGAGACATGTGTGTTGCCTTGCAGCATCCCTGCCAGCTATTCTGGGTTTGTGTCAGGAGACAGGTGCATCGGCAACTACATCAGTAACACCACAATTCCCTCTGGTACCTGCTGTGTTTTACTAATAGCTGAACGGGGGGTTACAGTCACCTGGTGTGCTTACATGGAACTTTCTGTATATACACTGCTGCAATACCCTTGACTTTTAAACTTGCTCCTGCTTACTTTATGCAATCACAGATTTATGTGATTTGATAAAGAACATGCTTTATCTGATATGTGTGTTTGTGACATGTGGCATGGCAGTGTGTGCAGTTTGTTTAACCGCAGGTGAACTGACTCAATGAAATTGAAGTTCTGGATGAAACACTAAATATAAAAAAACCCCAATCCCAAGCTTCAGAGCACCAGAGGTTTCAAATATATAAGAGCAAAAACTCATCACACATTTTAAGCTATGAAGCTTGAACTCCAGTGTGGATGACAGGGGAGGAGATAAGAAGAAAAGGATCATGTTGAGTTGTTGTAGAGGCTCACAGATAGGAGAGTGTATTAGGCAAGGTGCCAGAAGCGGTCTCTGAGCTGCCCGCTTATTGTGCAGAAACAAACAGTGGATTTAATTAATCAGGCACTTGCTGTGTGACCGAACACTTGCCCCCTGTCTCTTTCATTCTTCATCTTGCCACACAACCCACCTCCTGCTTCCCTCTGCTACATCCAAACATGCTTGTAGTTTAAACTCCCTTCCTTGTAGGTTAAACTCTTTTTTTCCCCCTGCCAATTTAAACTTTACCCTGAATTTATTGCCCACTGGCTCCTTACACTTCCTCAGTCTTTCAGTCATTGTCATGTTGCTCTGTTTCTGTCTTCAGTCATGTGGCGCTGCAGGTGAGACCAAGTTGAGATCAAGCTCAGATAAATGGCAATGGCATTCCTGTAAAAAAAGAGACCCTTTCTAAATGGTTCTGCACCATTTCTATCAAAACAAGGCTGGAGATGGTATGCCATCACAAAACTAAATCAATGAAAAAGAAGTGCATTGAGTGTATTGTAGTTAAAATACACTATACCTTCTATGTCTCCTCATCATGACACAGAGACTCATTCACTGTCCTGTAGTCCTGTTGGCTGGATTTTTGCAACTCATTATCATAAAGATGTTGAAAAAGAATCTCCAGTTAATCCAAAACGGTGCAATGAGACTTCCATTGGCCACGCATTAAATAAATAACACTGACTATTTTCGTCTGGGCCTCCAAACTCCGCAGATTGAGCCCCATCATATCTTAATGATGGCATAGTATTATATTATCCCAACAGAGCACTTTGCTCGCCGACTGCAGACTTACTTGTGGTTTCTAGAATTTCTAAAAGCAGATTTCAGCTCCTGTGGAACCACCTCAAGAGACAGACACCCTATCTACGTTTAGGATCAGAATAAAACATACTCTTTGATAAGGCTTATAGCTGGGGCTTGATCAGGTGACCAGGATCCATCTATTAGTTATGCTGCTTTAGGCTCAGACTGCTGCGGGACTTCATGCAATACACTCAGCACTTCCTCTCCACTCACCTCTTGGTACTCCCCATATATCTCATTAAATTCTTGTCTTATTTCTTCCTTAGTCTGTGTTTTATCCTGTCTCCCTTTGTTCTTTCAAACTCCTCACCCCCCACCACCTCCTAAAACCAGTTGAGGCTGATGGCTGCCTCTCCCTGACTCTCATTCTGCCGGAGGACTCTTCCTGTTAAGAGGGAGTTTTTCCTTCCCACCATTCCAAAGTGATTGCTCATATGGGTGATCAATTTATTGTTTGTGCTTTATGCCTAATACTGTAGGATCTTTACCTTACATTAATGGCTTGGATTGACTGTTTTTGTGAATGTGATTTATAAATAAACCTGTTTTGAACTGGTTTGGATACTTTAGTATTTACCTAACCAATCAACAGTGACTCCCAGAGCAATGCTGTCTGGTTTATGCAACATGGGATGAATGCAAAGTTAATCACTGGTTTTAGTACAAGATGATGATAGACTGGATCTGATTTCGAATCACTGATGTGGTTGATTCATTCAGAGGTCTTGAATGAAGATATTCCCCCCCCCCCCCCCAAAATCTCTAACTTTCAATGGTTTAATCAGTATTTGCATATACAGAGATCAGCCTTGAGGTTAAATAAATAACACTGACTATGTTTGTCACAATGCAATTCAAGACTGGGCCTCCAAACTCGGCATATTGATCCTCTACATAAAAAACTTAATTCACAGAGGCCCCCACACATTACAGATATTACCTAAAGGTATAAGTGTACCCCCAAAGATGGATCGGAGATGTTTTTGTTAGCAGCAGGCGTGGCTACCCAATATGAGGTAGGCATTTTTAATGCTTTGGGTGAATGGTATGGGCTTTTATTCTAATTCATCTTCATAAAAAGCCTCTGCAATGTTTAATGGACAATGAATCCCATGGAGTCATCAGATCACAATAAAAAAAAATTAAAAAAACAACTAGAAAATAAAAGTAGTCTAAAATTGCAAGCATTATTGATTATGATGACACAGCAGTTGTGTAGCAAGAACTTGTTACTCTTCAAATAAAAAAACAAATAAAAGTGCTTAAAAATCTGATCCCAGCTGACCTAATTTTGTCATAACAGTTTATATGTCTAGATTTGCCCTTCTCTGCAGTATTCTCCTCCTCTCTTTAATTTCATCAATTCTTCCTAATATCCCCTCAGGCTGCCAGCCTCCCACCCGGCTCCTTCTCTGTCTCTGTCTCCAACAAGTCAAGGTCAGGAGTCCCACTGTATTGGGGCAGTGCCCTCTCAGCACTCTTGCTCTTGATTAGCTTACCTTGCGTTTTCTTTGTCTGTCTCTCTATCCATCTTTATCTCTTCCTCACTTTTCACTCACTCCTTTTCTCATTTCCCATACTTCTTTCTCCCAGATTCCGGCATATGGCTCACTGTAATCTGTCTTTATACGCAGCGACAAAAAAAAAAAAAAAACTGAAGCAAAGCATCCTGGAAGCAGCAACAAATCAGTCAGAATGCACAGTTAGGTCCTTAGATATTTGGACGATGGCATAATCTTTGTCACAATAAACCCAAACAGTGGGTTTCTTGATGATTTTTTTTATTTAGGGTCATTGTCAAGGCTCATAATTACAGACTAAGACAATTCTAAATATAAGGATTGTTTTTTATACCTGGATGAAAATCCTTTGCAGTCAGTGACTGTGTGAAGTCTCAAACCCTTCATTTTGCTCAATAGCCCTGTACACTACAGAATTCAACCTGCTACTACTATCAGCAGTCACATCATCAATAAGCAGTAGCTACATGGGCCCCATACATGCAACCTACATCTGCATACATTCTGCAATCCTCCACTTTAGTGTTTTTCTGAGTTCCTTCAGGCTGAGCTTTGTTTGTTTTTTAAAGAAAAGTAGCAGATTGTTGATTTGACCACTCCTGATATTTTTGCTGTTTCTCTGACAGGTTTTATACTGTGTACATATATACAGTATTTTTTAGCCTGAAACCATGAAACTTGTAGCTGCTTTGGAATACAAATGTCCTACTGTAAAACCCAGACAAAGGTTTTTACAGGGATGAGGAAGTAAAAGAGCAAGAAAACAAAAAACCAAAAAATCCTGTAGAGCCAAGGATGGCTTGCCAACAATGAGCTCAGGAATGTCTTCAGTTTGGATGTTGGATACTGTTGTGAATTCCGGCAACAACTTGCACTGCACTGGTGCTAGGCTTGGTTCTGCCTTTCAGACAGGGAATGATCTCAAATGTGCTTATGGAACATTGTATTCATTTACAATAAGAGTCAAACCTCTCACAGCATGTGCACATTTGCACTTACTGCAAATGTGCAGACTTGGCAGCTGTCTGCAACTGAAACAAAGAAGGCTGAAGTGACATGGTATGGATTTTTTGCGAGATGGTGGAAGAAGATTGTCATGGAAAAATGGGCAAAGGTGAAGCAGAGGCAAATTGGAGCTGCGAAATAAATAGTGCTCGACTGAGTGAGATAACGACCCCTCCTATTAACGAAGTCTGTTATGAACAACAGCTTAATTATATTGGATGCATTGGAAGATGTGAACTGCTTAAACAAAATCAAACTAGCATCACAAGCGGCGTGGAAGATGTTTGAAAGTCTGCTGTGTAGACGTCCAACAGATCAATCAGATTTTGCACTGCTGTTGAACACAATGTCCACACAGAAGTATCCCATAAGTGACTGAAATCATGGAAAATCAGTGATGATGGTCTCCTCGATTTGCATTGGACCTTGTATTGAAAATTCCAGTGAACAGCGTACAAAAGCAAAAATAACCATAGATATTTTATTTGCTTAATATGCCATGGAATAACAAGGGAGCAGGTCTCACCTGACCATGAAACTGCTTGTCAGTTCATTACCTTTGAGCCTCTGAACATAAAAATGGCTGTAATCCCTAAACAGATATCACAATATTTTTTTTAAACAGCTTGAACTGAAGCTAAAAGTCTGTACTTCAGTCGTGACTGATTGCTTTGAAACCCACTGTAATGGTGCGCAGAGGCAAAATGACAAAAAGTGCATCATTGCCTAAAATAATTGTGGACCTAACCGTATGTGGGAGCTAATTAAATGTTTTCCACTGGCTCCCAGTGTGATTTTATTTTGCTGCACTGATTGTCCTGTGTGGCTTTGTTCAAGTCAAACATTTTTCTAACTTGAGCCGAAAGGAATTCAGATTTCACGAGCATCTGTTTTACTCAGTTATCAACCGATCTTTGAGTGCGAGGCTTAAAAAGGTCATAAATCAGATTAATACATAGACTCCAGGGATGGCATTTACATTCTTAGCTAATTGTATGGTATTAATTATGAATATGCCCTAAAATGACTTTTCCCTGGATACTTAGGTACAAATAAATCATGGTTTTATTATATTAAACTTCACATTAAATAGAACTTTGTCCTGGTTCACCTTCTAACATTATTATTTCTTAACTATTGTATTTGGGAAAGTATATTACAAAAAGCTAACATAACTACATATATATATAATATGTAATATAATATATTATATTACATATTATATATATATATATATATATATATATATATATAATATGTAATATAATATATATTTATATAATATATATATATATATTATATAATATATATATTATATAATATATATATATATATATATATATATATATATATATATATATATATATATATATAAAATATAAAATATATATAAAATAATTTGACATACCTCAAGCTTTTGTTCTTGTCCTAACCTCCTGACAGCCACCGGTCCTCTGAGACCAGTGAGGCTTCAATGAAATGGATCAGCCTGCTAGTAACAAAGTGCATAAACATTCATTTAAAACTGATTCTTTGCTAGGTTCTTTGTTATGTGCACACACTCCTTCATCCCTGAATGATTCATAGGTGAGTGTTAAACAATCCTCTCAAAAAGTCAGGTACATGGACTGGACTGAAAATGAGCAGAACAAGCAGCCAATGTTTCCTTTTTCAGCCCTAAAATTACCCTTAGATCTGATCGCTGTCATCAGCAACATTTTCTGTTGCAACGTGTTGCTCTTTTAAGATATAAATAATAAACATTTCTCTAAAACGCACCTTAAATTACTTGCTCAGAACGAAATGGCACTGGGCAACAAGCTGCTAAACATAATGGAGCCAGGTGTTTTCTTCAGGAAATGAGCCCGACATAGCTCAAAGGAAAGTGGATCGTGCCGTTACATTCAGAAACATGACTCTAAATAAATGAAAATGTTACTCTAATGTCAACCTGAAGTATAAATGCGCAGCTGTTTTGGTTCCTGCTCCTATCGAGTAGCTAAAAAATTGCAGAGTGCTTTGTTTCAGCATATTTCACACACGCAGAGTGTGGACACTTAATGAAATGTGACCGTTTGGCTTGTGCGCCTTTCTGTCAATGTAAAGAAATGCCGAGTAGCTGAATTCTGACCTTATTCCCCCACTGGGGCTAGATGACACTGAAATGACTCAACTCTGCATGATGCACCTGCCACAACAACAAAGGTGTTCAGATCACCTGGGTTTTACAGGTGACTGTGTGAACATGTGAGGTATGAGTTAATAAAACAACCGGCTCAACCTGCATTATCACACCTATAGCAAGTGAACAGTGAAGGAATGCACTGTTCTGAATTCTACTTCAAGTTAGCTTCCTGCTCACTGGAACTTTCCTAACTTCCTCGAGCCGACAGGGACATGCCGCGACATGTTAAAACACACACAGATACTTAAACACACAAGCAGTGAAAATACTGTTTGCCCCGTTGAATCCAACCTTCCAATCTATCCCAGGTCAGCAGAGTCTGTGGCAGAGATTTCCTCAACAATCCATCATTCATTTATGAGCTCTTTTTTATGACCCCAATTACATGTTGGCTCCTTGAAAGCAGCACCCAGATGTGCTTTAAGCGAGCGTCTGGGCAAACGAGTGGCACTGGCTCCATGACAGGACAGAGCGGAGAAAATGGTCTGGTGTGTCGAAGCGTTTCAGAGGCTTTTTGGATAGAAGTGTGGATAGCAGGGAACTGGGTTTGTAGTCCAAGTTCTGTTGTTTTTTTCTTTCCTACTGAACATGTGCAGGGGTGTGTGTGAGTAAGGGTATGAGTAAGTGCTGAAAGAGATTACACAAGTGGGAAAATATATAAATAGGGACAGTGAAGGGATGGAGGAATGTAGAGTCCTGGTGGAGTGCTAAGTGCTTGGAGTCGTGGATGGGAGACGGTATATGCTGAGTGTCAGTAGGGTTTCATGGTGCGAGCTTGTGCTCCAGCCAGCCGGGTCTCATTCTCCTCTGCTCATGCAGTCCATTAGAAGACCAAGGGTGCATTTAAAATGAGTGGCCTAGATGCGTCTCTACTCCATTCCCCCGGGACACGGAGTCTGTTTCTCAGCTAGTACCTGTAGTGTGTAACTCAGCAGTCTGTCTAAGACTTTTGAATGAACTTGAGCACAGCGAACATCATCATTCATTTAAAACATCAGGTAAAACAACATGACATTTACCACCCAGCACAATGCGCAGACTTACGGAGACATTTTTCACGCACTAACGCATATGGCAGGTGGCATATAGAGTATACTGCATGCCTGTTACAGCAGCTCTTCTCATTTTTAATTATATGCCTTTATTCCTCTGCCAGCAATTTGTGCTTAAAATGGGAAATTAAGCAGTGCAGATGTACTTTCTAATAATTGGTTGTCATCTCTTTTTTCTTATTTCTTTTTAAACCTTCTCCATGACTCCTCTGCCAAAACAGGAACTGAGGCAGAGGTTTGTTTGTCTGTGTTAGTGAAACTGTGCAAAAACTACTTTTGTTGGAGAGCTGAGAAAAGGAAGAAGCCTTTCATTTTTTTTTCGTCTTTGGTTCACCTTTGATAAAATTGCACCACAGGGCGTTGGTGGAAGACAATTACATTTTTTTGTAGAGCAGAAGCTGCTTAGTTATATATTCTCTCAGTATTTCATTTTTATGAATAATCTATGAAGGGACTGTTTGTTTCTTTTTGTTTTTCATGATGCATTTTCATTTTTGTTTACAGTTCATTATTTTTGCTTATCACGGGTCTGGAAGCTAACAGGTGTTAGCCTGTGTCGTTGATATAAATGTAGTGAAGTACTGCTGGTCACTTCAATACATGAGTTGCATAAGTTTTAGCTAATGTAATTACCATGGCAACATCATGGCAATGTCATGGCAACTGGGTATATCACTCATGTAGCACGTTGTCTGACAGTGTGTTTAAAATATTTACTTTTAACCTGATATAACACATTCCAGCAGCACAGGAAAAAGAAAGGCAGAATTTACTGGTTAATCCAGATAAGTAGAATGATAATAAAAGGTCAGAGTACAATAAAAGTCCTTGGAACTGGTTAAATGTGCTCCAACATAGCAAAAAGTTAAACCATGAGAAGAAAATTACCTGTGACTGTAGCTCTACTGCTAACTTCCTTTAGCATTTATTTAATCTTTCGTATTCTCTGTTATATTCTGGTTCCTTTTCTTGATTTCGTAATGTTTAGTTATTATCTCTTAGTATTGGTTATGTTTCCTGTTTTATTGTGATAGCGTGTTGTCTAGTGTTCCCTTATTATTAATGATTTGCTCCTACTTTGTTTCCCATGTGTCTCCACTTCCCCTAACCACCCGTGTGTGTGTGTGTGTGTGTGTGTGTGTGTGTGTGTGTGTGTGTGTGTGTGTGTGTGTGTGTGTGTGTGTGTGTGTGTGTAATGTCTCAGTTTCCTCTTGTCCTTTGTCAGAGTGTACTGTTCAATTTCTCGGTGTTGGTCTGGTTCCTGATCTTTGGCTCCTAGAATCTCAGTTTCTTTACGAGTTTATAGTTTACAGTTTTCCCTTAAGTTCTGCGTTTGAATCATGTAGTTAAATATATCAGCTCAATAAAGGGCTCGCCTTTACTTAAACCTCCACCTGCCTCTGTGTCTGCATCTTGGATCCTTCTGTACTCACTGAAAAGATTTTATTACACACTTTGTTTAGACACACAGGCCACTCAAGGGGTATATCCACTTAAGACCCTCTCCATCCCTTATCTATAATGCACGATGCAGCTTTGACCACTCACTTCAACCCCCCAACACCTGCCATTACTCCTACAGCAGGAGGTGGTGGATGGTTTTGACCTTGTTTCTACTGCATGTGATTCACCATAATTAAAGTACAAGCATGAGTGAACCTGGTTTTCTGTTTTCTGTATTCACGTTAAAGTAAAGTAAAATCCCTGAAAAACAAAGTAATTAAGTGAATGCGTGCACACAAAAGACAGGGATGAACCAATAATGAGAACGATGGACCAGTTGATGGAGATGCGCCACAGAAAAATGAAATGAACTGTTAATTTAAAACACACATAATCTACACAGAGGGACGGTGTCAGGGTAGGAATAGTGATCCTGAAAATGTTGATGGTTCAGCTTTCTCTTACTGAGCTCAGGTTTGCATTCACACTGTGTCCCTCAGATTAGAAGGGGCTTGCTGTTTCAGCTACTTTTCATTGCTTCTAACAAATACACTCTTGGCCCAACTATTGCAAATTGGTGCTCCTGATTGGACAATTAAGTTCATGACAATCTTTATAGTGGAAATTGTGCCGAGCTGCAACCAACAATTAGGCACACACACTCGGTTCATTCTCAGTATATCACGTCAGAAGACATCAGAAGACTATGAATGTACCAATTCATGTACCAAATTTACCTTTAATTGTTATTAGTTATAACATAAGATTTACATTTGAAAAGATTTACTTTGTTTGACCCAAATAATCATTCAGAAATGATCAAAATCATTTTCTGTCGGTTGATTAAATGTTTGGTTGTCGTACCTCCAACTTCTTAAATGTCATGGCGCATTAAAAATAATTACCGACAAGCACAAAATGTGTAGTCGTGTAAACGCTGCGTTTAGTTACCACTCGATGACATTTCAGCTCTGCACAGAAGAAAACTGTGATTCTGTTTCTTAATTAACTCAAATTTAGGCAAAACACTTTAAGAGCTTAAGAGCTTACTAGATCATGCAAATTTGTGATATTTAAACTACATTCAAAAGGTCTGGTCCAGACAAGTGGTGAACAACGAATGTTTTTATACTTTAAGTTTAAATGTAGAATGCGGTGCATGGAGTCACATACAGTTGGGCTGGTTGAGGCCCAGATGCCAGTCTGTTCCCTCTGTCATTAATTTAAAAGACTCCTGCTGGATTACTGCTGATTTCAGGCAAAGTATGCTCAGTGGCAGCGCTCTCCCTCTATGCCTGTTGAGTTAGAAAAATAACATCATATACAGTTTTTCAGCGAAATCCAGCCAGGTTACAGCTGCTACTTGGCAACACTCTAAATGAAAAACTTTAGCTAGGCTTGGGTATAAACAGAGACAGTGTAATCTTGTTCCTGATGGCTCATAATTTGAAGAGTTTCCAATAAAGAGCTGGTCCCACTTCAGCGTTCAGCAAAATAACAGACAGATCACATACTCCAGCATGAGTGTGGTAAAGAAAATCCAAATCTGTTGTCACATTGCTGACAACCACATTGTGCAAAATGTGTCTGTCTGTGCCTGCGACTGCCAGGACCAGCTTCACTCAGTCCTCCACGCTGCTTTTCAGGCTATTATTGTTCAGTATTCAAGCAGAGAGGTATGCATAACAACAAGCACAGTGTGCTCTGGTTACATGAATCTCTGATTCATGTACACCTAAAATGGATTATTCTCAGTACAGAAGAGAACGGCTTACCTGAGGAGCAGTCCTAGCCTTCTCCTCGTTTTTTCCTATCAAAATAAGAGTTCCAGTTATCATAAATGTGGTGCGTGACGAGGTCATGGCATTAATTGATTTATATCAGCTATTAAGAATAAATAGAAAACTTCTGTAACATGAATTTTTTTATTATCTAATGGCAGCCGTCAGTGGATGGATTTACACTTGTCATGGTTCAGCTACCATCATCCTGACCATATATGACCATCTGTTATGGCGTGAGCAAAGTTCCATACAAAGGTCGTATGATGACCTCTGTGCTGTCTCCATGGCAACTGAGAAAATTCCATCTGTTTATAAACGGTACTTGACTTTGACCCAATGGGTCAGGGGATGTGCGACCGAGTATGATGTAATTAGACTTTTTCAGGTGCTTCACTTCCCAAACACAGACAAGCACAGAGTCCAAGGGGTTAGAAGACTGATATGATATATCATCACTTAACAAGTTCATAATATTTGATTGATGGAGCATAGGCCTTTCCCTCAATCCCTTATATGATGAATTTATAACACAAGCTTTAATGGCTCAGTTACATTAGGAATAAAAAGAGACACAATCTGCTGGAGAATAGCTCTTTCAGTCACTTTTGATTGCAAGATAGTTACACAGGTCTCCTGATTGGGTAGCAACCTGTCCCCAAACAGTTGCAGTTTAACTCAGACTGACTGAAGTGATTGACGAATGTAAAGGTTTGCAAATAATCACCATCTCATTGATAAATGCATACAAGTCTGTCAGTCTGCGCTGATGAGCGCACAGGCAACACATCTGCAAAGGGGAGTCAACTGGTTGCCACCTGTTATATTCTGGTTTTATTCCTACGCAAAAGCAAGATTGCTGAGAGCCTTTGCAGTTTTGCAGTAAAATTGCAATCCTGCAGTAACTACGTCAGTATTTTTAGAGCAGTTTCTGACTTTCTGTTTCAGCTCTCTCAGGACTTTAAATGTAAGTAGTTAAATTGTGAATGTGAATTTCTGTGCATGCAAACGGCAACAGATTTGGAGTTTTCACCATTTAGCAGTGAATCGCCATATTATCACAAACAGATTGCAAGTAATTTTCACCTTGACCCTGTTGAAATGCAAACTGATACAGTGAAATCCGTCTTATTGCTGTTTTATCGTCGTCTTGATGCCCCGTGGTTCCCGTCTTCAAAGCAACCAGTTCAAAGGCAACGAGATCACGGTTCCATTTGCCGCAGTCGCAATAATTTTGTTAGTGCTGCAGTCTCCAACCGCTGTTTTCCTTAGTGTGACTTTAGCACAAGAATATTGTTATCTCCAAGTCTAGATAACCCTGATGACATCATTAGGTTGCTCGGAGATGATGTTAGACATCAAGCATTTGTTTTGATTTTGGCTTTGTTTGCTCCACTGCCCTTAGATTAGAAACATTAAAACGCTCTAATGTGTCTAGAAAACTTTGTAGCTCAATAGCTTTGCAACTCGCTTTGTTTAAGTGGCAGACAAAGAGATAACAGAGGAAAATGAATAAAACTTTTATGTTAAAATGATGATGCTTTAGCTTTTTACAGAGCAGCAGACAAAGCAGCAGACTGTCTGCTCTGCACGGTGTCTCAGAGTGTTTACGAATGTACGCCGAGTGATCAGCCTCGTGGAGCATGCATACAGAGTGGACTCTATCGCTGCCTGGTGCTCAACCGAACTTACAGGCTGATTCCATATTGTCTGCATATTTCACACAGCATGAGTACGTAGCACTAATGCTCAGCCACTGCAGGGGGCATTATTTATATGTTCGAGGCGTAGCAGATGAATGCATTAATCAATAGCATTCATTTCTTGTTCTGTTTTCTGTCTGGATGTATTTCAGGAATGAAAACCCAAACTATTTCTTCAGAAGGGCATGACTAGGACAAACAGGATTTTAATATTAATGAACATTTCTGCGCTGTGATGAAAGTTGGCAGGAAAAAGCGCCATAAGAGGGGATTAATAATGATTTTCTGTGCTAACATCTCAAAAGGTGTGTGTGTATGTGAGTCTGTTTCTTCAGAATCATGCAACTATGCATACAAAAGGCTACGACAAGTCTGGTTGTCTCTTATCAGCAGCTTTACAGCTTTGAGCTTGACTAACCCGAGACATTACCCAAAATACAGCACAGGAGGTTTAATAATGAGTTTTTACAAGTTCAGACAAAATATAAAAAAGAGATATCTCTGGAGCACATATATAAAAAATCACTAACAAGATTTGGCATATTAAACATAAAATAGATAATATTCCTTCCTTATTTTCTAAATTAAGAAACCTGCCCATCGGGGATCGTTTAAGGCTGCTCCTCAAGGAATTCTGCTTCATAAAAAGTGAACTTCTCTAAAACGTGCAGGTGGCTGATGAATTAAACAAAAAACAAACAAACACAATAATTAAAAAAGATTACGAGGCTACAGATTCTTAAACTGGACTGATCAAATATCAGGGAGGATTTTACCGATAAGGCCATTCAGAGGATGGGGCGCTGCACTGGAACTGTTGGCGAGAAACATTTTCGGTGAGGTAAAGATTTTCTTTTCTACCATTTTTCTTAAGAGCAGCACACTGGCACCATGCGTATGACAAACGTTCTTGTTTACTACGCGCTTCCCTCATCAGTTTACAGCGATGTGAAACAATTAGTCAGGAAGAAGTGTTGAAATGATGGAAAAGCTTTTTCCACCAAAACTCTTCTCCTTGCAGCTTTTGTAGTGTGAGCTGTTTTTTTTTTTCTTTATTGATTTACACTCAACAGCCACTTTATTAGGTACACTTTACTAGTACTGGGCTGGACTCTGCTTTTGCCTTTAGAACTGACTTAATTCTTCAATCGACAACGTGGAAACATTCCTCTGAGATTTTGGCCTGTTTTCACTCGACAGCATCGCTCAGCTGCTGCAGATTTGGTGGCTGCACCTCTGAATTCAGCTCTTGTTTGAGAGGTTTTGACATGGAGCATCCCCCTATACATCCCCCATCTACACCACCACCACTAGCATGAGGCACTGGTGCAAGGCAGGATGGATCCATGCTTTCATGTGCTTTACATCAAATTCTAATCCTACCATTCAAATGAGACCAGGCAATGTTTTTTGAATCTTCTGTAGTCCAATTTTGGTGAGCCCATGTGAACTGTATGATGCTGTGTCCCATCTGTTTCAAGGTTTATTTGTTACGCGTTCAGAGATGCTCTTCTGCAAACTTTTTGGTTGTAACAAGTGGTTATTGTAGTTCTAGTTGCTTTCCTATCAGCTCAAAGCAGCCTCGGCAGTCTTCTCCAACCTCTGGCATCAATCTGTATTCTTTGTAAACCCTTAGTGTGAGAAAACTGTAGCAGATCAGCAGTTTCTGAAACAATCAGACCAGACCGCGTGGGCTTCTGATGCTGGGTTTGAACTTCAGCAGGTTCTCTTGATCATGTATATGATTAGCTGGCTAATTATTTGCAGGTGTAACTAATCAGTTGGCTGGTGAGTGTGTCCTGTATGGGGTTGAACTGGATCAGAAGACATTAGTGATTAGTTATTTTAATATGTCACTTTCAGTTCTTCAAAATTGGAAAAACATATATGCAGCTGTAGCCCTACATCACCTTCCCAGGTCTGCCTCCTGTACCTTGAGGATATTTCCTGACAGTGTCATCTGCATCTCATTGGAGTTCTCATTATCAATTAATAGCCAACGTTTTGATATTTATTAAACATCCAGATGTGATGCAAATAAAGAATCGTGTTTTAAATAGTCTCACAGCTCTGTGTAGTGACCACTTGACCCTATGGCAGCTTGTGCGCACTCAGATTTTTCAAAGCGTTTTGTAGAGTTTGACTGAGAATCCTTCCTAAAATGTAAAATTCAAGCAGCATCAGAAGATTTTTTAGAAGGACAAACATCTCGAAACAGAGAGAACAGCCAAAGGTGGAACACAAGTGGATTACATAAAATTACACGAGTGCTTGGAGAGTAAATGCGTATGAGTTACAAACAAAGAGGAAAAAAGGAAATGCAGATTTTTGTAGGCACCAAACATCAAAGCATGAAAACCTCATGTGGAGTCACAGCATGGTGCTGCTGTTTCCCAGACTGCTTTGCATCACTGTACCAAACATTATACATCAGCCACACATCTGAAACATACTGACATTTATTTTCTGTAGATTGTTTACATCCCAGAGTTTTCCATTTGTGGAAAGTGCATCTGGTAGTACATTTCGGGTCCAAGCTACATCTGCAAACTCTACTTAGCTGTAAATGCAATTAAACATCCAAATCTTGTTCTGCATGATGGCTGAAGCCCGTGTACTCTGAATGCTCTAAATGACACTAACGTCGTTTCTTTGAGATTGCTAAATTCATGCAGTACCCCTGAGGCGTCGCATGTGTCTTTTATGAGTTTGATCAGAGGGTTTTACTCAGAGACAGATGGAATGATCTTGCTACAACAGCAGGAAACTCCCCATGAGGGGCATCATACTACAAGTCCCAGAGAGCGTCAGAAAAGCTCAGATCAATACACATTAGCCTCTGCTCGAGTGCTGAACATGGATTAGCTGACTTCATGGAACCTTGAAGCTTCCAGTGTCTGCATGTGTGTCTGTGTGTGTGTGTGTCAGCATGGACGGGACAGACAGCGCGATCAGCAATGCGCCCAATGATGTTTAAAAGATCCCAAAGCGCAAGTCCATCTTTTCAGACGAACTGCAAAAGTTGCAACTGCAAAAAAATTTCCCTTAATCTGGTATAACACTGACAGGTGATATGAATAACACTGATTATCTCTTCATCATGGCGCCTGTTAGTGAGTGGGATATATTAGGGAGCAAGTCAACATTATGTTGTTGGAGTTGATGTGTTGGAAGCCTGTAAAATGTGCAAGTGGAAGGATTTGTGCAGGTCTGAGAAAGACCAGATTGTGATGGTTAGACAAGTGGGTCAGACCATCTCCAACAAAGGAAAGAACAGTAAGGGAACTAGCATCAGGGCGTTCCGATCCAAAAAGTTCATGCTCGTTCTGATAAAAAGGTGTCAGAATACAGAGTCTATTGCAGTTTGTTGCACATGGGGCTGCATAGCTGCAGACCAGACATAGGTGCCCATGCTGATCCCTGTCCACTGCAGAAAGTGCCAACAGTGGACACGTGAGCATCGGAACTGCACAACGGAGCAATAGAAAAAGGTCGGGAAATGGTGGCCTGGTGTGATGAGTCTTGTTTTCTTTTACACATGGATGGCCGGGTGCATGTCAGTCGCTTACCTGAGAAACATGGGAAGAAGGCAAGCCAGCGGAGGCAGTCTGATGCTATGCACAATGTTCTGTTTGGAAACCTTAAGTCCTGCCATCCATGTGTACCGCCTACCTAAACATTATTGCAGACATTGGACGTCTCTTCATGGCCACAAAGCAAAAAAGGTTCAGGAATGGTTTGAGGCTTCCAAATTTAAACTGCATATAATGTTCAGCCATAATAAATGTCGTCACATTATGTTATTTCATATACAAGAAATAGCCACAAATATCATGCTTTTTGCTGCCTTACCATTAATTTATCCTACTGCTATGGATTGAAAGGATTTTAATGATGCCAGTAGCAATCTTTCTCGATTTGCTTAATAATTCCAATTCAATTTTCTTTCTATGGGAGATTAAAACGTTCACAGATTTTCAGCAACACAACAGTTTTATTATCTCTGAGTCAGAGCGTGGTGTAGAAAACGGAGTAGAGAAGCAAGTTGGATGCGTTTCAGGTTTGCAAAAGGTTAGCGTCTATGAATTTGTTGTAATGGTTTTGCAGCTGTTAAAAAAAATCAGAGCCAGAAAATAATATAAGGATTTGATAAGCCCGGCGGCATGTAATACTTGTGTAGCTGTCTTCAGTTTTGTTGTACAGAGTTGAACTGACAGGATGTGACTCCAGGCGACTGAAATGAAACAGATCATTACACCGACAAAAATGATTTCTGTGAGTTTGAACATTTGTTGGAAATATTTGGCATGATGCGAATGCACAAGCTAATGAAATCTGTAGAACTGGACAAGATGTTTTTAGAAGTTTTAATGCAGAAATGACAGTCCTAATCAAGAATCACAAAGGACTGACTGCTATAACAAGTATGCGATGCAAGGTTATTGCAGTTAATTTAAACTAACTACAAACTAAAACTAGATGTGAAAAGAAATTATTTGGTTTTGTCTGATGAAGGACATGTTTATTGAGGCTCTGGGTATCTACATGGCTGTGATTTAACTGTTTTTAAAATGTTATGTATTTTAATCGTATAATAATAATAATAATAAAAAACACGTAAACGAATAAAAAATAAACTAAAACAAGAAAATCCACTCTGGGAACCACCTGGAAAAAAACTGAATCAAAAACAAAAAGTCAAAAGCCAAAATAAAATAAAAATAAAAAACTATATTAGCTCTAATGTGACGCTCACAATTTGCAATGCAGCAGCAAAGTGACCAATAAAAGCAAATTAAAACTACATTAAGCTAAGTTCTGATGAGAAAACTAGACAGAAACAGAAACTTTAACAGGAAACCTCAGAGGCACATGATATACATAAAGAAATACTGATATTACAGTGTTAAAAAACAAATGCCTAGATTATGATTTAAGTAAATAAAACAGTTAAAAGTGTAAAACATAAACCACCACCATTTGAACACATTTCTAAGTACACACTTCCCCCCCCCCCCCCCCCCTCTAAACTGGCACTTGCTTGTCCAAACTTTGAGAACCCCTGATTCGCAGGAGGATCACTGCATTTTGTTTTATTTTCATTAACATCCCGACTACTTTGGAGTCAGAATTGTACGTCCTTTGGCATTTTGCAAGTCGGCATGAGTCTCAGTGATGGTACCTGAACAAAACACATTACTCTGCATAGTTGTAGCCTATATAGACCTGGTGTAAGAGGAACTGCTTACTGAGCATCTCTGCAAATGACTTCTTTTACAACATCTCATCCTACTGCCCAGAATGAGCGAGCAATATTTCATATAGAAAGTTTGAACTTGCATGCCTGTGTTTTTCTTGCTTCTCTTCACAGTTTTCTCTGTGACCTATATTTCTGCCACTGACACAAACCTAAAGGAGAAAACGGTGTCATAATCAAATAAGAAATATGTAAAAATGCAAAGGACCAACTGCAGAGACAAAGACTCAAACTTTTGCACTTTATGACTGCCATCTGATGCAGCTAAAGAACAGCCATCTCAGCTAGTACGCGTGCGAAGGGAGTCTGAGGAGGTTGTTCGATGGTTTATGGCAACTGTCAGATGCACTTCCATGCTCCCTCTCTTTCTTAAGCCCTGCTTCCATTAATCATCCTCATTTTCTGTGGACGTTAAAGACGTATCCTGCACCTGCAAAATGCTAAAGCACAAAAGGGGAAAGTGGGTGTGTGTGGTATGTGTGAAAGCTGGGGGCAGGAATTAGTCAAAGAGACAGGGGAGAAAATGGTTGTGCCCTTTAGTTTGACATTTTTGACCACAGCAACACACGTGCGCGAACACATTTTTGCTTTGGGGCCAAATTCTGACGGCGCAACACTAATGAGGGTAAATGTGTCTACTTTTTTCCTTTTTTTGCAGTCCTGTGCCTCCAGGTGTGAAGATGCTGTGTAATCAGAATTTGAAATGTCTTAGTTTTATGTTTTATCAACTATTATGATAAGATTTTAATCCTATAATTGAATTACTAAAATCCGTGAGCTAACATGAGGCTGCCCCCGCCCCAAGGATTTATTTCTAACAAGTAAAAGGTTAGATCCATTGTAAAATTGTCAATAAACAACCCACAAACAGAGCACATCTGCTCACCTAAACTTATAATGAGCAACGGTAGGCTACAAATAGTTCAAACAGGGTCCCCAAACTTTTAAAATTCTTCTCACTTTGAGTTTAAGGTATTCTAATAGCACTAAATCAAACAGCACTCACTGCCAGCATTTATTTTCTCAAGACTGGATCGTTGACTCTCTGGCATTAATGAGAAGCAACTTTCCAGTTTCCAGCTGGTTCCGAATTCAGCAGCTCTGCTTCTTACTGGTTTCTGCAGACAGACTTCTTACCTACGCTGGCTTAGCTCCACTGGCTTCCTGTGCATTTCTACAATTGATTTTCAGATTTTAATGATCGCTTTCAAAGCTCGTCTGGATCTGGCCACAAGGTACATAGAAGAACCATTTTTCTAATAAGAGCATGCTCACAGCCTTAGATCATGAAGAAACCTTTGGATCTTCATTTCTAGCATGGTGGTTTACACTTTTGCCTGATAAGCAAAAGATCACCAAAGTTTGACCACTAAAGGACACACAAATCCAGTTGGGGGTAATGTCAGGAATGGCATCAGGTGTTTATTTTAAAAAATATTTTTTTAAAGGGATTCTTTTACCTGTGATGTCTTCTGTCGTCTGGTTATTATCCTTTAGTTGTCTTGCGAGCTGCCTGCTCCAGCCCTCCATATATCTGACTTATTTTTTAATTCCTTTTGTAATATGTGTGTGTTGGGTGGGTAATATTAAATCTTTCACTAATCCACTGCAGTGTGATGTTGTTGCCTGTGATATAGGTAAGAATACAGAACAATGTGAGGCAGGTTGTTAAATGAAATCAACAGTTTTTACCATGTCTAGTGCTTAAAGATCAGTAGCTCAATAGTGAAGTCATGATCATGCACATTGGTGCATCGGTTAGCACTTTGGATTGAGATTTAAAAAAAAATCTTGATAAATGTTTGATTTGATTGGTTGATAGTAGGTTAGTCTTGTTCTACTGACCTTCATAAGTGAAATACATTTCTTTCCCAGGACTGCGTATAGTTGGCTAACAGGCCAATATTTTTCAGTCATTTGAGTACAGAATGAGTCATAACACACGTTTAATTATTCAGGGTAAAAGTTGTAAACTTGTAACATGAATTAAATCCCACAAACTTCATTACTTTTCAATTTAAAAGTTGGGCTTTTTTTAAAAAATAACTTCAAACGAGCCAAATTGATTTCTGTGCTTTGGCAGTTGTGTTGCAGAGGATTCGGTCGGGTTCTGTGGGAATTTTCTGTCAATGCATTTTTTTGTTACGTTGCCAAAGCTCTGTGCACGGTGACAAAGGCACCGAGTGCTGAAGACAATGACGGCGAGGGAGACCGTGCCTTTCTGTCTGGATAGGAATGTGTCCCCTTGCCCAGGTCACAACGCTCAGTTCAGTCTGGGCCCCCGACAAAAAAACGCACGCCACTCCATAAAAACATACCAGGTGACGCTTTGTTCGAGTCGTTCATTATATCGCTGTCACACGTCGGTCCCTTTGACTTATTCAAGATGGTCAGAGGCAGACCCGAGGACCCTGTGTTGCGAAAGCAATGAATCACACCCACTTGTAGTCATCTGCAGAGTGGGTAAGCTCATGGTAATTACATTTAATCACAGTGATTACCACTAAATGTGCTCCATAATGACTCTCCTTGTGATGATAAAAAAAAAGTAAACTCTTTGGAAAGTAACTAAATTACATATAATCCATCTGGAAGTGCCGTTCATGTCTGTGTATATTTTCTCCCTGCAGGTTCAGCTTACTATGACAATGTGCGGCCGTTAGCTTATCCTGACTCAGATGCTGTGCTCATCTGTTTTGACATCAGTCGACCGGAGACACTGGACAGCATACTGAAAAAGGTCAGTGTCACGTTGTTAGATGTGTGAATGTGTCCTCTTTTTTTAATTTTAAGTGCATTTTGTCTCTAATTAGGGCAGTGTAGGTAAAGCAGCCATCTCATTACAATACTCACATTAAATATGCAGGTTGAAGAAGTCATCTCTTCTCTTTATACTGGAAATCGATTCCTCTATAGAGTGACTAGATCTACGTCATCAGAGATATACAGCTTCCAGCTTTCACCATCACGTCTGTGTTCAAGTTAAGGCCACCATGTGTTCGTTCACTGATAACCTGATCCGTCAATCTACGATAGGGGAATAAAAAGGAAACGATGAGAAAACATTGCCAGCTGTAGAGGTGGAGACTGGGATAACATTTAAGGTTGGATAATGCTTTGTGAGAGGCATACGCGGACAAGCCAACACATGAGATACAGAGATTAATGAGGATATTGGGAATGAAGTGAGATTCTGGAAGAAAAAAAGATAGATAGCACGAACAAATGGTACAGAAGGGAAAAGGGGGAAGCGATAAAGACTCAAGTAGTGTTCATGTAGCAGAGCATTACTTTGAGAGAATAGTCGTTGTAAAAGGAAAATTAGAGGTTGCAAAAATTGCTTAGGCGGAAGGTTCTCAGAGATGTCAGAACAAAAAGTGCTGTGCACTTATTTGAGACTTAAAGCTTGCAAATGGAAAATACATTTAAAGCAAAGCAAACTGCAGAGAAACAAGACATGGCGGCAGATTGCCATAAAAAATTGAATTAGGTGCATGAGATCGTAGCAAAGGATAAGCTTTGTTTCTAAACTTTGGATAGAGTGACCGCTCGACATGTCACTTTGGCATCCCGTGCATGCATTGTAAGACCGGCACATTCACCGCGATTACTAAGGTCATTTGATAAGGTCAAAGTTGAATTTGGTTCTCAAGTGGACCCCCTGTAGACGTGAGAATTCGCTCGGCATTGGCAGATATGCGTTTTCGTCTGGTATTGATGAAGTCATTATAAATAATGGCACGGACGAGAGGAATGTGTCTTCCAAACAGAATCAATTAAACCCTTTTTCTCATGTTTTAAGAGGATTCCGGCTTTGAGGGGATTCATTTTTCCTGCTTTATTGATGGTGAAGAAATTGTTTTTTTTAATACTTCTTCTATCTGAGGCACACAGTTCCATCTGTGAGCACAGAAGCTCCAACAAAAAAAAAAGTTGGCTTAAGAGAACGTAGCTAAAACAGCTTGTGTTAGAAAACGCATGAACTCAGATGCACCTAGGTCCACTATAAGACATGATGAAGAGATAATTAATTTGAACCGTGGATCAAACAGGCAAAAATGAGCATAATGGGTTCACCTCTACCTGACTGCTGTGGTATGTGCACGTTCTTGGTTTGCACACAGTGAGAAAGTGAGGAAAGTAAAAACAACAACCTCCGTTTTTCTTTTTTGATAAACCAGCGCCTCGGCTCCAACAGCTCGCATTCTGCCTCTTTGTGCTGCTTACCAATTCTTAACATTAACACAGACAATAAGCCGCTCTTCCCATGGGCCCTTTGTGACTCATCTAAATTGCTGCTGTTCACCAGTTGCATGCGGTTTGGCACAGGGTCCTATTGAAAGGCAACAGCTCACTCTGCACAACGGCGCGCTAGAGCCCGTAACAGCAGCGACGCAGGCATCCAGGAGAAAAGATCTCTTTGTAAGGGAGAACAAATGGAGCAACAGTGCTCAAAGCAGTCGCCTCTGCCATGGTGTGAGGAGATAATGAAAGGAGTCTCGAAGAGAAAGAGAGCGATAGAGAGAGTTTAATAGCTTGAGTCATATTTTGGCCTGCAATGAGAATTGTCTGTCTCGGTCTTTATACAGCATTTATGTCCATGAGCATTTCCCTTTTTTCCCCCCTCTTCTATCCTTTGATTTGTTGATTGCAGTTTTCAAATACACGATGGAAAATTTAAGACATGGAGTGATATAAATTCCAGTTTCAGAGCAGTGAACAACAGTGCCAGTGTTTCATTTTAATGGTACAGTAAGCCAGAAAATACTGGTGATTGTGTGGGTGTTGCTCCAGCCTTCAACTTCAAGATTTACACATTTTTGATGATGTAGTGTTATAAAGTCTTAATATTTTACTTCCAGTGAGCCAAACTTTCTTGGAATTTTTTAAGTGATCGTGAGTTGTAGTTCTCTGGACTTGCAAAGTTTGTTTTTTTTACTTTGCCTGCTTTTTAATTCATTTTCAGTTCAGGCTGTGTAACAAAACTTTTTCAGAGGATTTTTTTTAAAGCTATAAAAACTCAAAGGATGAACCACAGTGTTATATCTACATACCGCAGAAAAGCAAAGAACCAATTTTAAATTATATCTTTAGGCACTTTACTAGTGGCCTGTCACAAAAACACATAATTTGTTCCCGTTTCCTTCATTGAATAAACAAAACAGGCATAAAATAACATATTTGCACCAACAAGTTGTTTCCCAAAGAGCTATTAGCCAAAAACGTGGCATGTTGCAGTATGACATGAGAGATGCTTCTACATCTACTGGTCACTGAAGCCCCATCAGAAATGGTCTCAGAGGAAGTGTGGCTGTCAAGAAGCTATTATTAAGGAAGGGAAACTTAGAAAGTTAGAGGTATGCCACATTACACTTGACTGAAAGTCAGTGGCATCAGGCCTTATGCCATGATGAATCCAACTTTGAAATATTTGGTTGTCAATATGTACAGAGGAGGTAAATATCAAGTGTCTATGGCCCCTGTGTTGGCTTTGAAGAGCTTTGAATGTCCTTCAAGAAGAACAGAGAATACATATAATCCTCAAAATATTATTTGGTCATACCAAAAATCCTAGAATTCTAAATAAATGGTACGAGCTGGTGCTTTTCCATGAAGAGCTCTAAAAGTCAGAACCAGAATCTTAAAACTGACAAATATTTGTACTTTCCATCAAATATGAAGAAAGGTATCAGGTAAATAACCCGGAATAGAATAAGTTGTTTTCTATGTTATTCGTTTTGTGTTGTAAAATCATTGCAGTGATTGGCTGTACATGAGTATAACAGGTATCATATTTGCTCTTTTTGATTTCTTTTATTTGGTACATTAGAACACAGAGGAATGATATCGGTAACATCTTTATTTTATTTTATTTTTATTTAACATTTCTTTAACCAGGAAGATCCCACTGAGATTAAAAACCTCTTTTTCAAGGGAGACCTGGCCAAGATAGGCAGCAGCAAGTATCTCATAGTTACAAAAATCACGCAATTAAACACAGGCAAGAAGAACACACATATTAAAAAAACCCATTAAAATTCAATTAAAATGATGAGCAAACTAATTGAGATAGTTTGTGAATATTATTAAGTTATTTTTTAGAAATTCATTTTATTATTATTATTTTAGATTTTAGTGTTTCTTTTACAGTTTTTATATGACCAGCCTGTCAGTTCCACATTTTGAATGCCATTAATCTGCAGTCTGTTAATCTGCAAAGAGACTACACAGATAAACTAACTGAATATCACTGCAGCACGGTGAGAAGTTAAACTGCTGGACAGCAGATTTGCAGATGGGATTAAGGCCCTCTCAAGGCAGGAGATAAGAATTTATGACCTGATGGAAAGGAACTGCTCCCAAGTCAAATAAATCTCAATTCAGCACCTCATTTATGAGCATTTTAATAATTGTAGACTGTTCCCACATGTCTGCATACACGGGCATTTTTTAAGCTGTGAACTAGGCGCCTTCATTCCAATTATGGAGCTCTTAAAGCTACAATTTAAAAATGGTAATTTAGAGAAAAATGTGCTTTGGAAATAGTTTGAGGAAGATTTTTTTTCCTCCTTTTCTCCAGTTCAGAGAGAAAGGACTTGACAAGCCTGCAAACAAATCTTACCTAAAATCCACCCAGCCTTATTTCCAAACCGTATTTACCGACATCAACAGTGCGTTCGCTTCAACCAGGTCCTAAAATCTTATGAAAGGCTTCCCAGAAGAGCATATTAGTAAGACGTTAATGTCCAAGGTTTTCAAATGAGATGCAACTATGAACATAGTGCTCAAGTACTCAGAATACTCTCGTACTGTAGCATAATAGAGGTCATGTACACTGATATATGTTTGTCTCTCTGATGCACAGTGGCAAGGTGAAACACAGGAGTTCTGCCCCAATGCCAAAGTGGTGCTTGTCGGCTGCAAGTTGGACATGAGGACGGACCTCAACGTCATGAGAGAGCTTTCCAAACACAGACTCATTCCTGTCACACATGAGCAGGTGAGGAGTTCACAGAAAGCACCGCTCGCCTCTAAAATTTGAATGGAAATTAGCTGCTTGCCTTTTTCTGTACCCCGACAGTGCTGCAGAAATGCTGCCCGTGAGCAGTTGGTTTTTAAGAAAATTATAACTTTAAGAATATGCATGACGTATAGTTTCAAATGCACAGTTCATTGCGGTTTTCAGCTGCAGTGACATTTATTCGCCTGTAGTAGAAATTATATGGTATCAGCACAGGCAAAGGCACCTATTACTTTCCTCCCTTGTGCACACAGGCAAATATTTTTGAAAGTGCATTTGAAGAATGAGACTTGCGTCAGATCATAACTTCCACAAATGTGAAAGCACAACGACTATAAAGGAGCTGGAACTGAAGGAAGAAGAAGACAAACAGCAGGATGTGCGATAATACGATTGTTTTGTTTGTGTCTTGGAGCAATGAGCAGCGGCACGCATGAATTTTAATAGCTTATTTTCATGTAAATGTGAATTTGCTCTCCTTGGCAGCCTTTTGTCAACAAATTAATATTTTCCCACATCTCTGACAAAGCAAAGGTAACGACCTGTATTGTCCTGTCAATAATGACATCAAAATTGGTTCATCACAACCTCAGATTCGTTTCTTGTTATATATATTTTGCTTTGGCTCAAAATTCATAGAGGCTTCTTATTGGACCGAAACATCAACATATTTTTTTTAAGACGTTACTGCAGCTATGCAGGTCATTTAACATGTCTTTTAATACATATATATTGAATTATTTACATCCATACGTAATCATTTTTTAGTGTTAATAGCATAGCAACCAGATAACAGTGAAAAAACAAAGGCTGAGTAATGTGCTTGTACGCCAACTGAGGATTGGTTTTCAAAGGCCTCCAAGTGATGCCTGCTGCACAAAACACTGGACTCAAGTGGTGGGCACTCAAGAGGGCAATCCAGTGTAGCCCAGCCATCTGTTGCTTGCCTTTAGACACTCACTATAGGACGTTCTGATGTTTTGGGTTTTGAGGGGTTTTGTTTGGACAACAGCCCCTCAACCAGATGCCATTTGCCTCAGGAGAACCTGTTAGAGGCACGTTGCCCCAGACAATATTGCTCATGGGCTGAGTTGGGCATGCAAGCCCCATCCACTGCTACAAATTAGTGATTTTTGTGATTGAAGCTATTCATTTACCATTTATTTTATGTTCCTGCCCTTATTGCTATGGCCCTGAGCTGTTTCTAGTGGCTGAAGGAATAAAACGCAAGGGGCAGAAAGAGCTTCATCTGCAGGGTGTCCAGGTTCACTGTCAGGATTGGTGCTCTCATTTAAGCTTTCTTCCACAATCCCACACAGATGAAGTGTTTCATGCATGTCCCTGGGTCTCTGGGTCTGACTTGGGAGGGGACTCTAGTGCAGACCTAGAGGATGATGGTACAGTGAGCCGAGATTAGTCTGAAGCCAGGGCCCAGACCTGGATAAGCAGTATAAAAAGGATGAAGGGATGGATCAAGTATTGTTAATCCATATTTATTGGTTGTATTAAACATTACATTTGATATGGCCCTATAATTAAAGGTCTTATGATGGTCCTTAATGTTGCTGATTTTATATCTGTGCTGAAGACTTCTAGAGTGAAACAACGGATAAAAATGTGGTAGGGGACAGGTTTTTGATTGCCTAAGTAATTCTTGAAAGTGCGGTTTCTTAGTGGACCCTATTTAAAGAGCTGCACTGTAAACAGACTGAAACAAGCCGGGAACTTTACGTTTCACCCACTTGACCAACTGATGCGAACCCCAGGGGAGAGCGCAGTCAGCAGAACAAACCGCAAACCAACTGTGTCACTGTTGCTGTAATTGGCTTAAGGGCGTCAAAATAAACACTTGAAGTGCTGGAGCGTTTCCAGTATTACAAAAATAATACAGCTCGAGCCTTTAATATTTTTCACACGAGCAGAAGTAATGTCGCCCCATATGGCAGCTAGATGCTGCTTCAATATGGTGCATCAGTAGCACCGAAGGCTGAACACCTACGCTTTCATTTGTTGTACATTTTCCAAGGAAATTGCATGATCAAAAAATAAAGAAATAATGTGACTCAAACTCAGGATGACAGAATGAAAATGTTTTGTTTTGCTACCTAAATCACTAGAAAGCACTGCTGGAAAACAGGTGAGCAAAATAGTACTACATATGAAGCCGAAGCTGTCCAGATGTGAAATGGGGCTAAACCTTCGAGGGAATAAAGTTTTTGCAACTGCAAAGAAAGGCTTTGAATATTTCATAGTGTGGGGGATATTCTCCGTATGCCCTGGCTAGCAATCAGCTATCAGACCTCAGAGGTTGCAGGCTTTTATTAAGAGGGAGGTGTTAGTGCACACGACCAAGTGCAGTGTTCTGCCATCCACAGAAGCAGGGAAGGGATCGTCTAGCAGCATGTGACAATTGCTTACAATAACAAATATTTAGAGAATACTTTTAAAAATGTCCACTGTGTCTGCACTCAGAGTAATGAGTGGCTTTTAAAAATGTTGTGCTTTATTTTATTTCATTGGGTTACACAAGGCTTTCCACAGAATTCTAGTGGTTCAATGTGGTTTAAGGACATCTAAGAATAAATAAATAAAATAAAGCATAGTTTCCACTACATGACCCATCTCTCATCCACACACAAGGTTTTGTATGTTTTTAGCTCTAAGTACTAGCTCTCAGCAGCTCTTTAGGTGAGTCAGTTGCTTTTGGATGACAAACAAACATAAACTAAGCTGTATTTCAAAGCTACACTACACGGCATTTTTATAGTAACAGAAAGAAGTGACTGGATGTATTGTGAAGGCTGTTTTTTGCCTTGAAGCGTGTGCACCAAACCTTAGAACATGCTTTCAAACTATTCTTCTCTCAAGCCATTGTCCCACGGGAACTCTGTATGATATTTCGAGAATGAAGTTGAGATGCATGTGAACACAGCAGGCCACTGTTAAGGTCAGATCTTTATGCAGTACTCAAAAAACTCAATTCGGTTTAGGTGAGGGATGGTGATTGAGTTGAGATTGCGCGCGGTAGTCACATGATGCACACTCGCTCGTTGTGAATTCTCAGGACAATTTAAAAAATGTTGCTCTTGGGGAGCTTAAAGGGTAAAGCCTGTTTATTGGTGGGTCTGTTTAATATGTCTGGCATATATGTCTGCCTGGTAGCATCTGTGCATGTTCAGGTTTGAAGGGCGTAAATAAAAATGCTTAGTGTTAGAGTCACACTGGGACAAAGAGTGGTTGGAAATGGCAGCACGAACAAAATTACTGCAGCTGTTGCCTTTAAGATGGTTTCTTAAGAAGATGGGAATAACATCAACAAACACTTGCAGTCTTTAGTGCATTAAGGTGACAGAAAAACTCCAACAAGACTGATTCAGTCTGCTATCAGTCTGCAACTTGACACAATTCAATCTGCTTTAAAAAATTCAATCCTGATGTAGTTCATGCAGGATGGTGATTTAACTGTAAAGTGCCATAAGTGCTCAGCGACATTGCTGTTATAAAGGAATATAACCACAATACAACCAGTTGGCAGCCAGTTTAATCGAGCCCCAATTATCAAAGAGACACATATATTATAAATTAGATGGCAGTTATTTGCAAATATTTGCCAATCTGTCGGAGAATGACTGCAGTCAGTCCAAGTGGAACTGCAGTTGTTTGGTGACTGTGGTCTCCCGCAGTTTGAGGCTGTGGGATTCTGAAAAATCAGCACTCGGTCTCAAAGTGTGAGGTGGAAAAAAAAAATCAGTACAATCATCCGGAAACCACCGTGCTATTTTCCCTCTGCTGTGACTGACTGACATTAAGTAAATGCAGAATGAGTGAAAACAGCCAAAATGACAAATCATAAAACGGTACTTGCCAACCTGCTTTGCATATATCCATAGGTTTATTTTATACTATTTCCAAACTGTGTGTCTCACATTGAAATGTTATGATGAAATGCATGCAGATGGGGCCAAACGACATGCTCGTAGGCAGGAGGCCGTAAACACAAAAAGCAAGCCTTTATAAAATAAACACAAGATAACACTGCAAGGAAACACACAAGGCACAAACAAAGCTAGAACACAGTATGGCACAACAAGGTACTTGGTCAAAATGAGGCTTTAAATAGATACAGAAGGTAACTGGGTTGAGTGGACACACTGGGTAAAAAGACAGCTGAAAGTAATAAAGGAAGTAAAACTAAATACAAGACACAACCTGCAAAAGCCTACCAGAATAAAGCTAACAGAGACGTATTAACAGAGATGCAGACTTAAAAGACTCAAAAGGATTCTAGATTAAAACTAAAACCTCATCTTAGTTTTATTTACTAGAAAAAGTGATATGAAGCAATTGCTGTGTTATTCCTTGTGATGGTGTAATATTGTCAGCCATATGTAGTAAATACTAGTTGCATGTGTGACTGCACTCAGATTGGAGCCACTCAGACACGAACCCAGTAAGAATGATTAGCCGGCTACAGCTCGCCTCTGCAGGGTGAAGTGTTATACTATTAACTCATTGTTCTGGTTTTCTGACCCACAGCTTCGTTTAGCTTTTAGCACTCTTATGAACCTTTTTTGGAAAAGCAGCAGGAGGCAGAAAATGTTTTCAGTGAAAAAAAAAAAACTAAATTTTTTTAAAGGCAGATAGAGAGCTGGGAACTAACTATTGAAGGCGCTGTAACATAAAGCTGCAATAGCCACGGATTTCCCTCTAGAGACGAAAATCAAACGAGAAGGAGGCTGAATATTAGATGGAACCTAAAATGTGGTAACATTACAGCTCATTAAGAAGTAATAATATATCAGTTGTGTGTTTACATCTTGTTTTGCAGTGTTCAAGTGGTCAAAACATCAATTTTAAGTCTTGGCTTTTCATTTTTAATCCTGACTAACTCACATTCTGTGCTTTTAGGGAACCACTTTGGCGAGGCAGATTGGCGCCGTGGCCTATGCAGAGTGCACCTCAAAGTATTCGGAGAACAGCGTCCGCGATGTATTTCACGTCACCACCCTGGCATCTGTGTCCAACATTCATCGGCCTCAGCTCAAACACGCCGGATCACGCCACGGCCTCAAGCGGGTTTCCCAGCAGCCACCTCGGACTGAGATTCACGAGCGTCCGCCTGCCATTAGAAAGGACCGAGCCAAAAGCTGTGTGCTCATGTAGGACCAGAACCTACCTGCTGCCTGATCTGTGTGTGTGTGGGTGTGTGTGTGTGTGTGTTTGCTGACGGAGCATGCCACACATGAACTTAACTTATTGGTGAATTGTTGTCAGATTCTTTGCACTGCATAAAGGACGATGTGATAAAAGCGAGAACGGATGCTATCCTGAGGAGGTCTTTGAAGGGTTGTTTGTCCATTTTTAGCAAAACTCTGCTTTTTACTTTTCTTTGTGGCTGTGCGCTCATCAGGGGAGGACATCGTAGCGGCAAAAGCAAATTTCTTTAACGCTTGTACCTGAACAAGTGGACAAAAAAACAGATAAATTAAAAACAAGACACAAAATAGTGCATAGGGAGATGAAAAGGAAAAAAATATATATTTGAAAGATCGTCTTGCAGGAAGCAGCGGTAACCGTGCTGGTGTTGACCTCTATTATTGTTGTTTCCTGTTTTGAAATGCTCCTCTGTCTTCAAGTGTTTAAGCAAATGAAGCACAATACGATGCACGCAAAGCGCTCTGAGAAGTCTGTAAATGTCAGGGAATGAACTCTGCTCTCCCCGCTGTGCATAACAAATTAAAAATGAAAATCTGGACTCGTGGGCTGAGATGACACTAATTTTCTTAAACCACAAGTGCTTTTAATATTGAAAAACGAAATAATCACTCACCACATAATATTGTTGTGCTGTGTAATTACTGTTGTTCAAATAATCAACACTGGAAAGGAACGTCACAGAGGGCGTTGAGATGAATATTATGTTGTACATGTGATAATGAAATAAAAAAAAAAATCGTCTCTGCTAAGTGTTGGAAGATCTTTAATGTGACATATTCATCTGCTGGATGCTTGTCAAAGCTAAGAAACTGCACCTCAGTTTCAAGACATTTTCTTGCCCAGACAAGAAAATATCTCTCTGAAAAATAAAAAATCATTCTGCCTGCAAAGATGTGGCTTTAAATTTGAAAAAGGTGAAAAATAATAAATGAGACAAAAAGTACACACAATGCTTCGGAGCAGCGCAGACCCACAAAACCTGCAAATCCTACATTTCTGTAATCATGGGTCTGTGATCGTGGCAGCAGCTCTGTGAAGCAGTACTTCAGCACAGCAGTGCTTTCAGTTAAATGTGAACATGCTGACTCACCTGTATGTCGGTGACCTGTCATGTAAATGGACTGGCGCCTTTCGACTCTGTTAAGAATTCAAAGCTCTTTCTACTGCAGGTCTCATTCCCACACAATCACAAATAGATTCATTCTTTTATTTATGCTTACATGCACTCGCACTCTATCGGGGGCAACTCTGGGTTCAAGGATACTTCGGCATGTGGACTTTCCAAATGGTAGATGAACCTCTGCCACCTGAGCCACAGCTGTACAGTAGTGCTGCTCATCTACAGAAAGACCACCTATGACAATTTGATGTCAGCAGGAAGTTTCTTGGGTAACCGTTCAAATGGTGTGGGCAACTCGGTTGTGGGTTGTCCCAGCGCTTCGCACACTTTCATCACACACGTGCAACTCAAACGCTCCTTGTGATCCTTTTTCACTGCGGTGTCTCCTAACCAGTCTGCTGCGTGCTCTGTTACTTTCTACTACCTCCTCTCCGGGTCCCAGCATGCTACCGAAAGGTACTTGTGAGATATTGCAGTCTGGATCAAACTAGTGGACCAATCATGCAGTTTGCAGAGCAAACAGAACAGAAACGGACTACTCACATTTCCAATTGCATATTGTTAAGTCATGGTAAAACAATGGCTCTGACCTCCACATTTAGATAAAAGTCACCTTCTCACTCCAAGGTATAAAGAAAAAACATGGTCTCATCAATGTTTGTCCATGTTTGTGACTTGTGAGTGCAGATCAGTGAATAACCACACAGTATAACATGAATTTAAAGTGTAACCCGAATGTTTTCTCAAACAAGTTTGATTTGAAACAGTTACTGGAGTGGTTTTAAAAAGGTCTTGACTAAAAGAGGCATTAATAATGAAAACCTTGGTGTTTGTACACTAAATAAAATATCAGTAGTCTAATTGCTGACTCCTTAATGGCAGCAGCTATTAGAAACCTACATTAGTCTGAAATTCAGTGGCTATTTTGCACACACTTATACAAAAAGTTGAAATATATATGTAACATGAATACACTGTATTTCCTGAACGTAAAGAAAAAAAAATAATGCAGTTGGTTTTGCTGCTTTTATGAGCCTTGTAGTCTGACCTTTAACTGTTACTTTTGTTCCATTTTGTTTCCTGCCACCATGGATAAGGCCCCACAGCAACTCTCTGCCTGTGCGAGTACAGCAAAGTGACATTTTGCGGCATCACTGCCATGTTGCCACGCAGGGAGCGTTAGGTCACTCCACACGCTAGAGGCCAGGCCGGTGCAAACACCCTGTCGGGGGGAGATGATGTCCACACCAACGAACGGAGAGAAGAAAATCTGCTCAGTAAACTCTTGTATAATGATTCTCACTAATACGATGTAATTCTAAATAGAGTACATATGTAAATATAGTTACAATACTGGTATAGGTGTAGTAGTTTCATGCAGTATTGTCCTGTGGCGGCTGGACTCTGCCGGGGCTGCCCTTTATCACTGACTCTTTACATAACTTATATGGACAGATTTTCTAGGGATAGCAAAGGCAGCATTGAGTTCCCAGTTTGGTGGCCTCTGTATTACTTCTTTGCTTTGTGTGGAGGATGAAAGCTTGCTGGCTTCAGCAAATGCTGATCAGCTCATGCTGGGAGTGCAAAGTGGCTGACAGCAGAATTAGCACTTCCAAAAATGAGGCCATGGGTTTCAGCCTGAAAAGGGTGGAGCTCTTTCTCCAGGTTAGTGAGGAGCTCACCATCACATGTTGGAGTTCAAACATCTTGAAGTCCTATTCATGAGTGAGGGGAGGTTGGAGCAGTACCTGCAATGATATTGATGCTTTACCAGCTTTTGTGTGGTGAAGAGAGCTGAATATGCTGCTCCTCCAAATTAAAAAGGGCCCAATTACGGTGATTCTAGTAATCTGATTCGATTTCCTCCTGGACATCTCACAGGTGATGTGTACGAGCATACCAGGAGAAGACCCTGAGGCAATCTCAGGACATGCTGGGAAGATTATGTCTCTTGACTGGCTTGGGAATGCTTCAGTGTCCTTGCAGAAGAGCTAGCGGCGTCTGGTTAGTGCTGCCGCTGTGACCGAGACTCGGATAGAAGGCTTGTTAGAATAATAGCATAAAAAGCGAGTAGTTTCTTTTATAATAGAAGGACCATGAGTAAACAGGAACTAATTAGATTATAATTTCGACTACACCAGCGAAAGCACCCCTCAAGGATCAGTAAAATCAAGTTAAGAGACCAAACCGGCCGGTTAGAGCCGCCTGCAGCCCCAGGCACTGTGTCAGCCTTTGCTGCTGTTTCTTTGATGCTGCACTCAATGTGAACGACGTCACGTAAGTGAGTAAACATATTTAGCAAACAGTCATCTCTCCTGTCCTTGCAGCCTCACCTGGCTCTGTAACATTCCCAGAGGTGGGAAATAACAAAATGCAAATACTTTGTTACTATGCTTAAGCGAATTTTCAACCATCTGTACTTTACTTGGCTATTTATTTTTCAGATTTTTTTTTTACTTCCTAGATTTAAGAATAAATATTTTCTACTCATTATTTTTAAACACCTTGTTCCTTTAAATCCTTTCGGTGTAACACTACTTCCTGGACATACTTTCCAGTTCCTCCTGGGGAATCTCGAGGCATTTACAGGCCAGACAAAATACAAAATCTCTCCAGAGGGTTTTGGGTGTGCCTTGGGGTCTCCTCCCCTTTGATGCTGCCCAGAAAGGCTCCAAAGGGAGGAGCACAGGAAGCATCTGAACAAGATGTCCGAATCACCTCATGCTGCTCCTTTTTTTCCAAAAAAAGAGGAATGGCTCTACTTCAAGATCCCTCCGGATGTCAGAACTCCTCTATCTCCTCTGTCAGTGGTTTTATGTAAGACCATTATCAGCTGAAGATTTTAATTTGTGTAATGCTTTGGCTTACATCCAAGTTGCTGCTAAACACTCTTTGATATTTTACTAAAAAATAGAAATAAAAAAATAGCTCTTTTTGCACTAGACAAAACAGAAAAAGTCATGAGATCACTAAAGTCAGCATGCTTTATCCTCTGGGAAACCACGCTGCTAACCTGGCTAAAGATTCCTGACTCGGGTGAAAATATCAGCTAAGCAAGCATCTGTTCTGCACACCAACCTGAATGGAAAAGGACAAAAAGCAGCATTTTCTTCTAATCTAAGGCGATGCAAATGGAAGCTGTGTGATAACAGAACAAGAGTGGCCTGCTTATGAGACCTAAATGTGTATCCCACCACCGCATGCACTGTTTTTGATGAAAGAGCACATTCAATAAAACAGAGTCCCAGTGGTTAAAGTCTGTATATGAGAAGCTCATGCTTTACAAACCTGTAGCTCATGCATGAAATGTGCAGAATCATCTTCAGAATGACAGAAATTATTCATTTATGTCTTCTTCCCGAAGGAGAAAATTCTCTTTTAGCCTGTTGTTCTAGTGACGGCTGAGCTGGTAGGCACCCGCCCTGTTGCACGCAAGATAAAAAGTAACTTTCTCAATTATGTTTAGGGGTTCTGGCGTCAGCGTGATTGAATTACAGCTCTCAGGTAGGAGGATGATTACAATTAGACAAGTGGTTCTCAGTCCTCCGTATTCAGAGGCCTGCTGTTTCCAATCTAACCGCCTAATCAAAAGGCATTTATCAACTGAAAGTGTTACACTGAGGTAAAAATGAACTCTACCAACAGCCTCTAGGTTTCGAGACGGCTTGCATTACACAAGTCCCTTGTGGAGTAAATTAGCCACATATAAAATAAAAATGTTTTTATACAGTTATGAAAACTGTGACATGTAAAATCCATTATGGTTTCATGGGAAAGTTTTTTCGTACACTTTTGAGCGAGACGGGAAACTGGTCGGGTGAATTGCTTCTCCTGCTTTATTATTATATGCACCATTATCTTGATACAAACACACTCTGCAGGGGGTCCATTTTTCATTTTAATTCTGCTATAAAGTAGCGCTGATCACTGACCACCGAGGCTCAACCCTTTTGCATCTTTAATGTCCTTCCTGCCTGCACAGTGTCAGTAGCCATAAAACTGCACCCTAATGTGCAGTTTTGGATGTGGCCGACAGGGCTGCTCTGTTATAAGTTCAGTTTTACTCAAATCTCTGCTTTTGAGACCACAAGGCTGGCAACAAGCATCGGCTACCTAATATAAGGCAACGCAATAACAACACTGGGGTAATGGCTGTCGTGTCAGCGGGATTCATTAAAAATGCAGGAGTCATTTAAACAGTATGTAAAATTGAGCAGATTAAAAATATATGTGCCCCGTGTCCACGAGCCGAAAGGCTGCATCTTTGCATCTCCGGCTCTGAGTAACAATGAAGGCAACGACTTTGTAAAAGCACACAGATATGCAATGCAATACATGCAGGGAGCAGGTTTACAGTAAAGACTGTGTACAGACTCGTAAAGGCATCATTAATAAATGGTCAATTGGTAGTTAATTAAATTTTAGGTAAGTCAATGAAATTATACACACTTGGTTTGTAAAGAGAATCCAAATAATGTTCACAGAGCCTGTTAAGATATTTACTTTTGTTTTTGCTGCTTGTTTTTCATAACTTTTACAAGCTGTCTGGTTGGATTTAGATACCAAAAATATCCTTTTAACCCAAAGCAACGAGATTTCTGTTTGGACAAGTAATGAGGGAGACCTGCCAGGGACCGTTGCCAAAGGACAGCTTGTGCAGGAAGGAGGATCGTCTCACTGGTAAATAATAAAAGGCTTTATTGCAAAACAACAATAACCTTTCTTAATCATTAATGTATAGCAAGTTGTGCGCCAGTGTCACCAGCATGGAAATGTTCTTTGCTCTTATCAGCTATGCTATCATGGATATTACTAAACTCACTGACCACTGCATTAGGTATACCTGTTCAGCAAATATCAAATGAGCCAATCACATGGCTGCCAATTAATACAAAAGTCTTGTAGACATAGATTGTGAAAATTAAACTGGATGAGCAATAAAAGTGGTTGAAAAGTGGTGTTGGTGACAGACTGTCAGACAGTTTGAGTGTTTCAGATCTACTGTGATTTCCCAAACAAACATTTCTAGGATTTACAGAGAATGGTTTGCAAAAGAAAAAGTGTCACTTTTCTGTATGACAATGTCATCTTGTCAGAAGTCAGAGGATGGCCAGACTCCTTTGACTTGCAACAGGCATTCAAATGACTTGTTACAACCAAGATATGCAGAAGAGCACCTCTGAACACGCAACACATTGAACCACATACGTAACAGCAGCAGAAGACGCACTCGATGGCACTCCTGTCAGATAAGAACTGAGGGTACAGTCTGTGAAGGTTCTCAGTCATCCAGGTCATCGTAGTCAAAGGAGCTTGCAAAGAAAAGCGTCTGGACTTCTTTAAGCTGCTTGAAGACGTTTCACCTCTCATCCAAGAAGCTTCTTCAGTTCTAAGGTCAAATGGTGGAGAGTCCCAGATATAAACCTAGTGGGAGATAACCCCCCACAGAGGGACAAAAGGACCCCCTGATGATCCTCTAATCGCCTGAGCCAAGGTGTGAAACTGGGTGTGGGTCCCGATCAGCCAGAGTTTCGGGTGAGCTCATTGTGAAACCTGGCCCCACCTTATCATGCGAATTCCTGAGATCAGATGGCCCAGGATGTGAGTGGGCGTTAATCTCAAAACTGGATTATAGATGGCAGAGAGTTGGTGTCGTAAACCCCCGCCTCTGTTCAAAGACGGTCGCTCACAGTGGACATAGATGCTTCTTTCACTCCTCTTTCAAACCATCTGTCCTCTCTGTCCAAAATGTGAACATTGGCATCCTCGAAAGAGCGTCCTTTATCCTTAAGATGCAGATGGACTGCTGAGTCTTGTCCTGTGGAGGTGGCTCTTCTGTGTTGTGCCATGCGCTTGTGAAGTGGCTGTTTGGTCTCTCCAATGTAGAGGTCTGAGCATTCCTCGCTGCACTGTACCGCATACACCACATTGTTAAGTCTGTGTTTTGGTGTTTTGTCTTTCGGGTGAACCAATTTTTGTCTGAGCGTGTTGCTGGGTCTGAAATGCACCGGGATGTCATGCTTGGAGAAAACTCTCCTGAGTTTTTCTGATACACCGGCTACATAGGGGATGACAATGTTGTTGCGTCTGTCCTTCTTATCCTCCCTCGCTGGTGTCTGGTCTTCGTTTTTGTGCCTCTTTGCTGACTTTAAGAACGCCCATTTAGGATAGCCGCACATTTTGAGTGCTTCCTTTACATGTGTGTGTTCCTTCTTTTTTCCTTCAGGCTTAGAGGGAACATGTTCTGCCCGGTGGTGTAGGGTCCTAATTACTCCAAGTTTGTGTTCCAAAGGGTGATTGGAGTCAAAGAGGAGGTACTGGTCCGTGTGTGTGGGCTTCCGGTAAACTTCGATGTTGAGGTTGCCGTTCTCTTCAATGTGCACGGCGCAGTCCAGGAAAGGCAAACAGTTGTCCTTTGTGTCTTCCCTGGTGAACTTGATGTTTTTATCCACAGCGTTAATGTGCGCAGTGAAGGATTCCACTTCTTGTGTCTTGATTTTGACCCAGGTGTCGTCTACATATCTGTACCAATGGCTGGGTACTCTTCCCTTGAAATGGGTTCCCCCGTGTCACCTATTGTAGCCAACCTTTACATGGAGGAAGTGGAAAGGAAGGCTCTTGGCTCTTTCGACAACAGAAGAGAAAAACAAGAATTTAATGTAAAGCACATTAAAGCATGGATCCATCCTGTCTTGCATCAATGGTTTGAGGCAGTTGTGGTGATATAATGATATGAGGGATATTTGCTTGGTACACTTTGGGCTCCTTAATTCCAACTGAGCATCATCTGAAAACCCCATCCTACCCGAGTAGTATGTTGACCATCTCTATACCATCATGACCACAGATTGGAAGTAGTCATCAGAAGATTGGAACAAAATCTCTGAGGAATGTTTACAGCATCTTATTGAATCCATGGCATGAAGAATTAAGACAGTGCTGCAGGCAAAAGAGGGTCCAACTTTATTTCCAGTGAGTAGTGCTAATCACTGTCATTTTCACAGTTAACTATAAAATAATTATTTACTACTGTTTAAATAAATATGCTATAAATATTCCTTAAATTTATAGTAATAAAACATTTCATTGATGGTTACTATGAAGCTCTGTTGACTTCCCATTTGTGACACAGCTTTAAGGAGACAGTGTTTGTGCTGCAGCCAAGGGAGTCGGACCAAAATACAGTTTAAATGCTCTCGGAGCCAAGAGGTTAATGAGGATCACAGCGGCAAAGTGCAAAAGCAGACAGGACCATCACGGACAAGTGCGCTCGTTATTCACAGCAGCTTGACTGACATGGGAGCGCATGTAATGTGCACATGAACATCCGAATTACTAAAGCAGGTGAATTAAAGTCGATCCTGACAGGGTGCGTTACATTCACATTAGAGATCCCTGTCTGTGTCAGAGGTTCATTTTAGTGCATTAGCTCATTTGAATAAAAGCTTGAGTGAATCTTTTTAATTTGATTTTTCTTTTTAAAATCAGCTAACATGCTGTTGGTGGGTGAGTGTAATATCGGAGAACGTTAATCTAAGTTGTTGTGGTGGTTCTGCTGTTGTTTCTTTCACGACAGTGTACGTGAACAGAAGAATCTCACGCGACCACACGATCTCTTGCCACTTTAAAAATAAATAAATAAATAAAAAATAACAATACAAAAAGCAGGAACGATCTCTGCGCTTATGCCAAATTTGGCTGGGGGGTAAGTTATTGCCCTCAGGTGTTGGAAGCAAATGGAAGTCAGCTTGTACATGTTTGCACACATGCACACAGATGTGCAGTTTCACAAACAAATAAGCACACAGAAATATTCCAGATGGTCAGGCAGATTTTTTCGTGCTAATTTCCCCTGTGAAATAGGAATATCTTTCACAGCGGGATACCCTGAACTACAGTGATGCATTAAGACTCAACAACTGGATGCATTCGTAAAGCAACCTACTTTTTACACAAACACCTATTCACCCATGCATCCATAATTCACTGTTAAAGAGGCTTGAGCACAGAACTGCATGCTTACTATTTAATTCCTGTACTATAGTAACCTCAGCACCTGCTCTTCCAGTTCTTATTCAAAAACTGAGAATTCAAATTATGCTAATGTTCAACTAAAGGTTTTGCTTTTTTTTTTTTTAAGTCTTGCACTTCGATGCCTTCTTGTCTGTTGGGCCACTATTGGGGCCTTGATTTAAATCTCTGGCCTGACATGGTGACTGCAGTCGGAGTGCAATCACTCTTTGCCAAACACCCTGAGTGTTTCTGTCAGTAATGATGCCTCAAAATTTTATCCATCTCAACGCTGGGGAAACCGTGGCCTTTATGATTGGATGGTGGCCCACTCGCCAGAAGGACAAAGTCCACCACTAAGATTTTGGTAATGTTTTTAACCAGTATTTGCATTTTGAATCTCACAAGCTCATTTAGTTTCTTTCTTTCTTTCAACAAATTGCATTCGATTAGCAGCAATTAACTGCCACTTACTTCTTAATTCCTATGGAAGCAGTAAAGGTGTACTCACACACTGCTTCCACATCTTAGTTTAGTTTTCTTAAATAAATAATGTCACAGAATAACATGTCCTGTTGTGTAATTCACCCAAGCTTGCATTTTAATCATTTTAAGACCTAATTATTATTATATCCTTTGTCATGTCGGGTGCTGTGCAGCAGGCAGGATGAAAGACCCAAATGCAGGACTCAGAAATGAAAAGTTAAACTTAAATCACAGCTTTTATTGCTGGAAAAACTCTTCATTAACACAAGGAAACAAAACAAGAAACTCAAATCACTGAGGAAACAAGGGAAATCTAGAAAACTAAACTATGAACAGAGAACTGGAACCCTATCGTGACACAGAGGTGAAGCCACAGCATGGTGAGGGTACAACACAACACAGAGCAAGGAAAACACAGGGCTTAAATACACACTGGAGCAATCAGGGAATGGGAGACAGGAGGGAAACACAGCTGGGAGAAATCAGAACTAAAAAGACAAGGGGAAGCAAAACCAGACACACTGCACACAGGACAGCGACTATCAAAATAAAACAGGAAGCACACAACAGGCACAGACTAGACTGAACAGAGGGGACAAGGAACCCTGACATCATTTTTTACCATTACTGTATAAAATCAGCCACTAACCTACAAAAATGTGCAAAAATCTAATATTTCTACTCTCGTTACCTCCTTTTTAAATGTATTATCCAGTCTTGCACAGCAAAGGGTGATTATTTCTTTTATTACCTTTTAATTAACTTCAGAATTAGTTTTACTAACACAATCCAAATTGTATTAATTAAGGACTTGCATCCCCCGTTCTTCCTGCCTTGTTCCATGGACACATGTACTTGTACAGATGTGTGCTGGTTTTTAAGTAAAATGTGAAGCACTTTATAATTTTATCAGAAAATGTACTATTAAGTTGTGAGAAGGTATCTCACAGAGAAGTAAGCATGACTGTACATTCTTAATATTGTTTTTAAAAATGCTAGAGGCTTGAATTAAATTACTAAACTAAACTTTACATTTTCAGTTAGTCAGTTAGTGGGTTCAGTTTACTGCTGACATGATACTGGAAAATCTACTTTTTGTCACCTGGCAGTCGATAAAGAGGATTAGCTTTTCTAAGTGCCACTGCCCCTTTGTCTGTCTATTAAACTGACAAGACACTAAGGCTGCAGTTATTCAGCCAGCTGTACACACAATGGCGGTAAACAGTGTCGCATTGTGTGAGCGTCTGCCGTGTGCCGTGCTGTAACCCCAGGTCCCACACAGGGAAACTGAGCTGAATGTACGCTCGGCTGCAGCTCTGCACTGAAAAATCAGCTGACTGGAGGAAAGCAGCGTCCTGGCACGCTGGCGTCTGGCACCACACATCTGGCATTTAAAAGGCCTCAGAGCAAACAAGCTGACATTATTGTTTCACGCAGGCTCCTTTTCTATTTTCAGCCACCTGGTTTTTGATATCTGTTGTTGTCATAGCGATGAATGTCAAGGAATTCAGTATTTTTATTCATTCTGCAACCAACCGAAAGTCACAAATTCGCAACACAATGCCGACGTTGGCATAAATATTCTTTTCTCGGATGATTTGTTATTAATGGAATATAAATTCAATTCAAGTTAAAGAACGCGGTGCTGAAAATGATGCGGGCTGTGGATGTGGATATGCATTTCAGTCCGTTGAAGTTCATGCTATTACAGACTTTTGAGCCCAAAAACACCTATTATTAAGAAAACATAGGAAGGTACAATCACCACCACTTTGACCTTTAAGCAAACATCTATACGGGCTTGTTATATTGTGTAGCCGTTCAAGCAGACTCATGTCCTTGAGGCATAATTGTTTCCAGCTCAGAAAGTTGAGTGTGGCTGCAGGAGCTGAATAGGTTTTTTGTTATATCTCTGACCTTTAAACTCGCATGCCTATTTTCACGTTGATTACATTTTTCATCGGGCATGAGCTCTGGTTTGTTGTTACATCGATTACAATTGCCACAGTTAAGACCACCAACGCATCCTGATTAACTGTGAGCTAGTGGTACAAGTGCAATATTAGGGTGCTATGCTTTTCACACGGACTGCATACATCTATATATAATGGGAATTAATTAGCCTGTAAATCAACAGTTTATGCAGCTATTCAACTCCTTGAATTAAAGCTGAAAGTTTGCTTTTGATTTTCATCCTGAATGTTTAAGTCTAATTTGGTGGCCTACAGAGCTGAAATTATGTAAACTACATCAATGTGCCTGTATTTAATTTCATTCACCTTCTATTATGTTTACTACTTCTCTTGGTATTTCTCCCACATCCCAGGCAGCCTGAGATTTTTTTTACTAATATTTTAACAGCGCAAGCATATGTAACTTGTGTCCCCTGTCACTTATTGCTTTCCTCACACATCCTTGTTAAAGCATAGACGTACTGGTCCATAAGATGTTTGCCTCTGCACACCACCAGAGGGGATTTTAAATCCAGCAATTAAGAAGTGATTAAAGTCGGGACCTTCAACTTTAATTCAAGGGCTTTAACAAAAGTGTAGCATTCACTGTTACATTAGAGTCCCTGTTTTCAGAGGCTCAGAACTAATGAACAAACTAGTTACATGAAAAAGAACTGTTTTTAATAACGGGATGAATATTTTCTGAGCTCCGTCAGGCCTTTACAGCAGCCACCTTCAGTTGTTGCTTGTTTGTGGGCCTCACTGTCTTCAGTTTTGCATTTAATAACTGAAAAGCTCTCTTTTGGGTTGAGTTCAGGTGGCTGACGTGACCAATTAAGAAGTTTCCATTTCTTTCCCTTCACAACCTCTTGGGTTTCTTTTGCAGCATGCTTTGGATCGTTAGACATTTGCTCTGTGAAGTGCAGGCTGATCAGCTTTGCAGCGTTTGGCTGAATCTGAGCCGAGAGTAGAGTCCTGTGCACTTTATAATTCATCCTGCTACTCCCAATAGCACTCACATGATCAATAAACACCAGTGACCCAGTTCTACTGGCAGAAATATATGCACATGCCATCACCTTGGCTCCATCATGTTTGACAGATGATCTGGTACGCTTCGAATCATCATCTTCCTCTTTTCCCTGCATACTTTTTTCATTCTGGTACAAGTTCACTTTTGTCATTAATCTGAAGGGTGTTTGTTGTTTTAAGATGTTTTCTGTCAGATCTCTCCTTCCTGTTCTTGAGTGTAAAGAGTGGTTTGCTCCTTGTTGTAAAGCCTTTCTATTAACATTCACAAATGTCTCTCTTGATTGAAGACTTTTACAACAACACGCCTACATGTTCAAAGTGTTCTTGACTTGGTTAGAAATTGCCAAAGAAAGAACTCCACAATAATGCCCTTGAGTTGTCTTCTGTGGCTTTTCAGGCTTCTTGTTGTTGCTGAGTTGGTCAGTGTATTAATTCTTTTAAGAATGTACCAGATTATTGGTTTGGCACTCCTGAAGTTTTTGCCTCTCTGTGGTGGAGTTATGTCTTGTTTCTTTTAGCCCAGTGATGCCCTCCATCACTTGTAGTGGCATTTCTCTGGGCTTTCCGCATAAAATTACAGTGAAAAGTTTTTAAGAACTACATCGTTCAAAGTCCAACAACTTCAGGTATTCCGTATGCTTCATTTTTTCATGAACTACCGAGGGAGCAGGCCTCACCAGGTCATAAACTGCTCTTCAGTCCAATTAAAAATCCTCGAAAAACAGGGTACCATGTATAAAAACACCAAATTTTTGTAAGAAATGGAGAAGAAAGCAGGCTCATGAAGTCATCTGTGAAATGTTTGGTTTATTGATAAGATTTGAAAAGGAAAAGGAAACAAAATATTTCCTGCCCTTATCTGATCCAGCACAGTAAATCTTTTGTGCCATTTTATTCCCACAGCGGCTGTTCAATAATGCAGAACATGTTGCAGTTTGCAAACCATGTTCAGGAAACTGAACAGGCATTGTATAGTCCTCATAGACAGCACTGACATTTGTGCTTTAAAACCGGAAGAAAAACTCAATTCAGGCCTCTTTAGTCGAGTACTTTATATACATCATACAATGAGAGACACAGAAATATGTATAACAGGTGGATATTTTGGAAAAACAAAAAATGGAACAGTTAAATTCCCCATAAGAGGTCATAGTGAAGCCGTGGGAAGATCTCTGGGTTCCTTGGGTTATGTTCTGTAGCTGCTGTAATTTTGAAGGGTGTAGGTCGCAACTGTATCCAACAACCAACCACGGGTTACAACAGTAGCTTGTTTGGAAAGACCTGCAGAGAGGACAGATGTTAATGCCTTCTAAAGATAAAGTATTGAAAGTGTGAACACGCATGAAACAGGACATGAGTGCGGTGTAGGTGTAGGGTTAGAGCAGGTGAAATTCCAACAAAAAGCCTTTGAGGGCTTATAATGTCTCCAACTTTTACATCTGTATGATTAATGCTCTAATAACAGTAAGAGCTAACAGTTGAAGGAGAACCAGTATTCATATTTTAATGCATGAGGCTTGTATTACTCTACATTATCTCCATTTTCAGCAAATGCCATGAAAAGATCTTCCTGCAGTGTAATAGTCCAGCTCTCAGGCCTTTCTGACTACCCTAGCCTTTCAGCGGCTAAGTCCCAAACCAGCTGCTACTGCTGAAAATATGGATCTAGAAAAACAAACAAACATGAATATATAATTTCATTTGTTGAAAGATGCCACATTCACTATTAGGAAAAAATAACACTGCATTTATCTGGGACTATTTTCAGCTTAGGAATAATTGTTAAGCTTTTATGAGGGGATGATGATGCACTTATTTGTGTGTAGCTCAAGTTTTTAAATTGTATCCACGATATGTAAGGGGTTAGGTTCCAGCACACAAACCCTAACAGCTGTAGTCCTTTAGTGAAAGCATACACTTAGCGACCACCCTATTAGATACATCTTGCTAGTACTGAGTTACCTTCAGTTTTTTGCTCTCGGCTGACAGGAATTGCACTTGGTGCGGTCTTCTGCTTCTGTAGACTATCTGGTTCAAAGTTTTACACGATCAAAGATGCTCTTCTGCACACTTTGATTACAACCAGTTTGGCCATTCTCCTATGATCTGATATCAACAGGGGATTTTTCTCCAAAGACTGGACATTTTCTGTTTTTTTTAACCATTCTCTGTAATTCCCAGAAATGGCGTGTGGGAAACTTCCAGTAGATCTGGGACTAACAACTCTGCCGCATTCAAAATCCCTTAAAATAACCCCCGCTCCCCAACCCTCAATTCTGATTCTCAGAAATCCGACAAAACAAAATAACAGTCCTTAAGTCAGTGTTCTGTACTTACATCTCCAGATAAGGTCTTTTATAACACATATCTATAAATGCTGCCTTTACACCCATGAATTATAAAGGATGGGTGACTGAGAAAGGCAGTGATTTCAATCAGTGGAGCCCAAGCAGAGGATAGCAGACGATACATAGCGGTGAACGAGTGGAGGAACTGCTCGTTTACCTGCTCTATAGGTGCCAGAGGACATGGAAGAGAAAAAGCTACATTAAATATGTAGCAGTGCAAATTAGGATGCTATGAGGAGGGAAACGAGGTGTTACTTGCTCCCCTTCTCTTTCAAACTGTCAGCTCTCCTCATGCAACATCAGCCCCTCTGTTCTGTGGCCAATTTGTTTTGACATTCCCCACGCTGCAATCTGAAATTTACTCTTGGCCATTTCTCTGCTGCTCAACTCCCTTCACACATGCTTCCCTGAAAAGTCACTCTCCTCGCTCTTGTTGGGGACCTGTCTCATTTTGGTTGGCAGCATCTGCCATTTTCACCGTTCTGTCGCTCTCCAATTGGTCCTTACGGAAAAAATGCATTCGAAACCGCGCACTGATGGACAGACAGGTGCGCTGACATGCACAGCAGCCCCGGATGTCTGTGCTTGTGGGGAATATTCGTTCATTACAGTCAGTTTAGATACAAAACCTTAGATAATCTCATACCCAGTCATCAATGTAATAAATTGATTTAAATTCAAAATTTATTTGGAAGACTGAATAGGATAGCATCGCTGTTAAAATGAAGATATTTTGGGGGGTGGCAAACCTGCAGTAAGATCCACCACCATGCGGGTACACAAAAAAAGTTTTTAAAAGCTGCAAAATTCCCCCAAACTGAGCTTTTCAGCAGGGCATGAGGATGCTTAAGACCAGAACTGTGTGAGAGACTAACAGTGCAACAAGCAATGGGTCCGTATTAGGATACTATATCCACGTAAATTAAACTAAAGCTTTTTGAAAGTATGAAACTTCTTTTACAGTGTAACGTGCATCATTCAGAGAGCTAATGTGTTTTTGCTTGTGACGACACCAACTATTTCCTCCTGTAGTGGGTGTTATTTACTCTGTCTCTGTGGTGCTTTCATGGGTTATTTTTAAAGCCTAACCCTTTTGGCGATCATCAGTAATGTAACAAGATAATAAATAGACCTTAGTAATGTGTACTGGCTAGCACTGGCTAACTAGACATCATCACCCTTTGTGTCTCTACAATCAGATTAAATCTTTAGTTAATATTCGGTTAACTGAATAAAATACTTTTATTTTGAAACAAACAAAAGCTCACTGGTAAAATCTACTGTAACTCGGTCACAATAGATTATAAGTAATCAACAAACAGCCGGTTCCCAAATGATTGCCTTACACTTTTTCACATCGGCAGTCAATTTCGAGTAGCGGCAACCAACTGGTTGCCCGTTTTCAATCACAAGCCAATTATATAGGTCGTTTAGTGCAAGGAAATATGTTTCCCACAACTTCAGACTGATTGATGAAGCTTTGCAAACAACTGCTATTTCATTTTTCTTTTCTTTTCTTTTTTTTCTTTTAAATGCAGCTAGATTGCCATCATGTTGTAATCCATCAGAGTCAATTTGCCCTGATGAACCAAACTCATCTGTGATATGTCTGGAATGGGACTCAGTTCCACTGGTTTCCATCGGTCCGGCTGCAACTACATCACTAATTTCTGATCAAAACGAAGTAACGCAGGTGGACTGTGAATGTAAGCAGCTATTGTGAATATAGCCGTTTCACACCCATTTCAAACCCAACAAGCTCTTTGCACACTGTTGTAATACACTGCAGAGACTAAATCATCAGCTAAATTAACTGGAATGCTAAATACTAGTTACAGAGAAAAGCCAACTTTCAATAAATCTATAAATAAAACTTTGTAATAATTAAGAACATTAAGAAAAAGAAAAATGTCTGTCTCCTTTTCTTTTTAGCATTTGAGCATAATATTAAAAAACAAAAACAACTGACTCCTTGGCACAAACTCATTTTGTAATGTGAAAATCTTTTCCATCCATTATTTGCCTACAAAATGTGTCATCACTTGGTGTCACTTCTTTGTTGCACCATATCAAGGCTTATGAAATCTCATCTTATATAATAACACAAAACTATATTAGTACACTGTGTGTCACACACAATTCTTGTCTGTCTCTGTAGTAGCCCGAACCCCTCGGTGAGGCTGTGTATGAATATGTAACCCCTGTTACGGGGTCAGTCTAATCTCTGTCTTCACGACCTCTGCGTGTGGAAGCATGTAATAGACTATTTGCTTGTGAGAGAGACAGAAATAAGCCAATTAGGTTAAAATAAAGTGAGTTATGATCAGATATTAAAAAAATAAATTAATTAAAAGGTGAAAATTTATTTTTATTTCTAGCCAAGACTCACTGTTGTAAGTTGAAGATGATGACTCTGGTTTAGGCTGTACAATGACGAGCTGCCGGGACTTCTGCAGAACAAAAGGAGTAGAAAAAACAACAATTTCTCATCATAAAACGAAGCACAAATAGAACAAACAGTTTAGTACTTACAATCAGTCAAAATGTTAAAGCGCAGTATTTTTATCCTTGCCTGTCGATCGATCTTGTCTGGAACTTTCTAAATGACTCACGGCTGATTAAGCAGCGACTGTGATTACTGCATCTCTGACTGTCAGTAATAATAAATGTTGCCTTTTTAACCATAATTAGTGTCACGTCTGCTGAACAATTCAGCATTAATGTGTCATTTTCAAAAATGAAATTAAACCCAGGAGACAAATAAGAGGCACTAATGCAGCTTTGTGAGACAAAGAGTTGCTCTGGGAGGCATCTGCTTTACCGAATGCTGCCTGACTTGTACCCGTAATGGAGCGCATCGCGGGGATCGTAAGTGAAACAGAGACATTAACGCTGAAATTTCATATACAGGAATTTTTTGCCTTCTCCCTCCCCTCACCCCGAACCAGTCGTGGCAGATGGCTGCCCCTTTCCTGAGCCTGGTTCTGTTGGAGGTTTCTTCCTGTTAAAAGGGAGTTTTTCCTTCCCACTTTTGCCAAGTGCTTGCAGACAGGGTTTTTTCTCTATTATTGTAGCATCTTACCTTACAGTATAAAGTGTAAGTCATCCTAGATCTAGTTTTAAACCAATCTTAAGATACATTTTGAAGTAAGAGAGGAAAGCATGAATTTAGAACAGCAGTGGCTCTTTGTGGAGTTTATAAGTTGAGCGGCTGGACACTCTTACCTGTTTACCATCGAGTAGAAGTGGATCTTTCACTACAGCAGCTCCACAGAGCTCCACCATCCACTCCATTTTATCTGTCGGAAACACATGAAAATGTCTATTTCAGGAAAATAAAAGATGATCAGATCTGCTTTTACTGCCTCTAACCCCAAGGGGACACACAGCAGACCCATTTCAAGCTAAGCTTTACTTTGATCAGATGGACAAACACAGGTCAGAGATTCACTCGCTGCTCCAGATTCATTTGTGCAGTTCACTCGGTCAACACACATTTAACTTCATTCAGAAAACTGTGTTTATATTCCAGCAGCTCACAGGAAATACCACAAGTGCCATCAAAAAGATAAATCAACAACTCATCTTCCTGGGTACGTTCATTCATGTCAGGAAAACACTGATGAGCGTCTTCTGCGAGCTCTAGATAACATCAATATGTATCAACCCGAGTGGTTAAATAATGCATGAAATCCCAGAAGAAAACAGCTCCGTGTTTGTGCCATGTTAAAAAAAAGAAAAGAAAGTCTTTTAAACGACTCACGCGAGCTAGCAGATGTCAACCCATTAGCAAAGCTTCATCGATCCAGCAAGCAGCGGGGAGGATGCGGCAGGAGCACTTTTAGAGCCCCAGGAAGAAGGAAAATGAAGAATGCTGCCTTCAGGGGTTTTAAGCAATGAGGACCCCCCTGAGACCTTCAACCATGATCTCTCTCTCTCTCTCCATTCAACCATGTTGAAAGGGAAGAGCCAAGAATTATGCTGTATGAAGGGCAACCGAACTGCTTATAAGCTTGTGTTGGGAGGTCATAAACAGTTTAAATCCTTGGCACCAAAGTTATAAACCTCTTACAGAAACTGCAAGAGCATTCTGGAAAAGGAGTCTTGCAGACGACTTTGTCCATGGTTGGAAGCTCATTTCCACTTTCTGTTCAGAAATAATTTCCAGACTCCATAGCAACTGCTGTGCAATGTGACAAAACCACACCAAAAACATCTCACACGACTCCTAAGTACGTATTCAACCCACCCACACGCTGGAATCACTTGTCATTGTTCTCCAGTGCTGAAATGACAGAGGTTAAAAACAGCACAGGTTTCAAGCTATTCTCAGTGTCAGTCAAAAGCTGTGTGAGCTACTTTAACTGTCCCTCTCCTTATTGTCTTCTTTCTCCCGTGTGTCTATCAGAGTCTTGCAGGACGGAGGCATCAATAAGATGGAATAAGGGCGGTCGAGAACAGTATTTCTTGATTGAGAAAGCAACATTGCAAACAGCAAGATGGAAACAATGCAATAAAACACCACCTGAGGTTTTCAGACAACTATAAAAAAAGAAAGTTTTAAAATCTTTGTTTTTGCAGCCAGTAATTTGAGGCACCATGTGGGTGTTGCTTGCCCTGTGGTGTTTTAGAGCTTTGTTCCTGAATCAACTGGAAACAGAAAATAGAAATAGAAAAGTGGAGATGACAGTTAAAGTTTGCATAAATTTGAATGTGCAAAAGAAAAAAAAAAAAAAAAAGATGCAGGTTCATTGCACAATGAAAATTCAAAGCAGAGTCAAAGTGTTTGTGTGTGTTTTTTCTATCCAGGTATGTTTTTACTGCATTGGCAGTGTGTTTAGGATCACTGTCATACTTAAAAATGAAGTACCGTATTTTTCGGAACATAAGGAGCACCGGGTTATAAGGAGCACTGTCGATGAACGGGTCTGTTTTCATACATAAGGTGCACTGGATTATAAGCGAAACAAAACAGAACTTTACTCAACTCATTCTTCTTGCTTCCTCCACTTCTGTACCATTGACTCGTTAATGTTGAATTCTATCACAGCTGCTCTATTCCCATGTTGTTGCAGTATATTAATGACCAACTTCGTATTGTGGATGAATTAACTCAGTTGTTCTCCTGACTGAAGTTTGGTCCGTTTACAGCATCCTGCCATGCGATTGCATTTGTCCCTAACCATCAGGAACCCTCACGTTAACTTTTATCGAGGGGAAAAAAGTTAGCGTTCATCCTCCAGCTTCACTGTGTTTATGTTATGCTAACACAGCTGCGTTGCTAGCGATCACGTAACACATCATTATATACCAGCTAGCCCAACTTCAGTAACCCTACAAACGTCACAGCTGTTTATTTTTTTGTCTTTATTTATGTTGGAAGTGACAGCAGAGCTGTACGTTTGAATTTTTTTCAGAAATCTCTCAGTCAGAACATGCTATATCATGTTTAGGTGGAAACTAGAGAGCTAACTTCCTGCTAATTTCTAACTCCATTAAATTGAATACATTCTGTTATCATGGGTGCCTGGATGTTAAACTTAATTGTTACACCTGGTAAAGATCATTTTATTAAAGATGAAAGAATTTAGACAGTTTTTAACTCTCTGTGATGCCGCAGTGTTTGTTTGACTTTGGGACCTGAAGGGGACGGAGTTTTGGACCCAGATTACTTTGAGTCCGCAAGGCTCCTGACTACGGTGAACGTAATGCTCCGACAATCCATCAAGCGGTGCGGCTTCGTAGCTTACCGAAGTCGTACTAAAACATTTTTGACAGATTTTTGAGCGCCCTGTGCGACATAAAATTGGTTCAAGGTCAGTAAGCAGAATTCATACATAAGGCGCACTGTCGATTTTGGAGAAAATTAAAGGATTGCAGAAGTGGAAGTGTGGAAAATACGGCTCCAAACCATCACAAAGCCTCCACCGTGCTCTTTGGCAGCAACTCATGAGGAGTGGTTTGACACTTCTGCACAGTACTGTGCTTTATGGCCACTCTGGAGCATCTCTAACAGTGTTAGAGATATATATCATAACACTGCCTGGTTTGCATGTTCAATTTTAACCCTAAATTTACTGCAGTACACAATAAGCTTTCTTTCTGGAGATCTCATGTCACATCATGTTTCTTACCTGCAGTCATGTCTGTAAAAGGCCCCTGGAAGCAGATGCTGAAGCCCTTCATGAGCAGCTGAAAACAAAAGGAAGACTTAAAAGAAGGATAAAAAAGCTGCTTTAAAATGTTTTCAAAAATATGTAGAGTAAAGCAAGTAAAGAGGACATTTACTCAGTGGATTTAACCTTCAAACAATGCTCAACAACACTGGATGAGAGCAGCCAACACTGCTATTACCATTACAGCTGAGTGTGTTTCTGAACTCTTCACCTGTGTAAAGGGTTACAGTGGTAGAGCTGAAACACCTCTCCAAGCATATCCTGCAATTTACAACATCTATTCCTCACTTACTGGGTAAAATAAAGCCTTGAGACCTCGTTGATTTTTTGCCCTCACTGTAATACAGTAAATGAAGTGATGAGTAAAAGAGAACCGTGCAAATAAAGCTACCGTCACCGAGGTAATATCACACTTAAAGGAGGCAAAGAAAAACGAGAGGCTCGACACCAGGGACGCTGTTTTATCACACTCAGGGTCAATAGGCTTGCTTGAAATGGGAATGTAAACTTGTTTCTTTGAACTATGATAACCACTGAAAGGAAACTCATGACACGGCCTCATCTACAGCGTGTGGCAGGATGGAAGTGTTTGAAAGATAAATGTCCGAGCGACAGGGGAGAGAAATACTCATTTCTCACGCTTCCCTGTACGTCCATAATCACCATTAGCCAGAGGTGCTCGGTGAGATGAAAAAGTGTTTCTGTTACAGATTTTTAATTTAGACAACAGCTAATGTCCTTCAGGAGGTATTAGAGTGTGATAACAAGCACACACAGGCACACACACTCACGCAGTTTCTTTGACTGATTTCCAGAGCGTTCTGGTGACAGACTCCCCGACTCTCCATTTCATCTGTTAGTCCGTTTGTCACACTAGTGCAGGTGACAGAAAGTGAATATGAACGGGACAATCTGCCTGGCTCCATCAAATTGCCGGCACGGTGCACATGCCACTTAAATAAGCCTGAAATTACTAGCTAATTCAATTAGCAGAGGTTCTTCAAAGGCAGTGATACGGCCAACATGACATCTAGCCATTTCTAATTTCCCCCCTCAGTGGCAACAGTAGTGGTCCTGCTGGCCTTACACCAAGGGGAAAATTACAATTAGCTCCTCACAACAGGGTCTGAGCTAAGAGGCTGGTGCAACACGAGGAAACAAGTTCAAGTGCTGCTTGTAATTGGGCCATTTTATTTTATTTTCCTCTCTGAATCACAGACTATTCTTTGTGGACTAACACTGTGCTTTAAAAAATACGAGCAGTGGTAACTGTCGATAACAGCAGGAATTAATGCGCCGATTTGCTGTTTTTGCTTTGTTTTCCTAAATAATTGTTGTGTTCTAAAACAAATTTGCTTCATCCAGTCAACATGTTGACATGCTGCAAAATCTCTATAAGCTACAGTAAAACAGACTGACAGAATGGAAAGGCATTGGTGGGCTAATGAACTGAACAGATGAAGAAGATGTGCATCTTCGTGGATATATAACTAATGAAGCTTTGAGTATTTTAAAGGCAGATTTAGGGAGGAGCAATATAAATGTGGCAGAGCCACGAATCCTGTGGTGCAGGATGAAGGTATAGCTTAGATTTTCAATGCTATGTAGATGATACCCAGCTTTATTTATCCATGAAGCCAGAATGCAGTGTGTCTTAAAGACATAAAAGCCTGATGACCTCTAAGTTTGTGCTTTCAAATTCAGATAAAACGGAGGTTATTGTACATCGTCCCTAAAAATCGTAGTAATCTGGTATCTTTACCTTTTCTAGACAGCATTATTGACCTCCAGTAACACTGTGAGGAAACTCAGAGTCTTTTTTAACAATGATATGTCCTTCAGTGTGCACCTTAAACAAATATGCAGAACTGGTTACTTGCATTTGTGCAAACATTAGAAAATAGAAATAGGGGAGGAGAGAACTCAGTAGGTAGAGTGTTTGCCCCATGATCGGAAGGTCGGGGGTTCAACTCCACCGAATAGCTCCCCTGAGGTACCCCTGAGCAAGGTACTGTCCCTACACACTGCTCCCCGGGCGCTGGATTGGTGGCTGCCCACTGCTTCACTGAGTGAATCTGTTAAATGCAGAGAGAAATTTCCCTACAGGCGATTAATAAAGTATACAAAAAAAAAAATACTGTCCCAGTTTGATGCTGAAAGACTTAATTCATGCATTTATTACTTCTAGGCTGAACTACTGTAACTCATTATAATCGGGCTGTCCTAAAAGCTCCCCAAAGACTCTTTAGTTGTTCCAAAATGCATCAGCTAGAGACTAACAGGGACTAGAAAGACAGCACCCATCTTATCTTACAGACCTCATAGTACTGCATTACCCCAAGAGAGCACTTCGCTCTCAGACTGCTGGTTTACGTGTGGGTCCTAGGATATTAAAAAGTAGAATGGGAGGCAGAGCTTTAAGGCTTCAGGCCCCTCTTCTGTGGAACCAGCTCCCAGTTTGTTTGGGAGACAGACGGCATCTCTACTTTTAAGATTAGCCTTAAAACTTGGATTTTTAATAAAGATTACAGTTAGTGCTGAATCAGGTGACCCTTAGTTAAACTGCACTAAGTCTAAGCTGCTGCGGGACTTCTTATCACGTACTGTTTCTTCTTCTTTTTCTTATTCACTCAGAGAAATACCAATTCAATCTCTGGTTCTCTTCCATAGTGTGTCTCCCTCCCCTCACCGTAACTGGATCACAGCAGGTGGCTGCTCCTCCCAGAGCCTGGCTCTGCTGGATAATTTTTCCTGTTAAAAGGGAGTTTTTTCTTCCCACTGTTTCCAAGTGGGATTCACAGGGAATCATCCGATTGTTGGGTTTATTGCTCTATTCTTGTAGGTTCTTTACCTCAGAATATAAAGCGACTTGAGGTGATTTTGTGCTATACAAATCAAACTGAATTGAATGCATTGCAGTTTCAGTGAGCATGCAAATTATAATATCCAATAATTATACAGGTAATATGATATAATGATCATCCAAAAATAATCTACAACTAAAAAAATCCTGTGGAGCTATAAGGCTATGTTGTTAACAATCAAGCACACATAGTAAAAAGCTATTGTGCCATTCATCAATACCATTTCTCCTCAAAAGTAACAATAATGCAAAGCCACATACTTGACCCTACCTGAAATCTTTGTTATGCACCTCTTTAACTGTACCTTTTGTAGCTGTACCGCTCTTATCAAAGTTTCAGAGTACTTTTAGATTTTCTTTTAAGCCTCAAGCTAAAACATCCGTTTTAAAGCTATAATATTAATTTTATGTGGCATAGGACTGCACAATTAACTGAATTTTAATCTTAATCAAGATTTTAGCTTTCCACAATTAAATCAAGACGATCGACTGATATTGCTCCATCAATCGAATGCAAAGCACCGCCAGATCACTGCCTGATGATGTGGCTGCATATGCCAGTCACAGCTGTTCCCCTGGAGACTAAGGTTTTCTGGATAGAAAGTAGCACTATATTAAAAGACTGCTTTACAACACATAATAGTCCATTAAAACTAAATACGGATGTCTGGCACAGCTGAAACGAAGAGCTTGTCCCTCAAAGCAGATCATTGTGTGGAAACACTCCAAACACAGCAAATGACAAATAATATGCAAGAACTGCTGGACGAGGGTGCCTGCACTGCAAAGGAGCACAACTCACTGACTCAAGCCCCTGAAAACGCACCAAACAGTATAACAAATGTATGAATATTCATATTGTTGTCTTTTGTATTGAATTGTAAATAACTGGAGATGAGTTATTATTGTTTGTTGACAATCCATACCACACTTGATCTATGAAGCTTTATGATCAATTTCTATTTTTATTATATGAGTATATTTATCAGTCCCCTTCAGTTAATAAAGCACTCACATTACTGTCTTCAGTGGTCCGAGCTCTTGAGGGGCCCTGGTGGTTGGGCCCATTCACCACATCCCCTCTCACCTCAAACGGACTCTGGTTAAGAAGAAAGCAAAAAGACTCAAATAGGCAAACATGAAGCTCACAGTTAGCGTAAAAATTTTCGGCTCGGTTATTTTCTATTTTCATTTTCGTTTTAAAAACAGCCTAAGTGATTATTCAATCTCAGGACTGAATTTAAACACAGAGTCTGTTAAGAGTAATTAATTTCTTCCCAGAGTCAGGTATGCTCTTATGAGTACACTGAGCATTCTTCAATGTGACAGCAATCAACTTTTAATCGTAAAGAGTGCATTTCTGTGTTCATGATATAATGCTTTTTTTTTCTTCTTCTTAAAACTGCCCCAGTGATGGATAAAATAACTTGAAATACCGATACTAAATGTAGCCTGGCTGGATTACACTGGCCTATCACAGAAGCAGACTTGCTAAAACAAATGGATGGCTAATCATTTATGGTGGTATATCACAGCAAGCCACAGCCAGAGATTCATCATGTGGCCTTAATTCAACATCGGGACAAACACAGATGTGACTGTAAGCCACTGCTGCGCTGATTCAACGAGCACGCGGGCGAGCGTACCTCATCTAAGACTTTCTTTTGTTTGAAGCACTCAGAAATCCCTACAGAGAGAAAAAAAGAGCAAAAGATTGCGAGCTTATTATCTGACACACAAAAACTTTACTGTGTAAAACACCCTTTTATTCCAGCCTACCTTTTCATGCCATGCTGTTTTTTACATTTAAATTTAGACTAATTACTCTTTACTTATTAGTTAAGTTAAGTTATACTTACACTGGAAACTCAACACCCACTTCCTGCCTGCAATTCCCAGGAAGTATTTCAGTGTGCGCTCACATACCAGCTGTTCATCTGGCAGAGAGAGAAAAAGAGCAGACGCATGAAAGGAAATGCAAAATATGAGAGCTCTTTCATGAGGTGATTGTACAAATACACCTTATACACTGTAAAATTGACCAAGTATCTTTTAAGGCCTACAAGTCACAAACTTGCTAAGTGTGAGTCCATGGAGCTATACGAGGGGCTAGAGATGCTCAGCTGGCTCCTTACTACCAACTGAGCATCCTTTGAATACCATGGCCTACCTGAGCCTTGCTGACATGTCCATATCTTTATGACCGCAGTCTATCCATCTTCTGATGGCTGTTTCTAGCTGTATAATGTGCCATGTATCAAAGCTTAAATAATCTCACAGTGGTTCCTTGAACATGGCAGTTCACTGTGATCAAAAGCCCCCCCCACACTAACTAGATTGTAATCAAATAAAGCAATATGGCATGTGATGAAATGGGAGATTCACATCATACATGTGCTGCCAACCAATCTAACCCATGAAGAGTTCAGGCAGTTAAGAAGACAGAAGGAGGTTGAATGAAGAACCAGCGAGTTGTACCTAATAAATTGACCAGTGAGTATAAAGGTTATTATATGTTATTAAGGTTATTAACCGTCTGAGCTCTTGGACGCAACGCTAAAAGGTTTCTGTTGCAAAACAAAGGACAATATATGGTTATAACTTCTGCTCACTCTTGCCAGAAATTACTTTTTTAATATGTTATCATTTGCAGTATTATCATTATTACATTTAAATTTAATATGGAAATCCTGGTAAAGTGTTGTAAACAAAGTATAGTCATTCTTTTTCATTAAAAATAAGATTAACTGATGGCCTATAGTTGCAGTCACACAAGACTTATCTCAAAGCAAATGTAATCAGTAGCAGTGTTGCAGTGCAACTCAATAGACTTACAACACTTTGCGTTCCAAGTTATGAGTTATTTAGCTACTTTTTAATAAGCAATCAGTTAATTCTAACATTTTTCTCCTTTCCTCTGTTCTTTCTGTTGCTGCAAAAAGGATAAAGCCTGATGCAATCCAGCTGCTCTCCAACTAGTGTCAGTTACCATGTGGCTCTGCTCACGAGATTTGCAAGGAGCCATTTCTTCTAATATTTCAGATTTACGAGTGAAAAGGACAAGAACAACACCACAGTGAAATTCAAATTGTGTCTGGGTGATAATAAGTCAATAAGTCTTTCAGGCTCACAAAGAGCTCACTTCAAGTTTGAAGTAGCACTTTCAAGCTAAGAGCATCTTCACAACAGCTCCAAAACATCAACAGTTAGGTTTTAGTTCAGCGGAGTCTGGTTAAGTGGCGAGACGAGATGCTCCCAGTCTGAACTGGGAACGAGGTAAAGTCAGTGTACTCAGAGGTAGATTCACAGTAGACTGCACACACAGTACAACCTAACATGTGCAAAATGACTTAAACACGTTTCTTTCCCCAGTCGAGAATAATATTATATAATTGCTATTAAATGGCATAAATCGGGAGACCTAACAACAAGAGGAAGCCAAGACAGATCAGAAGTCAGATGGTCTAACAGGTGAGTCAATACAATCGTGTCAGTGCATGCACAGGAAAAAATGTCCAACTCTGGCTCATTCTGATGATTTAAAGGAAATCAATCTTCATCTTTTCTTCTCTTTTCAAATCCGTGAAAGAGGCAGACAGAAACTTTTTAATCCAGGTAAGAGTCAAAAATGCCCATTACTGCCAGTTCTTCTGAGAAATGCATTTTAAAGGCTTTAAACTTATTTTCTACTAATGGCAGTAATAAGAGACCTCCTGCTCCTTTCCCAAAATTTAACCATAAAGATCAAGAGGCCTACGATTCCTATTTTTAGTTGCCCAGGAAACCGCTGCAATTAAAAGAAAGAAAAACAAGAAAAAAAAGGAGGACTTCTTAAAATGTGACAGTTAATATGGTGCTTTGGAGACAGCGAGCTTTGAAATTAAAAATAATCTATCAGAGAGGGTAATTAGCAACTAGTGGATAAATGGAGGAGAGAGTGTGTGGGGTGGAGAGAAACAGAGAGCTTATCTCCGAGGAGCGCTTTAAAAGACGCACGAAACAAGCTGTAACTACACGTAGAAAGAAAATGTCCTTTTCTAATTGCAAATGTTCTTTTAGAAAAAAAACACAAGAGCTAGAAACAACTAAAGTACTAAAGGATTTAATTGCTCTGTTGCCTATCAAGCCAATTTGTCCAGTGGCTCCCTTTGACTCTAAAAGGAGAGCATGTGACTGTACTTACCTGTACGCATGATGACATGAGTCACTTCTGGTGTTACCTGGGAAACCACACGGGCACCAACTCTCTTGGCAAACTTTTTCACCATAATCTGTTGGCAACAGCGTCATATCAGTTTATTTATTCTAAAACTGACTAAGTTTAAAAAGCAAACAAACTGACTGATTGTCTAAAAGGTCACCTGCTCATTTGGGCCCAATCCTGATGACACAAGCACCAGCTTAGCTTTGCATGCGTCTTTTGGAGGGCTGTTATTTTCTTTGTCTTCTTGCCCATCGGACAGAGAACTGCTGTCCTTCTGAGTCTTAGCTGCTGAAGTTGAAGAAGGTGTTTTGGAGACTCCAGTGCCTTTGACACCGACCGCTTTATGCGCAGACTTCTGCACTGCTGGAGAGAAAAAACATAGGACACACAGTCACCTGACCTGACCCATTCCTCTTTCACCACTTTTGGTGATCCTTCATCAGAGATTAACCTTATCAACCACAGTCAGGCTAAATCAAACCGACTCAAAAAAAAACTGCAGTAATGTCAAATTGCTCCTTTATGTTCATGTGGTATTAAATGTGCAAATAGAATAATGAAGCTATCTGAAAAAACATGTTTCTACAGTTCACTTCATACCCATCTGTGTGTCACCTTCAGGCTCTGACGGGTTGGGTTCGGGAACACCTTTGCAATCAGATGGTTCTGGGTTTAGGTTCGGTCCCGCTTCTGGAACAGCTTTCCTGCAAAACAGATGTGTCTGTAAGCTTGGCATGCATTGGTTTTAACTTTACATTTCCTGGATTTTTGACCTGCATGTACAGACTGTGCAAAGGTTCTTTGTATTTCACTTCCAAAGAGCCAGATTCCATTCTAATATTTTAAGTGGTCTTCAGCAGTACTTTTCCAGACTTTCTAAAGGTCTATGAACATTTTTCTTTGGACCCTGGTTGCTATTTTTTCCATTCATTTTGCATTTGGTTTTTGTATCCAGTTGCGTATCCAGAAGATAATTGTTACACAATGTTGGATCTGTGGATCCCTGCATATTTGGGATGCACCGATTGTGAAAGTTTTGATTTCACAATCGGTGCGTCACAGAAGGTGTAACAAATTGTTACATTTGAAATTGTTACAAATTCAAATGTAACAGAAGGTGATTGTGTAACAAATTGTTGCACAATCACCTTCTGAATTTGTACAGTTCTTCCCCATAAAACTGTATTTCCATGTGAGTTTTCGTATGTTTCAATAAATCACTGCACTTTTTCCCCATCTCCTATAATATAATACACATACTACATATACACATATAAAGAAATTATAAAACTTTTGCACAAAACTGAATTAGTACCACAGGTCTCGAGTGCCTGTTCCCCTTTGAATAACACTCCAGTTCTAATTCCTAGCAACACTTTAAGTTTGCAGAGCGGGGCTGGGACAAAATATCAATATTTTCCTCATGTGATGAGACTATGATGGCAGCAAACATCAGTATTTTTATTAAAGCATGCAGGCGCTCTAAATGGATACCCAAGCCCATTTAAATGACCAGAGTCACTATTCATGTCTGCTGATGGTGAATCTTACCAAATGAATCAGGACAAAAATAAATAAATAAAAGAGCTAATGGGAGGGAAATGGTGAGAAGCGAGGCAGAGCTAAGTAACAGAACTGACATATCATTAAAGCTGAACTCTTCTCCTTCAGTTAAACAGATATTGTGATATTTCATAGATGACTGCCTTGCAATGTATTGAGCAGAGCACTATATCATGCATGATGCATTAGAATATCATCAGTTATCATCAGGATTCCCAACTCAACTGCACGCTACAGCGTAAATGTTGATCCAGGACTTGACAAAGAAAGAAAGTTGATATCAGTGACACATTCTTATATAATTTTCGGCAGAGGTATGCTTTTATTCTCCAAAATGAATAAAGTTGGTAAAGTTTCCTTTCTTTGTTTTCTTTTGGGTTTATTTCTTCACTCAAAGTCTCTGGCAGAGTGCCTGCGTTTAAATTACCTGCACCAGCTCACTGAAAACTTAGACTGCAGTGCCAACTAATCTTTCCAATTTCGCTACTGCAGTTCTGGAATATGTGCTTTTTCATTTAGAACTTGTATAACCAAACCCCTCTGTGTTCTCATCAGCCATTTCTCCCACTCTCTCGCCCAAAGGACAGCACGTAGAACTCTGGGAGGCGAGAGGTTGTATGTGTGTGTCTGTGTGCGCAATCAGTCGCAAGAGATAAATTACTGTGGCGATGCAAGTTTCCCGCTAAGTGCTCTAAATGACATAAGATGCAGTCAGTAATGACTTTTTTATTCTCCACAGCATAAGCAGATTCTGGGTTCATTAGTGAGATTATCTGCCTGTCCTCTTGAGATGCATCACCCTCTGAGAACCACCAACACACACGTACACGTGCCCGCACACACACACTCGCCAAATTTCTCCTTCAGTTACAGACTGAAAGAGGCCAATTACATGCTACTTACTCCAGTTATTGTACTGGCTAATATAGATGTATTGAAATATGGCTCCTTTTAAAATCTATAAACAATATGTAGAACCCTCTAAGGAAAGACTGCAGCGCGGTGAGGCGGACGTATTTAATTACTGAAGTCAGGTTTGAGTTCGAAGATTGTCACATGACTGGAGGCCAACATTAGGCGAGGTGATTGGTTAATTAGGCTGCTGAGCAAGCAAAGAAAACCTTCTGATGTTATGACTCATAATTCCTCCGTTGTCTTTCACAGACAGTGTTTTATTTATTTATTTATCTATCTATCTAGTTATCCTTTTTCACTTGCCAGCAAAAAGTTACAGGAGCTGCTCAGACACAAAGAGACGTCAAAATGTTGCTTTAACGTTAACTTATAACACAAAGGTACTTACACTCACACAAATGACTGGTATAAAATCAGACCGTCTAAAGCCTCGGCTGTTTTTAATCACCAGGTGAATACAACGGATTAAGACACCAGGAACTCAGGAAAACAAACAGTTAACATGTGGAACTGGTTTCTAACTTTCTAAGAGTCATTTAGCTGTGATATTATCTGTTCCTCTAATCATTTCCTGTATTTCCTGTAAAGACGGACTTAATGTCTTTCAGCTTTCATGAGGTCATGGTGGACAGGGGTTAAAATAGTGTTTATTTGTGGTTTTTGCATCATGTCTATTGTTTCAAGGAATAAGTTTAAGGGTTTTTTTTCCATAGGTAAAAGAAACTGAGCAAAATAAATCAGAAACACTGACTTTTTCAATGCTATTGGGACTTATCTTACGACTTTTTGCCGATCTGTTTGTTTAGATCGAGGAGATCTTGTGAGGAGGGAGTAAAACTGATTGTGGGTATAGATATTTCTATGCAGCAGCACTGAGCAAGTCTATTTTTACAATCCTTTACTTGCCTGTCTGCGGCGTGCCCTGCGTCCTGGTCACGAGGAAGCTGTCTGTGAGCGTCTGGGCCTGCAAACACAATATTTATATTACATTTTATGACTTTCAATACTTCAAAAGACAGAAAAAAAGACTTTGTTTCGGGCATACTTCAAATTTTTGTGTTCATTCAGTTTCAATTTATCTACAGAATATTTCCTTTACAAATTGTCCAGCATGTTTTGGCCAATAAACGTCAGAAAAATTGTGAAAAATGCCCATCTTCATCTTACCAAACCTCAAATATATTTAGTTTACTACCAGGGGAAACTGACTCAGTCTTCATATGTATTTGCCTTTTGAGAGTCTGGAATTAATCAGTTTTGGATATTTTTCCTTCAGATGCTGTAAACACATAATTATCTACTCATCTTTTTTGTGAACTAATCTTTTCATCTCTGAAAATAAGCATCTGCTTATTATCTTCTTACCCATGTCTCTGGTGCTCTGATGGGTTTGTGGGGGGATTTCTTTGGAAGGACTGCTCTCTTTCTCCTGAAGCACCTCTGAGACCAGGGCCATCAGCTTCTCCAGCCTCACCAGCTCCTTCTGCATTTCTATCTTTTGCTAAAAAAGAAAAAAAAAAAAAGGGGGGGGGGGGGGGGGGGGAGAGAGATAAAGCATATCAGCTCATAATTACAATTAAGTGACGCACAGAGTGGTAATAAGAAGACAACAGAAATCTGCAATGCAGCATTTTACTGCATGAAATAAAGGAACACATGTTGGCGGCATATTTGACGTATTGCACTGATGCATGAAAAGAAGTGACAACTGTCAGTCAGTGACGAGGGACCCACGCGCAGTCATTCACATCAATTAAAGGGCATTGGTGGCTTTTGAGCCAGTGAGCATCTATTGACTGTCAAATGTTTTCATGAAGGAGCTCAAAAAGCAAAAGAGAAAGCAGGTGATGGAAGCTTTTACCACCAGGCCCCGTTTCCAACAGCGTCACTACGCTGTGCTTTTGTTATTTTAATTTCCTCCTGTGAGTTTACACAGCAAGTACATTGATTATGTAAAAAAGACGCACTGCTAAACAACAGAAAAGCTCTGTATCCTCTGATTTGCGTAATCCTGAGCCCACCCCCCCCCCTTCTAAACCCCAGGGCGTCAAACTTGAACTCCCCAGTCAAATCCAGTCGACAGATAAAAGTGAGAGTGCTGGAAGATGGATGGGGTAGAAAACAAGAATCATCTTCTAGGCGGCATTTCCTCTAACGTAAATGAAATGCAATTTAGAAAGCTGCTGAGGGGGACATTTTTCACTGAGCGAGGTAGTCTGTCATCCAGGCGGCTGACAGTTCGGTGCGGGGAAAATGTGGTGGCTGCCCTCTATGGGACGTAACGTGAAGGTGCATCGCTGAAAGCACAACGAAGCCAGGTAAATGCTGAGCAAGTGGAAGAGATTAGAGTGTTTAAAATAATGTCAAATCTCATTTTGATGAGAATCACAAGTTTCACATACTTTTCTTTTTAACATCTGGCACATTCATGCAGATATATATGAAACCAGTGAAAGGAATGCAATGTAAATATTGTATATGTACCAAACAGTTTACATGATCGGTTTGGTTTTCGTGTTCGTTTAGTTGTTAGTCAAAAAAATGAACTGACCGGCAAGAAATTTCTACCAGAGGTGGAGCGTGGCTCAACTTAGAAGTCAACGTGTAGAGCTGATGTGGATCCAGATCTACAGCTCCACTTTTTGGGAGGACTTTCTTTTAATTTCCATTGTGACACACAGCAAAACTGCTTTTTTAACCAGATCTTCACAAAGTGTTTTTGATGTCTTAAACAAGAAGAAACTATAAGAACATAATCCAGATCCAGATCTCCTTCATGCATCCTGTGGAGAGAATTTTAAGATATTCTGGCCCTGCTCGTTTACCTGTGTAACAAGGACTTCGCTTGAAAACTGTGACGATTCTATGGTAACACTGGTGTCATTTACTGGAACGTCACCTGCTGGGAGAGAATAGGAGCTTTTTCACATCTTATAATGGAAAGATGTTTAACTTCTTGAAGCAGGAAACCACACAGCAAGCACTCACACACGTGCATTGGCTTATAGGCTACTTTGATGCAAGCATGAAAAAAATAAAACTTCAAAAAACTATTTCAGTTAAAGAGAATCGTCTTACATTCTTCTGGCGTGCCGAACAAGTCCACAGATGCTTGACTGGAATCAACGCAGTCGGGGCTGGGGCATGCAGGTGGTAACCGATCTGCTGCATCAGCTGTTCCCTCGCATCTGTCGTCTTCACCGGAGTCGCTCCGATTCTGAGCGGAAGGACGAGCTGATGTTCCAAAGATTTGTGTCAGAGTGGGTAATTCTTCTTTGGATCCACTGCTATCGGACTCGGATGAAGGCTCCAGTCTCTGAGCCTTTCTCTTCCTCCTCGGTTTCCTATTGATGGAGGAGTTGATGCTGACCTCTCCACTACCGTTGCTGTTAATCTCTGCTTTGTGGATAGTTTGGACCGGTGACGCGATAAGGTCATCAGGGGTCAAAGAAGACTCTGGAACTCCCCTATGTTCAGCTGTGTTGACTGAGGAACACTTTAAAGTGGCAGGTGCGTCATCTTTTATCCCCTTCACATCCTCACAGTCAGCCCGACTCTCTGTGTTTTGAGAGGCTTCCTTTAGCTCGTCACATTCAACGGCTGTGAAGCGGAGACCAGAATCTACGACCTGAGGGACCACAGAAAGAGGAGGACTTTCTGCACCACGTTTTGCCTCCTTGTTAGGACTCAGTCCACTGCTAGGACTACTCCTGAAGCGACCTGAACAGTTTTGTTCAGAGATCAAGGCTTCCACTGCTGCCGGATCCCGTTTCTCAGAAACAGTTATTCTCGGCTGGACCGGTGAGTTGGAAGGAGAGATGAAATCATAAGAGGACTTGCTGGAGTCTCCTAAAGCCTTTTCTGCAGATTCAACACCAGAACAATCTTCATGTTTCTTCTCTGGTTCTTTGATGGCGTCTTTGTCTGAACCGCGGCTGCTTTTCACGTCTGGACTTCCAAGATAGAAAGATTTCCTTTTAGTTGCTTTGAAGCTCTTGAGAAGTTGCTCCGTGTCGAGCTCACTGTCGTTCCTGTCCTCCTCGTTTTCTGTTTCGGTACATTTAGTTTTACAAACCGAGGCCTGTGACTGAATACTGTTTTGATTGTCACTTTCAAGCGTTGGCCCTACCACGGCTGCATCATCTAGCTGAGCAGAGCCTGAGGCAGCATTTAACTCTTTAACAGCTTCTGTTGGCCTCAGATTCGATGTTCTCTCAGCACACTCTATGTTTTCAATCTCTCCTATGTCTTCATTATAAACACATCCATTTTTTTTAGCTGACTTTACCACCTTATTTACATCATCAAGCGCTTCGCCATTAGCATGTTCCGGCTGCTTTGCCACACTGCTGTTTCCTTCAGTTGCCTTAGCTTTCTCGCTCAGCTGCTTGTGACCCTCCTGGACTTCCTCAGCAAACAGCTGAAGTCTTCTGCTTCTCCTACTGCTCTTAACGACAGGAGTTACTTGGTCCTCGCTGCTAGGGTAATTCTCAATTTGAACCTGAACTTCTTCTGCTCTCACTCTAATAACAGGGGTGGTTTCCCCATTCTGAACTCCAACGAGGACAAGGGGTTTCGGCACTCTGGAGGGCTTGCCTTTTTCGGATCTTGTGTTTCTACCTTTCCTTTTGTCAGTTTTCTTTTGCTCACCACCCTCTGATTTTGCCCGAGCTTGCTCTTGTAAGTCGCTGTCTACCTGTTGCAAAACATTGCACGTCCTTTTCCTCGTCTTCCTCCCCAGTTGTTGTTCTACATTATCAGGCACAACACTGGAAACGTCATCTCTGCCTCTGTTTTGGTGACTTTCTGGAAAGTTGTTGAACTCGTCCACATGCATGCCTGTATCAATTTCTGTCCCGATCTCCATCTGTTCTGCTGATTTACAAATGCCACTGCCATCATTTATTTCTTCTGTCATTTGCTGCTCACCCTCCACGTTACTTTTGTTTATTTTTGCAAAAGAAGCAAAACCGTTTTCCTCTCTAACACTGGAAGCATCTTCACTCTTCAATATTTCTTCAGCTATCGATGGCTGTGTAAAAACTTTAAGCGGAGGAGAGACGTTCCTGTTCACTCTTCGTCTGTAGACAGCCCCAAACACCTGCTCTTCGAGGGCTTTGGCCCGCTCTTCTTTCTTCGGATTCAGTTCACTGTTGCATTGCCTGATATCTATTGTCGAAGCGGAGGAACAGCTGTCAGAGTCATCAGAGTTTTCATCTGGTTTTTCTAACTCAAGACTTCCTTCAGCTGGAACTTTCATGAGCCACTCTGCAACCTTCTCTAAACTTTTCTTACGCTTATGGTCAAGGATCTTGTCGGGCACCACATCTTTTTTCTGCTTCTTCCTAGAGGACTTTCTTTGGGATTGGTCTTCGTTTTCATCTGGAATGAATGATGAATAAAGGGAGGCATTCTCCCGGCTCCTTTTGCCTCTATTCCTACGCGTTTTTGAAGTATTCGCCACAACGTCTGACATTTCAGCTTTCACTGGTTCCCCGTTGTCTGTGGGGCTGGACATTTTCTTGTCAGACGTTAGTGGAGCATCACCAAGCCCGCTATCCAGAGCTTCATTTTCTGTCGTCAAAGGAGCGGAATCTTCAAGCCCCATGAGTCTTGCAAATCCATTCCGGGCTGTTACAGAAAAAAAAACAGTATAAGAAAATCAGGTTCATTCGCAAGCTTTGATTAAGTCATATTCACTTCACATCCATCTCTTTACTCTGTCCTCTGTAAGGACTTTACACATATTTTTTTTCCCAACCCAAAGAAAAAGATGGTAGAAATGCTGATATCACACTGTGGGCAGCAAATATACACCTTAGTAGTGTATGTTACACCAAAGCACTGGCAGTAATGTGAGTAATATGACAATTGATTTGAGGAAGATTTCACCTGCAATAGTTGAGGAGTGGGATTCTGGAAGATCACCAAAGAGTGCATTTTGTTCATTGTCAATGTCAGTGCCACATTCATCTCCAGATGTCAGAGCTCCTTTAGTAGTTTCTGCACCTGTGACACTGGATAGAAGAAAATACGCAACGCTGTATCTGAGCAGACTGAGTCAATAAATGACCGTTACTGTGAAAAATAAATCTTAATTGTTCCAACCCTGCACATCGCCCTTGCTGGGATGTTCCAGTGAAGTCTGAAAATGTATAGATGTAATGTTAACAGGTGACATAATGCAAGCCAATTCCATGACATCATTTTAGAAAGTCTGTGATATAACCTTACAGTTTGTGCCAGTGTCATGCTCATATGCTTGGATCATGTCCTGCAAACCAGCGACAAGTTTCTGAAACCCAGGGCTCTCCTGTAAGCTCCTGTAAGCAGAAAAACAATTACAATGAGCTTTCACGTATTATAATACATGTTAAACCATCTGCATATATATATTCTGTCCAACCTTTTGGTGACTGTGCTTTTACACACGGGGCAGCTGGCTTTGTTTTGTTTGGATTTGTCCAAAAGTTTCATCATGCAAAATCTGGTAGAAAAAGAGAGCTAAAGTCATAAGCATGAAGCCTGTGCATATTTAACAGAAGCTTTTCAGTTAAGAAGACACTTACTTGCAGAATTGATGGTCACACTTAGTAGATACCGGAGCAGTCATTAAATCCAAGCTATAGACAAAAGAACACCTACGTGAAAAAACAATCTAAATCTTGTAAAAAAATAAATAAATACTACAAAAGCAGAAGAATGATTTTATATATTATTAACACAGGCTCTTATTCTAAATAATGCTCACCAAATGGGACACTGCAGAGTCTCCCAAAGCGCCGAAATCCCTTTCTTGACATCTGAGACTTTTGGGGTTTTCATGGTGATTCTAAAAGACTAAGAGATAAAAAATCTGTGTACACATTACTGTGATCAGCATCTATAACACATTAATATCAAGGTCAGTTGTATCTATCCCTGTGTCAGAGAGGCATTCTCGTGCAGGGTATACCCTGCTGCTCGCCCTGTGGCAGCTGGGATGGGCCCCAGCCCCCGCCACGAATGGATGGATGGCACAATGAGCAAGTCAGAGATGTACTGGGAGGTAATGAAGTAGCTTCAGTACTGGGGTAGCACGTTCAAGCTTCTATGCATGTGCAAGGAATTTGTCTGAGTCATTCTGAATGAGATGAAGTCCAAAGAGTTCTACCGATGACTCGGATGGTCCTGCAAATAAAATCCAACCTGCTTGGCATGAATGCATGGAGCCTACCTTTACAACCTATTGTTGACTGAATGTTTAACTATTCATTGCGTGTACTTTGCTCACTGTACACACAGCATGCACTGTTAGCTTGGCAGATATCTGGACAATAGGAGGATAGATTCGGTTATGTTGCAGAAAATCATGTTGTCTGAGACGCGATGTTTTATTTGTACTGGGCTCAGTGGAAACCGCACAACTATTTTCTCATCAATTGAATAAGTTATTATATAAATGGCACAAGTGCTTCAATTATACACAAAAAGTAGTCTGCCTGCTGATATTAAAGCATCATTACGTTGAAAACAGCGACCACGCAATGAAGCGGCATTGTGAAGTCAGTCAAAAGCCACTGATTACATATATTGGCAACTTTATAAAACACCGTTTAATGTTCGTACACGGTCGCTTAAAGTAGTTAAATCTCGACATCAGGCTGGCTAGCTGTCTCTGTTTTGGGGGTGTAACTTACATAACTAGCTCTGTTCTGAAACTTCTGAGACTCGGACAATCGACAAAAACACCCCGACAGACTAACATCTCATAAGAAGAAACAGATCGCGCAAGTAAATAACTGTACATATTCATAAATATTCCTAAAACTACCTGTTTTCTTGCAGTTTGGAGCCTCCAACATGAGAATCATCCGCTTCAGTTTTCCCGCAACTACCGTCTTCTTCTGCTTTGATTGAAAAGATGTTTTGTATTTAATGTAACAGCGCCCCCTATTTGACTGGAGAGTAAACCACACAAACGCACACAGCTGTGTTTCACAGTTTTCCAGACTCCTGGACTGTTGGGACAGTATCATAGCTGGACTGGCGATTTTTTGTTTTTATGGGCCGATGGATTTTTTTTTTTTTTAGGAAGGGTATATATAATGAAAGGTGTTGGATTGGCCAATTGGTCATGATCGACTCTGGGCTGGACCAATTACAGCCGAGGAGGCTGGATGCACCCTCCCCCTTGTTTAGCAATCACGTGATTTTCGCGCATTGCATGCCGGGAACTCGTGGCAAAACAATCCAAGTACCGCATCAAATGCAAGCGTTTGCAGTACCGCAAAACGTTCATTCTCCGGTTCCAATACCTTCTTGTTTTTTCTTTGCCGCACAAAAAAGGAATGTACAAAACAAAAGGAGAACAATGCCGGTCCATACAAAGACAGACTCGACGAAAAGACAAAGAAAAATATGAGGAAAAAATCAAAGGAGTGAAAGGGTCAGACCCTTAGGAGCACCCAGAGTGGACAAAAGACGTCAGCGTGCTGCTCAACTTTCACCACGCTCAGATTTATAATTATAAGGTTCTTGGAGTGAGTGCATACACTCGTGAAGTTTAGTAACTTCAGATCACTGCAACAAGCCCAGGTACAGTTTACCGACAGATGGGTGCAGGACCTTGAAATGCACCGTGTAGAACGAAAGACCATCGTACATATCATAAGTTTACCAGTCTCACAAATCGTCCTCATAAATACACATTCGTTAACCGTTTATTAATATAACCTTTGAGCTCAACGGTAATTAATTAGTAGTGGAAATAATTTCTGGTAGCATCACAGAAATGTAGCAGTGACAATAATATTGTATGCTGTAATCGCACTGGACAATTAGTGATACAAAACAACTGTTTTACCCTGTGAATAAAAGTATATGTTTTTGTCAATGTACCATAATAACAGAAGCGAAACGCAATATTGTGTCAGGACAATTCACTATTTATGCACAATAAACAAAGGAGCATAGCGCGACAATTTCTGTTCAGCGCCAGACTTGCTTGTAACCTATATCACCAATTATGTTAAGAAAAATGACGCATTAACTACAACAAAACTCTGACCTTTGTGGGAATGCTTGGAGCAGACTAACATGTGAGCTGGAGTGTTCTGAGACGTTATATTTGGTATATCCAGACCATCCGTCGGCTCTTACTTCGGAAACATGGCTTAAAAATTTTCTCTTCAACGACGTAATCCGATAAAAAAAAAACGATCTCTTTACCCGTCGGCTTCCCGTGGCTGTCATGCGACCAGCTATTGCAGTTAATAATACAACAGCTTCTTGGCATTTTTTGGGTTTCTTTTTATCGCTAGTACCTCTTGCCACAAGTTCCCAGAATCCTTTGCGGTTTTACCCCTGAATGACGTCACATTTTCAATCTTTATCCTGGTGGGCCGGTCTCTAGTCAAAATGCCCGGGCCGATTTTTTGTCCCAGTCCAGCCCTGGACAGTATTCAAGGCAAATGAATGTGGTCACTAAGGAAGGAAAAAGGCCTTATAACGGTTGGCTAGACAAAGAGCTGGAAAGGATGTGCAGCAGGTTAAGTGATTGAAGATAGAGATGGACATGTGCTAACCAGTGAAGAGAGCGTGCTGAGAAGATGGAAGGTGTACTTTGAGGAGATGAAAAGAGAAGAGAAAGAAAAAGAAAAAGGAGGATAGGTCAAGGACAGTTAATGAATCATGAAGCGAAGAGGATTAGTAAGTAGAAGTAAGGGCTGCATGATCGTCATCGTTGTATTTTTACTCAGTTGTATATAGTATTTGTATTTGTATTCTATTTTTATCTTATTGTATATTTATTTTATTTTATTCTACTGTATATAGTATTTTATTTTATTCTATTCTGTACAGTTGTGTACTGTATTTATTCTTATTGTATTCTAATTTTTGCCTCATAACTTTTGCACTGTCCACTTCCTGCTGTGACAAAACAAATTTCCCACGTGTGGGACTAATAAAGGTTATCTTATCTTATCTTATCTTATCTTATCTTATCTTATCTTATCTTATCTTATGATGAGTAGAAAGGCATTTGTCCTGATGTCATAGCTGTAGAAGTATGGAGCTATCTAAGAGAACGGGAAGTGCCTGGAGTTATGTACTAATCCCGAGTTTCAAGAACAAGAATGTTGTGCAGAGTTGTAGCTGATGATCCATACGCTGAATCTCTGGGAAAGAATTGTTGAAGCTAAGTTAAGAGGACAGCTGACGATCAGTGAGCAGCAGCATGGCTTCATGTTGAGAAAGAGCACTACAGATGCAATGTTTATTTTGAGAGTATTGATGGACAAGTACCTAAAGGTCAGAAGGAGCTGCGCTGAGGATTTGTGTACCTAAAGAAGGCATATGATAGTTTGCCGAATATAAAAAATGATACTGCATGAGGAAGCCGGGAGTAGCTGAGAAGTATGTGTGATGCAGGACATGTATGAGGACAGTGAGACAGTGATGAAGAGTGACAGATGGATTCAAGATGGGGGATCACATGACATTGTGATCTGTATTGAGAGCAGGGAGCAGGTGAAAGAGAGTCTAGAGAGGACAAGGTATGCTCTGGACAGATGTTGGATGAAAATTAGAGAATGCTAGGGACAGGATGAGGAATCAGGAGTCAGATTATGTGCTGTGGCCAAAAGACGTTTCCATTGAAAAACAATGTGTTTGTAACTTGCATGCTTTGGCTTTGAAAAACAGACTCTTAAATGCTATATAATATATTGTTGTGTAAAAGAGGGGTAGATGACAATCAGTTAAATTACCTGAGCAGAAGTGTTTCTCAGCAGGTGGCTAAAAGCAGCAGCTTTTTATCCCTCATTCATTTACTTTCACTGGGTGATATAATCTGATTTGCTGTATTTTCTATTTACCAGTATTGAAATGTACACTTTTTAGTAATGCTAAAAGCACATGTTATGTTAAATAACAGTTGACAGTGTTAATAAAATTACCATGCGCACGCAAAGCAAATAAAGTAGATTTGCTTTGGTGTATCTATATAACCTTGATGAAAAAATGGTTACAGCGGGGGTCTGTCTCCTTTTGTCTGCATTTATAGGATCCCATTTTTTTGGTAGCCGGGAGTGATCAAATCAAATATTTGCAGTGGCAATGAAATGTCTTAATCAGATATTAGTTTGTGACCATCAGATTGAGCTGTAATAAAACTGCAATATAAGAATGATATATTCTATAGAGAATTATATAATTTTATATTAGTTATTAACTATCTTTGAAGTAAACCTTTCAGTGACAGGCTCCTGCATCCACGGTGTGTAAAGGTCTTTCCTCCCAGCCACCGTTAGACCACATATATACTTACATATGTTAATACAAACATACACACATTGGGGACTGATAAACAAATCTGCACTGGTATCCAGTCAGTAATATTCAACTCTCCTCTCTCTCTCTCTCTCTCTATGTGTATGTCTTTGTGGTTAAAATTGTACTTATAGTACTGTATAGTGTACATTTTTCTGTTGTTGTGTAGTATTCTTGGGATTGCTCAAGCTGCATCTATCTATTATCAATTTTTATCAATCTATATCTATTTATTCTACTCTGTCCAGCAATAAATGCGAAATAATAAACAATAAAACATTACAGCTGTAATAATGTGAATATGGCAACAACGGGACTGATAAAGTATATCTTAATATTAATACGTTTACTAATGATAAATCACAGTAACACAAGGGCTCTTGCTTTCTCACGTGACTAACTTTTAACATGACGTCAAAACCGCCGTAAACAACAATAAGGAAGTGGAGGCGGGATGGAGTCCCTTTAGGACGCAGCATTAGGATTATAATGCTGTAGCGTTTAATTATCACACACGACAGTGAGTCTCTTTTGTGCTTTTACACCCTGGTTGTATGCTACACAAAAACTACCTGCCAAACTTATGGTTTGGCTATACCCAACCTGCTGTTAGCAAGTGTTTAGCCAAACAGCTAACTAGCTAGCAAGTAAACGGTGACTAGACAAGTGTTTATGCGCTGCTTTTAACCTTCGTCACTAGTCGAAGCGTTCCTACATGAGGAGATAGTCGTTAATTTAAAATGAAACGTGGTTTTACTTATTAACTTGTTTTTTGTTTTTAGCCAGCGATGGAGGGCTCCAAAACGTCGAGCACCACCATGCAGGTGAGCTTTGTGTGTCAGCGCTGCTCCCAGCCGCTGAAACTGGACACATCCTTCAATGTTCTCGATCGGGTCACCATCCAGGAGCTTATTGGTATGTTTAATCGCCGTATTTGATGTTGAACCTGCTCCATTTGTCGCCCTATGTATGACCTCTTTCCTCCTCTTCCTCGTCAGCTCCAATAGTCTCAGTGACCCCCAGCAAACAGTCTGACAACAGCGGAGTGGAGACGGCACCAGAGGTAGGTTAATGCCGAGCTGGAAACTGATATGTTTTCAAAGTTTTCCTTTTTTTTGCGCAGTGTATAAAGGCTGTATTAGCTCTCTGTCTCTCCTGGAATAACTTATAAATGGACTTGAGAGTCTCATTGCTGTTTACTGTGTGTAGAGGATGTACTACTGAATAGTGTGATTGCTTTTAGTGTTGTGTTGTCTCATTTGTATTCCCTCAGTTACAGATACAGATGTATCTGGTGGTGCTGTTTGTTATAACTGTATTAAGTGCTATTCTGGCCCTGTCACTCTTGGTTTTCAAAGATGAAAAACAAATAATTATTTCAGTTTTATGTGAAAATATGCTGTTGAAAAATTTGTTTGACTCTTAGACTTGGATTCTTTTCACAGGAAACATTTGTTGAAAACAAGCAGGATGGAGTTTCGAGAAAATACATCCCTCCTGCACGGTGAGCACCCAACTCTTTTCTTTTTTTTTTTTTTTTTTACTTGCATGTCCAACAAAGCTGACAGAATTGCTTAATCTTGAATGGCGTGCTTTTCCTCAGAATGATGTCAACAGAGAGCGCCAACAGCTTCACACTCATTGGAGATGCATCTGATGGCGGCACCATGGAAAACCTCAGTCGTAGACTGAAGGTGACAAACATGCATTGATTTCACGGTGTATTATCTGTGTGACAAAACCAAATAAGCTTTGCCTCTGATCATATCCCACCAAGGTAACCAGTGACCTGTTCGACATCATGTCGGGCCAGACAGATGTGGACCACCCACTGTGCGAGGAATGTACCGACACTCTGCTGGACCACCTAGACACGCAGCTCAACATCACAGAGAACGAATGCCAGAATTACAAGTGAGCACAAGAATGAGGATCCAGCCTAAGCAGCTGCCCAGTACTGAGAACCACTTAAAGTGCTGATTCCAAATGTTTGTGAATGTATTTCTAGGCAGTGTCTGGAGCTGCTATCGCACCTGCAGGTGGAGGATGAGGAGACCCTGTTGGCAGAGCTACAGCAGCTCAAAGAGGATGAGGAAAAACTGGTTCAGGAGCTGGAGGCTGTGGAGGAGCAGAGGGCTACTGTGGCCCAAGACCTGGCCCAGAGCAGGATCCAAGCTCAGCAGCTTGACACAGAGGAGCTACAGTGAGTGAGCTAGCAATGGTGTAGACAGGTGATGGGTGTATTTTAAATGATACAGCACCTAACTCCTCTGTCTTCCCCTTTCTAAAGATACCAGAAGGAGTACAGCGAGTTTAAACGGCAGCAGCTAGAGCTGGATGATGAGCTCAAGAGTGTTGATAACCAGATGCGCTACTGCCAGATTCAGCTAGACCGCCTGAAAAAGACCAACGTTTTCAATGCTACATTTCACATCTGGTACACACACACACACAAACACACGGTGGCAAACACATTGTTGTGTATGCTAAGAAATAATTTAGGTCCTTAAATCAATGTTGACTTTCAAATCTTTAACACAGACTATGAGACGAGCCTATTGGCTGAGAATCCGACTCGTTTCTCCTCTTTTTCCAGGCACAGCGGCCAGTTTGGTACCATCAACAACTTCCGCCTGGGCCGACTCCCCAGCGTCCCGGTGGAGTGGAACGAGATCAACGCAGCCTGGGGACAGACGGTGCTTCTGTTGCACGCTCTCGCCAACAAAATGGGGCTGCGCTTTCAGAGGTACACGCTTAATTTAACTTGCTTTCTTCACCATTTGCTGTTGAGCTTAAAACACACTCGCCAGCCCCTTTATTAGGTACAGATTGTCAGTATAATGTTGGACCCTCTTTTTTGTGGCATAGATTCAACAAGGTACTGGTAACATTCATTGGCTATTTTGGTCCATATTGACATGATAGCGTCACATGGTTCCTGTTGCTTGTCGGCTACATGATGGAAGTCTTCTTGGATGATCTTTGATTACGCTCTGGTGACTGTGGAGGCCATTTGTGTACAGTGAACTCATTGATATGTTTAAGATTATTTGAGGTTTTCACATGGAGCTTTATGCTGATGGAAGCAGCTGTCAGTAACTGTGGATATAGTCAGCAACAGTGGAGCGTTGAAAAGGATATACCAAACACCTCAAGGACAGTGCTGCAGCAGCTTGAGAGAGAGAGAGATGGAGAGATGGGATGAATTTTTAATTTTGTCTTTTTAAAACCAACCATAGACATGGTGATCTGGGACGAAAATCTCAGTAGATCAGCAGTTTCTAAAATAGTCAGACTAGGCTGTCTGGCACCAAGAAGCACATCACGTTTAAAGTCTCTTAAATCACTTTTCTTTCTAATTCTGATGCTCAGCGAGAACTTCGCCAGGTTTTCTTTACCATATCTACATGCCTACATAGCTTTATTACATCACTTACTTGGTTTCTTACAGATTTACATTCTCTCAATAATGTTTGCAAATCATGTTTTAGTTGACAAGATTGAATTATTCGCTATTATTTTGTCCTGGAATGATAATTTTCTTGTAATTTGCTGTGCTCATTGTCTGTCTAAATGTCTTAGTTCTGTAACCTTAATGAATCCCAGCCTCGAATCACTAAAATTTAGTGCGGTTTCCAGTTAATCTTCTGTTAGTCTGAAGTGCAATAAACTAGCTCAAACTCTTCTTTGTCCCCTCAGATATCGTCTTGTCCCATATGGAAACCACTCATACTTGGAGTCACTGACAGACAAGTCAAAGGTAGTTCATTCTTACACCCGGCTCTCCTGTGCTTATTTAAACAGTTGTCCAGGTTCTTATTCTGCCATTTTTTGTCTACCATTGTGTTTTCAGGAGCTCCCACTGTACTGCTCAGGTGGACTGAGGTTCTTCTGGGACAATAAGTTCGATCATGCCATGGTGGCCTTCCTGGACTGTGTCCAACAGTTCAAAGAGGAGGTGGAAAAAGGAGACACTGGCTTCTGCCTCCCCTACAGGTCAGATATCAGCATTATGTGTGTATTGTAAATTTCTGTGTGCTCATTGTGTAGCACATCTATGGGCCATTTAAAATGAATTTATAAATATACATGTACCGGTAGTTTGAATGTAAATTCTGGTCCAATGTCAGCCCTATTCTACACAAGTGAACCTTTATTATTAGCATCTTAGTCAAATAAGCAAGTTTAGGCAAGCTTCGACCCCACACTCGGAACCAACGTGAAAATCTACACTTTAGTTGTTCCCTGCTAGTACATCAAGGTTGGAATATCCCAAATCATATTCATTCTTTAACAGACTGATCCTTCATAAACTTAAACTCTGTACTGTGAATACAGACATGTGGCCTTTGGTTCAATGTAAGCAAATCGGGGAAACTTTGGATACTCCGGTGTAATAAGCATTTCAGCCTCTGTGAACATATTAAATTTGTGACTCAGGAATGTTACATTTCCCAGGTTTTTGATTTAAGTTCAGATTCAGTGTTATATTTATAAACTTAGAAACTAGTCTTGACTTTTTTCTCCCTCATACCTCAGAATGGATGTGGAGAAGGGCAAGATCGAAGATACGGGTGGCAGCGGAGGCTCCTACTCCATCAAAACTCAGTTTAACTCTGAGGAGCAGTGGACGAAAGCGCTCAAGTTTATGTTAACCAATCTGAAGTGGGGACTGGCTTGGGTTACCTCACAGTTCTACAACAGATAAAGCAGCTGGACAGTGTCAATATTTGATTAGTCACATTCACATCTGTTGAAGGAATATCATGCAATATATATTTGGATACTTTAGCCAAAGGAAAAGAATGGTTAAGTCTGCACTATACAGCAAAAAGCTTTGAGTGATATCGAGCCCTTTTTTTTTTTTTTTTTTTTTTTTTAAACAAGTTACAGAAAATCCATTAAAGTCTATTTTGCTGCAACAGGGAGATTTAAAATTGTTGGTTCACTAAAAATAAAGAAAATTAATACAGTTGTAGATATCCCCCTCAAATTAAGCAGGATGATGTTTCATTTAGTTCTTGCCTGCTTTGTTAATACCACGATATGCTTTCAATATTTGTGAGTTTGATGTATTGTCCACTTCCTGTTGCCCCTCACCTATTAAAATTTAAAGGCTGTGTGATAGTTGGAGTAGATTTTAGTATTCAACAAGTCAGTATTTCATTAACATTGAATGCAATTACCAGATTTATCATACACATAACTGCTGGAGGTGCACTGATGCTTCAGCCTTGTGTTCATACTCTGTACCAAATGACTTAATAAAACTGTTTGGAAGAAAATATCTGGAGCTTTTTTTTTTTAAGATTGCATATATTAAATCACATTGATGTTTGAACTTAATATAAAAAAGTTTGCACAATTTCCCAAAATGAAGCGAGACACCACACAGTTAACCAAATATTCTTTTGTTTTTTTAATGGTTTCATCAATTCAGTTTAATCTTACCTCGCATCACAACAATCACTCAGTCACCACCCACACACCATTCAAGTTTAACAGCGTTAGAGGTGGGGGTGAATCTCATGGAAAAATATGGACTTAACAATTAAAATAAGCTGAATTCCAGTTATCAAGTAAAATATTTCAAATTGGTCAAACAAGTCAGTCTTCTAGAGTCAGCCCTCTTCTATGTCAAGTCATTTATGACCTTTTAAAGAAGCCACGTCATGACGACAGGCCTCGAACTTTGGTCATCAGTCACTCCTCATCACTCGAAGCCCTTCCTAAAAAAAAAAGTTCCAGGTTCAATTCTATCAGAACACATTTAAAACGGACAACTATTAATCTGAAAATACTTTGATAGACGATGTATTTCAAGCAGTATGGGGTGACATTTAATTTATGCTTCCTCTTCAAAGCCTTTTAGGAGTATAGGCAAGAGATTTTCCACACATAGCATACCTCTGAGCCTGTCACAGTTATGCAATTTTTCAGGTGCTTCATATATTCGTCATATAAAAAAGCCTCTTGAAATGAGCCAAAGTTTTGTTAGTGCATGCATATGGGCAATTCTTTGGGTTCTACTGAGCCCGCAGCCAGAGGCTGGCACATTTACACCACTTGAATAACAGTGGTGGGCACATATTCTACTACAACGCCACACCATAGATTATTTTGGTTCCATTCACTCTTTTAAGATGCCTCCTTCCCATCATGCGCTCTGCTTTCTTGCCATGAAGAGAGCAAAGGAGGAGCTCCATCAAGGGTGTAACGTCTCCATGTGGCTTTGGGGTTTTGTTCTAGTTTCTTTCAGCTAGCTCGAATTGGAGGCACTGCTGCTGTAGCAGCTGGAGGTGGAAGGAATGGGAGGTGCTGGAGGTGTGCTGCTGCCCAGGGCTTTTCGGATGTGGGGCATGAGGAAGGGGTCACTGGCCAACTGCAGCACATCCACCCTGTCCTCTTTGTGGTAAGCCAAGCAACGTCGAATGAAGGCCTGTAAAGGGAAACCGTGACAAAAAGTGACTCATTATAGCTGAACACACTTTTTTTTTATTTTAAATTCTCAGGCTAACTGCTGTTCTGTTAATGCAACATATGTAATGCACTGTGCAGATAGTTATGCCAACTGGTCAACAAGTTTGTTGCAGTTTCAAAGAAATGAATACCAGACCTTTGCTTCTGTGGTGACTGCAGGTTTGGGGGGAAACTGCACCTCGGTGGCTTTTAGTATCGTGTTTTCTTGCAGGATATCCTGCTGCGACTGGTTATGACCAAACGGCTTGAAAAAGATCAAGTTACAGACTTGTTAAGTTCATTTATTCAAAAACAAAACAGAAACCTGACAACTACTGTAATACAGATTAGTGGTTACCTTGCGTCCATACAAGCTCTGGTAGAAGATGACCCCTACTGACCAAACGTCCACTTTGTTGGATATTTTAGGGGGCTCCTTGCCCACTACAAAGCACTCAGGTGGTAGATACCTGTAAGCAAGACAAACAAAAATAACAAATCAGAGAAAAAAGTTTTTTTCTGATCTTTCTTTATTCTCAAACTGCTTGCTGAATACAGAATTAAAATTGAGTTAGCAGCATTACTGTGAAACCGTTGCACATCTGCTAAACCTGCGTAGTCATCCTGGTTGCTTGGTGACTAAATACAGTGCAAAGTGTCTATGTGTACCAGTAGGTCCCTGCTCCCTGTGAGGTCAGCTCCATGCAATCTGCAGAGTTGTAGCTGTCATCGTCCATGATCTTGGAGAGACCAAAATCTGTGATCTTTATCTCTCCGCAAGCTGTGCCGTTGACCAACAGGATGTTCCCTGGTGACAGAACACGTAAAATGAGGGTTCACAAGCATCACGAGTCCTACACTGTAAACATAGCCAGAGATCTTTTATGTTTAGAATAGAAAACACATTTGTGTGTTGCCCATAAAACTCAGTGAGATTACCAGGCTTGAGGTCGTAGTGTATGATGGGTGGCCGAATCTGATTGAGGTACTTGAGGGCATTGACGAGCTGCATGACGATGGAGCGGCCCTCCTTCTCCGTCATCGATTTGTTCTGCTTCAAGTAGAAATCCAGGTCATTGCCTTCACAGTACTCGAGTACTGTGCAGAACCTGCACCAGATTAGATAACACATGGGTTAACTGTGAAGGCGTCAATGATCACCTACACGTTCAAACATATTCTAAGATGCCTGATGTGATAAAAAGTGATAATATCAGCAACACTTTCCAAGTTTACAAAAGACATGAACAAAAAAAAGATCATGTGCATCTGCCAAATTATTATTACTGGAAATCTATAGATTCATTTTATGGTATTCAAATATTCAAAGCTTCTGCTTTCCATTTCTTTTCATCAAACAAAGCAGTTTTAACATTTTCTAGTATTTACTATGAAAAAAGAAGAAAAAAAAAAGTATCATTGTTAATAAGTAATTCTTAAATATTGTCACCTAAGGCTCTCATCACCTCCATAGCCACTGCCACAGACTACAAACTACACAGAACAAACTTCCAACTGAAACCCAAGCTCTTAAACATCCATAATAACTACAGATGAGAAAATAAAAATTGAAGTTTTTGCCCTGAACACTACCGAATAACAAACACTTATAAATAATCATCGCATTCGCATTAGTGCCACATCGTGAGCTTTATGTGAAATGAAGCACTTACGAGTCTGTGTTGAGCGAGAAATAGTCGTAAAGTTTCACTATTCTAGGATGATCGAGTTCTTTGTGGATTCTGTATTCTCTACAGGCGTGTCTGCAACGAAAAAAAATTAATGAGTCCGAATTAATCACTTGAGTATAAATAAAAGAAATATTTCCGATCACACAATAACACGTAGAGAGCACATTTACAGAGCGGCAGACTCACTTGTGGTAGTTTTCCTTCTTCTCTTCCCTCCAGTTCTTGTTGAGTTGATGGATTTTAATGGCCACGTACCTCTGCTCTGTGAAATCAAAAGCCTGTAAAAAAAAAAAAAAAAAAAAAAAAGGTACATTTCACATCAATACAAAGCAGCTTGAATAGCCTGAATTTCCCATTGAATTCTCTACAGTAGCTGTTTACTGCATACAGAAGTGTTGCAAGACTTATCTTCCTGTACGTCACTCAAAGTTTAGAAAACAAAGAAGGAACAAAAAAGGTATTCATGAGGAATGGAAACCAAGTAAATAGCACTGGCTTACCTTAAAAACTTCACTAAAGCCACCTCTTCCAAGGAGCTGTAATAGCAGATATCGGTCATTCAGTGTGGGGTGGTCTTTAAATCTACAAAGGAACACGTTGTTAAAGTATTTGTTGCTTTAAAAAGACACCACAGAGCTTGAGTAGGGCATGTTAAACTGGGATGATACATACTGCGAGTTGTCCTCATTATGGATTCTCTTAAGCTCTCGAATGTGCAGATTTCTCACACGCTCCAACTGGTCCAGCTCTGCATGGATCTCTGCTTCTTCCTGCATACAAGTGCAGAGATTTATCACCTACCTCATCGTTTGAACGGGTGACTCCAAAAGAAAGAAAGAAAAAAAAGTGGGAAAAACAACAACAAAAGCGAAAAGAAACATTGGCACCTTTTTAAGATGACCGATTCGAAGTTTGAAGATCTCCTCTTGCTCGCGATACTCTGCCAGTGACAACCTGTGAGAGATCAGAGAGCCAGAAATGCATTATTACATAAACAAGATATTAAAAACAGAAAGCAAAGAAAACGTGAGATTTTACTGAAGAAAATATGTTAAATGTCTAAATAATTGTGATCTACAGAGTTAAATATACAGCATTTGACCTCTTACTAAATTTTTTTTCACCCAATGCTGGTTCAGGTTAACGGCTTACTGACAGCCATCAATACCACTCACCACAAAACTGCATGACTGGCCCCCCACAGACCAGTAAACCTCATTATATTCAGGCTACAAGCTTATTAATCCACCATTTATTACACAATAAAGTGATCTGCTCCTTGTAACCGTACGTTTCACTCTCTTGGCCGTTGCTTCTGCTTTTTCGTTTGTTGTGCTCCAGGTTGGGTGGAAACGTTTGGGCCATGGAGGGAGGTTTCCTCTTCCCCAGCAGCTTCCTCTGCCTCTCAATGTCCTCCCGCTGAGAGTTGATTCGCTCTTGCTGCCTACAACATGCAGGGACAATCTGGCGTAAGCATTTCTGTATGCTGAATAGAAAAAATAAATAAATAAATAACAATTTAAATGTACGCTTGTGCCCATTTGTGTTCTGACTTGATGAGATTCTGGAAGGCATATCCATCTGTCCACTGCTCAGTGAAGGAAGCTCCGTGGCGTACGGTGGTGAAGTGACCCAGGCGTAGACGGTCCTGCATGCTCTTGTCCCTGCATGCCATCTTCTCCTGTCTTGACTTCAAACACAAATAAAGAAATAAATGAGTAAAACATTGTAGGCACAAAAAAACAAAACAAAGCAAAAAAAAAACCTAGAGGATATGAAGTATCAAATATTATTATCAAATAATACTATTCAGTTCCACCTTAAATCACCATAAAGCCTTTTACAAGTTACATTCAGGCAATGCTTACATGCATAAACTGACTTCTTTGGTTTTCACATTGTACTACAGAGGTGTCCCAAATCAGGTAAACATACTTGTGCAAATTCATATTCACACCGACCCTCTCAATTAGCAGCTTCTTGCTCATGGTCACACACTTGTTTAGTCTCTCCTTGTAGCGCTCCAGCATCTTCTGCTGCTCGTCCACCTGCCGCCTCAAGTCACAGTTTGCCTGCCAAAACACGCATCATCACTCTGACAACCAATTCTCATTACAGCAAGGATTCAAGGCCGCTTATTAAACTGACACGATGGGGGAAAACTGCCAGAATTTCAGTTTGTAGCTTAAATGAAAGTGGTGTAAATGTCAGCAAACTAGTGGCGTTTAAAAGTTAACGAGCGTGATGAGCTGTAAGCGGACTGGTGAAGGTTAATTACTGAGAGATTTGTCATTGTTAGCCAAATAAACAAAGCAACAGATTTGGACAATAATGACTCGTCTCACAGTTGTATTTTCAATGGTCCAAGCTATCTGTTAAGAGAAACATTTGAGTAACTGCTGATTTTACCCTCAACAGGTCATCTATCCTCCCTTCCTTCTTCTCCAGGTCAGAGTTCTTGCTCTTCTCCAGTGCTGTCAGTTTCAGGATCGTCAGGTCCGACTGAGGAAGGAGATCAAAAGGTAGCGAGCCCACAGTAAGCATCTCGTTCAAAAGGTGGACAAACCTCTTGGGTCACTAACAAAGAAGTCCATCATTTTAAATTTAAATCAAAATCAGCCACTGGTATCGCAAATATTAGAAGTGACTTTTAAGTGCTGACCTTTAAATCAGGCCAATTAGTGTAATTTACAAGAACAGCTGGATGTGTTGCAACTATTATGTCAGAAAACCAGCAGTGTGAGACCTTTAATGCCCTTTTAATTCTAGCATCCACATCCCAACTGTACTGTACTTTTTTAATGGCATAACAAGGTGTGCAGTGTTGCAACCTTACAAGTTTTGTCAGACTCTACAGAACACTTAAACCAGGGACGTGCTTCAACATGACTGAGATTATAATGAAGGAAAAAAAAAGAGAAAAGAAGAAAAGTCAAGGTGTCAAGCAGTGATTTGGGTCAGTCTCAGTTACCTGGATGGCTTTATGGGAATAGGAGTGTGTGGGGGCTGTTTTAACAGAGCTGCAAGATGAAGAGTCTGTGTGGGCTGATCCTGTGGACGAAGGACTGTTGTGCTGAAGCTGTATTTCAGTGAAAGAAAGAAAAAGTAGAGGAACATGGGGGACAAAATATCAGACCCAGATTCACAGACAGCATCAGTTTATAGAGAAGCTCAAAGGCATTAAAAGGAAAACATAATGTGGAGAGAATTTTATTTACAAAAAAAAAAAAAAAAAGAATGAGAAAGAAATGTTTTGACAGTCCATAGTAGTTTTATTACAACTTTCCTTGGAGACATAATGGGACTAAATGCTGGTGAAGGTCTGGATATGCTCCGGATCCAGAAAAGCTCTACTCTGGCAGATAGTGGTGAGCATTGGCCTGCTGAAACAGCTGCAGATAGCGGTCTGCCGAGTTGAGGATAACGCTGCTAATCCACATTGAAAGGAGCCAATTGAGGTGGTTCAGGCATCTGACTAGGATGCCACAGAAAGTCAATTATTGCTCCTTTCATTTAGAACCCCAACGCCATAAATTACTGCTTACAGGGCTGTTGGTTGCTGGGGGGAAAGTTATGGCATGTAACCAAGTTATCAATTATATAATGCAGCCATCAGAGAAGCTTACACATTTAGTGCGAGCAAATGTTTCGTGTAATGTACACATTGATCTTCCGGACTGTTCCCTGCTTTAAATCCCAGCCAGTTAAGCCCAAAACTGAAGGCATGACACCAGCACTAGAAAAGTTAGCTCCCATTTCACTAAAACCACTGACTTAAGTGATGCAGACAAACCAAAGATGTGCCAGTTAGTCCTCCCAGAAAAGAAGAAAACTCACAACCATCGGTTGACTTTGACACTGGCTAAAGGTGCAACAGAGACGAATGCTGTGCTCACCATAGGATTAGACAGTGAATGTTGAGGAGACGAGCGCACCAGCATAGGGATGCTTCGAGCAGGACTGGTGCCAGAGCCGCTGCTACCAGCAAACTGACCACAGGACAAAGAGAAGAAACAAAGAGGACAGAGTGGTTATTTAGCAAAGGATCAATGAAGGGCAGTACTGATATAACCAGGACAAGAGTATGAAAGAGGAAAGCTTCAGAACTGAAAACAATGAGCATCAATGAAACCATGCATTCAACAAATCTAAAGCATCTTATGTCCTTTCAGTTTGTACTCACATCGCAGTAATCGCTCATTTTTTGCACTCTTCCCTTTCCTGTAAACAAAAACAGCCTTTTATAGTAAAGGAAACGTAAATGTGACTCTTACAACTTTGTATTTTAAGACTCCAGTTTTTTTAAACAATTATTTAACACCAAACTTAAAGTGGTGCAACACTTTAAAGTTGAGCAGCTGATCATTTCCCAATACAGAGAGGCATTTCTGCTTTAAACACATAAGATGTATGTGGACTTGCCTTGGCTGTTGTTGTCATAGGTGTCTCCTTTCCTCTTCCTGCTTCTGTCATTGGGCTTCTTCTCTGGTGTCTGACAAACACAAAAAAGCAGCTTAGAATTGATCAATTAACCACATTAACAGCAAAGAAACTGTATAAATGTAAGTCTTAGAGCTTTAAGTTCGAGTCTCTTAGTTAAAATAAACTTTTGAAAAAATATAATAACATTAACAGCAGTTTTTTTTATTCGAGTTTAGTATTTAGTAAACTTTGTAGTGCTTCCAGTCATATTATAGTCATACCAGGTTTTTAAATTTGCCTATGAGGTGGTATGCTGGCTTATTGCTGTGCCTCATTGCGTCACAGCAAGAGGGTTCAGGATTAAGTCTGGATAATGATTCTTTCTCTGAGGGCTTTACATGTTTTCCCATGTTTGTGTGAGTTTCTTTAAGCCAGCTAGGTTCCCCATTTATCCATAAGCATGAACTAAAATTTACAAAAGCATTTTTTCCTCTCTCTCTGGGTTAATTATTGGTTTTCTTTCAATTTCTTTTAAACACATTAAATATTAAATTCTGTTACTATTTAATTAAAGTGTAAAAAAACAAAACAAAAAAAACCCAGGTTGATAAATTATTCACAAAACTCCACCATACCAAAGTGTTTCCATACACTACTGCATGTACTACACAAAATACATAACTAATTCGAAACAACTAATACTGAAAACCTGCGAGCTGCACACACAAAAATCAAAAACCAACCTCCAGTTCCTTGTCACTGAGTGATCCTGCACTGCACAAAGACTGGTTGGATGATTCGCTGTTGGCCGAACTCTACAGCAAAGAAGAGAGACAAAGACCCGATTGGTTAATCATTAACTACTCTTATGGACAGAACTGAAAATGTGTGATACGGGATATTTAAATGATCTGCATGCATGAGATAAAGCAAAAGACGTCTGTGGCCTGTTTAGAGTCTGTCAGCATTACTCTCCAATTCATTTCATTGCAGATTTCTACAGTGCAGTATTATTTTTTAAAAACAAAAAAACAAAAACAATAAATAAAACACCAACCACTATGGCAGAATTCACAACTGTCACACTATGACCCTTGTGAGTGCGCATTACACACATCACCTTGCTAATCTTCACTTGACTTCCAGTTGGCTGAATTGGTTAGGGTCATTAAAGGCCAGACTCTGCACAGCCTGATGGGACTAAGAAGAAACAGCAGGCTTTCTGGGGCAGGAGGCTAATGCTTTTTAAGGCCTGCTAGCTTAACGCTTTTCAAGGTCACAACTATAGCAGACAACTCCTCTCATTCCTTTATATTAACATCTACAGTTTGACTGCAACGTCCTAAATAGCACTCAAAGACATACAGTGGATATCTATAATGTCAAAAAATATATATATCCATCCATTCATTTCCAAACTTTAATGTGACCTATAACATGTGTCATTTAATTGAAGACAAAAAAAAAAGCAAAAAACAAAAGTACAATAACCAGCATTAGTGTCCACACATTTAAACTAATGCTTTCTTAAAGCACCTTTTGATTAGATCACAGCAATCAATCTTCTTGGGTACACAGCTGCCATTAATTAAGGGCAGGGATAGCTCAGTAGGTAGAGTGGTGGCCCCATGATCGGAAGGTCGGGGGTTCGACTCCACTGAATGGCTACCCTGAGGTACCCCTGAGCAAGGTACTGGTGGCTGCCCACTGCTTCACTGGGTGAATGGGTTAAATGCAGAGGAACTATTTCCCTATGGGGACTAACACGCACACTTTACTTTACTTTAAAAGAAACCCTGATTAACCCCAAATAAAGTTCAGCTGCCCTAGTAGGATTTTCCCAACATTTACTCCGTTGCAAACTAGAGCAAAAGCCAAGCATCAAAGAGATGTTATCATTGAAAGGCATCAGTCAAGAGAAAGGTTTATAATAAATAAATAAATAAGTGTCCACAGCATTGGATGTAGCATGGAACACAGTGAAGCCAGTCATTAAAAAAAATAAAAAGGCAGAAATATGGGACAACAGTGATGAAAAGACAAGATGAAAACTGGTCAGGGAGGCTACCAAGTGACCTACAGCAACACTGAAGGAGCTGCAGGAAATTCTGGCGGTGAGGACTATGGGGTAGGGTTGCAAGACGGAAGCCATTTCTGACAAAGAAAAATGTCCAAGACCAGCTACAATTTGCTAAATCATCAAGTTTAAAATTAAGAAGGGTGGAAAATTTATATTGATCTGAGGAGACTGGCCACACATGCATACAGAAAGCCCCAAACAAAAAAAAAAGAAAAAAAAAAGGGGGAAAGAAAACAACAAAACAAACCTAAAAATCAACAACACAAATAAATAAGTGGCATAATGCAATATCCATGTTGAAGCATGGTGGCAGCAGTATCATGCTTTTAAAACCTTAAGACATCTGCCAGAAAGCTGTAGATGAAGACGAATTTCACCTTTCAACACGAGAATCACCTGAAGCATATATCTAAATCAATATTTAGACGAATATTGAATCTTTGGATCAAAACAGTACTTCAACAAAGTGTAGGGTGTACTATCTAATATTTGTTTTTCAGTTGAGTTAAGTAAGGTAAAGGTGGGAAAAGTGGGGAAAATGACTTATGGTATCACTGTTAACATCACAAAAACCTGCAATTTTAACAGGGATGTGTAAACTTTTTATATCCACTGTATACCACTGGTATCATACCCACAGCCTTACATCATTTATCCTCCTATACCACAGCAAGCAGTCCTGACAATAAATTTAAGAGTGAAATATAGGTAAGAGCATTTAAAATATAAATAAATAAAAATGGCTGCTTTCTTAGGAGCTGCCATTTTCTCAGATGTGCACCCTCACTTATTAATACCCAGTTCAACAGCAGGGTACAGCAAAGCACAGCCAATACTGTGAACTTCAGCTGCTGTGCCATTTAAGTGTCACTATCCTCCACTGAAACAAAGAGCTGCCGGCCAGCTCCTGTGTCAGCCAAAACAGAGCTTGTCTTGTTGTACCTTTAGCTCATGAAAACAGATCACAGCACTGAAGAAACCTCCTGAACAGAGGGCACACTGTAAACAGAGAGGACTTCTAAGCATACCTCAACTGAAAGACTAACACAAGAGTGCTAACCAATTGCACTCACAGTGGGGTTGTGGGATGAATTCCAGGAATTAATTCAGCAAGAATTGCAAAATTTAGCAAAAACAACATGCATCAAGTCCAGCATCCACAGAAATGACCTGTACCTGCAACTGTTGTCATTTTAAGCAACAAAACAACCATTACAATGTTAAAATGTTCCAACCTTGGCCACACCGACTCCAGTGAACCGAGCCTCAAGCAGCTCCTGCCTTCGTGGATCCAGGCTGATAGCCTGGCTATGAAGTCCTTCCATCATGCCTAGAAAGTAAGACATAAACAGTAAATGGACTGGTACTTGTATAGCAATTTTCTAGTTAATTTGGGCACTCTCTTATTACAAGTCTCATTCACACAAGTTGTTTTTACCTAGGCACTTTTAATCTAACGTCCCAGATTTCACATTGGAGGAACCAGGAATTGAACTACTGACCTCCTGATTGGTGGATGACCTGCTTTACCTCCTGAGCCACAAATATTTAACTTACGTGGAAGACCTGGTTTGAGTTAGAATGACATACACTGAATTGTGTGGCACTTTCTGATTTAGGGAAGTGACCCAACAAGCTTGAGGTCTGACTGGGAAAATGTAACACCTTTTGTCACATTTGCATGGTAACCTAGGCAATTATTTGATCAGTAAACGTCACAGCCTGCTGCTCAAAGGAACGCTTTCCTCAAAACACAAACACCAGGGAAAATTTGCTTAAAGTGACACTCTGAAATTAATTTCAAGAAATAGGTTTTAAAAAAAAAAAAAAAAAAAAAAAAAAAAAAAAAAAAAAAAAAAAAAAAAAAAAAAAAAAATAATAATAATAATAATAATAATAATAATAGAAAAAGGAAATTAAATCTGAGAGCACATATGAGACGTGTCATAGCTCAAAAACCACCAAAGAATATAATAATAAAATAATGATATTCATTTCTGAGCAGGCAGCCCAGCAAGCCCGTTCACTTGTGTATCAAAACAATCCTAGAAAGCACAAGTTCCCTAAACAGAAATACTATCTAGCTCAATCTCAACATCAAAAGCAATCCCATGGGCTCATAGCTCCCCAATTCGAGCAGCCTTTCAGCAAAACCATCTTGATAATAGTGGGTGAAAAAAACCGTTTCGATACTGTTGACCGATCGAGTGGACGAGGAATGCCAAACTTGGCTAAAGCTAAAGGTGCTAATCAAAATCCTGGTAACAACAACACAAAAGCGATGCGCTCCCATCAACTGTCAGCTTATCCTATGCCAATCGGCAGAACGACTCAAACTTTGCCTATAAAATGTAGGATTTGAACCTATTACACAGCCCAAACTAGCTAGGGTCAAGTGATGAATCGAGCTAACGCCAGCTACAGTAGAAGTCTTACCTGGAGAACCTTTTGCAGTTTTCACAGCACTCACAACCCCAGAAAGGATGTTATCCGTCCAACCGGCGACAGCAAACTCCTTAACACCCCCGAGCTCCCCGCATCTCAAATAAAGTTGTCTGTATTAAGTTATCCATTTACAATTATTTCGAAATCAGGGAAGACATTTGTTAGCTTAGCTAATGCTAGCTATAAAGACCAGTGTGGCTGGCTCCTGTCGGTGTCATCCGGACAGGAGGCCGTGATCCTCGGGGTTTCCTCGTCCGTGTTGGTGCCCCTGCACGGGCAAACCGGGAGCTGTCAGTGCTCTGAAGTCTCCTGACAAGTGCTGTCACATTTCTGCTTCACTCGTTCTTCTTTTTATCGTTACAGAGCGATGCTTGCACCGGGAGGAGTCATCTCGTTACAGTCCATTATTTTAATGCTTAAGAAAAGATCATAACCTCCCGCAGCAAGGCCGCAGTGAGCTCCCAGGAGACCTTTTACAGTGATGCTTCCAGTGCGCCGGTTTACCACATAATGTACGCTCCCCCAAAACGGACTCAGTACTGTACTCAAGGTTAGATTACAACCGGGTGAAATCGATAACTTCCACGCCACAAGGGGCCCTAAAAAGCTTCCCTGAGAGCTGCTTTTTAAATCTGGATTTCAACCACTACAGTTAAACTATGTCCTGCATGTACAACATGTTTTTGTTAGCTTATAGGATAATTTAATGCATTTAGTCGTTTGCCTGAACTGTGTATGGATTCCTAGAATAAACAGATGCATTAAATCACCACAAATTAAATTACACCAAAGACATCTGTTGCTGTTTTTTAAACTTGATGAATGAAGTTAGTAAATGTTTAACACTGTATTTGTGTGAGCTTAAGTCCTTGTCATCACTGCTATGCAAGCTACTTCACTGAACATATTATGTATTCAGATATTTTATGCTCTGGTAATTTTTTTTTTTTTTTACTTTTCACATAAAACAGCGGTGTTAAAAGGAGTTTTCTCGTGAAGCTTTACCATCAGTTGAAAAAAATGAAGTACACCCGATTGCTTGTAGGTTATAACTTGTAGAATTTAGCAGAAGTAAATGCAATGTTGCTTCAATTCCTTCAGGTTTCTGGACTTCACCCACCACAGCATTTAGTCAGATTGAGGTCTGGACTTTGACTGGTTCATTGCAACACCATCATCTTTTTTTTTTCTGTCATTCTGTTGCAGATTTGCAGCAGTGCAATTGATCATTGTCAAATTTCAACAAGGTTTTAACTGTTTGACAGATGGCCTCACATTTGACTCTAGAATACATTGGTTTACGGAAGAGTTAATGGTTGACTCAATGATTCCAAAGTGTCCAGACCCTTCTACTGCAAAACAATCCCAAATCATCACCCTTCCATCACTGTGCTCCCACATGGTATGAACTTTCTGCGCTGATATGTTGTGTTTGGTTTTCACCAAATGTAGTGCTGTACATCATGATCAAATATTTCCATTATGGTCTTGTTGCTCCAAAGGACATTGTTCCAGAAGTCTGGTGGTTTGTTCAGATGCAGCTTTGCAAACCTAAGCTGTACTGGCATGATCTTTTTAGACAGAAGACACTTTTTTCTAACAGCACTTCCAAAAGAGCAATACTTTATTAGTCTTTTTCTAATTGTGCTTTATGAACTTTTTTTCCCCCTTTCATGAACTTTAACATTTAACATGCTGTCCAAGGCCTGTAGAGTCCGAGGTGTATCTCTTGGGTTTTTGGTAATGTCACTGAGCATGGCATGGTCTAACCTTTGGTGGGATATCCACTCCTGGGAAAATTGTGGCATTGTGTTAACATACCTTCAAACTGCACAAACACTAATGTGAACACTGAGGGGCTTTTGATTTTTTATTAGCGTTACTCTATTTTAAGTTGTAGTTTAAACCGAACCTGTGGTTTGATTTAAACCAGTGTTTCCTTAAATTGCGGAGCACAGATCTTCTGCTGGGCAGACAGAATGACTACTGGGGCCATCTGAGAAAACTTTGGAAAGCAACTGATCAAAATGAAGCATTAACCTCCAGAGGTGAAAAACAAAGCCAGAAATGTTAAAAAATGAAAATGCAACTGTGCTTTCATTGATGCACCTTGCTAACCATGCTCGATAACCTTAGCTGATAGCTTAGCATTTAACCCCCCAAACCTGGTTACGGGCCAAAATGCTAAAGTTGAGGCTTTGAAATGCATAGTCCAAAGACAACAGGTGACATGATGGTGTATACATCCATCTTTTATCTACAGTCTGTGCTGTGGGATTCACTCTAACGGAGGCTTAAATTTAATAACGCCAGCTTGACGTCATATCTCTACATGTGAATTAGTTTCATTCTATTAATCTTTTTTTTAACCACCTCACAGGTTGTTTTCTCTTTCTTCCACTTGGTGGAGCTAAATAGCTTTACTGGCTTTGTCAGAGCCAGTGAGCTGGGACGTGTTTTTTACCTATTTTCTTTCTCTGTGTCTCCATATTGTGTTCCGTTGAGCTGATGAACTGTACTGTGCACACAAACGAGCAAATTAAACCTGCAGTTTAAGTCCAGGAGATGCGAGTAGTGCGCTGCATTCAAAAAATCCTGCACAGCCAAGAGAGAGAGTTGAGGATGACTTAATTACACTAATAATTATGATAAAAGGTTTATCATAATTATTATCATAAAAAAAGAAAATATTATCCTTTTAAGCTGATGCATGCACAGACTGAGTGTACAGCAAAATGGGCTCATGGACAATATTTTAATAAAGACTAATTAAAGGGTTACACGATCGACTGTAAATCAAATGTATTTTGCAGAAAAGCAGATCTCTGATTGTCTGTTTTATGTGTTTTTCATTCATCACATTTTTAACATTCAAAACATAAACTCAGCAGGAGTTAGTCAGTGTTCTCAAAGGGTGGTTTCAGACAGTTTTTTTTCTACTTTTGAATCAATATTACAATATTAATGAGAATGGATATCGTTAATACAATAATCACGAGTGCTGTGAGCACACAAGCCCCACTGACCTATAGTTGACTTAGTAGACTAGACTTAGTATAGTAGACTTTTTCTTTTCTTTAAACACCATGCTTTAACTTTAATGTCTCAAATTATGTGGTTATAACATCCAGTGTATTATAAAGAATAACTAAAAAATCATGTTTCATATCTTCAAAGAAAATGATATTAACGCACTAGAAATTTTCAATTTACTCCAAACCACATGATGGCAGTTTATCTTTGTGGTTTTCCACTGGGTGTCACAAACAGGAAATTCTGTGCCCTCTACTGGCTTATAGGAACTGAGTTCACCCATATTACTTTTTAAAATATAATTTTTATCATTTTGCCACAGTGATATGCAGTCATGTGGATCCTTTTGGTTTTATTTTAATAAGCAAAACATTTCCTTTGCTGCCAAGAGTTTTCTATTCAATGTTAATGTTGATGTTATGTTTGAATGCCTGACTACCTTTACACTGGGAAGTATATAGCACTTCTCAAATATTAAATATATTCTTATTGCCTCTGCCAAAAAGGTTATGTTGTTGGTAGCGCTTGGGTGCATCTTTTTTCTGTAAACATGATTGCTAGAAAAGTTTTGAATGCATTCTGATCAAGCTTTGTAGGGGTGTAAAATTTGTCAATGTAATGATTTATTGGTGGAAAATTGACAAATCCGTTTTATAAATTAGAAACTATGATTCTTACAAGTGTGGTGTTTATGGTCAACATATAGAGAGTACCATATCTGAAGACTTAAACTTCTTTTTGACTTCTGACATTACCTTAAAGCTCGACAGAGTGATCTTAAGGTCAAAGTGGTAATAATGCTATGTAGAGCTATTTACAACGATGTTTCTTACTACCATTGTCTGTATTTACAACATATAGGTATATAGGAAATGACATATGATGATATATTGGGATTTCTGATCTTATTTGACTTCTTCAAGGTCAAATAAGATGAAACTTTCATAAAATAACTAGCTTCAAAAGTTGATTCTGTTCATCTAGATGTAGCGTTTTCAGTGGGTGAAACGTTTCGTTACTCATCCAAATGACTATCCTTGTATTGGCAACATTTAGGATAAAATACTGGTATATGGGGTTTCTAAATATCACCTTAACATCTGCATCCAACTATCCTGTCACATATGACCTCACTTTCACATTTCACATTTTCATATTGACCCCAAAATGTGTTATAAACTGCAAACATCTTAAAGTACGATTAAAAAGAACAAAGATAACAAAATTAATATGCACAAAACACAAAACTATCCCCTTAAAAGTGCCTCGGTGAAGGTTTGCACTCTCTTTGTGCTTCTCGTTAAATTTTGTGCTCTTGATTTCAACTTTTACGATTTCAGTGGGCTCTCAACGGATGGACAAAAAGCTGCTTTTGGAGATCTAAACCTTTATTATGGGCTGCACAACAAAACAATTCTCATTCAAAACAAAAAAACAAACACCTTATCTAACATCGTAGTACAGGTGGGTGTTTTGTCTCAAATCCCTGATAAAATGTCTCCTCGGAATGATTTCTACATATTTACAAGCAAATAATTATTAGTTATTGCGTGACAGTAGAGGCCTGCACATGATTCGCTGCCTTCTCAGAGAGGATTGTCGAAGTGCATTATTTCCATCCTTTATTCTTCAGCTTTGTTCAGTAGCGTCAGTCTTTTCCTCTGTATGTGATGTTCGTAAAGGTTGATGTCGCTCCCTTGTAAAGAGGATTGTGCCCCTGTTAGTCAAACACACACGAGGAGATACGAGTCAAGGGGCGGTTTATGGTAATGACACAATAGAAAAGTCCACATTTAAAACAGCTATTTCATGTCATCATTTAAGCAGACATGCTAACTTGAGTGTGTGGTTTTGTGTTACTTGTGAGCAACTTAAACCTACTGTGATTCCTTGTGGTTTGAGGCCTGTGGGATTTAGTTGTGTTCTTTAGGCCACAAACAGGCTTATTACCAGTAAAGGCTGATTAGCGCTGGCTAATTTAAACCCAGCCCTTCCGTTGGCTGCTTTTTTGTTCTGTTGGTAGTAACAGCATGTAACAGAAATAATAAAAAACATCTTCAGACAACGGGAGCAAGACACTGCGTGTGTGGGCTCTTTGTGTGTGTGTGTGAGTATGTGTGTATAGGAAGGTGCAGGCATGTTTGCATACTTGAGTGTGTGCAAAGACTGCATTGAATCCTCAGTGCTTTCTATGATAATATTAAACAAATGCTGCACTTGCAGTTTCCCAATTCACTACTTCAGAGTCCGTTCACTTACTGTTTCCCACTTGGCGCGAGCGCGTTCTTCCTCAAATTTGGCAAACTCCCGTCTGTCGTGGATGGTAACCAGCAGCTTCCAGATAAGCAGAGCGGCCAAGCCCAGGAACAAAATGGCTCCTGCCACTGACAGAAGCACTACCAAAATGTCTGGACCCTTGGGGCAGTCTAAACAGAAGGAGGAAGTGATAAAGGAATGAGCAGATAAGCCAGAGGTCAGGCCAGAGGAAATGATTTTATAACTGTGTTTCATCTCTGGTTCTTATTGATTTAATCTCGCTAATATCGCAACGTAGTCCCCTACTAACTGCAGTGAGTTTTCAGAGTCAGCGGTTATAACGCCTGTTATAAAGGCAGATGTACAGCTTTAAACTTAATAGCATGGTTCTTTTTAGCATGGCTGACAGTTTTCTAATTGCCATCAGGTTTTTAAGTGACGGAAGAGAACAAGGGAAGCGTAACAGTCCTGAACAGGATGTTAAAGACCAGAGAGAAGAGTGGAAGATGGCCCAAAGTGGAAAACGGTAACATCTTACAGCAAGGCCACAATCCTCTCCTCCCTCACTGCGGTCAGGCAAAACTCTCCAGTACTCTGATTTGCACAATGTCGCACAATGACGGGCATTACGCTCCTTCAAAGAGTCACGGACATGAACCACTTCAAAAGTGGAACAACTCATCACATTTGCTAGCCTTGTTCGCATGACTAATTTCTCTTCAATAATTCCCCCAAGTTTTACAGTCAAGTAGAGGGACTGCGAAAGTTTAAGTTGCTTGTAAGGTTTGGGAATTTGAGGAGCAAAAGTGTCTTTTATATCTCTCACAATCTCTTACAGTAGTTCACTAATGTTTTGGCTACAAGTTTTGAGGCTTAATTAGTCCCCAGAGTGCAATCTTGCTCCAAAAAAGGTCTGCAGAAGTTCCTACAGTATGAGTTATTTCACATGAGAAACTTCTAGATCTTTATTTTTCCACTGCGGTCTACTTGGTCAATTAAAGCGTATGTGACTCAATCAAAAAAGCTGATGAACTGAAAAATATTTGAGCCAAAATGTGATGACAGATATGAGGTAATCAAATATTATTCAACCACCCCCATATGGTCCTAAATTTAGAGTTCTCAGCATAAAGAAAATGACATTTTAAAGTTTTTTCTTAAGCTTCTCAAAAATGTGTAATGAATTAATACTAATCACACGTAGAAAGCATCAGCATTATGTGAATTTCTCCCTGAGGATGAATAAAGCATCCATACATCATTATTAACTTATTTTCTGGTCACCAGATGAGTCTCAGTGTGATATTTAGCTTGAACTTTTTATTTTTAATGCAATCTGATGCAAGCCTACTATGAAGTTTTGTCATTAAAAAAGTGTTATGGTGCTGCAGTGAATAAATATGTGGTACGCATGTATACACCGGACAACCAAATGATGAGGCGAAAGATGCCAACGTGTTAAACAGTAAGAATGCTCCTAGAGCTGTAATGCTCTATGGGTTCCTCATAATGTCGGTATATCTGTGTGGCGTGTGGTTACATGCACATATGCACGTGAAAAGCGGTGTTGGGCAACCAAAGCAACGAGGGCGAACTTTTACAGCCAACATCAAAGCTGCTCTCATCTTCCTCCTTCTATCATTATAAATTAGCTCTACTTCCTGCTCTTCAGCCGACCCTTTAATGCTCATAGCCCATCAAAGTCTACATGGAAATCAGTCTTGGCTGACACTATTGATTAATGTGATTTACCAACTTTTTCTTATGTTGTCTCGATTTTTTTTTTAAAGCTTAGACAGCTTTGAAGGGTGAGTGATACAGCTTCACATTTCCTTCGCTGTTCTTTTGGTTACTTATTTTCTTCCATATCCTCAAGAGGAGAGCACGAGAGGGCTTTCTCTCTGCGATATGTATAGTCAGCATGTTCCCAGAGGAGCTGGGCAGCTATTTACAGCCCTCTTTGACACGGCAGGGTGCCCCGTGTTCAAGGCAAATTGTGGTGTATTTCTCTGATACCCAGTTGTGCTTAAATTAAACACACACATTCATTAAAAGTAGACCCAAGTACAGATTTTCTCTGAGGGCAGAAAGCTATTTTACTGCCCCACACTTTTTCTATTTGGCCACTTAACAAGTGAGAGAGCAGGCATCGGGGAAGTGACAGCTTGTAGTTGGGTGAACACAAAGCACTAAAAAGTTTTGCCAGAAATTTAAAAAATGCAGATGATGGTGAAAGATTGTTATTGCAGGTTTATCCTCATCTATTCAGCATTTGTGTTGATTACATCTGGTAAAAAAAGCAACAGATTCATATTTATAACCCATAATATTAAATTACATTAAATTAGCAATTAAAAGTAGAGATGAATCTATTGACTGGCTAGGGAATGGAATCAGATTACTCCCTTTCATGCACGTACAACACGTACACAGTGGCGCAGGCAAATAGTTGCACGTGTACTCACAGTCATACACTAACATGAGTGAAGACGCAAGTTTGCCACAGTAAACCATGGGGGGGAGTCACTATGAAAACATTTTTAACAAAAAACCTAATCACATACTTAAAACAACCATACCCAGCTATAATGGACATTTTAAAGAAGCTAACACCGGCAAAGCACTTAATGTTTCTTACCTGGCTCTTTGACAACAAAGAGGATGGATTTGCCACTGGCATCTTCATAATACTGAAAACGCTCCACGCAATCGTTCTCATCTTTGTAGGTGCAATTCACCGCATTTGTGTCATGGAGCTCTGTGTGGAAAAATGTTGACGTTACATTACAAGTTAGACAAAATGACCCCTTTAATGGATTGTTCCACCTTGTGCATTTATGGAATTATTATTAACATTAACCAGCAGTGCCAAAATACAAATCATCTCACCTAATTCATCCACAAGAACAATCTCATCCTTGCAGATTCGAGAGCAGGTTTTGTCCTCAATCAGTTTGCCCCTCTTGAAGTGCTTACACTCCACACACTCCCTGTTAAAATGTAAAATATCAACAATCAGTTGATTTAAAGGAGCTAAATTGAATATCTCTGTATGTAAACTCACTTCTTCATGGTACAGGCGTCGGGGCAGGTGGGACACTTGTCACACGTGGCTCCGTAGGCACCTGGTTGCGTGCACTCGCAGGCTCCGCACACGCACTGACCCCTCCCACTGCACAGGAGGCCCAGGCTGGACATACAAGTGTCTGTACGTCTGGAGCAGTTACAGTTCTCACCCTGCCAGTCTGGTGCGCACTGGCAGAAGCCACAGTTACAGACACCGTGCCCTGAGAATAAACAAAAAACAAGAGGAGGACAATATGACAAGAAATTTTATGTGAAAAAGAGGGTGCAGCACGAGTTGGGGAAGAAGGACGCTTTTGGCATCTGGGATGGTTGTAACGTCAATCATTTGGCATCACATAGTTTACACACTGTCTTACACAAACATATTTATTTTGTTGCAAGTTTTGACAAAAGCTTATACACATGCTCATTATTTTCATGACTTTATTATTAAAGAAATTAATGTTATGTACCATTTTATAATCTGCTGGGCGTAAGGTACCTTTACAAACTCTCAAATTTAAAATAAATGCAATTGGGTAGTCCTTTTTTAGGTGGTCAGCATGAGTTAGTAATGGCTGGCCACTGCTTATTAAATGGTTATGACTGAACTAACCACAAACCTGTGTCATACAATTCTTTTTGCCCTATTTACGGGCTCTTCTCTGTACCTTGAAAAAGATTTACCATGTTGCTTAGCCTTCAAACACTTCAAACCCAGCATCTACAGCCATGCTGAAGTCAAGCTAGCATTTCATGGCAATAATAATAGCCAGAAATCTAACCCAAATTAAATTTAAAGGTTTAATTCAATTCAGTTTTATTTATAAAGCACTAAATTCCAACAAAAGATGCCACAATAATCCAGCAAAAACCCAACAATTAGAAGACTTTTTAATTGTAGCTAGTTAAAAATAAGTATTATTTCTTGCAGACATTCAGTGGTCCTGTAGGTTCATGACTTTACACTGGAAACACTGGAAACCAGAAGCGGAATATTAAACTGCTAGAGGTTAAAAACCTATTTCACTGTTTGTCTGCGGTGACTGCATTGCTTTTATATTTGGCTGCGTGATGAAGCGCATATCTGAGCAAATTTGTACACATTGTCTTTTTGTTATTCCACGAAACTCTGTGTGAATGTGAGTGTACATGCCAGTAAGAGAGACGGGGCAAAAACATTGTGGCTTTCCACCACAAAAAACAATGCCCAGATAAACAATGACACAGGAAGCTGCTTGGCACAGTCTAACTGGATAAAGGATGATCCATGGATAAACTGTCATTATCACATGGCCACAAGACCTCTAGCTTTTAATTAGATCATTCTGTGGAGGAAAGTACAATGGTCCACACACTGAATAAGATATTTCAAGACAACAGAAGACTATGTGTGTTCTGCACACACATAGTCTCTGAACATTTCCAGTACTCTCCCTCTTGGCCAAACATGAGTTTATTTTTAGCGTCATTACACCACACTAGCCAATGAGTAAGAATAAAGGTATTTTCATGTTACTCTATGGACTTTGGGGTGCACAGGAAAACATTTCCTTGTGAGACCGGCTGAGATGGATGTGGATAGTTTTTAGTGGCATATGAGCTCTACTTAAAAACTACCTAATACAAGCTGCTTAGCAAATAAATTCAACCTAAATAGCATCAGGAGGTACTAGTGCATAAGTGTAATAACACTATGTCTACATGATATGAAAAGTTGCATTTGTATCAAAATATCTGTCATATAATTAAAAACAAAACAAAAACAAACCAAGAAACAGAACTGAACTATAAAAACGAAACTGAACTGATTGAACCCATGCTGGAAACTAAATTAAACTAAACAGAATATATAAAAATGTAATGTAACATTGTGAAAGCTGTTCACCAGATGTGGAGTTCAGGGTCAATTAGCTTAGTTAGCTTAGCTTCCTTGTTAGCAAAAAGCAAAGAAATAAAGCTAGCCTGGTTATCCTTGCAGCTGTTGTTTTTAATTTTCTTTTGGCACAAATTAAAAATGGGAAAAATAAAACAGTAAGTTTTTAAGTAAGTTTGTGATCTCTGCACTTGGATAACATTTCCCCCTGCGTTCAGTGTTTATGCTAAGCTAGCTGCGAACAATAGTAAGAACGTTAAAAAAAACAAAGAAAACTTTATTCTTACTTTGTTGCTGTTACAAGACTGCAACAGACAGTCATAAAAAACACCTCACCGATCTTATCAAAGCATTCAAATGAAATATTAAAGACATTAAATGCTGGTAATGTTGGGTTTAGTTTAAGGGAAAGTGGCAAAAACTGATTACATGTTGGATTTTTACTAATCGGGTCCTCATTAATGGGGTTTGGAATTAACAACACGCAAGCACTGCATTAATGACACGAGATTGATCATTTCATCAAACTTCTAAAGCAATAAACTTTTTTATTTTTTTACCATTACCTCTATTCTAACATGAGCCAAAATGTCTTGCCAGCAAACCCAATGATGCTTAGTCTCACGTGCATAATAGTTTTTCTTGAACATGTAGGCATTTTTTACATGACAGCATGTGATGTCATTCTGATACTTTCATGGTTTTGACACAGCAGCATGGTTTTTATTTAAAAGCACTAAAACATTGAAAGTAATAAAAAGTAAAGTGATAACCTCACCTCACTGTTTGAAAATCTCAACCACAACAAAGACACAAAATCTCTTGCGTAGAAGAAAATCACCATCAGTATGTTTTGTTGTGTGTTCATGAATCCCTTTAGTACAAAAGGTTTGGATGACACAAACATATAACCTGAGCTGACACTCACACGTAGTGCACATACACCAAACCAGATGTTTATTGTGAATGTAGCCCATATCCAGAGGGGAGAGTTTTTACTGTATATAATTCTTCCCAGGTGAGGTGGGTGGCAAGTCAGTGTGGTGAAAGGGACAAACGACCTCAGCTATAAAAGTGCGCGCATTCTACAAAACTCTACCACAACCATACAGAAAAATCAAGATAGAAGTCAGTGGGTCATTTCGACCCACTACAGCTTTCGGGGGGGAACAGCTAAGGTTGGGCTATCTCTTGGCTGGGTATATCTCAGTTGTTTGCCAGCAACTTCACAGACCACTGTGGCCGGCCAAAAATAATAATAGAAAAAAAGTCCAGCACATACAATCTCTCCTGCACTACTTGCTGCCCTCACTAAACCCCAATGCACCATTTTGAAGTTAATCCTTGAACAGAGCTACTCCCATTTCTAGTCTTCCTTTAAAAAGCAAATACTGGTTAATAATTAAAGATATCTACAGCAGGAAATTGAATATTTATAGGGAATAACAGACTATATTAGACTGTCTTAATATTTTTTGTAAATGGACTGATTCTTATATAGCATTTTTCTACTCTCCCGGAGTACTCAAAGCGCTCTATACAACATTCACCAAATCACACCCGTTCTCACATTCACTTTCTCTTTACATAGTGCTTTCTAAATACATTCATACTCTGATGGGTGCATCGAAGAGCAACTTGGGGTTAGTATCATGCCCAAGGATACTTGACATGCAGACTGGAGGAGCCAGGGAATGAACCACCAACCTTCCACTCAGTAGATGACCTGCTCTACCTCCTGAGCTACAGCCTGTTGACTAAACTGTTGACCATTAAGCACATCACTGATTAATACTCATTCATTTAAAATCCTAAAGCAAAGTAAATACACAAGAAGCCTGCATGTCTTTCTTACTGTAACTCATGAGGCCTTACCCGAGCAGAGTTCTCCCTTGTAGCGCAGGCAGTTGAAGTCATCACACTCACACAGCTTTCCCCACACTTTCCCAAAGTCACTGCTGTGGCACACGCACTGGCCACACACGCAGTCTCCGCGGCCGCTGCAGATAGCCGACTGAGGTCCTCCGGATCCTGCAGGTCCACTGCAGCGATCCTGCGCCATGGGGTTGTAATCGCCTTCGGCACATTCGCAATGTGGTCCTAAGCGACCTGGGTGGCACAGGCATATGCCACACTCAAAGGTGCCATTGCCGTTGCTACATTTGGGGCTATCAGGCTGGGCTTTGGCCTGGCACTTGCAGTCGCACTCAAAGGTGACAGTGATGGAGAGGGCATCCTTGAAGCCCACAGGTTTGATGATAAAGGTTTTCTTTTTTTTGGATGGGCAACCACGAGCACGAGCCTCCACACTGAAAGAGACCTGCCAAAGAGCACAGAAGCGTAAAGAAAAAAGGAGACACTTATACTAATTTTTACTTGTTTCTTTTTTTTTTTATGGCATCCAGACTCAGCATTATCTAATCGCTGTCAGAGAAAACAGCACAAAGCAGATGTAACACAAGGAATGCCTCCAAATGTATTTAGTCAAAGTAATTGTTCATTCAGTGTTGCATGCCAGATCTGGTAAATGTGGGGAGTTACTACATCTGGAGAGATGGCCATATATGGAAATAATAATACCAGCTGAGGTAAAGAGAAAGAAATGTGTAGAGGCCAGAAAATGTCACCTGGAGTGAAGAAAGACAAAGAAAAATAGCCATAGACGCTTAGATAAAGAAAAATGCAAAAACTAACAAAGAGAACTATTTAAAAAAGGATCTTAAGACAAAAAAACATGAAGAATAAAAAATAAAGTTAGAGACTGTCATTTGTTTTTCCATCTTTTACTCCTTGACACTATGAGAAAAAGGGAAAATCCAACTCAGATAGAAGAAATAAGGGAAATGGAAACATACCAAAAAAAAAGACCCATATGGAACTAATTTGTTATTTTTGTTTATAGGGAACAATGGTCTCTCGAGATGGGTTATATTCTGAGTACAAGCAGAATCTTTTAAATATGAATTGTTAAAATATTCCTTGAAAAAACTAAATGCGTTTAGGCGACTGTGTCCTTCTTTAAATAATTACAGTAACAAAAAAAAACTACACTGAAAGTAAGTTAATTAGTCTCATGAAGGATGTTTTCCTGAGTGTGGCCTGTACAGTATGTAAACAATCACGATCACTGTACATCCTTATCTGAAACAAATAAAGCAAGGAAACAACCACGTACAGTCAACTAGGTGCGACAGAGGTTATGGTTAACACCTGTAGATAAAGATCACAGTCAGATTACTGCCTTTCTCCCCTTTCTGTGGTAATTCAGAATCTACCTTATTAATCCTAAATCTTCTTTTATGTGGGTAAAGTTTTTGGGCCACCTTTCTTTGGTTACTCATGTTGTGACTACATTGTAGAAAAAGTGCAGTATTAATCTGAATATATAACTAGCTTTATATGTAATACTCCATTTAGTCAAAATATCACTGAACAAGCATTGGCCAGCCATTACTAACTCATGCTGACCACCTAAACAAGGTCTACCCAGTTGCATTTATTTGAACTATTTTATATAACTGTTGATAAAGATCATAAGTATTGTGAGTATTATGAGTAGATCATGAGTATTACTGTTTACAGTAATGGGAAAAAGTTCACCCTCTTTCAATTCTAAGATTTTACACATGAGAACACAATACAAAGTCCTTAGCAGGTCCTAAAATGATTTGAATATAAGTTCTGATGAACAGCAACACATGATAAATATAAATTACTCTCTGACAGTCAATATGGATTCAGATCAAAAAGATCAACATCTCTGGCATTAATCGAATCAATTGAGGAGATTACGAATGCTATAGATCAGAAACAGTATGCAGCTGGAGTATTTCTGGATCTCAAGAAAGCATTCGACACAATCAATCATGACATATTAATTAATAAACTGGAACGGTATGGGATTAGGGGGGTTGTACTGCAATGGGTGAAAAATTATTTAAGTGACCGGAAACAATTTGTGAAGCTGGGTGTCCATTCCTCATCATGCTTGGACATTGCTTGTGGTGTTCCACAAGGCTCTGTACTGGGTCCAAAATTATTTATTATTTATATAAATGATATTTGTAAGGCATCTGATATATTAAAATTAGTATTATTTGCAGATGACACAAATATTTTTTGTTCTGGGGGGAATCTAAAGGAGCTGCTGGATACAATTACTTCAGAAATGTGCAAAATTAAAAAATGGTTTAACAGGAACAAACTATCGCTAAATCTAAGTAAAACTAAAATTATCTTATTTGGGAATTCCCTTAGAAATGCACAAGTGCAGATTCATGTAGATGGTGTGGAAATTGAAAGAGTACTTGAACATAAGTTTCTTGGTGTGATTATAGATGATAAATTAAACTGGAAGTCTCATATAAATCATATACATAACAAAATTTCAAGAAGTGTCTCAATCTTGAGTAAAGTAAAACACATTCTGGACCACAAATCACTCCACATTCTCTATTGTTCCCTGATTGCACCGTATTTGAATTACTGTGCAGAGGTTTGGGGCAATACTTACAAATGTTCGCTATCATCAATCTTTATATTACAAAAAAGGGCCATAAGGATAATCCATAAAACTGGTTACAGAGATCATACAAATCCACTATTCTTAAAATCAAAAATTCTAAAATTCACAGATCTGGTTCATTTTCTCACAGCACAAATTATATATAAAGCAATAAATAACCTGCTTCCTGACAATATTCTAAAAATGTTTTCTAAAAGGGAACGGGGATACAATTTGAGGGGGGAATTAAATTTAAAACATCCTCGTATCCGTACAACATTAAAAAGTTTTTGCATCTCTGTGTGTGGAGTGAAGCTGTGGAACAGACTAAGTAAAGATATGAAGCAATGTCCAAGCATGGCGCAGTTTAAAAAGCGGTTTAAGGATATGGTTTTTACAGGGTACAGGGAAAAGGTAGAGATTTGATAGGGTGTTCTTGTCTAATATTTTCATGTGTGTGCGCATGCACGGGTTTGTTGGTATGGGTATATATGTATGTGTATATGTATGTATGTATGTATGTATATATATATATGTGTATATGTATATATATATATATATATGTGTGTATATGTATATGTGTGTATGTATATATATGTATATATATATGTGTATGTGTGTGTATGTATGTGTGTATATGTATATATATATATATATATATATATATATATATTAAATATATATTAAATATATATAAAATTGTAGGTTGTGTATCCTTCAGGTGTTAATGGGGTTATTGAAAATGTGTATATGTGCGTATGTGTGTATATACGTAGGTATGGATAGATAGAAACATATATGTGTATATATTAAAAAAAAAAAAAAAAAAAAAAATTACACATAACATATAATGTAATTACAAGGAGGTATTTCTGTAGTCTATTGATACTAGATAGTGGAAAAGGGGTGGGATTAAATAAGCTTATGCTTCTTCCTGCTCCTTTTTGAACATGGACGTTATTTGGAGTTGTGGTTGCTCGTTTTCCTTTTGTTTGCTTTGTTCATTTGTCTCTTTTAATTCTATTTTTTTTTTTTTATACTTTTTCAACATGTTCAAAATAAAGATTAAATCAATCAATCAATCAATCAAATATAACACTGTGTTATTAGTTATGTGGCAAAAACGAAACCAAAATGGAGAAGCAGTGTATGAAAAACCATGTACGCCCATGTGCGGGCTAACGCCCACTCACATCCTCGGCCTTCTGCCCTCAGGAAATCACATGATAGGGTGGGGCTAGGTTTCACAATGAGTTCACCTGAAACCTTGGCTGATTGTGTCCTACACCTATTTTCACACCTTGGCTCGTGTCATTAGGTAGAGAATCATTAGGGGTCCCTATGGGGGACACGCCCATAGGGCTTAAATCTGGGACTCTCCACCATTTGACCCTAGAACTGAAGAAGCTTCTTAATTAAAGAAGTCCAGACGCTTTTCTTTCCAAGCTCCTTAGACTATGATGAGCTGGAGAACCATCACAGACATGTACACCCTTACTGTTTCCATAGCAACAGGGTATATAACAGCCAGGTCGAATTCATTTTCACTTTGGCAGATGGCCGCGCTGCCTGTACTGGAGGTTTCTTCCTGTTAAAAGGGAGTTTTTCCTTCCCACTGTTGCCAAAGCTCTCGCTCATATGGGGGTCATATGATTGTTGGGAGCTTTCTCTGATTTTTTTGGATTATTGTAGAGCCTTACAGTATAAGGTGTCTTGAGGCGACTGTTGTTGTAATTTGGCGACATATAAGTAAAACTGAATTAAATTTAATTTAATAAACTGATAATCAGTGGTTTGTGTAGTTTGTTGGTCTGGCGCATTCAGTTATGTGTGATTTCCAAACAATATATAATCCATTATTCTACAATGAGAAAGATGATTTATAAATAGCAAACATTCAAGCAGTTACCAGTCTCCCCAGGAATGGACTGTTGGAACGTCCAGTACTCAGAGAAACTGTAAAAAACACAACTCAGACTCTACAGGCCTCTTTTAGCATGTTAAATGTTAAAGTTTGTGACAGTAAAATTAGAAAAAGACTGACCAAGTATGACGTGTTTGGAACTTTTTCCAGGAAAAGGCCTCTTTCTCCAGGCCTCTCTAAACAGAACATGGCAGTATGGCTTAGAAATGCTGTGGGGGGGGACACCTTAACAAAGCGCTACATGAATGAAGGCTTGAAAATCTCAATTAAGGAGGTGGTCATGATGATACAAACTAATGAATCATGGGGCGTGCTTAGTTTTTTACACACAACTTCTGTTTTTGTTCATTAATCATGTGTTGCTGTTCATCTAATGAGATGAGATTTAGTGAGATTTAGAACATGGTAAAGACCAGAGCTGCCTTATAAGAGTCCAAAAGTAAAAATATGAAAATGGGAACTCCACTCCAACTCATACTGTGGTGATTTTGCTGTACTGACCACAGATAGACGTACAGCCATGTCTCTGTAATATGAAGCCAAACCTTGTAGTTGCAGTGCAAAGTCTAGAAGAACTAACCGTATCTCCTATTTTGAGCCCAGAGCAGGATTTGAAGCCAGGAATGACCTCTCCATTCAGGCAGGTGGCGTTGAAGGAAAGAGACAGTTCCTCTGGGACGCCTTGCAGCTCCAGTTCCACCTTGGAACGAATTTTCTGACGGCAACAGAAAAAAGCAGGAAACACAAACACGCACACATAGCAGGTGGTTTTCAAGACGGGTCATTTCCTCCGCTTAAATATGAGTCAAACAAGTAACTCATAGCAAATTATACACGACATCTTACTGACTTCTCTAATGACTTTATATTTGAGTGTATATTGCAGCGCAAACAGCTAGAATTACTTTTCAGCTCATTCACCTGCATAATAAACTCACATTCAACATAAATAATGAAACCCAGCCAACAGCCTCCTACATTTGGTCAGCTTCACACTTCAGCCACTGGGGAATTTCTCCCGAGACTCTGACTCTACACTGCGTATGACTCACATGCTGTGGGTGTGTGTCAACAAGCACATGTCATCCCCTCAAACACTGTCTCGCCAAGGATGTGTGAGCGTGTGTGTCTGCATGTGCGTGTGTGTTGCACTCACTTTGTACGCCTTTAATATGAGCTGAATAACATTTCCCGAGTCATTGGACAGCGTTCCCACTGTGGTGCCAGGAATCAGCTCACTGTAGTTCTACAACGCACGCAGACAGAGAGACTGTTCTAATCCTGCATCATCAGGGAGTCTTTTAATCATTTATCGATTGCTGCAAATGTCATCTGAATCTCATTAGTTGCAAACATAGAATGCACCCACCCCATACCCACCGAATAAAGATTGCTAATTATTTGATATTAAATCATTACTGTCAAGATGATATTTTACTACATTTTCATTAGTTAATTTGTTCCAATGGATTGCTGTTATATTATCCATCCATCTTGTTGTCCCATTCATGGTTGTGGTAGGCTTACCACAGGGTGCTATGTGACAGACTGCACAGGATAACACAAAGAGACAGACAACTATTCACATTTACATTCACACCTTTGGGCAATTTTAGAATCACCATTTAACCAAACTCCACCAACTGCACGTAAATGGTAAGTGTCTAAGTGCTTTCTATCTAACATTTACACCCATTCAAACTCTGATGAACCCATCAGAAAGCAACTCAAGGTTCAGTATTTTGCCCAAGATACCAGAGTATCCAAAGAAAACCCACAGACTCCACACAGAAGGGCTCCAGGTGGACCTTCTTCCTGTGAGGCAACATTGCTAACCACCGTGCTACCATGCTACTGAAAATTATAAACAGTAATTTATACTGCAAGTAAAACTAATGCTAAAATATTTGTATGTTTTTTCAGTTGTTTTCTGAGTAAATGGCAGAGCAAGTACAAAAAGAAAAACCAATAGTGGGTATTTAGAGAAATTAAGCCACTGTTTCCGCTAGCTTCTGTGGTTTGGTTGATTTTTTCAGTTGCGAGTTATTAGTGCATGAAAGTCGCATGTACCCAGTTATCTTTTTGTGACTTTACAGTCACATTTTTCTTTCATTTATCAGTTTGGACTCATTTTATGTAATTATTATATTTTCTTGTTTTATTTTTTATTTCTGTTCTTAGCCTCTATGACTGATTCCATGTTTTCACCTGTAATTTCCTGCTAATACTAACTTTACTGGGAAGTTCTGTGGGTCAGCTGCTGTTGTTTTTAAATGTGCTGTATTCATAAAAGCTACTTGACTCGACATGCAACAGTTTCCATCCAGTAGCCAAAACTATGTATAAAATACTGTTTGACACCAGTTGGATGTACTAGTGTTTCCAGTTTTGGAAAAACTGACTTTGTCTCCTTCGGTGTCTGAGTAGTGTGCAAACAGTGATTTCCAATGCAGCTTCCAAGAATGTTTCATTTTTTTAAAAAACAGTGAGGTTCAGTGGACTTCTCTGAAAACACTACTTCTTATTAAAAGAGGATATTTGTTTTCATTTTTAAAAAATGCTTAGTTTATGTTTGCATTTTTTGTTTTTTGAGCAATTATGTTGTAACAGAAGGGGATCGTGTCCACTGCAGAGCTCCTCACCTGGTAAAGGGCAACCACAGGGTTGGTGACTGCAAAGATGAGGTTGATGTTGTTCTCTGACATCTTCTCCGTGATCAGAGCAAGAGATGGATAATCCTGTGGTAACAAAAGGACAATGAAGTTAGCACATACCGCTTACGTGGTTTCCCTTCATTGCCGTCTGTGCACACAAATACTCGGCTTTAATATGCGCTAACCATGGTCGTAGACTTGCTGTACATATTATCAGAGTTCAGGTGGCATCGTCCATCGTTGGGCTGCACGATTCCAGCCAGACGACCATCCAGAGCCACGTGAGTCTTTGCGTCTGAGGTGAAGATCAGAAGGTGGGAAGCATCTGGACGCCAGCCGATCTGCTCCTGGTTCCCATCAAACCAGGTAACAGAAAAGGAGGAAAGTAAACAATAAAGAATTTTTCAGTTCTTTTCAAACAGCAAATCTCCTTCTGATTAACTTAATTTTACCACCCAGCCTTTAAATATTTCTGAGCTTAGATGTGCGTGACGGAGGAGTAAAAGAATGCCAAACCAAATCTCAAGTTATGTCTGTGAGAAGGGGAAACGTGTGTGCTCGTGCAGTCTGCCGCTCCACCTTGCACACAGCAGCCTGGATGATGGCATCAAAGCCTCCCTCCGGGGCATCTCGGTTTCTGGACACCATCTGCTTCTTCACCTCCTCCGTGAAGCGGCCTACTTCCTCCGTCAGAGACAAGACATGTTTGTAGCCAAACTGTGGCAGACAGGTGGTATTAATGCTGCCAAGTAAAGAGAAATTAAATGTTTACTTTGACAGACAGCATCAGGGTTCATCCAAAAGTGCTGTCAACTCCAATAACTGATGACATCTCCACCCATCACCACCCTCAAGAACAATGTTTATGCACAATATAATATGTATGTAAGAAGCAAACATGTTCAGAAGTCATTCAATTAGAACAACTGCAATTTTGTTGTGAAATTGAATGCAAAATCTTTACAAAATGCAGTTTACCTGCACATGTCTTCTTGGTTGGTTATGCCTTACAAACCGGCTAACTATATTTTCACATTTTTGACATCACTGGTATTTTAATGTTAAGTAATATATACATAAACAAGAGCGGTTAAGAGTGCAAGTCCCCCTGAAGGGCAAGGCCTATACCAAAACTTTGATGCTATATGCTGATGTCAGCATCGTTTTCTGTCAGTGTGAAGTCCTGTAATGTTGCATTGAAAAAAATGCTTTAAAAAGCTCAGATATAGAGAATGCTTATGTGCTACAATGACTAATAGTCTGGAGATGATCCAATGGAAACTAAAGCTTTTTCTTAATCTGAGTGACCCTAACCTTTGACCTATGAGCTACGACCTTGAACCATTACATACTAAAATGGTGTATTTATCTTTACCCATACAATAGGAGCAGAATTTGCTGGAATCTATAAGCTGCAAAAACTTGAGATTTTAAGCTATAGTCATGCAGTGTATGATTTTGCCAAACTTTATGGTATCATTGTGAAATTGTAGGGTGTCATAATTGAAACAATAAAATGTGTGTTGTACAGTTCTCTCCATGCCCGTTCTTATGATGTAATATTCAATGTGGGTTCTTGAAAATTTTTTAAGCTATCGCTAACCTTAGGTGCTAACAATGAAGGTCAAGGTCAAATCTTCGCCCCCAAGCGCTAGCATAGAGTTGTGAAGTTTGATGAAGAGCCATTAAAAACATGTGAGTAATACAATTTTTTTTTAATTGATTTTGACATTTGTTGTGACCTTGACAAGATTTTCAACAAAATTAAATCATCTTGAGCTTTTATTGATATCTACCATCACACAAAATTTGAAAATGATATCTTGAAAACTGTGGATGCTATAAGTTGTATATAAGTCTAGAGTTGTGAGCGGTAAAGTCTGGGCACTGTTGGTCTCATGCATGTCAGTTTTTGACCAACAACCAAATTACAGCGTCATCCGAAAGCCATCAAATAACCTGGCATGGGCAAAAGGAAAAACAAAAAAAACAATAAACCTTTAAGAGATTTCTCCTTTGTTCATAATTCATATAAAAAACTCTCTTTACTGTGAACGTACCCTCCTCTCGCTCTCCCTTTCTGCTGCAGCCTACTATAAATTCTTCACTTTTCTTATCTTTTATCAAAACATTCCTACAGTCTGGGTCTCACTTTACATGAGCGGGAAAGCAAATGACCCTGGAACCATCAAATCAACGTCACAGGAGCCTCTGGCTGCACTTATGGCACTGGGATGCTCTTCCTCCCTGAGTAGATTACCTGTGGCTGATTCACAGGAGCTGACCAAGCACTTAGGAGCCACATTGAGCCTTTAACAAGTGCTGAGGCTCCGAGACTGCTCGCGTTATTGCTGAGCAACGCTGTGTTTAAATATGTCTTCACAAGACTGACATCATCTGCGTAATGCAGGTACTTAACACACGCAGACGTAAATACTGAAACCACTGAAATCAACACCGGTGGTGACATATGAAGCGTGAAAAAACATTATGGGGAAACAACACCAGATCTGGTTTAAACCCATGATTTTATCTTAGATTTACCTGTAGCAGGGGTTCTTTACAGCCTCTTTTGGTGAAATGTACATGTAAGGTGAGAGCGGCTTGTCCACAAAAGCTCCAAAGCCCATGCGCAGGTTGCTGGTGGTGCGGTTCATGGCCTCCGCCAGGCCTTTGCCGAGCGTCCTCAGGCGGGTGAGATCATCGTTCATGGAGTAGGAGAGATCCATTAAGTAGTAGAGATCTACAGGGTAGTCCTCCACCTGCCGCACCTTCACTGTGAAACGTTTAGCATCATCTAGAAAATGAGATGAAGAAATAGTTAAACACTGCTTCCTGATTTTACTGTTCTTCTCGTTCCCTCAGAGAGAACAGTTTCACTCATTTCCTGTGAAACTGTGTAAAAAACCTTATATCCTTATATGTAGGTGCTCACCCGGCCTGAGGGTGATGTGTATTTTCTGAGGCTTTATCTGGGTGACAACTTGCGTCGCTCCCGCTGCCTTGTTGCTGAGGGGCCGGTCCTCGATCACCTGCAGTTTGCTGGTTGGAAACTCCAGGGCTGATGTGGTACAGCCCGCTGCCAGCAGATTACTTTTCAAATCACAGCGGGACAGGCCAGCAACTCCTTGGCCAAAGTCCTGAAAAAAGATGTAGGACATTTTAAAGAGAAAAGCAGACTCGTTGATCTGAATGTAGATTAATTTCCAGTTGTAATTAAATTCAAGAAAAGGGGAGCATATCTGACTGATTTAAAGAGTAAAGTGGAATGGGGAGGACCAGGAGTCTAAAACGGCCTAATCTTATGTTTCCTTTTAGTACTTCAATAAACTTTGCACCCGAAAGAAGTTCAACCAGTTCCTCTCTTGTAGAGGCTGAAGTCATCCTGAAAAAGTATGTTGACTCCCATACTTAATTTCACTATATTAAATCACTGCACTCAGAAAAATTATGGTTCTTAAATGGTTCTTCAGATGGCTTCATGGTTCTTTAAAGAACCATCATACGTCAAAGAACCTTTTTATTTTGTGGATGGTTCTTCAGCTATTACAAATGGTTCTTTAAAGAACAAAAGGTTCTTTATCCTTAGCAATCTAAGTTTGATGGTGTAAATGGCATAAATATTTATTCACTATAATGAGGCTGTGAATTATACTGTGTGTTTTCTTTGTGTGCATGTGTGTGCGAAGGGGGAGGGCGGGTTACCTGGCAATTACCCTTTAAGAGAAGATGGTAGGAAACTGAATATTCAAATAAAAGTTAGAAATATTTGCTTAAAAATATACTGGTGGCAGGGGTGGGGGCCAAAGCCTAAAGACCCTAACCCCCCCCCCCCCCCCCACACACACACACACACACACACACACACACACACCCCTAACCCCACAAACACATTATGAATATGGTGAGTTAACAAACAGTAGACACAATACACACATTCAAGTGTACTTTAGTTTTAAATTTTAATAAAGCATTACTATTTTCTACTCCAAGGCATTACTTTTGAGATTATTATATATTTTTGAAAATACAGCATAATGATAATACTAGTTATTGTAAACTTTACAAACCACCCAGCAGTATGTAAAGTCAAATTATAAGATACAAGTAAATAACAATTGCAGAACAGAATGTCAGTGTAATGAACACACACTTCGTTTTGACAAAGCACAGCTTAGGTAAATGATCTGAGTAGTTGTTCATCACTGAGCAAACCAACAGACTTAATAAACTAATCCGTAAGGCCAGCAATGTTGTGGGGATGGAGCTGGACTCCCTCAAGGTGGTGTCAGAGAGGCGGATGCTGTCCAAGATAAAGACAATGTTGGATAACACCTCCCACCCACTCCATGACATGCTGGTCAGTCACAGGAGCACGTTCAGTGAGAGACTGAGATTACCGAAAAGCACCACTGAACGACACAGGAAATCATTCCTGCCTGTGGCCATCTCCCTGTACAACGCATCCACTTAACACACTGGTTACTGCTACAACTACACATGTTTCTTTTCCAACTATTTATTTATGAGTGACTTATGTATGTATGTATGTATGTATGTATGTATATATATGTATATATTGTACTATTCTTAGTTAGTGTATTGTCTGTCTTGTCTTAATGTTGGTTTAAAATGGAGCACTGTAACAAAAAATAATTTCCCCCAGGGATCAATAAAGTATTCTGATTCTGATTCTGATTCTGAATTTGTTAATATGCTCTTCATAGACTACAGCTCTGCATTTAACACCATAATTCCCTCCACACTCACCACCAAGCTGGAGCATCTGGGACTCAGCTCATCTATGTGTCAGTGGATCTCCAACTTCCTAACTGGCAGACCACAGGCAGTAAGGATGGGCGGACATGTCTCAGCCTCCACCACTCTCAGCACTGGAGCCCCCCAGGGGTGTGTTCTGAGCCCCCTGCTGTACTCTTTGTACACATATGACTGTGTGGCCACTACCAGCTCCACCACCATCATCAAGTTTGCTGACGACACCGTCGTGGTGGGCCTGATCTCTGATAACAACGAGACGGCCTACCTGAAGGAGATTAGGAATCTGGAGAACTGGTGCCAGAGGAACAACCTCCTTCTAAACGTCAGTAAGACAAAGGAGCTGATAGTGGACTTCAGCACTAAGCAGGAGAGGAACTACCAGACCCCCGTCATCAACGAGTGCCCAGTGGAGAGAGTGGACAGCTTCAAATACCTCGGAGTTCACATCACGCAGGACCTGTCATGGTCCTGTCACATCAACACCGTGGTGAAAAAGGCCCGACAGCGTCTCTACCACCTCAGACGCTTGAGAGACTTCCAACTGCCCTCCAAGGTGCTCAGGAACTTTTACTTGTGCACCATAGAGAGCATCCTGGCGGGAAACATCTTAACCTGGTTCGGGAACAGCACCATGCAGGACAGACGAGCTCTACAGAGGGTTGTGCGGTCAGCTGAGCGCACCATCCGCTCCGAGCTCCCTGACCTGCACTCAATCTACAGCAGGCGGTGCTGGACCAAGGCCAGGAAGATCGTGAAGGACCTCAGCCATCCCAACAACAGACTGTTCTCTCTGTTGAGGTCAGGAAAGCGATTCCGCTCCCTGAAGACCAACACAGAGAGACTGAGGAGGAGCTTCTTCCCGCAGGCGATACGGTCTCTCAATCACACCACCACACAGTACTGACCCACACATATGGTTCTTACACACACACACTGGACTTTCTGGACTTTGGTTTTGCACAACACTGGTCACTATATTCTTCATTTCCGGTTAATACTTGTACAGCTGCTGTTATTGTGTATATATTTATTTATATTTAGATTTCTTCATACATTCTTATATAGTTCTATATTGTGTATTGTGTATTTTGTTGTACAGTTATTTTATTTTCAACTTTAATTTATATATTTATCTTTATCTTATTCTTCCCAGTTAAATTTACCCTTCATTCTAATTTGTGTTGTACAGTTATTTCATTTTTAACCTTAATTTATATTTTATTCCTTCCTAGTTAAATTGACCCTTTTTAATTTTTCATATTTATTTCCTATCTTATTCATAGCCTTTCCTTTTTTGTTTTCTTTAGGTCACGAGCAGTTGTCCAAGCATTTCACTACATATCGTACTGTGTATGACTGTGTACGTGACAAATAAAATTTGAATTTGAATTTGAATTTGTTAATATGTGTTTCGAGCCAAATAAATGACAGGGAGAGAGAGAGTGACGTCAGAACACGTCATACTATAACCTCCCGGGAGCGGACGGAGGGGTCAGTCGTTGGGATGCGCATGCGCAGACAGAGTGTGCGAGCGGCGGGCCTTGACCTTTCGGGGAAAAAAACTCACGGACGGTGACAGCGAAACGGATAACAGTCTTCAGTACCTGCTGGACTTTGAAGCTGTGGATTCTGGGACTGTTAGAAAAGGTAAAACATTTCCATTAAAACCTTATTACTGTTTTGTTTTTGTTACTCGTCATTGTAGCTTGCTGTTAATGTTGTGCTAACAGTAGCGATTAGCTAGATACGTTAGCCGTTGAGGTCAGCGCAATTTAGTATCCGGTATACAGAAACTGTTTTCCTAACAAAACCACTGTTATAATTAAGTGAAGGTGCTCCCAGGTAATTTGAACCTTTGGCTTCTAAAATATGTGGTTCAATTGCGTGCTGCGTACATAACCTAATGTCAGCTAGACCGAAATTAAAATTTAATATATTGTTAAAGTCACTAAAATGGCGCCTGAAGCCTGTTGTGAGCTCTGTGTCTGCTCTAGAAACTCTGAAATTCTGTAGATCTGAGCCGTACATTAAATACTCACATGAACCTGTACTTTGAATTCTGTATGAGCTGTATAAAATACAGCTATGCATAAGAGTTTTGAATGAATAATTAGATTAGATAACTCTTCATTGTCTAATCGAATTATATAGAAATGAATAAAAATGTGACATGAGAAGGTGTGTCTTTGACTGTTCCTGCATAACTTAGTTTCGGACTAGTTGACAAGTTATGCTCCGGTCATTTGATGTTTCCAAGATAGATGTTCTTTTGTAATATAGTTAACTTTTTTTGTATATTTCATTTATCCACCATCATACATCATACATACAAGCTAAGAAGAGGTCGTTATACTAACAAGAGGTATCAACGCTGGGCCAAAGTTCAGCACATGGTTAAAGTTTGTAATCCAGCCAGGGTGTAAATATCACTCAGCAGCCAGAGCTGAAGCAGGTAGCATCAACACATAAATCTACTCTACCCGGCTTAAATCACAAGAGCACCTCTGACCAAAAAGCTGTAGATTTTTCTTGTTTGCACAAATTAATCCAGATTCACATTAACTGTGTTCACAGCTCCAACAAAATGAGGAAGAGGAGGGGCAGAAACACAATTAGATTGAATTACAATTGGATGGAAGTTGAGGACAAGGAGAAGGAAGCTTTGGATGAGGAGGAAGAGAAGCAGCAGGAGCATCTTTAGGGATCCCTATGATGTCATTGAGGTTTGTTTCATTAATATGGTCCTCTCACAAAGAACGATGACATGTTTTAGTTCACGTACTTCCTGTATTAAATAGTGATATGCAAAATGTTGTGAAAAACCATGGAGCAGGTACGTATAGTGCATCTGCAGGTAAATGAACATCAAATCTCTAAGACAGACTGAAATCTGTATATTTATCACCCTTATGATAAAACCCATGTCAGCCATTGGTTTATGGACTTTGTATTTTGAAGCCTCAACATTTGCATTATTGCTGTTGCTATGTTGGGACCATATTAGGATGAGGGATCAGAATCTGGAGTCATGCACACTATTGTTTCATTTAGTGTGTATCCATAAGATTCATACAGCAGATCCAAGTTGTGCCTTGAAAACAGGAAAGTCATCTGCATAGAGGAGAACTGTAATAGCAGGCTTGTACAAAGTGAGGCTTTGTGCTCACATTTGCTGCAAACACTCATTTTACCCTGTTTTGATGCAGATTTCACTTGAAATCAGGCAAGAACTGGACTTATTTTTTACAATGTGTTCTTGTGAATTGATTGTGTATAGCATTTGTTTGATTGATTTGACTTTCTGCAAGACAACAGTCGTCCACTGGCCAAAACAATTTTCCAAATACCTCCACGTGATCTAGCCTGGATTTAGAAAAGAATAGCAAAAAAAATCTGCACCTCCTGCTTCAGATGCAATTTGTGTTTCTGTGTTCAGAGGCAGCGGCGAGAGGGGAGACCTCGGGTCATCCAGCTGGAGAGCCTGACCAGGAGGAGTCGAACATTAACTCAGCTCTTCCAGGGCACCCTGCAGACTCGGCTGTTGGCATCGACGAGGGATGACGTGAACGCCAAACTGGAGTCCATCACAGGTCAACTGCAGGTATGCGAGTCAGACCTTCTGAGGAGGGTTTCACTTTTCTCTCTTCTTTATAATTGACTCTTTTCTCTCTCTTTCAGCTCCTTGTCTCAGAGTGGGAGGGATTTGAAGCACAAAGGGAGGAACTTGTCATTTGGTTGGCTGATATGGATGTCCGCCTGAGTGAGGTTGACCAGCTGACAGGAAACACCAGTGAAAAACTGAAACAACTGCAGGTGTGGGCTTGTTTTGATATGACATATATTTGATATGAAACATACGTCAGAGACATTGTCCTAAACTGGACTAACAAAGGACCATGAGTACAACATGAAAAGTACATTACATAGCGTAAGGCTGAAGTTCATTGATCATTTTAATCATAAACTTGTTGTTGAAATGTTTTTACTGAACATGCAAATATCTGCTGATGAAAATGTGTTGATTTATTGGTCTGTTATGAAGCTATTGCTATTTCTAATGTGTTTTATCACTTTCTGATGTTTTATTAATTAAACAATACATGTATTATTTGTTGTGTTATCTGTAGATATAGTATTTATATATATATTTATTTATAGTATAGCCAATATATTTATTAATTATTACTGTTTAAAACACTAATATGTGACATGTATTAGTAGTGATGTTGTGCTGAGGGTTAAAATGCCTTTTTGTCTTTTGGTAACTACAAAATGACAATAAACCATTAATATATGTCTATGCTGTGCTCGTATTTATTTTACCCTACTCAAATTCAATTTATGATGCATTTTATTTTGAAAGATTTAAAATGGTTTTTTAAAGAACCACTCAAAAAAGGTTCTTTAAAATGGTTCTTTTAAAGAACCATTTGAAGGACCTTTTTAAAAATGGTTCTTTAAAGAACCATTTTTAAAAAGGTTCTTTGAAAAACCATTAAAGGTGCCCCAAAGAACCATTTCTTGATGGTTCTTTGGGGCACCTTTAATGGTTCTTCAATGAACCACTGAAAGAAATGGTTCTTCAAAGAACCATTGTTTGAAAGGTTCTTTGTGGCACCAAAAAAGGTTCTTCTATGGCATCAGTCTAAAGAACCACTTTTGGTTCCAGTTGGCACCTTTATTTTTCTGAGTGTGCACTCATTGGTTTGAACCAGAAAATATGACTGTATCCTCGTACACTCACATAAGCATCCTACTCAGAGTCAGTGAAGCAGTTAAAACCCTTCATTTTCTGTCCTTCTAACTTTGAAAGAGACATGTTGTCTTGTTCACAAATCCAAACCCAAATATTTTAAAATGTGCATGGAGTCAAAGACTAGAAGTGGCTTCACCACAGAGACCACTGAGAGTGTTCTTCCAAACCAGATTATAGCTGGCTGATGAAGAGATCTGTACCACCGTGTACCAGTCTGGTTGGCAGAAAGCTAAGCTTGTAAATGAAGTGAAGTGGGGGGAAAAAAGGGACCCAACCTCTTTGGAGCACCACGCACAGCTGGGGTGCACATCCAGACACTCCTTGCATGTGCTGGCTCCTCTGGAGGTGCAGACATTTGAACCTGGAACCAGGAGAAGAAGCACTAGATTGATTTAACCGATACTGATTGGTTCCTTTCACTAAGAGGAACATTTGGGATCATCTGCTTTACGTGGGTGTGAATTCTCTTGTTTTTCTGAGAGATTTCAACTTTTTGGCTTCAGAACAGAATTTTAGGTCATTTCTCGTCAAGGAAGATGAAGCTCAGAGAAAACATTCTTAAACTAGCAATGCATTACCAAGTAAAACCAGTCTCAGACATGAACATGTGTTATGCAGTGATAAAACAAAGCATTGACTGCAGCCACAAGGTGAATTGTGGTTTAAGATAAGTAAATTATCAGCTGCATGTGGCAAGCACTTTGTGTTCACTAAAGCTAGCACAAGCATCTGTGTTGTCTTGAATATAAGACTATATTTCACTGAAATAGGCTTCAACTACTGCACCAACATATGAAGAAAACAATTTTAAAGATCAACTCAAAAACTGTAAACTAAACATCTGCATTCCCAAATGCTAGGAAACAGTGACCAAGATGGTTTATGAAGATCTGTTCTGTTTTGCGAGCATGCTTGTGAGACTGCATGTATGTGCCCACTCTGTGTTATACGTTATGTTCAATCCAGTCGTTTGTGCCACTTAAAATACCTTAATAGAACTGTTATGTTATAGCTGTTGTATTTTCTGCTGCCCTCTTGGTCAGGTCTCTCTTGAAAAATGAGGCTTTTATCCGGATAAATAAAGAATTTGCCAAAAACTGATTGCAGCTTCTACCTTTCTGGCTCAAATAACTTGATATCATTCACAAAAGTTTGATGGATTACAGCAGTTTAAATGCCAGTAATCATTTCTGGCAAATACCGGCAATCACTTTTTGGCAGATGATCACTTTTTAAAGTCTTAGCAGAGTTCCTTAAAGGAAGGAAGAGACAGAAAACAGTTAAACTCACCACAAACTGCTGCTATTCCCGCAAAGAACAAAACCCACACGCACAACATCCTCTGCGTCTGGAGAGCGCTCATCGTGCTGAGGGCTCTCTGAGAGGACACAGCTCGCCAGTCAGCTGAGGTGTGTGTTTGAGGAGAAACGAGCAAGAAAAAAATACAACCCTCTGTAATCTAGGCAACTCCAAATAGAGTCAAATGTCTCAGAGCCACCCCTCTACTCCCCATGCTGAGCTCTCATTATTATACTACTAAATATAGTGGGCGGGGAAAGCGCAGCATCCAAAATTGTGACTTTAGGAAGTTTTCTGTTGGCGAAGGGCAGGTTTCGTCATCTGATATGTCAGATTAATGGAGTACGTTTTTGAAACACTGTTAATAAAGTAAGTTTCGTAGGAAAAAACCCAATAAATTAAATATATCTAAAGCCTAAATGTTATTATTTAACGTAAAAAAATCGGTTTCTGCTTAAATGAAGGTTGTTTTTTTGTTTTTTTTAACACAGTGGGAAATATTAAACATATGTTTTTAATTAGGATTTACCGAGTAATACCCGTGAACGTCAGGTACACCGACTGCACGCTGCCCACTAGTGGACAATAGCTGTAAGGACTGAAAAAACCACAGTGCTCCTTTTTGGCAGGTCTGAACAATTGCGTGCAGGGTGCAGGACTGGAAGAAATGTCCACTGTTTCATAAGTGAGTAATACAAATGTTTCTTTGGCGACTTAAAGGCAACAAAATTAGAAGAATTTAGTTTGTTCTGGAAAAAAAATTCATTTAAAACTAATGAAGCAAACTGACTGATGGACACATAGCGAAATAATTTAGTTTCTGCTTCTCCCTTTAAAGTCCCTAAGAAGCACTAACTTTGAATGAACTGAAGAGTTCTCCCTCATGTATGCTCTTAAAGGCTTTTATGAGGAAAGACAGATCTTTATGCACATGACAGGTTTGCTGGTATTAATGCGTCAGCCGGCTCCTTCAACTAAGGTATTTTAAACTTAACTGGAGCTTATAATTCTTAGTCTGATGTTGAAATACTGTAATGGTACTCTGTGTAGTACCAGCTATGTCCAGCAGATGTCAGCCTTGCAATATGTATTTTTTTAGAGCCACTGAAAGCATCTGAATGAGTCAATGATGCATCTATGCGCTGTGTCAGACAAATGCAATTTTGCAGCTACAGTGTCAGATTTTGGCTTTTAGCAGTAAGAATGGTTATGAACACTGAACTGAATTTGTTGGGATGCAAAGATCTTTAGGAAAGGAAAAGTGGGACTGTTTGCAGGTTTTGTTAAAATCAGAAAACCCAAATAGTCCTATCTATTCCCAGTTGTTTATAAAATCACTCAAGGTAAAACTTCACGCTTGACTTCGATGACTTTATGGATGTTTTGACTTCTGGACTGAAAAACGGAGTTTTTGTTTTCGTGATGTTATAAAAAGTGGCGATGACAGATGTGTCTGGTTAGGTGAGGGGTGATTTTTGCTGGATTGTTTGACTCAAATGACAGTTACAGCTGAGCACACTTGGCCTGGCAGCGTGATGTGAATGAGACTGGCGAGCGGGATCAGAGCTTTGAGGCATAACATATGTAAACAGTGGAACTGCAGAAATACAATCACTGGCAGAGACAGTGAGGACTGGTCTCATTCACTTGAGCTTGTTTATTAGAAAGCCACTGCTGCCACATGCGAATGTAAAAGCCTTAAACAGAAAAGCACATTTTGCCTTCATCCACTTTTGTCCACCGTCACTCAGCCACATCTTTTTCTCTCCTGCTTTTCCCTCCATCCTTGTCGGGTTCTTCCTCTCTTTGTCTTTGTTACCTTTTTCCTTCCTTTTCCCGAGCCTCCTGTTGCTCAACTTTCCATGTGCTACTTCTTCTCTTGGCCCCACGTTTGCTTTCCCCTCTCAATTTTTTTAAGCTTCTGCAAGCAGTTGCACAACATTCTGCGAGGAAAAAGCTCCCTTTTTTCTCCAGCAGGCTTGATTGACAGCACCCCTTGCACGCTCTGCAGTAGTCGTAATGTGTGTGTGTGTGTGTGTGTGTGTGTGTGTGTGTGTGTGTGTGTGTGTGTGTGTGTGTGTTTGTACGGGATGCATGCATCTCAGTATCGTCCTGTGCCTTTTAGAAGTTTAACTGCAGCATTTAGTCTTTTTGCAAGAGCCTGTGTTGGTATGTTTTTCTATGTGTTAGTGCTTTGGGGAAACAGAGCTACAAAAGCCAGTTTAAAGGTTGCAAAAGAGCTTTCACACTCATTCATCTGTGGACTTCAAGCGCATGTGCATGCACGTACACACACACACATACACTCACACGTGCATGCACGCACACGCAGGGGTTGTGTGTTGACTTAAGAGTTAATGAATGGATGATTGAGGGCTGCAGGGGTTGGGGAAAGCAGTGCCGTGGAAACAACCCCTCTTTCCCAGGAAGGGAGCACAGAACAAGAGTTAGAGACAAAGAAAGGGATGGAAAATGAGTGTCTCAGAGGCAGAATGAAATTCAGAGTCTGTGTGTTGAAAGCTCAGGGGGCTGTGGGGCAAACTACTTAAAGCAGAAGCATTTGAAGCCCCTAATAAAGCAAGTAGCATGTACTTGACAAGCACCCAAAGGGAAAGAGAGAGGGAGAGAAGCAGCTGTTGGAGGAGGAGAGTGAGACAAAGAAGGAGCAGGGGGCTGTCCTTACTTGCTCTTCACTGAGAGGACTGTATGTGGGAGGAGGCAGAGAGAGAGCTGGAGAAAAGAAGGGGCACAAGAAAGAAAAAGAGCAAGCAGGGAGCAAGCAGTATGTGTGGTGTGTGAAGGAGAATACATCTGAAATCCTGTGAGTGGTTTGCATAGTTGCAGGCAGCCTCTTCACCAGCCTCTCCTGCGCTGCACAACCTGGGCTAAGGGACCATGCAGCAACCCTGGACTCTTCCCTGGCTCTGTGCTCTCCTGCTGGGGCTGATGGGGTTCCTGGTGTCGGGCTCAGACTTCCAGCATCACAAATACGAGGACATGGTACGAGCTCTGTTTGCAGTGCAGAGCGAATGCCCCTACATCACGCGCATTTACAGCATCGGGCACAGTGTGGAGGGTCGCCACCTCTATGTCCTGGAGTTCAGCGATAACCCGGGCAACCACGAAGCATGTAAGTAACACCTGATCCGTTGTTTGACAGCCCAGTGACATGCTGTACAATGATTTCATGTTGCATTTTATCCCAAAGTGGATAATTGGCAGAAAACGTGATGGATGGAAGTAATTTAACAGCTTAATAATTTAATCCCAACTCCTCAAAAAAAGCTGATAAACATCTGCAAATGATATTAATCTATGATAGATTTCGAATGCACAACCTGTGCTACTGGCTCCTCATCTGTCTTGTACTTTTTGCCACACACAATGAGAAGAGCTGGCAGGAGACTGAGTCTGCAAGAGGCTTCGGTTTTGTCTCAAGCTTTCGATTTTGCCTTTATGAAGCCGAACCACTGTGTGACTTAACAGTGAGGAGGAAAAGGTGAAATTATCCCGAAGTGGGTGCTTTGAACATCACTGGCTGTAAACTGAGGAAAACTCAAAAGTGAAAACAAAAAAAAAAGGAAAAGAAAGAAGAAAGTGAAAGAATCGAGTCAACATCTGTGATTCATTTTGATTTTTCTTTGCCATCCGACCACTGACAAAATGTAGCAGATGACAAACAGAATCACTTTGAGTCATCAAGGATTTAACCCTGAATACACTCCCACAAAAACCACTGAATCAGCTCTTCAGGTATTTAGTTTGCAGCTAGTGTATGATTATATCCAATGTTTGCATTGGAAATTGGCCAAAATGTCATATCAAGGAAATGCTGTGGAAGATTTTTCCATTCTTGCATTTAAAAAAAAAGCTTGACAACTGAAGGGAATGTTTTTTTGGCTCCAGCCAAGCCTGCTTTTTTTCTGCGTGTTTGCATACTCGGAAGCTTCCTTCAGTAGAATTGAAGGATGTAGGCCTGTTCTGTCGCAAGGTGACCGAGGGTGAAAAACAGGAACTGAACACTTCATGAAGGGGGAGTGACCTGAGGTGTAGTCTGGGTCAAGCCTCCTGCACTCTGTACGAAGTTCATGCGTTTCACATACTGCTGAATGAGTGTGTGTGGGTTTTCTTTCTTTCTTTTTAAACTACATGCTGGAGCCAGCGCTGTTTTGTGAACTCATGGCCAGTTGGAACTGCGCTAAAGAAAAAGAGGGGAGTTGCAATGCCCAGCATGCCATTTGGATGCCTGAAACAATTAGTGAAGGGCGCTGATAGATTTGAAAGTATCAATGACGAAAAAAAACACAAGCGCTTATTCTTTGATGTGATGGTTTTAGTGTCAAATTTAGCGCAAATTTGTATCTAGTGTTAAGTCATAAGTCTGACCTCTGGCAACCGTGCTTGGGGTTTTTTTGCTTCCCTCAGTAGTGATTAATAAAGGGATCCTCAGGGGGAAGAAACCCTGCACAGAGAGCAAGGCTGAGACATTGGTGGCAAATACACATAACTCATCCAGATAATTCAATCAGCACAATTTCCAGAGCTTATGTCTGTAAGAACATCCTTATCAAGAAATTTCTGCGACTGTGGCGTCCTGCATGTGTTTCCTCAGGCCATCTGTTTTAAATGTGGTACTTGACAGCTCTGTGTGGCTTTTTTCGTAACTTCATGCCCCCTCTGCTTCTCCACTCCCTCCCCAGTGGAGCCCGAGTTCAAGTACGTGGGCAACATGCATGGCAACGAGGTGCTTGGGCGTGAGCTTCTCATCAAGTTCTCCCAGTTCTTGTGCGAGGAGTACCGAAACAGAAACCAGCGAATCGTGAGGCTGATCCACGACACGCGCATCCACATCCTGCCTTCCATGAACCCCGATGGCTACGAGGTGGCTGCCAGACAGGTAATTTGAGCTTTAGGCTTAGACGTGCCAAAACAAAACTCCCTCTGGGACGTCTCTGGCTGTGTTTTTTCAAAGAAACCGTCCCCCGTGCAAAGAAGAAGAAAAAAAAATCTATATTTTCTTTTCCCTTGGTTTTGTTCTTGGCAGTGGAAATATTAGAAATGTTGAGGTCCCTGAGTGAAACTAAACACCTGCGAGCCACACAGCTCAATCCATCTGATCTTTTAGGATTTTTAAACAAATACGTGTGTGTGTGTGTGTGTGTGTGTGTGTGTGTGTGTGTGTGTGTGTGTGTGTGTGTGTGTTTGTGTAAGACGAGCGACTACGAGTCAAACAGTAGTTGATGATTTTTCTCCACCGTTTGCTTGCGTCTGTAATAATCCCATCTATCAGCTTCCCAAGAAAGCCCCTAACTTTGTGTCAGGGGTAATTATGGGCCGTGAAACAACTGATACACACGCAGACTGCTGCAACACAAATACACACACAGTCTATTGCTGGCTAATGATATGTCCTGAAGCGACCAGCTTCACATGACAGTCCCTCTCTTTGCCACTCAGACGACACATACATACTGCACTGTAATTAGTTGCGTCAGCAGATGTTTGGGTGCAGCAGCATCTGTTCAAAAACGGCAAGGCAGTTTCATTTTAAAGCATCCTTGGCGACTCAATGTTGTGATCAAGCTTTTAGGGAAAAAAACAACAACAAGAAGAAATCTTATCAGAAAATGTAAGCTATAGACACCAACACACAGGTCAGTCAGCTCTTTTGCAAAGTCTTAGAAAGTCTCACACTGAAATACAGAAGAAAGTCAAACCAATCAAAAAAGAGCTTCTTAAATTGCCCCCTTGCTTTACTTGATATATAAAAACATATAGTGACATTTAAGATTAAAGGTCCAAGCTAAAGATGCAAACAAATAAGAAAATTTCAAGGCACTCATAAAATAAAACAAGTCTACAGTTAGTGATGCCCCTGTGACGCTGCATTTAAGCAAAACAGACCTTTTAACTAAACTGAAATGTTAGCATCCTAACATGCTTGCAATGACAGTGCTAACTAATTCGATGTTTAGTTGGAGTATTGTTTACCATGCTCACTGAGGGGGAAAAGCTGTTCCCTTTAAGCCAGCTTTCTTCTGATTGCCTGTCCCTTGCATCCAGAAGGCATAACAGCAGGTAGGAGGGGCTTCTGTGCCCACAGCAGGTGTATGACATCATTAAGATCCAGCAGTAGAAAAAAAAACTGCCTAAGAGTGAGAACTTGAGCTTTTTGCTTAAAGTGCTTTGACTTTGGGTACTTTTAATCGATTGTGACAGTCTATCTGTCCGGCTGTTAGCACACTCAGTACCATGGATTTGTTGCACGGTCTTAAAACTCCGTTTTGGGAAAAATACTTGACTGTTGTTGCTCTATAGATAGCCTCTGAGGACTGGGGAATAATAAATTCAGCTTTGTTTTACTGCTTCCGAGAAATTGGAGCTCATAACTTGACCTCCGGAAACCTTAACGTCACAAGCCAAAATATGATCATTTAATCATTCTGGTGGGAAAGAGCAAGATTACTCACCAGTTTTAAAAAAAATGTTTTTTTTGTGATCTGTGCATCAACAGGGTCCGGAGTTCAACGGTTACCTAGTGGGTCGAGGGAACGCCAGAGAAATCGATCTAAACCGCGACTTTCCGGACCTGAACGCGCTCATGTACTACTACGAGAAAACCAAAGGACGAAACCACCACCTGCCCCTCCCGGACAACTGGGAGCATCAGGTCAGTTCTGCTGAATACAACTGAAACCGTTTGAGGGTGTACGTGTGTGTTAAAGTGTCCATGTGTGTACGCAAGTATGTGTGGCTCGGAGCATATGTGGGTGAGAGAGAAGGAGGGAGCGAGGAGGAGGATGGATGAGGGCATTTATCATGCTCGTGTGAGCGTGTGAGCGAAGCTGAATAATGAGCAGCTGTAACATAGTTGGGTTATCTTGGCTTTAACTTTGTTGACATAAACAAATTCATGAGATCTGCACTGGATGAGATTCCAGTGCCAGCTGTGTCTCAGCTAAATAATAAAAAAGTCCATATATTTAAATGTGAGTAGACTCAGGAGACTCCTTGGTCGGTCCTCTGTATCATTTTGTGACTTTTTTCTGCGTGCCTGTATAGCCTAGACCTGTTTGCTTATCTTGCACATAGCAGGCTATGGCTCTTAGCATAGACACTGTGGTTGCCCTCATTCGTATTTGGAGTCTTTGAAATATGAAACAGGTGGGGTAACTGGCAACCTAGCTCCGCAAACTGGAACAAACTGGAACAAAAGCGTTGGTAAGTCATATTAGTTTGCATATTTCTTTAGATGCTGGAGCTGAGAAAACACCCCAAGAAGAAGAAGCAACCCCCCGCCAACAGCCTTCTTCTTCTCTGGGTCATAACATGTGATTAACTATATGCACTGTTTATGAGGACTTTGAGCCTCAGCTAAACATTTTTTGGTTTTCATCACCATCATGAGAAGTTACAGTGAGCCACTCTGCAGCGTCAGAGTGTAACTGTTACCCTGAGGCACTGGCTGACTCCTCACTTTGCTGCTACTTTACCCAAAACTGTCTGCACATTGCTATGTCTGCACTATAAAAGTACAGATGCTCTCTACATAGAATAGACACTATATAAACCTGCCACACTTACACGGTGACTGAGACTAAGGAAGAAAAATGTGCCTCAGAGTTTCGGCGTAAGCAGCAGAGTTCAGATTGGCTGTGGGAGAGACCTGGCTTTATTCTGGGTGATTGAATGGCCTTTGTAGCGCAATGTGTACTTATTTCAGATCACTGAAGTGTAAAATGAACAGTGGAGAGTAACATGAGAGTGCGTGCTGTCAAACAGTCCACTAGCCTGCCAAAAAGTACATTTTAACTATTAAGGTCAGATCCTTGGGGGTGTCTCAACTGCAGCCTCCAGTAGGACTGTTGTTCATAGTTTCCTTGAAAAATAAAATTCCTCCCTCTTAAGGACAGTCAGTTTTTATTATAACTGCTAGATAGCTTCATGTTTTGAGAACTGAAATATGAACCTAAAGTTGATTATATCTTGAACCGTCCAAATTAAAATACCTTTAGCTAGATTTAGTGATAGACTCTAAAGAAAAGATGGATATAATCCTCGTAGAAGTGTCTTAAACATACATTTAAACCCTTCTTCTTATGGGGCGTCCCAAAAAGAATTCAACTTCACCGACTTACGTGCACGTGCGGAGGAGGGGCGGGGGTATTTCAGCTGTCACAGGGCAAGAGGTGGGTAGAAGCCTACGAGAAAATGACCCTCATTTGGTTTATGACCTCAGTGTTTTCCTTACGCATTTATGGTCTCACTTGCTTATGTCAAGTCTTATTAAATATAACATGTTCACTTTGTAAATTATTTATTAGGGGGGAAAAATGAAACAGGGTATGCTTTATGACAGGGTGTCAAACATAAGGCCCAGGGGCTAGAAATGCCCAGACAAAGACAAGGGTGTAAATTTGAGACTTCTAACTGTATTTTTGTAGTTTTAAATTGCAGCTTTTCCTATTAATAAAGCCCTTCACATGGACATTGATGCTAGCTACACTAATACAGTCACAATCAACTATAGACATTTCTGTTGGTCTACAATAAAAAAAAACTAAACATTTTCTCTGAATTAGTCGTGATAGTCTGTTCTGTATTTACAGGACAGTCTGAGCAATGAGCTACCGAAACCTTTTCTGTAATTTACACGTTTAATTCTTATAATTTAAAACCAGAGTCGTGCTGATGAATTTCTTTAATTTAATACAGTTGCATGTTTGTTACCATGTCAGAAAAACTGAGGTGAATTCTTCTTTGTCCTATATTAAGATATCTCATGGATTAAAGGTGTAGTTTACTTCTTTATACTGGCAGAAATGGAAGTTTCACTGGTCCAGTTAAACTCAAAGTGAGCTGTATATGGTCTGTGAAATGAAAAATTTGAATGAGTTTGATATCTCGGCTTTAATCCAGTTGCCAAGTGGATTGCAAGCATGCAATGTGCTTGATTTCAGTTTATGAGGAGTAAATATTATCCTTTAGGAAACAAAGAAAGTCATATCAGTGCTTTAAAATGAATGCGTGATTGATTTCTCTTCCCTCAAAATAACTCTTTTCAGTGTTTTAAGCAGTTTTGACAGGGCATGTCATTACAGAGAGGTGGTTTCAGTATAGTTTTCTTTTTCTTTCCCTGTCGCCACACCACTTTTGTTCCCAAGCAAAGGTGGAAAATTTTATTTTTTAACCTCTAACTGCAAAACCAGAGAGCCAGGGAGTCTGTACATATGACTGTCTCCTGATGCAGAAACACAAAAGGGTAACTGTGCTTGTCTTACAACTGCTTTATTTATGCTGGTCAGGAATACATTCTCACATAAAGCCTCAAGCCCTGCAGGCTCGAGAATGCAGCTTTTACTAATTTAGCTAAGTGATGAAACTTTCTTCACTGGAACAAGTGCAAGACTAAACTGAGATGTGCTAAAATAAGACTGAGAACTGGGCGGCAGCACATTTTCCAAGTTTCACTTTCATTTCTCTTAGAAATACCTTATTTACAGAGTCCCAGAAGAGCCCGACATAAAACAAGGCTCCTTTTGCAAAAGTATCCACTGACATTTGACTGGCCTCCAGAGGACATCCCTCACCCAGTGTCAGTGATCCTATAAGTGATCCAGAATGTTTGATTTGCTTCTCTTTGCATTTAATATGGGGTAGTATCCTCTGTTGTTAGTAGAGCTCTGCGATATGGCCGTGTCTGTTCCTTCGTGTGTAACCCTACACCGCGGTGACAGCCCTTATTTCAAAGGATGCACAAGTATATATAAAGATCTACCGATAATAAATTCCTGCCGGCGTTCAAAACGGGAGCCAGACCTCTTGGTTACAGCTGCTCTGTTCAAGGTCACTGGGCTCTGATCAGCTTGATTATTCTTGAACAGAGTCAGACTGTGTTTATTGTCCTACATACCATATTCAAGGAGAGGTATTACGCCTCGTCTCCAAACGTGATAAATGGCTCTGAGAGTGTGAGGAGAGTTAACGCTGACAGAGAAAATAAATGGCAGCCCCAAGTGGAATTTCAAGGTCTGCAGCAATGCAATGGAGATGCCATCTGGCTGAGGCTGATCCCGTTCATGCAGAATTTGATGAATTAATTAGCAAAAAGATCAAAAACCTTTAAATCAGTTTGCATATTATGAATTATATGTACACGTAACTGTTGTGTTTCCACTCCTTTGTTGCTAAGTCCAGCTTCAGTTTGTGAATTTTGTATATTCTCATTAAATTTATCATTAACTGAAATGGTTGGTATTCTTTAACCATGAAGCTAACCATGCCTGATGCATTTAGGAGGAGCTAGGTGAATCATTAAATGTGCTTGAGCAAAGTAGAAGATTCTTTAAACTCTAACCATTTTTGCAAAATGATTAAGTAAAAAAGAAAGGCAGAGAGAAAATATGTCCATAAGGCAAAGCCAGAGGAAACCGGGGTTTGTCCAGATAAGCAGCCAACCAGAGAAGCCAGCAGCTTTGGATGAAAAGAAAACCAGATGTCAACCCGCTGATGTTGTTTGGGAAATATCTCAGGTGACGTAAAGGACTGTATGGGATTCTGCATTATAACTTATTTGATGATTTAGAGACATTTTGACAGGTTCTCAAGTGGGATTAGATTGTTTCATTTGGGGAATTGGAATAAAGATGCATGCACGTGGTCCTGCAAGTACAGTAAATCTTAAATGTCCTGCTTCTCATCCTCCCCAGGTTCAACCAGAGACTTTGGCTGTGATTAAATGGATGCAAAACTACAACTTCATCCTGTCAGCGAATCTTCACGGAGGAGCCGTGGTGGCCAATTACCCCTTCGACAAGTCGAGAGATGGCCGCATTCGAGGGCGGACCACCTATTCGGCCACGCCTGATGACAAGATCTTCAGAAAGGTGCGTGACAGATTAAAATTTCCAGATGTGACACACATCTCATACCGTCACTGCCTGTTGTGTGGGTATGAAAACACGTGGATGAATGGGCCCGTGTCCTTTTGTGTGTGATGACAGTTGGCGAGGACCTACTCATACGCTCATGGCTGGATGCACAAGGGCTGGAACTGTGGCGACTACTTTGATGAGGGGATCACCAATGGGGCCAGCTGGTACTCGTTGTCCAAAGGTGAGCAAAACGTCTTCTCCTGAGCAGAAGGGAAGACAACAGAAATGCGTAGTAAAAGCACAAGAGACTCACTTGGAGCAGTCTCTAAATTATTACTGAGGCTGGCTTTCGTAATTGAATTAATCGTAATTGAAACTAAATTATTTACACGTTGTTTACATCTATTTTTGGCCAGTGAGTCTGCATCTGGATTTATATTATGCTGCTTTGGCACCACAAAAGTTAGTGCTGTAGCTCAACACCAACAACACTAACTGTTGTCCTGACCTCTTAGGTTTCCAGAGAAGTACTGGTTGCCAACATTCCAGTATGTACAAACTCATAATATAAACAGCTACTTAGAAAATAAACTATTACACCCCCCAGACATTTTGGAATTTGAAAGCCAAAGAAGATAATAGCTAAATTATCAGTTTCAATGAAAAATGAGCTGAAAAAATGCCCCGCCACACGAGCACACAGTCCTCCATCCTATGTACAAAACACATTGTTCCTTGCCTACATGCAAAATTTCCATGTGCTGTGGAACAAACGCTGTAATTCTCCTGCTAAAGAAAGACAAGACCATCTGAGTGATGGCTTCCTGCTGTCATTACCTTCAGCATGAATGAAATGCACTGACTGGCTCGCAAGGCATGCTTCTCCAGTGTCATCATGCACTGGGTCTGCGCTTGCCTTAAACCCCCTTACCTCTTGCACACTGCCAGCTAGCAGTAGAGCGGTGGACAGGGGGTGTAAAAGGCACCCATTCAATACGATCCGCACCATCAGCAGGCAGTGTGCAGCACTCTGAAAAAGTCTTGAGTCACCTCTAATTTCTTTATATTTTGCTTCCAGGAAGCCAGACCTTGAGCAGTAGTTCTCCAAGCTTTCTGAAGGTCTTTCAAAGTTCGTCTTTAGACTTTTTATTTTTAGTGGAGTCTGTGGACCTGAACATTTTCAGTTGACTCCGTTTTTTTTTTAATTTGATTTTTCTAGCAATTATTTATTTCATGGTCCAGGCTTTAAAGGGTTAAAGTCTACAAGGCAACCTTAGTGGTGACAATTCCTTTTTTTCTTTAAGTAAAGGATCCTTTAAATTTTAACTAAGGTGAAGAGGACCTCGCCTTTTAGTGAGGTTGAAACGAATCATACGGCTCAGCTGGCCTCCCCACCGCTCTTTTTTTTGTGTAAAATCCCATAAACTCTCTATAAATGGAACTGAAGCTTGAAGAGAGTTTTGAATTTTGTGAAATTTCTTGTTATAGCTGAAAATATGCATTAATTAAACCTCCTCCTCCATGCTGGCAGAGACCCTCTCAGGAGTCACACAGCCTTAGGCGCTCGCACGAAACTTAAACTCCTCACCCTCTCATGGTTCGCTTAAAGGCTGGAAAACTTGTGTGCTGCTTTTTAATGAAAGCTTCCAGTAATGCACTGTTACAGTAATGAATTCTTGGAAGTTAAAAAATACCAAGTTTATCCAACTCTCTGGGCATATATTCAGTTTCAGCTCGGTTAATCTGCAACTGCAACAATAACAATCCCCATTTCTTTGATGCGTAAGTCCTGATCCAGGCTGCTCTGGTTTCTCCTCAGCACTGTGAGTCTGATGAGCTTTTCACTTGAGTCATGCGAGCTTTTGAACTGACTGAAAACGCCCAGAGTCTCACTTAGAAGCAGCATGCTATGTTTATTTTACCAGGTCTTTATGCTCCAAGTGTTATGTCAGGGTCTGTGGGGTTACATATGAACCTTCCCTCCCTTCTGGCTCCTTGTACATTTGTTTTTGATGAAAAGTGGAGCCATATTGTAAAGCCAAAAACAAAAGGGTTTTTTTTTAAAGCAACTTATACTCCTACAATTTTGAACAGCTTCCTCAAGAGGCAAAGCGTGGTGGAAAAAACACTTTGAATCTATAAATATAACTAATGTGTCCTGTTGCAAAGACCTAGAAATCTAAAGTGAAGAGCCACATTAATACATTTATTGTCCTCCTAAAATATTTATCTGTGTTTCAGGCATGCAGGACTTCAACTACTTGTACACCAACTGCTTCGAGATCACTCTGGAGCTGAGCTGCGATAAGTTTCCTCCGGCATCAGCACTGCCGAGAGAATGGCTGGGCAACCGGGAAGCGCTGGTTTCATACCTAGAACAGGTTTGTACATGACGAAATTTGGCAAATCAGAGTTATACTGAAAGAGTATTTAATTTATTGGAGCTCAATGCACCACACATACACACTATTACACATAAAAACCCAACTGCCAGGAGTCGTGAGTCTGCTGCCCTGGTGTCTTGTGAATATTGGCAGTCGCCTCTGGGATAAAGTGACCAAAAAATTAGATGCGTGAAATTCTGTGTAATATGAGTAATCTGACTTTTAACCTTCTTCGAGGACGGAACAAGGCCGTGGTCTGAGGACAACAACATGTCCTTTATTCCACTGAGATTCAAAAAGCGATGCTTTGCCACTAATAATGTTTCTGTAAGGGTGGGCCCCCAGTTGCATACATTTTTTGCAAAGCACTAATTAAACAAACTAAACTGGGCCTGCAGATGCTGTTCTGGTCTTTCTTTAGCTGCTGAACACTGCTGAGCCTAAGGAGTGTTAATTAAGTCTGAGGTGTAGAAATGTAGCTTAGGATTCCTTCATATTCACTCGTATTTATTAGCACATACAGTATTTTCTTTAAAAAAACATATTATTTAAAGTATATTCAAGTATAATCTTTCTCTTGTAAACATTAAGCAATAATTTTGAGCAAAATGCAACTGAAATGTATAAATAATTAATCATTTGGGAAAATATGTTTGGTATAAACTGAATGTATACTGAGAAAGTAAATTTAATTTGAACAGATTCCATTAAATCTAAAGTTTTGTAACAAATTGTACATGCAATCAAATCACTTTAAGTCAGTATTTCAGACTTTAGGTTTCAGGGTTTTGAGCGTATGTGCTAATAAACATGAGCAAGTGCTGAAAGCTTTGAAGAAACTTTCTGGATGAAGTCAAATGTCTTCAAAAAACTTAAAGAGGTCCAGTCACCTTCCTTTTTTAAGTTCTTAAGACTACAGACAGCTTTACACATCAAACAGATGATAGGAATCCAATTTCCAAACCTTAGATTTTATTAAATATACTTCAATATTTGAAGTATGTACACGTTTTGTCTTTTCTCAGGTGCATCATGGGATAAAAGGCATGGTGTATGATGAAAACAACAACCCCATCAGCAAAGCAGAGATCTCAGTAGCTGGCATCAATCATGACGTGACCGCAGGTAACAGGGACTTTTGGTGTATATGTGGTTGTTATTTTTTTTTCTTGATAGGTGTGGAAGCTGGATTTATAGTGACTGATTGTCTAGTGTCCCAGCCAGTGAAATAGAAGACCAGTGTTTGATAACATCCGGTGTCAGTCTGTCATTTCAAAATAAGACAAGGACACATACTGCATGACTAATGGCAGGCACTAACAATAACTTCTGCATGAATCGAATGCCTCGAGCAGCCAGAAGTCGACTTTGAGTCTCAGTTCCATAAAAATATGATCCTTTGGAAATAAACCAGAATGAAACAAGACGCAATCTCGACAAGACTTTTAGCGATGAACTAAATTTTAGTATGATATCCAGATTTTAAAAGTGCATTCAATCCTCACACGCAAAAGGACAGTCGAGTGCATCTAATGGTGCGGTGTGGAAGTCAAGCACAGATATAACGGAGCAAGTCATCCTCTACTGGTCAGTGGTGGAAATGCAACGTGAGAGAAATTAAAGTCACCTATCAAGACACTCACCAGCCAGTTCAACAGGTGCATCTCGCTAGTACAGGGATAAGCCCCTTTTTTGCCTTTAGAACTACTTTAATTCTTCATGCCACATATTTAACAAAGTACTGCAAACATTCCTCAGAGGATCCATATTGGCATGATGGCATCGCGTAGTTCATACTCAGTTTCCAATTTGGCACCTACAACTTTCTTTATTTAGTGTGAATTATTTTTTTATGTTAAAAAACTACCGTCATTGTCGACATATTGGTGGCACTCCAGGAATATGTTTAATTAAGATACAGCGACTGTACAAGTCTCATAATTTTCCTTACATGTGCTCCTTCAGGAGTTGATGGCGACTACTTCAGACTTCTGTTGCCAGGCACTTACACTGTAACAGCCTCTGCACCCGGTTACCTCCCTTTCACCAGCACTGTCACAGTGGGACCAGCTGAGGCCATACAGGTTGGTTTCTGCTCGTATGGTTGGTCTGACCAAACTTGAGGTTATTGTGTGGTGTCTGTGTTTTTATGTCTACTAAATAAACTAACTCACACCTTTTATTCCATCTGGTCCCTGACAGCTTCATTTTTACTTGAAACCAGCACCAAAACAAAACCTGAAGGTGAAGCCGCACCACGGCAGGAGGAACCTCTCATCTCCTAAAGCTCCCTTGAAGCTTGGCCCAAGATGAGGCACGGACAATCATTTAGAGGGCACACAGTCATAAACAAATACACAGAAGAGCTCGTACAAAAAACATACACATGCATACGCATATGAATTATGTAAATGATACACAACCTTAACATACCTTTGTAGTCCTAGCGTCTATTTCCTTTTTGGGTTTTGTTTTTCTGTATCAAGAAACTGTTGAAAGGCTGGTGTATTTATCCAACAGTTTTAATTTGTATGAACACAGCTAGCCTGTATTTGTAAAGGATATTTTTTTGGTTTTGATTACAATAATTTGATGGTAAGTGAAAATGAAATTAAAGAAATGTTTTTACCATCTGTATTTAAGACTTCTTTATTATTGCTGGATTATTGCTCTGAAAAACAGGGAAATTAAAAAAAAAAAACGTGTACTCAGGTACACATTTAAAGCATATAATAGATATTAATACACTGATTTGCTGAAATGGACATTCATTTTTAAATATTTCGCATTTAATGATTTCAAAATATTTCACAGAATTGCCTTTTTCACATTATAAAATACTTAATTGGCCTTTAGACTTGATCTTAAAGGTTAATATTATTTACCTTTTTTGGTAATAACAATTCTTTTTAAAAAAAATCAATGTCAAGTGAGTCAAAATGTGAACTCAAAAGTAAGAAAAATGACAATAGAACACACAGTAAGATGAGGGTAGATTATGACACAGACAAATGAAAACACAGGGCTTAAATACACAGAAGGAGAGACAGACAGAATGGGAGACAGGAGGGAAACACAGCTGGGGCAAATCAAGGCTGACAAGTCAAAGGAAGCAAAACCAGACACGTTAACATGAGATACGGACTTTCAAAGTAAAACAGGAAACACAGACTGAACTTACAGACGGACTCACAAGCAGACACTGCAACAGAGGGAACAGAGACTGGGAGCATGGCAGACACAGAACAGAGGGAGTATGGAAACCCAAACTTAAGAACTACAAAATCATAAACCAAGAAGGACCGGGGAAAATACAAAACAGAAACCAAAACAGAAAAACAGAAACCAAAACCTTCACAGTAATAAACCAAGACGAGAACACAAATAAAGGTACAAAACTGAAAACACTGGGTCAACGACCCAGGTACCCTAACAATCAAAGGGAATTGTTGCTGCAGTTGCAGTCATCTGACTTTACATCTTGCAGCAAAATAAATAAATAAAAAATACATAAATCTGTATTAATCATTTATTTTTGTATGCAAGTGCCTATAAGGAGCTTTATAAGGAATTTCAGTAAAATATTTATTTTAGAAGTTAGGATTTTAATAATAATTAGCAACAGTAAAAACAAAAAAGGTAACATAGGTAGTACAAAAAGGGTAGTATAAAAATACATACAAAATGATACTAAATTTCTATTTATTCTTTATTTACCCTTTTAACTCCTGTTTTAATTTATATTCCCATTTTTATTACATTTTTACATTTACACATTTCTTCATTTATTTATCTATATTTGTAATTCTTCTCAACAGACTGTAAAATTTTCCTCAAACTAAAATATTTGTTTTCCTTTCTCACATAGTTATGTTTTATTATACATGCGAGTCTTGCTAAAGAACAGAGCTGATTAATCTATTTAAATGAATATTTATTTATATTTATTTTATTTATTCATTTGGGTTCTTTAGGACTATTTCTGTGTGTGATGGAAATAATATATGGACATAGGAAAATGTGCATTTCAGGGTGCATACAGTAGATGTCACTGATGCATAAGAAACAAAGCAGGACTTAGTCAAATAGTTACATATTCTTTCTGTTGAATTGAATTTCTCAACAAAAGGACGCCTTTGTTTTTTTACTCCAAAAGATATTCCCTCACACAGGATTTAGATGGGTCCAAACTGTCCCACAGATGTCACCGCACATAGCACATGTTCAAACTTCATTCAGGGAGCCCTCGTTCCCATCATTTGTTCCCACCATTTGTTATCATTAAAAGACACCGATCCCCTCAGCACAGTAATGTTTCCTTACAGGGTAATGATGGTCCCTCAGAATAACTTAATAATAAGAATAACCTAAAATTATTCCTGCCTTTATGTGGACCGTGGCAAAAAGTTAAATCCCCTCACTTTAGAGTTAGTGGCTTAGATGTTTGGGTTTTATCTTCATACAGATTACAACACTGTTATAAGTACATTTGAGATGTCTGTGATGTAATGTTGTTACAATTTCCTTTTGTATGGCAGCAGGATGCTCTCAGACACTAGTTTTTGATAGTTGTAGAGCCATATCATAGTGCTGACTTGTTGTTATTTATTTGGTCCTATAATAACTCACTGAAGTTTGTCTATTTGAGACACATGAACAAACTGCTGATCAGTGTGGTGCTTCAAACAAATGATACACAACAAGCTAAAGTCACAAGACTGAGCCTCGACTTCCTGCAGATGGCAGCAAAGGATCCCGTTAGGTGGAAACATAAACGTCACTGACATCATATTTCATGATAACATTTTGTAGGCAAAAAATTGTTGTGTAATTTTATGATATGTTTTGTTGACCAGAGAACAAACCTCTAAACGTGTTTTTCAAACTGGAGTCTCAAACCTGCTCTTTCAACAGGTTTCCCTCAGGCAGGTTGAAACTAAAGTGAAACTATGTATGATTTATGATTTATGGTTCGACAGCTTCTCTGGATCTATTATGCGGGCCTAAAATTCACCTTCAATTCTTTTTTGCTGTTAACAATTGACCTTTTCAGTGTGTGTGTGTGTGTGTGTGTGTGTGTGTGTGTGTGTGTGTGTGTGTGTGTATCTATCTGCTCCAGATATCTGCCTTTCTGTGTCATTTCCATAACAAGCACAACAGCCTCTCTCTGACAAACAGGAAAGAGGGAAAGCGTACTTCACCAGGCATTCTGTGAATTTATGACCCCGACTTTCCACAGAAACACATGAGGAAATCCATAAATAGTTAAATACAAAGTAAAAACAGTAGATTACTGTAATTCAGCAACAAATTTTGTAAGTGATAATGCACAGAGAATCGCACATATCCGTGTGTTTCTTTGTGTTTAACTTCTGATCTCTTCTGTTCTTTGTAGATTTAGTTGATGTGTTAAATTTCATCACCCAACTTCAATAAGAGTGTTGTTTTAATTGTTTTAATAAAAAACAGATATTTCCCCTTTTTATTTTCTGAAGAGAGAAAAATGAAATGGTGCTGGCATCACACGACTGCACAATAATCCTGAAGTCAAAAAATGACTATTGCCTGCTTGAGATTATCATGTGACGTTATCATGTGACATTAAAGCTTTTGTTATGGTAAAATTGAATCATAATAGTCATTAATTCATCCTTACTGCCATCAGTTCAGGGATCAGTCTGGTAACTACAATAACTTTTCTTTTGGCCAGTCAACCACCATAGCTCATGTTTCTCAGAGGCAACACAATCGGATGATTGTGTGACAGCCAGTGTATTCTCTTCACACAAACCATTGTAGTGACGCTTAACTGGCAGGAAAATATTGAAAGACAACAATAGACCCACATTTTGCCCTTGGATGAAAGTGGCTACTGTGAAAAGAAACAAAGCTGGCGATTCATAAGTGGTTAATGATCTGGAGTGTTCCCAGCTGTAGTATGCATTTGTGTGCGTGCACGTGGGGTTGCACTTGTGTAGACTGGTTAAATGTGGCGTCAATGAAGCCCACCAGCAGTCCAGGCATCTCCCACACTGATTTATCCACATTCAATGAGTCAGGATGATGGAGACAGTCAATCCATCAGCTAATCACATGGCAGCAACTCTGTGCATTTATGCATGTAGATAGCACAACCAGCTGAAAGGTGATTTAACAGAGTACTGACAGAGATTAAAAGACAGAAAGCTTTTCTCTCATATTGGCTTCCTGTTAAATTCAGAATTTAATTTAAAATCCTGTTCCTCACATACAAGGTCTTGAATAGTCAGATGCTATCTTATCTTAATGACATGATAGTACGGTATCACCCCATTAGAGCTCTTCACTTTCAGACTGCAGGCTTACTTGTGGTTCCGAGAGTGTTTAAAAGTACAATGGGAGGCAGAGCCTTCAGCTTTCAGGCCATCTTTTGTGGAATCAGCTTCTAGTTTGGATTCAGCAGACAGACACTCTTTAAGATTAGGCTTGCATATAGTTATGGTTGGATCAGGTGACCCTGTCCTTCCTTAGTTATGCTGCGATAGGTGTAGGCTGCTGCATTCCCATGATGCATTGAGTGTTTCTTCTTCAGTCACCTTTTTTACTCACTATATCTGTATACACTTCTCTGCATTAAATTATTAGTTATTATTCATCTCTGGCTCTCTTCCACAGCATGCCTTTGTCCTATTTTCATCTGCTCACCCCCAACTGGTCGCAGCAGATGGCTGCCCCTCCCTGAGCCTGGTTCTGCTGGAGGTTTCTTCCTGTTAAAAGGGAGTTTTTTCTTCCCACTGTCACCAAAGCACTTGCTCCTGGGGGTCATAGGGGTTTTCTTTGTTTTTCTCCATTTTCTTTGTCTTATCATAGGGTCTTTACCTTACAATATAAAGTGCCTTGAGGCAACTGTTGTTGGGATTTGGCATTATATAAATAAAACTGGATTTTAAAAAGTTGAATTTAATTTAATGTCAGAGGACTATGGCCAGACTGCTTTGACCTGATAGAAAGGCAACAGTAACTCAAATTACAAGTCATTACAAAAGAAGGTTTGCAGAAGGCCAGATGGCCTACAGCAGCAGAAAACTATAGGCATCCACTCCTGTGGGCTAAGAACAGGACAATGAGGATAAGATGCAAATTTTCTCACCACAGTTGGTCTGACGTGATGATTCTTGAGGTAAACATCATGGAAGCATGGATCCATCCTGTCTTGTATCAACAGTTTAGGCTGCTGGTAGTGGTGTAATGGTGTTGGGGATATTTTTCTGGTATGCTTTGGATCCATTAGCACCAAATGAGCATTGTTTAAACAACACAGTCCACCTGAGTATTGTTGATGATGATGTCCATTCCTGTATGATCAAACTGGTTTCTTGAATAAGACAAGAAACAAAATATGGCAAGAAGAAAGTGAGTTCAGCGTACTCACCAGATCTCAGGCCAAAAGAGCACATTTGGGATGTGGTGTATGGGAGATTCACATCATGGATGTGCAGCCGACACACATACAGCAACCGTGTGATGCTATCACATCAATATGAACCAAAATCTCTGAAGAATTTTCCAAAACATTTTGTTGAATCTTTGCCATGAAAAATGAAAGCAATGCTGATCACAAAAGGGGTTCCAACACAGTGATAGTGCTTTTTAATAAACCAGCATAAACAAAAACTGTAAGCATTTCTGTTTATGCTGGTTTAAGTCCATTTCAATGTAGGCGACAGTGTGTCCGGTCCTGTATCTTTTCCTTTTCCGTGTCCTCTGCTCAAAGCTAAAGCATCCAACTGACTGTTTCCTCCCATTGTTCTGCATATACAAGATCACATATGAGGAAGCTGTTATTACTGCAGAGGCAGCAAAAACTGATTTCACACCACAACACCATGGCTGCGAAAAGATCTACCCAACATATAATTGCTCATGCGGCCACTATGATTTTCTGTCTCTAAAAAAAGATTTCAGCGTCCTAATGACTCCAAATGAAAGAGCTGCAGTTTGAGAAGACAGCCACATAAGAGGATACTAGTGACACCTTCCTGCTGGGTGTCAGAAAGCTGTATTAAACTAAATTCTTCTTCTTTACATTTACTTCTAGTCCCAAAACACTTACCACATTAAAGAAAAAAATCTCAACAGTCAGGATTAATTTCAGTCAAATGACTTGTGCGGTCACCAAATAAAGAAAGACGGAAACTCACAAGTTCCAAACTTGGGGATGATGTTACTTCCTAAAACTGCTGTGAACACTTTTTTTTTTTGGTTTGGGTCAACGTCACAGTACAAACGAGTGCTGACCTGTGGTGAAATGAGACTGAAGAACCGAGAAAGCATTGGTATATATTTATTCCCTGCTTGTAAACGGGTTTGTTCTGTCTCTCAAAGGGCTTCTACAAGCAACATGTGACTGTATTATTAAAGCTGATTAAAATGACTAGGTTAAGCAGCAAATTCTAACGTTTGGATACATGGTTTACAAAAATATTGACTATGCTAGTCCAAGAAGACCCTGAAATTAAACAGAATTAAAGATTTTAAAATTTAGAGAGCCACTCTAGTGGATTACATTTGAAAAACTGTAATCAGCCAGTTGACTGATAACTGAAAAAACAGAACAAAACTGGATGCTCTCTGTTCTTGTCTAATAATAATGTGTCATATGTAAAAATGGCCCAGGTCGAAGTAATTTTCAGTGATCTAGAGACATATAGAGAGTAATAAAATACAATACTGGATGCAAATGATAAAAAGGCCCCAAATTTCGGATCATGAAGTTAGAATATTCAGGCTCCTCAAACATTGAGTTTCCTGCAATTTTTTTCTCCTATATGATGTCAAAGACAGCGAATAACCAGCTGCACCCATGTACTGTTTAAACCTTCTGTTTTGGAAGAGTAACCAATCACAAGAAACTTGGCCTAAAAGCACCATTTTAAGCCAAGTTTCTAAGGTTGCTTTATACAGTGGATTAACCTAGGGGCTGCTAAATTATAAATATTTGAAATATGAGTCATGCCAAGCTACTTTAGCTGATTTTAGGAGTAAAAATATCAAGATGTGTATGCGATAGCATAACGTAAGCTAATGGGCTTCTGCACTGAAACAGGCCCCAGTAGTTATCACGTATATACTAATCTATTCATTTTTGAATAAATAACAGTGCACACATACATACTCTTCTAACACTACTTTTGAAAAACTTCATATAAAGCTAGAGTAAAAGTAGCCAGGTTGCTCAAATCTTTTCAGTCAGGCATCAGCCGAGCCAGCCGCGGGTCTGTTCGGGAAAAGTGGGTGGCGTTGAAAGTGTGTAAGCATGGAGAGGAGAGGCGCAGAGCAGCTCGGCTCTTCTCGTGGCTAATGTGATGACAGCTGATTACATCGACACCCGCAGAGGACCACAGCCGGACCGCTTCTTGCGTGTCAACATGTTTTAATGCCTTTCGCAAACAAAACCACACAGCTCTTCTAGGAAATAATGACTCGGCGCACAGCTCCGAGGCTGTGGGACGCGTAGCTGTTAAAAAGTTGCGGTGTCGTGGAGAAGGGCAACTCCGCCAACACCGCACCACATCACCAGGCTCGAGAAGTTGGGTATCTAGTCTGAGTGGATCTAACGGCCTGGTCCCAAAAGGTAAGCAAAGCGCATTGAAAGTCAAACGTTGACTGCTACACGGTGCCAGTCGAAGTTTATAAGCACCGGGGTTCAGTTACATAGAAATACGCGGTTTTTTGTCTATAGCCACGACATCAGTTTTTTCTCTACTAGACCTGAGACTTTTACAATTTGTTCATTGAAGTGTGCGCTCTAATAGCGGCACTTTTGGGGTGTACCCCATACATGACAGTCCGCAGACACGTCCTACGGTGTGTTAATACGCAGCTATTACTCCAGCGGACTACTGACGTGAGCTGAATGAGTGATGGCAGTAAACACAGGTGCTGCAGACTAAATAATCCCCCCGCTGTCTGTCTGTCACCTGTGGTCGTCGCTGTCAGTTGTTATGCCATGTGAGCGAGATCAGCACACACACACAGCCACACACACACACACAACCGTGTTTCCATCACCTCAGAGGATATAGCATTAGTGATTTACCCCCCAACTCTTGACTAGCGTTAAAGTGAAGGGGGATTTCTTCTTGATCTTTCAATGAAGTCATCACACACATTGTGATTTTGTAAACAGATGTCCTCAAAACGAGAACCGCAGGCGACATTGTGGTCTGACGTAAGTGCACGGGATCTTCAATGTTACATCACATACTTCCGAGATTAGCGATATTGGTCCTTTATCGATATGTATATAATGGCAATAATGTAACTTTGCAGATATCTTTGTGGATAAAAGTTTGATAACTTAGAAATAATCAGATCTGAGCGCGAGACAAACAGTGTTGTATATGGTGGACCAGTCATGATACCAGTTTTCAAGTTAACAAAAAATATGATATTGTTATTTCATATAAATGAGGTGTTTTAGGGTTATATTTAAAAAGGAAACCGATCTGGTCATTGTTTATTACCATCCTAGTAATTTACCATGAACATGTAGCTTTCTCTGCCACTTTCTCTGCAGACAGAATAACAATAGTCCACTAAACAATAGCTTTTTCTGTAACAAAAGCTTTCCTTCACAGGAAAACACTTGATTCTCAGTACTGTTTTCAAGATGATAACAGGGTAAACTGAGAACAAAAAATTAAGGTCGTAAACAAAAAAAACCCCAGTAACATCATAGCACACTTTTTAGTTGTCTGATGTAATGAAAAAATAATATATAGTAACGTTAAGTGTAAAGTGTGAGAATATTTTTTATCTGGTTTGAGGTAGTGCTGTGTTTCTTGTGACTTGGCACCATGTTTTTTGTTGACGTTACTCAAATAGAGTTGGTAAAGTAGGCTGCTGCTGTTTCTGTCTAGATGCTAAATTCTAGCTGGTAGATTTTTCTGGACTTCAAAAGAAACGTAACATATTTTCAACACAAACATTTTTTGTTTTTGGTAAATTAATGCTGTCTGTAGACATTACTGATAGGTAGGAGTGTTGAGGTTTGATTGCTGCCTGTCTCCAACATTTACATTATTGTTTTATTATTATACATAGCTGCTAGTCAGTTTTGTATAATACTAACAGATGGCTAATGTGGCTATTGGGTAATTGCTAATGGTTAAACAGCTGGTGTTAACCTGTGCAACAGCCAAGTTACAGTAAAATACCCAAGTGTTTTTGAAACAGAGCTTTACTGACCTTTCGAAGTACCCCAGAAAGAGCTGTTTAGTGCTGTGAATTGTTCATGTGTTCAGCTGCTAGTGAGGGGAGGGGCTGTGTGCCTGCCTATCTGCACCCGTGATACTTGAGGATGGCACTGTTTGTATCAATATTGTTGCAAATGCGTAGCTAATCTGTTCATTTTTTTTACAAACCTTACCGAAATAAAGAGAGCCCAATAGTGTGATGGTTAACACATTCACCTAATTCCTGGAGATTGCATCAGGTGGGGGAGCTGGTGTAAAAACACATGGCGCTTCTTCTATGGCGACCCCTTGTGAAGAAGAAAGTTGAAAGTAAAGAAAAACTAAGCAAGCGGCTCCTTAGCATTTTGTGTACAACTAAATAGTGAACAAGTAAAGAGTTGGATCTGGATGAGAAACTGAAGACACTGCGTGCTGATACGGACATGACCCGTTCTTTACAGGGTAGCTACAACCTACAGCATAATGTACGAATAGAGCCTCATGTTGAGTTAAATTGGTAATTGAGATCATGAACTCATTAGGAGAGTGTTTACTGAGATCATAAGGAGGTTCGTGACAGATTTGTATACAAACTGACTTCATTTTGCAACCAGAAGAGTCGCCTCAACTGGTCACTCCTGGCACTTTCACATTGACTTTAGGGTCGGAGGTTGTATCAACTTTTATACACTCTTTGGGCCCCATGGTGGGTTTGTCATTGGAGATCAGTTCTGTACATATACATCCCACTAACTGCTTAACAAACAGAATATTTACATTTATGAAAAAGCAAAGAGTGTTTACAAGAGCGTAACTGTACTTTCAATTTTAATGTGTCTATTTCCTGATGTGCATGCTTTTACAGTGAGTTAATGGGTAGAGTGATAGATTAACTAGTTCCCTCTTGTGCACCATTTATTTCTGCATGTCTCTTGCAGGACAATGTATGTATTTACTTTGACCGTGCAGACTAACTTATCAACATGGATTCGCTCTGCTGGGTTGGTGATGTTTGAATCTTCGTTTATCGCCATCTTTGGTGTTTGTGGTTTTATTCTGCTCCATATCTGCATGAGCATAAGCAACAAAAATGGTTATGTTATTTCGGTTTTGCACCTTTGACATTTTTAACACAGTAGTAAAGTCATGTGCACATGTAGACTCACACCATCGACTGGCAGTCAGTCAGAGTATCTGTAGTCTTTGCTTCAGTTTCTGTATTATACCCTCATGGTTAGCAATCGCACTGCTTTGGCAGTGACACACATCTGTCAAACATTGTAATCCAACTGAAATCAAAAAGTTACTAGCTTTAATGAAATTTTAGGTATCTGTTTCTGTTATCTTGCCCTCTTTTTGTGTTTACCATCCAGTCACAATTTTGGATGCACAGAAACTTCCTGCACACTAAATTATTAATACTGGCAGCACGATCCTATATCAGCAAAGAAACCTGAGATGTTTGACTCAGTTTGCTTGTATTACACGCTGCACAAATGTTATACATTATTATGATTGTTACAAACAATAAAATGCACTCAACAGCTGCTGCACAGTATCCCGAAGGACAAGTAGCAAAAGTAAAAGTAACTTAAGAAAGCATGGGGAATTCCATTTTTTCTTCCGATTACAAAGTATTCCATCACTTCCAAGACAAGGTATTTCCCACACCTTAACAATGACAGCATCGCTCGCAGTCTTTGTTGGCAGCACAGTTTTGGTTTGGTTGGCTTAATGATGAGAACGGTTAGTTATTTTGGACTTGATGTACCGGTAAAAAAAAAAAAAAGTGAAGTGTCCAAAGGAAGAACTTAAGCATGCATGTTTTGGAAGAGGGGACTAAGTAAATTAAGGCCTGCTCGTGTTCATACGAGCCAGTTATGTTGGCACAATAAGACACATTGTTGACAAAAAAGCTTAAATCTAACAGACAAGTTGGGACGGTCACCGAGGCGGAGAGACTGACAGAAGTTTTTCTTACTTGTAATGTGATAGACTAAACAAAAGAAACTCAAAACTTCACCAAGGCTGAGTGATTTGCTCAGTTTGATAGCTGGCAGACATTACAATTATAGACCTTTACTTTACTTCTGAGTAAAGCTACATCTTGTACTTTTTCTTTCTATGACTCATCGTTAGCTTTGTTGAGCTTTTACATCCTGTTTCATGCAACCATGTTCATTTTTCTCAAATATCTTCTTGTCATTGCACAGTGATTTAAAGATAGGTGTGGTTCACGCTTCAGTGTTTTTGGCAGAATTTGTGCCAAATTCCTACAAGGCTGGTATTTCAGTTTTGTGCCCAGATGATTCCAGGCCAGTCCCAGTAAAAGTTATCCCAAGATATAATTAACAAACATCAAGCCCCGTAAGGAAAACGCGTTAAAGAAGCCTAGAAATCGCCATCTTGGAAGTCTCTCGCAGTGTCCTCAGTTCACCCCGAATTGTGTAAAAGTTTGGAGAGAACATGTGAAAGGTTTCACCCTCCATGAATTTATAATTTTTCTGCTGGCACGTCATGGTTTGATCCCTGAGGAAAGACATGTTATGTAACAGCTCATATGCAAGCTATTAGGAGTCATCCATGTTTTAAGGGTGCGGCATATCCTCGGGTACCTCTGGGGTCCTCTCAGGAAAAACCCTCTGCCATCCAAACACATCTCTTGTATCTATGACAACGAGGCCTCGGCTCTCTGAGTGCAGTCGTCTGAGCTGTGCTGCTCAGTGTGGAAATGTTTATGCAAACGAACAGTTCCACCCTGTGTGTGTGTGTGTGTCATGCAAGCCATTGATATTCAACACGTGTAGGCTTTAGAAAGGAATGGAAGGACAACTATGTGAGTGGAGTGAGTCATGGGAGGAAAGAAAAAAGTAGTCAGGATGAAGTGGAGTCTGAAAAATAACTGCATTCCCTTGTGGAATGTTTGTGCGCTGGCCAAGCTGCAGAGATGCAGGAAAGCAAACTCAATGAAAATGTGGAGGCGGAGGTGGATCTGGCTCTATGGATGAGCCAAAAAAGAGTGTTTCCACCCAGGGTTTTTCCCTACATTCAGCAGCAACACTTGCAATGTTACTTGAACTTTCCTCATAGCTTTAACCTTACCAGCCCCATAATGGGCATTTGAAATCAAGTAAATAAGTGAAATACTAATTGTCATTGTGTCCAAAATAATTGACTGCAGAAGATTTTGGTATCTAGAGGATTTATAAACAAGACTGGGTTGGCCGCACTGCTGGAAAACATAGGTGTGGAAGATGACTGATATGAAAAGCACCATAGATGGGCTTGTCTTACCATGACCCAGTTAACTGTTAGGAAAGAAAGCAAGTAAGAGCTGCTTTGTATTGCAGTATGTTTTGCTAACCAGAGGATATTTTTGCGTAATACTGTAATTTTACAGTCCTCAGACAGATATGATATGTTTAAGATAAACAGCATAATGCACAGGTCTCCAGGAGTAAACTGCAGAAGATCTATAAAATAATGACATGGCTTCAGGAGATGGAGAAGTGCCTGCATTTGTTTTAAAGGCCAGGGGGGACCTATGACATACTCACTTAATTCTATACCTCGGGAGACACCTTCCCTAATTATTTCAAGGTCTCAATGACTAGTTTCAATCTAATCACATTTGTTTTCTAAAAACAAGTTGGTGACACCATGATGGTTAATTCCAATAATTATAGTTTAAAGGCATTTTCAGTTTAAATCAGTTTGTTACATTTTCAGAAATAGCTTAGTGACTTTCTTCTTCCTGAACATTACGTCGGTATCGGAGATACCCTCCAAACATCTGTTAACGATTAATCACCAACCATGAGTGGCCGGTGTAGGTTACTGACAGTCGTTAGCAGTCGTTGCCACAGCTGCCTGTAGTTTGCATGGCAAACACTGACTTGTCAGCAAACACTCGTGAACTAGTAGCCGAGCAGTATTTAAACTTGAGAAAGTGCGACTCAAACTGGAATCTTTGAATATTTGCCTTCAAAGTAAAAGTTGCACCTTTAGAAATGTGTTGGTGGTAACAGTGAGGCATAATGTTTGCTTTTTTTGGTGCTTTCCGTGCAAGCTAATGATCTAATGATCAAAGCAAGATTACAAGATGTTTCTGTGCACAGCATATACCTCCTTGCATCACGGAATATACATTTTTTGACGGTGGTTGCCAACCAGTATCTAGGCCTCTGTATTAGACTAGTGAAAATCTAGTTGGCTCTGTCATATTGTTACCATTATCATTCTGTTCTTGTATTTATGTGTCCAAAATACTTACGTTACATGATGCCTTGTATATTACTTCACCCTTTACACTTAACTTGAGTATGATTAGAAGTAAAAGGAAGAGTTTTTTTTCTACTGTAGAAATTGTTTGTACTGATATGCAAAGTTGGCATGTTAACATGCTGTCTAGTAGGTTTGGATGCTTTTGCCGTTTTTCTCTGTGTAGTCACTGGGGCCTGCTCACATGTCTGAGTAGAGCAACATGGGTCCGCCAAATATTTAAACAAGAATTTGGCATCTGCGGTCATTTGAATCAGCTCGCCAGATGTGTTCTCTACATGCAGCTGGCTGAGGCCATGGAAGTGCTGCCTCATCTGGATGAAATGCATTGTAAAGCAAGGCTGCGCTCCTATTTCTTCTGTGCCCTTTTTATTTGTTGTTTAGAGCAATGCGAGCTGCTTTTTATGCATGCATGTGCATAAGTTGACTGCTAGAAAAACAATCAGCAAACATTATATTTTTGTACTTTGACATTTTTTTTTTAAATTTTTCAGACATTTTTATGACTGATATTTTATAAAGCAGACATGGAATATAACATAGATTAGACCATCAATCATTATAATATCGTAAACTAAATAATCCCATGTTTACGCTCTGCTTCCGGTCTTTGTTTGTTTAAAATAAAACTCCACTGATATCTCAATTGGTCATGTCATCACCCCACAGGAGGCCTGAGAGCCATTCACTCTATAAACACATGGCCATAAAACCACATGACTTGTGTTGACAACTGTCAGGCCATCTCTTTCTCTCCCTCCATCCTATGTGCTGAAAGACCAGATGGCCAAAAGCGAGACAGCAGATGTCCCAGTATTTCTTTTTTTAAATATCTAGAACAGTCCACCTGCTTTGATTATGCTGTTTCGGGGTGAATGTGTTTCGCTGGACTCAGCATTCTGGATGGAAGCACGCTGCACTGCTGCACAGCCAGAGTCCCCGGTAAACAAACTCAATGAAAAGACGCCCAGCCAACTCCAGAGGATTCTAACAGTGCGTTAGTGTGCGTTTGTGGGTTGCACAGGCACGTGCCAGCCTGCCACTTTAATATGTCTGAATAGGATGAATGGCACAGAGGTCACGCGTCAGTGCAAGCCCTGTCCTGGAAGGCACGTAGATAATGAGGCAGCGGCTTTATTGTTGGCATCAGAGTTCGTTCAAATAAAAGATACAGGCAGTCAGCAGATCCCACTTCCTCCACTGTGGTCTCACACTGAGTCACTGCTTCAGCTGGAGGATACCTGTGTGCAGGGAAAAACTCGAGATGCCACGCAGCAGTGGCAAAGACGGATGAACTGATGTAGTTGTAAGAACGCGCTGAACTCCTGTCGCGTCGTTAAAAAGCAGTTATGGAGCGTAACAGCTGCAGCTACACAGTTTTGTTCTCATTAGTGATTCCTTTGCTGATTGGTTCCTGAACAATCAACTCACTGTTTGATCTCCAGAATGAAAAAACATGCAATCATTTTCAGTTATGGCTTTTCCGAACTCTAGACAACAGCAAATGCTGGTTTTTATTAGTGAGTGGATGCCACAGCTTTAATCCAAAAGACAGCATTAATCTTGTCTTGAGTTTTGAGGTTTAGCTCATTAAGAGCTTGTTGTTAGCTTGATGGTTGTAAATCGACCAACGCTCATTTTTTTCTCCCAGTAAGTCATAACCGGGAGGAAGCGCGCCTCTGGAACAGATAAAAACATGCGTCCTTCATCCTCTATTCTAAACGCCACATACCTAAAAGGTTTACTAAAAGGTGAAGACGTTTCAGGGCCATGTCCCAGGTCAGACAGTAGGTTCATTGTGCGACGTGTCAGCTGTGAAGTGTGTGTATGTTTACACTGTGTGTGTGTGTGTGTGTGTGTGTGTCAGCTGTTGACTTAGCTGTCTGTCGTAATCCTGTTACTTTCTACAGGACGGTGCCAAGTGACACACGCTAGTCCCAATGAAGCTGTTTCATTCTCCCTGAAATAATCATTATGTACTGTTGTGTTTACTGTGAAGATGTATATAAACCTGATATTAAGCTTTAATGCAAGTCCAAGTGCTTATCAAGACCTCATAAATCATAATGGAAAGATGAGGTCTTCAGTGAGGATCTTCCACTCTGTGAAATGGCCCTTGTACTTTACAAAGAGGCATTTTATTGCTTTGGGTTAACGCCTAACACGTTACAGTCAATATCATTAATGAACGCATAATAAAAAGAACACGTGTCGATGGCTTCTAGCTTTCTGTGGGTTTTGTTGTGGGTATTTTCTAAAGTTAAAATGTAATCTGTTACCATCCAGCACAGGTCTCCTGTCTTTTTGGTGGAAATGTATTTTCTCCGGACATGCCTTTCCCCCTCCTGACGCGACTTTGTTTTTTCACTCTTGTTTTATTTTTCTTTCATTCAGATCCAGGAAAAATAATCCTCAGCTCTCTGTGTTGTGAGTCAGGATGAGTCACTGACATCTTGAAGTGCGTTATTCTTTTACAAAGTCGGGGGGAAGAAACGACCAGCATGTTGATTATTAGACATGTTAAATGTGTTGTTGTTTTGGTATTTGAAACTGAGGGAACATAATAAAGGAGTATCCCGGCATTCTTTCTATGTTTTTCATTGTTGGGATGAGTGGTCTGCTGTTTTTGGTGAAAATATGACACTGGCCTGATGAGTAAAATGAGCAATAATTAGCTGAGATGACACCAAACAGGCCGGCTGGGGAGTGTTTTTATACTACAGCTGGGGCTTATTGTGACTGAGGCAGGGCGATATGACCAAAGATATTTATCACGATATACATTTGAAAACATTTGCGATAACGATATAACTGACGATATAATTGACACTAGACAAAATACTTTACAACTCCACAACTTTATTGGAGCAAAAACCCCCATCAATGTATTTTCACTTAAACAAGCAGCTGTTTTATGTGCTTTAAAGTTATACAGAAATGTAACAGTGCAAATGCAAATCCTTGCTGACAGTTTAAGCAAAAGGCATTTCCAGTGGAAATTGGCCGACATATCCTCAGCATAACCGTGTATAATATCCGCAAAACTTAAAAAGAGGTTATACACACACAATACGGTAAAATTATGTTGAAGCACAGTACGTATCACTCCGCGAGGCTCCTGCCTACGGTAGCCGTAATGCTCCGACAATCCATCAAGCGGTGTGGCTTCGTAGCTTAGCAAAGTCGTACTGAAACATTTGACAGATTTTCGAGCGCCGTGTTCCACATAAAATCGTTTCGAGGTCAGTAAACACAACCAGAATTCATACATAAGGCACACGGGATTATAAGGGGCACTGTCGATTTTCAGAAAAAGTGTGCCATATTTTCCAAAAAACACGGTAATAACGACGGCCCGCTAGCATGCTCTACCAAAAATACTGCTTTGTTGTGTATCTGACGGACGAAAGCCAAACCAGTCCCACACCACTGAAGTTGGAGCATTTTTACAAACCAATTCTGGTTCATCTGTTTCATTCAACGATCCGCTTTCGCCCTTCTCATTCTGCATCGCTGCCATGCTTTTTCTGCCATGTGTGTATGAAAACAAAGGCACTGCACACGCGTGTTTTACCCATATTATCGTTGCCCAACATTATAACAGTATTACCGTGAACGGTATGATATGGCCCAGCCCTAATTGAGAGCTTCAAGAAGTTTTGCCTTATATTATATATGGGAATATATGTTATGTTTTCCATATTTCTTAACTAATTATATCAAAAACACTAATACTGATATTAATATAATTGATTTTATTTGTGTAATAATGATGATTAGCACAGGTTGATAGCTCAGTGCTGTTAGTGCTTTATCAAAGCTTTGCTTTAGTTTCCACAGAAAGTATAAAAGATGGATGTAGCTACTGCCACGTCGCTTATTGGTGTCTGAAATCCTGTTTTGAACCCTCGAGATGAGCGTTTCTGTCATCACCATGTTGGCTACAATAATAACGGATGTGGCGAGAAAGGCAGGTCTGACTGAAACTGTACGCTCATTGGCTCCTTACTTGTGACGGACAAGTTTTTACCCAGTGAGTATCTGGTTTTGTAACTCAGGAAAAACCCGAGTTAAAAACATGGTGCGACCAAGATTTTAAAAATAGAAATAATTTTCTCATTTTCAATATTTTGTTCAATATAACCCAAAAATGTGTGAATGAGCCCATAAACTCAACAGGAAAGTGGTTACAGAGGTTGAGACGGTAACCTGTTTTCTCATAGACTTCAGTAGGACCAGAGATGGCAATCACAGCAATCGCCTTCTGCTGGACTTTTGTTTTTTTTTAACCTAGAAGCCACCTCAATGTTTACTTTGTACAGCTCTTATGTGTTTTAAAATGCTAATCTCGCTTTAGAACGAAATTTCAGAAACCAGTGGATGATGTAGCAGTCATCAAGTCCACCTTTTATCCTGTTCGTGGTTGCTACCTGTGTGGACGCTCCAATGTTCTGGTATTTTAACAGAGCAGAAAGTAAAGTGGAGGGATGGAGAATAGTTCCCGCATGTAAGAAGCATTTAATCCATGGTTATATTACAAGCAGCAAAGTTACTTTTTTACAGCGAGCAGAGTCGTTCGCAATGTTTCAGGTTTCAGTTCACTTTTCTACAGAGAGCGGTCTATAATGAAAACTTCAGAAAGTACAAAAGCCTCTGTGTTTGCTCTGTCTGTATTTAGCAGCATCTTTATTTACGAGTGCATACACACAGAGCTCTGCAACATCACTTTCATTTACCCCCTTTTAGTTGCCCATAGCTGACTATGAGTAAGATTCCTTTCTTTGACTTTAACAAATGCTTTAAGACTTAAAACAACTCACACATTTATTCACGTGACACATCAACAGTAAGTTCATTCACCAAAACTCGCCCAGGATCTGATTGCAGATTATGTTTTAAGGTTTTATTCTACACATCCAACAGGTTGGGTGTAATAGGCAGATATATGTAGGTTTATACAGTGGACCTGTGTGTAATAACTACAACTGTGTTGAAGTTATTCAGCTGAGTACTGTTATTGTGAGTTGTTTACTTGTAACCTCATCAGATGTAGTAATTTGTGACCTGCTTTTGCACTGATCTTTGTGAACTGCACTGATGATGATGGCTGAAATGAACTGGCTGCATTTGATTAAAAAACGTGTGCATTGTCAGAATGCCTACAGAATTTTCCACTGCTTTCTGCCACACAGTAATTTTGTTTCCTTAGTAAATCTGTTGCTTATTTATAGGTGTTTAAAGGAATAAGACAAATTGAAAGTTGGGCCTAATTAAGGTGTTAGAGGCATGTTATGCAATCAACAAAGTTTTCCACTTCTGGAATAGTTTGATTTTATCAGTTTATTTATTATTATTTTATTATGCGTGTCTGAAACAGAACTCTCTTGTAAATAAGACATTGAATCTCAGTGGGACTATCTGTATAAAAAAAGGTTAAATGTAGTAGTTGTCGTGGTATTTCACTCTTTCTACTCTAAAGTTTGCAATATTGCATGTCTGGGGACTGTTGTGCTGATATTGATTGACACTAGGGCTGCCACGATTAGTCGACTAGTCACGATTATGTCGACTATTAAAATCGTCGACGACTAATTTAATAGTCGACGCATCGTTTGAAGCTTTGTAAGATCACAAAGGACGCAGGAATGAGTAGTAGGATTTAAGAGTGTAATAACGGACTGAAACAGAAGATGGCAGCACTGCATGTCCAAGGATGCCAGCTGCCGTTAAACCCCGAAGAAGAAGAAGCTGTGTCCCAGAATTCATAGCGCAGCCCAGCGCAGTTGTCAACAATGGCGGCAGCTAGTTAGTTTTAACTTTACTCTTATTATTCTTTCTGGGTCACAAAATAAACGTTTAACATATTTTCAGGCGAGAATGTAGCTGTGTAAACCTCAAATATCTGCTCAGTTTATCAAGACACCACATATTTTCAAAAGCGCTCCGACATTTTCGGAGACGTCTGTTACCCACTAGCTCGTTAGCTAGGCGGGGGCAAGGCTAACTAGAGCCGTGAGAACACCGGACTCCCGGCAAATCGTTTTCAAACCCACCGCTGTCTTTCGCTAGTCAGGTTAAACATATATATAAGTCACTTAGATAACTTAAATGTTATTGTTTGGCTTTTTTCAGTATTTTATTTGTTCCTGAGTAAATCGGTTTGGCTGAGATTAAAGGTATAGTTTTTGCACAGCTAAAACTGTCAAGCAGACAGCTGATTATCAGAAGTGTGAGATGCTGGAGAATATACTCCGGTGTCCTGTTATATTTTAGAAAGCAAGGAGTTTATTAAACTTCACCGAAACAATCTGCAAATTTCATTAAAAATTAATAAACTACCATCTTGTCTTTATTTTGAGTTAGCACAAACACTTCAAGCTGTAAGCTAATGATAGTTATATAAGACCAGATGCTGCTGGTGCAATAAGCTGTACGTCCAATGGATGATGATCTGATTAGTCGACTAATCGCAAAAATAATCGGTGACTAGTCGACTATCAAAATAATCGTTTGTGGCAGCCCTAATTGACACACACACATAGATAGATAGAGGGATAGATTTATTTTCTTGCTTCTAATATCTGAAGTTAATAAGATATTTGATTTTGGCTTAAACCTTTTTTTCCTAGGAACTGGAGCCCTGAACCTTTTTAACTATAACCTGACAGATTTGCATATGACAACACAAATAGCCGCTGCACTTGGATCACACATTAGCCAGTGTTAAACTGCCAACTTGCTTGTAAACTCTGTGCAATGCTGCTTTGCATCAGTATGAAAATACTGATCAGTGCGTTGCATCATGCATGCACCGTCAGCTCCCTCGCCTAAAGCAACACAGGGTATTTTTTGGAATGTGAAGACTTGTGAAGTGACACAAAGAGGACGGCTGTGAAGAAATGTGTCGACCTCCCAGAACTGTACAAAATTTCTTTCTTGTGTGCTTCATGCAACCTTTTTATCTGTAACAGAGCCAATAAACAAGATTGTAGTCATGCTCAAGCATCGTTATAATATTCATTAATGTAGTAAATATTCACAGTGCTACTTGCGTGAAATATTTAGTACTGCGTTTAGCGACGGCACAACCATTTATATTTCTTATCAACAGCATTTCAGGAGTGGAATTTCTGTGTGATATACATAAAAGCTTATTTTTATGTGAACTGCTTCAAATTTCATTCAGACTGTGGTCAGTTGCTATATGCTTCTGCTGTACTGCTGGAAAACTTCTACCTGAAGGCAGCTTTTTTCATCTGCCAGGGCACGGTGGAAAAAGCGGCAGGGGCCGCTGACACACTGACGTACCCATAAATAAAACTAAGAAGCTTGTCTGGCTGGACGTGGATCTGAGGATTAACTTCAAAAAAGATCCAAGATCCCACTTACCCGTGGCAGGAAAGAGGTTTGGCTTTCTGGGTGTTGGTTGTTAGCTTTGCTGCGATGATGGACAAGACCAGGCTGGTTGAAGATTAAGAGACCGAGGAGTAAATATCACCTTTTTTCCTCCCAGTTGGAGATGCAATTTGAGCAGCATAATGTGACTTTGAATATCATTAACATAAACAAATACGACTTTTGCTGGTAAGATCGCCCATGTGTTTCACATTGGGTGATTTTTAAAAAAAAAGAAATTACGGGAAATTTGCTCAATGTTTACAAAACACTTGTTTTATATTTCATGATTCATGATTTATCGTTAAGCAAACCAGGAGCAAACTGCTCACGAGTGCAAACACTTAAACTCTCACACCGTGAACGCATGCCAAACCATCAACCCATTTTATCTTGAGTTTTAATAGCAGACTGCTTTGTTTCAACTTCTGGTTTGGAGGTTTCAGCACAATCAGAATGGATTGGACACTTTGTACACCACAACTGTACGTAACAAACCAGCCAGAAGTGGCTGAGCTCTGTAAAACCCTGCTGGGTGTGGGTTCATAGTTTCACTTGTGTTTTGTAAAGCGCTTCAACGACTGAAGTTCGAAGTTTGAGTTGAGTTTGCATTGTTTTCATTTGTGACTAGCTTGACTACTCTTGTTCTGTGTCATTGAGAACTTTTTTTAAACCTCTCTTACCTTTAATGATTTAGTGTCATTTACTCTAGGAGGGAAATAAATTCTTATTTATTCATTTCTGACTCACCAGACACAAAATTCAGTCTGTATTTGTTTACAGGAACTGGTCTTATTTACTCCCAGCCTATCAGGCTGTGAGTGCGATAGATCAGTATCATTCATTGTTTCATGGAAACCATTCCTCAGAGGTGCGTGTCAGGGCATGTCTAATCCTTGTGATGTTGAAGATGCAGCTGCTGTTGTCCTGTCTTTTCAGGGGTTATGAGGCGATATATGCTGCTTAATAAGTTAAGGAAACGCTTAAATGATACAGCGGGTCTTGATGAAAGAAATATTTAAATCCTTACTGACGTTAATATTTTCTTTTACTCAAAAAGCAAGAAAAAATGAATATTTGTATAGACTGTATGAGTAATTTGATATTTAAATTGTTCATCGCTCTTTGTAAAGATTTCTTTCAAGACAGGACTCTTCGTCTGAGCCAGCAGCAGTGACCAAGCAAACTAGAGAGTGATTAATGAGAGGGAGTGATGTTGGCGGTTACATACTCTAATTGTTTGACCACAATTAAATTCAGAAACACAAAAACTAAGTTCACTCATTTGCAGCACTGCTGAAACGTGATGCTGAATGTTGCGTGAATGCAGCTGTCATCTGTGGCCTCTGTTTGTGTGTACGCGTAGCTTTTTATACAGATGTGACACAGACAGAGAGCAGGGACTGCAGTGTTCACAGAAGCTCGATCTGTTCGTGTGATTTCAGTGGGAGAAACATTTCGTCACTCAACCAAATGACTAATGTAGTCTCAGCTGACTGCAATTTTCCCAAACCCCATAAACAGCACATTTGCATAATGGCTGACCCTAGCACCGCTGGCTAACAATGGGCCGAGCGGTCAGTTTCATGATCATTAATATGCAAATTGTCATGACCAACCAATGAGTACCATTCACATAGAGTTGGGGAATGGCTGCAGTCACAGCATTGGAAGATGGCCCCCTCCTCATTCAGAGATGGACTTTTCCTTTTCACGTGAATGGCCTCCTTGACTCCTTGCTCAAACCAGCGTTCCTCCCTGTCCAGGATGTGCACATCATCAACACTGAAGAGTGGCCACTGGCCTGTAGTTGTGAGTAGACTACGGAGTCCTGGATTGATGTTGTAACTCAGCCAGAGGTTGTGTGGTTCACCAGAAATGGCCTTTGAATGTATAGGTGTGATGTTGTATGAGGTATGCCTGATTTTTGAGTCATCTGGGTTACTTCCTCATTCTCTTTAGAACTACTGTGGCCTGTTTACTGCACAAATAATAATAAGCACCGAACAACATAGTGTTCTTTATAAATGATTAAACGGCCCATTTGTTTTTCATTGCCTGCACCGTTTTAAGCCTCTGGTTGGACCTCTCCCTTTGGCTTGCATTAGTTGCAGCCTCTGCTTAGGTTTCATTGAGGTCTTTATGGCTGAGCGGTGTTGAGTTCACGATCTGCCACACAGAGAGCACCAGTTATGTTTGTTACGCAAAACAGTGTTGGTTAACCTTAACAGTGTAAGAGACAATAACCCGAACACGCCCATAGACGCGGTTGCTTAGGAAACCTCTGTTTTTTTAACAGCTGGTCATCTGCTCCTTTATTCCCCTCGTCGCCACATCCAGGATAATCTGGACCGCATCTCTCTCCAGAGACAGTGGCACAGAACTGGGATACGGTCTTGTCCCCCCCCTTTCAGAGACAGAGACCCCTTTCACTGTGACAAACTGCAGCCCTCTTCTCTCATTTCCAGTCTCCTTCAGCCTGTCTATCCCCACCTGTGGTTAGTCTGACTGTCTCCAGATAATGATACACAAGGCTTTGGATGTTTTGGGTATTTGCTCATTTTACTGATAATTGGAAAAAGTCTGCTACAGAATACAAATGTGAATATTGATGCTCTGTGACCTGAAGTACAATTCATTATATACCAGTTACAGAGAAGCTGTAAATGCATTCATCCATGCATTTAATTATCCAAACACTGTGTGTTGTGCTTTTTCAACCATAGGTTGAGACGATTAGACATAATTGCTGAATTGGTTAAATTTGACCCAGTTATTATACTGGTGTAGTATCCCCTTAGTATCAGCTGAACATCAATTAAATGCCTGTCTGAGTATTTTTGGTGTCCATCCCTTTAAGGCTTCAGTGAACCATGTCACAGAGACTAAATAACCTCAGACTGGTTTCTTAAACATGACAGCGCCACTAAATCTCAATCCAACGGAGCACCTTTAGAATTTGGTGAAACGAGATTACGATCATGGATGTGCAGATAACAAATCTGCAGCTACTGTGTGATGCTGTCATGTCAATATGGGAAAAAATCTCAGAGGGATGTTTTGGAACCTTCGCAGTGATTTTGTTTCTTTCCCATTGAGGTTTCTGCTTGGTTATTTATTAGAGTATTATGATAATAATTATGTCAAAATCTTTAATCATTTGAGGCCTGATGAGTGAAGATTTATGTCGATGTGATGTAGAACATGTAAAATGCTAGGTTCACTGCATTCTACCCAAAACAAAAACAGTAGCTTAAACTTATGACTCATATCCAGGTTTTCACTGGCTTCACTAGAAAATCTGTTTGCATATTTCTGTGATACACAGCGTCCAGTCGAAGGAAGGAGTGTGCCGTTTGAGCTGCTGTTGCTTTCCTTTGCAATGTTTATTTCCTCAGGAGAAGTCAAAGAAAGGGGAGAATAGAGGAGGAATGTCCTTCAGCCTTCCTAAATGGAGGCTCTCTTTTTCTTTTTCTCTTTCTTGTCTGTCTCCTTTCTATTGATGGTTTCTCACGCTCTCGCTTCCCCTTTCATTTGCTGTTATTTCACCAAGGCTAGCTCTCTCCCAGAGGCTGTAGATCTTTTTTTTTTTTTTTTAAATGAATCACCCTTTTAATTGAAGTTGTACATGGACTAGTTTGAGAGTGACCTTTCAAATCTCTCTGTCTGCCTCTGCAGGTTATGAGTAATGGAAGCAGGATCTGTGGTGCGCGCTGTGTTTGAGTTTCTCCCCAGCGTCTCCGAGGAGCTACCACTATTTACTGGCGATGTCATCGAGGTGCTCAGTGTCGTGGATGAGTTCTGGTTGCTCGGCAACAAAGATGGCGTTACAGGTAAAGTGACCGTTTTCGTTATTACTGTTGAGGGACCTGCATGAATAAAGGTTTCCATAAAGATAAATAGAGACACCTACTAAGAGTTACTAAACATGGAAACAAGCTACATGGAATTTTAGTGACTTATTGCTATTTTGACATTCACACACTCATGCACATGATCCTCCTTTCTTCTGTTTGTAACTTAACACTTTCATGACTGATGAGGGTGAAACAGAGAGGTTTAAATTATTAACTAGTCTGGAAATAATCAAGTAGCAATGATTATTTGTGATCATCTGTTTTGACACATGCCTGAACTTTCCTGTGTGTCCAGCCAAACTGGGTATTACACAGTGTTTAACCTACAAGAGCACAACACAAATTCTGTGACTGGTTTGCAGCACAATACATCAGTGTGAGAATAGTGCAGATGAATGCACAGCTAGCGAGTTCCCTTTATCCTGCAGCTTCTGACCAGGAAACCTCCTCACCTTAATCAATTCGAGTTCCAGAAGTAAACCTGGATCTGAAGTGATCTGTGTTAATGTGTGAGAGAAGCCGAACAGTCAAACACCGCTGCTCATGCAGAGGGGAAGTCAACAATAGCTTGTTCAGCTGATCCTGAAAATGGGATTTGTTGATATTTTGTACACGTGTGCAAAATGCCAACAAAAAAAAGTGAGATGGGTGTTACAGCAAAGCTGCAGGGAACAGAGGTAGTGAAGATAGATGAGTTTAAATATGTGGGGTCAGCCATCCAGAGCAATGGAATGCACACACGAGAGGTGAAGGAGGTTGGAGTGGGTGGAGATGAGGCGCTCATGGGGTGCCAGAAGGATAGCAGCAAAAGTGAAAGGGAAGGTTTGGTAGTGAGATCTGGTGTGATGGTTTGGAGACGATGGCACTGACAAAAAGACCGGAGGCTGAGCTGATGATGTGAAGATTTTTCATTGGGGCGAGCGGGATGGAAAGGTAGGGACAGCTCAGGTTGAGTGGATTGGAGACAAAGTTGGAGAGGCAAGGCTGAGGTGGTTTGGACATTTGGGGGCACATGATCTGCTGTGGCAACCCCTAAAGAGAAGAATTATTCAGGAAGGTGTTGTCACTGCCTGACATTTCAGGCATTTGTAGGAGATGTCTTTAATGAATTTACCGATGATGTTCACATCTGTTCCTTCAGGTCAGTTCCCCAGCACCTTTGTGGAAGAGGTCACCATTCCCAGCACCAAGCCTGGAGACAGACTGTATGTGTGCATTAATGATTTCAGCTCAGCAGAGCCAGGAAATCTGTCCCTGAAGAGAGGTACGAACATACTGCATGCTCTCTCACACACAGCCGGTGCTGACTTGTAACATAATAGCAAAAGTGTGAATGACTGCTTTTGGTTTGTCGTCTGATACTTTAAAAAGGCGATTTTGAACTTGTTGTGACTTAACACACTTGTTGCAAACAGTGCTACATATAACACTAACAAATCATGTTTTCTCACTTAGCTTAACACTACTTGTTGATGTCGCAGTACTCAGGTAAACTGATTTTGTGTCAGAATGTTTAAGTTATCTCAAAATTTCAAGTTATTAAATCGAAATTTTCAGATTCCTACCATGAGATTTTGAATTTTGAAATTCAAAATCTGTTATCTGATTGACTGGTAGGTATGAACTCCATGTATACATTAAGGTTAAAGCTGTACTAAGGTGTAAAGGCATATTAAGTTGGTGGATTCTAATTTCAGTATATTAGACAGAAATGAATGGGGGAGTCTTACATTTCTCTACGGAGGTCATAGCTCTTGCGGATTAGCGACCTACCAGCCAATCAGATAACAGTATTCCTTGTTGCTGGGGTACATTTTTCCCCACCTTAATGTATATCAATATGTTACAAGCATTCATCCGTCAATGTAGTCCATCCATTTTGCACAAAGAATAAAGATATGAAACTCAATACAGCCTTTAGAGATTGTATCTCTATTCAGCTCATTGTGCTTTTCTGCATGTAAGCATGATCGGATCATTCTTATTCACAATGCTCAAAGATCAAGGCCCAGTGAAATATTACTAAATATGTCCAATTTTATTCATATAACATAAAACCAGCAGGTATTTTTTGATGGTAGCTGCTGTATGTACTTAAAGAAAAGAGATGGGCTTAAATGATAAAAACAAAGCTGATTCCAGAACTGGCCACTAGATGTCCTCATTGGCAAAATTTAAACCAACGTCCCTAGATGATGATTTTTTTTGTTTTCACTGTATGTTTCTGTTTCTCATTGTGGTGTTTTTTTTCTTCTTTTTTTACGATTTGTCACTTGCAACACTCTCAGGCAGACAGCACAGATGTTTGCACAGATCTTTTATATTGGTAACACTTTTCATACTTTTAATGTTATTAGTGCTAGTAGTAGCAGTAGCCTTAGAAGTAGTTGAATTAAGTGACCTTTCACCCTGGGAGTTGCTATAGAACAGTAAAAACCCATGCGACTACACCAAAAAATACCCTTTTTTCCATGTTCTGTTGTGTGATCTTACCACACTGTTCTTCATACTCTGACTTATTTGATCAGTTTTTATTTTCCTTGTTCTTTTTATATGATCAGTTCCTATTCAAATTCCTTATTTACTTAATTACTGTGTACTACTGAGAGATGGCAGTTTTGTTGTGTGTGAGTATTCATGTGATGACAAGAAAGATCTTCACGATTTTCAGAATTCAACTGATTTTAAACAACAGAATTTTTTTACTTCATGTAGCTGATCACTGCTGGTCGTGCTGAAGCATTTGAATCCAACTGTAGCAGATAATTAGTTAATAATTCACCCAGCTTTCTTTTATTATCCCTACATACTTATTATTGTGTTTGCCTTCGATTCTTATCATAGCCCATTATCAGCCGTAGTCACTTGTGCAGTGCAGTGTATGTTTGTATTGTCATAAATAGTAGAGGACACATAGGAAACAGTCATTACTGGCCACCCGAGAGTTGAAGCGTTCATTTCCAGTATGATTTCCACGGTCAGGATGGCTGTGTGCCAGTTTTGGTCCCAGACACAATGGGAGGTGGAGCTGCAGGTCTTTGGAATGTGACCTCCATGACTCCTCACCATCCAACCCACATTCCCATAATCCCGGATTCTCCAGTTCTATGTTAGGGACAGTGTAGACCCAAAACAGGTTATTAAAAATGCTACAATTAAGCAATTTACTTGAGCCAAGCAACTTGATTTCACACAAAAACATGAAAAAAAAATCAATGTTCTGCAAAAAGTGAAGAAAAACAAGTAACTATATATCAATAAAATTGCTCTTAGTTTATGGCCGCACACAAGCAGGAGAGCTCTTGTTTAATTGGTTGAATAGTAAGAATATAGACAACATCTTTACTGTAGATTTATTTAGGGAACTAGCATGAGCTCTTGTGTGCTTAATGTGTATCTTATCAACAGTCATTTAAGTGACAGAACAGAAACTCTCTGTCCTTTAATAATCTTATTTTCATTAATATCCAGATTAAATTAAATCCTCTTTATTCTCTGTCTCTTCAGGTGATGTGGTAGTTGGGGAGGCAGGAGGGTCCGTGGACCTTGGGGAAATCTGGCAACGTGGCTGTAATGCCTGGGGTGCCCGTGGTCTCTTCCCGACATCATGTGTGAAGGAGCTGACCCTTTCGTGCCGTTCCCGGCAGCTGTCTGAGCGCTCAGCCCAGGCCCAGGCGTCAGAGCTCCCACCTTATGCTCTAGGTCAAGCCCGGGCCCTTATGAGCCTCCATGCGCAGCTCAGTGAGGAGCTGGACTTCCGTGAGGGGGACGTGATCATCATCACAGGCCTGCCTGAGCCGGGCTGGTTCCAGGGCGAACTTGATGGCCGCAGGGGAAACTTCCCAGAGGGGTTTGTGGAGCTATCAGGTCCCCTTCGGTCTCCTCAGGAACCTGTAGACTCCCAGTATTTGAACAAAGACCCTCAGCCATGCATCTACAAGGATGCCTTTGAGGCTGAAGAGGGCAATGAGGAGGCAGGAATGGAAGAAGAGGAGGAAACGTTGAGAGAGGAAGAAGAACAAAAAGTAGTAGAGGAAGAGCAGGAGGAAGAGGAGGGCGGAGTCTATGGAGTAGCACTGTATGAGTTTCGAGCCATGGAACCAGGCGAGTTGGACTTTGATGTGGGGGATCGAATCCGTATTGTCGGCACATTGGAAGATGGTTGGCTGGAGGGACAGGTGCGAGGGCAGCGGGGTATCTTTCCTCATCGCTTTGTCAAAATAGAGGGGCATGTTCAAAAAATTGCAGAAGAAACGGGTGTTGTTGAGCCGGAAGAAGAGAAGGAGGTCAGCAATACTGAACACACCTCTGATCCTTTATGTCCCAGTGATCCAGAGAAAGAGTGGAGCATGTATGAGGATCACACAGTGTGGGACCTGGACTATTTTGAGAGGGCTGAGGAGCACCGGTGGGCATGTGAAAACCACAGTACTGTTGCTCAGACTGGTAACGCAGGGCAGACAGACTGTGGTCAAAGGGCTGACTCTCAGCCACGTAGACCTGCCCCCCCAGCACAAAGGGGGCCTCAGAGGCCGAAATCCACTCCAGAAAGGCCCAGGCTGCCACCACGGCCTAACTTTCCCCCACATAGCCATAGGCAGCACGTTGGCCCAGCTACTAGCAGAAATCTGCCTACCTCTACCAATGGTAACCATCAGCATCAACAACCCAGGTTAAGTCATAGCCTAACACTTCATAACACCCAACCTGGGTGGTCTAAAGACAGCAAATATTACCAGAGGCAGCAAAGAAAGAACGCCTCCATCAATAACAGAGGTCAGGTATTAAACAGTGTGGAGGGCCAAAAGTATAAGAGGCTAACTCGCCATGCAAGTGCCAGCGATGCTGATATGATGAGCTCTGAGATCCGCCTGCGTAACCAACAGATGACACGTCGCTCTAATGGGCTACTGCCTTCATCCGTAACCTTAGAAACCTTGGCAAGTTCGACCAGTGACCTGGAGACGAAGCTGTCACAGCAGCTCTTTGAATTTGAGAAAAGCTTGAGCAATCAGCCCCATATCTCACGGCACTTTTCTATCGTGGACTACAAAGACGAAAGGGATATCATTCGAGGCTCCTCACACTCTCCTGTGTCCCACCTCCTGCAGTCTGACTCTCACTCTTTGGAAAGACGCAGAACCCTCCGCCCTCCGCCTCCTCGTCCCAGAGCCACGCGCCCACCAGCTCCAGCTGCGTACAAACCGACTCGCCCGGCTCCACGCCCTCCTCCCCGGTGCCCGAGACAGAATCGCACTACTCCTCCAACCGGCAACTCCCTCATCAACACACCCATCTTTTACACCCCTGACGAGCCGGCTGCAAACCTCCTCGACCAAACAACGGGAGGCCAGGTTGAGCAGGGCGACCCTGAAGCTGCCCAGGAACATGAGATCCAGTGTCAGCTTGAGGCAGAGCAAGAGCTGGAGAGAGATGGAGAGATGGAGCTAGAGACTCAGACACAGAGGGAGGAAGAGGAGGAGGAAAGGCAACAGCTGTTGCTACGGCTACAAGAAGTGGAACGCGACATGGAGGCTTACGCACACACGGCGGAGGAACTCAGGGCAATGCTGGAGGAGGAGGAGCAGGATGAGACAGCCCGCGTCCAGGCCTTGGAGAATCTAGAGTTCTGCAATTACACGCTGGAGACGCTGGCCCTGGAGCAGCAGCAGCTACAAGGTAAGATGGTAAAACTGTCGGAGGATCAAGTTACATGGGATTGCAAGTTTTATTGGGCGAGACCGTAAACTAGGTATTCTCAGTAATGACGACATGATAGAAGTCATTGGAGTTGGAGGTGAGGGCTCGATTTTAAACTTGTAAATATCTCAAGGACAGATTAAAATAGAGCTATGGGAAGAGCTGCAACAGTAAGTCGAATAATTAATTAGGTGACAGTCAACAAGAATCTAATATGCAAATATTCTGATTATCGATTTATCAATTAAATATTCATCATCTGGAGACAGAAGTTTGGATATTTGTAACTATATAACAGTGCATGTTACAATTGTTCAACTGCTATTCCCAGCAAATGTATATTTATTTAGTCTGAATGTGATATTTTAACAGAAAGTTAGAGATGCTTCTTCAAAGTGCACATCGGCATCTCCATGTAGATGTTTTCCACAAGTTTGACGGTTTGCTTACAGGATGAGTTGCATACACACAGAAACAATGCAGAACAAATCAAATCTGAGGAAAGTCTTGTTTTTAGTTGATGTCATAGCTGCTCTTGTTGCCCGTGGGTTACTTCACGGGATAATCCTCATTCGCCAAAGACAAAATGTAATATAAAAAGAATTTTAAAATGAGACATTGGTATTTACTAGATTTCCTCTTTGACCTGTTGTCCAAATCTCTGAGACACACACTTGTTTTCATATCTTAGTGAGGACATCTAATTGATATAACGCTTAAGCCCAACCTTAACACTTAGCCTAAACCTAACTACAACCTAACTGTAACCCTCACACTAAAAGCACATTTTGAGTCTCAAACTAGTGGGAACAGGCATTTTGTCCCCATAAGGGACCGTCGCTCCCCACAAGTGTAGTAGCATTCCAATCTTTGGTCCTCACAAAGATATCTAAACATGGTGCACACACACACACACAGACACACACACACAGACACAAGACAAATATAAACATTTTAAGCCAAACATCCCTATTTACTGTCTGCAGTCATCAACGGAAGGGGAACTGTATATTTAAATTAAGGATTATCATAACTGTCTGTCTGTCTGTGGTGTGTATGTACATGTCGGGGGGGGGTTGCTTTCCCTCTGTACAGTGCTAATGATAAAACTACAGCGAATGTGGCAGAACCACTGTGGAGCGCCTTTACAGTGAGGTTTTTATTGCTGTTCACAGTTTTTGTATCTCGTTTGCTGTCAGTGATTTCCTGCTTCAGCAGTAAATTATTTCCATAACTAAGTGTAAGAGTATCTTAAAAACGTAATTATTTGATTGGTAAATAACATGAAATTAAATGATCTTCGTCCAGAGTTGTAGATAAAATAAACCAGCAGTTGATAGATCACTGTCATTCAGAGCTATTGGGCTTTCATTGCTTGCTGCCGTCCGGGCGCACTGTGCTGTCTTTGGTAGCCCAACATTTTTTCACATAGATATGAATTGCATTCCTGCACATAGTGAAAGGGTTAGCAGTGCCACATAAGTGGCTTTCGTACTCACTCCAAGTTTCTCCCTCTGGACCTTTTCCCCTGTTTCCCCCCTCCATCGTCGCTTCCTTTCCAAGATGAGTAAAGATCCCGGGGGAACTGAATGGGATTTGGGGAATTTTGTAATAGCATAAAGTGGAGACGGAGCATGGCCCACTCTAGAGTGGGAACCAAAGTGTGGTTGTGGCGAGCTGTGACATGGCCCGTGGCACAGCTCTCCTCACTGTTTGGACTCAGAAAGCAACGGCACACAGAATGGCAGGTGAGACTGAATTCTATGGGGATGTAAGAGATGTGGTTATTAGATATTTACCAGTCTGTGTTGTATTGACTGAGTAATTTATTTTGGTTTGGACGTAAGCTGCACAACCAAAGTTACGGTCCCTGTGGGTTATAGCAGTATAGGAGTTGAAGGTTTAGTGCTACTCTGAAAATATTAAAAATATTCACTTATAACAAAATATTACGTTATAAAATATTTTTCCTATCATAGCTACCACTTCTCAAGTTTTATATGGCTATTAAGGTAAATCCTGCATCATTGTAATAAATGATTTTGAGGTATTTTCCCAGCAGATAATGTCTTTAAACTTCTATATGATAAGGAGTTATATTATGCCAATATTTATCTATATCAGATAATTATGTCTGATATTATTTATGCCCTGAAACCATCTAGCAATGGGCTAAAATGTCCCATTTTTTTTTAGCATTTATACCCTTATAACTCTTATGAAGCATTGTATGATTTTAATTTCATGACAGAAGAGTAATTTATATCCACAAAGCTTGATTTTATTATATATATATATGATGCACTGTGCAAGTCTTGAGCCACCCCCTCATTTCTTTATCATTTGCTTCTGTTGAACCAGCCTTGATTTTTGCTAAAATGATTTGGAGCAATATTTCTCTAGGATCTTTGGAGGTCATTCAAATTTTTCCGTGGACATTGAAAATGAGGGAAAAGGCAGCCAATCTAGTCCTTGCACCTGACCATTTTCAGAGGATTTTATTGCAGATAAATCACTTCATAATGACCTAAAGATCATTCAAACATAAACAAGACACCTAAGGAACCAGTGTTTCTAGACATAAATTCGACCTTTAGGCACTTTGTACTAGCAGCCTGTTGCAAAAACACAGAATTTTCTTTAGTGGAATTTCGAGTCAAATTTATGTGTAGTTTTCACTTTATTGCGTCACTACACATCCAAGTGCTTTACACAGGGATAGGAAGAGGAACACAAAGAGACATTTATAACATCTAAAATATATATCCTTGCTTGTCAAGCATGCGATGCATGCCTAAACAATCATGATAGAAATATAACAATACTTAGAAGTGGAAAACCACTATAAACTTGGTAAAAGCAAAACAACTGTAAAACTATGGGAGGAACCAATCCTCAGCTGCTTTACTGTCCACCGTAAATGAGTAATCTTTAGATAACATGCTGGCATTGGAACAGCCTATTAGAGAAAGACAAACTGTCTACAGATGAATAGTATCTGAAAGCCACGTACTTAAGAAATATAAAGATGGATGACTTTTATCGATAGAATTGTACAAACTCAGATTTTTTTGTCTTATATGCTTGTTTACATGCATGTTTCTGTAAATTGAATCACGTATTTTTTCCACGTTCCCAGTAAAATAAAAAGAAATAAGAGATGTCTTTTTTTCCCAGGACCTTTTCACAGTAGTGCATTTTGATGTCACCATCTGAGAATGGATTAAAATGACATTTTTATAGTAGCGAAGCTAAAAAAAAGGACACTTAAAAAATCTGATCCCTATTTATCTTCTGTTTGTATAAACAGCACTGTTTATTACTTTTTTCATAGTGAGTAAGTATATCACTTTGTCAACAGTACAAGCAGACCAGATAACTGTAGTATGGGCATGTACTCGTTTAATTAATTATTAATACACTTTAAAATAGTTTTTTAGTCTTCATTAAGAAGCCTTAAATCCAATCACTCATAATGATTATATTTTATCAATCACTCTCCTGTGCTTTTGAATTCTTGGTCTTGTGTTTGCTACTAAAACAATCAGCCTCAGGGCAGGAACAGGATCTGGTGGCTACAGGTTCCATTAAGGGTCATACAGCCACATATTTTCTGTTTCCTTACAACACTGCAGGAATTCTTTCACCCTCCATTCACAGCAATAAATCAGATATTCGGTCTCCTTTTTCCTTTGGTATTTGCTGAAGAGGAAAACAGTGTTCGACATGATAATCAAAGCATTGCAAAGAAAAGCTTTTAGTCTACAGTGTAGGTACAACATTACATTTGTCTTTGTTATTCCCATTTAATGCTTGGATAAAGGTGTGCACATATCAGGAATTCTTTCAGGATCTTTGTAGCAAAAAAACTCGTTTGTCATCCTGATGCTATGTGTCTGTATAGACACACGCGCCACTTAGGAATGAATGCTTTTACAGGGTGTGTTTATAAGTGTGACGTCAAAAAGACAATAGAAGCTTATTGTGACAAGGCAGGGAGTAACTTCAACACTGCTCTGCCTTTTATTTACTTTCCTGAGGCCACTTCAAACCCATAAACAGGGATAATATTTTTGAACACATGCTACATTAATCAGGGTTTATTAATAAGTTTTAAATGCTAAACACGTCCCTTTTGGGGTGAAATGTTAAACGATATTCCTCCCACTGAAAATGCTACATCCAGATGAACAGCATCAATGTTTTGGGAACAGCGTGTTATAAAAAGAGGAGAAAAATGCATTTAAGTATTGTTTGTATGGCTCAAACCTATAGCTGATGATGCATGTCACAATATGGCTTATTGAGGTTCATCATATAATCTCGATATGATTTCTTTCATGTGCAGTTAGTATGAGTTTGTGGATATTGTAGGACAAAAATGTTTTATGTGATACAACTGTGCCAAAAGCTAATGTTTTGATCTTTTTGTCCAACTAGTACCATATGTTCTATATGCTATAGTAATTATGTGACAAAGCCTGTTTAAAAAAGCCTTTAAAAAGTGCTTGGTGGCAGTAAACAGTGCTCCCTTTCTTACAGACAAGTGCAGGGTTTTCTTTTCTCTTTAAGCTCTTTGACCTTGAGTACCTTTTAATTAAAACGCCTCCCTTCAACTTTCACGACACCACAGCCCGATCCTGATCTGTTTGTCACGGTTTGCAGTATCCGTGTCAGATTCAGGTTTCCCTCAGTTGGCCCACTATGAGAAAGTAGAAAGGCTTAATATATGACCTTATTTCTGGATGTTGCTTTTGCAAGAAATCTAATTATTAATCAAGTCCCGCACATGCACGTAAGCGGACACAGCCACAGAGAGGAATGCTGTATTTGACATTCCTGCAGCCAAGCACACAAACACAGTTTCGGTCGTGTTCTGCTATTGAAAGCTGAGATGTTGAAAACTGATAATTAAACAAGTCTGATGTAAGAAAAGAACAATGTCTAAGTAGGATTTCTATACTCAGTCCTACCTTGTGAAACTGAGGATTGACGGATGAGTTGCTAAATCATGGATATTAAATACTTACAGTAATCAAGACTAAAAACAGCTGTATTTTGTAATGTATTCACAGACTCTGAAGTCTGTTTTAGCTGCATCTGTGCTTGTGTTTCATTTTGACTTTTCTTCTCTGAATTTAACATTCGTAAAGCCTTTTATTGAGACATAAGCTCTGGTTTTATAAACTAGCCTGGTTTTATTTGCCCTGTAATTCCTAAACTAGGTATTCAGTGAACCAACCAATTATGTTTTAGATTAAAACTAGTTCATGTCTATGTTTCCGTGTGTATCACATAAACATTTAAACATTTTAGTTTAAGCAGGTCCCTTTAAACCTGTCCCTTTGGAACTGATGGAGATTAAGGGAGGCGATCTTATACTCCCGCTTTATGAATAGCCCAGTTTTTTTCTCACACTCAAAGGATCGTGTCTCTTCTGAGAGCGGGGACAGTCTCCAACAATAGTTCATTGTACTCACCAGCAGCTACGTTTTCACTAGCTGCTCTGGCTTGATCAGGCTGCATATGCTTTCAAAGACGTTCCCTCTCCACACTCGGTGAATAAATACAGATACTTTACTTGTTTGCTGCTTCACACTCATCTTTTAATCATTTATACATTTAAAAGCGAAATTCTTTCCAACGACATCACGTGGCAGTCTTTGTGCCTTAGTGGTTGCACTTTCATGATATGCAGGGGCAAAGTCAAACTGTAAGGATGAAGTTAGTTCAAGGTTAACTCATTCACTGCCATTGACGTCTATAGCCGTCATTCACTGCCAATGGCTGGCAGTGAATGAGTTAAAGATAACACCAGAAAGTTACAATAGCAATACTAAAGCTGGTTGTACACGCAGCCGAAAGTGAGTTAGGTCAGTGATGTGGTGGGAATTGCACTGAAGCCCACCGGAAAGAACAAAAACAAAGAAAACAGGATACAAGAAAAGACAGGATTGTTCATGCGATGGGGGGGGGGGCATGCAAAGGCAGACTGTGAAGTTTGTCCTCATCTACCTTCAAAGAAAATCTCCAGACAGGCTGTTTTCCTGCAAACACAGCTACTAACCAGTTTAAACAATGGGAGGAGCTGTTGGGCTAAGCTTCCACTCATGTGACTCTACTGAATCATTAACCCAAGGAGGCCACTCCTTCCCTTCCATGATTCGCTGAGGTGGCTACGGGGAGGACTGTTTCAGTTGCGCTGAGGGTTGGGGAGGTGCTTTGGCCAGGCAGTCCTGCGGAGGCAGTGGAGAGGAGGCAGAAAGAACAAGTGGAGAGTTACAGACAATATGTCAGGCAGGTGGAGTCTCCCACAGCGCTTTGTTATGGAATGCAGGACTTTGGAAATAGATTTTAAGCCACGTTGAGCAAGAAACTGTATCAGCTCCAGGCAGGCTGATTTAAACAGCAGGAGGCATGAAGAGCCCCGCAGTTTATGGCAACCCAGTCATGTTTGGTCCAGTGGATTGGAATCATCCAGGTGGTGCTCCAATGAGGAGAGGAAAAAGCGTGGAGGAGCTGGGGGACGCTGACTTGGCAAAAGAGAGGGAAAGGATTGCCCATCTGCAACATTTACAACAACTGCAGCTACAGCAGCAACAGGTTGGATATCCAGGGTATGGAGTCGTTCCTCCTGGCACTCCTCAGGGACCAGTCTTATTAGCGCATCCCGGTGACCCACTTCCAGCTCCACCTATGCCAGTACATGGTGGCCCAATGGTGCCAGCTGGCCCAATGGTGCCCGTTGGCCCAATGGTACCCGTTGGCCCGATACAGCCTCCTATGCATGTACCACCTCCGTGGCAAGTGCAGTACCAAGCCCAAGTTACACAGGGCAACGTCATCCACCAACAGAGCTGGGAGTATGAAGACCGTCATAGGGCAGCTTTCATGGATACAAGGCCTCAAGGCCAGGACGTTTACTTTCACCCTCGTTCAGAAGATGGTCACCTAAACTTGAGGATATCAGAATGGAAAGGCAAACATTGTTTTTATCAGGGTCCTGAAGATTACAGCCACCAGGGCTACAACAGAGTGCCACAAGAACAAGGAACTCATGATTTCAGAACTCAAGAAGGTTATAGTACACTGGACAAGGACAGAAGGAGAGATGGCAGGGTAAGAGAAAGTGACTCTGAACGTTATGACCATCGTAGTCACAGTGACATGGAGGAGTATGAGTACAATGACAAATACAGGCACAGGGATTATTATGAAAGGAAATACAATGAGCGTTACGAAGACAAGGAAAAGAAATACTATGAAAGCCGGAAACACCGTAGACATGATCTCAGAGAGCATGAAAGTTACAACAGTGAGCTTGAAGACTACCATGATCATAAAAACACTTATTCACACAGAGACAATTACAGGGACCGTGAATACTACAGTGACCCTGACAGGGATTATTATGACTCGAAAGACAGGCATCGCTCCAGAGACGAGGACTCTCACCATCGTCGAGATGAGGACCGCTACTATGATGAGCGAAAACAGAAGGACTATCACTACGATCGGCGTGCCGACCATCACTATGACCGCAGAGAAGATAACAGGGACGCTCACCGAAGAGCTGACGAACGGTACACCAGTAGAGGAAGACACCAGTATGACTCTGAAGTTGATGGACGCTGGAATTATAAAGAGAGGGACCGGTATTACAGATACAAGGACGCAGGAGATGACTGGAGAGATGATCAGTACGACCACAGACAGAACTACAAAACAAGGGAACACCTTGACCTGAGGGCTGCGGGCCACTATGACCACTACGACCGTGAGGATGATGGCCGATACTCTAAGGAAGAGTATCGAGACAAGTATCGAGACCGATACCGAGATTTGCGTTCACTGTCTATAGATTCACAATATGAGGAATACCCTACAAAAGATCGCAAGACTGAGGAGTGGGTTGAGCAGCAGAACCAAACATTGGCCCTCGGTGAAATACAACCATTTGAGGATCCTGTTGTGCACAGTGATGAGCAGGAGAAGGGATATGAGTCAAGCGGGGGGAGCGCAAGTTCAAAAATGGGCCGGAAGCCTGTTTATGTGGGCTCACTGGATCGTAACAGCATCTACAGGAAGACTGCTCCAAGCTCACTGCAACAGTCCCAGTATGCCACCACCAGGAAAAAAAAGCAAGGTAAACAAAAAGATACTGTCACATGAAAGAAGGTGCTTCCCATATTTGCACAAGTCAGGTCACTTGATCAGTTGTAATTCTGGTGAACATCACTCTATAGGCCATGAAGGCCTCAGTCACAGTTATTGTGGGTAAAACAGGCTTAAGAGGTTGACAGTCCTCACTTGTCATTTGTGACCTCTAGAGGTGCTTTTCTAATCAATGTTGGGGGGCCTCAGAGTGCTGACTAGTCACACTCACCTCCTACCTCATTTAAGAGTGAGTGCTGAAAGTGGTGTGTGTGTCTCAGTATCACCTATCTCAGATGAAAGTGAGCTGTCATGTTTTTGTAGTCATAAGAAACTGCAGAACGGGTTTTGTAGGTTCTTTACTTGGCTCTTGTTGGCTCTCCTCATTTGTGTTTCCTGTTTGTGTTCATGCTCTCCACTCACTGATGGTGTGCACACGTAACTCGTCTGCTCAGTTCTTGCATGACTGAAAGGTCAAGATTTTGTCGACTTAATTGTTTTAATGAGCCTGGCTTACAGTTAATTCCCCACTTAAAAAGGTTGTTGCCTAAAGTGGCTCTGATTCTGACAGAATTTGTTCTGTTTTGTACAAAAATCTTTTCTAAATTTATACATATACAGTTTTGGGCAGAAGTTCACCTACACTTATCGTTCTTTTAATATTATTTTTGAACTGTTCTTTTTCCAAGGTGGTAATGGTGGTAATGACTAAAAGACAAGAAATTAAATTACATTTAAAGCCAGGAAGTCAACCAATTTAAATGAACTTCCATTTCTGCTAAGTTAACTTAACCAAAAATTAGTCGAGGTATGTGTGTATATATATGAGCCATATATATGAGCCTGTATGTATATCTTTGAAAAACAGTTAATTAAATTAACAGTAATTAATATTGAAAAGCCTAAATTTACCATGACATTCTCATGACTCTATGTAAACTTCCTACCATAATTTTACATTTGAGCCAAATGCAACAAAAAACAAAATCACTCAAAAATTGTTTTTGAGTGAACAATAGAGCAGCTTTTATAACTGAATAGTATTTGTAAATGGTCACGATACCTGAGTTTTAGTAAAAGAAGGAAAACAATATCAATCATTAAAAACAATATTGGCATTTCAAGAACCTCATTTTGGGGTTATAAAGAAGGGTTAACCCCCTTAAAATTAATTCTCTTACATGTATAAAATTCAGTACCTGAATGAATGAAAGATGAATCTTTGCATTAAAAGTATTGACTCTAAAAACTCATAGTATACATTAGTTAATGGGAATGGTCACGTACATTTTTAATGACTAAAAGACAAGAATTCAACACACAAATTTCTTTGGCTACTTTGTTACTAAGTTATTAATATTAAGTTCCAAAAACTACATAAAACTTGGATGTGTGGGATTCTTTTGTGGGGGGTTTTCATGGTAAATGTAAGTGAGGGAGAGCACTACTTTGACTCACTTTGTTTTGTCTGAGATGAAGCAGGTGGCGCCCCATGACCCCTCCCCCAGTCACCTAGAAACACTCACACTCAGACACACAGAGTCCACATCAGCCCCCACCGCACATTTCGGCAGTCCAAGTATTAATCCCTAGCGTCAGCATGGTGAGTGGATGGCGGGGGTCTGTCTGGTGCCAGGCAGTGGCCGGCACTGCCCTGACTCCTTCTCTGCAGGACTAGACTGATACTCTGAGTTCATGCGTGCATGTGTGTGCGTGCATGTGTGCTAGAAAGACCCTGGAGGCTTATTAAAGAAATAATTGCATTTTTGAAAACACACACGCACACCACTTGCCTCAGCAGTGTCATCCGTTAATCTTGTTACACTGTTTCAGCCCTGTCAGGGGTTTGTCCTGAGTAAAGCATTTGATTGAAGGGCTAAAAACATTAGTCCATCTCCTTTACTGGGCTTACGCTGTGACATTGAGGTGTTGGTTAAGGCTTTTTGAGATGAACCTTACACATAGACAAGAGCTTCTATTCTTTGTAGTCCAGCATTATTAAACAGCTTCCTAAAAAAACAAAAAAAACAACCCTATTGAGTTGAACTATAAAAATTACAAAATGAAAAATTAGCTTGTTTTTTTTTTGTCCGTGATTGCTTCTGTTACAGGCTTCCTTACTTTAAATAGGAGGGTAAAACAACTGGCAAAATTATTCTTGAAGGAAGACATATCTTAACAGTTGAGCCAATTTAATGCACAAACGAGCCTAATGAAGCAATTAAATTGTAGTGGTGGCTTTATGATCCCATTTTTGAACTTCTAACAAATATAATCTGCTGTATACGCAATTTTTTATTGCCTGTGTGTGAGTAATGTGTCGTCATCCATCTATGATCTGGCAACATATGCTGTGTTGTCCACTGTAATCCTTGAACAGTCTCTGCTATTGGTGGGCAGTGGGGAGGGAGCTCGGGTAGGGGAGCAAGGAGTTAAGACAGGAAATCTCACATCGTCTGACAGCTATGCTGTAAAGACGTCTTATCTCAATGCTGGCAAGCAAAAAAAAAAAGTCAGTCGGCAAAAAATTAAGTCAGCTTACTCAAGTGTGCATGAGTCACCAGTAACCACGCTCGTATGGTGTGTCCATTTTTATACTTGGTCCATCCTGGCGTCTTAAAGATTTTGTTTTTGAATTATGTCATCGGGCTTTCTTAAACCATTTGATAATCATGCTAGTTTCATCTAGATTTTGTGATAGTTTAGCTTTTCCATCTCATCTGAAGCCATTTTTCATTTACATAGCTTTTTATCCACTACTATGAAAATGCTAAGCGATGTATTATTTAAGGTGTTTTATTTCGAATTTTAAATGTACCAACTTTTCCAAAGAGTTTGAAAGATTGATGGTGCCACAGCAACTACAGCATTCAGATCTCTACGTGCTTTATTTTGGTGTTAGATGACACTGCTGGTACCTGCATGAATCAAGACGGATGTTATCTGTTTATTTGACGTCACACTGTGGGAAAAGATGCAGCATATTCGTTTTTGACCTGGTGGACTTCCCACTTTTAGGACTAGTTGTCCTCCTGACAAGTACAAGTTTATTCATCAGGCTTATATAGTTGTCAGTCTTCACGTAGATGCAAATTCCAGATATTTAATTCATTCACCAAAGACATTACTTAAATATTTTATGTTGCAACATTGGCTGTATTTTCAAGACTTCGTCTGTGGCATTATGTCTTAATGTTTTTGGTTGAATGTGTGCATATGTGTTGGAGTTGTGGAGGGCACTTCTTGTAATTTTGAACAAACAGCCATTTGGACTCAAGGATGGTAGTCCGAGGTCAAGTTTATTGTGATGCAACATAATGAAAAATGTCATTCATATGAGTACAATCTCTCTTTTTGGACTCAAGAATGAAGCTTTTTGAATCTGGCCATCTTCATGATATATATCATGAGTTTTGTCAGACTTGGACATTAATCTGGATGTTAACCTGTTAACCGCACAGCAAGAAGGTCCTGAGTTCAATTCCATCATCAGGCCGGGGTCTTTCTGTGTGGAGTGTGCATGTTTTATGATAGCTGGGATAGGCTCCCGGGACCCTGAAAAGGAGAAGCGGATGGATGGAGCTCAAAACTATTATGACTACCTGAAGCGTACAAGCTTAGCTGCTCTTTAGGAAGCATGAAGATTACTATCTGCAGCGTTTAGACATTCATTGCAAGTGTACAACATATTTTTCTTTAGCTGTGGGAAAACCGACGATGCCCCAAGCAAGGTCTTTGTTATTACATGTCTAAAAATTAGCAAAGGGATAAACCCACAGGTTTCGTCATCCCAAACTCTGAAAACCGTTCTCACACTCTGATCACACTGCATTTATTTTCCCATGAAGAGCACTAGTTCTTGGGCCATAGCTCTCAAAGTATACATGAGTGTGAAAATATAGCATAATGGGGTTTTTTTTAAATGCATTTGCATGCATGAGCAGGTGACTGTGAAGCCCAAAAAGACTCATTGTCTTCTTCCTTTCAGTAAGGCTGAAGACTGTACTGCATTTGTGGTTGAATAGATCCCCACTTAATGCTTTTACTTCCTGCACATTTGCAAAACTCAAGTTCTCTTGAAGTAATTGCATATTGTTCCTTACAAAAATCAGGGGAGCTGAGAAACTTAAAAGAAACGAGGGATCAGACTCTTGGCCCTATTTGGTATACATTGTACCAGCTTTTTTTTAATTTCAGTATGTTAATTAAACTGTAGCCTCATGTTGTTTAATTACCCCATGAGCTAGAGAAATGCTGTAGCTGTTCGTACACTTGGTCCTTTTTGTTAACAAGTTGGGTTATATCACTCGGCGTCCAAGAACGAGCAATAAGGACAGAATTAAATCCCGTATCAGCACACGGCCTGCTTTTCTTATATGAGATTTGAAGCCAGCCGTGGTAGACAGGTTGCTGTGAGAGTTTACCAGGAGCAGGAATGTGACCCTTCTGACATTTGAACCTAAAAAAGATAAACAGGATGGTATGTCACTGAGTAAACTCCTTTTTTTCCTCTCCATTTTTAACTGACCTTCTACCTGGGACAACAGCTGGTCATACGCAACGTGTGAAAATCTAGCATATTGGCTTTTCTTGTGCATTTGCATGCATGAGCAGGTCGTTGTTTTGAATAGTTGCACAACTCGGACTAATAAAGAAAACCCTAATCTTTTTCAGTAAGCTGTGTGCTGACTCAATGAAGGTCTGAGAAAAATTGAAGAAGTTGACACAAACCGGTGTCACCTCTTTTTTTTTTTATTGCATCCAGTAATCACAAGTCAAGGCTTGTGAAGTTTAAAAGCTGTTGCAAGTGTTGGCATTTTATAGTGAGCTTGTGCTCAAGCAGCTGCATGTCCCATCACACACTCGCAGACTTGCCCGTGTGAGCATTCGAGTAAAAAAGCACTGCCGCCTTTTTAAAACTTTGTTTGATATGAGGAAGGGGGGGAGCCCCTGCTATTCTTGTTGCTATGGCAACCGTGCACTGCGTGGTGAACTTTGAAGCACAGCACACAGCACTGATTGTGTCTGACCTTAGAGCGGCCTGTGCAGGGCAAACTTTCGACTTTGCACAGCTATTAGTGCAGCAGAGAGCGAGACGAGTGTTCTTGGCTGTGTTTGTGAAACAAAGTCACACATCATAAACGCACAGAAGTTCTTAAAAGGAAAGAATTTCGTTGACTTTTATATAATCTATAAAATCCTCAAAGGGTAAAAACCAACCAAACATATACTTAAATGCAAGTTTAATAGAAAGATGATTTAGAGAGTAGATGCTTAATCTCAGCTTCCTAATTTTGATAAAATTCAGGCTGGCACAGGAGGACCCCAGAAAGATGTCAGCACATTGGGAAACGTGAACTAGATTAATCTCGGGAGTGGACTACACTTCCAGAAACTGGACTTCTCCCAATCTCTTTCACAACTGGTGCTGTAGCCACATGTGAGCTCATGTGGTGCAGTAAATCAAAAGTGTTTTTCCATCAAGAAAGCTGTGTGAAGAATCCAAGAAGTGGCATGGATTTTTTATTATTTATACAGCACATTTTATTACATTAAGGACACCTCATGTGCCTTACATGAGGTGAAATACATTTAGAATCACATATTTAGCGGAGATGCTTCTGTCTGCACTGTATTTGGGATCAAGAGGAAGTAATATATGAGAAGGAATTTGATTTTCCTCTATCAAAACAGCGTATTTGACATAAATTATTATTATTATTATTATTTTATTTTTATTTTTTTACCTGTATTTATATAGCGCTTTACTAGTCCCTAAGGACCCCAAAGCGCTTTACATATCCAGTCATCCACCCATTCATACACACATTCCCACATATAGACTTAAATAGCATCAGTACATTCAATAGAGAAATCAGCTTTTGCATTCGGCGTATAAGGTTGAGCATGACACAGTGACAGATGATTTTAGCCAAGATAGATCTGTGCTCACACAGCAGCTCATAGCAAACCTTTCCAAATCTGCACAACATAATGGTCCCAAGCAGATTATATATTAATAGAGCCAAAATAAAAGTATACTTACAGCCATTCTGCGGCAAACAGTTAGTTTTCTAGGATAACACTGATGCACACTGTATGCAGCATGGATTTAGGTCAGAATTTAGTTAATGCAGGACACCTGAACAACAAGCAGGCACAGTCCAGCTCCGGGTTTTACCGTCCTCCCTGGTGTTGTGCATGCTTGTGTGTAACGATGGTGGGCTCCCATCCTTTCTCATGGTAATTGGAGCTCTGGAATGGACCTGCACGTCCTCCACAAGCCTCGGGAGCTGGACTTCAGATTGACAATGGTCTATCTTAGAATGGGTAGCATTGTTTGAAGCGCTATGCGTGAAGGGGCGTGTGCTTGTTTTTGGAGCGGTTTTGGAGGAAGTTGCACACAGCAGGTGGGTGAAGCCTCAACATCTTGTCTTCTCTCCCCTTTTTTTCCCCTTGGTAAAAACACCTTGCTTTGGAGAGACATAGGGAATATGTAAAGCTTTGATAAAGGGCTGTGAAATTAAATCTATTTCTTTTATGCATTTAATATTTAGCCTACTTGGGAATTTTCTCCAGTCAAATCTGTTTTTTGTGCATCCATAACCCAGGAATTCTGACAGAGTTGCTGTTTGTTTGTTCTGTCTGATATCTGAACTCATGGTGGCCCGTTCTAATGTATCAGCTGTGACTGTATCGCTCACATAACAAGTATGTGTGAGTCACCCCGGATGACAGAAGGTTGACAGCGCAGTTTAGCAAGAGCTGTGTCTGTCTTACATCACTTGATAGTGCTGCTGATTGACGTATACTCCCTGCTGAGGATTTGTGCTTTTATCTATAAGCTCAGTACTGAATGTGATTCATAAGGCAGAGGTTTGTCACTGAATTTCCATGAAAGTTTACTCAGTAAATCCCAGAACCATCCCAGCATGAAACTGAAGGAAAACTTTTTATTCTCAACCCTTCTCTCCACCTGTTCCAATTTCACCTGTTGAAGCCTGTTGATCACAAATAGGGACACCATGCCTTTGTGAGCCCTGACTGTGGAAATAGACATTTAGTATCAGGATGTCATGGATTATTTATCATTTGTTGTCCTCAAAAGAAGCCCTGACCGGTTCTTGTCATGTTTTTACAGTCGTCTTTCTGTATATAGGACTTCTTTTTTATTAAAGGTGCAGAAATATGGCAGTTTTTGCTCCAAAATCAGCAGATTCTGAAGTATTTCTATAGGACATTTAGTAAAAAAGATTTATTTTTAATTATGTCCCATATTAGTTATCCTGGATAGGGCTTTAATAGGAAGTCTTTGTTTGTTTTTAATGTAACTGGGTCAGTGTTTGAATGTAATTCACAGAAACCCCCCTCCCAGTCTCCTAAACTTTAGCAGGCACTGTGTATTTTAAATGTTTACTGGTTAGCAATCAATGGTGTTTAAAATGAACAAAATTAGACCTTTTTATATTAAAAAGAACTAGTTTACAGAACTCATCTGGCTTCAGATCATTGAGAAAGCTCATTACTTATAACATTTACTGTTTGTGCTGAGGGATCGGCCTGATTATTGGCAGTAGTCACAGGTGTCTCATTCCATACAGAGATATGGAATTATTGTTGTAAGGGTGTTTCCTGTTGGCTGAGTTTACTGCTAAGTGACTTGTTCTCGACCTGTTTCTGGGCTCGTATTCGCAGCCATTAAAGCAGGCCTACAATAAACCCTCTTTGCATTATTTTACACAACAAAGAAAAATAAAATTCCACACAAGTGGGTCAAAATCCGGTCTGGCGGCCTCGCGAGTCAGAAGCGTACGGAAAAACATGTGAAGTGGAGCATGCGCCATCGCCGCGTTTGTGTGAGCGGGATCAAATGTGGGAATGAGCCGATTGCTTCCAATTAAAGCGGGAGCCTTTTGTTTTTCCTCTGTGTCACCGTGTGACTTTCAAAAACTAATTGGTGAACTACTTTCTCGTGGGTGGGGAGACACATGGGTGCGAGTGGTGAGAAAAGCTCCTTTGAGTTGAGCTTTAGCCCCGTCACGTGAGGAGAGTGAGGAGGAGGGCGAGGAATGCGCACACAAACACACACTGCAGTTACAAAGTGTGGATTCATCCAGTTTTTGTTGGGCTTTTTTGTTTGTTTTTTTAAAAGGTTTTCTAGAGTCTTTAAATTCGTCTTCAACACTCCTTTAACATGAAGCTAGTTTAGATATTCTAGTCCCGTTAGGGATGTGACGCAAGGCTGTGACTTTGTTGTGGTCTGAATGTGTGTTTGTGTGGCGTACTGCTGCACTGGGGAACATGAGGGTAAGCAGAGTTAACTTCATTAGCCTCCGACAGCATCTGTCAGTGGAGGCAGGGTGACGTCACCCCGTCGGTCGGTCCAACACGCCACACGCTGGATCTACTCAGTGTTTCCTCTTCTTGAGCCAATACCTAGAGGGGAGAGTAAAACTAAAGTCCCAGCAGGGTCAACGGATAGTACAGAAGAGAGAGAAACAGTGAGATTTTGGTAAATGGTAAATGGCCTGTATTTATATAGCACTTTACTAGTCCCTAAGGACCCCAAAGCGCTTTACACAACCAGTCATCCACCCATTCACACACACATTCACACACACAGGTGATGGCAAGCTACATTGTAGCCACAGCCACCCTGGGGCGCACTGACAGAGGCAAGGCTGCCGGACACTGGCGCCACCGGGCCCTCTGACCACCACCAGTAGGCAACGGGTGAAGTGTCTTGCCCAAGGACACAACGACCGAGACTGTCCAAGCCGGGGCTCGAACCGGCAACCTTCCGATTACAAGGCGAACTCCCAACTCTTGAGCCACGATCGCCACGATTTTATGAGTTATGGTTCAATTAAAACCAAAAAGATGGAACAAATAAATCTTTATGTGCATTTGCACTAATGTAAACATCTAATATGTAATATATGCCTTAATTTGATGCTGTTTAATCGTTTTATTTGCCACACTGCAAATAGGAATATTTGCATCCCTTACTGTTCTAATATCAGATGATACATTAATGGCTAAATTGTTTAAATGCATGATGAATAATTTCGGTGCTCATACACTAACACTTTTTTTTCTCTAAGTGGACCTTGGACTTGCAGCGTCGTTTATTTTTTGCTTTGTGGTATTGAAGGATTTGCATGTGTGTTCCACCTGCAGTGGGTTCAGCGTACATGTGTGACACAGATGGATCCCGTTCTCAACACCCACCAGTTCTGTTATCTTTTCATCCTCTCTTCCCCTCTCTAACTGTCTCATCTTTAAAGTCCATAGAGCCTGTGTGTCTGTAGTTGCTGTTGCAAGCTATTGTCCTGCACACAAAAGGCCCGAGTCCACTCCAGTTTTATGTCCATTCATAAAAAGCAGCGGCGCGTAAACAAGGCTTTCCCTCCAGTTCAGGGCTCCCGAAGAGATCAGGCCTCCGTGAGCGATAGCGGAGACATTGATCAAAAGCTAGGCAACGAAGAGCAGCGGGCAGACCGGGTGGCTGGGCAAGAGCGTGTTTGGTTACAAATGAGAGGAGACGTGGGATGGGAAACTTCTTCTCTTGACTCTGCTTACTGTCACCTTGGCGAGAGCAGCAAGTGATAAACTAGAGAGGAAATTCACCTCTTAACAAAAAACTGCAAGAACTAGATTTTAAACAGTTATTCTGACAAAAACGTAAAACACTGATGTAAAATGTTCGAACGCTTTCCTGTTTTTGCAGAGATGACGCTTTTGCCGTCTGAACCTAAAACTCTGGAGTCCGCCCCTGTCTCCGCGACGCCCAGCACCAGCACGGGGTCTGAGGATCCAGAGACCAGGATGCTAGAAAAGAGGTCAAAGGTCATCGAGGAGCTGCTGCAGACAGAGAGGGACTACATCAAAGATCTTCAAATGTGTGTCGAGGAGATCATTGAGCCTCTGCAGCAGAAGCAGGTAAAAGGATGATAAACATTGTGTTTCCAGCCACGTTAGGACAAAAAGGGAGTTTAGCAAATACAAGATAAAGCAGCTGTGTGTGGGACAGTTGGTGCAGAAGCATTGGAAAATTTGACAAATGGATAAATACATACAGGAATAATGGCATATAGCTGATATGTGGCGCCATATTCAATTAAAAAACCAATAATTTTTGCTTATTTTAACACGTTCTGTCTTCCCAAAGGTGAAGAATGTGGATTACGAGGGGCTCTTTGGCAACATCAGCTCAGTGATTGACCTGTCACAGCGGCTGTTGAATTCACTGCACGAGACTGACTCCATAGGTAAACAGCCTGATATTTAAGAAAAGCAATACTTCTTTTCCATGTTATGCTTTGTACTTTTCTGCTTTAGTTCATCCAAATCTGTCACCTAGTTGAATTTTACTGACCGAATGAGCCTCTGAATACACTTAAAAATCAATCTGCCATCAAGGAGGTCATCTGTGAATGTGCGCGTGCGATTTTTAAGAAGAATTATGTTTTTTACAGGAAATCTTTGTGTATTTAATTTTTTTTCTTTTAATGAATGGACCTCTTCCTGCACACTTTGCTTTTTATAATGAACACATTGCATTTCTGTACCATTCCCTCTCAGGTAAGGTATTCCTGGACTTCAAGGTAGAATTGGAGGAGGTTTACAAGCTCTACTGCCAAAATCACGATGATGCCATCTCTTTGCTGGAGACCTACGAGAAAGATGACAGCATCCAACACCACGTGTTGGAGTGTCTAAAGAGACTGAGGTGAGTCTCACACACACACACACACAAAGCACCCTTTAAAGGTTTGCTCTTTAAGTTGAGATTTCAGCCATGTTTGCATGGGAGTGACTGAAAACATGCATGCTGTGTGAGCATGAAAACACAAAGGCAAGAGTGGGTTCAGTGGAACATTAACAGAGTGTTTGCCGAGCGAGTTCAAAAGGTGGAAAAATGATTAAAACATTTTCATAATGTCACTGGGTCATCGTACTTGGATTTAAATGAGTTTTATAGCTGAAAAGCTGAAGAAGAATACTAAATATACTATGTAATGAATTTTTGTATAGTGTACGTTGAGATTTTCCTGTTACTTCATAGCTTGTGGAAGCGATTTCTGAACTTTGAACTGCAGCGTGTAGGCGAGTTATGGAAGTGAAGTTCATTTTCTGGTACATCTGCAAACTAAACAGCTGTTTAATCAGTGAAGACGAGAGAGACGTCTCGTTTTTAGTCACTGCTGAAGGGAGTGTGCTCTGTATGTCTGTAGACTTGAGTTATGTGAAGCAGTTCAGAAATGTGTCCTACCTGGTCTCACCTGTCCAGTTTCAGCATAAGTGACTCAGATACTTGAGTTTACACTGGCGCGTTTCTGTTATGTGTGGTTATCGCTCTAAAGTTAAAGATAAACACGGGTTGTGTTAGGCCGGAAGATGTTAAAGGGGGGGAAAGGAGGCTGTGTTTAGAAAACAAAAGGAAAGAGGACATTGTACAGCTCAACTATGCTCGCTGCTAATTCCTTGTTGACAACAGGTTGCTAGTGTCCGTTTTTGGTAGCCTCCTCATGGTGTTAGCACTCTTTTTAAATATGTTGCAACATACAAGGCTTTGAAAAGGTCACGTGTGCTGGCCCGTTCCAGAAACTGCCAGTGGTTGTTGATTGCGCTGAAGTTTTACTGCCAGCCTGGGCATCCGTCCAGGTTTCAAAGAGAATCCACCAAACAAAACCATAACAACGGCGGGTGGAGCTGGCTTCAAAGTCTCATTCGTTTCGATTCGCCCTTTAGTTTTTAGTCAGATCGTAAGACAAAGTCAAAGAGAGCTTTATTGTCGTCTCAACCCCGTGGAAGTGAACAGAGACGAAACTATGGACGGTCCAGGGCCCATAGTGGGATTAAAAAGACATTATGCTTAAATGCCAGGATTTACAAATATAAGCTACAATATACCAAATATATGTATAATATGTATAGACCAGTATCCAAAATACAAAAGTGAACTCTATGGTTTAAGATTTTAACATTCCTGAAAGTTCAGGCTCAAGCTCACGGTGTAAACCTTGTTCCTGTCATTTCTCTATTTCTTCCCATTTATCCTTCAACAGGGCCATTTATCTCGAGTGGTAAGTCTCCATAACGAGTATTGTCATGATTTCCAGCATGAGAATCATTTTGACAGCATGACTGTCGCTAACTAACCTATTAAAAGTGATCCGTGTTTGTGCATGTGTGTGTTTTACAACGTGCGATGGCTAAAAAATGAGTGTGGAGGACTTTAAAACCATCTCTCCTTTTTAATTATTTCCATTTTCCTTTTCTGGATTTAGCTGGAAAATGGAAAATATTGCGTTGTTTGTGTTTTGCATGCGCATGTGTTTTGTTTACTGTTGCTATGCAGACAAATGTTTATTTCAGTGTCTTTTTTAATCCTCTTCTTTCCTGGTGGTTGGATGAAAGAGTTCGATTAAAAAATGAACTAATTGTGGAAGCTTGGCTCCACTACTGAAGACTTTGGGTTATTATCTCAAAATTTCAACTCCTATGCAAATTTCTGAGAAAATAACTTAAAAAAAGGAATTATTAGGTTGAAATTTTGAGATAACTTGAAATTTTAGGCTCTACCTGGCTAAAAAAAGTATTTTCAGTCGTGGAAATAAACTTCTATGCTCATCTAATGCCATCTCCTGGACTAAAATTGCAGCATAGTCTTATATTTTTTGACAAAACACTTGAAGTATATTTATGGCCTGCTGGTCTGGACAGAATCAGGCTGTATTCAGTGTCATAAACTTGTGAAATTTGGTGAACCTCACCTATAAATTAAAGCTGATACCCAGAAAAATGTAGTTCCAGCTGAAAACAACCAAATTAAATGATTATATTGTTTTCACTGTCTTATTTCATTCATTCATGTTTACTTGTGTCAAACATTAGTCCTGTAGATTGCATTAAAGCTAAGTAATTTTTTTCCTCTGCCTCCCCTGCTATGATACCTGCCATCATCAGAGTCTATGTATATGTGGTGATGGTTCCACGTCATTGGATAGTCCTATCCACATGATCGCCATCATGCTGAGACATGTACATGGGAGGAAGCTGTGGCTTATGTGCTGAAGTGTAACATGTTCTCATTTTCCTCTTACCCAAATGCTGCTTGTTGTCTCTGCCCTCCTTTCAGGGGTAAAACGAATTACATCAACCTGGGCTCATTCTTGATTAAGCCGGTGCAGCGAGTGATGCGTTACCCGCTGCTGCTGACGGAGTTGCTCGGGGCCACCCCGGAGAGTCACCATGACCGGGCCCAGCTCACTAAGGCCGTGCAGGCCGTCAAGGACATCAATGTAAACATCAACGAGTACAAGCGCCGAAAAGATCTCGGTAAAGCATCCGGGTGTTAATTAAAATCCACATTTTGCCCTCGCGTATTTCCAGCAAGCTCAAAATGTAGTGACAGGTGTCAGTTTGTTTTGTCTGTGCTTGAGTTGTGCTTGTCGGGTTCTTAAATATGCGGTCAGGGCTGGTTTGACGGCTCAAGTTTTCCCTCTGCTGTCCACAGTGGTGAAGTACAGGAAAGGGGACGAAGACACGTTCATCGACAAGATCTCCAAGCTGAGCATGCACTCGATTATCAAGAAGTCGAACCGCGTCAGCAGCCACCTGAAGCAACTCACAGGAATTTCACCGCAGGTATATTTCCCGCCATCGGTGGAAGTGTTTGGAGAGAATGTCGCAGATGAAAGCGCGCTTGTCTGAAAAATGCTTGATCTGATGTTCTGTGTTTTTCCCCAGATTAAAGATGAAGCGTTTGATGAAGCTGAAAAAAGGTTCAGGCTGCAAGAGAGACTGATCAAGTCTTTCATCAGAGATATTTCCCTGTACCTGCAGCATATCAGGGTAGGAGTTCATTATCTTAATAGTAGCTGAAGCTTTTATTTATTTTGGCAGTCTTTAAAATGATTGGTAGTGCATAGTGTTTGACATATTACCTAAGACATTTTGATAGTAAAATACAACTCCTGCATATCTTTTCTTTTCATATACTGTATAATAACTGTGAAAATGCACCTGTCATCAGGAATCAGCATCTGTGAAGGTCCTGGCAGCCATCAGTTTCTGTGACATCTACACGGAGCGCAGTGTGCTGGATCCCGACCGATTTCAGAGAGCTCACCGCTACATCAGCGACAAAAAGTTTACAGAATTTGTAAGTGCTCTTCTTCTCCTTACCGTTACTTACACTGTGAAAGCACAACCTCTGATGATCCCTTATCTGCCCGCATCATCTGTCGAGCAGAAGGAGCGCACAGAGGCCTTAGTCATCAACCCGCTCACCCAGCTCCTCCTCATGTTTGCCGGGCCCCACAAACTCATCCAGAAGCGCTTCGATAAGCTGCTGGACTACGACAACTGCAAGGAGCGCGCCGATCGCTTTAAAGACAGACGCACCCAGGAAGAGCTGCAGGTGACACGCAATACTTACGAAGCGCTCAACGCCCAACTTCTGGACGAGCTACCGAAGTTCCACGGCGTGGCAGAAGAGCTTTTTACAGGCTGCGTGAGGGCTTTCGCTCAAGCCCAGAAGGACTTCATGAAGACGACGCTGGGAGAGCTGAAGCCACTCCTACAGGTTGTGAGTGTTTGTTTATGACAGTGTGGGAGGAGCATAAATCTGACTTTTTCTTAATAAAAATACGTTTGGGTATCTTTAATGTAAAAATACTGTTTAAAAGATTTAGATGTAGGTGGCTGTGGCTCAGGACTATGATCAGGCCGTCTAAATGCAGTGTGAGTGTGTAATTATATATATATTTTTTTAACTCTGATTTTTTTTCTTTACCTTTATGTCCAGTTTTCTAACAAAGTTGGCACGGGGAGCAACCTGATTTCACAGTTTCAAGAAGAGCACAGTCAAGTCCTCCAGCTTCTTCAGAGCTTTAGCTTCTGCCCAGAGAACCTGCCTCCGGCCTCCGCCGCCACAAAAAAGCCCTTTGAGAAGAAAACTCTGGAGAAGCAGACTTCTAAAAAGCAAGTCCAGGGACCTGTGAGTAGAATTGTGATGACATTTCATTTCTTATTCAAACAAAACAACAAAGGAGTTTTGCCAATGATCTAAACGAATGTCTTTGGCATCCTTTAGCCCAGCCACGTCCCGCAGACAGACGAGCACCGTGCAGAACTTCTGGTGCGCTTTGGCCCTGAGAAACTTTACCAGGCAGATAGGAATTTTAATGCTGCGCAGGATCTGGATGTCTCTATACAAGAGGGAGACCTTGTGGGTGTAATCAAACAGCAGGACCCCATGGGAAGCCAGAACCGCTGGCTAATTGATAATGGAGGTAGTGTTTATTTTTTGTCTACTTTAATTGATATACTCTTCAGCCAAATGTTGCAGCAATATAATCTTGATATTCTTGTTTTCCAGTCGGCACGGGTTTCGTATACAGCTCCTTCCTCAAACCCTACAATCCTCGAAGGAGCCATTCAGACGTCTCCATCGAGAGCCAGTCGTCCAATGAGTCGGGCTACGGTGGCTCCTCCCCTGTTTTCTCCCGCCAGAACAGCAACAGCACGCTGACCTTTAACCAGGAAACAGCCACTGTCAGCTTTACGCAATCCCAGAGCCATTCATCCCCACAGCCGTCGCGGGACTCTGCCTCATCTCGTAGGAGTCACCAGAAAGACGTACCGCACCCCGACTCTGCCAGTCAGAGCAACTCCATGAACTCTTCACCCCGAAACCCCTCAAACCGCAAGGAGTTTTCAGATCAAACGCACCGAAATACCTCCAGTCACAGAGACGTAGAGCCTTCTTACCGGCACTCGGGCAGTCACAGAGACTCGTACGACACGAGTTACGGAAGTTCAAGCGGACACAAGGAGATGTCGGACCTCTCTGAGACAGACTCTTATTCTTCGCAACGTGACAATCACTCGCAGCAGTATGGACACACAGACAAAAGCTACAGTTCATATCAGTGGAGAAACGGAGACAGCAGCAATCAGAAGAAACCTGTTTATTCCAGAGAGGAGTACATCGAGCCAGAGCCAGAACCAGAACAGGAGAGTGAAGTGGACGGACATCAGGTAAGATTTTATTTGCTCAAATATCTCTATAAATGGATTTATGATGCCAAAAGAGTCAACTTCATTCAGGCGTTACTGGATGTGTAAATAAGCAAATATTCCAGTTGTATTGGAAAGATCTGCTCCCCCTAGTGACCAAAAACACTAAAGACATCTCTGACGTGTTCATTTCAGATCTACTATGCCCTCTACTCCTTCACCGCCCGTTGCGCCAATGAACTGAGCATCTCAGCCAATGAGCAACTGCGAATTCTCGACTTCAAGGACATGAACGGCAACAGCGAATGGTGGCTGGGGGAGGCGGGCGGTCGGCGAGGATATGTGCCTTCCAACTATATACGCAAATCTGAATATACATGAACAAATGTTGCGGGGGAGAAATGAGACTGAACTTTAAGAGGCATTAAGAAGGTTTAACTCTGTGAGCAAAGACAGAACAAAGAGACAAGAAAGTGAAGTGTTGTCTGAGCAGTGCTGCAAACCGCCCCTGAAAGTCTATGTTTATAGACTTTTTCTTTTTTTATTATTATTATTTTTACTTGCTGAGAAACTGCACGCTCCCCAAGCCCCACTTAGTTTCCTGTGGGGGGAAAAAACCTGTGAATTGGAACAAACTTGCCATATTTCTTTTTTGGGGTTTCAGTTAAGAGAACAGTCTTTAGGATCAGCTCATTGGGAGATTGCAATGAAACTGTGAATGTTTTTGGTTCAGACTGACTCTTAAAGCATTGAGTGGTATGTGGACAGACTGACCTGACACTGTGTTAACTCCTTTTTTTCTTTTTTTTCCTGCATGTGGTTTGTTCCACCACTGTAGTGGTAATTATGAGATGAATTTATAACATTCAGTTGAATAATCAGTGTTTGAGGCAAAGTTTGAAGTGTCTGCAGAGCCATCGGCAGGATTTTGGGGTGTTGGACTGAAATCAACATTCGTCATATAGTTTACAAGCACTCCTTTTAACTTTTGGGTGAATTGACTCCCTGTAAACTGGTTCTTTAAGAGAACAGGGAGAGGGAGACTTGCAGTCTGATTGGACCCTTCTCTAAATGCTTCCCATGTATTTTATAGGATATATGATGCTGTATATTGAGATGGTATTGTACCCACTGTAAAGTGATCACTGAATAAAAAACAAACTAGCTGAAAAAACTGTTGACAGTGTTTGTTGGTTTTTTTTTCTGCTCAGCTTAGGCATAGTGGGGTTAGTAAACAGTGGAGTTACAGTGTTGTAATCTGTGCTACGTTCCCACAGGCACACGAACACAACACACACAAAAACAGCACAGTTCAAAAATGTTTTTTTTATCCTTATAAAGCTATGGATGAGTCAAAATGAGTAAAATTCAGATCATCTCAAACTTTTTGACTAAACTAAATGAACTAATAATAAGAATAACTTTGATTTACCTCTTGGGATCAGTAATGTGTCTGACTTGGCTCATCTGCTAAATTAGTAAAGTTTAAGTTTAATAAAGTTTAATAAAATTGAAAAAACTAATGTAGAATTTGCAGTTGCAGGAGGAGGCTTCCATAGCATCTGAACTAGCTATTCTGAACTCTGTAAAACTTAAAGGACTGGTTTCCTTCTACTTCTGATAACTAAAATCAACAGAGATTTATATAAAGCAACAGTGACATGACATAAAATACAACTCTGGGGCCAGGATGAACCCCCATCAATCGGGTTTTGAACAGGAAATATGACATTTGAACTTGTCACTGTGTTGCATCAAGCAGAATGATTTATAAGAAAGAAAGAGAATGGATGGATTTCACTAACTTGTGCTCTGTGTTTATGAACGTAGGACACCAATTGTAGGATTCTTGAAAACATGCTTTGCTACTGCTGTTTCTTTTTAAATTCACACAAAAAATCTTGACATGTGGCAAATTGGCTCTCATCTGTAGAGTTATAAACCATGCCGCTCAAGCAGGTGCAGAATGTGGTTTGTTCGAGACATTATCTGAAATAACACATCTGGATTGGCCAGATGGCAACATATGTTGCTCTAAGTTACTTAATATGTTAAGTATCAATTTGCTTTTTCCAGGGAAAAAAGTACATATGTTTATTTTGTTGTTTTTTAGAGAATATTCGCTTTTTTGTGCCTTGCATTTATTTTCCTTATCTGAGCTCACTTTACAGTTTGATAACTCTGCTATAGTTTATATACTTTTTGTCTACTTTTGTCATGTGACTGTTATATTAGAAATTGAGAGACAGAGAGAAATTCAAACTGGGGAAGATCCTTTCACCACATACTCAGACTTTCTGGGTCTCGGATGTAACAAACACTGCAGGTATGTGTCTCTTGTAAATTCAGATGGCAGATGCCGAGGCCCTTTACAACGACACTGGTTTGCCACATTTATCAAATGCAGTGTTTTTAATTCTTCCTTTTAAAAGGAAAATAAGACACGATAATTATTATAGCAGAACCTGTGAAGGATACAAATGCATGACATAGACACAGGGAAGCATGTTGGAGAATTTGAAGCTAAATAACTCAAAAAACAACTTAAAGTATGGAAAACCTCAGTTAGCAAACAGATTTTAACAAAGGGCAGCAGAAGGGTTTATAAGAAAGAGGTCCAAAATTATGTCAGAGAGAGCAATCTAAAAGGCAGGAAATAAAATTGCCTAAAAACAAAACAGGGTAAGATCAAAGTAAAGACAGATGGATGCATTTCACTAACTTGTCAACACAAAGCACTTTTACAGAGGCTATAGCAGCCATTGTAGTTTACACTGAAACATCTGTAATCTCTCAATGTGGCCCTAATACTGTGTTGTAAGACTGAAAGACCGGATGCACTGTATGTCTTTTGAATTTGGAAGAGTTCTCAGGCAACTTGTATTTTATTTTGTTTGTTCTATATCAAAGTAATCCAAAATTCTTGCAGATTGCTTTTACATCATAAGATGCATTAAAAATGTTAGTGATCCATTACATAAAACATCTTGGTCTGTCTGACACTGCAGGCTGATTCTGGAGGCCCATTGGTGTGTGTGACCATATATTTTTGGGGGTTTGTGTGAAAGTAATCACAAACAGCATGCACTATGTCACTCTAGTGGTGAGCTGTGGTCAGAAGAACAAGCCTGGTGTCTACACCAGCATCCATACATACAGCTAGATCAGGAGCAAGATCACCTCAACATCAGTCATGTGATTCACCTTACTTTGCTGTGTGTTTTTCTGTACTTAGCAGTCATTTGTATTCTGGGAATAAAAAGGGACAAAAGCTTAGTTTGCCTGGGAAAACAACCCAACAAAAACAGTTTATTAATCATTGATAAAACCAAGAATTTACTCCGAGCCCAGCTTTGAGTTAAAAGAGACACAAACTCACAAAGCTGAACCTGTCAGACAAAAGTAGATCCCATCACTTCAGTAGGCTTATACTTCTTACTCATTGGTTGAAAGTGCATAAAATGATCAAACCTTTTTGCAAGACTGCAACAAGGTTTTGTGCTTTCATCATTTGAACTTTCAGCATACAGTATTTATCAGATTTTGGCCATATAACAATCTGGTCCAGCCCATATTTCTTCCAAATACACTCAGTATATGAAAGCACAAACTTTCCTTCAGCATTCCACTCAGTTTGACCTTCAACCTGCAATAACCTTAATTCAGCTTTGTTAATCCTGTCGTTTTGCTTGAATTTGCTAAAAATGGCTCTTCAGTTGAAATTTACACCTTAGCACTCACACAAATACCAACAATCCTTCCAACAAACATCACTAGTGCTGTCCTGGTTCAACATGCTTAATCTCACTCTTAATCATATGAACTCTGCTGCAGTTTGTTATTACATCTATAGCAGCTCTGATAATATTGTGGCTTCTCATGTAACTGCAAAGTCACAATTATCGCTTCATCAAAGTAGTAAAATAACACAGTAAAATATAAGCACACTTTCTAAAAGTGACCATCTCTGTCTCCAAATTTCTCCTTTGCTCTACGCTTCTTCTATGGCAGCAACTTTACTGGACTTGGTTGTGTTCTGGAGGGTGGCTGAAGACGAAGATGAGGTGGTGCTGGACTTCTTCTCCATGGATCTGAATGAAGTTGTGGTGGTGCTGGACTTTTTCTGCACGGTCTGGATGGTCTTCTTCCTCTTGACATGAAGAACTTCCATCGCATCCATGTTGACACCTTGCTGGATCTCCTCACTGGTCTCCACCTGCTCAGAAGCTTGCTGTTGCTGTTGTTGCTGCTCCTCCATCATCTGCTGATAATGCAGCTGAAAGGAAGACAGAGAGGACGTTTTCAAGACCCTTTGCTGTCTAAGGACTTCCTTATTTTTTATATATATATATATATATATATATATATATATATATATATATATATACATATATATATATATATATATATATATATATATGTATATATATATATATATATATATATATATATATATATATATATATATATATATATATATATATGTTGGGGTTTTTTTTGTTTTTTTTAAAGACACTGTACTAATCACTATTGTCACCATTCCATGATGAACTTACCATCATGTGTTGCTGATACTTCGCAATAGCCTCATCAGCGCTAACTCCATCAGCCAGCCCCAACTCTGCAGCCCGGCGTGCAAGCTCTGCTTTATGAGAACCAGGAGGGGTCCAGCCCACTCCTCTGATCCAGTTCAGGTCCGACTTGTAGTTCACCTTGAATAAGAAAGAAAAGAAATGACAGTGGTATATTTCTACTACAAATAAGCAAGTGGCCCAAATTTAATACATGGCATTCTTAAATAACTTGGGGTTAATGTTTTCAATACATTTCATTCAATCTTTGGAAGATTTTGGTTAAGCCTGGGCTTATAGTCAGTTAGTTTTTTAATTAAAAAAACATGAATTATGATTCTGATTAAGGCAACAAAACAAGCCAAAAATAAGTTGCTCTGACTGAGCAGTTATACTTTGTGGCTTAAAACTGCAAGAATGATTCAAAAGGTCCAAAAAACATGGGATCTGTAAACTGGAAAACCAAAACAATAAACTCAAAGAGGGTAAAAGAATTCACAGAATTGTGGCTCATTATTAGACCAATACACAGACCAGTTCAATAATGAGAACGCTCTAACCAGCAACCACAAAATGACCCCAATGTTAATCCATGGGGCAATTGTCCGTGTTAAAAGTACACATGCTTGTTTTTTCAGGATCATCGTGTGACTAAAAGTAAACACTGAATTTGGCTCATGCCATAGGTCCCACTGTTGCACAAGACATTTGCTTTTTGAGCACCTAACAGTGCTTCTTCCCTAAATACATATCAATCAATCAATAAATGACACATCAATAAATGACAGTAATTATATTTTCAGATCCAGCTCAGTTGCACGAGCATCACAACTTACATCACTCTGCAGTTTGTAGGCCTGCTTTGCATGCTTGACATTGAGCTGTTCGGGGTCACAGGTGTAGTCGTGGAGCTTGTGTCGATAGGTGAGGTCACTAGCCTGAGCTTGGCTCTTTTTGGCGTGCAGGAACTCAGGCTGATCTGGGCGGATGTTGTAGTGGGCACGTTCCTCCTTGGACTGACGTTTGTACTCTAAGTTGCTTTGGAGTTTGCTTGCTGCCAGAGAGTGCAACATCTTAGGGTCATCCTCCACACAGCGCAGGCCTACCTGGTGGCCCTTCTCCTTCAAGTGAGCCTCCTTGTAGCGGAACTGTTGCAGGGAGAAATACAGGGTCAGCATCCTTTAAATGCCTTTGTTTAATACTGTTACTGTACAGTATAAAAATGTTTGTCCTGGAATAATAGCCTCGAAAATGTATTTCAATGCAACAAGGCCCATAACTCACATCACTAGCGATTTCTCTGGAAGCCTTGGCAGTTTGGAAGGGAATAGCGTCCAGCCTCAGGTCGTAGCCCGATGTCTTCACTTGCTCCCCAGACGCCTTGTAAACTTTCTTCGTGGAAAAATAATGCTCAAGATTAAAATGTTATGTAGAGATATTATCATCTTTTTTTAAAGGATTTTAAAAAATATTTTTTGTAAGTATTTAGCTGATAAATGTGCCTTACATCACTAATCTGCTGGGCATTCATCTTTGCTCTGATGAAGTCTGGATCATCTGGATGCAAGGTGTATTTATGCATGTCGTCATTCTTTCCAGATTTGTACAGCCTCTGTAGTGGATGAGAGGCACAGGCATGAACAAGGTAGAAATATCACCGCCAGCAGCTAAGACAGCAAAAGACTTAGAGCGGAATCAGGTTTTTGAATCAGTTCTCTCTTATAAGCATTTCCATCTTCTTCCTACCTCACTGCACTGCTGATAACTAGTCTTAGCGTGAACTATATCAGGAGAGTCAGGTACTGAGGTAAACTTCAGGCTGTCTGGCAGCTGGCGATACCTCTTCTGCAAGAAGGAAGACCACACACACATTTAGACACAGATGGCGAAAGCTTTTAAAGCAATACTGCATAAATGCTAAATTCAGCTTCATATGCAGTCAGAGCTGGAGCTCATAACCTTACAGGAGTTTAATTAAAACCATAAACATGATGGATATATTACTTTAATTTGACAGTAAACTGCAGCAATATTATAAATTAACAGGTTTCGGTGCATTACTCACATCACTTATAAGTTCTCCAGCCTTTTTGGCAGACTCCAGCTGAGGCGCACCCACTCCATCCCAGGCTACCCCTTTCATGAAATTGAGGTCTGACTTGTAGAGTTTCTAAACATAAAGTAATAGAGCAATAGATGAGTCAGGACATTTGCACTTCCTATTAGTAATTTAATCTCTTCTTTACTCCCAGCCCTCACCTCACTCTGCAGTTCATAAGCCTTTTTGGCCCATTTGACCTTCATGTCGTCAGGGAGCACCGTGTACTCGTGCAGCCTCGTCCTGTAGTCCTGGTCGCTGGCCAGTGCCTGCGCATTCTTAGCCGCCACCAGATTAATCATGTCTGGCGTGAGGTGGTACTGTCCGCTGGTTGTCAGTGCATCCTTGCGGTACTCCTGGTCGCTGGCCAATCGGCCGGCCTGCAGGCAGTGCAGCATACGTGGGTCGTCCATGATGCATTTGACCCCAATGTGCTTCCCCTTTTCCAGCAGGTGGTTGTGTTTGTACTTGTACTGCAGAGACACAAGTTAGATTAATCAACTGGAACTGATCTGCAAATTTTAATCAAAAGGATACAAAACCCTGCATACGATTCCTACTTTACCAGAGCTTAGAGTGAGCATTTTTTTTAAAAACTTAATCATGGTTGATTTAACTCTTTAAATGCTTGGGTTTTGCTGTGCTGTTCAACAAATGTGATCTTACATCACTGGCGATGCCCGTGGAGCTCTTGGCAGCCTGGAAGGGGATGTCCTGCATGGTGAGTTTGTATCCCTGAGCCCTGAGAGTGTGCCAGGACTCTCTGTACTTTATCTGCAAAGAAAAAAAGTTATCTATATTGTATATACATATAACATTTGAAAAGAACATGCTTATGATCACTGTATGCTGTTAAGTACCTCACTAAAGTTGGCTGCATTGATCTTTGCTTGTGTAATCTCTGGCCTCTCAGATGTAATAGTGTAGCTGTGTTGGTCATTCACCCCTTTCTCCTTATACAAACGCTGGGACAGAGAGATAAAACCCAGTTTATTATCATTCAAATCATCAAATATTTCCAGCAAAGTAACATGCCTGGTTATTTCTAGTAATCTTAAAAAGGAACGTTGCAGCTTAAGCAAGCAAAAAAACATTTACAAGAAAAGGAGAAACTAAAACAGTAACGTTATTGTCTTACTTCATTTGCAATCTGTGAACTGTGTTTGGCATGGATAATATCTGGAGAGTCAGCAACAGAGGTGTGCTTGAAGTTGTACGGCTGCTGACGGTACTTTTTCTGTTGCAGAGAGAATTAAACAGTTAGTTTTTGGTGTAAATCAAGTCAATGTTTTGAATTCCCACCAACAAAATCAAAAGTTAAACCCAGAAAATTTATAGTGAAACATTTTTACCACTGAAAACGTCAGATCCAGAATCAACTATACGATTTCCCTTGATCATGCATCAAGATAGGGTGAATATAGGCAACCTAACATGCACTGAAAGCACTAAAAAGGGCAGAAAGTAAATGAAAAGCATAGGGGATATCTCACTTCACTGATGAGGTCTGTGGCCTTCTTGGATCCTTCAATCTGCAGAGCACCAGTGGCGATCCAGGCTGTGCCACGCAGGTAGTTCAGGTCAGAGCGATACAATTTCTGTAGGGTGGACAAAAAAGAATAAAATAGGAATATTACAGAAGCAAACGTGATTCCATTTTATTACTGTCAGTTACTATCTAGTACAAGTTTCAGCCTTTAATAATCAATTTGCCTGGTAGACGTGTGCTGTCTGTTACAGAGATAAATAAACCAGCCTTGTAACCAGCCTCAAACACACTTTAAGTATCAGATACTAGCTGTTTCTTTAAAATAGCTTGGCCTCAACAATTGGCACTAAAAACTGAAAATCTTGATCACATCTCTGAATGTAAAAACAAGTCTCATTACATAGAAACAACCACTGCAAAGTTTTTTTTTGATCTACAAATACAGCATTTCATGTGTTCATTGATTTAATGGTTTAAAATTGTAAAGTACAAATAATGTTGCCTTTGTGCTCTTTTTCACAGCAAGCTCAGTTGTGACAGAAGAGCGTTGTTAAATCTATAAATAAAAGATGCTGCGAGCAGCTGTCTGCCGTCACTCTCACCTCACTCTGCAGGGTGTATGCTTTCTTGGCAGCTAGCAGCTTCAAGTCATCCGGCAGCGCGGTGTATTGATGCAGGGACAGCCGGTAGTCCTGGTCACTGACTAATGACTGTGCCTTTTTAGCATGTGCAACCTCCAACATGTCCATGGGTAGGTGGAACTTTGAGAGTTCCTTTGCAGAGTCCTTCTTATACTTGATCTAGATGGGGAAATGTGATTACGAGAATATTGTATAATCATTAAAATATGATTTCTATCAGCTAAACTGCAGAAACTAAGTACTCACATCACTCTGTAGCTTGCTGGCATAGACTGAGTGAGCAATGTTCAAGTCATCCTGCAGTCCCTTCAGGCCGATCATCTTCCCTTTGGTCTTCTGAAATTCTTCTCTGTACTTTTGCTGAAATGACACACAAAACACACAAAGCTTAGTGAGGAGAGCTATTTGAAAATCTGTGTTGACAAGAGCAGTTTCAGTTCAACTTTCTGCTAAAAAATAGTAATAATGTGGTTTCATATGATGAAATGGATTCTCACATCACTGAGGATCTCTGCAGATGCTTTGGCAGATTGGAAAGGAATGGCATCCAGACGCAGCTTGTAACCGCCATCACGTATCTTCTTCCAAGATTCCTTGTATTGCGTCTGAAATGTGTCGGATGGACAAACTCAGTTTCACCGCGAAAACATTATATAAAACCTGCCGCAGAGAAGAACTTTTTGACTGACTAAATGTGCCTATGTATGGTTTTACCTCACTGATATTCATGGCATTCAGCTTGGCTTGCACCAACTCGGGTAACTCTCCACTCAGTGTGTAGTTGTGCTTCATGTTTTCACCCTTCTCCCTGTACAACCTCTGTAAAGAAGAAAAAACAGCACTAAAGATCAGTTTACCGCAATGAAACAAGCCTTAAAATAACTCAATCTGGTGAACTTCCAGGTGCTACAGTGGTTTTTGTGGCATATGTCAAGTGGGCCAAAAAAACTCAACAAGCTAGGTAACAACATGTTTGTTGTATGCTATATCACGCAATAATAACATATGGCTGAGGCTACAAATGTCAGCTGAACTTACATCAATTGCAAGTTTGTTGCTTAGTTTGGCCTGGTTCATCTCTGGAGTGTCTTCAACACTGGTGAACTTCAGAGCGCTTACATCCTGACGATACTTTTTCTGGAGAAGAAAAATACCCCAGTGATGAACACTAGGCTGTAACAATGGGAGGCAACCATAAAAAACTCAATGCATATACGTGTTGGGACCACTAGAGGGCACACACTATATCATAAATATCCCACATAGCAAAATTGGTATGGCCTGGATCTGGCCCACACAATGTGCTTACACATGGCCCACATACCGAAAAGAATGACGGCCCCGATCTGGTTTGCCAGAGGTGGCTCACACATGGGCCAGTTGCAGACACACTGCTGGCCCTGTGCTGGCCCAGAACATTTTGAACTCTGGCCCCAGATGTCAGCCTAATGTGTACCTTAATCAAGCCATGTAATAACAACATGTACTGGAACATAATAGTGGAAAACTAGCAAGACAAAACTCTGTTCAGACAGAGAATGGACTGATTCTTATATAATGCCTTTCTAGTCATCCAGATTACTCAAAGTGCTCTGTACAACATGCCACATTCACACACTTTGTCTAAACTGGGTGCTTCCTAACTATATTCTAACTCTTGACATGCAGACTGGAGGCAGGACTCGAATCACTTACCCTCTGATCAGTAGGTGACCTGCTCTACCTCCTGAGCTTCAGCCACCCAGTGGTAAACATGACTAAACCCTCACTAGGTTTAGGATAAAGTGTACATCACAAACCTGTCAAACCTGCAATTGAAACGTTGGCTACCATAGCAGTATAGTATCGCAACATGGCATTTGGGTCTTCTAACTAAAACAGGAAAATGGTAACATAAATAGTGCCATCATTGCCAGACCTGCCCCACATCTGGTTGATATACACCCCGCCATGACACCAGTCAGTCAGAAGTGCCAGTCAGAAGTGCCAGCTTGATGCCAGACCTGTTTTGTATGAGCCTGGGCCACATAAACCAAAACATAATAGGGCCAGATGTGGCATGCCATCGCATAAACAGTGCCATCTACATCAGGCCTGGCACATATCTGGATGACATATCACTTGCCATGCCAGAAGTCAGCCAGCTGTGCCAGCTTGACACCAGATCCAGACCAGACTTTTCTGCTATGTGGGATGGATCCTAAAAAATAAAGTACCTAAAAAAATCAAAAAGATGGAAAAACAAAAGGAGACTTTGTTAGATAGATACATAACCACATGTTCACAAACAGTATACAGAAAAATGCTTGCTCAGGACGGGCTCCAAGATCTGTTCTGTTTCATAAACTAATGGTGGTAACATGAGTGGAATGACAAATAAGTGGCTGCTCATGATGAGATTAAGAATAGTGCATGTAGATTCCAGCCTCGTGTATCATATGCAGAACATTACAAAAAAGACTGCACCAGATAAAAAGAAGTGACTTCTGAGATATCAGATTCTTTACAGGATGGGCTTCTGGAAAATGTAGGTACAAGAAAATGGCCAAAAGAATTTATCAAGAACGTTTGCTAAGTAGGAGGAATCCCGACTTGAACCCAAGACCTCTTGATCTGGGGTCAAATGCTCTCGAAGAACCCTGATAGCAAAGGCTTTGACTCGGATTGTGTCAGGAAACACTAAGAACAAGGAGAGTCAAAGGATAGGACAACATTTGTATGAAAATATAGTTTAGAAATGAACAAAGGTGAAATACTAAGGAACTGCGTTTATCTGAATGCAAAATCAGGCCAGGAAAAAGCCCTGATAGATAACGCTTTGACTAGGATTGTGTCAGGAAATACTAAGAACGAGGAGAGTCAAAGGATAGGACAACATTTGTATGAAAATATAGTTTAGAAATGAACAAAGGTGAAAAATTAAGGAACAGTGTTTTACTGAATTCAAAGTCAGGCCTGGAAAAAGCCCTGACAACTAAGGTTTTGACTCGGATTGTGTCAGGAAATTCTAAGATGCACGAGACCCAAGAACGCTTACAAAGTAGGGGGTATCCCGACTTGAATCCGAGACCTCTTGAACTGCAGTCAAATTTCTGTGAAATTATACTTTAGAAATGGACAAAAGGGAAATATTAAAGATTTAGATTTATCTGAATGAAAAGGCAGGCATGCAAAGAGCGTTTGTTAAGTAGGGAGCATCCTGACTTGAACAAAAGACCTTTTGATCTGCAGTCAAATGCGCTGCCACTGAGATATACCCCCAATACACCTTCCCTATGAACCTGACAAAGCTTTCATGAAATTAAATGTTAGAAATGGACAAAAGGGAAATATTTAACATCTACATTTTTCTGAATGCAAAGTCAGGCCTGCAAAGACAGTTAAGTAGGGGGCATCCGGACTTGAACCAGAGACCTCTTGATCTGCAGTCAAATGCTCTGCCACTGAGCTATATCCCAGTTACTCCTAATACTCTAAAAGAACCCTAATAGCTAAGGCTTTGACTCGGATTGTGTCTGTAAACACTAAGATGCATGACAGTCAAGAATGTTTGCTAAGTAGGGGGCATCCGCACTTGAACCAGAGACCTCTTGAACTGCAGTCAAATGCTCTGCAACTGAGCTATACCCCCAATACCCCTGCACTGATCAAGAGGTCTCTACTTAGCAAACATTCTTTGCAGCCCTAACGTTGCATTCAGAAAAAACTAAATGTTTAATATTTCCCTTTTGTCCATTTCTTCCGTTTAATTTCATGAAAGCTTTGTCAGGTTCATTGTGCAGGGGTAATGGGGGTATAGCTCAGTGGCAGAGCATTTGACTGCAGATCAAGAGGTCTCTGGTTCAAGTCTGGATGCCCCCTACTTAGCAAGCGTTCATGACTGTCGTATATTCAGACACAATCTGAGTCAAAGTCTTTCCTATCAGGGTTCTTCTAGAGCAGGGGTGCCCAATCCCGGTCCTCGAGAGCTACCGTCCTGCAGCTTTTAGATGCATCCTTGTTCCCACACACCTGAATCAAATGAATGGCTTGTTATCAGGCCTTTGCCAAACATGATGGCATGCTGTAGAGATCAAACCATTTGATTCAGCTGTGTTGGAGTAGGGATGCATCTAAAAGCTGCAGGATAGTAGCTCTCGAGGACCGGGATTGGGCACCCCTGTTCTAGAGCATTTGACTGCAGTTCAAGAGGTCTCTGGTTCAAGTCCGGATATCCCCTACTTACCAAACATTCTTGACTGTCATGCATCTTAGTGTTTTCAGACACAATCCGAGTCAAAGCTTTAGATTTTAGGGTTCTTTTAAAGAATTAAGAGAAATGGGGGTATAGCTCAGTGGCAGAGCATTTGACTGCAATTCAAGAGGTCTCTGGTTCAAGTCTGGATGCCCCCTACTTAGGAAGCGTTCATGAACGTCATGTATATTCAGACAAAATCCAAGTCAAAGCCTTTCCTGTCAGGGTCCTTCTAGATCATTTGAACCCAGATCAAGAGGTCTTTGGTTCAAGTCGGGATGCCCCCTACTAAGCAAATTTTCTTTGCAGCCCTGACTTTGCATTCAGAAAAAACTAAATCTTTAAAATTTCCCTTTTGTCCATTTCTTCCGTTTAATTTCATGAAATCTTTGTCAGGTTCTCATGTCAGGGGTACTGGGGGTATAGCTCAGTGGCAGAGCATTTGACTGCAGATCAAGAGGCCTCTGGTTCAAGCCCGGATACCCTCTCCTTAGCAAACGTTCTTGAATGTCATGCATCTTAGCTTTTTCAGACACAATCCGAGTCAAAGCCTTTCCTATCAGGAAATGCTCTGATCAAGTAGAGACCTCTTGATCAGAGCATTTTGATCTGCAGTCAAATGCTCTGCCACTGAGCTATACCCCAATTACCCGTGACATGTCAACCTGACAAAGCTTTCATGAAATTATACGTTAGAAATGGACAAAAGGGAAATATTAAAGATTTAGATTTTTCTGAATGCAAAGTCAGGCATGCGAAGAAAGTTTGCTAAGTACGGAGCATCCCGACTTGAACCCAAGACCTCTTGATCTGGGGTCAAATGCTCTAAAAGAACCCAAATAGCTAAGGCTTTCACTCGGATTGTGTCTGAAAACACTAAGATGCATGACAGTCAAGAATGTTTGCTAAGTAGGGGGTATCCGGACTTGAACCAGAGACCTCTTGATCTGCAGTCAAATGCTCTGCCACTGAGCTATACCCCCAATACCCCTGCACAATGAACCTGACAAAGCTTTCATGAAATTAAACGTTAGAAATGGAAAAAAGGGAAATTTTAAAGATTTAAATTTTTCTGAACGCAAAGTCAGGCCTTCAAAGAAATTTTGCTAAGTAGGGGGCATCTGGACTTGAACCAGAGACCTCTTGATCTGCAGTCAAATGCTCTGCCACTGAGCTATACCCCCATTTCTCGGAATGCTTTAAAAGAACCCTAATAGCTAAGGCTTTGACTCGGATTGTGTCTGAAAACACTAAGATGCATGACAGTCAAGAATGTTTGCTAAGTAGGGGGTATCCCGACTTGAACCAGAGACCTCTTGAACTGCAGTCAAATGCTCTGCCACTGAGCTATACCCCCATTTCTCCTAATGCTCTAAAAGAACCCAAATAGCTAAGGCTTTCACTCGGATTGTGTCTGAAAACACTAAGATGCATGACAGTCAAGAATGTTTGCTAAGTAGGGGGTATCCGGACTTGAACCAGAGACCTCTTGATCTGCAGTCAAATGCTCTGCCACTGAGCTATACCCCCATTTCTCGGAATGCTTTAAAAGAACCCTAATAGCTAAGGCTTTGATTCGGATTGTGTCTGAAAACACTAAGATGCATGACAGTCAAGAATGTTTGCTAAGTAGGGGGTATCCGGACTTGAACCAGAGACCTCTTGAACTGCAGTCAAATGCTCTGCCACTGAGCTATACCCCCAATACCCATGCCCAATGAACCTGACAAAGTTTTCATGAAATTATACGTTAGAAATGGACAAAAGGGAAATTTTAAAGATTTAGATTTTTCTGAAGGCAAAGTCAGGCCTTCAAAGAAGTTTTGCTAAGTAGGGGACATCCAGACTTGAACCCAAGACCTCTTGATCTGGTGTCAAATGCTCTATAAGAAACCTGATAGGAAAGGCTTTTTGACTCGGATTGTAACTGAATATACATGACAGTCAAGAATGTTTGCTAAGTAGGGGGCATCCGGACTTGAACCAGAGACCTCTTGATCTGCAGTCAAATGCTCTGCCACTGAGCTATACCCCCATTTCTCGGAATGCTTTAAAAGAACCCTAATAGCTAAGGCTTTGATTCGGATTGTGTCTGAAAACACTAAGATGCATGACAGTCAAGAATGTTTGCTAAGTAGGGGGTATCCGGACTTGAACCAGAGACCTCTTGAACTGCAGTCAAATGCTCTGCCACTGAGCTATACCCCCAATAACCCTGCACAATGAACCTGACAAAGCTTTCATGAAATTAAACGTTAGAAATGGAAAAAAGGGAAATTTTAAAGGTTTAGATTTTTCTGAACGCAAAGTCAGACCTTCAAAGAATGTTTGCTAAGTAGGGGGCATCCCGACTTGAACCAAAGACCTCTTGATCTGGGGTCAAATGCTCTATAAGAATCCTGATAGGAAAGGCTTTGACTCGGATTGTGTCTGAATATACATGACAGTCAAGAACGCTTGCTAAGTAGGGGGCATCCCGACTTGAACCAGAGGCCTCTTGATCTGCAGTCAAATGCTCTGCCACTGAGCTATACCCCCATTTCTCGGAATGCTTTAAAAGAACCCTAATAGCTAAGGCTTTGACTCGGATTGTGTCTGAAAACACTAAGATGCATGACAGTCAAGAATGTTTGCTAAGTAGGGGGTATCCCGACTTGAACCAGAGACCTCTTGATCTGCAGTCAAATGCTCTGCCACTGAGCTATACCCCCATTTCTCGGAATGCTTTAAAAGAACCCTAATAGCTAAGGCTTTGATTCGGATTGTGTCTGAAAACATTAAGATGCATGACAGTCAAGAATGTTTGCTAAGTAGGGGGTATCCGGACTTGAACCAGAGACCTCTTGAACTGCAGTCAAATGCTCTGCCACTGAGCTATACCCCCAATAACCCTGCACAATGAACCTGACAAAGCTTTCATGAAATTAAACGTTAGAAATGGAAAAAAGGGAAATTTTAAAGGTTTAGATTTTTCTGAACGCAAAGTCAGGCCTTCAAAGAATGTTTGCTAAGTAGGGGGCATCCCGACTTGAACCAAAGACCTCTTGATCTGGGGTCAAATGCTCTATAAGAATCCTGATAGGAAAGGCTTTGACTCGGATTGTGTCTGAATATACATGACAGTCAAGAACGCTTGCTAAGTAGGGGGCATCCCGACTTGAACCAGAGGCCTCTTGATCTGCAGTCAAATGCTCTGCCACTGAGCTATACCCCCATTTCTCCTAATGCTCTAAAAGAACCCAAATAGCTAAGGCTTTCACTCGGATTGTGTCTGAAAACACTAAGATGCATGACAGTCAAGAATGTTTGCTAAGTAGGGGGTATCCGGACTTGAACCAGAGACCTCTTGATCTGCAGTCAAATGCTCTGCCACTGAGCTATACCCCCATTTCTCGGAATGCTTTAAAAGAACCCTAATAGCTAAGGCTTTGATTCGGATTGTGTCTGAAAACACTAAGATGTATGACAGTCAAGAATGTTTGCTAAGTAGGGGGTATCTGGACTTGAACCAGAGACCTCTTGAACTGCAGTCAAATGCTCTGCCACTGAGCTATACCCCCATTTCTCGGAATGCTTTAAAAGAACCCTAATAGCTAAGGCTTTGACTCGGATTGTGTCTGAAAACACTAAGATGCATGACAGTCAAGAATGTTTGCTAAGTAGGGGGCATCCGGACTCGAACCAGAGACCTCTCTCCTGAGTTCAACATAAGACCTGGTTCATTAGATTAGAACACCCATTATGCATCTGGAAATTATAGGAAGCAGGGACTTATACGCCCTGAATCGAATTAAAAATCCACCCCTGTAGCTATCAAATTAAGATGAAATCCACATGAACTTATCAGTTAGGGCAACAAGAAATGCTAAATTACATAATGTCAAATTATATGTCTCTTGTACTCAAAGTGAGACCTGGTTCCACAGAGCAGAAGCCTGATAGTTTTGGGCTTCTGAATGGAAATTTAGCCCATAGGCCTGAAGGAGCAAGTTTTCTCATAGTTGAAAGAATGCCTGGATATGTTGGATGAGCTTTATAGTTTTATGTTTTTTAACATGTAAAATCAGATTTCCTCATATTTTAAAGTATGAACTTCAACTTGAATTGAAAAATATATAAACAGATATGATTTTAAACCTTGGAAGTTTCTGTGATATAACTCTCTAACCAAACTGAACACTAAGAAGATTGAGACTGATCTAAAAAAAGAATACTTTTGCCTCATTTTTACTAAAAAAAAAAGGGGGAAATATTAATAACATTTAACAGTGATTGTTTTATAGCTACTCGGAGCAATGCCTTGTCAGTCATAGTATTAAACATTACCTCGCTGACCAGCTCCCCAGCTTTCTTTGCTTGCAGGACATCCAGAGATTTCGAGGCCTCCCAGCCAACGCCCTTCATCCAGTTCAAATCTGACCTATACTGTTTCTGAAAACAGACGTGCGCACATATCAGTATCAAATTCTGCAGTACTTTTTCATAAAATGATTGGTCATTCCAGTGCCTAAAAGTAAGATTTACATCGCTTTGTAGTCCATAAGCCTTCTTCGCCCAGGCAACATTAATGTCAGTTGGCAGAGTAGTGTATTCATGGAGTATAGTCCTATAATTGGTCTCAGTTGCCAGGTCTTGAGCCTTCTTGGCATGGCTGATGTTCAGCATATCCAGGGAAACACTGGAAATGAAGATTAGTTTCAATGAGGAGCTTTGTTCCAAAACTGCAGAAAATGAAAGGTCAGTTATTGTTGAGTTGAGTTCAGCTCTTTGCTGATTGGGGTCTACTTAAAAAGAAGGATAATACACTTCATTTTACTTTGACTTTATCTGGGGTGATGGCTCATGCAGTCTTTATCAGAGCTTGTTTGACCTTTTGAAATGAAATGTCCTGTAAAACTTTCTAAATTGCTGCTGGTATGAAAAGAAAGCAGGATATTGCTAAGGAATCTGCTAATAATGTTTGTAATAATCTAAAAGCTTCTGTCAGTAGTTTTCCTCTTCAACTGATATCTGATAAATGATATAAGCTCTTTATCTCATTTTTAGAGTTACTGAAATGCTATAACACATGCATCATTACCCTCTGAGGTATAAAGATAAGAATATTAGGGCTAAATGACCTCGCTAACTCAGAAAATGCAAAATGAATTGCTTCACTTATTACCAATTAATTGAAGAAGACCATGCAACACAGATTTAAGAAACTATACCCAACTATAAATGACTCCCTTTACTTTATCTCTAGTACCAGATGCATCTGGGTGTAAAGAACTAAGCTTGGCCTCACCTGTATTTGGTCTTAGTGTCCTCGTAGTTCTTTTTGTAGTGGCGATCACTCTGTAGTTTGGTGGCCAGAGTGGAGTGAGCCATCTGAGAATCCTCACTGACCGCTTTAATGCCAATCATCTTGCCTTTGTTTTTCTCATACGTCTCTTTGTATTTCACCTGCAAAAAGACAAGAAATAAATGGTTCAAGATGCTAAATGCTACTTCTTAAAGAATCCAATGATTTCAAAATGCTGCAACTCAACCTAACCTAAGGTTATTGCAAATTTCAGAGTAAAAGAGAATAGAAACTCACATCACTAGCCAGGTCTCTCTTGGCTCTTGCTGTGAGTATAGATAGGGAGTCCAAACGGAGCTCAAAGCCCTTTTCCCTCTGCTTCTCCCAGTTGCTCTTGTACACTTTCTGCAAAGACAAATGCATGAGGAAAAAAATCATATCAGCACCTCACACGCACATATTGAGAAACTCGTTAAATTGCTTTCACCTTCAGGTGAAAACACAGAAAACTGTGAGGGCTGCGTGAGACAGACTAGAGACAATTTGTGAGACAAATTAAGCGTGAAAGACAATTTCACGTTGAACGGTGCGTGAGCTGCTACTTCAAAAGACTTAAAGTGCATTATATCACGTCATGTGGATTTTTAAAAGCAAATCTAATTTTGATAATTTTAAATTATTGGACTGAATAACTGGCTAACCAGCTTGATTTTGTACCAAATGGAGACACTAAATAAGTTCAGCTGAATATAAGAAATTGGCTTAAATAGATTCCCCTTTCCGAGAACAACACTATGTCGAACCAGGTCACAGAATCAAACTGCTTTTAAGAAGATAAAATACAGTTTGTTTGTGACATTTTATATATATATATATATATATATATGTGTGTGTGTGTGTGTTTGGTTGATATATACAGTTTTGTAATGATACCCTATGATTCATTAACTTGTAGAATCATCTTCAGCAGCAATAACTGAAAGTAATCGTTTTCTGCAGATCCTGGTAGCTAGTTTTTTACCTTTTTAATTTCTATGAAAGAACAAGGGACGTACTTGGTTTTCCACATAAAGTCCCTTTAAAACATAATTTGTCAAATGATTGCATGCATGAACTTATACCAGTTCAAGTGTGAGACACACGGCAGTCAACTGCACATTCTTGAGGAGCTTGTATAACGTAGCAGATAACAGATATAGTTTAAAAATGTGAATATTTGTTTTCTACATCAATTTTTTTATAAATGAACTTACTGCACTGAGAAGGTCCGCGTTAGCCTTTGCTTGTCTGAAAAGAGGTTCGTCCTTTGTGATGGTGTACTGGTGCAGCATCTGCTCTGTGTTTGCTTTGTAGGCCAACTGAAAAGTCACATAGATTAGTATATACTGCAAGAATGCACTAGAATGAATGGCGTCTCATTCCGGCTCTAAAGTGGAGACTTACATCGCTCTGCAGTTCCTGGCTTTTCTTTGCGTGCTTGATGGAGAGATCATCAGCCACCTGGGTGAACCTGATGCTGTCTGCCTTCTGACGGTATTTGGTCTGAGAGAAAAAAGCAGCCAAATAAATGGTGTGCTTGAAAGAAAACAGCAACAAACTAAAATATAAACACAAGCACATTTCCACTCACATCACTAAGCAGCTCTCCAGCTTTCTTTGCCTGAGTGATGTTGAGACATCCTTCGGTCTCCCAGCCCACTCCTTTCATCCAGTTCAAGTCTGAACGATACTGGTTCTGCAGAGAGGAACAAATGTCAAGAAAGACTTCTCCAAAAGACTTCTCTTTGCCTTTTTCTTCATGTCTCTGCATTTAAAAGAGACCCCTTAACCAAAATATCACCCTCAGGTGGCTCTCTCACCTCACTTTGGAGGGCATAAGCCTTTTTGGCCTGCTGGACCTTGATGTCATCTGCCATGACTGTGTAGTCGTGGAGCTTTGTGCGATACTCCAGGTCACTGGCGAGTGCCTGGGCCTTCTTGGCATGGCTTAGGTTGATCATGTCCAGAGGAAGGCTGTACTGGGCCTGGCTCTCTTTAGAGCCCTTCTTGTATTCAATCTGAAGTTGTAACAAAAAGCAATAGGTAACCTCTGAGGTTATACTCTGGGCTTGTGTGAGTCACACAAGTCTACACTATTACATTGCAGGTCAAGCAATTCTACTTACATCACTGCTCATCTTAGCCACTTGCAGAGAGTGCAGAGTCTTGGAGTCGCTCACGTTGACCCCCACAGCCTTCTCCTTGTTCTTCATGTAACTCTCTTTGTATTTAATCTGAAACACATGCCCGTCTGACTTGATTTCATTTGCCAGCTTTTACTTCTGATTAAAGCCACTTAGATTTTTGCTTAGATGTCTTTGCAGCAAAGAGAAGCGTGAGTTTACTTACGTCACTTGCAAGGTCTCGGGAGGCCTTGGCTGCTTTGACGCTCAGATCGTCCACACCAATTTCACAAGCTTTAAACTTTGTCTTCTCCCACTCCTCTTTATATTTAATCTGAAGAAACAGAAATGGGTTATGGCATCATAATGCCAATAACAAGATAGATCATGTGGATTGGTAGTGAATTCTGGGTGCTTGCATGACGAGTGAAGGTAAGCTATTGATGCAAGTGTGAGAAGAGTAAACTTACATCGCTACACAAAGCAGCATTGGCTTTGGCTTTTTGGATTTGGGGCAGGTCTTGGGATAGTGTGTACTGATGCTTTGTCTTCTCATACCCGGCTTTGTAATTTAACTAGAGGCCACATGAATTACATGGTTAGAAAAAATAAGAAACTTATTAAGTGTTATGCATGGTGTTATACTGTTTACTTACGTTGCTGACAAGCTGAGCATTTTTCTTGGCCAAAACAATGTCAGGTGTGTCTGTCACTGACTTGTACTTCACCTGGTCAATGTGCTGCCTGTAGTTCTTCTGCAACCACAATGACAACAGCGCTGGGATGAAGTTTGCTATCTGAGAACCGACTTTACATTTGAATAATTTTTCTGATTTTAAGTGCTTTTAAAAAAAACCCTTTTAGCGTTAAAATGTCCCTTTGTCTTAATTATATTGTTGGAGGCTGTACCTCTTTCAGTGGATCCAGTTTTCTTTGGCTTTGGTAACCTGGCGTAAGATTGGCCGGGTAGTTGTATTCAGCCTGCTCCTGCTCACAGCCTTGTTTATAAGTAATCTGAGATATGCAGGACAAAACCACCACATCAATAAAATCACTCGCACAGACAGTTGACAGTTTATCATTTTCTATTTACAAATTAAACATGTAAAATTGTTTCTTTTTATCCGTGTAATATGAAATCAAATCCAACCAAGCAGATCTAATACACTGATTTGATTAAAAATAAGACTTACATCACTTGCCAGCTTCCTCGCTTTCATGGCATGCATGGTCTTCTTATCAATACCCGAGTCTTCATAGTGGCCTTTCATACCAGTAGTGTATTTCTCTTTATATTTGTTCTATAGAAAATATTTGTTTAAAAAGAAACATGTTCATGTGCTAATATCAGGTATTAATATATAAATACGTTGTTTGTAGGGTGTCAAAAAATCTACAAAATTATCAAAATATATATATTTGACATTGTTTTTGCGATTAAACTTACATCACTGGTGAACTTGGCAACCTTGGCTGCATTTTGAAACTGTGGGGTCTCACAGAAATTGATGCTGTGTCCTTTGCTGTTCTCCAAGTCTTTTTTATACTCCACCTGTTAGCAAACGTAAAAATAAAGCAGCCAAGCTGTAACATTTTTCACTGCAACCTCATTTTTCTGTTTTCCACAGTGAGAGCTGATCCTTTGTGGCACATTGGTGCCTACATGGCTAAATATACAGTAAAGTTCCTCCCACTAATCAGTCACCATCACTGACACTCCATCATCACTCGAGAGTCTCTGAGACCAACCTTTAATCTTAAACATGCTTTGCTGAGCTTAACATTAAAACCATTTCCCTATTTAACATGTCAGTCTCTTTATCATGAAAATATCACACAGGGGAAACCTCACCTTTAAACACTGGTGCTTGAAGTTATGTGATCATGGCTGTTATTGGGGCCGTCTTTTCTGCTAGCTTTATGCTTAAGTGCAAATAAAGTCACTGATCTCAACCTCTGGATGCTGTTTGAATCGTTGGAGCTGTTTAAAATATTTTCATAAAATTATCTGAGAAATCTAATGCTTTGTGCTCCAGCGTGGTGAGTGAAATACCAGTATCACATTTAGTACTAATATAAAGTCTATTGATGCACCATGCTAATCACGTTTGCTAGTGTTAGCTTGTGGTGGGCAGATTAATCCAACGCTGGTATTGGTTTTGGATCGACAGTAGTGCTATATGATTGATATTTTATTTCTATCTTCTTACTTGAGTATGTAGTCCACTGAATTGGGTTAAATATTTGTTTTTTAATGCAAAAATATACCTCAGTACTCTTGTGTTCACTGTCAAATCTATAGCACAACAGAAACTGGCACAAAGTGCTTTAGAGACAGGCACATTTACATTCCAGGTCTCCAAAAAACAGTTTCCATAAGCAATAAAAAGCTGAAAAGTGTGTTTTATTGTGTAAACTAAAACTGAAAGTGATTTAGTGTTTATTAAATGTGATGATGATGATGATGATGATGATGATGATGATGATGATGATAATGATGATGATGATTCATTTTTTAAAATCATGACATGCTGCTCTTTGCTACACAAGCTGCCTTTATAGGTTAAAAAGTATCAGTGTGGGCATTGGTATCTGAAATACTTGCCCTGTATTTACTTAAAATACTTTACAATTCGCAGTATAGAGCAGCACTAGTGTTAGCTGATAACTTCTCATCCAAATATTTCTACTTTTGGATTAAAAAGCCAAAACGACTACACTCCAGGGTTTAAAATGCAACTCACTAACCATGCTATGTTCTTTATTTACAGTCTGTCATTATATCATAAACATTATTTGAAGCATAAAACAAAAAAACAAAACTGAGATAATGTGTCTGTGTGGTTTTGGTGGAAAATTAGATTCAGAATAAGAGCTAATTTCTAACACACATATTTTTAAGGCTAAGAATAGATTCTTAAAAATAAAGCGCAGTGTGAGGTAACCTTAGTTTGGCAGGATGGGCCATGACCTTGGAGGTAAGCTGTCACCTCACCACACAAGCATTTCAGAGATGCTGAAAATGCAATTCAGGAGGCTTCATGTCTGCTGGACGCTGACACAGTACACCCAATATCTCCCACTCTTAAACACACATACATACATTTACCTGAGACTGACTGTTGCTTAGACAAAAAGCTATTTGAATATTCACATTGTTCTTTCCCTACGCTCTGAATAAATCTAGACACACAAATGTATTTAGCGAAGGTTGTATGCTTCTCACGAGCCTCACCTCACTGACAATCTTGTTGATTTTTCGTGCGTTCTTCAGTGCCAGATTATCCTCAGAGGTCAGACTGTGAAAGTGTGACGTGCCCTTCATCTTGTTTAAGTCTTTCTTGTATTTTAACTGGAAAGAGATGAAAAATTACTAAACGTGTTGCAGGAGGAGAAGGACAAACAGTTTTGCTCCTGCAAGGTTGAGGAACACACACAAACAGAGTCTAATTCATTCACTGCGGATAGTTTAGAGAATGATGACATCAAGTCTCCTCATTGTTGTCCCTCGTCTGCTATTCTGCCCGGTGTTGACAAGGACACTTGATTGATGAAGCTGAAACTCTTACACACTACACTCTGCAATGTTTTGACAACATTTACTACTAGTCCACATGACTAGATGACAGATACAAGCTCCCTTTATAACTACATGCAATCCTTCCAACACCTACACAACAAAGCATCTAAATGTTAGACTCAACATATTTGGGGCTCAGGAGGTAAAGCAGGTCATCTGCTGATCGGAAGGTTTGTGATTTGATCCCTGGCTCCTCAGGTCTGCATGCCAAATATCCTTGGGCAATATACTAACCCCAGGTTACTCTCCGATTCATCCATCAGAGTGTGAATGCTAGTGAGAAAGCACTGAAGAAAGTGAATGTGGCATGTTGTATAAAGCGTTTTGAGTGCGCTGGGAGAGTAGAAAAGGGCTAAATAAGACTCAGTCCATTTACCAAGATGGACCAATTACATGTTTGTCAAAGATACTTACAGCTTTTAGAAATATTTCACTGGGTCCACAGTCAGATTGATACTTACATCACTGGCAATTTCCTGTGCCTTCTTTGCAAGGTGATAACCAGGCGTAATCATGGCGGGGAAACTGCCTTTGCCTCGCTGTTGCTCGTATTCTTCAGTATAGGCAATCTGGAAACAGGAGAGCACTTTGCTTTATTTAGTTCACTTTGAATTAAAACAAACTGATGGAACAGTGACAGTAATTTTCATACATGGCTGAAGTTCTCTGCATTTTCTTTGGCATGGACAATCTCAGTAACAGCCGCTTCAGCGCTGGCTTTCCCCTTTATCTCCTGTTCGTACATCTGACGATACTTAATCTGGTTCAGCATGAAAACAACAGCATTTACATGCATTAGTATTTACTTGCATATGTGTGTGCTGTTTTTTTTGTTTTTTGTTTTGTACTACTTACGTCACTGGCCTGCTCAGTGGCCTTCTTTGACATTTTGTATCCAGGCGTAAGGTGTGCAGGGAAACTACCTTTACCTCTCTGCTGCTCATATTCTTCTGTGTAGGCATACTGATGAAAAAGAGGTGATGCCTCATATCCATAAATATATTATTGTAAGAATATATATGTTTATAGTTGAGCAGAGCTAGTTAAAAAAAAAAAAAGTCAACAATGTCTGAAGGGCTTACATCGCTAACAATTTGTCCTTGTTTCTTGGCCAGAATCACCTCAGGGGGGTCCACAAATGTTGTGTATTTGGAAACTCTTTCCTCGTGTCCTTTTTTATATTCCAGCTGAAGAGAAAGACAACAAAGCATTTTTATTTGGCCTCTTGAATTTTTGATAAACTTGCATGGATTGTTTAACAGAAAGGGAAAATCAGTGAAGTTTAATCTTTTCTGTGAGGTACAGAAAGCTAAATGAAATCCACTTACATTACTTGCTAAGGTATTTGCCTTCTTGGCAGTTTGGTAGCCCGGTGTGATCATTGCAGGGAAGCTACCCTTTGCTTTTGACTGCTCATATTCTTCTGTGTATTTGACCTGTACAAAAAAGAAGCCACAAAATCAGCCATGTGACCAACACTGTTAAAAATTGTAAGTTTTTTTTTATATCAACTATTTAAATAGAATATACTCATGATACAACAACACAACAACCAGTGAGAAAAAAACGTGTACTCACATCACTGATGGTATTCTGTGCCTGGGACATTGTCACTATCTCCTGGTTGCTCACCATCCCTGAATACCAGGTCTGCTGCTGTGAGAACTCAGACTGAGACTGAAAGGCCGGTTTATATATAAAAGATAAACATGGTCAATTACAAATGTTCCTAAACCAGGCAATTATGCATCTTGCAAGGTTTTTATGAACCTGTTAAATAAGCCATGCAATTCATTTATGTGAAATCATACAAAAAATAAACAAGTGCTTACTCATGACAGACAAAAGATTTGGCTGAATTAAAATACTAAAGTAGAAGAAATTAGGAAGTTTGAAGAATAATTTGTAATTCTTCTCTCTTTTATTTGATAAAGATAAGAATTTGGGTTGAAAATTCCCTTTAAAAGGGTTCAATGGCCAGTTGCTCTCCCAGGAGCTCACCTGGCTGGCCATCTGATTGGCTAGGCAAGCCTTCTTCAGCTCCATGGATCTCGTGTCACAGTGGAAGGTGGACATAAAGCGTTCGCCATCTTCGCGATACTTCAGCTACAAGGATGGCACATGGATGACAAGCATTAAGCCAAGGCCAGCGAGCATTTGCACATGCAGACGCTGCACATGTGACTGCAGCATCCATTTTGGTAGTTGGATGCTACTAATCACCTAAAAATAAAAAAATATATTTTTTACTGCTAGTCCTAACTGGTATTGCTTTACTTAAACAGTGCCAAACATCTCTCTATTCTTGTGCTGCAGGAGAACCTGAGCTGAAAAGCTAAATGATGAAGGGATAATGTTAGAGAGCTGGTATTAATAACTAAGATGTTCCACTCAAGATGGTACAAGACCTGCCCAGAACAAACCAGAATAGAGTACTTTGTATATCATCCTAGAGTTGTAAAAACCATCCCAAACTAATCTTAGAATAGCTCTATGTCAGAGGAAGAGACAGGACAGAGTGACGTCTCTAGAGCATCATCGCCTAAAGGGTATAAAGTACAATCAATAGGAATAAGAAAGCAAAAGCTGCATGTTAACCCAAGCAAGATATACACTTTTTAAATGTTCAGTGGGGTAAATCTAGACAGGGGGTTGAGGGCCACTCATGATCCGAGGTCAGCCCTCAGATCAAATGTTGAAATGTTAATTCCCACATCCCTCCAGTGGCTTAAAACAGTAGCCGAGGCGCTTGCTAGCCTACTGCTAATATAAGCATGAGAGCCTTGCGTGAACTTAGAGGCACAGACAGACTCAGACAGACAGAAACAGGTGGCTGAGCAGAGGAGAGGAAGGGATGTGAAGCTGTTTTTCCTGACATATAATTTTAGCCCGTTGAAGCATAAAGTGGGCTAAGTGGAGGGGGGTATCTAGCCCCTGTCAGGGAAACAGAAATAACCTGAGCCAGTCTCCATTCCAAACCACCTCCGTCACCACGGCCTCAGAACCACCGACCACCTCTCGTAAAGAAGGATTTAGACCTTTGTGATCCAACAGTAATGGATACAAATGCTCAGGGTCAAATCTCAAGTTTTTTACTGCCTTTTTAGACCTCGGTGTTCAGTATAAATAACAATCTTTAGAGTAGACACAGCCATAAACTGTCTTTCCTCTAGTGCCATAGACAGCAACAACAATGCCAGTGAGTCAGAGGACTGAAACATGTTGTATGGCATGCATGCTGCTGCTGTGGTTTTGCTCAGGATGTCCTCTTACCTCACTGCTGGCCTTACTTTGCTTCTTTGCGTTAATGTTGATGGGGGTCTCATAGACGCTTGTGAATGTGTTGTTCCTTGGATTGTGCCTGAAAGGATGAGATACACATATAGTTGCCAACATGGTCACACCAGGTGTAATTCACAACGTTAAAAATGGGACCCTGGCTATTGTGCAATCGTGGTTTACTAAGATGCAGTTAATTTGCCTCCTCTGTGCTTTACTCATTAAAAAAAGATTACGTTTTTATTTATTTTTATCATGTCTGGTGATTAACTACAAACGCTCAATAGGCATTGCAGTAGTATTGACTCCTACTTACACAGAGCAGTATGGCCTCTTCTTGTGGCTGACAAAGTTATTTGGAGTGAGTACCATTTTGCAGACATCACAATGAAAACATGCTTTGTGCCAATTCTGCCAAAAATGAAAGAAAGAAAAAGAAAGACAGACCATGAATATTTAAATCCGTGTTCATAGGAAACATGACTGGAATCTAGTTCATTAAGTAGAGAAAAAATGCTGGACAAGTAATTTCTGTTATATCTGATTAATAAGAGGCCCAGAATAACATCAGTAATCACATCACATTTTCCCACATGGACTCAATGACCGATTCTCTAAAGCTTTAATGTCACTGCTAAACTGTAAGTCTTTTTTTTGTCCAGTCTTTTAATTAAAAACAATCTTATATCCATAACCATTGTGCAGCTGTTATTAGTTTTATGGCTAACACAGACACATTTGAGAGTTCACTTTAACCCAAGAAGGCATTTATTTATAAATGCTTTAATGTATTACCTGGTCAATGCAGTTGATCTTCTCAGCTGGGTAGACCACAAACCCACACCTGGCGCAAGACTGCATGGTGAATGTTTTCCCTTCTTCTCAAAATCTCTCGGGAAAACCAATAAAACTATTGGCCAAAATGAAGTCGGGTCAGTCAGACGGACAGACGGCCCTTTAGCTGAGGAACTGGGAATCCCAGACAGTAGCGGTAGTGCGTCTCTGGTGGCTGAAAACTTAGCTCTGTGACTGTGGGACTGTGAAACTGGCTCTTACTTCACACCATGTCCCATGATGGACCACCCCCCTTCTGTGCCCCGTGCTCAAAGACTGGCCGAGTCCAGCTGTCTGTCTGCAGTGAGGGGGAAACAGAGTGACAGAGAGTTCACGTGTCAATCTATATGTGTAATGATCCTCAGTTGGACAGCTACCTCAACTTTGAGTATCTCCACATGACTAACAACATAAAACTGTGATTCCCTGTGTAATACTTTTACTTAGTCAAGTCATCAGCCATGCATGTAAACACAAAGTGTAGGCTGCTTGTTTAAGGCAAGTTTCTGTAGACTTACAAAAGATGTAAAGAATAATGACACAGGATTAATACAGACATATGAGAAAAAATACACATAAAGTGAATACTAAAGAAAAAGGTTAACGCAACATTAGCAAACAGCTTTTTTGACATAAAATGAGGCAATCAAGACCCTCTGAAGCTCAAAAGGGTCAGGGCTGTATTCACTGTAGGAAGACTGTCATGAGGTTGAGGTTTTTAATCTAACTGTGATAATAGGTCACATACCTTGACCTCATAGGATTTTTTTTGTGATTTTTGATAGATTAAATATGCAATAGGAGTAAATATTTAATACTTTGAAATTAATTGTTTATAGAGTATTCTTATACTTGAAGGAAATAGTTTCATATTAGGGAATTAGTCAGTTATAACATATTACTTTTCTTTGCGTGATCAGAGACGTTCGATGTTTGAGGTTATTAACTTCAGTCTATAATGTGACATTTTATCTGTGATGTCTTAAAATGTTCTTTGATTTTCTAATGGATCAACTGTTTTAGTCTAAGATACAGTAGGACTTCTTGTGCCTTTTACAATTTCATTACAATAAGAATAGAAACAGGAGCAGAAACAGAAATACTCTGTTAGATAAAATAATTTTAAAAATAACTAAATAAGCTTGAATTACTAGCAACCAAGATACAGAAAATAACAATTAAATGACTTGTGTAATAGCCACAGATAGAATGGATCTCTTGGAGTGCTCAGAGATCCTTTGGGCCAATGAGGCTGTTGCTGTGTGTGCTGCAGTGACCAATCAGAGAGGCATGTGTCGGGTGGGATAGATTGCCCATGATGCTGAGGAGTTTCTTCAGCATCCTGCTCTCACACCTCTACTGGAGTCTGACGCTCCACTCCCAGAACTGAACCAGCCTTTTAGTTTGTTCATTCTGCTGGCATCAGCTGCTTGCACTCTGCTGCCCCAGCTCACATAGAAAACCACACTTGCCACCAGAGTAATAAACATAGACTGATATCGAAGGCTCTGAGCTTCCTTCCATTTGTAATTTAGGGCAACATTAAACAAATTAATATACATACCTGGCATAGATTATTCGCTTTATGCTGTATTATTATGTCTTCACCGGCCAGCACAGAAAAAAAGCCTTAATTTACGTTTGTGGATATAAATTTGATCAATATGCTACAGGTAAATGCTGTCACGAATATTTCTGCTCCAGAGCAACTAAAACCTTTCCCATTTGGAAGAGAAAAAAGATAAACCTTCATAAATCAATCTTGCTTTTACTGCATCCTTTATTGTTGTTGTTGTTATTATTATTATTTGCAAACAACTAGTCGTTTTTCTCCTTTCAGAAAACAAGTGTGCCAAGTGTGCAGGTAGGAGGGACGCAGTGCTGTGACGCAGTTACGCAGTCGCGAGAAGTCAAACCGTACTTTCTCTTTCTTTCACAAGGAAGAAGGGACAGAAACTCAGAAGGAGACACTTTGGAGAACGAAAATAAGTCAGGTAACTATAGTGCTACAGCAAAGTTCGCGTAACACAGTACGATTCAGCTTAACTTCACTCCTGTGTATTAATCTCTTTAGGTATACTTAAAGAAAATGAAAAGTTTATTTATGTATTTTTAGCTAAGTCGCTTTTCTGCTACATGCTAACCAGACATGAAGCTAACAAGTCAAGTTGAATGCCTCAATGTGACAAAGTGTTAATAAAAGCAGTCTAAATTTTGCTAGCTGTCCGTTTTCAAACCGTTGAGGTGGGACTGAAGAAGATTAAGGAAGTGAGGCAAACTTGTCTCAAAATAACGCCAACGTGTGGTTAGTTTACACCTAATGTAAGGAAAGCAGTAGGTTAAGTAAACCATAACGTTATGTTCGATTTGTGTGCTAGAAGAAGATGGCTGGATACGCCGGTGAACCCTCTGAACTTGGAGAGGGTGGGGGAGATGGGCCGGTGACAGACGAAACAGACGCCAAGCCTGACCGCAAAGGGAGATTTCTGCTATTTGGGAGGTGACTTCCTTTTTATTGCTTCTAAACATGAAAACCAGTTAACCTTCGAGGGAAAAAAAGGTCATAAGTTTGGGCCCTAAAAATAAACTCAGTATAACGCAAATAATCTACGTACTGTAATAATATAGGTATTAAGCTGTGGGTTTTGCTTTCATTATTATTCCCTCACTCATTTACAAGGTGTGTGTTCATTTACTGTGGTTGTATCAAGATAAGGTACATGTACTGGACACTTTGTTAGGTACACCATACTAGTACTGGATTGGACCTTTTTTTCCCTTCAGAAGTGCTTTAATTATGGAAAGGTGCTTGAAACCTCCCTCAGAGATTTTGGTCCATATTGACATGACAGCATCACACAGCTGTGTAGGAGATTTGTTGGCTGCACATCCATAGTGGGACTCTCACTCTGCCGCATCCCAAAGGTGGACTGAGATCTTGGGGATCATCTCAAGTTCAAGAAACCAGTTTGAAATTATCTGGATTTGTGACACAGCACGTAATTGTGCTGCAAGAAGCCGTCAGGAGGTTATACTGCAAGCATAAAGGGATGGTTAACATCCCTCAGATAGGCTGTAGTGTTGAAGAAATGTTAAGCTGGTGAGCCAGTGTGAAGGTGAGAGATGCTCTTCTACCTAAATTGATTGTTACGAATGTTATCAGCTTGACGGAGTCTGGCTGACCTCATCTAACCTCGCTGGATAGTTTCTCTTTTTTTGGACCTTCCTCTCTAAACCCCAGAGACTGTCGTGTGACAACATCTCAGTAGATCAGTAGTTGAAATACTCGGACCGTCCCATCTGCTACCAGTAACCATGCCACATTTAGTCACTTAAGTCACCTTTCTTCCCCGTTCTGATGCTCAGTTTTGAACTTTAGCAGATCATCTTGACCATGTCTACATTCATAAATGCACTGAGTTCCTGCCATGTGATCGGTTGATTAGATGTTTGCAATAACAAGCAATTGAGCAGATGTACCTAATGAGGTGGCTGGTGAGTGTGTAGTTTTTAAACCATCCTATCATCTGTAGCATAATCTATGTCTGTTTTAATTTGCTTATATTTTTCTGGTGATATTGTCACCTGTTATGATTTGTTTGTGTTGGATGTGCAAACTTTCTTTTCTTTTTTTTCATGGTTCTTCCACATCTGTATATGCCCCACAGATCTTACAGTACACACGTCATAACACATAAACATAGCAAGCAAGCTCGCACTTTGCATAAAATTAAAAAGAAGGTTTTTACAGAATAGAATAACAAAAGTTATAACAAAACTCTGTTTCTGACTGCTTCAGTATTCCTGTAGATACTATTAGAATTGGTTTGCAAGTAATTTGTGGCTCGTCTTTTTATTTCAATGGTAGTCTTCTGTTGAAATTTGCTTTATTATTCTCTAATTTAGAAAAGAAATTAAACCCAAAGTGTATTGATTTAAATTACTCAGACATGTATTTGCTCATTTTCTGAAGTAAAACTATTGTGGTGATTAAACCACTTCCACATAGGATTTGTGTCCACAACCACACAGTTATTTTTGGACCACACACAGCCGAGCACTCTCAGTAAGATCCTGGATTCAGTATCTGAAGGTGACTGTGGTTTCACAGCTAATCAAAACCTAAAAAAGTAGACTGTAAAAATACCCTTGATTTTACACAGCGACCTGGTTTTGAATAGCCCAATTAAGGCAATGGGTCACAGAACATGAAATCAATCTTAAGTCTAATTCAGGGACAGGGGTCAGTCCTCAAGTGGCTTCTCAAAATTAGACCATAGCTGAGGCCAAAATCATTCAAAATGTGCATTCATTATATTATGGAGTGTGGGCCTTTTAACAATATGCAAATTTGTTTTGTAAACTGATCACTGACACAAAGAGCTGTTTATTCCAGTCTTACTCACAAGGTGGCACTCTGGACCTTTTTAATGGAGAAGTATAAAGTACGGCAGCTGTGTTTTCCCTCAGACACTGGTAATCAAGCAAAAAGGCTCTGCGCTCCGTCTGGAATTTAGATTCTTGCCCAAAAATATCAAGATAGCAAGCAATAGAAGATGTAAAAAATACTATATTAAGGAATTATTAATGAAATTCACATTCATTTATTAATCATTTGTAGTGTGCTTTGGTGTTCATCAAAGGAATATCTTCTTGGAAAGAAATATTTTCTTTATTTACTTATTTATTTAGTTGCCTTTTGTCACAAGTGTAGATAACAAGTATGAAAATCCATACAGGTAGATTCTGTACCTGTCAGCAGAGGAGCTACTTGTTGCCCTGTCTGACCTCAGCAGGGAGAGCGAGGCACAGGGGCCATGTGTGAATAGGCCTTTAGAAAGCACTGGTGTGATGGTGAGGTTGCTGACTCAGGGGCCTCACAGTGCGCCGCCCCAGTCAGGTCTCCATCCAGAACAGAGAGCATGTCAGTATCCTAGCACACAACCAAAAATTACGCTTCCAGGTTTGGAGAAACTTGTTTTTTTGTGAGGGAACAAAAGACACAAGACGAAAGCAACGCATTTCAGATGCAGAGTGGCGTAGCGCTTAATGACGAACCCAGGTAAGACAGACGCAACGGCCTCCTATTCCGCTCGACTGTCTTCCTGCTGTACCTGTAGTGCCCAGGGTCTCAGCTCTTTGCACAGCCTCGTGCAGTTGTTTGGTACAGTTGGCACAATTTGGAAGTGGGAGGGGGCTAGAAAAAGTTCTGGATCACATGTTTTTTTTGTTTGTTTTTTTCTAATATGGCTGGGCAGCCTGTGAGTGAGCACGCAACACTGTTGGTACACATTGCTGTGCATTGTTCCCATGCTTGAGTAAGCTGTTGACTAGGCTCTTCTGGAAAAAGCCTTGATTTTGTGAGTCCCTAATGGGTCACTGTTGGCTAAGCTATCTGGATGGATATTGTAAAGAATGGAAATATGACAGGTGTGTGAGAATTACCACTCGTGGAGGATTTCTTCTTGCTCAGTATAGATTGCTGTTTTTATGATTTTTTTTTTCCAATTATCTGCGTTAAACAAAAATGTTCTAGTTTCTCCTTAAATCTTCCTTTGGATTTCTGCAACCAACTTTGGCCGTGACTTTAATGCCTTATTTGGAAATGTATGTACCCTTTGGTTTCTAAGTAAGTAGTTCGTGTTGTTTTCAGTTTAATGTGTGTTACTTGTTTTGAAAATTTTACTTAAGGATCATTCATTTGTAGTATTTTTTTGTATTTAAATAGACATCTCAGCTGCAGGAAATTTTAACTGAGAGAAATTTGACAAACTGTTTTAGCCGTGCAATATAATATAACTGTTTTTTTATTGTCATTGTATAAAAGCAGGAAGAATAAGGATGGCCAGACGCGGGAGCAGGACTACTCTTCTGAAAGCCATTACAGAATTGTTTCACCAACATTCCAGTATAAGATGAGCCACCGGCGAGTGGGAAAGTGCATCATCATCAATAACAAAAACTTTGATGAAAAGACGGGTATAGCAAACCTTACTCAAACGTATAAATTCAGTTTGGCTCAGTGTTATTGCATATTGAGTTTGTAATGTAAGCGTTCTTTTTTGACAGGGATGAATGTACGCAACGGCACGGATCGAGACGCAGGCGAGCTTTACAAGTGCTTCAAGAACCTGGGCTTTGATGTCATTCTTTACAACGATCAGACATGTGAGAAGATGGAGCGTCTTCTCCGAGAGGGTAAGTCATGTCATATAGATAACGAGACTTTTCTTTTTTTTTTTACATTTTTCTTTTTGTTGTGATGGTGTTTCATATTTAATATTTAGATCCAAATGTAGGCACATATTTTCTTTTGTAAGCCACTGTAGTTGACGGAAGGGTTAGCAGCACAAAGGGTATTATTTAGTTACATATAGTTATATACTAGTAATCTGGTGCCTTCTAATGTGTAAAACAGGGAGGCCTTTGGTCATATACACCCTCTTTGATCTTTTGTGGGCCCGCGAAATGAAACTTCCTTCTCTGTCATTGTACAGATATTTAACTACACATTTAGTCACTTAGATATTTTTATATTAGAAAAATGAGCACAAGTTCAACATTGCGTGTATGTTTTTCAACATGACAAAGAAATGCTGCTTTAGTAGATGAAAGAAATGTGTCAGTATGAGTCTTAAATTGTAAGAAGCAAATGTGTAAAATTACAGAAATCTATTATTTACTTACTTAAGTGAAATATGAATGGTGATAGGGAGATCTCTATCAGTAGGAAAACCTGTAAAAAGTACAAAACTTGTGCTCTCCTTCACATTTTTCAAAGCCATCCAGTAGAGCTGTTCAATATAATGATATCGGATGACGATATGAAAATGTCTATTGTTTCATTTTACGCTATCGTTTGTTTTGTGGTGTCGCAAAATAAACCGTTTACGGCAATATTTTTTCATCGTTTTGATGGTCACTGTAGTGGTTTTATTAATTTCCTAAAGTTCTCACTTTCTCTTATATTTAAAATAACCACACTACGGATGGACAAGCCACTATTTTTACGCGTTGTCATTAGCAACGTGTGGCGCCACCATCCTTTGTTTATTTTCCACATAAACCTTTCACAATAAAGCTGAAGATCCTGTTGAGATTTTTCAAAATAAACTGAAATGATGACAAACTAAAGGACCTGTCAAAACAAAGTGAGGAACTTATTTTTAAACGAGGGGCCACCTCTGTTGCATGGACATGGTTTGGTTATGAAAAGTCTGACACGGACCAGAAAACTGTACTATGCAAATTATACAGGAAACCAGTCCCCACCTCACACTCAAACAAGGCTCTTCTACCTCCTATGCTAGAATCATGTGAAAGAGTACGGAGAACGTTTATGTCAGGTGCTCAAAATAAACCTTGGACTTAAACGTTAAAACAGGCTTTTCTCAGCAGCACGCCGTGTAATAAATACTCATAAAGAAAATGCCTAAAAATGTATAGTTTCATGCATTGGTCAAAACACTCGACTCCAGTTACACGACACCCAGCTGAAAACACTTCACGTAAGCTGAGTTGCCTGAGATTCACATAATTTACAGAAAATGTAACATTTTTCTGATATATATCGTTGTCAGGACGATAAATGTCTTATATTGGGATATGAGATTTTTGGTCATATCGCACAGTCCTACCATCCAGTGGCCTGGATTAAAGTCTTCCTTGGCCTGATTCTGCCTTATGTTAGACATCCCTGTTGTAAAATGACCAAGATGTGCAAGTTTAAATTAATAATTCTTGTTTCTTAACAACCACCACTGGTATAAAAGTAACACATCCTACTACTAAATTTAGCCAGATGTGTCTCTAATCAAAGTAACTGGAAGTCCAATAACCAGGTTTTATGATCATAAGACTATATGAACCTGTCATGTCAGTGATGCTGATAAATTTCTTCTTATAACAAAGGGCTCACTGGCATATTAAATATTTTGATGGGCTGCATTATAAATCATTCTTTATCAGTTAAATATATAACTTAGCTGAAATCTCAAATTCACGCTAAATAAACTTCAGACGTAACTATTAGGGACTGACTTTATTCATTGATCTAGACAGGTTTAACAAGGCCTGAGTCGAGCTAGGAGTTCAGTGTTTGTTTGTTTGTGTGTGTGGTTCAGCCTCGGAAGAAGACCACAGTGACAGCTCGTGTTTCGCCTGCATCCTGCTGAGCCACGGCGAGGAAGGAATGATCTACGGCACAGACGGAGCCATGCCCATCAAAACGATGACCTCGCTGTTCAGGGGGGACAAGTGCAAAAGCTTAGTGGGAAAGCCAAAACTCTTCTTCATCCAGGTGTGCATGGTTCATACTTGATTGTGTGACTAAAGTCTTTTATTGTAACAATAGCAGTGTTAAGTTACAGATTTGTGTGAACTTCTATTTGCTACTTTTCACCCAAATGGGCAGTTTGAACAGTTCTTTGCTGTGGAAATAGGTGAATTTGGCTTATCTCAGCTTTTAAAAACAGTTAATTTTGAATTGCTTCACCAGGTCATCGATGAGAAAACTACTCAGGATCACAATGAAATGTCATTTCATTTACTTCACCAGGCTTGTAGGGGTTCAGAATTTGATGATGGTATACAGACAGATTCAGGTCCACCAAATGATGCCCTGGAGACAGATGCAAATCCAAGACATAAGATCCCCGTAGAGGCTGATTTCCTCTTTGCCTACTCCACTGTACCAGGTAAACCTGAAATCCCAGTTTAAACAATATATTTTTCCTTACAGTAAAATACAATTGGTATATATATAAGTGGAGAAGCATTTCCTGAAGAGTTTAGTTTGACTGATTTCTAGTTTCATTGCTCACTAATGATGCTTATTTTCCAGGATATTACTCATGGAGGAATCCTGGGCGTGGCTCCTGGTTTGTACAGGCACTCTGCAACGTCCTGAACGAGTTTGGAAAACAGCTGGAGATAATGCAGATCCTGACACGGGTCAATTACATGGTGGCCACCAGCTTTGAGTCCTGGTCTGAAGACCACCGCTTCAGTGAGAAGAAGCAGATTCCCTGTGTGGTCTCTATGCTGACAAAAGAACTGTATTTCAACTGACTGCCGATCCACCTGACTGTACTGTAATGGTGACACAGACTGACCGACTGACTAACTAGACTGACTAGACTAGACTGTTTCAGGTACTGATTAAGCAGTCAAAGCATTCAGGGATGATTCAGGCCTGGCAGGACGCTTCATATTTCATGCACATATGACATTTTGCATGTGGACTTGGGGCCGAAAAGCACTACATGAGAAACAAAAACATTACAGTGGCACACGGCGTTCATGTGTTGATAGTGAAACTTCTTCCTCTTCTTCACATTCTTCCACTTCTTCAGAATAATGGTGTCACATTTGATCTGATCTTCGTTGACAGGCGTTGTGAAATATCCATGTTATTCTACCAGCCCAGAAAATTTGCTGCCAGGTTTTGTGGGTTTATAGAATCGTCTATACGTCACACCATTTCCAGCATTTGCAGTAGATGTTTGAAGGGACTGAACCCTATGAACACGGGCAAGCAAGGATGGGCAAAAGTTGGCTTTTGGTATTATACGACTCCCAGTGGAAAGACATCTTGTCATTTTGACTGATCTAATATGATTTGAAAAACTAAATTAAGCCCCTTTTAAGATTCATTAGGCAGTTTATAGAAATCTTCAGTAGGAAACTGAAATGAGTGATTACTAGAACTTTGATTGCTGTAGGAGTGTTGAGGGACCTGCCTTCATTACAGACCCTGTGCAATGAATTGTTAAAGAGAAAAATGTGTTTTAAAATGACTTAGATCATTTTCAGCTATCTGTATTTTAAAGTTTCTACTGTCAATTGTCAGAAAAAGAGACAAAAGAAAAGACAAACAGATCAGAAACATGTCAACCCTCTTGCCAAAGGCTTCTTGTCTCAGCCTTCCTAGCAAGTTTTAGTTTGTAGCAGAAAGCTGGTATCCTCAGGTTCTTTAATGTCCACGAAGTGGGTAAATGTCATGTTAATTTCATATCCATAGTGGTTAGGAAGATGTGATTGTTTGCTGTGTAATGATTAGTTCAGTGAGGTTTTGGGTCAAGTGCATAGCATAGAGTCCGCCCTATTAAAAACAAGGACCATTTTACCACTGCTCTCAATGTAATGTTGAAGGCTTCACTTCTTTAAACTCAAATAAGTTAATCTATGCACCATTATGCAGTCAAAAAACTGTAATGGATTCTGCTTGTTATCTTTAGAGTTCTTCTTCAATATTTTTACTAAAGACTGAAATAAATGCTGTATGATTATAACACTAGATAGACAAAAGAATGTCCAAAGCTGTGTTGTAAATTTGTAAATATCATAGTCTTAACTTGAACTCAGGTTAAGACTGTGCCTTAAGCACAAATGCCAAATCATTTTACTGAATACATTTATGTTCTCTGCTTATACACTACACAGTAGTAAACTATCAGTCTCATACCAAATCTCTTTTATTCATTTTTTTAAACTGTTGCTATGCTTTCCTTATGCAATTAGGACATATAACCACCACAAGAGCTCATGACCAAGACACCAAAGACCCTAAACTCCCCCAGTTAGGGTATTAACTTGTCCCAGACCTGAAGTGGGCTCTGTACCATTTAAAAGCATGGCCTCTGACTTAGAGGGGCTGATTCTCATTCCCATCACTTCACACTTGAGGGGTCGAGTGTGAAGTGATAGGTCGCTCTACGGGTCGCTCTGCATTCCTGCCCTTAAAGATAGGTGGAGTAGAGCCACCACCTCTTCATATAGCAAGGAACCAGTTGCCCGGGGCAAACCCAGGACTCTGGGGAGATTACATCTCTTGGCTGGTTTGGGAACAACTTCGTGTCTCCCAGATGAGCTGGAAGAGGTGGTGGGATGAGGGAAGCCTGGGTTTTCTGCTTAGAATGCTACCCCTGCAATCTGAACTCTGATAGGCGGCAGAGAATGGATGGATGGTACAGACAAATTTCTAAACAATTTAATGAATTAATTAATTTGTTTCAACTTAAACAAAGTTTGTTTCTGCAGATAATGTGTTATTGAGTGTTTTTAATTACAAAGGCAGCTATTACTGACATTCTGAACATACACACGCCACATGTCCACAATCTCGCTTTTTCTAAAAGGTTTTTACCATAATTCATATAACTGCATGTCTCAGTACCTTAGAGGGGGAAGTTCAGCAGTTGGTTTCATTTTGTTTTAGCTTTTTTATGCTTTTTAAATTAAATAAATATATTTTATTATTATTTTTTTTTTAATCAGGATGGTATTCCCCATCCGTGTCCATTGTACCCACAAGTGTTAAATCTTCTCAACACATGGATCTGTGATGAGCGATGTAGTGCCTAACCTGTGCCAAAAGGAGTTTTTGCTCCGCTTATTGTGGAATGGAGTTGAAAAAGGGGGAAAATGTGTTTAGGGGTAGAAATTTTAAATGCTTTCAGGTTTTAAATGCTGTTGTCCTCAGGAATATATTTGAAAAGATTTGGGAAAATGAATGACTGAATTCATGATTTATTTCTTTTTTATTTGGGGCAATACATTATTTAAACAACTTCAAAATAAAGAAATGCTCATGTAAACAGTTCATTGTATTAAACTTACACACTTTATAATGTAGTGAAGTCTGTATCATTTGTCTTGCACATTTGTAAACAGACCCCATTGAAAACATTGTTTTTTGGTAGGATGGTGCTTACATACATACAAACATATTATGAAGTCACTGGGTATTTTTAAATGTTTCCATGTGTTTCACTCAGTGCTCACTTAAAATTTGTACTTGTATTGGTAAAAACATTCCAGGATCAGAATGGATATTAAAGTTTTTAAAAACATTTCTCTCATTGTCATCTTAAAAACATTAATTTTTTTTTTTAGGTCGTGAATGTCAAACCATAAGACCTGCAGACCAGCAGTGCCCTAGCAAAGTCTAATCTGGCTCACTGAATGGGTTTACTGTATAAGCTGTGAAAAGCACAGAGAAGGAGGGGCTCATTTTTGGAGCTTTTGTATTTCCCGCTAGGAAGCATGACTTATGTTGTGATAATAGTTGTTCACTTTGCTCATTTCAACCAAGCCAAAGATCTGAATCACCTTACTGATAACATCCTGCCTGTGGCATCCTATAATGAGATTTTTACCGTAAGTCAATCTATGCTGGAACATCTCTTTGAATTATGAAAACAGTTGGTTAAAAAGCGGATGAACTACTAATATCATATTTTCTGTAAGACAACTCGGGTGATTTTTTTTTCTACTATTTTCAGGTTTGCATGTGTGTGTTTAGTCCATGAACTAAAATCTGCAATAAAAATGAAAATAAACTCTTAACACTGATGTATTAATCATTCAAACCTAAAAATAAAATAAAAATCATTTAAACTGTAAATGCAGTAAAACCATACCTGGATAGAAAAACACACAATGGAACACTATCAGTCATGGATTGGCCTCCCCAGAGCCTGGATGTGAAAGTTATTGAACCAATGTGGGATCATCTTGATAGAGAACGGAAAAAAAGACAGCTAAGACCCTAAGAAGACCTCTGAACGTCCTTCAGGAAACCTGGATAATGATTCCTTTAGAGCAGCTGAAGAAATAATGAGAGCATAAGAAAGCTTGCTTAAGAAAGTTGAGGCTTTATTGAAAAATCAAGGTGTTTCAAATATTGACTTTCAAGCTTATTAGAGTTGAACAAACTTCCACTTTTCCTTTGCCAACTTAATTTTACCATGTATGTTTGCATGTTTCGATAAATTGTTGCACTAATTGTTTAATTGTTGTTTCAATAATCCTTTACATCACATACTGGTTATACATACCAAAGCTTATTTAACTCTAAAGATATGTAAGCTCTGGTATGCATACACGTGAATGATGGTAAACAACATGTGCAGTAAATCTAAAACAGAAATGCTTTAAAAATTACTTCATACTAACATAGACTTGCTTGTAATCAGGGCTGCGGTGCTGTATCAACAAAGTAAACAAAGCAAACGACTCACTACTGGTACTAGTCCATAGCCCGGGGGTTGGGGACAGGAAAGGACAGAGCAGGCTGTACCTGCTGTGGAGGCTTAGGTCGTTTGGAGTGAACGGCCCACTCCTAAAGACCTTCTATGACTCTGTGGTGGCCTCTGACATTTTTTACAGTGTGGTCTGCTGGGGCGGCAGCATCTCTGCAGGGGACAGAATGAGATTGAACAGGCTGATCCGATGGGCCAGCTCTGTTCTAGGATGCCCTCTGGACCCAGTGGAGGTGGGGAGTGACAGGAGAATGGTGACTAAGCTGTCATCCCTGCTGGAGAACATCTCCCACCCCGTCCAGGAGACTGTGACAGCACTGAGCAGCTCTTTCAGTGGCAGGCTGCAGCACCCACGATGTGGGACGGAGAGATTTCGCAGGCCTTTCCTCCCCACTGCTGTCAGACTCTACAACATGGTGTCTGCAGAGGCCCACAGATGTGCAGACAGACACACACACACACATCCCATACACATTTGTAACTGCCTCCCTTTCTCCTTGATGTGCAATGGCACATGTTTATCTCATTCTATTCTATTGTTTTTCTCTTCTTTCTCTTAATTTTTCACTGTTCGTGTACTTTCTGCCGTGACCAAAAATTTCCCACGTGTGGGACTAATAAAGGTTTATCTTATCTTTTCTTATTTCTGGGTAAACTCATAGCTTGCAACATCTTTTCAGTGACAGGATCGTAAGATCTGATGAACAACAATAGACTGATGTAAGACTTAGAAGCTGTTTAATCTTGAAGTCATCCATTTCAGTCAGGTCTGGATCAGCCAGTTTCAGTGTCTTAGAAATTCCAATTTCACACAAAAGAAAGAGATTAAAGAAGTAATGAAAAGCTAAAGAGGTGTTTTTAATATCTGTCAATCAAAGTTCTAACCAGAGGTTTCTGCTTTGAGGTTTAATCTAAACACTGGATCTTGTTAGTCAACTAAGAATCGATTTGTCATTCCACTGCACCAGGAAATGCTCCATTTGTTTTCAGTAAGGAAAAACAGGCTGTGCAGTAAATAAAGTGGCTCAAGGTACTGGTAAACACCACAACTTGATTTTCAGGGTATTCTCCCCTTTCGGTATTTCCCCCAAAATATGTTTGGTATGTCTGGGCACTCTACTCTGTTAAAATATTGTACTGTAGGTACCTATTGTGTCACATGTGAGTAATATATACCTCACACAAAGAGGTTTTGAAGCAAGCTGTTACCTCAGAAAATGTGACTGTTTCTAGATCCTGTTAAAGATATATCAAAGAACATATGATAATGCTATTTAATGCCAGTGAGAGAGATATACATTGAAATTCAATGGCACAAGCTGGGCTCTTTACTTTATGTCTACCTGAATATTACTTTCCTCAGCAGTGATGTTGACCAGTTTCTAGCTCCTCTGTGGCCTCGGGCCATCTACAATTCACTTTGCGTCATCCTGTCTCTTGTTTATTTGATCCTTTCCTGTTCTAGTCTTTATCTGAAGTTAAAGTGGCCAAGGATTTAACACCTGAGCAGATTACAATTTCAAGAACAAGTGTAGTGAAATGTCTTGGATAGAAATCAAACTGTAGGCAGAGCTTTGTTTTCAGGCATGCCAGGCACTAAATCGGTCACAGTGATAAATGTTTGTGCAAGAAAAGGAGGCCAGTTCAAAAGTTCATAACATAGTGTAACATCAAAGAAAAGACACTAGAATGAGGATTTATTTAGTTGTTTATTTATTTTTGGTGTGAAGAAGAAAAACATTATTAAACAAAACATTGTTAAAATGTTTCACTTGCAAATATCTTTGTGCTGAAAACTAAACTGTCAATGTATTAATCAAATACCTAATCTAATATTTTTAAAATGATTTTTAATTCTAAATTTCTAATCTAAGTGCACCTCTCCATGAATTGCACCATTTGCTTCCCCAGTTGACAGCAGGAGGTTAGCTAGCAGGGGCACCTCGCCTCGGGAAGGGTCTCCCAAGGCAATCTTGTCCTGTGTGAGGAGCCAAAAGCAAGAATGATTCATAACAGCTCTATAAATACATAAACAACCCAGAAACCTTGCCATTAATAGGGACACCAGGTCCCTGCCCTGGAACAATACCTGGAAGAAGTGGCCTTTGGTGAGTCTCTGGTGCCTGCCTGGGCTGACTCTCTTGTAAGCCCATTACTTGCAGAGGGAGCTGCTGAGTCGTTGAGTGCTTTTAGATGAGATGACACTCAAAGTCAGAGGCCTTGGTAGGCTGATTCCTAACTATTAAAATTAGCTTTAAGGATATTGTGTATAGCTTGAGAAATTAATATAGACTGGTCCATCAAACTTTACAGCACAGCTTCTTGGATCAGCTTCCTGTTTTGGCTGAGAGGGGTGGTTGGGGGTCTGACTGTTGCGTATGTATTCTTTGTTTATTTTTCCTAAAGAAGGGAGATTTGATAATGCTTTCCAACTTCGAGTAGATGAACTTTCCGAGCCTCTGTGGAAAGGTCTCTGGGAGGGAACTTGGATGTTTGCCCGGCCAGTCTGTATGTGGGTTATGAGTATTAGAGGTGATCACTGTACAGCCTTTGTGAAAGCATGAAATGATCCATGGTGGCTGTTAATCTCCTCCAGAGTTGTCCTTTGTCAAGACTTCTGTTCAGAAGTTGTTAGGTTGTTGTTTGGTATTTGGCATGATGATACAAATGGTTTGGATGAAAATTGCTGTTTTTTGATTATATATACAAAATCAAATTCTTCCTATTTTCATTTTTTTAAACTACACTACTGACCAAGTTCAGGTGGGTTCAGCATATGAAAGCAGTCCACTAGTGCAGATAAATAGCAACAAATGCAAACAAAATTATAAACTAATCCCAGATGTCAATCAGTATTTGTATTGTATTCTTTTTACTGAGACCCAAACACTTAAAAGTTAAAGAGAACAATAGACATACTGTTATTTCCACCTGCATGGCTGCCAGTTACTGGCCGCTATGCCTCTCTTTGCCACTGCAGGTGCTGCTGATGTTTCAAAAGCATTTTCTGAAATACATACAGGCAGAAAATATGAAGAAAATTCAAAGAAAGAGTTCAAGAACTCCAGGTAAAAGAGGTCCAAACACCATGAAATGAATCAAAGTCATTGAAAAGTCTTCTTGAAAAGTGGACGCGCCCTACGTCAGCTGTGCCCTTCCCACCAACTTTGCTAATACAGAAGTACAGTACTTACAGAAGTGCTACTAAAACCTCACTAACCAGAGGCAGCACAACCACAAGGGCTCTTATTGCCCCCCCCCCCAACTGATGTAAATGCTTTCTTGTCAAAGAAGGGGAGGCTTGGGTTAATATATGTCACCTACTGCCTCTACTGTACTAGTGCCTTAAAAACTTTGAACACAAGAAGTTTTCTGGCAAAGATGGTCAAAAAGACAGCTGAACTGTCAGATTTTCTGAAGAGTTATTCCATGTCCTACTAAACATGAAGCCCCTAGGAGCTCTATTAATACCAGCCTGACACTGGCCTTGATGCATGTGTGAGAGTACTTGTGACCCACATGCACATTTGAAGTAGTTTGTGAAGTTTTTGAAACATGGACAGTGCCTAATTATTTATATATCAAGTGCACACATGAGTGCCTGCTGCCAGAAAAAATTCAATTCATCCTGTTAATACCTGTTTAAAAAATTCTTGCCATGACCCAGGACCTTCATGCCAGGTACAAATGGCTCGTGCCCTATGGCAGCTGGGATTGGCTCCAGCCCATCCATTCATCCACCAACTCAAATTCTTATAGTTTAATCATAGCAACAAATTTTCATAAAAACTACATTTATTTGAGCTTTCTGTAAACAAAACAAACTGATGATGGCTCTGTATATTAAGTGTACATGTGGTTCCCTGGACTGCAGCAGAGTAAAACTTCTATTTCGTTAACTAGTCCAATAAATCATACTGGGTGTTAGGATGATAATCTGAGTCACATAAGCATTATGTTATTGATTACATAGTGACAGCTGCTTTGTGCACATTTCATCCAGTCAGCAAACAAGTTATTATGAAGATTATATGTTGACATAAGTCCCATTAAGTTTTTATTTTTTGATTACATAGATAAATTGTTTATCATGTTGTTGATGGGGTAATTATCAGGAAATCCAATAATCCCAATAATCAATTTTTTATTCAATGACAGAGCTAGATGGACAGATTGTGGGGAATTCCTTATGTTTTGCATTAATGCATTAAAATGTCTCCCTATGACAGCTGGGATAGGCTCCAGCGCTCCCCCGCGACCCTGAAAAGGACAAGCGGGAGCAGATGGATGGATGGATGGATGCATTAAAATGTTTCCAAGACTGTCACTGCAACAATCACAGGCCATTATTTATTTTTTTCTGCTGCTTTCTATTTAAAAAGTGTCAGGCTTTTCTCAAATCAGGGCGCTGCTTCTCTTAGCTGTCTGTATGTGTTCGTATGTGTCTGTGATTCCTCCTGGAGGAGAAACACCTTCATTCCCATCCAGACCATTGCCCTTGCAGGCATCGGTCTCAAGGGATTGAGGGATAAGGGTCTGATTCGGTCTTATAATGCTGGGAAATGTTGATTTGCTATTTAACAGATGCAGCCCCCTTGACCTAAATGAACCTCACTCCAGCAATTAACATGAGACATCATAGGAAACATCTGCAAAGTCTGCAACACACATCTGGCCCTGCTAAGCTACATAACATTAAACATGTTAACAACACAAAAGCCATATTAAACACAGACTACTTTAGGCCCGGAAGTAGGATTCGTCACGTCATCACTTAACAATCGGATAGCTTAATGATTACAGGACATCAGACTACTTGTTCTTATTGTGTAATTATAAAGAAGTATCATACAGAAATAAATAACCTGAAGTTTCAACAAAAACATTCAACATTCACACTTTCCCTCATTCACAGTAGTGCTGTCCCACACTACAAATTTTGTTATTGATCCAATAACAAGTAAAGGGTTAGGGTTAGGGGTTAAGTTGCTCTGCATGTGTGTATGGTCAGAAGGGGGCCTATTTCAATAAAGACTTAATCAATCTTAATCAATGTGACCTGTTAGGGCTTTTATGCATTTTGCATCATGTTTAAGATAACTGGATTCACTAGGAAAAAAAGATTTGTGGGTATTGGCAAAATAGAAAAAAAAGCCACCTCAGCTGGCTCCTTTCGATGTGGAGCATCAGCCACATAGCAGGGCTACTCTGAGCCCCTCCCGGATGGCCGAACTTCTCACCCTATCTCCAAGGGAGAAGCCAGCCACCCTTCGGAGGAAGCTCATTTCTGCCGCTTGCCACTGCCAAGACTGGCAATAGCTGTAATGCTTTGAGCATATCTTCTTGGAATCGCCTCTTCCGAGAAGGTGCACTTGAAGTTGTCACTCCAGTAACCAGAAATTCCAGTTCATATTAGATTTTTCCGGTCACTGTAAGAGATAAAAAAAACAAAACAACCTGGCTTCTTAAACAGTTGCGCAGCTTGCCAGAGAGAGTGCGAGGTGAACAGCTGTTCCACAGGTAAGAATACTTATGCTGTACTTGTGTTGCAATTAGTAGTTTTTCTGTCTTTGTATAGTTTAAAGTCCATTCAACAGCAAGTTAGTGAGATAGGTTAATGCTCTTTATGAGTTCATACTTTGAATTCGCTGATTGTAAACGACTCACTTTCCTCCCTCGTGTGCTTGCACATGGGCATTTTTTCTCAGTGTTTAAATTCAACGACGTTTTTCTTGACATAAGCTTTGTGTTTGAATAGATTTTGCCTTTATGTAGTGCATTTATAGAGGAATGGGCATAATAAGGATAGTTTTTTAATTTTTTTTTGAAAGGTTGAGTTTCAGAGAGTGATACATTCTCATGTTATCATCTTCATCTTTTCAAAGGTTTGGTGTAAAAATGAAGCCAGGTATTGTATGAGATCTGGGAAACTTGATGGGTGTTTTTTGTTTTTGGTGCTGGTATTTCCTGGTGTTTTGTCAGCGCTTACGGTGTATTAGAAAACCTGTTTTTGCAGATGAGCACAGAAGGTTAATCTGACAAAGACAGAATCTAATGTACAAATCTGACACGTTTATTAACAGCTCATTTCGTCAACTTGCAGGAATTAAAACTTTTCAGTTCTTACATATTTTGCTGAATACCAGCAAAATATGTAAGAACATACAAACATAGAACTGGAAATACAGATTTTTGTTAATAAGGCGAATCTTTAAGGTCACCTTTAAGCAAAAAACTACTAAACAGCCTTTTTGTTGCCCTCAGTTAGATGCAGTTTGTTCTATGGACCTCCGAAAGCAGTGACAGAGGTAAGAGCTGGATACCTGCATAAGTCTCCTCCTCCAAAACTGATGACAACAGAGGTAATATAACCCACTCAGTGATCCAGTAATTGTACTTATATTTGCAGTTCTTTGTGAAAAGTACAAAACATTGTTTAACCTTTTTTTTTGCAGAAAGCATGGAAGAAACGTTTCTTTATCCTGTTCAAGCTCAGTGACACAGAATATCAGCTCAAGTACTTCAGAAGAGAGGAAAAGGACAAGGCAGCTGGAGAAATAGACTTGTCACAGTAAGTTCTTGCATAACACTTTAAAAGCTCACCTTAAGCCATTAAGGTCTTTGAGAATGTAAACCAGCATACTTTTCTCTCCTTTGTTTTCCAGCATATTCTTTCACCAACACAAATGTGTGTTGAACTTTTAAAATACCAAATCTAAAAATACAATTTCATGTACATACATGTTAGAATTTGAAGTGGCACGATGCAAATAGGGCAGCTCTGCTTTTGAGGGTTTAACTTTTTTCAATCGCCCATCAGGGTCTCACTGTTGCATGTGAGTCCGCAGCATCATCCAAAATGGAACTGGATCCAGAAAAGCTTTAAATGCTCCCCTTCCTGTGTGCTCTTCATCAAGGCTACGGAACGGGAGTACTTCCTTGTCGGGGAGAACAGGTTAGTCAGCAGGGCTTTATGGGCTACATAAAGCTGGCATGCATTTTATTACACTGTCCTGTAAAAGTTCTAGGCAAACCGCAGTGCAGATTGTCATGTGGCGTTTTTCTGTTTCTTTTGTCTGTTGTGCCCAAGTACTGACTGCTGTTGTGTGTATGGACTCTTTTCAAAATAAACTACAGTCATTTTGTTATGACAATGTCTGACTCATCTGAAGTGTGGATAAAAGCAGCCAACTTTAATGGGTGTAACTTTTTCAAAAGAGATTGGTTTATATTGTTTTCTTTGAGGGGGGGTTCCTGCAACTTTCATAATATGTTCCTGTAAGAGTAAACTGCATTAATTTGAAAGTCAGCAATGGCAGAACCAAGACAACAGGCTTTCAATTACACGTTCTCACCTCCCCCCTGCCCTTCACACCCTATTACTATTTTAGGAGGTTTCAACAATCAAAAAGACACCATAATGCTGCTTTCTGGTTTAGTAACATTTATCATCTGGTGACGGCTTTGCTCAAACTAAATTGCCCCTTTTTACTAAATTGTTATTATTTCCACTCTGCGTTTAGTTTTGGTATTGAATTTTAAATTAAACCCAGTAGTTGTCATTTGTGGAGCCTAAAAAGACCTTCATTGGTATCCTTTATTCTTCCAGCGACGATGTGGATGGCTGGTTCTCTGACCTGTTTGATGCAATGAAAAGCCGACCTCATCAACTCTCCTCTTCAGGGGTACATTTAACCTTTTTTTTCATAAAAATAATAAATACAATTTAATTATATGCAGTGTTTGCTTCTTTTGTCACTGACTTGGACTATCCTGCTCCTACAGGAGTTCCCTTATAAGCAGGCAACGATTGAGGTAAATACTCAAAATCTACTTGGCGATATCTACTCAACACATGCACAGCATCTGAGGAAAGCTTTGACATTAAAAAAAAAAATACATTCACTTCACATGGAGTCAGTATCTGGTTACCTCAGCTTAGTTAAGACTGTAAACAGCTTGCCAGTTAACAAAATCCACCTACCAGCAGCTATCCGACGTATATCTTATTCGAAATCTGTATAAAAAATAAAAAGTCACGTTTTTATTATCTGTCAGAGTATTTCGGGTTTACAGAAAGATAATAAACTGTACGTTCAACAAGTTAATCGCCTGCAAACTCCTTTGTTTCCAGTCTTTGTGTTGAGATAAACAAGCTATACTACTTCTATGTTTGATCTCTAGAAAAGGAAGCAGATAACCTTGATATAAATATACAGTGCCTCCTTCTATGACAAAAATAACAACAAAAAAATCTCTTTTTTACAGGTAATTTCAAAACCACTCATCAGAAAGACGAATTCTTTCGCAGAGGCTGAAAAGGTTGGTCACCAAAAGCTCTGTGTTAATTTGCCTCATGCTTTCTCAACCAGAAAGCATCCAAACGCTAAATTATATCCTAATTTTTTTTTCTTTCTGCAATTTTCTTTGTTCTTCCAATCCACGCTTCTCAATTGCATAAAATATTTTTTATGGGGTTTGTCTTATCAGGACAATGCAAATGTTTGAATGTGTGCGTGTGTGATTTTACTTGTCAGGGATTCCTAAAATTCCGGTCAATGTCCGATCCGTCCTCAAACACTTTGGAGAATGTCACTGAAAAACCCGAGGTGCAACATCTTCACTTGACTTTTCGTAGATAGTAAACAAAATTACCTCTCTCCATTTGAGAATTAGACTTGACTGTATGCATTATTGCTTTGCATCTTACTCAACAGGAGCAAGCGGATCCTAAAAGACGCGCATCTGAGCCTGAGGAACCAATCTATGTAGTTCCAAGACCACAAAAAGTACAACTGGGATTAAAAATTATTTTCATTGCTAATTCTTTGGCCTGATCAATCATGTGTTTTCTCTATAAAATGACAAATAGAATATGTTCATGTTAGAGTTTTCCAAAGTCCAGGTTTGAAAAAAAAAAAGCAGCACAAAAACTAAAGATAAACAGTTTCGTAGCATATGTGACAAATGATGAATCACATCTTTGATCAAAAGTACAGTGACTAAGACTTTTAGTAAAACCAATTTCTTTTTTCTAATTATGCACAGAATGTGAATAAAGATGGACCACCAAGTGGGGAACGACGCAACAGTGTGGAAGCATTGTAAGTATTAATTAATGTTTCCATTGTCATACAGACTTCTTTAAAACATGTCATAATGTTTGTTCTCATTTAGATATGAAACAATGAGTGGCTTCAAATATATTGAAGAATCAGCTCAGCCAGAGTAAGCATACAGAATTTTTTAAGATAATGACAATAATAATGATAGCTAACTGCTTATGGTTGCTGAAAAGGTAACCGTACCAAATGCCTCTAGGGACCATGAAGTTGAGGACGCTAACAAAAGCACGCTGATGAGGACCGTCATTCAGACCTTTGACAAAATGAAGACACAGGTGTCCCCGCTGCCACCGTTTGCTGAGGAGCCAGATGATGACAACAACAGGTAGCTCTCACGCAGTTAGTGGTCCTATCTCTGTTTGGCTTGTTTACTTCAGTCTTCTATATCAGTGCCCTGGAGCCCTTCGTGACATGTGTTGTGAGCACCCTACAAAAATAATAATCACAGGTAACTGTGGTGCCACGGGCACAAACACCTTGACAACAACCAGACTTATTTTTAGCGCACGGAACTGTTTACACTCCAGGAAGAGGCAAGAATTTATAAAAGGCAGCGTTTCAGAGCCAGTTTAGCAACAAATGTGCTTGACAACATGAAACATATCTTCTTATCTTGGGAAAGAAGTTGTGTCTCAACTCAACTCTGCCTCTACACTTGGACTGAACATCTTTACTGATTCATTTACAGTTAGGCTGTGAATGTGTGTTATGGCACAACTGAAAAAGGCCTATATATATAAGCTAAACATATCAATTATATATCTCTCAGATTGGGTGAAACCGTTTAACATAATCTGTGTTATCTGTACGTGAATCCAAAGGCGCTTTTAAACTACACTTACTTGTGTGCATTATCTACTGTTGATGTCTGTTACAGATTATTTACACAAATTAATTTTTTTAAGTCCTTTTGCTTCTTATGTAAAAGCCTCTTGGCTTGCGTACAATAAAAACATTGTGAAAAGGTCAACTCGGGTAGCTTGCCTGGTAAACTGTCTCTTTTGTTCTGTCTTCCTGCCCTCACCCACAGCCGATCGCAACAGATTTTTTCTGTTAAAAAGGAGTTTTTTCTTCCCACTGTCGCCCAGTGCTTCCTTATAGGCGAGTCTTTGTATTATTTTACAGTCTTTACCTTACAGTATAAAGCGCCTTGAGGTGACTCTTATTATTATTTTGCACTCTACAGACAGAATTCAATTAAACTGAATTTTGTCCTGTACAAATATTTTATGCTTTTTGCAGAGGATTGGGTTCCTATACTGCAAATCACTCACTCGTCATGATGTCTTTCTTAATAAATAAAAAGGAATCCCATCAAACAATACAAGGTTTCATCATCATCCTATATTTAAAGCACTGACGACAAACTGTTTCTTTCTTGCATTCATGCCTTTCTGTTTAACAATGATGTTCTTTGTGCAGGCTGAGGCTAGAAGGAACTAAAAATTTTAAGTGCGTCAATCTGAGGTGGAGTCTTAGATTTTGTTTTTCCTCTGCAGAGCAAGTTTAAACCAGTCAGTTTGATCTCCCCACGCTGATCACCAGCGCAACAGACCGGTGTTTCTTGCCTATTCCAGTTTTTAGCCATTATCTCCTGCTGCTGTTTGCCTTACTAAAATTTCTGTGATACTGACCTGTGTAGTAATTATTCCATTTCACACCAATGTGGCTAACTGGTGTGCTGCAACACTGAAAGATTGCTTCTGTACTCCCTGTCTCTACAGTGTGGTATAAAAACTCCACTCCTCCACTGCTTCTACATTTCGCCTTTTTGAATGTTTTGCCTCGTCCATGCTGCATTTATGACACATTTGGTCCTCTTTTTTGAGTAACTGCAAAAGACACTATCATGGGGGTAAATGTGGATGTCTGTCCATTCCAGACTTGCAATACAGTGCCAATGACTGTTGTTGTATGCATGCAAAGTGTATGCAGCCAGACTACACATTTACTAATATCTGGTGTTTTATTTCCTTATGCTATACAGTAAACGCTGGTCTACAGATTTAAGCAGCAGCTCTAGTGACCATGGTGCCATGTCCCCTGTTGAACTATTGGATTCATCTGAAAAAAATGACTCCAATGAGAGGTGAGATTAGACAGGAAGTTGTTTTTTTTTAATTCAGTTTCATAATAAGCAAACACAATGTGCCAGTAGGTGTTAACCTGTATTAGGGATAAGTTGCTTTACATGACACATGGACATAGTAGCATTTTAAAACCCAACTATAGCAATGTCTGTCATATAAAAATAAAAAAGTTGTCACCACAGTCTGACTTAACCAGAATTGAATGCTGACATGTTAGACTGGTTGGCGTGGTTTCTGGAGATTTCTACAAGAAGGCGATGACAGCTGGTGATAAGCAGTCTTTCAAAACAAAACAACAACAAGTCGTTGAAGTTTTATCCAAGAATTTAAATAGGCTATGTGTAAGAGTCCTGCCTGTTATCGTTTTCTTTTGTGTCTTCATGTCTATGCATGTCCCATGTCTCCATTTCAGTGACATCATGGTCTATGCTGAATGCTTTTTTTCTAATATGGGACCTTTTAATGCCTTTGTCTTACTTATTACTCTTCTCTTCCTGGCCTATATTTAGTCTGTGTGCTTCCCCTTTGCTTTTGTTGTTCACAGGTTGCGATCTTCCCCTCATTTCACTTATTGTTAACTAATTTGATTAAAACTGTGTATTTTTCATAATGTTTTTTGGGGGAAAATTTGTACAATTAATGAGTACAATAATATAAATTCAAGTTGTGAGGAAAGGTAGCTGGATGGTTAGATTTAGCTTTAGCTTTAGATGTACTTCTCTTACGGATACAAGATATAACACTCCCTAATAAAGCTTTTGTTGTCTTTTAATTTTCTTTCAAGTATTGACAGAGAGATTGATGTGAAAGACATGTATTTCAGAAGGCAGTGCACACTAACTGAAGTAAATGGACAATCAAGTTATAAACGTGATATTAAAGCATGAAAGATCACACAGTTTGAACTGATTTGAGTCATACCTTTAAAGATTTGATAGAACAATGGATGTTGTTGTCTTTTGTCTTTCTTTCAAGCTCTGACCACAGAACAGAAGAGCGGGATATTATGGTGAAACAGGCAGACCTTAAAAACTACCTGACCCTAACAGAGGTGGATAGGAAGCCCAGGTGGGTTTATCAAAAATCAGGATGAAATCCAACAATCCTCAAACTGAAAATGTATTCACATAGGACTGCTTTGAGTCAGATAACTGAGAAGCCTGGTCTAACTGGAAGATGTAGTGTCAAATGTTTGACTAAATGCTTTCCAACTTGTTAATATTTATGGAAACACAAAAATCTCAGACATTTGTGTCATATTTACTCAGGTCTGTTGATCAGGTTTCGTTTAATCCTGTGTATCACTGGCAAAGCTGGCCACAGTTGGACTGTTTGTCCTGACTTGCGCTTTTACAGCTGACGAGGCTTAATATTGTTTATTCGTGGCATGTTTGATTTTATTAGGCTATTTCTTGTGTCAGTTTAATTGCTTTTCTCTGATATGTTTGTGCTGATATTTTGCGTGCCACTGAATAGCGGTCTCATCTGTTCATCCAACATCTAACATGCTAACTGAGACCTGTAGAATCTCAGATGTAGATCTTGTGTTTTTTGTCATTTCTTGGAGTGAATTTGCTTGGACCTCCACTCTTTAGAAGACTGAGGCATTGCGTTAACACACAAATGCTCATGAAAACTGCCAAAGCTGCTTTCATAACATGCTCAGACTTGCTGATGATCAAGTGCATACGATTATAGGCACCTGGCCTCTAATGAAATGAAATGAAATGCCCATGGAAGCAGTAAGCATGCACTTAAATTTTTAAAGGACTGTATACAGTCCTGTGAAAACCTTTTTCTGCGGTATGCTAAATAGAAGAGCCAGAAGCTACAGAGTGCTTGGAAAACTCAAACCTCTCTTTGTGTATGTGTGTCAGTGTGTCTGGGTGGACGGGACAGCCACAGACCGTGTGTCTGTTCCACAAAGGCGACCAGATTCTGGCAGTTAATGACCTGCAGGTCAGCACTGTGGAGGAGTTCACCACGTTTATCAGCAAGTCACTCAAGAATGAGGTATGCTCATAACTTGCAATCAACCAAATGACAACGCACTAACAGATTATAAGAGTCCATGATATAGATGTGTTAATTCATGCATGCATTCAGTCTATCTGAAAAGCAAATCTACTTTCAGGTGAAAGTGACCCTCCTGCGTCAACCTAGAAACCAGCAGCTGCACCTGCCAAACTTCACCTGCACTGATTGGCAAAATGCTAATTAGAAATGAGAAATTTCATTCTTCTACAAGCCAGCATGTGTTTATATGACCTGTGCTGACCACTTATGATAGCTGACAGTATTTTCCCTTCCCTTGCTTTTTTTGTTTTGTTTTTAAATCTGTCACCAGTTTACTCAACAAATGAAGGATGAAAATCATTTTGCACCTTGCATAAACCATATTTGTGACCAGATAGATGTGATCTTCTTTTGGACAAGTACTCAGTGTATGTTTCAGTGCTTGTTTAATTAACTGCAGATAAGAGGAAACTGTCAAAAGTTACCAAAGAAGGAAACAAAAGGCAGAAAAATAGTTCCTTGTGCTGCATTAACGGTGCCTTTTCCCAGGCTGATGTCAGTGTCTGCAAGATATTAAATTGTACATGACATGTTGTGAAGAAATGGTGTAAATATGTCGATGAAAGTAAATATTGAGCCTATTCGAATGTCTTCAAGTACGATGTCAAGTACTTTTTCCTAACATCACCTACCCAATTGTGTGTTTTCGATTGTAAGATCACCAGAAGCACCAGCTAACAGATTTAACCTAAAAAGTTACGGCTGAATTCTTTTTGACAAAGTTATATATTTTGAAAATATACACGTGTGCATTTAAAGTATTAAAATCCCATTTTATTATATTCCTGTGGCTTAGGAAAGCCAGATATCTAATGTGAATGCTATCACCATGCTGATAAATCTCTGGTTTACCTTGTAACCACTGAAGTCTGGTGATTGAGAGCCGAGTACCAAAAATCAAACCCACGTGCAGAGAACCCAAAGTGGAGGCGGAGGAAAGGGTTTAACAAAGGTTTATTAGCTAGCACAAGGATGATGTTTACAATGGCCCTTGACTTAAGGCTTGACACATGGGGCGTGGGGGTCTTGGCTAGGAGAGAGGGATAAAGTAAGGGGACAGGTCCAAGAAAGCAACAGCAGCTGGCTGGTGATTAGGTACGCACTGGAAGAGAGGAGAGCAGTGTTAAAGCAGTAGCCAATGAGGAGTTCTGGAGAGCGTGGAAGCTATGGAAACTGTGCAGGTGGGAGATGGAAACATTGAAGGAGAGGTGGTGTAGTCCGGGTGGGTTTGGTGGTGTGTGTCAGCTGTCCTGGGCGGTGAAGGTCCCGTGGTAGTGTAAGGGCAGGAGGGCAGGCAGGTGAGGCAAGGAGATGATTCTGAAAGCAGGCGGGTTAACCAGATTTCCAGGATAAGTTATTCAGTGTGATGTAATTCCCAGGAGCAACTAGAACACAAGATTGCAAGGTTAGTAAAGCACTTGAGAATCATAGACATGAAGCGTGAGGCCTGGTTACCAACATGGGGTTGTTGAGGAACTGGCAAGGAAACAGTGTCAGCAAGCAGCTTAAATCTCCAACCTAATTGCCTCAATCAGCTCCAGGTGAGGGAAGCTGTAGGCCCTGCCCATGGGTGGATACCAGGGAGGTCCAGACCTTCAGCAGAACTTTACAGCCACACACCCAGACCATGACACAGAGATTCTTTGTATGTATGCAGTGATTACATGAGTGCACTAATAAAATGCTGGCATACATTAATTTTTTCTGTTTGGCTTTTTTTTTTTTTTTTAACACAAGGATTCCTTGATAGTAAGTCAAAGCAAGTAGGAGATGAACAACGAAGAGACCATTAGCTGATGTCCTCAGCACCTCGGGGAACATTAATATGTAGACAGAATCGTGTTGCTTCACCTATTTGTGCTGTTTTGAGACATGTAGTAGTGACTCAAATAACTGAGGACACTTGCACACTTTACTTTGTACTTGGTTGTAATCTTTTTTGTATTGTGCCAAATAACCAGCGCCGTTCCAGGTGAAGGTCCAGCATTAAATGGACTTTATCTGCAAGGCCTGTTCCCTTGAACTGCTGCAAACCAGTTTGTTCAGAATCGATTCATTCTTTCATTTTTTTACGCAAAAATACTGTTTGAATGTGGCAGCAGAAATTGAGACTCATCACACCAGGTAATATTTTTCTAATGTCTGGTTGTCCAGTTTTGGTGAGCATGGTTAAACGGTTTCTTCAGTTTCCTGTTAACTAACAGGAGACGTCCCTGGTGAGGTCTTCTGCTGCTGTAGCCCATCTGCCTCGAGGTTTGAATGTTACTTAAATCACCTTTCTTCTCAGTTTGAACTTCAGCAGGTCATCTCCACCATGTCTACACGGTCTAAATGAATGGTGTTACTGCCATGTAACTGTATGATTTGATATTTCCACAGCATAACACATAAAATAAAATGAGAGGGAAGAGGGACAGGGAATGAAATGCCTAATGTCTATATATATATATATATATATATATATATATATAGACATCCATCTATTTTTTTTTTTGCCAAAAACTAACATAAGTGGTTAAATTTAAAAGCTGTGAATTAATATTCCAAGCAGCTCTTCTGAGTGCTTTTATGCAAAGTGGTGATGTGGAAACCAAATTCCTAGATTAACCTCCTAAAACCCGAACTCTTCCACAGCATGCATTTTTTAATTTCTCTTTGATATTTGGGCATATTGGGACCCAATGAATGTAAAAACAAAGAATCAGCAGATTTGTTGTTTTTTTTTAACCTGATTTCTGTTCCTAACAAAAATGAGAGCCACGTATGAGGATATTAGTTATAAATTTTGATGGAACAGTGGCAGTATAATGTCCTTGTAAGTGGATATCAGGCCCTTGTAGAGAAAAATTTAGTATTTTGGTCTAGACAACCCAAAATGTGATGTCCACATGTGTGGACGCCAGATCCTAGGAGGTTAAAATTGTATAGATAACTTGCACCCTGCAGTGTGCTACACGGTGTTTCTCACATGGTGGAATCTACAGGACACATTTCTGAAGTGTTCAGCTTTTGTTTTTTTCCTTTTCTCTCCTCCTACTCTGGTATCTGATGCTCAAAATACACATGCACCCTGAAACACCTTAACACATGATAAGACAGATGGTTTAACTTAAGGACGAACGAAATCAAAAACCATCTCTGTACTGTATGTCTGCTGACCCAGAGATAAACTCCTGAAAGACAAGACCGAAGACATCTTTAAAAAAAAAAAAAAAAAAAAAAAAAAAAAAAAAAAGGGCTTACACTCACCTGGCATTCCCTCCTAACACACTGTAAGTGGCTGCAGAGGTTCATCAGTATGAATCACAACATAAGATTCAGCAGTGAATATCCACATGTTGACTGCAACCTTCCAAACTGACCATGTAAAGTTAGCAAATTAGCCAAAACAACTATTATCAATATAATACTTAGAGTCATAATATGTCTTATAAACCTAAAAGCTTTGATGGGCTCTTCTAGGTGCTTTTACATAGGTTGGGGAATAAAACGGATTGTTTAAAGAAGGCAATAGAAATATCAAGTATTATTAAATATAGAGCAATTAGAGAGAAAAGTTTCTAAAGTGGTATTGTTGCAAAGAAATAAAAACACGGTAGCAATGTTATTTTAAAATATTTATTTCTTCAGCATAAAACTTTGATCATGTACAAAATAAATCACAATAAAAAAAAAAAAATTGCACAGTTTCAGAGCAGCACCTGCAGCATATCAAATGAATGAGATGGTAAAAGAGTCTGGATGACCCTGGTCCAACTGTAAGTTTAATACATGAATCATGTCAGGTTCATATAACACAGCTTCCAGAGTTTTTCTAATTCAGGTCTAAAAATCACAACCGCTTCCTCTAAATTTAAATGTAAAGTTAATTAAACAAATAGCGTTAAAATAAACCAGTCCATACAACACTTCAAGTATCGCATACTATTAGGGTGTTCCTTTAGCACCGACAGGCAGCTGGAAAATAAGTCACTGTTTATTCTTAACGTCCATGAGCCACTCACTGAAACACTTCTCCATCGCCTTCCTGTTGGCCCAGCTGCCATTGTTAACTGTAGGGATGATCTTGAGGGGCTGGAGCCACTGCACAAACCGCTTCAACTCAAGAAAGCTGCTGTGTTCACTATAGGGGATACCTGTCAGACAAACAGATGGGTTGATATCATCATAAACCGACAGCTCTTTAAAAAGCAATTAGCTAATTTGAAAGTTTTACTTCTCCTTTGGGAAATTTTTAGAGTTTAGTCAATTCAGAGGGAAACTGGCTTGCAGTAAACAACGCTGGAGACAGATGTTAAACACACAGGGAAATCCATCAGGCAAGCAAAAGGGCAACGCTTTAAAAGCCGGACCAGATGCTCAATGAAGACGTCCACAGGCTCAGACTGTTCCCCTCTAAGGGACAATGCAGAATTATTCAGTTTTCAGTTAATACACAAAATAAAAACCTAGCTTGGAACCAATGCAGAAAGCAGATGCCTTGTGTTTATCCACATTTTAGCCCTGGACAAATTTTATGTGCTCCTCTGCTTTAAACAGGTCTAGCTAGAAAAAGGGGGGGGAAAAAAAGCCTATTCATGGATAAAGTCAGTCCGTTTCCACATGCAGAGAACATTTGCAGCAAATGGCGGCATATGGCAGGGAAGAGCGAGAAGGAGGAGATAAACAAGGCAGAGAGAGAGAGAGGGAGAGTGCAAATTGGCTTCCGGCTGAGTGACACACAAACTGCTGAGAAGGAAGAAAATATATGTGAGTGTGCACCCCAGAAGCCTCTAGCTGGTGATTGGAGGTTACGAGCCAGATGGCTGATGCTTCTGATGGATCTATTCAGAACATGAAACGGGGGTTAGGAAGAAAAACTGGCTAAATCTGCAATTGAAAAATCAAGTCATGGCCCAAATTTAGAACTGGGGTTTAATGCTAGACTAGGAAGTGTTGTCCACAGAGGAGATCCACGACCCCAGGGCACTGACGTTATGTATCCTGTTGCCACCAAGCCAGAGCAGTCTGAAACCAAGCCATGCTCTATTGTGATTCTATAAGACTTGTTTCAGGCTTTACCAAAAGAGGGAGCTGTAGGCTAAATACAACAATATTAACAACACTCAAATTGTTGTGGGATAATACTCTTATATATGACACTTCTTTTTCCTCTCCAAAAACTAGAAGAAAAAAGGCTTTGTGCGTACCATATATGGTGATGTTGCCGCTTTTCTGAGGCTGAATGTCTTCCACTGATTCTATCTGCTGACTGAAGGTCCAGCCGGTAGGTTTGAAGGCCACCAGCTGATCATACTGATGAGAAAAGCGTGCCAGGTGATCCTGCAGTTTCTGGAAAGAGAAGGGAAAAAGGGAGGGGAAAAAAGGACAACTTAAAAGAGCTGCATTGTCGGGGGTTTTCCTGCCTCAGCATGGACCTGGTGGAGTAAGAACCATATGCGTGACTGTTAGCTTATCTAGAAGAAATCTGTGCATTTTCTCGATTCCCGATTATTTCATGAATAAACTGTGTATTGCGCTCGAGTATTTTTAACTCAAATAAGCAAAAGTCACCAAAAAGAAGTTGTTTCCCACCAGTCTTTGAATAAACTCATAATGCTGTAGTTTAATCTCACACATGTATTTTAGAGTCTCTTTACCTCGTGATGTGAGCTCCTCTGAACATTGCTCATTAAGGAGAATAAAGCAGATATGAAAAGCTACATCTATTCTCACCTCTGTGACCTATCTGTGGTAATATTTAAATATCAGTTCTCCAAGATAGATATGTTTTTTACAAAAACATGACGATTTTCTGACCATTTTGTTGCTGCTGGTGTTCACATTTGGACTTAATGTGTGTTGCTAACATGGCTCACATGCCATAATTAAAACGTGCATTGTAAATCTGCTCTTTGTTGTATAAATATGAACTTAAAATATTAAGAATAGTGGGACTTTGGGAAAACAAGTCATGAAAAATGCACCTACTCTGAAGGACAGCTGCATCATGGGCAGCACGTGGACCTGGGCTGCCTTCCAGTCGGTGGTTAGACGTCCTTTGATTTGCTCCGACTCCAGACAGCACATGGTGTTGTACTTGTCTCTAGAGAGGCAAACTTTAGACCCCAGAACCTCTGCCAGCGCTGCAAATGAAGCAGAACGAGGTCTGTGTGAGAATGAAAACTGCAGGAAAACAGTGGATTTTAGTTTTCACCAACATTACTGAAACAAACTCTTCAAACTCAACAGGCCTTTATTAAAAAAAACAAAACAGAAAACAACTGACTGACTAAATATGGCACTCCCTGGCCTGTAAAGTGTTTGCTGTACGTGTACAAATGCTTTTGTGGAATAACAGAAGGACAAAAAGGATGAGTAAAGTGCTACAGTCAATTAAACTAGCCGTCTGCTTTTGTCTCCACTTCATGCAGCGCTTGTTGAAGCAGCTGTGATTAAAGAATGAATGCATGCAGTTTCCCCTTCTGTCAGTTAAACACTGTTTTTTCAGTTTTTCATTGTACTAAAGTGCTTCAAACTATCGTCCATGTATCACAAGGGAACACTTTGCCTCCACTTGAAGACAATGCACTGTGAGGGGCTCCAGTTTTTAAACAATGATGCTCCTATTTCAATATAGAAGAAATATCAGATGAACTTATAATAGGACAGGTCAGCCACACACAGAAAACTACAGGGGGAAAACTATTCTACTATTAGGTTTAGAAACCATTTTGCTTTGTGTATTCTCAGAATGAAATCAAGCAGTATTTAGAAAACCCATCTTCATATTTATTTTAAGTATAACTACTGTTACTAAGAGGTGGATAGAAAACACATTTCTTTCTGTATTTATACATTTGGGTCAGCCATGTCTCTCATGCCGAGATATCCGATTATAACTGACTTTCTGATTTTTAAAGGAGTAGAAAATGCGCCATACAGCTCAAAAACAAACAAAAAAAACATCAAAAGAAAGTGTGAGCATAGACTCTCCTGCAAAGCACATACCCAAAAAGACCTTCTCTTTCCCCACCGAGTACGACCCGCACACCACAAGTGTACGTGGGTTGAGTGTCACCAATTCAAATGCAGTGCTGGCTGCAAAGTTGATGACTTCTTGCTGCCTGGGGAAGGTGTACTCAGGGCTGCAGTAGCTAGAGAGATATAAGAGGTCACACTGAAAAATCTGAGTTTCACTGCTGGAGTTGTGCTCAGTTTACCAAAATCAGAGAGAAAGAAAGTGGTCGTCATTACCGGGAGTTGTTACTTACAGCAACAAGTGAAAATGATGAAACTGAGGGGTACTTACGTGGTATCCAAATAGAGTGTCTGTATCCTGCAGCTGAGTAGCTCAGGGTAGGTTTCCATTGAGGGGTCAGCTCTGAAGTCTCCGGTGTGAAGAACCGTCTGTCCATCGGGCAAGAAGAACAACAGCATTGCAGCACCTGGACAACTGAAAGAACAGATAAGGATACAAAAGAGAGGTTTTAATCAAATTTAGCCAGTTTTCACTGTGAGAAATTCATTTAACTCTCCAGGGAAATATTACGAGGAGTAAATAGAGTCATTAAGTAGAAACTATGTAGCACAACTGTAAAAGATGTGTTCTACATTCAAAAGAATGTATTCCCAGTGACATAATGAATAGGCTATTCGCTTGGTTGTGTCTGAATATACTTCAAATTGCCTCAATTTATCCCTTTATGACAATTTTACTATAAAGAAAGTGGCTACGGTAGAAACTTTTGTATCTGCTCCCGAATGCATGAATGCATGTTTTTGTAGTCTGCTAATAGCGGTACATATGTTATAAGTGACTCATTGTGTCCTTCTCCTCTGCCCACAGTGTTTTCAGAGCCATTTCTCTGGGTTTCAGAAAGATCATATGGGAAAATACCAGGTCAAGTTTTAATGCATGCTGGTGAAGAGCCCATTAACCTCAGCTGCAAATCTAAAACAGTATTTAAATCTCAAAGACAGAAAATCAACCTTCTGGTAATAAACCAGCTGAATCTGATCAGCATGAAATCAGCAGCGTGACAAAGAAGCTCTCATGTGTCACAAAACAGCGTCACCAGTACAGATCCCTGCTGATGTCACAGATGACTCACTGGTTAGCGTCTAGGAGGATGACCCGGACCCCCTCCACAGTGACTTCAGTATTCATGGGGAGGATGTGGACGTACTGCTCGGCCACCCTCAGTTTGCTCTTCACCAGGTTCCCTGTAATCTAATCAGGAGACACAGCTGAGAGTGAACAAATCTTTGCAGTTTACAGTGATGATCAGGTTTCAAACAATCTCAGATATGCGGAGTAATTCACCCCCCCGCCTCCCAAACCCTGGCCTTGAAATCGTATTTTCCCAATCTACTTTCTAATTACCCTCTGTGATTATGATCAAACTTTTCTGGGCTGTGATCCACCTGGCGCCCACGCTCAAAGTCTGTGGCCTAGCAAACGGAGTCCCAACAAGTACTTATAAGTCTGTTTTTAGCCTAATCCCCAGAAAACACACACACACACACACCACTGTGATAAACCTGACCCACTTGATAGAAGAACTCCCAACATCTCTAGTCTCTTGACTTTTATATCATTTCAAGTTCATACCTCATATCATACCTGATATTATATATTGTTAAGTCGTAGCTAATTGAATCAAAAATAAGCAATAAAGTCTGAGCTAAAGATTTTACACTTGTTTAACTGCAAACTTCAGTTTATTTAGATAATTCTCTACATTTAACACACCTTCACTGATGTAGCTTTTTCACAGTAACAACAAAGGGGATGGCAAACAACTGGGCCCCAGCTAAACTTATTTTACTGCACATCAAATGTTGTATTTCTGTGTCCAAAAGAAGAAGAAAAAACTCCCACAAAGGTCTTCGAATTTTAATTGACTCAACTGTGATCAGAGCCATTTGAATTTTGGTATTCATAGCTGCCAAACGCAAGCCGCTTTTTCCATTAATGTGAGTCAAAGCAGTGCAGAGAGATAACAAATGGATCAAGTACTTCCTCTATGAATTCTGTGGAAGTGAGGAAGCTTTTTAATGAGTTGAAAGTAAATAGGATTTCTGGCGGCAGGTGGTGGTGTTATATCATTTTCAAATAAGTGAATCGCTTCCATACCACTGAAGGAGAAATACATAAACGGACAAAATGTCAGCCTTTTGCTGAGATGGTGTTGGATATAGTTTCAACAGTGGACTCAAAGCAGGGATAACATCCATCACCCTGACTGTTTAGTATCATAGAAAAACAGCAACTGTTTTATGCAAATCAATGCATATAATAAATCAGATTCTGATTTCAAAACACAGATTGTGCAACCTCAATCATCTAAATCCTGCACAACATAAGCAAGGATATATTCATGAGAAGACAGACATCTCTACATCCAATATTTTCATAGCTGGGTACCTCACGGACAATCAGGGTGGTGAGAGAACATGTAAATGTGATTTAAGGGTGAACTGTCCCTGGCACTCGGTGATCCAGTACCAAATAAAAACAAAACTAAGTAAATTATTTCATCAAAACTACAGATTGACTTACTCTGTTGCAGTAGATGGGAACAGTGGAAGTCTTGGTCAAGCCTCCGTAGTGGTCTGAGTGGAAGTGAGTAAGGAAGTAGGCTGCGATGCCCTCGATCTGTCCATATCTAAAGGCATCAATGGCAAACTTTGTGCCTGGGGAAAGTTTTTTGCATAAGATTACAAATTAAATAATAATTAATGTTTAAATTTACACAGCAAGAAGAAATGTACATTTGCTTACTAACCTGGGATTTTCTTATAGAAAGGGCAACGGGGCAGCTGTACTTCTCCATCAGCATTGACTCTGTTCCTCCACCTCCTCCTCCCTGTGGTCCCACTCCTCCCCCAGACTTCTCCCTGTCCATCTACTGATGGGTTAATGGTTTCTGTGGCCTGTGGCGTATCTGCAGGTGTGTCAGCTTTATTTTTTCTCTGCCGGTCTCCTCTTTGCCGTCTCTGTCCCGAGCTCTTCCCAGCCGTTGGAGTAGACGAAGCGTTGAGGTCATTTGGTGCACTCTCTGCTTCTTTCTCCTTCTCCCTCAGTGGTTTGAGGCCAAAAAACACCCCGATGTCAGTTTGTTTGAGACCGGAGACCTGACCGGCTTTGCTGTGGCCCTTCTGAGGGGGCATGGCTTGAGATCGTTGGACAATGGAAGTTTGAGATGAAGGCACTTGAAGAGAAGCTGGTTGCTCTGTTTGAATAATGCTGTTTGAGTTTTGGGAGTGTGAGTTATCTGAGCTCAGAAGAGTGTCTCTCAGACGCTCTAAGACAATACTCTGTGGAGACTGAATACTAGTCTTACTGATTTCAGAAGCTTCTTTTCCACCTGAGGAAGCAGCTCTGTTCTCAGCAGTTAACTGATTAGTGGGTGTTAATGAGGAAACTGCACCCAGCTGGGTGTTTGCAGAAGGCAGTTTCTTTCCTTGCACATTGCTGGCTTCTGAATTGCTGTTTATAAAGTCAGTGAGGAGCTCATCTTCACTGGAGAAGCCGTCACTGAACAGCATCATCGAGTCTTCATGCTCATTTTGAATTGCACTGTCATTAAAAAGAGATTTTCTACACTCTGTAGTATTGATTTCAGTCTCTGCAGGGAACTCAGAAAGAGGAGAGTAGGATATCATGTTATCATTTTCCAAAGAATCCTCACTTCTGTGTAAATCTTCACTATCCTGCTGTCCACTATTTTCCATGACAGGGATGGATAAATCCCCTTTATTACTTTCCTGAGAAACAGTGACAGAGTTTTGGCTTTTAGTAGATGATGACCAGCCTTTCTTTTTCTTAAAGTCCTCTGGTCCAGGAGAACGCAGGAGCAGAAGGCCATTTGTAAGTTTTGACTGAAGTGTTCCGGTGTGACGTTGGTGAGGTGAGGAGCTAGGACTGGATAATGCAGGAGGAGTTAGAGCCCCTTGCTGTGAAGTCTCTAAAATAGACCCCTGATTTTTTATCAGCCCTGGAAAACAATCCAGGCTGGTCTCAGCCTGTTGGGACAGACTGCGGAGGGCTGTGCCGCTGCTGGCTCGACTGTGGGCCAGAAGTGTGTGGTTGAATTTCTTGTAATGGTTCGGAATGGTGGAGGAGCACCGAAGACCATCTGGACATTCTGTATGAACAGATAAATGAACAGTGCCTGCACTCGTTAGAGCAGGGTTACAAGAGGATAATATTTAGCACTTTACCAACTGCGCTACTCTACTCTAAACTAAACTGATGATATATACTATAAAGGTATCTTATCAGCCTGCTGTTTGAGATAAACACAACTGAGCTAAGTGCATAGAATCAGTGCTACACTGTCAGTGCACATTTCTTTTAATCCTTAATCCTGAGCTGTTAGGCTATGTAGAAGGTTTCTTTCTACCATCCAACAAGCATGAAGGATACCATCACAATGCATTATGGGAAATGAAGGACCTTTTGTTAGAGGAGACTTGTTTATCCTGTGGACTTCTGGTCCTCTTATTTAATTTTTTTCTCTCAAAAGTTTGAATTATCATAGATATGTCCGTATGCCATATCTTCTTCCAGCTGTTCCTTGTGGGAGTCGCCACAGGAGATCAACCTCCATCCCTATCCCGAGCTTCCCCTTCTGTCACACTACTCTGCATGTCCTCCTTGACTACATCCATTTATCTTCTCTATGATCTTGCACTTTTCATTTTCCCTGGCAATGGATACATTGCACAGAATTCTTTGTCCATCCCTATCCCACTATGCCCAAAACATCTCAGCCTCGCCTCTCTATCTTTGTCTCCAACCTGCTTCCATTTCCTTTCTGCCTCTCCAGGCTGCTGCCTATTCTCACTGCAGATCACAGCGTCACCTGTGAACATACATTCACTGGGATTGAGGAAAAGCTGAGATGGTTTGGATTATTATGGACCTGAATGGCTGCTGTGAATGACATTAGGCTTATCTGAAGCTGTGATTTGGTATCAAGTGTAACTTTAAGATGTGTGATGAGTATGGACGTCTGTACCTGTGCACGTATCCCTGGGAGTGTCAATACATTCAGCAACGTGCCATCTTTGGGACTGCACAACCAAAATGAAGAATGGCATCTGACAGATGGGGCAGAAGTCTTCAGGGGATGGGCCCTCGGCTGCAGCATTGTCACTTTGATTTGTTTCTTTTGTGGGAGATCTCTTTGAGTTAAGCTCCTGTGCATTTAAGCTTAAGTTACAGTCGTCTGTTATTCCAGCTGTAGCACTGACTTCACTTTCTGCCGCTTTGGCTTTTGCGTTCCTGTCTTGTGGCTTGATTGAGAGAGAAGATGCGTCTTTCTTGGAGGATTTCCTGAAAGTGCATTTTCTTTTAGTGTTTTTAGGTGGCGATTCGTGCCTCTTCTTTTTCTTGCCAAGAGGTTTATAGTCCCAGATGTCATTTTCATTTTCCTTCTGTGACATTTGGAGCAAAATAAAGCGTAACGTGCCCGACGTTACCTCGGAACCATTGTTATTACACAAGGACTGATGTTTGGTAACATTCCGCGATCACAGCAAGTTAACGGCTACTGACAACTTCCTTATATATTATATAATACACTGCGGATATTTGTTACTGATAAACAGTTCAACCTCATTATTTAACAACGAAATGGAGAAATTTTCCTTCTTGACACACCGTTTAATAACATGTCAACAGCAGGACTTACCGCCACTATGCTACAATGAATGGAGTAAAAACAACTAGGAAGGGACAACAACACTTTCTACACGTTTTAAACGATTAATTTAGCCAATTGTTTGATTTGAAGGCTGAAAAAAATAAGAACCCTATTTTAGAGGGTATTTAATTCGGATAATTGAAACTGAAACTCTTTTAGAACCCTTATAGTCGATAACATTTTTTGCTATTGTGTCGAAATCCGCGGTATGAATCTCCTCGCTGCTTTACCGAGCTAGCTGGTTGTTGCTTGAAACATGGCGTCCCGGTGCAGCGTCTCTACACTGTTTCCTGTCCAAAGTCAGCTGGATAACGCCTTAGATGACGCTGCAACACAGCAAGAAAAAGAAGATCTCGTTCAACAATATCTAAAAAAGTTAGACGAGAGAGAGGACCTGAAGATACCCGATTTCCAGACAGGTTAGAGCTTTAGCTTAAACACTTCGCCTCTCTTTCGTAGCAGTTTGACTTGAGTTTGCCAACTCTGCTCGTCACTACAGGACTCGGCATGTTCATTCATATATACATTAAGAATGTTGGACAATTGCAGTCTACTTAGGAAGAGCTCTCTTTCCTTTTAAAAGCTAACGTTACAGCACCACACGCCTTGTAACCCTTAAACACAAGTTCTTCATAGTCTGTCAATTAATTAGCTAGCTACCTTATCTATTCCGGAAGAGGAAGAAAAATTACAGGCATTCATGTAATTTAATAATATGTAAAATATGTCAATTTGTCAATGCAGTACTTCACAGTAGGGCTCACTAATATCTTGTAAACCTTCCTTTTCATTCTTGCTATTATCCTTCTGTCACAAATCACCCGAGTCACTCGTCTCCACCCACTCCACCCAATCTTCTTTACCACTCTTGTGCACTGTCCGCTGTTTTGGATGGTTGTCCCAAAGTATTTAAACTCATCCACCTTCACTATCTCGACACCTTATAGATTACAGTGTCGTCTGCAAGTATCATAGTCCATGCCTGACCTCATCTGTTAACCTATCCATCACCACTGTAAACAAGAAGGGGCTCTGAGCCAATCCCTGATGAAACTTTAACCTATATATCTCAACTGCTGCACACTGTTCTTAGACGTACCCTGCGCCACCCTCACGAACTTCTCTGTCACTCTTCACTTTCTCATGTGGCACCATAGTTCCTGTGTTGGCACCCTGTCATATGCTTTCTCTAGATCCACAAGATGGAGTGCATCTGATCTTTTCTGTACTTGAATGGTCAGAAAGCTAAAAATCTTTTTGAGCTTTACCACCATCTCACATATTGAGTCAATGTTTTGCAATCTGATTAGCCCTAGTTTACATAAGTGGATAAGTTGTTGGGCATAAGTTGTTAGCCACTGAACATGCAGGGTTCCTTGGTTTTAATAGTCGGAACAGCATCCACTTGTCTTTTATATGCATAAGAATATAAAAACAATCAAATCCTATTCTATTCTAAACAAAAAATAAAACAAATGCATTTAACTAAATATTGTATATATTGCCCCCCAATTAATTGCTAATGTAATTAAAGTTTAGTTGTGGGAAACTTGGGTCTGCTGCTGAGGGATGCAGCATATTGACAATATTTCACCACACCAGTAGGTGGTGATCTACTGTTAGAACATCAAATGCTAGAGTCACACAAGGCTCAATGTGAACATAACAAGGTCCCCACAACACGTGCTTCTTTTTTTTTTCTTAATTCAGAATTCATCTAAATTTATCTAATTGAACTCTGTTCTACGCAGTCAGAGATAAAGAAGAAAAGGAGCCTTTAAGCTGCTCCGTACTGTGCTAATCTTTTATGCATGTGATTTTTTGTTTTGTTTTGTTTTTTTGTTTGTTTCTTTTTGGGGAGGTAGATTCTTATCTGCTGCAGCATACCAACATATGATCGGTCCCAAATTCATTCTGCAGCAACAATTCAAACATACTGTTGGAGTTCTAAAGAATTATCTCATCAACAAGAACAAGGTGTCATGAAGCTTTTTTGCAAAACACCGTGTGGAAGTGCACTTAAGAGATCTAAAAAAGGAGATGAAGTGGAGATTTGTGTAGCCAAAAAAACCCTTTGGGGCTAAACACTGAAAGATAATAAATGTTAACTAGATTCATCACTAAAAAAGCACACATCTATACATAGGTACCCCATTGGCTGATATGATTATGAATCAATGTGATTTGTTTTGTTCTTCTTCTTTCGTACATTTCTTTGAAAGGTTAAGTCTTGAGAAGATTATCAATGGAAAATTTAGGTAGGGGTATTACTCTTTCACTCTGTACTGGATTTTGATAGTCACCATGCTGTAAAATGTGACAGTAAACTTATCAAATGTGCACGAGTTAAGCGTGACAAATGCTATCAGGCACAATTTAGAGTGCACATGAAAGAAGTGTGAAACAAGCTGATCTAAATCTACAACAAAAACACTTTTTATGGTATTTAACATAACACTTGGGCCACGAGAACTTTCAAGTCACTGCTTTGATCGATCAAACTATCCAACTTTTTCTCCCATGTGACACAAACGCTGTGTCAGGCCCAACCACAGATATGCCTTTTAGGTGTTTTGTTACTATATCCATAGCCCTTCTAGGATGGTAGTGTAAAGCATTTGCCTACACCGTGACTAAACATGATTAAAAAGATGACAACATCATTTTCCACTCTGTGATTTGCTCCAGGCTTAGAGTGGCTGAACACGGAGGGGCCTCTCTCTTTAAACAAGGAACTGGCTGGTAAAGTGGTGCTGCTGGATTTCTTCACTTACTGCTGCATCAACTGCATCCACATCCTTCCTGACCTGCATCAACTAGAGAAGAGACACTCTGTAAAAGGTTTGCACATACTCTACTAACTACGAGGTACTTTCCATACAGCTAATTTAATCAGCTCCAGGAAAATCCTAAAGTAGAAAAACTGTGTATTGTTTAAAAAAAAAACCCTGCTCATCGCTTTCCTTGCTGTCCACATTAAATATAACGTAATGCTGCGTAATGCTTTGCTTGATATTCATTCATTTTTTTCCATCTATCCATCTGCCATCCTGGAAAAGCATGTTTTATCCATCTTTCCTCATTCACGTGTTTGTCTTTTGCCTGTTTGATAGGAAATATATCTGACGTGCGTTCTTGTGCATGATGTTCCCAAGTAAATCAATTTCAGCACATTGCTAAAGAAAAAAGGCTAAAGTCAGATAGTTCGTGTGAATTTCAACCCTAACCTGCCTTATCAAGAACATCATGTTTGTGGGTGAAATGGCTTGTATCTGTGACAGGCGATGGCAGATTGAAACGAAATGATAAACGTCAAGAATGAAAGCAACAATGAGTGGTTCCCACCAGTGGCACTCAACCTCAAGCTCTGTCATACCCAGTGAAGATTTAAATCAAAAATATTTGGGGCTGGTTTTTAGCACTGTTCTCAAACCAGAAAAGATTGTGCTTTTGTCGGGGGCCTGTTGCCAAACATAATTAAACATCTTTTTTTTTTTTAAATAATTATGGGAATGTCTATTAATGATGTGCCCTGTGTGGGTCAATAATTCACTCATCCACCCATCCATTTATTTTCTTAACTGCTTATCCAGCTTAGGGTCATTGAGGCTAGAGGCGATCCCACTTGGTATTGGGCTAAAGCCAGGAAACACCCTGTCAGGCAACAGTGCTAACCACTGCCCTCCTGCATGAAGTCCAATGACTCAGTTATGTGTATTCAGAGTTTGCAGTAGCTTATTATTAAGCTCAGATTAGAAAATTTACACTGGTTTAGGGTTGAGATTTATCAACAATAACAATATCGTCTAATGGCTGCGACATATAATGGATGCCACAGCCTCGGGGAAGAAGCTGCTTTTTAGTCTCTTTATGCAGGTTTTGATGGTGCGGTATCTCTTCCCCCAAAGGCAAAGGTGTAAGCAGGTGATGACCTGGGTGTGTTTTCATAACACACTTCATTGATGGATGTTGTCACTTACAGTATAATTTCTTGACATTATCTCATAGATTCTGGAGAAACTGCATTTTTTCATTGCAGTGAGTTTCTCATTGGGCACTGGCAGATCACATGGTGCTCAGCATCATACAGGATAATTCAGTTTCATTGTCTTTAGTGTGTAAAAACAATATGGTTAAAAAATGCTTATACCATTAGCTTTGACTTGCTACAGGACAGTTTAAAGTATAGAATTTGCTCGTTATTTGGTTACTGTTGAATGGGTGGAAGATCAAGTAAAGCACTGCAGGAATTTATAGTGTATTCTTAAAGTCACACTTCAGCTGCACTGGGCCTCAGTGGAGGTACACGATTTAAATTGGTCCTGTGGTCATGTGTTGTGGAGCAGCATCTCAGGGCCATATTCGTTGGAGCAGGGAAACTGCTTCTTTTCCTTAGGCATGTAGACCCTTATCTCAGCTGTGAAGCGACAGTAGCTAAAAATACTTTCAAGACTCAGTTTAAGTAAGCATAGGTACAGCATACATCTGCCCCTCTGTAGTTTATTGTTTTGTACTTGTGCATTCACAATTCCCAAATGCATTAAAATCATGACTGATGGCCTTACATTCTCACATGCAGCTCTGAAGTAATATCTAGAAATGTTCAGGGCTGCAATAATGTTTGAGAACAGTTATATATAGCAACTCCATGTAAAGCATAATCTCTGGCATTTTAATGGCCCTTTAAACAGGCTATCTATAAGTCTTGAGAGGTCTTAAAAAGGATTAAATTAGCTCTTCTTTTCTTGTTATAGGTACAAACTACAGGGGAGTGCAGACAAAGTGCTGCATACAATAAATAATAGATTCATGGACCTAATGAGAAAGTGCATAAAAGATATCACTGAAAATATAATCAAACTTGTATGATGACAAACAGGCATTACATTTATTTACATTCAAATGTTGTATCATCTGAGGAAGATGTGCCACTTGAAATTCATTTGTGAGTTGAACATTACATAAAAGACACACACACGCAGACTGCAGTGCCACCACACATTATCGTACTTGCCTTATCTCTGGCACCGCTATGGGTACATTCTGTTTGCTGCTGTTGTCACTGAGGTGTGGGAGCCACCCTGTCCAGTCACTCCACAGTCCACCCCGACCCACCCATCGTCACTGCAATCTGTGCCGGCGCTACGCTGCTTGGCAGAGGCCGCGGGTGACGAAATCCGCTGCAGACCGTGTCGAGTTTGAGCGTTGGTGGGGTTCATTTATGAAATGCGTTTTTTGTGTGTGTGTGTGTGTTAAAAAATATGAACTAATGCAACTGTATAGTTTTTAGATGCTTTGTAATTTGTTGTTATTAAAGCCCTGAACAGCTCAGGGCTGTCCCTGGGATTAAAATCTAAAGTGAAAAAGCCACATAGAGTTTTATGCTCCATATATCTGGAACAAGATATCAGAAAACTTGCTGTAGCTTTTAGTTCCCTCAAATCAGTGCCTTATAATGAAATTAAACATGGGATTCACGCCTTTTTAAATAAATAGTGTGTAGTGTTTTGAAAGTGCCTTGTCACTGAAAGTTGCTCTTTTGCTGTTTCTTGTGTAACTCTATTAATGAAAACAAGTCTTTTTTTCCATTTAGAAAGTTGTTTTGCTCTGTGTACAGTTGCATGCAATCAAATTGTAAATAGTAGAAACTGCACAAAATCAAACTTGTTAGAAATCTTTTTTATTTTTTAAAATCTGTGATCACGCTCGATTCCCTGTGAATAAAGCATTTTCAGAGCGACAAGGTAGCTTTGACATTTCTGCCGCTCCGCTCGGGCTCTGTTTACCCAGCGTATTGTCGAGTTTTTGATTTAAGGAATGACAGAAGTACAAAAGTGACTGTTTCGATAGAGAGTTTTATAATGATTGTAAGGAAGGAAGGAAACTAATCAAGATATCTGCTATCTGTGGACTCTTTGGAGAGTTTTAGTGCCACAAAAGCATGTGTTTAAAATAACATCACCAGCCTGTTACATTCATAGTTCTAGGCAATTCAGTTGCATAACATTTGAAAGTCTGCAGCCCTTGTACAAAGTCACAAATTATAACCACTTTCTGTCTTTAGCTGTATAATAAGCATAGTGTTTACTTATCTTTGATGATTACTGAGAAATGGCTTTTCCAGAAACCTCACTTAAACCTGCAATGTGTTATGCTTGAGGGTTGGTTGGTTTACATAGAAGGTCTCTTAAATTTTACAGTGGAAAAATCATTGTGCTTAGTGCATCTTTGCATGTACGTTTGTGACATGTGTGTCTTATGCAACACCTTTCTGCCTAAACGCTCACTGTTCGCTGTTTAATCTCTTTTTCAGATGGGTTGGTTATTGTTGGTGTGCACTCTGCCAAATTCCCCAATGAAAAGGTATGTTTTGGGTTTTTTGGAAACTTTTAGGGGAAACTTTTGCTTTTTTTTTTCTTTAATACTTCAAAAGTATCTACATGTATACCGATGAATTTATACTTTGTTTAAATTACTCCAAGTAAAAAGAGGGCTGTAGGAGCCAGGGTGTTAATTTGAAGTTTTATACCTGTATACAAACAGGAGAATAAGATTTTGGCAGCATATAAAAATTGCAAGAACTTACTTTCTTTATCAATCCCGGACCAGAAACTCTGTTCTTCAGATATTCCTCTTAATATTCTGCTATTGGCTCCCTTTTGTTTTTGTTTTTTAATGAAATCTTTTGCCAACTTGGCAGGGGAATAATCTGTACTCTCCAACTGTGAGGAAATAAATGATGCTTCATATGCATAGTACTTACCCTACTTTTTATCAAAAACAAACAGGCAGGCAAAGTTTTACAAATTAAAACAACAAAATATCTGGATATTATATGGTTTACAATGATATCTAAGCTCGTGGAAAGTCATTTGTAGCGTTCTGATGCAGAAAAACTGTATATGTAATTTGCTCTACATAGATGGGCTCTGTACCCTGTTATAGTTTGTAATAAATGGGTAATATCACAGTAATAAGTTGGTAATGGTATAATGGTATCATTGTATTAAACCTCCCAGTTAAAGTGTTGCAATCTTTGCAAGTAACTTAAAGCCAAAATATTTCATATTTGATTACTGCATCCATGTTTGCAATAACTGCATCAATATGCATCAATATGCAATTGCATCATATTTCTTGTTTCTTTATTGGTCTGTGGGGTTTTGCTTCTTCAGTCTTCTCTTCAGGAGGTAAAATGTATTTTCATATGGATTCAAATTTGGATTTTTGACTCCAAAACCCTAAATAATCTCCCGTCGATAATGTGGCCAAATGTATGGATGCATTTCTTCGTAAGTCAGAAGACAAAGTGTTTCTGTAGATGTAGGCAATTACTCTGTTACTACCATCGTGATCATCAGGAGATTCTCGATAAAAATCTGTTAGCTTGTTCCATTAGCGGCCATGTAAACCCAGGGCATGAAACAACCTCAACCATGCTGCACAGATGAGCTTTTATTGTTTAGGATCATGAACAGATGTCTTCTTTCTTCATACTTTCAAGCACTTTCACAGTTGAAATCGCTGTTTCGTAAGTCCAGAAGCCTTTGGTCCCAAACTGTCTCCAACTGACTCTTCTCTGCACATTTTTGCCAGTTTCATTACAGCTAATAAGCAGTTTGTGTTTTGCAGTAAGACCTCTATATTGTTAATCTTCGCCACTTTTCTTTGGCGGTTGTTCATAATGTTATGCACTTTTATTTTATTTATTTTTTTCTTTACTGTTCTCACCATTTGTCTCTGTCATCAGTTGCCCCTGTTTTCCTTGGATGCCTGTTTAAATGCCTGTTGGTCAGTACTTCGGTGGTTTCCGTCTCTTTCAGGACATTCCATATTGCTCCACTGGATGTGCCCGATGTTTTTGAAATGTCTCTTGCAGATTTTCCCACTTTTCTAATCTTTGAAATTATGTGCTTTTCATGAATAGATCTTTATGTTGGTTTACCCTGCTTAACTAAAAATGTAGATGAAATCCAAAGCTTAAACTAAAAGTGGAAATCCAGAGCTTCTTTACAATTAAACCTTTAATCTTCAAAAAATGATGTACGTCATGTTTCAGCATTTCACTCGTTTAAAAATCTGGGTGTTTTGATACAAAATGTGTCAACCTGTGTGTTGTTTAAAATCATTGTAAAGGGCAGTTAGTCTTTTAAAAGATGACTTTCAACTTAACAGCAAAAGCTTTACTTATAAAAGGGCTGTCCTGAATACCAGTATTTTGTGCTCCTGTAATTTGGGGGGATAGTTAAATCACTAAGTAAGAGCTTTGTAACGTTTTTGCTACATGCAGACTTTTCTAAAAGACTTGGAAAAGTTTCTGAACTTTTTGATAAATTCAGGTGGAGCCTTATTGAAGGACAACACTTGAACTCATCACCATTTTTGCACATGTTCTCAAAGGTCCTGGACAACATCCGAAGCGCTGTGCTCCGCTACGACATCTGCCACCCCGTGGTAAACGACAGCGAGGCGAGTCTCTGGCATGAACTGGAGATCTCCTGCTGGCCCACGCTGGTCCTACTTGGACCACGTGGCAACTTGCTCTTCTCCCTGGTGGGTGAGGGCCACCGTGACAGGCTGGTGCTTTTCACTGACTGCGCTCTGCGTTATTATGGGGTGCGTGGTCTGCTCAAGGCTCACACAGTGGGAATCAAGCTGTACAAAGACGCCCTGCCACCCAGCATCCTTTCTTTTCCTGGAAAGGTGGCTATAGACAACAGTACTAAAAGGCTTGTCATAGCAGACACAGGACATCACAGAATACTGGTGGTGTCTTCTACTGGAGACCTGCTACATGTCATAGGAGGTAAGAGACTTCACACCAATGCATTTTTAAAACAACAACAACAAATGGGCATGATGTAACGAGCTCCAATTTAGATGGCCATTAAATACAAAAACTATTGTGTTGTAATAAGTGAGATCTGTAAAAGTTCAACAGCAATATTTAGCCAATGATGACATTTTAGCATTATGCAACTGCCTCAACAACCCTCAGAGGAGCCACATGGCAGTTAGGCTGATGTCCCCAGACCAGCAGAGAGGTTGGCAGCAGCAGGGACTTGTACATGCTGGGAACTGGCACTGACCTAGAGTGGACAAATGAGGAGAGAAAATTGAGGATTGGTTTTATTTTTGTGTTGTTGACATCAGCTCTGTGCACGCATAAGAAAGGTTTGCCGAGCTGCAGAGCGTGACGTGATTCTGAAGTTTTCTCCTATTTAGTTTCAGCAAAGAAGAAACTTCCTTCTTTGCTGAGACTAAATAGCAATAATTGTCATACGAATAGTCATGAATAAAAATAATTATTCCACTCTGATTCATTTTTTAAAAATTTAATATTGACATGTCTGAATTTTATTATGAAAAATAAATATTTGGAGCTTATTATTACCTTTAAGTGATCGAAAGCTTTAATCAGTGCTGGGTTTTTCCTTTTGTCACAGGGCCTGAAAGCGGGAGAAAAGATGGCGACGTGTCTGAAGCTTCCTTTAACTCCCCTCAGGGTGTGGCCATTAAAGGGGACACTGTATACGTGGCTGACACGGAAAACCACTTGATTCGAAAGGTTGTCTTAATAATTTTAGTTTTAAAAAGTATTTTTTTCAAGTCTTTGTTGATATTTATCAACCATAATAAATAATAATAATAAACCATCTGTGTCTGCATCTGTTTGTAGATCGACCTGTTAGAGGGAAAAGTCAGCACTCTGGCTGGAGTAGGCACTCAAGGGACAGACAAAGAGGGCGGGGCTATGGGACCACAGCAGCCAATCAGCTCTCCTTGGGATGTGATGCTTGGCACTGCCAGTGAGGAACTTTAATTGCCTTTCTGCCTTGTATGAGTCTTAGAAGATTCACCTTCAAAACAAGCTTTTAGTATTCAGGGCACAAATACACTAGATGACACATTCGTTTACACTTATACAATGTAATATAAAACTTCTATTTCTCCTTAAAACATCAAATCCTCCTTATCCCTGCCTTTTAATTATTTTCTCTTGAGCATTTATTTATACACTTGATTATTAATAGCTTATTAATTTCATACAATACTTTTATTTTTAAATTCAAGTGGGAATCTTTTTTCTTTTAAACTCTTTTTGGTGAATATCTTGTTGTCATGAAGCGTCATTAATGTGGGATTTAGATTAATAATCAGTCAGCTCAGACTCTCATATACACTTGTTATTCCACATTGATTATCTATTTTTCTTCACCCTAGGAGAAAAATACAAGTCAGTTTGTTTATCTATTTGCTCTCCTTGTGATTTAAAAATGTGACAAACTAAATTTGTTACTTTGTTTGTTACTTTGTTACCAGCAGACTGATTTAATTAATTATTTTTTTCTTGAACATTAAACACCTCTTGTAAGATCTTGCGGTTGCATTTGAAGGAAACTGTCCCCATAAATTGTGTCCTTCAGTAAAAGAAACAAAGAATGAAACTGTATGTCTGGACAGAGGTGTTTATTTTGCCTCTGGCAAGCGCTGTTCTCAACGATTCATAATGTAGAGGTATGTGTTTGTGTGATTTATACAAATCTTCTTAATTGAAAGTGTTAAGCATAGAAGATTTCAGGGCTACCGCAGTTAATTTTTTGCCTCAGGTTGATTTACACCACAGCCAGCTGGTTTTAAGCTGGTCTCAGAACCTTTAACTTCAGTACACCCTGACTAATACATTTAAAATTTAAAGCAGTCTTTTAATATTAAAATAATTTCCATAAAAATGAGCCATTCGGCACTTCTATAAGTACCAAATGGCTCAATTTTGCAAGTACTCTCTGTCTGTGCTAACATCCCTGGGAAAGGTATGCATTTACCATGGTAAACAGGAAGTGAAGGGCTGGGTGCTTGAAGAAAATACTATGAAGGAAGCAAAAATAAAACAAAGATTTCTTTGCTTGGACCTAGAAAGATGGGGAACTGTTACTCAAAGCAACACACAGAAGGTGTTCATGGCAGCAGAAAACAGATTGGGACTCATGGAAAAGCAAATACATCAACCCAGAGTGATATGAAGAGCGTTATCAATTACATGGGAGAGGCATATTCAAAAGATGAAATTAAGTAAATGTGTGTGTTTAATATTTTGGCTTCATTGACCCAGTCAGAAAGCAAAGATGTTTTCAGGTTCTGCCTGTTCTGACTAAATCTCTCCTTAAACACCACCCGTATGGTTTAAACAGTGAGTGTTTAAAAAAAAAAAAAAAAACTCTTATTAGTATGGATGTACCCTGACATTGTCTTCTGAGAGAACGTCCAAACACACATCCACATATTCATGATTTATTCAAGATGTGGATGAATAAATTATTCAACCAAATCAAGAGGATCCCACACCTTTTGAACTATAAAGTGCTAGACTGGCTTTGAGTCAAGTATGTATCCCTGACAGTCCACCCGTTTTGATCAAGAAAGGCTGAACTTTGCCCCGCATTAAAAATACAACAGAGATCGTGCATGTCTGTAAGGCTTGTGCGTTCATCACAGTGGCAGTATTGTATCTGCTGAGTGCATATGGCCTTTGTCAGAGAGGCTGCTGTGTGTCTTAAACCTGCACGGCTCCATATTTTGACTCAGTTCTGACGCTGAGCAATCAGCAGATCGGGAGAGGGGGAGTTTGCAAAAATAATTTTGCTGCCTGGAAAAAAAAAATCTATTTCTTACTTTTACTTTGAAAAAAACACATTTTGTCCTTGTGTTTGAGCAGACTGTAGTCCCAAACACACCTCAAGAACATAGCTCAACAACGAAGGACAAATATCACAGTAGTTGTTGAATGATACTGAGGCTGACTGGTAGATGGCCAAGAGCACTGACACCAGTTCCTGCTCCCATATTTATCCTGTGGGGTTTTTTTGCGTTTTATTTTCATGTGTAGGCGGCGATGAAGACAACGTGCTGTGGATAGCCATGGCAGGGACTCACCAGATCTGGGCTTTGTTCCTAGCTGATGGAAAACTGCCCAAAGGAAGGTGAGAGACCAGTACATGACTGCCATGGCCGCTTCGAAACATATTCTGATAATATAATGACATGGTTGTAATTCTCCTTTTAAAACTGTGAAAATGGATTCCTCTTCTTGTGTGTCTTCCGTGGTCGGAAGTTTCACAGGAGGTCACATTATGTAATAATCTTTTTTAATTACCGCAAATAAACAGGAGATAAAATCTCAGTCTTGTTTTTATTAAAAGAAACAAAAAACAAACAGATTTTCTCCTTTTTGGAACTCTGTCCATCAGGAAGTGCATTCTAGTATTTAATGACATTGTCTTGCCATTTGAACAGCGAGTCCAAGGCAGGGATTTGTGTGCGATGGGCGGGCAGCGGCAACGAAGAGAACCGGAACAACGCCTACCCTCACAAGGCAGGCTTTGCCCAGCCTTCAGGCCTGGCTTTAGCCCCAGAGGAGCCCTGGAGCTGCATGTATGTGGCTGATAGCGAAAGCAGCACCATCCGAACGCTGGCGCTGAAGGATGGAGCCGTCAAGTTGCTGGTCGGAGGAGAGAGAGACCCACTGGTGGGTGTACAGTAAATGGGGGAAGAATGAATTAATAGTGTAAAAAAAGCTTTATTTACCATTCATCATCATCTTCCCTCTGCTAGATACCTTTTCAAGTATCCTTATTTCCAGTTATAATGCTCATGTGGTTTGAAACAAACAGTTACAGCATCTCTTAATGAAGTTTCACAGACCAGCATGATATAGTGCACATAATTTATCAACTTGTTGTTTGCCATATTGTCCATTTTTATTGCTACTTTAAAAGGTGAACTTCTTATAGAAAGAAAAAGCCAGCGCAGATGAACTTGTGGAGACAAATTAAAAGTCCATTTCCGAAGCAGACTGTAGGAGCAGAATAACCTTGTGCGGCACTTTCAATGATGATGTGTCCTGTGTTTGGCTCTGTCACCATACATCAACGCAAAACACACAGTGTGAAACCTGCACATTAGTCTGCCACATTTCCAGCCACACAAAACATTAGGACAATTATGAAGAAAAATGTTGCACAAATATGAATCATTGTTAGGCACTCACGCAGAGTTTAGGGCTATTTTTGTATGCATAAAAATATGGGTTTTTTTTCCTTTAAAGAGAAACAAGTAAACACAGACCCTCTTGTTTGTTGCTAAAGGAAAGCCTGAAAAACAATGTTGGGGCATACCTTCATGCCCTTACAGCAGCTCTGCTGTAGTTTCTTTGTCTTGCCGCACTGGTGTATTTTTGGAAAGTCACAAGCTTGTAAGTCCCCATGAGAGCAGGAAGTAATTAACTAGAGAGTCATATACAGTTTATTTAACATGGTGAAGAGCCGGGAGAAACTATTAGCTGCCCACAGATGTTTAAGGAGTTGATCTAGAACAGCCAAACAGTATTGAAGCTGAGGTGGCGTCCTCTCATGTTTGCACTTTTACAGTAATATCAGTTGTCAAATTGAGCTAAAGCAGAGATGTCAGACTCATTTTACACTGTGGACACATAAAGAGTAAGTCACCGTGCAGAGATTTAACTGCACCTTTAATCCTGGAGATATCTTAATATAATAACAGACAGTATGACAAAAAACAGTGTTGTTGTTTTTTTTTTGTTTTTTTACATGAGAGAGAAACACTGATGTAGTATGTGAAAGAAATCTGTCAGTGCAACTCTTAAAATGTTCTTTTTTTTTTACTGTGGATCTGTTGTGAAAAAATACATACATTTCTACAGTAGATGGTGGGAAAACGGGAACAACTGTTTTTCTATTATTTTATTACTTTGGTGTAGTATGAATGGCCATGGGAGGGGTGTTTATCAGTAGAAAAAGCTGTAAAACGGGTGAAAAAATGGTTAAAAGTCCAAAATATATGCCCACCTTGACATTTCCCAAAGCAGTCCAGTGTAAGGTTATTACAGTTAGCTAACACTAAACTGAAAGTAGAGATGAAAAAACATTTTAGTTAACTAAAATAAAAATAAAAGCTAGACTTTTATTTTCCATCCTATTTTCCATATTTTCCAAATCAAAAAACGTATCTGATTTTAGATTCAGCATCTTTTTTGCACTGCTTCTGATGTGGCGGCTGACTTCATGTCTTTGATAGTAAATGGACTGTTTCTTATGTAACACTTTTCTACTGTAGTTGAGCATTTAAAGCACTTTATTCACACTCGAGAATAATTCTGCATCCTTGGCAACCATTCTTCTGATTACTGTCGTCTTGCCACATGCAACAAAATACTGATTTCCATTTTCAGGGGGTAGAGGATGAAGCTGCACGTAGCTGGATCTAGCTAGTTTAATTACCAGTGACTGAAGATTGCGTTTTTTCCCCATTTCAGTCTAGGTTGTCTGCATTGCAAATTCTCAAGTCTGGGAGGTGAATTCATGGTGCACAACCCCTTTAATGTTGAGAACATCTACGAGCATGCTCCAGGTCCTCCAGCTCCTTTTTGAACTCGACCAAATTCTGTTTACCTCATTCTTCAGCTGAAGTCTGGTTGGGTTGCTGAGATGTTTCAAGCTCACACTTGTGCAGTTAGATAATGGATTTAAACCTATTGGCTTTCACTCAGTGGATTTTACATTTCCAAGGATTTGTTGTTGTAAACACCTTGTAGCTGTTTAGTCAGCGAGCCAGGAGAATCATGAGACTTTGAAGATTGTTATCATGGTCCTTTTCTGTTGCTGTTGTTATTTACAGAGCTGATACAAAATTATAACCAATTTATCGAAATGTTATCACAGCTTCTTACAAATTGGTTGTTGATGGGATTATCTGTTTGGTCATGCTAGTTTCAAATGAATCATGGCACACACAAAAAACTAAAATGATTTATCTCACAGTCTTAATCTTTTTATGTATAAAATTCATCATTCATAAGATAGAAAAGGCTTCGGCTTTCTTCAGTTTCCTGTCTCGTTTTCAATGCAGTTAAGGGTGTTTTGTAATTTTAGTCGATAATATGTTTTTTTCTCTAACCAGTGTTTTGTATTGTTCAAAACAGAACCTTTTTGCTTTTGGGGATATGGACGGGAAAGGGGTGGATGCCAAACTCCAGCATCCTCTCGGTGTTGCCTGGGCTTCCGAACAAAACTTGCTCTATGTAGCCGACTCCTACAACCACAAGGTAACAGATGATTGTCACAAGGCTGCATTTTAAAGATGTACTGTGCAAATTTAACACTTATGTTCTGTAATGAGTTCCTTGAAGTGACTGAGTTCATGCCAAAGTGGTTAAAACTCCTTTTGAATTCCAGGAAGGAAATTTTTTTTTTTGATAACCAACATCTTGTGTGTGTGTGTGTGTGTGTGTGTGTGTGTGTGTGTGTGTGTGTGTGTGTGTGTGCCTGTGATTCTCCTCAGATCAAGGTGGTGGATCCAAAAACAAAGCAGTGTAGCACATTAGCAGGAACAGGAGATGCTGGAGATACTCTGGGTCCAGAGTTTAACAAATCCTGCTTCAATGAACCCGGAGGAATCTGTGTCGGTGACGGCGGAAAACTGCTTTACGTGGCCGATACCAACAACCACCAAGTCAAAGTGCTGGACCTGACCTCCAAGACTGTCTCGCTGGTGAGTGCGTTGCCTGTGTGTGCGTGTGTGTATTTAGGAAAAGTGTGGTTCCAACCTTGAGAAAGTGCTTTACATTTTGTACACGTTTGTGTAATTAATCTGTCCTAAAAGCTTCTGCGCTAGAAGAGATTGAATTAAAGGTGACAAAGACAGGACACTGTAAGTTAGGGTAGCTTTCTCCTTGCTTTTGTTTAATCCAAACACCCATATCTCTCTTTTATCCAGCTCCCCATCTCCCGCGAGTGCACAGACTCGGTACCTACAAAGCCCTCGGGTCCGACCAAAGCCCCCACGCTGCCTAAATCAGCTGCCAGGAAAGAAATGCCGCCAGTAGCGGTGACTGCGGGCCAGACTGTCATCATGTCTGTCACACTGTCACTTCCAGAAGGGACCAAACTCACTGAAGAGGCGCCCAGCTGCTGGGCACTCTCAGCAGAGGGTGAGACAAAGTTCAGTCACTGTTACATGAAGTATCATGCATGTAAATGTTCTGAGCATGTTTAGCCTTCATGCCCATGAAAGATGTCTTGACCATCATTGACACCTCATCCTGTCACTGATGTTACATCCATGAGCTTCTGCCACACAGCTGCACATGTTCACAGGGACACACTTGGAATTTTAAGTAAAGTTTTGCACGAAAAGTTTTTGATTTTGAGATAATGTTGACAAAATTCAACTTCTCAGTTTCAACTAAAGAGCACTTATAAACACTCATTTATATAATGCTTCTTTAGTAAGTACTGTACATCCACAGTCAGTTTAGAATCACCAGTTAACCTGTTGTGCATGTTTTTGGACTGTGGGGAAAAAGCTGGAAAAACGCAGGCAGGCTCCGGGAAAACATGCGAACTGCAAGCACCAAAGGCCCCAGCATCACTGGAGATTTGAACCAGGAAGCTTCTTGCTGTGCGGGAAAAGTGCTAACCACTGCATATAAAAAATTAGTAATTCTTCTGTGACTTGATTGAGAACCTTCAGCTCACTTTAAAGCAAAAATCTTTCGAAGCTGATTGACTGTATTAGTTATTTGGTAAAATTACATGATGCTGTGACACAGAAATTAGGCTTTTTTTTTGTTATTATTACTGTAATTTCTAAGCTAGTTAGTCAGACATGCTGTATTTCCATTGTGTTGCTGGGCCAGACTAATGCAAGTTAATTATTTTGTTGCGTGTTGGCTGAAGAAAAGCACTAAAGCAGCAGCCTACAGACATCACTGTAATGTGTGTAAACCCGAGGACTGACAGATCTGCTGCGTCTAAGCTTTGATTGGACTTTTTTTCCCGTTCAGGTGAGAGGTTAATTGAATTCTAAAACCCCAGCAGTGTTTGGCAAAGACTTCACAAATATCTGCTGGGAACCAGAAGTGGAAGGATTTAGGTGGCAGAGCAGTGAGGAGGCAGCTTACAGCAGCTGCTTTGTATAACAGCTTGTTTGGAAAAAAAAAATGCATGCTTTTCCTCAAGTTATTTCTCTGTTCGTCAGGGTAACCAACCAGAGTCAGGGCTGCAGCATAAACGTCCTCCCTGTGCTTAGAATGAGCGCGTTGTGGAGTGAAGCCTCTAATTCTCTCCTACAAAACTTTATTTTGGTCTCTGATCTGTCAAAAAGTGAAGGATGCTTAACCTGCCTGCACGTCGTTTTCACCGTTCAACAAGCAGATTCTCACTCTGCCAGCCCACACCTGGAATTTATAGTTCGCAGCTAAAACAAAGACAAATACTTAAATCACTCAAAGCTCTTTTAAACCACCAGCGAGGAGGTACGAGGCGTGGATGGCTTAATTTATGATTTTATATTCTAAAGAGGTTTAGTCTAATTCTCTCAGATTGTAGTGTTGACCATAGGATCGATTGATACGTGATTTTTTTTTTTGATTTTTTTTATGTGATGTGATGTTAGTGACAGTTGTGGTCTGTTCATTACGTTTGCACCAAAAGTGTTTCCATCATCCTGAGCGCTGCAGCATGAAATCCTCGATAACGGCAGGCTATTTTTAGAGCATTTCGATAAGACGACATGCCTTGGTTCACATAATTAGCTACCAGGCTATGTTATGTGATCCCCCGCTGTCCCATTATACCCAGTCTAGACTTATGCTGATCAGATCAGAGCAGAGGCAGGGATTTTAATGGATCAACTTAGAAGTGCACGCCAGATCTAAATTGTTTTTTTAGTGGCTTTTTAGAAATGGCTTCCCTGGGACCCAGCGTTAGACATCAGCTTCATTAATCTCGGCTGGCTTGGGTTCTGTGGTCTCTGTGGCGTGATATTTTCTCACCGCTGACGCTCCGGTGATTCTTTTCGACTTTCATTTATCTTTCAGTGGTCGTGTCGCTTCAGATGTGTACTTGTGTCTAAAAATATTCCCTGTGTTTCAGAAAATGAATGTCTTCAACCACTCTTTATTTGATTTAGTAAGGGTATGTGAGTTTGGCCTAATATTTCAGAGGGACTGTTTTACTGTGCAGGCTTGAGTCAGCCCTAGCACTCTGGCTGCACCCCACTACGTTCAGCAATAAATCGAGATGCCAGCCAGCTATTCTCATTCAAAGCCATCTGTTCTTTCAAAACATGGATGAACTAAGGCGGACACGTGACCAAACCGGGGATTGAGCTTAGTTTATGTCATTCTTGAAGTGGATCTGTGGGTTCATCGTGGACAGCCCACAATATTCAGTGTGCCTGACAAGTAAACTTCACTGTCTGTCACTATACAGGAGTTTAACCACACTTTTAAACCTGAATATGTCTTTATACCAGAAAAAGATTGTATGCGAGTATAAAAAAAGTCTTGTTTTTCTTTTTGACATGATAGAGAAATGCTGATGATGAAAAGTCCAAAATTTATGGCCTCCTTCATATTTCCCAAAGCAAAGTCCAGATTAGTCCTTGCCCGGCCAATTCTGGACACAATACTGGAATTCTGAGAGTGTCCTAGACTTTGGAAGCATATCCTTACAGAGTTGAGATAGAACTACCAATCAGACTGGTATCTGGAAAGGTTCCTGAGCAGTGCTAGTGTGCGCTAAGCCGCTGGGGGAGACTGTGCAGAGTGCTGCAACAATGCTTAACTGGGTGCTTCATCTCAAAGTAACATTGAGGTTAATGCCTGGCCTGAGTTTACCAGTTTACCAGCAAGGCATGTACACTGTACATAAAAGTTGGACGTCCTTTGACATCACTTCCTGTTTTGTTTTTTGTTTTTTTAAAGGTAACGAGTGGCTGCTAGACCATCAGGTGCTTACTGGTTCCATTAAGGATCTCTCACAGCCCCTCTGCATCTCAGCCAAACTTCCAGTCGTTATGAAGGAAACAAACGGCAGTCCAAGCCTCACGTTGGCCGTGTGGGCGTACTACTGTACGGAAGCAGGTAAAGCCTGCATGATGAAAGCGGCTTCATTCTCCCAGCCTCTTCAAATAAACGCCAGTTCTGGAGAGGGAGAGGTCATCGTGGAGTTGACTCATGCCTTCTGAAGCCGCCTACATGTCTTAGTTAAAATAGCCTTAGATACTCGGATGTCTCTTCACATATAACACATTAGCTCGGTAATGTTCTCGACTGTGTGCGACGGCTATTAAAGGAGTGCAGATAGACACCCGCAGATATACTATATATTATATTTATGTAGTGAGCTCTCATGACGACAGGTTGCATTGCTAATATGTGGGGGTTTTGCCAAGTTGTTTATCAAAACTAAAAGAATAAGGAAACTTATTAAAGTTATTTAATGAGAAACTATGAATATCTAATTTATCGTAGCACTGCTGGTGTGATTGATGGGCAGATAAATAAAGGGATTTTCATCCGTTCTCTTATCTTCTGGAAAATCTAAAGTTCTTTCAGGTGTTAAAAACAAAGTAAAAACTAAAACTTCAGCTTTATAGTTTCACTTTAATTGAGGAAGGAGGATTTGAAGTGATTATTATTATGAATATTATTATTATAAGCTGATAAGTAATAAAATAAGTAGAATTTCTTTAAATGGAGACTTTATATGAATCAGCTTTTCAATGCTAATATCGAGTTCCAGCCAGTGTCTTCATAAAAAAAGGATATTTGAATTATGTAAGGCTTTCATAGGGATTATTAGGTTAGGATAAAAATCTATATCTTTCATTTAATCTCAGCCCAGCAGAGGAGGTAGTTAGCAGGAGAGGACAGATGTGTGACGCTTAAGTCTTTATGCAGTTGGGGGTTTATTGAACGTGTCCATGCAGAGACTCTCATTTCTCGTTATCATTATAATGTTAAAGTTGTGCAGCGCCGCGGTATAAACGTTTTCACTTTCCTCCTTTAAATGCTGTATTACCACAGATCAGCGCGGGGTTGGTTTGGTCACATCAGCTTGGAAAGGTGCCCGCCGATCGAGCTCCCATCCCGCGTGCATTTGTTTACACGTGTGGCAGCAGACTGATTCTTCTTAAGCCGTTTACACTGTTCTCTCGTAGCCCGAAAGCTTTCCGATTGCGATTATTCACAGCGCACCAGAAGCTGTTTTGATTCCGAACCACCTGTTATTTTGAGTAATGAGTAAAGTGCCTGTTTTCGAGGAGGGGGAAGCAGCCGAGGACACTGACATGACTGCCGCCTGTTCCCGCACGCTGAAACCAAAGTCTCATTAAATTCTCTCCATCAAGCATTTATACACTTCATCTCAGCTTCACAAAGGGAACATTATATGAAAGGAATGCTAATAATGATCCGCTCGATCACGTTGTGTAATGCGATATGATAATGTGGAAGTTGTTTTGTCATTTTGCCTTTATTGGTTTACTAAGTTATGAGTTGTTGTGAGAGCGTTTTGATTATCGTTGCTGTCATCATGTCTCATAACCTAATTGTGCTCGTCAGCCTGCTCTTATTTGGTTTGGCTCACTCAGCCCAAGTGCCTTGGAAAGGATTGCATGGATGGTGTACATTCATGGCACTTTAACCGTATTAGAAGCAATACTGTTTTGTTTTTCCTTTCTCTTTTTTTCAACTCCCACAAGTTATTTATTTCCAGCGAACTGCAGATGTTGTACTTTCTCGGCTCTCTTATCCCTCTGGCACTTTTTAATGAGCACTAATAACCTTTGGGTGGCTGTCGGTGGGCATTAAGCTCCTGATATTGTTTTGTAACTCTCACTTGATTTTGTTTTTTTCTTCATTTCTGACTTCTCAGACACATTTTGGCATGCTTTTGTCTTCAGGGGCACCTTGTTAATACTTTGGCTTCTCCGTGTTGGACTTCAATATGCAGCACAGTGAGGAAAAACTAATAAAACTTATTTTATCTAGTCTGGTTTGTGTGCCGTTCTTTTCATTTCCTGGTATTTGAGAATCAGTTTGTTTTGCGTAATTCCAACCAATACATTAATAAGCTGGTGCTGAAGCTCTTTTATATGAGATGCTATCAAAAGCATCACTAATGAGCACACTCGTTACATAAAAATGTAAAAATGCCAGTTTATTTCTGAGCTGGCCTCATACGCAGACCTCCTGTTTGACGCATAGTTAATATCTTTCATTTTTCTCATTCCTGTTACAAAGAAAGAGCCATCTTTCTTTTTTTTTTTACTCTAGTTTTGGTCATTAACATAGTTATAAACAGACAGCTTACAGAAGCAGTCTCTCGTGTTTACAATGAAGTTACAGAAAAACAGTTTTGTGTGTATTTCCTAGTCAATTAACGAGTCCTGGAACAAGAATTATTGGAGTGGTTCAAGCTCAGTTTAATTTTGTGTAAATGCTTTCGCATGCAACAAAAATGCAACTGCAGTAACTGAATGCAGTAAAATATATGGGCTTGGAGTCAATCTTGATAACTTTGAACCCTGAATGCTGTGAAAAAAGGTATTTGCCCCTTCCTACTTTCTGTTTCTCTTTTTTGCATATTTGTCACGTTTTTTTAAGTTTAATGTAAGACAAAGATAACCAGAGTAAATACAAAATACAGCTTTTACATGATAATTTCATTTATTTAAGAAATAAAAGCTAGTGAAAACTAATCGTCTTCCCTTGTGAAAGCATGAATTAAACAGAAACCAAGTGAAGTAAGCTGAAAGATCTCAAAAAGCAACAGCGGAGAAACAAAGTCAGTGACTTCTATCAGTCTGGAAAGGGTTATGAAGCCATTTCTAACACTTTGGGACTCCAGTGAACCACAGTGAGAGCTGTTATCCACACATGGAGAAAACCTGGAACAGAGGTGAACCTACTCGTAGAGCGCATCGACGACTCATCCAGGTCACAAGAGAACCCAGAACAACATCTAAAGAGATACAGGCCTCACTTGCTTCAGTTAAGGTCAGAGTTCATGATTCAACAATAAGAAAGAGGCAGAAATGGCGTCCACGGGACAGTTCCAAGGTTAAAACCACTGCTGACTGGTCAAAATCTAGATTTAAATGCAACACTCATTGCCAGTTATTACAGACTCAAAATGTAACAAAATACCTGTAATAAATACAAATATCTCCACTTAAAAATACAAATATAGCAAAATTTCCTGCAGCTCATTGCTGCAGCTCAGATAATATCTGGGCGAGGTTTCTACTTTCTAATTTCCTGAGAAAGAAAATTTGATGGCATTTGCTTTTTTGCCTCTAACATTGGCCATGTTCTGCAGTGCTTATCATCTTCTGCTGGTGTCTAATCTAAAATCTATTCTGGTATAATGGTTGATACACCCACAATAACCGCTCATCATGGATATATGGGTGTGCTCATTTCCTATTGACAGCAATTGACCTAATGTACTTATTTAATGTAAAGGGCAGATTCTACATTTTCTTATCTATGATATGTAACTCTAATTACAATTTTACTGTATTGTCCATTTATGTTTGCACATGTTTCAATAAATCGTTGCACCTATTTCCCTTTTCCCCCCATTTTCCTAGCAACATATAATCATCCAGGAAAGGAAATCCCAGAACGCTGATTCTGTTCTTCTGGACATAGTTGGTTCTTTTCTTTTGCACAATACTGTGCCAAGATCCAGAAACACTTCTTCTTTTCCAGGCCTCATATAAGGTGGACCGGTGCGAAACACAGAATTTAAAATAGTTTTCAGTTCCTGCACTAGTGACTGAAATCCAAATCTATGAAGGCACCATTAATGCTGAATCAAAATCTAGGTGTTGGAGCAACATATGAATCCAGCCATTGGATGCTTGGATGCCAATTTCAGCAGGACAATGTCACACCACGTTCTGCACATATTCCAATAAATGGCGTGGTAATAAAAAAAAATTCTTTGTACCAAACTGGCCTGTCTGAAGTCCAGAGTACAGATTGTTGGTAAGAAAATAAGACGTGATGCAACACAGTTGCAAGGAAGATCAAAACTCAACTATTTTCAAAGGTGTTTCTGGCAACAAATTCAAAATGAGCACATTTATTTTAACAGGTTTGTTCCATCATCTGTCAGAATTAGTTTTGAAATTACTTTTTCTTTTCAATCAGTTTGAAAACAAAGAGCCATTTGATTTTTCTTCCCCTTTTTGTCAGATTATTACATGTTTTTATCAAACCAAGTGAAAACTTTATTGCATTTACTGGAATATGTGACATTATTGGGAGCTCCGTTGCATTTTAAAGGAATCTTTAGGCTGCTGCTCGCTCTGCCAGAGGAGCAAAAATTACAGTTTATTGAAAAAGACATTGATAGGTAAGCTGCCCGCTTTTATCTCCATCCTTTTATCCTATCATGCCAGGAGCCTAGCTCCAGATCTACAACTTGAAAATTCTTTTGTCCCCGGGGTGCACTCAGGGCTTTGTGAAAGCACTTTCTTGTTTTATGCACTCTGGGCATGGGATGAGCTGCAAAATGCTATTTAAAAATGGTCCTTTCTCTGGAAAGCTTCAAAGGTCTTTTCAGAACTGTCCCAGGGGAGTAATATTAGTGTTTTACAAAATCCCAGACTTGAGGTGGAATGTGTTGTGGGTAGCAGCGATGTGGACGGTCATCTTGTGATTCTTTTATGTGTATTTTTTTAACACGAAGATAAACTCCACAAGTTAGAACCGCCACAAAAAAGAGCTCTTGCGTCTCAGACCTGAGGATAAATCAGAAATAAAAGCAAATGAATCTGTCTTTAACCAGATACTTTTAATATGCAAAGATAAACATTACAACGACATGGTCGCTTAAGACGGGGAGCTATTATTGGCCTCCTGACTCACTCTGAGTCTTTTCCTGCTGTTTTATCCCTCTGTCCCATCAGCTGCTTTCCTCACTGTCATTCTGGCAGCACAATTAACCCTGTACCACACACACACACACACACACACACACACACACACACACACACACACACACACACAGAGCCTCAGTTAACATTTGGGTAAACTGAAAACATCAACACAGTACATGGATAAAATACCCAGTCGGGTAAGGCGCTCGGGTCATCGAAGCTGCCACCTCTTCTCTCACTTGTGGTGCTATAACACATTAAAATGAATATTAATATAACTGCAAGATCACCCCCCAAGTAAGGAGTTTGAATGTGAGTGATTAGATAAGAGCTTCACCAGCACACAGCTCCTTTCACCAGCACAAAAAGGGCTTTTAAAAAGCTTTCTCAGGGGCTTGAGAGCCATGTGCCTCTTATGACACTCACAGGATTTGTGAAACTGACACTGGTTTATTGTTATTGAATTAACTGCACGTAAAAGGTGATTTCAAAATAAAATGGCTCATTTAATATTGGCGGGGTGTTTTGGGGCCAGGTGAAGGAGAAAATTTCAGTTTCTCCAGTTTCTTTTTTTTTTCCTGCAGAAACATTTATTCACCATTCACTGTGGCTGAGTGGGCTCCATTAAGATCATATCACTGTAAGAGATAAAATATCATTGCCGTATTTCCAGGCTGCGGCGTGTGAGGAACGTTTGCTTGAAACGCAGGTTTTCTGATGAGCAGAACCGCTAACAAAACGCTCTGCAGCTTCACTCGAACACATCGCTTTGTCTGCCTCTGCAGAGACTCTCGAACCCGATCCATAAACGGGGAAAACCATCACTTCAAATAATGAAATCAACTTTGACCTTTGACTCCGCGCTGGTGTCAACATATGAGATCAACCAAAGCTTAACCAGCAGCACTTCTCTTCATTCCGACATTCAAAGCTTGCACAAAGATTATGTGGGAGGTAGCTGCTGTTGAGTGGTCAAGAGCATTTCCATGAGCACGTTTTTATGAAAGTAAACGAGCTGCTGAACATCTGAATTATGCCGAAGAGGTGTAAACGCTTTAAATGCAGCCGAGAAGAGGAGCCGATGCATCAGCAAAGTCAGGGAATCGTTTTAAGCCTTTAACCGTCGTTGTACTGTGATGAAAGCTTCAGAAAAGGAATTTCTTCTATTTAAAAACAGACCATAGATTTTTTTAAAAGCACTAATAGGAAAAAAAAAGTCTTCCCACTCCTGTTAATGCACATGTTTTTGTTTTATAGGGTTTGATTTCAAGCTCTTGGAAATTTCTGCCACCACAGAGGTGGAAAGAAGATAAATGGAGTTTATTTATTTATTCATTTTAACCAAAAACCATAAAGAAACTATATATTTTATTTCCCACACTAACGTGAATAAAATGTATTTTTTAGGCCCCAAACTTTCAGTTGATATTCTGTTTATGCACTCCACACTGTATATAAATGCCACTTGTTTTGCACATATTCAACTCTGTATATTTTATATATTTTATTATTATTATTATTATTATTATTTTATTTTATTTTTTTACTATTTAATTTGTAAAAATGTGTATACACACACACACACACACACACACACACACACGTAGGAAAATATTTAGTATACACATCCAGAAATGCATACACTATTATATATTGTACATATATTTATTAGTTTCAGGTTGGCCATTCTTGTATTTTGCTCGTTTGTGTTGTTGTGTTTGCACATCTCTGTTGCTTGTGGGGCTCGCACACAAGAATTTCACTCGCATGTGCTGTGCCAGTGTGCCTGCACATGTGATGTGACAATAAAAAGTGATTTGATTTGATTTGATTAATGCCCCTCTGATAGACTTTTGTTGGCCTACAGTAGTGGTCAGATTTGAAAGTGGGCACCAACAATGAGTTGAACAAACAGCCTTACTCCTGCCAGTTTGCTCAAATACTAAATTATTTAGGTTGTAATGTCTCCATACTGGAAACTCACTTGCATATAAATAAACAGTTTATGGCCTCAGAGAGCAGGCCATAAAGTAAGAGGCAATGGAGAGCCCCATCAGTCCAGTGTTTTTTAGCAAGTCTTGCGTGTTGACAGTAGGTTGACAGTGTTCCTGAAATGATTTTTGATTAATTTATGAATAGAGTTAAAAGATGAAACAATATTCATCCAAAGTATGAATTGTTTCTTTCCAAGTCTGTTGAATAAAAAAAATGGCATCGTTACATAAGAAAATCCTTTAATCTACCTTCCTTTCATTGTTTTGTTGTTGTTTCTTTATCTTGAACGCCTTCTTTTCTTTTCTTTTTCTTTCTTTTCCTTCTTTTTTTTTAAACTAAGCTCACTACTAGGCTTGTCTTTCTTCCATCTCGGCCATAATTTAAAACCTGGTTCAGGTGTAGGTCAGAAAAATCATTTTTAATGACCTGGAACTGACCTGGAATGTTTATCTCTGCAGTGATGCGTGGACTGAATAGCTGTGAGTCAACCCCTGCTTTATAGCCTTCTGTACTTGCGATTGGAGATAAGAAGTTTACCATAATACAGCTGCTGTGAAGGAAGGACCATAGATCCGTTGTTGGGCCTGACCTCATGCCCACGGAATGTATTCTTAGCGATAAAAATATAAAACGGACAAGTGGAAAAACAAATTTTGTTTGTGGTTCGCCAGTGATGAAAACAGCGAAATCCCTGTAGTTCATGTCCTGCTGGACTTCCATATTTGGTTAATCGTGTTTCCATAACCGACAAGATTTTTGGACCGATGATAGTTATGGACAGTTTGGGGAGTGACCATCTGCTTCTCCTGCTTAATAAAAGTTTGGTTTATTCGTCCATGCGCGTTAACTGGTGAAGACACCAAAAAGAGACTGACTGAAATTTTAAGGTTCAGGTGTTTGTTTGCTTCCACAACTTCACCGCTGGGATCGTTTGCCCGCTGAGCTGCCTGATTGGTCGTGAGGAGCAATGATGTCACCGCGCGCTTTGCTGTCCCGGCCGCTACAGCAGCCAACGCAGGCTGAGGACTTGAGAGGCGCTCCAGATGGAGTTGGCGCGCAGTGGGAGTAGAGCTATAGACTGTGAAGGCGTTGTTAGTGCTGCCTTGATGATCTCGACCTGGTTCCACTCACAGCCCAGCAGCCCGTCATGGGGGACGGTGGTGGCGCGTCCTCGCCAGTGAACTTCCAGAATGGCACAGGGAGCGAGACGTCCGACTCACCGGGCTCCGCTGCAGCCGCGTCCGAGCAGTGGATGGCGGGCATGAGCGTGGTTATGGCTTTGATCGTCCTGTCCATCGTGTTCGGAAATATCCTGGTCATGGTGGCCATCGCCAGGACGCAGAGGCTGCAGACTCTCACCAACGTGTTCATCGTGTCGCTGGCGAGCGCGGACCTCATCATGGGGCTCCTGGTTGTGCCATTTGGCGCGGCGCTCGCGGTGCGCGGTTCGTGGCTGTATGGCACCTTTTTCTGTGAGTTCTGGATCTCGGTGGACGTTCTCTGCGTCACCGCCAGCATCGAGACCCTGTGCGTTATCGCCATAGACAGGTATGTGGCTATCACATCACCTTTCCGCTACCAAAGCTTGTTAACCAAAGCCCGGGCCAAAGCGGTGGTGTGTGTGGTGTGGGCGATCTCTGCGCTGGTCTCCTTCTTGCCCATCCTGATGCACTGGTCTCGGGACAGCGTGGACACAGACTGTTACGAGGACCCCGAATGTTGCGACTTTGTCACAAACAGAGCATACGCCATCTCCTCATCCATCATATCTTTTTACATTCCTCTCCTGGTCATGATATTTGTTTACGCCCGCGTGTACAGAGAGGCGAAAAAGCAGCTGAGGAAGATCGACAAGTGCGAGGGCAGGTTTCACAACACCTTAACCGGACTGACCTCCAAGTGCAAGAAGAGGCCGTCTAAGATCCTGGCACTCAGGGAGCAGAAAGCGCTCAAAACGCTTGGCATCATCATGGGAACGTTCACTCTGTGCTGGCTGCCCTTTTTCATAGTGAACGTCGTGAGGGTTTTTTGCGCAGAGGTGGTGGACAAGGACCTTTTCGTGTTTCTGAACTGGCTGGGGTACGTGAACTCTGCGTTTAACCCCATAATTTACTGCCGAAGCCCAGATTTCAGGAAGGCTTTTAAGAGGCTGCTGTGCTGCCCGAGGCAAGCCGACCGCAGGCTACACATTAGCTCCTGCGACCTGTCCCGATGCTCCGGCGGGTTCGTCTCCTCTCTGGAGCCCGGAACGTTGGGGATGTGGTCAGACTGCGCCGGCTTGGACAACAGTGATAGTAGCCTGGGGACCGGAAAGTTGTCTCACTCCGAATCACAGCTGTGATAGGGGAGGGGGGGGGATAATGACAAAATAGGCGAGTTTCTTTTTGGAGACGGAGTGCGTAAGAGCCATATTTAATCATTTCAACGGGGACCTTTGCAACAACAAACAGGATCATTTGAGTTCAAACAACAGGCGAAAATGCTAGAAACGTGTTTGAAAGCCATTTTAAAGCATCAGGATAAATATTTTCCCATTATCTCCTTTGGCTCAGAGAGAGAGTTTAGTGTAAAAGAGAAAATGAAATTTGCCAAAATTATAGCTGTAAAGCTTCTGTGATTAAAAACCTGTCAGGTGCCGAATTTGAAATCCAGTAAATCTGTGCATCAGCCAAAGAGCGGAGTCGCACTCCTGTGATTGATGCCTGATATAAATATCAACTTTTCAGTTCTGATTTTGTTCGATAAACAGTTGATTTCTGCATTTATGCGTTATAATGGGGAAGTGAGAGTCCGATCCTCGCTCCAGGTTCCTGCGTAAAAATTCGCTCATCACCGCTCAGGCGCACTACAATGAACTGTTATTTAAAGGCACTGGATAAGATCAAGGCATTTGTCGGAGTGACTGTATCGCAGTCATGTAGAGCTCACGAAGTATTTTACCTCACAGCCATCGGCAAGTGCAATTTGTACGACAGGTATTTGTTTATATTAAACATTGGTGTAAAATAGCCTATTTATTCCGCGCTGTCTTTTACAACTAAACGAGTAATTGTGAGGCTGATTCTAATGCCCGTTGTACATAATGTGCTGTTTAGTGCCCAAGAGGAATTTGAGCCTCTCCCTTTGTCTTTGGCTTTACATGCTGTTGTGAGGTGGTGTGTTATAATGTCTGTGAAAATAAAAGAAAGTTTTACTGTTTATTGCTGTTTAACCCATTTTTCGTCTTGTTATTATTATTATTACTGTGGGAAGGTTTGACTCCACAGGGAGCTGCAGAAATTCTGAAATGCTAGAGGAGAAGTGATTGAAATGTAATCACATTCGGCAACCTCGGTTCGTTCACAATGTACTAAGAGACTAATAAGAGCAGCATTTTGTGATTAAACAGCGTGGCACCGAGAGGTAAACGGCGCTTTGCAGGATTTGTGAATTGGCGTGATGTCAGATGCTGTTGTGCTGCTGGGAGGAAGAGGAATCTGATTGGCCACCGTGGAGAAGGGAGCCACGAAATCCGACTCTTGAACAATGCTTCTTGTGCGCTTTAATGTTGCAGGGATAAATAGGGGTTTGTTTGCATGCTTCATTAAAGTCCACTCGTGGGTGTATCGATATTGTAAGCTCAGTTCACAGCTGTCAGAGGAAACAATTGCGCACGGGGGTGAGGTGAGCCCACTTTACGGCACACGCTCTGACTAACTGGAAAAGCACAGGTGTTAGTGTGCTTAAAGGTGGCTCTGCTCTATTCAAGTTTCCAACTAATCCGTGACCCTGAGCTTGTATGTACAATAACAGGATCCTGAAACCAAAGCATCTAAATGGATTTCACCTGTATTCATTTTATTATTTATACATTTACAAATGTAACCTTTTAACCAGGGCCTTCTCTGCTGTGGGATACAAAGATGGCTCCAGTCTGTGAAAAAAGCCCACTGTTTCTCCTAATCCACATCATATTCTAATCCAATTGCACTACTAAACATGCCGATTTGATGTTGGGAGTTTTATGCGTTTCCGCCCCTGCCATTTTGTGTCTTCACTTCATTTGTGGTTTGCATACAAGCCTTTTTTTAAAAAAAACAAAAACAAAAACAACGATGTGTGGGTGGGTGGGGGCCTGGAGGTTCATCAGAGATAGATTTTTAGAAAGGATGGTCAAAAAAGCGATCCAACATATGCAGCTTAACTGGTAAAAACGCAGAGTTTCAAAGCCAAGCCAAGAAAATAGTGATGACTGTAACAGCAAGGTTCCCTTTTTTTCAGACCTTGAAAAGCTACAGAAAAAGAGGCATTACACAGCTATTTACACAGGCAGAGAAGCTCTCCCCAGGATGGGCAAGCTGAGCTTTAGTGGTAAAATTTATGTGGTGACACTTTAAAACATAAGTAAAGGTTGGAGCTACTACTACAAAAAAAGTAACAGTAGGGGGGATTTTATGTCTGGCTTTGATGTCCCCAAATGTTTTAAGCTCTCACCCGCATCCACTCTCACTCAGGTTAACCACCTCTCCAACATGCTGTTTGATGATTCCATTTTCCTCGAGCGATACTCTGAAAGCCTATAGAAAATATTTGAGTAAACACCACGGCAGCTGGTGTTCTGAAGTGGCTCTTACAGGAGAGATTTGCAGTTCTTTCTGGGGAATATTAATCAGCCCTTAAGCTGGACGTCTTTAAAATGCATTAGCATGACGTGTTGTGCTAATGATGCTCTCCCAAAAAGCCAGAGCTGTACATTTCAATTAGGCCGGAAAAACTGAATGGAACTGAGCTCAGCTGTTCTGGCTAATGAACAATGTTTAGATATGATTGGGTGAACTAATGAGTGTGAATGAGACCCAGCTTTCAGAAAAACGAATAAGAACATCAGTGCAGCCAGCGTCAGTGATGGCCTCCTGGCAAAGACCTGCTTCATTATTAAGCATTTGTTTGTTTGGCAGGAAGTTTGCGTTTGGGCAGATTAGCTGTGGGCTCACATATGGAGGAGCTAATCAGTGGTTTTAAGAGTAATTGTTTCAAATTGCATGTGTATCAGCAGACATTTTGGCTGCTCCAAGTCGAAGTAGATAAAGCGATACCAACATGACCTCTGTGCGAGCAGAGGTTATAACTCCATATGGTGTTTACATTCAGAAATATGTTCGCCAGTGATTTACCCTTGGTGTTTCACCCACATGTCTCTGTGGTAATTTACAGTCCAGGCTGGAGTGTAATATATTTAACTGTGATAGGCAAAGATCAAGGTTAAACACGGGGTTGTATTAGTAAACACTCCTAATTGAATTGTGCTTCATTACATCTTGTACATAATTTGTGGAATCTGAGACCATTTACAAGGAACTGAATAATGTCCCTCATAAAATTCCTATATCCCTACAATCCACATCTCTGTGCAACACCTAAACACTCCTTTGTTACCGCTGCAAGATCACTGGGTGCTGAAGATGGGTGTAAGGAAGGCAGTACTCAATACTTTAGTAAATAACTTTCTTTCTTGCTGTAGGTTAAATAGTGTTAAATAAAGACTCATCTTTGCAGCAAATACATTGCAACAGTTAAAACCTCATATAAAATAAGGGTAAAAACCTTTAAAAGAAAAAAAAGGATGGAGGAGTTACATTTGTTGGCTGTTGGAATGGCAGAGACTTCAGCAGCCACAATTTCTGACCTTTGGACATAGTCATTGTTTCCAGGTTTTATGATAAGCTTCAAAAACAGATGTTTAGATCTTTTACTGTTACGTACACCCCCATGTTTCAGTAAATTCTCCCTCTGGTAATTAATTATTTGTTTTGGTTGTCCTAATTGTCCTGATTAGGTGCTGAGGCTCATGTACATGTTGGAACAAGCTGTTTCTCCTCCACCATTTATCAGCATACTTAATTCTAGAATTTTTTCTTTCACTTTTTTATGATCAACTCTTAACTTATAGGCCTCAGTTTTCAAGTTTGTCACTTGTTAATTAGTTTTGGGGCTTTAATCCAGCAGCCCACTGGATGCTTGGTTGATGGTGGGTTTTTTGCTTTCTTTTATGTTGTGTTTGTTGCTTTTTGAGTCATTATTTTGTGTTGTTAAACTTGGTTTCCATGAGTTTTTAATTTAGAGGATGTAACACATTTGGGGGCTCATCCGGGATCCAGACCTAACACAGCCCAAGCAAGAATAATAACTCCTATCATGTTTTGACTAGAAAGTGACCACAGTTAGGTTCATACATTTCTGGACAATCACACATTTTTATTTTTATTTTTTGCATCTTTGCTTCTGTACATCAAAACAGTGAATTTTAAATCAAACAATCAATATGCAATTAAAATACAGATTTTCAGCTTCAATTCGAGGGGTTTAACAAGTATTGCACCAACTGTTTAGCAATTACAGCCATTTTTATACACAGTCCCACATTTTTAGATGCTCTAAAGTCATTGGACACTTGATTGCCAATCAGTTTAACGGTCAGATCTGTTCTCCCATTGTTTCATGATAGCTTGATAAAAGTTCTGAAATTGCTTCCAAATACTGAAATTGCTCTTATTCGAGGAGGTCAATAGTAAGGTCCAAGCAAATTAGAGATCAACAATCAACAGTCTGGTACATTATTAAACAGAATGCGTGCACTGGGCAGGTTATAGACTTTTAGAACTGTGCAAAAGCCTTGAGCCACTCAAAACGTTTTAATTTTTTAGTAGGAAAAATGTAAAATAGCTGCAACAATCTATTAACAGATGTGTAAACAGGAATGGAATTACAGTGTATGAGAAAAAAGCAGTAACAAGATTGAAAGTCAATGTTTGGTACAACATTTGAACCTCCCCTTACATAGGGACAACAGTGTAACCATAAAAGGTCAAATTTTCCACTTATTTTTCAACCCAGTTCTGGAGCAGTTTGGCATACCTCAGCCTTTTTTCTGTTTCCCTTCCTTAAGAATGGCTTCTTCACAGCCAGCTACCAGTGAGACCATTTCTGATAAATCTTCAGTGACCAGTAGACAAATCAACTAAAAAGGCCAAACGCTCATCTCAGGTGCTGCGTCAGGTCTTTGCTGGATTTTTCCTGTTTCATAGGTGCAGAAAATATTTACTTAACTTCATTTCCTTTGACTGTTCTTAAACCTTTTGTTTATTTATAGTCTCTGAAATATGGTGATATTTTGTAAGAACATTTTTCATGACCTTCAAAAGCACTTCATCAACGCTGCGCTGAAACTTCAAGGGAGTGTCTGGAGTGCTTTCAGATCCTCTCGGCCAACAGATGCGAAGCTTCATCCAGTTATTGCATGGATTCTTGTCCAGATTATGAATATTGTCAATGCCAACCACCTCCTACAGCCTTCTGCTCTTGATTAAAGACCGAGAGAAATATCAAAATCATCAAGTAGATTAAAAAAAACAAACAAAAAAACCCCTGCAACAATTAGAGCAATCTTTGTGAATCTTGATTAATCTCTGCTGACATACATTTTCTTCATGATGTTTTTCACTAAGCATCCTCTAAATAATAAATAGATCCAACAGAAACATGATTAGAAACACAGTTTCTGTAAAATGCTAATGCAAATAATCATTTTCTTCAGCGGGTGGTGTTCCAGGGGAGGCTTTTACAATCTTTGAGCGAAAAAAACAAAAGCACAAATTGCTGAAAGCTACAAATGTCAGCACCTGGAGATAATTATTGCTGATTGCTGATTATTACAGTCTTATCAAACCCAAACAACAGATATGCTAAATTTATGCAACAGGATCATAAAAAGTGCTCCACAAAGATAAAAAAAAAAAAAAGCTTATCTTTTTTTATGAATGTAAACCATTTCAAAGTGAACTCATACAGACCCTGTAGCTGGCACATGTCTCTCTGATGATCAAAATTCGACTTCTATTGGCTAATCAAAACCTCTCAACCCTGTAAGATTGAAATCCCCTGTGACTTTTTTCCACTCTAACTCAAGCTGTACGTGTTGAGGTGCGTTGCCAAAAGCAGGGGCATGTGTCCCCTGCTTCATGTGTCCATCTGTTTGGATTGCCCGTGTGAACTTGGCACGTTGCGGTCTCCATCTGCTGGGCTTCGGCTTGCTGCGATTGTAGCTTGCATGAAGATTGGGTGAAGGTGGTCAGCGATGGTCAGCGTTTATGCTCAACTTTAGTGATGCAAACTGACTTACTTTGGAAATGATAAGCCACGCGTAGTACATTCATGAAAGCATAACTGCTTTTTGGAACATTTGCAACAGGAACAGGAACGACTGAGGTACATTTCGTCTTCATATCGAACATTAACATCAGTGAAGCTGATTTTGTTCCTTTTAGAACAAAGCTCAGGGCAGATTGATACCAAACAAACAAACATACCAAACAAACAAGTCCGGGAACAGTGCAGCTTTTAAATCAAAGAACTTGGCACTAATAAGCTATCCAAACAGCCTTGGGGTAGATAAGGTACATCAGCATAAATGTTTCTTTTAAGAGTCCATCTGACAGTCATAGATGAACACACTGATCAGTGCAGTACTCATCTTCATTTCCTCCATTTTTATTCTTTCTCTCATGAAATGAGTAACATATCAAGCATCGATGCACTGCGGCTCTTTAAAGCCTTCTCCGACTTTCTCCCCAAGTCGCTCCTTGCCGTGCCAGCCTCAGTCTTGACCTTTTTCTAAATCCTACATTCGAATCCCAAGAAGCTGATGAGTCATTGTCTGACTGCTTGAGATTTAGTGTCCAGGATGAGACTCAGTACCAACAAAGATCATGATTAAAAGAATATTTGGACACTAAGGTTAGATCACAAGATGTTATTATGATAAGATGCAACTGGGAAGCAGGTGCCTCTCTTCAAAGGTAGCAGAAACCATCTCCACCCATGCAGGCTTACTCTATTAGGCAATAACATTTTGCTTCCAAAAGCAAGACTTTCTTGTAATTTTGAAAGGAATCTTCAGCAATAGTTCTTCCCAAAAGCCTTTCAAAGTTTTCTTTTTGTTTTTCATTTGTTAAACCAATTAACACTTACATTCAAGTATAAAAAAGGCTCTTAATTCAAGATAGGCGGCAGCGTTGTGTCTACACATAACAGATGACTAATCAAAGAACAACGTTTAAATTATACCTTTAGGCAGAATTCACAAAAACACATAATTTGTTCACATTTCTTTAGTTGAATCTATGAAAAATGTGAACGTTCACACAGTTTGGCAGATTTAAATTGGATTTTTTTGCATGAACAATGAGATTTCAAAAGCGCTATTAGTTGGAAATTTAGCAAATCTCAGCCCGCTGTGCAGTGTGTCCTTAAAAAAACTGAGGAAACTGGACAAGTGAAGGATGAAAAGCCATCTAGAGCAGAAGAACAGTCATCTGTAATGGCTTTAGACATGGAGGAAGCTCTGTCATAGCTTAGGGCTGAGTAGGGCTAAAGTGCTGTTGGTGGGGAACAGAACAAAGAAAAGTACCATCATATTTTGCTCTACTATGCAATAACATCTATAAAGTGATCTCAAACACACTGCCATTAAGGTAAATACATACCTGGATAGAAAAGCACACAGTGGAACACCATCAGTCATGGATTGGTGTCCCTAGAGCCCAGACCTGCACATCATTGAAGCCGTGTGGGATCATCGTGACAGAGAACAGGGAAAAAAAAAAGGCAGACAACATCCAAAGGGGAGTTTTAAAATGTCTTTTAACTATTCCTGAAGACTACCTAAAGAACGAAGGTGGTCATACCAAATATTGACTTTCAGGCTTGATATTGCCTTATACGTAGATAGCATCCTCATGTATGTTTGCATATGTTTCAATTACTTGCTGTACCTATTTCTTACTTCAAAAAATGTAAAGAAATCAAGTGTGACTCAAAACAGTTTTGCAGTACTGCATGTAGTGGACAAAAATAATCTAGCAGTTTTCCTTGTTTCTAGGCTTGTGATGAACTGCTGGCTCCAGTTTCATAATAAAACGGAGTGATGTCATCTGAAAGTGTCAAAATATTTAGGTTACCAACCTTAAACTCCTCTTTCCAGCGACTACAATGATGGAAGCAAGTGTTATTACCAAGTCCACATCTTCCCGCACATATAAAATGTCAGCGCCGCAAGGTATTTTATATGGAGATGTTTATTTTTTGGCACCTTCTAATCCTTCCAAGTCCCTTTCTTATATAATGAATCACTCATGGTCAGATGGATTGGTCCTTCACAACAGCGTTGTATTTCGAGAGGTGGACTTGCACTCCCATGATGAGTGGCTTCACAGAGCGTTCAAAGCTCCCGAGAGACCAAGCTGAGTCTAAAAGGGGAAAAGTGCCCTTTTGTGACTTTGGGGTTTTTAACCCCTCGCAGTGAAGGTCACTGTGTCCCACCAGTAATTCCTCCCAGTCCTACTCAGCTCGTCTCTTGTTTATCTGAACTTCTCATTTAGATGAGTGATCAAACATGCAGAGCAAAAGTGTTAATAAATTGCTAATAAATTATGGTTACTTAACCACATTGAAAAGTGTGCATGGTAGAGTATTGTTTTGTTACAGATGAGTTCCAGCGTTTTCCAGCAGGGTCACAAATCAAGTGGGAATCACGGGTTCAGGCTTTCTCAGGGCATCTTTTCCTTTAATGCTAGAGTTTCTTTAATAAAGCTAGAGTTTCTGCTTGGTTTCCCTGCACCGCTCCCTAGCACTGAAACTACACTCCGGGCCGTTTAAAAAGCCTTCATCACACTCAAGGTTTATCGCTACCTTTCTTGCTGACTCCCTGCAGTTATTACTCCCCCCAAGGCTTTGACTGTATCTCGTCTGGCCCCACATACACAAGACAAAGTCCAGACACGTCCACATGTAGCTCTGGTTTAATGTGAAACCATGAATAGTTGTCCAAACAGCCAAAACCTGCAGCTCTGCACCTTTTCATCAAACACAAATCTCAACGAACAAGACAAAAATTTAGGCTGTTAATGCACCGCCGCTCTGGAGAACATTAATTGTCTAAATTTCCATGTTAGAGGCCGAGACAAAGCATCTGAAGAGGCAGAGCGTAGAGTGGCATATAATCAAAGCATTACAGATAGGACGGACCAGACGGATACATGAATATTCCCAATTAAAGGGTTATTTTTGTGCACAGAATTACATAACACTTAAGTTAAAAGAGAATAAGTGGAATGTAATGATGGTCGTTATGAGGACTTGCTTATATTCAGATATTTTTTTTATCTTAATGTTACAGCTACTGCAGGAGGCTCCCTAAATCTGGGCTGGGAAACAGTGAAAAAACAGACTGACAGGATAGACTTGTTATCTTTATACCTTAAGAGCTCTTGTCAAGGTTGGTGCTCCGGCTAAAGGACATGGGCAATGCTTTATGAATTCAAGGGTGGTCATCTAAGCTGATAGGAGAATCCGCTATCTGTGAGCTAAAAATAGCCTCTCAGTAACCATTCGCCTGAATTGGATATTTGAACCTGCTACTGTGCCCGTGGAGAAAATAGGAACTTTCACCCCTACGTGACGAGAATAATGAAAGAAATGTCTTGTTTATGCCGCTAAATTATGATATTTCTGATGACAGGGTGCTTTCAGTTGTTCTGTAGGCGTTTTTCAGCGTCTGTACATGTGCATAACCATGAGACAGCATGTGCGTAATGCAAAATTTTGATGTGAGCAGACTGAGCAGCATGACTAAGGGTATTGTTAAACAAAAAAGGCTTTTATAACTGAGATTTTGACATAAAACGGCAGCCATGGTACCTCAGCTGCTAGAAGGTGGCCTGGTAGACTGCACCTTCTCTCAAACTCTGCTAATAAACAGTTTTTGGGCAGCTCCCTCTGAAGATACAAAACCTGGAACTCCTCTTTAACCTGTGTCAGATCCACTGCTTTTCTCTGATTGTGTCTGCATGTACTCAACAGACACTTTATTAGGTATACCTCGCTAGTAATGTGTTAGATGCCCTTTTAGCTCCAGAAATGATCGAACTCTTCGTGACATAGATTCAAGATGGGGCCGGTAACATTCCTGAGATTTTGATCCTTACTGACATGAGAGCATCAAACAGTTGCTGCATATCCGTGATGCAAAGCTCCTGTTCCACGACATCCCAAACTGGCTCTGCTGGATTGAGATCTGGTGGCTGTGGAGTTCATTTGAACTCACCGCTATGTTCAAGAAAACAGTATGAGATGATCTGAACTGGGAGCAGCCATCGAAGATCAGAACGCTTTAGTAATCAAAGGATGGACATGGCTAACAACAATCCTGAGGCTGTGGCATTTAAGCAATGCTCAGTTGTCAAAGTGTCCCCCCCAAAATATCCCCCACACTATAACACCACCACCAACCAATGATCCATGCTAGCATGCTGTTTGCACCAAATTCTGACTCTACCATCCAAACGTAAAAGTGGAGACTTGTCAGACCAGGAAACAACTTTGTTTTCTGTTATTCAATTTTTTCTGGCCCTGAAAACTGTAGCCTCAGTTTTCTGTTCGTAGCTGACAGGAGTGGCACCTGGTTGTAATGAGTGGTCACTGCCTTCCTATCAGTTCAGAGCAGCCTCTGACCTCTGGCATCAACGAGGCATTTTCACCCAGAGAACTGCCGCTCACTGGATATCTTCTCTTTTTCTGATCATTCTCTGTAAACCGTAGAGATGATTGTGTGGGGAAATCCCAGCAGAGAAGCAGTTCCTGAAATGGTCAGAAAAGCCACATTCAAAATCACTTTAATCACCTTTCTGATGCCCAGTTAGAACTCCAGTGGGTCATCTTGACCATGTCTACATCGGTAAATGCATTGCCACATGATTGGCTGATTAGATATTTAGATTCACAAGCAGTAGAACAGGTGTACCTAACAAAGTTCTGTTGACACTTAGTCCACATATTTAAAAAGGTGCGAAAAGGGAAAAATACTATTTGCTTTCTGGAAATTAGCAAAAATGTATGGACTTATATCTATATTTAAATGGACGTGCTCCAGCTTGGTGCGCCGTTCAGGTCCAGTGAGGAGAATGTCTGTGAAGCAGCAGTTTGGACTTTAAATCCTCTGAATGGAAGATTGCTTTGATGGACAGCGGCACAGCGACGTGCATGACCTCAAGTACCGCTGACACCGCTGCTTTTGAAGTGGGACCTAAAGCTGACAAAAGTCACTGAGAGGGAGGTCATCTCGGTGCAAAAATCGCTTTGTCACCTGAATTAGGCTCAATTCCACCACGCCCGATAAACAGAAACCAGGACAACAGATGTTAGTGTCAACAGGAAGGAGGAAAAGCACAAAGCAAGACTGCTGCAGAACATTCAAGATGAACTTAAGACTCATCTCCTTTTATTCCCTGAAAACATAGTATGTACATCATCCACAATCTTTTTTTTTTAAAACATCTCATCAGAATTTTACACAATGGCATATCTACAAATGTATAATATAATCACAGTTTGAATATTCCACAAGACAGATCAAAGGGAATCATTGCACAGCAGGAAAACAAATAATGGCAACTTCTCTCATTTTCTTTTACAGATCGGCACTCGCACATACTGAACACCATGTTTTCATATTCATCAAGGGAAACGTGAGGTTTGTTTTAGTCAGCCGCACAATGCTGCAGCATGGCTTCATTTCAAGGCTGTGGAATCGTGTTGGATCAGCGGGAACGTCGCCTCTCTCGAGTTGACACGCTATGACCAAAAATCAGACGCCGCGTATTAGCATGCCTCGGAGGATTTACTTGGACAATCCCATGCGACTGTATTGCATAGGCTGTATTATGCTTCTGTGCCAGAAGCAAACTGCCAAAATACAAGACTGTTAATCACCTTATTCAGCAGCAAGCACCTACTTCTTGATTAAAGATGCATGAAAATTTGGCATAATTTGCAAAAATGCAACTTCACTGAAAATCAGCTAAAAAAGGCTAATAACACCCAGAATGAAGACACAAACTCCAGGTTTGCTACCTGCACGCTTGCATACTGAGCTCACGTCGCAATGAAGTCAGTTCGAATGAAATAAAAAAGTCAACACACCGAAACCTCTGTGCAGAAATAGAGAGGCTTTAAAGACTCCGCGCACTCAATCCTGGAAACTTTCATCTTTATTAACATAGTGGTCCATTTTAACATAGCCTCAGGGTGAATTGGGGGGGGAATTGGCGTGACCCATAAAAGCCCGTTTCAGACTGTGGGAAAAAAAAAAGAAAAAGAAATGGAGGCTTATCTTTTGTGACAGCTTCTGCAATCAGATCAAACCAACTGAAGAGAGACTGGCATTGTTAAATTGAGTTGCTCTCTTCCCTTCATCCAAAGTGTTTGCGAATGTGTATCTCTCTTACTTAAATAGCTGTCAGCGAGAGACAAAAGCATTATTGTGTGTAGCTCGGGGATGCTGAGCTGCAGGTGTGTGTGTGTGTGCGTGTGTGCGCGCGCGCGCGTCTTCGTTTGGCTGACAGACTCTGCTCTAAATGCAAATCGCACGTTCCCTCTCGGTGGAACAAACTCCGGTTAAAGCCTATAAGCCCCGACAGCTGAAGCATGTACACAAGGTGTAAACACAACGAGGCTCGAGAGGTTAACAAAAAGGCACACATGCAGCCATGCACACACCATTTTAAATATCCACACACACACTGGGACAGGTGCTTGTTGCACGGACATGAGCGATAAACAGACCACATGGAGACAGACAGTCACGTTCAGAAACACAAAAAAAAGACAAAAAAAAAAGAGAAGAAAAGAAAAACAAATAGGATCAGCATTGCACTTTGTCCCTGGATATATTTCTGTTGGCTTTCCTGAGCTATAGCTACAGATCTTCTGTTCTCCCTTTGATTCATCTACATTTGATTTACTTCAATGGACTCAGTGACGCTACAAAAAAAAAAAAAAAAAAGAAGAAAAAAGAGGAGTGTGACAAGAATACCTAAACATTTCAGTCTCTTTTTTCTCCCCCAACCTCCTACCAAATCATATTATACACATGGTGCTAAAAAAGTTTCCAACCACTGAGCATCTGCCAAAAATATGAGGAATGCTAATGACGCCGGAAAGCCGAGACATACACATCTTGTCTGGATTAGATGGGCTACTGCCAACTGATGCTAATGAACTGCCTACAATCTGAGTTTAAACACTAAGGTTAAGGACTAAAATGTTTGAGGTATTCATTCATTTAAACTGAGAGCAAAAAAAAAAAAAAGAAATCCACAGGAAAGTGAGTGATAAAGAATAACAGATATGAAATCACGTGTACTAAAATAAAACTCAGTTTTAACCCAACCTAAAAGAAAATAAGTGAAAATACGTTGTGGACTGCTTCTAGGATTTGCTGATGGCTGCCAGGAGGAAACTGAAGCAGTCTGCTTCCTTTCAAGTCTAGCAGCAGTGTCGCACAGATGGTCAGGTCTTGCTGATGTGAAGAACCTTGGTTCACAATCTTGCACCAGCCACGGCTGATCTGTTTTCTTCAGGTTTACCTTTAAATATGGAGTGGCGTGCTGTCAAGCTGAGGAAGCAGTCTTTAAAAAAATAACAGCAATAATAACAATAATACATTTGGCTTGGAGACAGAGAGAACATGCTGGCCATGAGATCATCTCAGTGTATTTACCGTATGATGGATGGAGATCTGTGGAGCCTAATGTGTCAGAATGTCAGGATCTTTGCCTCTTGTTTTTTCTTTTAGCTACACTCCAGGTAGAATTTGCTATACATTCAGAATGAAGTCAATTATTTTACAAGGCAATTAAAAGTTTCAAGCTAGAAGCGACTGGCGTTAAGAGTCTTCTTGGTGTGGCTCGGGAGTGGGGGGTGATCCAGAGGTGAGCCAGAGGAAGATTCGTTGTGTCAGAGGCAAAAAATAGAGGGAGTTTTACAATATGGATGGAATAGAGATCATTCAAGTAGGTTTAGATAACTTGTTTTTCCCCAAATGGACAGAAACAGAGTTTGAGTGCTTCTTCACGAAACAGGCTGCTGGCACTTAGACATTCAACTCATTCTTCATGCGTGTAAAAAAACAAAAACAAACAGAGGTCCTCAAATAGTTCTCGGGCCTGTGAGGCGGTCGTGTCACTTCCTCCTCACGCCGTCCTCGGGATCCCTCTGCTGCTTTATGAGCTTTTCGATCTCAGCCCCGAGAGTCTGCAGGTTCTCCTGAAAAACAGAACAAAAGGGAAGATGAAGCATTAAAGCGGCACACGAGGGACCGGTGTGCTAGTTATAACTCTATTGTTAAAAACCGGCCCCTGTCTTGTCCATTTTCCTGATGTTTTCTGAAAATAGCAGGGCATTAGTCACACCGTCTGCAGAAACCAATTGCCGCCATCAAATCTCATCAATATGAAGGACAATCATCGGCGGCTTAAAAATCAGAAAAGCCTGGATCATCCATCTCGGTAAAAGTGAAGCCTTGATATGGCTTTGTCTGAATATTTTACTGTCATTTTAACATTGAGTGTTTTTACATCATTCCTTCCTTCACGCTGCCAATCATCTTTCATCTGCAGAAAGAAGTCTGAAAGCCAGAAATTACTCCCACATTTTATTGCAATTTATTGTCTTGTTCAGGTTTTTTCTTTTTTAATGAAGAGAGTCTCTAATATGTAAAAAAACAAACAAAAAAAACCAATAAGAAGCTGACTGGCTGCATCATTTGGAAATATTTATGAAAGCTTGTTCCCACATAAACATCAACGTGGCTGCGACAATACATGTTGAAAGAGTGGTGACACTTTGCTTGGATTTATGTGGGCGTGTTGGAAACGCTAGAAATATTTTGTTTTGTTGTTTTTGTTGTGAAATCCACCAGATTGATTTTTTTGTCATTTTATTTATCGATTTATTTATTTTTCTGGCCCACCATGTTTGACACTGATTCTAGACACATTTGACATTTTCTATGTCGACATTTGCTTGCATTGCACTGCATTGCACACTGACTGCAGAAACAGACACAGCGGTAAATTGCCTGTAATTGTCTTGTTTTTATCCACAGCGAGCAGCATTTAAATAAATGACCTCTGTTAAAACTCACTGCAAGCCCGGCGCTGCACTAACTGACGGCAGCTACCTACTGAACGGCTCTGGAGGATTCAGAAGCCACGGAGAGAGATTTCCCTCAGGAGCCGGTGGAGAGCAAAACAGAGTGAAATGGAGAAACGCCACACAATCACAGGCTAATGTTGTTTTGGGTTGTGACTGCTGGTTACATCCACAAAATCAAATTGAGGCTGTAAGCTTTATGTTCAGCGACGAAATGTGAATAAATATGAGCAAATCAACATAGATACACAACAAGGTCAACACGCAGCACTCTGATAAATACATCCACACTCCAGCTGGGTGGGTAATGCCAATCTTAACAAGGTTAATCTTAAAAAAAAACAACAACTACAAAAAAAACCAAAAAAAACGTCTGATCGTGTCCACTAAGGGGACATAAATAAATACTTTCCACATCCAGCCTCTACATGATGTCATATCCCCTCTCAAGTTTCAAACCTGAGAAGGAATATTGATCGATACGACATCAACAAGTCAGAAACTACTAAGTGCATTAAAAGACCGAAAGGTTCAGCACACTAAATGAGGATGGACACCATTAAATGAGGCTTAAATCAACTATGAATAAAGAATACATGTCTCAGTTACAGTAGGCCACAGTCTCTGTGCTCAGCGATAGCATCAATAATGCAGGCTCTGATCTGAATTGGACTACGACTTTCAACGTGTCGTCTCGAGTTATGTCAAGCTGACAAACTGCTCGTCGCAGGACTGTCAGCCTGTCAAATATCTCACAGAGACAATACGATGCATGCTGTGGCTGGCTTTGAAGCTTCGAAGAGCGATCCAAATATCACATAACGCCACTTAACGAAAGGGAAAAGGTGGTCTGACATTCACCCTTTATCACATTATTTTTAATGGTGGTTTCACAACATGCGGTTATTGACAATAACTGGCTGTGTGGCGCGGTTTGCTTCCTGCCATTAAACAGAATACAAAGGCAACGACGCAATGAAAAGATGCCATAAGAGATACACAAGAAATTTGACTGAACTTAACGCAATAATAATTTGTAAGATGTCGAGATGATAGAAGTTTAATAGCAAATATCTCAGTGTGAAACTTTGTGCTAGAGGCGCTAAAGCAGAGCGAGCCAGGCATCCTGCAGTCTCCAGGGCTTACAGAGGTGTGAGATTAATGTACGACAAGAACACAAACGCTAGAAACACAAAAACTTCTTCCAACCGTTAAAATAAAAAACACGAACGCAGCAGAATACACCTTTACAAGCACGAGCGTGATCTGTGCAAATGAAGAAGAAGGGGAAATGCTACGCTGGCAGCTGTATGAATTAGAAATGCTGATGTGAATAATTTTTCAGTGTTTTGTGATGCGTCAAACTGTGAATCCACCAGTTTGACATCAACTCACATTTTTATATTTAGATTTGTTGGATTAAAATGGTGATTGCAGTGTCCGCACGCTTTGATAATGAAGTCACATCAGGCTGCGTCGCTCCAAAGGTGAAGCGTGACGCTCGCACGGCTGATTAATTATCCGCTCGAATCACAAAATAAAATACTTAGAAAAATTTTTTTTTAAAAAGCAACTTAAGGCTGCAAAAGGAAACTGCTCTGGTCATCAATATCATCACTGCGTTTAAATGAGTTGTTCTGCATTTCAAGAGGAATACTCTGGTGCGATGAAGCCTGCTGGGGTACGCCTTACCTTCAGTGTAATGTTCTTCAGCAGCGTGTCCTCCAACACGGCCTGCAGCTTCCTGTTAATCTCCAGCGACAGGTCCAGGGTCAGCCCGCTGTCTGCCGGGTGGGAGGTGTAAAGCGAAGCCATGATGCCTCCCCGCCGGCTGAGGTGGGCCTTGTTAATATCAGATGCCTCTGATGAGAGGGCCCCTGTCTCCTCTCTCAGCACATAGCTCTGGATAATTCTGCAGGGATGAAGAGAGAGGAGATGAGTCAAACCACATGCTTCAAAAAAAAAAAAAAAAAAAAGTAAAAGGGAATAAAGTGAATGCATCGGCTGGAGACTGCTGAGTGAAGAAAATTGAGAAAGTGGGATTTCATAGTTAGGAGCTCTCCATGCTCCCGCAGAGCAATAAACCATTTCCAGCAGCAAAAAAGGAAGAAGAAAAAAAACTCAGCCGACATTACAAGAATACTAATCCCACTGGGATGGGCTGTTGCACTCATGTACGCGGGATACATTCAGTCATAGTTAGAAAGAATATTATTGTGCCTGTCAGAGAAGGAAAGGTAATGAAAACGCGGCGTAAGAGCGGCCGACCAGGATTCAATTAATCAACCGGCATGCCTGCATGCGCGTATGAGAAAGTGAGATAAATCTTCATGTTCATTATACATTTTCATCACAGTAACAATATGGTGTCGAGGTTAAGCTATGTTTGTGTCACAGAGAGGGAAAGAAGAGAATTAATCAACTTAACAGCTCTAAACTTCCTGTTGTTCAATTTTCCCATCGCAGCCCAGCGAACACTGAGGAGCAAGTGTTTCCATTTAGAGGAGACCAGACCCATAGAGAGCCGCCACTGAATTTCAATTCATTACTGCCGCCTACATTCTTACTCCCCCCCTCCGTCAATATGTGACCAAAGACAGAGAGTGAGAGAGAAAATAATGCAAAGTGCAAGCTCAAGCGAAAGATGCTGGTTAAGTATGGTAGGGAGATTAAAATGTTAGCATTTTTTTAAAGTCTGCTGTCATATGAGGGAAGATATTTGAGTTAGACTTTAGACATCAAAACTGAAACATGCGCAGGCCTTTTCCAATTGCATCCGTATCCTTTCATTTTCCAATCACTTAATAAAGGAGTGCAGATAGCTGAAGAGGGCTGCGTACTGTCCTAGAGAAAAGATCAACAACCCAGTACTATAATCGATATTTGTAACCCGCTGTCGATCCAACCATAAACCTAAAGTACTCAACTATCAACTAGCAATGTGTAGTTCAAATTCAGGGTGGCTAGCTATAAGATGAGCTCAGAGTAGGGGGCACTTAAAATAATAAAAGCTGAAAGACTCGAGATTTTTAAAAAGATTCATTAGATAGGAATACAGTGTTTAAAACGCTTCTATTTCTATATTAAACACAACTACCACTACTGCCACCAAGACTCATTAAGTATTTATGAAAAATGCAAAGTAGGAATTAACACAGAACCATAAATGGAAATGAGTACAAAACATCATCCTGTGCTATGAGGAGCTTTATAGATCAGTCATCTTTCAGTCTGCAACAAGCTATGGATCCATTCTAGTCAATTACACTGACCTCCAGTGGTGTCTTTCAGTGTTAAACACCTAGATTTAGACATGCATGGGGGACTAAGTGATTCAAGAAGAGCCCACTGTTTAATTATTCCTGTTCGCAGAGGCATTTATGTGAATGTGTTGGGAAAGAGGTGAAAAGGGTCGGAAACATGCCTGTGATATTTTCATTAATATAACATGCATTAACGGCCCATGTTAAAATAGGTGAATCGAGTTGCAGGTACCAATCAGCATGCAGCAGCCTACATTTGTAAAAAAATGCAAAAGCACCAGCAATTCAACCCGAACTGAAAAGATTCAATGTTTGCATAAACAGAAAAGAGAGATTGTTTTTAACATGCATTTTAAGCATCCATACTCAGAGATGGGTCCTGCTCCTGTTCTTTTATAATGCATGTGCTTTTTATGCTAATGTAAATCTAACACATAAGGAAAGCGAACATCTACCTCAAACTATGCTATGGTGTATTGATTCTAATCTAGCAAAGCAAATAAGTACATGGGTGCAAAATTATATGGATAATAGCTCTGCAAGTATCATAAAAGAGCCACCACCAGAAAATATCCCCATCCACACTCACAGAAAAACACATGGGCTACCACAGACATAAAATTAAACTTACCTCTAGACTAGCCTTGCAAGGGTCCATATTAGGACCCCAGTTCCATCACGACAGTGTTTAGTAAAAACAAAAAAAGTGACAGAAATTAAAGATGTGGCTACATGATGTGCTCAATGGCATGCACAGGTCGGCAGGGGGAAGAGATCAGAAATTTAGAATGACAATGACTTATTATTTTGAATCTAAGACTCAAAGGGATTTTTTTTCCTTCTAAAAAAGAGGGGCAGCGAGTCATGCATGCATAGCGTGAGGGTGGCACAACAGCTCAATTAAGAAACCACAGTTCTTAAGATTACAAACTTTGGACTTCAAAGGTCGGAAGAAAGAAAGCGGACAAAAAAAAAAAAATATTGTGGTCTGTATTCAGAACATGGAGGCTATAAGCAGGAAGTAATCAGCTTCATTTTGTACAACAACAAGTACACCTGCTCAGTAAATGCAAATGCATGTGATGAGATCTCAATAAACCATAACACAATCCTTCATCCAGAAAATATGAAGGGACAACATCATGACAACAGCAAAAATACTTTAAGATATGACCCTGACTGGCAATGAGACAGATATCCCTGAAGTGATGCGTCCCATTATGCATACTTAACCCATTCACCAGTGTGGGCCCACAATAGCCTGCAACAGAGCCTGTATTCCTCTGATTTACAGTTATCATTGATCGCAGCCTTAGTGGAGTGAAAAGAGTGCTCTCCAGATAAATAGGTATCAACACCTCCTGAGCAGAAGGCCTCCGCCTGCTTTGTTCCCATCTGGTCTTCAACAGTATCATTTTAATTCAAGTCACATGAACAGCCAATTTAGACCTAATAGCCATAATAACCAGGTGTGGCAGTTGAGGGAAAGACATCACTGCCCTTGAAGGATGCTGCTGCTAATTCTGCTCGTTTTAGCTCATTTACTTCCAATCACATATACTGTACTCTATACACTGACCCGTCTTTGACTTCCTACACACATTACATCAACAAGCCACTCCGGGAACATAATGCAAGGCTGCGTGATGAGTGAAAATACATCTACAAATCACCAGGTAGCGATAAAATTGCTAAGTGGGAGGGACCATTTCTGGTTTCGCAATTATTTTTTCTTTGCTCCTGCAAGACTATTATATTGTAGCAATGCTACAGCTTTTTAACTGTAGCCGCAGGTTTCAGTCATTACAATATGGTTTCTGCAGAATCTTGTTCTGTCTGGCTTAGAAAAACAAAATACTACAATACCATTGATCTACAGCTACAGTTGCTAAAGAAAATAGACCAACGGTACTGTAAGACTAAGCAATATGGACCAAATATGATCCTGCATTAAAGCCATAAGAAGATTTCACAACTGAACTTTAGCCAATATCGAGAGAATGGGCAGCTTAAGACGATGCTCAGACCTGATTTTTCTGAGCAGAACAAAACAGAAGATCGACTGCATCACGTGAGTTCGCCAGGCTGGAAAAACACCATTTATTTTAGGCGATGAGTATCCTTGTTAGACACCTGAACACTTTACTGGACTTTGTGAAAACTCACTCAAGTCAGACCCCACTGCATATTCCTTCATGGGATAATTATAAGAAAGGTTTAGGGCTCAAACTGTTCAAATGGGGCACTGTGTCTCTCTCTGTGTTGCAGGCGTATTTGTGAGCTAGTGGGGCCACTGGGACTGCAGTGGACTGCACTGATGCAGCTTTAAAGAAAAAAGGGTTTTAGATTGCAACAATAAACCGTATCACTATCAAATATCTACTTTGAATAGATTTTAAATGTAAAACGTATTGTCCAGCCCTGACCAGTGGCACCCAGAAAGGCTCCTCCCACTTTCAAAAGTGAGCTTAAAGATGAAAAACACTGCTATGATTATGACAAGTGTCATGGATGTGGTATCGAAGATTAGCCACCAACTCTCCTTTATCTGAAACCCTTTAAGATTTAGCCGCTATGTATCAGTCTCTTTATTCATCACCTGCTTCGGCCTTACAGCTATCTTGTCAGTGTTCACCGGGCTGTCCTGGAGGGATAGGGACAGAAAGGCAAAAAGGACAAATTTACATCCCTGCTCTGAGTAGTGTAACCCTCCCACACCCGGCCCCGTGCTTAGCAGAGATTTTACACAGCTAAATTTAGCTTCGCAACCGTGGGATTCGTCCTCAATTTTAACTCTTAAATGTAGGTTGAGGCTAATGGATTCAATCCGAGTTTATGGCTGGGAAACAAATGAGAAGTGGGAAAGCAGAGATGATCCAAGTAGAATCAAGTAGGATGGATGAAAAGAAAAAAAAACTGAAGCAGAACTTTAGCAAACTGTACAGCTGAACTATAGGACTTCAGTTATTTACCTTTCAGCTTTGAGACCTTCTGACTTTTTAAATATCCTATTTTTTTAGCTTTATATCATATCAAAAACAAATATATAGATTTAATGAACATATATTCATTGATCATTTTATCCTAGTATACCAGTATAGCACACGATGGACTGCGAGGCCTTAAATGTAGAATACGCAACAATGCGATGAGATTAATATCGTCCAAACGTCCTTTACACTGGCTTTTTCATTGCAGGTGACGGAGATGAATATGGATGGAGCATCATTAAGCAGTCATACACATGCGGCTCCATGTATGGCTCAGACTATAAATAGATTTCAGCGAAGTTTGTCATGAATGAGTCAGTGCCTTCATGGGTTAGGATCAAAAGATTAGAGGGTGAGACAAAGAAGGAAGCAGAGCACCGTAAACTGTCTGTATGGGGGTCAAGGTCAGCTGAAGCATCCTTTCATCATTTGGAAAATCTGTGTCGAACCAAGTTATGAAATGAGATATGATACGTTCAGCGCTCAGAGCTTAGCTGTCATATTGGTCAGGGTGTTTCGATGTTTAAAAAGTGAATAAAAAGAACTGAACGTATACGTAGCATAGACTACACATCCTACTTTAAGTTGTTAGTTTTCTTAAAAGGCAGAGGTTGTTTGCAGAGAGTTTCATTTTCTCAAACCTGTAATATTACTGCTATCTTTTAAATAAAAGCCATAAAGCCTGAAACACTGTATCTGAGACTTTTGTGCATTTGCACTGGGACTGCTGTCAATTTCAAACCTTTATTCATAAGTACTGCTTGAGCACGCAACAATCAAAAAGATTCCAAAACATTAGAGGTAGAGATGCAAGAAGTTGTGTCATTTCCCGTTTTCTGCTTCCTCTATGTTGGTCCATCCCACTCACTTGGTCTTTTTGCGGATCTCTTCCACCAGTTGCTTGATATGGTCCTCCATGAATTCGATTTTCTCCTGCTTCCGAGCTAGAGCCTTTTGCAGACGGACGATACGCTCAACGAGCACAGCCTTGTCGACCTCTGGGAAACTGTCCACAACCACCACCGAAGGGCCCGACTGGCTCTCTGGTGACCGCTCTTCAACGCCACTGCTGCCGCCATGACGTGCATTCAAAGAACCTGGAGCATCAAGGGGATAGACACACATCACCAATGAACAATTTTCACTGATGTGGCTTTGATCATGTAAGAATAAGCTGTGAAATATTGCTTTCCTGTATGAAACATTGACTAGATACAATGTTTGGGGGGTTTTTTAGAAGAAGAAAAAGAAGAAAAAGAAGAAGAAGTAGTAGTAGTAGTAGTATCTATCCCATTGAAAGGCCCAATAGCAAAAAATAAAAAATTACAACTTTAGGTGTTAAATACTAACCAAATCTTGGAGTAGTACCTGAGGAACTGGAGCGACTGCCCATACTGCTGGCATCCCGTTCGCACCCTCCATTCTCAACTTGCTCCAGCCTTTTTCGGGCTTTAGAGAAAAAGAAAGATTTGTTAACTGTCAAAAAGTGACTAATACCAAGATGTCATTGTCACAGACACTTTGTGAAAATCAACATCACTGACAATTAAATATTATGAAAATGAGCATCACAGCTCAGCTGAACTCTCGGAAGGATTCAACCTGAATAAACATGACACAGGTTGCTTTTGAAGAACCCTGCAGGCTCAGCAAACCTTCCAAGGTTGAACAAAGGCTTGAAATGACTATGCTGATTAAGTGTAACTGCTACACTGATGAAAAATTACTGTTTCTGCCAAGAAAAATGTCCTCTCTAGCCTACAAGACAGCTGAAAGTGAAAGGATTGATCACAGAACATAAAAGTGCTGAACTTTCAGCTCTAAGGTTTTTCTTTGCTCCCAGAGAAGAGGCGAGGGAAGCTGGCTCACCCTGTTAGGTATAACCACAGCAGGGATCCACCTGTACACTCATCAATCACTTTGCAGATTCTCCTCGTTATGTGACTCTGTGATAGTGTTCCTCTTTGTTTTCTTATCCAGGTATACTTTAATTGCCCTGACACTATTTTTGCGATCATTGTCATGTTGATTTCCAGATGGTATTGTGTTGAGAATCTCTTGAAGGTTTTCTGTATTCATGATTCCACCAGTTTTGACAAGATCTCCAACACCACTATTCCCAAATCATGACAGAGCCTTCACTGTAGGCTGTAGACACTCATTGTCTCCTGAAGTCCTTCATACATAGATGGCGATTTCAGAATCAGAAGACGGGCCAGATACATGTGTCAGGTTTTTGCTGGCTTTTTTCCCCAATTCTTAAGGATATGACTTTCAAATAATGTTTATCTGATGGAGATAATTTTTCAGGCCTTGCACTTCTTCTTTTATCCTCAAATTTTTTAAAGCACACACTGCACACCATTCTGAGATATGCCAATATTTCACCTAATAGCTCTTTGGGAATCTCCTTGCTGGTGTTATCTTTGGAACCAAAAAATAAGAACATGAGCAAAATGTCACAGCAAATGTCCAAAAAGAACTATGAAAGCCCTTCGATAAGCCTGGAGAACTATTGCTTAAGACTACTTTAAAAAAATGACGAGAAGCTGGCTCCCTGGAAGCTAAAACTAAAGAAAAATGAGGTGAATCAAGACTTTTCTGCAGTACTTTATATATATGAATGACAAAACTATTGAAGGGTTGATAATTCAATGAAATGATACAATTCTCTATATTACAGTTATTCTGTTGTTTCATGACAGTTAGCAAAGGGTTTGTCACAGTGGGTTTGATTTGCACAGATCTCTTTGAGACCGGTCTTCTCCTTAGATGGAACTCGGGATTTTTAACTTGTTAGGAAAATGTGTAAAGCACTAAACAACCGAGACGCTGCCATTTTCCATGATAGATGTTTGAGAAATCATCTGCCTTTTCAAACCAACCTTTATTATTATTCTAGACTTTCTATACAAAAACAAGAGATGCATAAATACATTAGGGTATCTGACCTTGTGTTAGCTGTTTTGTGAGGTCTTTGATATTAGCAGCTTGCTTCCTTTTCTGAGTCACCAGCTCATCCCTCAGCTCTTCTACTCTGGTTTTCAGTTGGGCCACCTCCGTCTGCAGTGCTGCCCGCTCCTCCTGCAGACTCTGCACCTCTTGTCGTCTTAGCGCCTCTTCCTGTTTCAGTTGCTGTGACTGCAGGATTAATGGTGTAAGAAAAAAAAAAAAAGACTAATGATGTAATAACACCAATTATATAGTAGTAATATATATTGGAATGGCTGCTTGCTTTAAAAACAAAATTAAAAAGATATTTTAAGGCTTTCTCCTGAATTTCGAGCAGGAAAATGTCATTACTTATAACAACACAGTGATCCACTGTATGTTTTCTCAGTTCTGCTTCTACAAAATGATTCAAACATTTGATTAGAAAATGTATTTCAATCTTTCTTTAATCAAACCAGGAAACGTGAGCAGACGCTGAAACCAAAACAATTTGATAACAACTTCAAAAAAGAAGAAAAACAAAGACAAAAATGAGTTTAGTATCATTTTTATCTTTCATCTCATCAACAAATGCATTGTATCAGATAGTGCATTCAGAGTACGCCAACCTTGTCTTCCAGCAGCCTGTTGGTCTCCTCCAGCTTTCCTTGAAGCTCGGTGAAGTTGTTAGTTAGCTGGTCCAGCTGAGACTGTAGTGCGTTGCTCTCCGACTGAAGCTGAGCGTTCTTGCTGCTCAACTTCTCAGTGAAGCCCAGTAACTCAGCTTCACGCTCTCTGCTGCCTTGTACATCACGGTGCAGGTCAGCCATTTGATTGGTCAGGCCATCCACTTCATCACGAAGTGATTTGATTTCCTGTTCATCGCTACATCCAGAAAACAATAAATAAATCATTAAATGGGCTTTAAATGGGCTCAATGACTAAAAAAATAATAATAATAATAATAATGGCAAGCTAAACATTTTAACTGTTCAATATAATTAAATGTACATGGATTGCATTGCTTATTTAGGTAAGCCTTTTCTTTTGCACAAATATAAAAATGTTTCAGTTTTCTCTACTGTGACTATCCCTTCTTTCTATTAAATCATCTTCACATGGCCATCACAGTCACACACCCACACAGGGACCAGAGTCCCTTTCCTGCCCTCTATGCTATATCTGTCTCTGCTCTATCTTTAAATGCTCTGATGAAGCAGTTGAGTGAGAAAAAAAGAAGAACAGGTAGTATATTACAAACTGTACATTTCTATAAAAAACTGTCATGTCAGCATGGTAATACAGGTCCAAAGCAAAACAAAAACAAAAAAAAACAAAACAAAAACTTATACTAAACATGCTTGCTCATAGTGAAATAACAAATGTCACTTTTTTGTGCATTAAGTATAGTTAGGCCCTTTAGTTGATGGTGCTTCAATATTTGTTACTATGTAAATGTGCTATCTTTTATTTATTTCTGTCAGATGCCACATATGCAAAACTGCTCTGTTCAGTGTGCGGTGGTGTCCCATCACACTTCCTATATGGGTGAGTGTGTGGCTGTACCATTGATGCTGCTCCTGAAGTGCAGTCACCTCTTCGAGCTTTTCTCTCTGGCGGCCAATCTCCGTTTTTTGCCGGTTGATGATCTCCCTGTACTTGGTCAGCTCATCCTCCCACCGTGGACGCTCATCCTCCAGACACTTTAACTAAAGAATAACACAACTTTCTTGCAGTGAAGACCTGGAGATATCCTGTGTGCCAATGTTTAAACACCTGTATGTCGAACAAACCTTTGTGCGTAGCGTATCAAGCTCATCCATGGCCTCTTTATAGCTCCTCTTCAGGTCTTCCAGCTCTTTGGCTTTCACCCGGTGTAGCTGCCAGATGCAGTAGATTGTCCATTAGATATGCAACCACTGTTTTGTGTTTTGCATTGCTTCTGTAAAAATAAGCTCTTAAAATAAGCTATCAAAAGAATACCCAACAAATTTTCCTCTCTTTTTGTTCAGTCTGGTAACTCACATACACAAAAGTTGATTATGGAGTTCCACAGGGTTCTGTCCTGGGACCAATACTTAAAGAAAAAAAAAAAAAACAATTATAAAAACTTCTCTAAAGCAATATTATTCTGCTATGCAGATGATTACCATGATAGCCAGTTTATGTATGTAGCCATCCAGTTGCAAATAATTGCAGTCTAATTTAAAAACGCATACAATAATGAGCACAAATCCTCTGCAGCACCTATTTGGTACACCCCGACTGCAAATAACTGGCTGGTTACATTTGCTTGTATTCTGGTCATCTTCCTACATAAAAGCAAGGTTGCTGAGTGCCATATCGTGTTGCATCCTGCAGCAACAATGTCACTATTTGTGGAGAAATTTCTGAATTTTTTTTTTCAGCTCTTTTCAGAGCTGGATTTAATGTGAATTTCTGTGCATACAGACTGCAACAGTTTTACAGAAGACAGATTTGCAACATTTGCTGATTAATTACAGACTACATTCAACCTCAGGTTGATACCAAACAGACTCCATCTTATTGCCGTTTTGTCACTCTGAAGATGGCAACTGAATGCGAGTGGTCATAGACCTGCCAAAGTCAACAAGATCACACGTTGCAATAATTCTGGCCCTGCCAGTCTCCAATTACTGTTTACCCTAATGTCACCAGACCCTTGTTACTCATGCTTTATATTTAGAAAACCTATTATTTGGCCCCAAAAACCTCTGAAATCTAATCAGTGCATAACAATACCCTGCCCTCCAGTACTACTGAGACGACTATGGAGTCATTTTTCACCAGGACTGGTCGTTTGACTTGCAAATGAAACATGCAGTTGGGGCCACACCTGCTTTCACTTCCACACTATACTCAAAATAGGAAACTCTGTGATTCAGTGATGTTGAAATACTAGCCAGCATATTTGTCTATAAATAACATTGGTCAGAACTCTGCTAATTCTGACTAATTATTACAACTTAAGTTCAGTGGTTTTACAAAGCAATGCAACTATCGGTCAAAAAAGAAAATCATACAGTTGCAGAATTTTTAATGCAGAAGCCTTCCTGGGCAACCTGTGTGTGTTATAGTAATCTGTTCATTAAAGTTGCTTTATTTATGCATTAATTAAGCATGTGAAAGCAATGACCATCTTTTTAACAAAGCCATTACCAGTGCTACTGAAAGTCAACTTTTCCCAGAAGCTATTAGTAGTCTGTGGTAACCACGACAACATGGCAGTAATGGAGATGCTGGTAAATTTTCTACTGTTGATTCTTACATTTATCCTTTCCAATCTAATTTTATAGCCAAAAACCAATGGAAACTTTGTACTTGCATTATTTATGACTGAGATGCATCATCACTTGAGCATAACACACATACTAAAATAAACACAGGCTTGGACCAGTTTATTCATCAGCAGAGTAGTGACATCTGCCAAAAATCAACATCCATGATAAACCCTGTCCTAAAAACTATTTCCACACAGTATCAGTGATGGCCCTGCAATGTACTCTCCAGTTACTGGGAAGAATAAAATCTCTGACATAATACCTAACTGGATGAATCTCTTTATGATCAAATTTCAGACCCCTGAAGAAAACAAAACAATGTAAAAAACATCTGCCACCTTAAATCCATCAAAATGTAAATCTAAGACCATCTCATTTAAACACAGACATTTTAAGGACTTTCTAGAAAAACAAAACAGGCTGTAGAATGAAAACAGGAGATGTGTGATGTATCCTGAGTTGTTGTTGAAATGCACAGCTTCATATTGATTATTTCTAGGCCATTTATTTTTAAAGTGCATTTCCCTTTAGAGCGGGAAGCAGCAAAAAACAGGCCATTGTGTTTGGATTGAGTCCACGTTTGTGCCTGCGTGTAAGGCATGTCTGCTCGGGGAGCGCGAATGCCAGTTTGTTATCTCGTCCAAGTTAAGGCAATTACATCTCTCAAACTGAGAAAAACAGGCCAAAAACATTTTTACTAGAAGAGCTGGCATCGACAATCAATAAAAGGCTGAATAATGGCTTGGCGAATCACAGCGTATGTGCAATTTTGAATTATTGTTTGTTTTGTCTTCTGGTGCCTCGTCACACAGATAAAAATCGAAATTGAGTTCACAAGTAAAAGTAAACCTTCATTCATCAAACAGTTATGTCACCCACTAACTATTGTTTTTGCCGTTTTGCATCAATCGTTGTCCAGGAGTGAATATGGGGATCTCTACACGATAAAAATCAGTGCATCCTCACAAAAAGCAGAGCTAGATTTCTCACTTGGAAAGTCAAAGAAGCCCCACCAATCCCAACTTCATAATCCAAGATTGCAGCAGTGTGAAAAAGCAGTATAACTGCAAAACATAAACTCAGGATGACGTCTCTCCCAGCTCAGACATCCAACTTTTAGGATTAAAGAAAGCAACACAAGTTACAAATCTTTAGTTTTATGCAGTTTAACCTCATTATCAACTAAGTGCACAAACGTAACCAATTTATTTAAAGTTCCTGTTGTTTTTTGTCAGTGTCAAAGGCTCCTTCTAGCAACCTAGTTTAACAAGTTAATCTTCAATAAAATGGGGAGGGTTTTTTTTATTTTTATTCTCTACGTTATAATTCTCTTTTTTGTGTTATTATTACATTTTCCCCAATTTTTCAGTTTTCAACTCTTGTTAACACAATCTAACAAATCTACTGCTTATTCAGTGAAAATCCTAATGCTATAATGCAATGTAGTAAACTGAACTTGACATGCAGATGCTATGTTTTGCCTTAGGAGGGCAAAGTGGATGATAGGATTGGGTACACATCTCTGAGAATGTGTTGTGTATGCGTATTTAGTTTCACCTCTAACTGGTCTGTTTGTTCCTGCTTGTGTTTCTCCAGCTCTCCTTTCGTCTCCTTAAGTTTAGCATCAAGCTCATTGGACCTGAGTTCCTCTGATTCCTGAAAGAGAGTAGACAGTGAAGATTTTAAAAAACAAACAGGGCAAGAGAAAAGTCAAATACAGTGTAAAAAGACAGCCTTAAAAAAAAAAAAAAGAATAAAAAAAGAGGGGTCTCAGTTGAAGGAAAATATTTTTATAGACACAAATAACAGGGAATAACTGCCAGTAATGATTTTCCATTTGTGGTTTATGTCATATTGTTTTATTTTTAAGTCTTACTTTGTGATATGCTGACACTGTTGTCTGCGATTTAAAAAAAAGGTAATAATCTTTCTACCACAGAGACAGAGACTAGCACAGCTCTTTGCTACCATCACAAGGTACAAATGAAAAATGCTTTTCTCTTGAAGCAGAATCGGTCGTGCTCTAGTTCAGTTGTTACTGAATAGCATATTTTTAAATTCTATGAAAAGAACAATGCCGCGGCAATAGCGTCATGCAGTCTTTGTCTGCACGCGTAATAGCATGTTATAGTTAAAGATCAACTTTTGTGTTGGGTTAGGCCATTTATTCAAAAGTAAGCCAACTGATTGCAGTGACAGATACAAATCATGCACAAATAAACACTTATTCAGACTGATTCTGGGAAAATCTACTTCTTCCATGGTCTTGAGCAATCTGTTATTTTCCTGTGTTAAATATCACAAACCTGGTATGTTCGAATCATGTCCTGGCAGTTCTTGCGGATCTGCTCAGTCTCTTCCTTCGCCTGGGCCAACTTGGACGTGGTCTCTCTCAGTTTGTCTTTAGTTTCCTGCAAATAAACACAAATATGCTTTTGTACTATAGCACTAAAGCACAATTTTAAGATGCACAGATACCTGTCAACCACACAGAAAAGTGGCTCAACAGCTGCGACCTTCAGGAACCACCGACTTTTTTTTTTTTTTACCATTTCCCCTCTGTTTATAGCCTCATATTTGCTTGGAGTCACTTCAAAAATAAAACCATTAGTTTGTAATAAGACGATCTCAAAAATAGCTATGATGTTAATGATGATTTTCTTGCAGGTCCATTACTGTACCATTTTCACCCCATTTCATTTTGCCTGTGACTCACAAGACGCCTCTAATTATGTTTTTTTATGGCGTGTCTGCAGACAAAAATGACTGAAGGAGATGTAATTTGTATGCTGGCGAAAGTCTTTGACAAACAACCGGTCTTTAAACAAAAGGAAATTAACATTAACCAGAAGAGGAATGCTGTTTTAATAATATGGGTAAGGCATACTCTGAAAACTGGAGCTGCATGTAGTCATGTAAATGTGTCATTTTAATTTTTGAATAAAATTTGGCTCTAGCATGCTGAGGTGCACATGCTCACTCTATAATATCATCGAAATCCTGAGGATAATATATGCAACAGAGGTCAAATTAACCTTGTACACCTCCTTTTTTACCTTCATTGACTATTAAATTTTAATAAAATAACAAAAAATAAACACAAAAGTTACATTACCTTGTGCGCATCTGCCTCACTCTTTAACTTGTTCTGGGCCCATTTGACCTTGATGAGATGGGAGTTGATCTCCTCCTTTAGTTTGTCCACATCTCGAGTCAACCTGCCAACCTCCCCTTCCTAAGAACGCAGTTCAAAGGACAGATCAGCAAACAGATATTTGGTTGGGAGCCAACATTTCTTTTATTAAAAAACCTGCTTTTTGTTTCTCACTGATAGTTCTAAAAGGGTCCTACATCTGCAAACCACCGTAGGAAGAATAAATCTATCGCCCACACAATGCTCGCTTCACTGAAAAACTAATATAAGGTCGCTTATGTGATCTAATTTTCACTGTGAAGTACTGTGTATTCAAAGCAAAAGCTATGTCTATTTTTTTATTATGTCTAGTGGCAAATTAGGCTGAATTTAAATGAGTTCAAATAGATAAATACAAAACTCTCTCTATAAAACAGAGGCACTATAAAATAGTCACCTTTGCTTCATACAGCTGCTGCAGCCGACCTTTCTCCTGAGCCAGCTGGTTTCCTCGCAGGGCCTGGCGATCCACCTCTTTGGTGGCTTCTCTCAGTTTCTTCTCCAGACTCTCTTTATCCCGCCTCAGGTCGAGGGCCTCTTTCTCACCCCGCACGTATTTCATCACCATGGTCTCCTTCTCTTGCCTCGCCTCATCACATTTCTTATTCACCTGGGGAGTTTTATTTTTTTAATATTAGGAGATTTCAGTTGACACTTCGATCACTGAGATACTCGTATTGTTAGGTCCTTATACATATCACAAAAACAACTGACGTTTCTCTTGGAACTGTCCAACAGCAGATGGCTGAGGCAGTGATTTATCAGCTACCTTACTTTGCCTTCCATAACCTGGACAAGTGACAGACAGCTGGAGAAACACATGCACCCTCCCCAGATGCAGTGGGGGTAGATTTCAGGACTGTCACTGTTCATCTGTCAGCATGTCAGCATTTTACAAATGGAGCCAACAAGCTTTCCATTTGCCAGCTATATTAAAAAAAAAATAAAAATCTGCTCCTTATTGAAGGCAATTTATTAGCTTATTATTTAGTAAAGGACAGTAACGCTCCCAGGCTTTTATAATTCCCATATTTTTCTTTTCTTACACTAACAAGGGCTTAACTGTATTTTTTAAAATGATTCAGTAATTCATCAACGTAATTAAACAAAATGGGTTTTTTTTTTTTTTTAAAAAATGGTAGGAAATGGTATCAAGGAACCAAAGAAGACACATTCAGTCAGTGAAAGCTTGATAAATAAATATGTGCCATTTAAGCAGCTGATGTGTGTATGGCTGAAACGATAGTAGGACAGGCTCTGCTAACACAGTTAAACATCTAAAATAATGTGTGGAGGAAAAATAACATAATGGATGCTGGAGGTTTGCTCTGAAAAGAATAAGCAGCAAGTGGATAAACTACTTTGTGTGCTGCTATGCATCCTGCAGAGGAGAAAAAGGCTTCTGCCACCCGCTGTGGTTTATGATGGAGCTGAAGTCTGTCAATGGGCGATTCCTCTGAAAGGCAGCTGATTACACTCTTTTATTTATTTGTTGCACAGTACTTGGGATGGCGTGTATTTGCACAGGAGAACCTTATAAAATTGTATTATAAATTTAAGAAAGGCTGTGTATGCCTTCTTTCTTGTACAAAAGCACACGGGTCCACCAACCACTGTGGGGAAACTCAAAGGAAAGAAATTATCTTTTATTTGGCACAAAGCGTCTTTAGATTAACAATACCAAATGTTTTGATCCTCGGGGGCTCCAGCTGATTATGAGCGGGACACACTATTAGTACAAGAGAGGAATGATTCAAGAGAAGGGCTTAAAGAGAGACAACCAAGTGCAAAATCAAACCCCTACTGCTCATTGAGCAGTGAAATTAAAAATTGTAAAGTGTGACAAAACTGTCAAGAGAAAAGTCCCTTCCATGGTTTCAACCAGGTGTGCAAATGGTTGGATGAAAATGTGCTTCCCTGCACTATTCGTTTAACAAGTGATTAAATCTGCAATAACAAGAGTTTGCCGTGCAAAGACCTTGAACATTCAGCTGCTAGTTTTGCGCAAACAGCTTGAAAGAAAATGAGAATACAAAAGCCTGAGTATTTTTGTAGTTAGACTTCATTTTAACCATTTCAGCAAGTACTTTAATCTAAAGACTAACACAAAAATATTTAGAAGAGAATGTGACATTGACATTTATATTTTAGAAAGCCATATCTCAAACTAGAACCTATAGCAAGGGGAAAACTGCTTTATGTGCTGCCATGTATCCTGCCCTGATACCCCTATACTCTATTCAGCAAATAGGTGCATTATTACACAATGTGAACCTTTCTTCTATAAACAGAGTACATACAAAAAAAGCCCCTGACTGTTGTGAATGATGTGAATGACTAGTCCAGAGCGCTTTGTTGTGGTTTGAATTTAATTAGCTGTCTGAGATGCTGTTTTTTCACTATGCGATCTCTCGCCCAGATGCTGTAACATTAGTTCTTGTCAGTACATTAATAACACCAACACCATCAGCAGGCATTCATAAAATTGGTGGCAGGAATGTGCACCGTTATATCTTGTGAAGCTCAGAAAACCATTTTACCTACACTTCAACAATAGTGACCCCCCCAATCCAACCACTCAGTGGAACTATAATATACTCCCCCCCTCCCTTTAACATTTTTTAAAAAATGTAAAAACTGTGATAAACCTGGCCTACTGATAAGACAGAAACGAGAGCAGAGGTGCACATAACTTTAAGACTGAGGCAAAGCTAATTTGTGCTACCAGATTATCAAGGATGCAGGTGAATAATAGGTTCCAGTTGTACCTGTTCAATCCGGTAACCTGTCTCCTTCTGCATCTGCTGGAGAGCAGCTTTAGCTGACTGCTCCTGGTGAACAAGTTTATCCCGCGACTCCTTCAGTTCTTTCAGCAGCTCGTTCACCTTCGCCTCCAACTGCAAAAACAGGAATAGACAGTGTAATCAACTAGTTGGGCAATTTTGAAGTCTGGGCCACACCTGGGATAACCTGCTACGCAGGGTGACAACTGAGACAGAATGTGGAATAACTACATTTAGACAGCGGTGTCAGGGCTTTCAACCCCTCTAGATACTTGTACTGTAAACATGGAAATACTCCATTAAAAAATAATGACGAATGACAGACGAGAGCCTCTTCTACCTGAAATATAATCTTTTAATCTGATTGTTTTATGGCAGTCTTTATTTTCTTATTACATTTCTGAAAAGTAAACAAAATTATGAAATTATTTTGGATTTTTGCTGGACAAAAATGATCCAGGCATATACTGGATGCGTGTAATAATAAAATTACTCCTGTCTGTCTGCTAGGGCAGTGCTTAAACAAACCATGTTACTAAGAACATATTAACCAATTATTGTTGCTTCCATGGCAACAGCAATGCTTAACTGAGCCCGATGAATAGAAACGCACTTTATGTTTGTAGTTGTAGCTAGGTGGGTAAGCTTTGTAAGAAGCTTTTGTGGTGGGAGAAACCACAAAAAAGGCGGGATATTAAAAACTGCATAGAATTCACACAAATGATGATGTTCATGCCCATTGAATGTTGGCAATCAGTACACATCACCGGGCTGTTTTGTTTGACTCGCCTGTTTACCAGTTATACACAGCTGTACTCCAATTTTTAATCAAACTGATATGTGACAGTGAAGGGTACAACTACACAGGCTTGCTTCTCCCATTTTAAACAATACAAAACAGACTAATTATTTTCTTGAATGTACCCTTGTTCTCTAACTAGAAAGGTGCTCAGATATCCATCCCAGCAACTTAAAAGCATCAGGTGTGTCCATGGTTTTTGTATTTTGCTTAATGCACCGGGTCACATTCCATCACAAGTGCCAAAACCAAGGTTGAATTTGACAGATCAAAGCATTGCTGACCTCACAACTTTGCCAATTTCAATTGACTTTTAACAGACTCATACCACTGAAAAGCAAAACTCCACAAGATAACTTTGGTGAGGTTTGATCTGAATATCATTTTTGCCAAGTTTGGTAAAAACCACAAAAACATGTCCTTACAAAACATATACGCCAGCACTCCAGTGTGGTGCTTTGAACACAGCTTGACCCAACAAATCCAACAGGAAAAAATTGCATCTGGTTCAAAAGGTACTTGTATGAATGTCTGAATACTGATATGTCTGACAAGAAATCAGATTAAAAACACTGAAGTGGAAAATTTTCTCAGTGATGGAAAAATCATTTGGTTAATGTGCTTCCATTACCATTTTTTATAAGTCTCTTGGAAAAAGAACAAAACTTGATGACACATCCAAATAAATATGGCCTATTAGTTTGGAATATGCTTGACTTTGACCAAGTTTTCCCCCTCATTACTTGAGTTTATATCATAAACAGTGAATTCCATATAACCCTGAACAACATAAGAAAGCATAGGGGCACACTAACCTTTGTAATGGTGGCAAAGCGCTGCTTTTCTGTTTCTGTCCTCCTTTTGAGCTCATCTCTCATTTTGTCCTTCTCTGAACAGATACCCAGGATCAGCTCCTGATGTCTCTTGTTTTCCTCAAGCAACCTGTACAAACAAGAGAGCACGCACAATCTCAATTCAGGTCAAGCCCATATAAAGTAGTTTTTGAATCTCTAAAAGAATCTTGACTGCTGCTATTAAGGCCAAGAGGCATAGCGGGACAGGAAAAATCTGTGGATTATACTCTGTATTCATCACAAAAATTAATGCTTAGGTTTTGACATAATTATTCTCCTATGTCTGCTTTTTCAAAGTAAGAAAAAAAACATTAAATGAGTAGACTGATCCCATTTAAAAGTCAAGTACAGTAAATATGGCACTTTCTAATGACCTGCGATATGAATATGTAGAAAATACCAACTTACTTCTGAATAGCCTTCTCCTGTTGTGCATATTTGTACTGCACACACTTCTCGAAGACTACCATGCATCCCTCCTGGTCCGTGGGGAGTCCATTGACAGGTGAGCTCCCTTTCCGCTCACTTCTATCGTCACCATGCGGCAGCTGACAAGCCAAGAGCTCAGACTCAAGCTCATCTAGCAGTGACTCTTGTGACAGTGACCGCTGGATCTGAGAAATAAGCTTTCGGCTGCAATCAGTGTCATAAGGACTTGCAGAAGAATTTGAGGGAAACAGGTTTTTGGCACTGGTTTGAGGGCTGGAAGCAAGCGAGGAGCTAAAGGTGTCAGAGATCGGGGTAGAAGGTCCATTAGAAATACCGGAGGTTGTTGTTGAGTCTGTGGGTGAGTTTTTGGAAGTGCTATGGACAGAAGAGGATGATGGACTCTCAGCTGAACTACTATCCTCAGCAGGTGATGGCTCAGTGGGGCAATTTGTAACCAAGAGCGATGGCTGTTCATTGCCATTTGGAATGGTAGCATCAAAAGTCAATACGGTATCTTCTGTCCCTTTAAGAACAGAAGGAGAGTTTTCTACTACATCCACAGTAGGTACTGGGGCTACCAAAGTGCTACCACTCTCATTTGAAGGACTTTCTGGAGGCTTCCCACTTTCCACTAAAACAGTTCTGGTATCAACAGGCTCCTCTTTCACATCTGGATGTTCATGACTGCATGTTTGAGCTTCATGTTCCGTCTTTGTGTCCATCTCAGCAAGTGCTGTAGTCTTGACTGATTCACCGTCAAGCTGCAATTCATCTTTTGCCTGACTGCAGGTTTCCGCCTCCTGTGCACTGTTGAGAGAGATTTCTTCCTCCTCGTCTGCATTAGACGTGTTGACATTAAGGAGATTCATCTGGTGTGATGCCGTCGTCAAGGACTGAACCTCTGATCCTTCCATCATTTATGTATCTGAAGCAGGACTGAGGTGTACCCAGGTCCTCCTCTGACTCAAATCTGTGTGACAGAGAGAAAAAAAAAAGACTGAATGGAAGCAGACCTAAACTATTTATTTGTTTTATTCACACCAACACAGCAGTTTTTCCGTGAACAACCTGAAATTCCTTTAAGTCACAGATACAGCACCTGGATTACTATCATGTTTTCCCTTCCTTGTTAAGCTTAAAATTTCCTCATTGTAGTTTATTATGCAACCAAAAGGAAGCCTAAACTCAAAGAATTTCCCAACATACAGCCTCATTTGCTGCGACACACACAAAGGGGTGTGGACCTGTAAAAACCTGTGGTGAGATACAGCTTGAAGAGCATGGTACACACATAAGATAGGCATTTACGATTACTGCAAAGCCTGAACTTGCTTTCAAAATACATGCATTCAGAAGTCCCACAATTAGAAACATCCTGTTTAATGAATTCATTCACTTTCACTTTTTATTACACTTCGAAGGGACTCGTGCATACTCTCCAGTCAACGTAAAGAATAAGAAATAAAACAGCAATGGCTGAGAAAAAGAAATTAAAGACAGTTTATAATTTAAGAAAATGTGTCTGCTAGCAGATTTGCTCTAAATGGTTTAAGGTTAGTAAACAAAGCCGTCCTATCTGAGTCTGAAGCCTTAAATTACAATTTTTTTTATTTAAATAGCGTTTTCTCAGCATTTACCGTGTTATTCATTACTATGATTATTAATAACTGGGATCCTTTAAGTTATTCTCCCTTTAACAATGTGTAATCGTGACGCCCCTTTTCTGTTTCATGTCCCGAAATCCTCCTCATTTGTCCCACCTCTTTCAATACCATCGTCTAGCACTGCTCTTATACCAACTAAGAGCAGTTTCTTTATGTTATTTACACTAATACATACAATCATTAAGCTCACCATTACCCTGCAGTCATAAATGTAAGGCTGCAGTTACAAAACGGCGTCTTCTGTTGACGCAGTAAAAGCGCAACAGCTTTAACAGATGCAATGCAGAAGATGCTCCAGTGACGGGTGCCATGCAATAACACAGGAGTTATTGTAATGTAGGCAGTCAGTCTTATTAAAACATACCGTTAAGTGTCCGAGCTTGCTGTAAGCAGCAGGCCGACGTCCCGCTTGTGTTTACTGCTGATTAATCTACATTTCGCTTCATTTAACGTTAGCAACACCTTTGATGGCTTTAGCTCGCTAGCTATTGATTTTGCCTTGACAGGGCTATGAAAACGAAAGGAAAAGAAAGACTGGCGTACGACATAGAACACCCTGTGAGTAAAATATAGCTACTAACAATAGGTTTAACGCTAAACTACAGACTGACAAACTGTAAGCGGGCAGTTAGCCTAGAAAGCTAAGCTACACTGATAAGCCTTGTGTTAGCTCGTACAATCCAATCATCTCATGCTTGACTTAGCGCAGCTAGCGCTAGCATCGAACATAAATATCAAAGAAAGCTTAATAAAGGCTGTTATAAGTTACCCACCGAGAAGGAAAACCCCATGGTGTGCTTCGATGTGGAGACAATCGGGGTAAAAATGAACTTTGAACCTCCCCTGCCTTACCAGCTGATCGCACAACAAGTCAGTCACTTTGATATGACACATCAACAAATATGGCCACTGCAAGAGAACCGATGAGACGATATAAACCAATGACAGCCCAGTGAGAAATGACGTTTGTCTGACGTAAATACAGGATAGGCTCCAGCCCATGGACAGCCCAGCCCTGACTACAGGTATCTACAACACCCACGTTTATTTTCTGGAAGAATTAATAATATGTTACACATTCAGAAAGAGCGCATATGAGCACAGTAAAGCCCCAGTTCTGAAGATGTTGGGATGGTGTATAAAATGTAAATAAAAACTGAGTGCAGTGATTTGCAGATCTCATAAACCCATATTTTATTCACAGTAGAACAATCAACATATATTAAATGTTCAAATCTTAAAAATGTACCTTTTTAAAGGAATAAAAAGGTGATTTTGAATTTGATGGCATCAAAACTTCTTTTAACAAGAGCCCATAAACATTCGTTAACTAGGGGGATCAATTATTGGACTTATGGGAGATGAATGCTGTACGATTTGTGTCTGTCTGTCATCTTTGTTGTACATTTTCATTTCACTTCTTTCATGATACTGTTTTCAGCTGGTGAAAGACCTGGACTGGAGGCAGGCCACTTCAGTACCTGCACTCTTCTACTATGAAGCGATGCTGTTATAATGGTTGGTGAAGGAAACGGTTTCCAAGGCCTAATCCGTGGATCGACTTCCTTCGAGGCGTGGACGTCTATCAGCAGAGAATGTACCTTCACCTATCAGCAGAGAATGTCCCTTAGTCTGTAACACAGTCAAATATATTCTCAAGTAATATTCAAGCATGCCATTCAGCGTGTTAGTACGAGCTCGGGAGCAGCTTGGGAGAACAAGAAAACAGAGACTGCTTTAGATTGTCTTCCCAAATTGACTCAACTTTATTCACAAGTACAACAGTTTATATAGAGGGTAAAATTCATGAGACAGCAGATTATCAGTTTAAACCAGTACAGACCAAGATAAGGGAGCGTCTTCCTGCCCTTGGGTGAAGAAGCATCCTTTGTGTAGTTTATTAGTTCAGCTACAATTGTGATTATCTCAGCGACATATTTTCAAGGCACAAAACAAAGAGTTCTTTCATTAGTGAAATCTGAAACAAACCATTTGGCCTTCAACAGGCGTCTAAAAGATTAAGAAACTAATGTAGCTGAGGGAGTGGTCTCTGTGGTATTTCAACCTTGTACCAGCCTGTGATTCTCACACATCAATTCTTGGGTCAAAGAGAAAAATAACTAAAACAAAGGGGCCTTATTGAATGACAGAGTTTTCCTGCATAATGTCACTATAAAACAATATCCTGTAAATGCTAACCGTAGTGCTAAAATACCTAACAGTTGGAATATAAAGTCTAGTGTTGTTGTGTTAAAACATATAAAGCTCTGAAAAATGGATGAGCATATGTTGTTCTAAAAGCTATATATATAAATATATTTCAAAACTCATGGTGCCTTTCCACATGTACAAACTACCAACTCCATAGGCACTTAAGCACCCCCATACCATCAGAGATGCATGCTTTTGAACTGAGTACTGATTTAGCCAAGAACATGTATGTTTTCCAAAAAGAATTTCAAATTTTGATTTGTCTGATGGCAGGACAGTTTTTTATTTTGCCTCAGTCCATTTTAAATTAGCTTTGACGGCACATAGAAGGTTTGCTCGTGCTTAAAGTAAAATAGGCTTTATGACACAAGAATGACACTTTTTACTGGCAAAGCATCCTAAGGAAATGTAAAGATACACAGACGATGGCTTTAGATTAGTCTTTAATGTAGATAGTTTTTAAAAAGTAAAAGATAAAATGTAAAATAAATAAATAAATTGAAAATGAAAACAAACACTGGGCACACTGCTTTTAAACAAATGACTTGCACTGATGTAATGAAGTACTAAACAATGTGCTACTCCTGGTACTCAGTAAGTATGGCTTAGACAATATTTGATAATGTAATTGCTTGTATTGTAATTATTTGTATTGTAATTGTTTATAATGGTTGGCAAGTTGAATTCTGACCTCATCTGTCAGCCTGTCCATCACCACTGGAAACAAGAAGTTACTGGAAACAACAACAGTTCCTCTGCTTTGTCTAGATCCACAAAGACAGTTCAACTGCTATTGACTTTCTCTATACGGCTCCACCAACATCCTCAAATAAAACATCTCATCTTTAGTGCTTTTCTCAGCACTAAGCCACACAACCAAACTTCAACTCTTTCAGTTCTTTTCAATTCAATTCAGTTTTATTTATATAGCACTAAATTACAACAACAGCTTCCTCAGGGCACCCACAATGAAAACAGAGAAAACCCCAACAATGAAATGATGGCCTATAAGCAAGCACTTTGGGGACAGTGAGAAGGAAAAACTCAATTTAACAGGAAAAAAAAAACTCCATTGGAACCAGGCTCAGGCTGCAACCGGTTTGGGGTACTTCCTCAAATTTTCTTGAGAGATTTTCCAGAGGTTTTACTTTATTGATCTTTTGCTATTCAGTCCAGTTACTTTTCCTATGTTTCCTCCTAACCTCTCAATAATAAGCCAACATATCGGCTTCAGTAATTGTTAACTAAACTTGATTTGATTTGGGCTCGTGAACATTGTGAACTGTGCGACACTGGTGCTACTGCGCATGAGCACAACTTTTTTCCCTTTCTGGTCAAACAACACGTGCAAGGTACGGCATTGAGTCTGCGGTGTACAAGTACACTAAAACGTTACGTTTATTGGATTATTTGACAGAATAATGCTCTTCAGATGTGTTGCTGGCGGTTTTTATTCGTTTAACGTGATTTTTTAAAAATAGTTTGCTAATGCATTATTATGTGACCTTGACTCGTAGCTTTAGTAACCTTTAGCTAGCTAAGAATGCTAAAGTGCAGATATAAGTTAAGTATAATGTCTTGATACAGTCATTTGTTATATAACACTGAAAGGTACTGAAATGAACCGCTCATTTTCGACAAATGTGGTTCGACCAAACCTGCCTTTGAGGAAACCTTCGTCGATCCCAGCGGGTGTTTGCGGTACATTACCTCCTCCAAGACACCTCACCATGCCCAGCGCTCCAGCCGTGCGCCTCCCATCAGGCGCCATTGGGGACGGTAAAAAAAACAAAACAAAAAACCCTCCAAAATGTGCAGTTATGCTGTTATTCACCGATAAAACTAAAAATGAAGGAATCTGATAATTCTGTAAAAATAATTTGCTCGTTTTTTTTCTTCCTTTCATTTTGCAGGTCCCATAAATTCATCAGTGAACAGGGATAAATCTGGAGTATGTATTGTTGATGGTTTTGTCGTTTGCTAGATATGTGTGGGGTTGATTAGAAATAAGTATATCAAAGAGAGTGCTCAGATTGAGCACTTTGGGGACAAAGTTAGAGAGCCATGGTTGAGATGGCATGGGCAGAGGAGGGATAGTGGATATATTGGACTCAGGATAATTTTGGAGGTGTAAGGCAGGAGAAAGAGGAAGACCTCAGAGGAAGTTAGGATGCACTGAAGGAGAACATGCAGAGGGTTGGTGTGACGAAGGAGGAAGCTATTGAGGGTTAGAGTGAGACAGATGATCTGCTCTAAAAGGAGTTTCCAAAAGAAGTAGAAGACTGTTGAATAGAAGTAAAAGTCAGTACTATTTTTGTTTCCCCTTACAGTTGTTGGGATCTGGTCAGCCATCTCTGACTGTGCGTTTCTGCAACTACTGTGGTCACCAAGGTAATATGACAGTTTAAATGTGGCATTGTGTTTATTTGGCAGCATGTTTTTGTTTGTTTTTTTAAGCCAGAGGCTCTTAATTTGTTTTTGTTTTTTGGTTATCTTTAGTGATTTGCACTCTCATTTCAGCGCTGTTGTTCTTGTGTAAGCATTTTAGTAAAGTCTAAAATAACTGTTCATTCACAGGCAATTTTCGATGCAAGCGTTGTAAGAAGGTGCCTTACTGCTCAGTGGCTTGTCAGACAGAAGACTGGAAGACCCACAGACATGTGTGCAAAGCCGTTGATCCAGAGCCTGTAAAGTAAGCTTGGGCAACACAATGTGCTTCTGGCTGACAGTTGTTAATATTAATGAATGCTTAAATATCCATTTTTTGTTTTACCAGCATAAGATGAAATTAGATGGAATGCCCAATAAATAATGTGAAGTTGTTTGTTTATCTTAATCTAAAGAGGGAAACCAGTGGAAGCAGCGGCTGTGCCAGCTAAAGAAGACAGAGCCAGCCTGGGGGAGCTGAAGGTAATTGCAATACTTCACTGATATGCTAATGCGAGTAAAAGTTGAAAGCTTCACATTTGCACAATTTGAAATCAAAACTAAGTTAAAGAAAGTAATCTGTGTTATTATTTTTTTTAAATTTGTATATTGAAGCACGGTGAATCGTCTAGCCTCCAGAGGGTTTATTTTAAGGACTTGCATGTAACTAAAGTCATCAAGGGAACAGACATCCAGGTAAAATGTATCCAGTTTGCCTCAAGCTTCAAAAGTAAAAGCAGATTTTTTGTGTGTTATTAAATACCAGAATGAGTGATTTGGGTTGTTGCTGTTTTTAGGCGCGTGTTGTAGAGTTCTTCAGCCCCAGCAGGTTTTTCCTTGTCCCTCAAAGCCCTGAGTTGCTGGAATCTTTGCAGAGCATCAGTACAGAGCTTCAGAAAACATACTGCAGCTCCTCAGTGACAACACATGTACCCTGTGTTGGAGAGATTTGCGCGGTTCAGTTTTCCTGTGATATGGTGAGCCGAGGCCTTCTTAAGCAAGTCCTCAGGTTGCTATTTGTAATATTTACATTGGCTGTGTTTTGACTTGGGCCCACTTTTTGTGTGTGTGTGTCTAGAACTGGTACCGAGGCCTTGTACAGACTTTGGCTCCTGACCATAAGATGGCTAACGTCCTTTACATTGACTTTGGCAATGAAGAAAATGTCCCTGTGGATAGGATCAGAGCCCTGACGGCTGACATCAAGCCTTTTTGCCCATGTGTGGGTGCATATTTGCACAGTTAATACATTCCCTGTGACATGCTGGCATTTTAAATTTGGTCCTTGGCTCTTTTATTTGCAGGCAATGGAGTGTCGTATCACAGGGGTTGTGCCGGTGGCGGGGAGCTGGTCAGGCGAGTGCTGCATTGCTGTGAGACAGCTGCTGGCTGGCAAGATTGTCACAGTTAGGCTGGTGGAAACTGTAGAAGACGGTCGCATTCATGCTGTGGATATTCTGCTTTCCATGGGTGACTTATATAAAACAGAGATGCACATTTAAAGGATCTACTGAAGTTAAAATGTTTAAGCCCAGCTCTCGCCCGGTCTCTTTCTTTTAGGAAAACAGTTGAACACGTTCCTCCTTGAACACGGCTATGCAGATAAAGAGCCAGTTAACATCGTGCCAACTGTGCAAGATATCAGTAAGATTCATATACAACATCCTCAGTCAGTGCAATTTGTAACATTTAAAATGTGTTTTTGTAACCATTTTTTTTCTTCCCCAGATGCCATGATGAGCGCATCTTTGGAAAACTTCCGGTGCCTCTCTGATGGAAAAGATGACAATACCTGGGCACAACTACCAGAGCCAATAACACAAGCAGTGGGTGATCAGCTCTCTGTTGTGGTCACCCACTTCCAGTCACCCACTGAACTTATCGTGCAAAAGGTGGAGAACGCTGGTGAGAAGCTGTTGCTGAACTATTAATGCAACTTAAATCACTCAACCTTTTTATATACCTTTAACCTGTGCTGAGACTTTGGTTTGCAGGACTGATTCAGGATTTGCAGTTAAAGCTGAGGGAACACTGCTCTCAGGTTGCAACCCCACAGAACTTTAGACCAGCTCCCACCACAGTGTGCTGTGCCCAGTTCTCAGGTATAACATTTTAGTACCTATTAATGTTTTACAATGGGAGTATGACGCTATAGCTGGCTATGAAAACTGTTGTAAGCTGTACAGCAGTATTGTAGTGAACACTAGAATCGTCAGAGGGGTCTTTTTAAACCCTGTTAAAGTAAAACCTAATCATTAGGGCTACAGCTGTTGATTATTCTAGTAATTGAGTATTTTGTTGTTGTTTTTGTGTTTGTTTGTTTGTTTTTTTTCATCGATTGATCTTCATCTTTGGTGATGTTGTTGTGGGATGGGGTCAAATTGATCCCCTCAGTGGTTCGAGGTTTCAATTTCTGTCAGTCCTAGTGTTTGACTTGTTTTTACACAACATGATTTGGAGCTACTGAATGCTGTGGAGTTAAATATTTGTATTTGAAAAATTAAATACTTTTATCTAGAGCTGGGCGATAGAACGATAACGATATGTATCGCGATAGACCTCGCCGCTCTTGTCCTCTTAAAAAAAAAGAAAAAGGAAAAAAAAGAACAGCCAATCCAAATTACGTAGCGCAGAGCCAAACCAATCACAGCCGCAGCGTCACGTCACGTGACTTGTTACGTACAGAACAAGTGCCAAGCCGCACATGTGTATTTGTTTGGGAAGCAGCCAGCCACCGTACCGCCCGGGTAATGGAGGAAATGAGTGTGCCGACTAGAAAAATCAACCGAGCGTGACCGAAGAGAAAACAGATGATGGTTCCAATGTCGGAGAGATTGTCGAACGGAAGAGCCATAGAAGTTCCGTAGTGTGAAGGTATTTCGGCTATTTCAAGTCTGATTTTTCTATGCGTTTGCACCTTTCGTCCACACGTAAACGGCGTTTTTGGTCACTGAAAACAAAGATTTTTAAAAACTCCGTTTTTGCATTTACGTGTTGACTAGAAAAACATGGGGCGATCGTGGCTCAAGAGTTGGGAGTTCGCCTTGTAATCGGAAGGTTGCCGGTTCGAGCCCCGGCTTGGACAGTCTCGGTCGTTGTGTCCTTGGGCAAGACACTTCACCCGTTGCCTACTGGTGGTGGTCAGAGGGCCCGGTGGCGCCAGTGTCCGGCAACCTCGCCTCTGTCAGTGCGCCCCAGGGTGGCTGTGGCTACATTGTAGCTTGCCATCACCAGTATGTGAATGTGTGTGTGTGAATGGGTGGATGACAGGGGTCCTTAGGGACTAGAAAAGAGGGCAGCACGGTGGCACGGTGGTTAGCACTGTTGCCGCACAGCAAGAAGGTCCTGAGTTCAATTCCAACATCAGGCCGGGGTCTTTCTGTGTGGAGTTTGCATGTTCTCCCCGTGTTTGCGTGGGTTCCCTCCGGCTACTCCGGCTTCCTCCCACCGTCCAAAGACATGCAGCTTGAGGGGATAGGTTAATTGATTAATTGACGGACTGGCGACCTGTCCAGGGTGTACCCTGCCTCTCGCCCTATGACAGCTGGGATAGGCTCCAGCGCCCCCCGCGACCCTGAAAAGGATAAGCGGAAGCGAATGGATGGATGGATGGATAGAAAAACGGAGAAAACGCAGCGTCAAAGGTGTGCACATTTTTTGACGTCACACTGTGCGCCACGTTATTGTTTCAGTGAAATGAATTTCTACAATACTGTTACTGTTAATTCTACTCTCTGCAGTATTTAAATGCTTACATATACACACAGTTACTGTCCCTCCACACATACGACTCGGTTCTGCTTCTATGCCCCAGCTTTGTTTACTTTTTCCCACCGAGGCTTCTAGACTTCTGATTTCTGCACATTTCTGCACGGTTAGGAATCTAGCGCCACCTGCTGCTTTGGCATGTTCATAGCAGCGTTTTCCTTCATTTCTGCCTTTACGTGTGGACGGGATTATTTTTTAAAACGAAAACGGAAAATCTCAGTTTTCAAAAATACCCGTGTACGTGTGGACGTAGCCTCAGTCTCTGACTGGAAGCGCTAATTCGTCATTCGGCTTTTGTCAGACTAAAGTAACTGTTAAAACTGTTTGAAAAGCTAAGCTATACAACAAGGAGAGATTGAGAATTTCCTTTTAGTTCTCAGTTTATTTGATACTGACGAAAGTTAGTCAGTTTTGTCTGTTATTCTGTAAAACAAACTAAGATTTATTTTTAGAATTAATATTTTGTTTCTAAGTGGAATTGACAATTTAGTCTGTTTCGTTTGTTCTATTTTGAAACTTAAACGCTTTAGCGGCTGCCTTTTGTGTAGTTTGCAATATTTGCCTTTATTTATCTGAAAAAGTCTCATGTTCCTTAAGTACATCTACCCTGTTGAACTTATTATGGGAAATAAATATTTAAATAAAAACAAGCTGCTGATTATTTCACATTTTACTTGTGAGCAAAGGCACATTTAAATCTTACAAATACAGTTATTTGGCTTATATCGTGATAGATATCGTTATCGCCTGAAATGAAAAAAACCTATCGTGATATGAAAAAATCTCATATCGCCCAGCTCTACTTTTATCATTATTTGATTTCAAAGTGTCCTGTGCCTGAAATGTGTTTAACAAGCTAATTCAGAGATGGTGTGTTTTTTAAAATGGTGTAATAAATGTACTTTCTGGCTCTTCGTGTTTTCTCTCCAGAGGACAAGCAATGGTACAGGGCTAAGATTCTGGCTTATTCATCAGAGGAACGTGTCTGTGTGGGGTACCTTGATTTTGGCAACTCTGAGGAGGTCGGGTTAGGCCACCTTAGACCCATCGCTTCCTCACTCTTACGCCTTCCCATGCAGGCTATTCCATGTGGTCTAGCAGGTATTTTTTCCACTATGCAGTAGATTTTGAGTGCTTAGCAATTCTTAAGCGTGTTAAGCTGTGAATGTGAGAGAGCTCAGTTTTATGCCAAATGTCATTTAATTTTTTTCACCTATTTTTACTTAAAATTACTTGTATACTTTGACTTAAAAACACTACATTTCTTTGGTGTTGTCTTTTTTTAAATGAGAAAATAATACAGAAACGCATGATTAGTGTGTCCCTCTGTTGTTTTTGGGGGCGGTGTTTCCATTCCAGGGGTTCAGCCTGTTGGGGAGAGCTGGCCGGAGGACTGCCTTCTGGCTCTGCAGCGAAGAGTGTCAAACCGAATACTGCACATTGAAATCCAGGGTGCACATGGGGGCAAGGCATTGGTGACCATGATTGATGAGTCCAGCGATCCACAGGCCAATATAGCTGAATTGCTGATATCCGCAGGTTACGCTGCACCTTGTGCTGTTACTACTGATAATGAGACGGTGGTTACTGCAGAGGCCCAAGGTATGATGCATCTGAAAGTAATGGTTTTATTGGGTTTTTAGTTTGTTTGGGGTTTTTTTTTTTTTTTAATGGGGAGATTAATTTGGATTCATTTGATGCATCTTGGGGGAAATGATGATGATGTAGAACTGAAAACCTGAAGCAAATATTCCTTTTTGGCAGAGGCCTGTGACATTGACATGGATTTTCTTCTTGTGGTCATAAATTTACCTGCCATAGTCACCACTTGCTTGTGGATAAGTTAGACATGAATAACCAAAGTACTTTATAACTTGATTAAGTGTATATGTGATTTGGCTTCGTTTCTCCCAGCATGTGAGCCTCTGGTTTGGTCTTGTACTGAGCTTCCTTGCAACAGCCAGGCGGTGGCACTGTTAGTCACTGTCGTGGCTGGGAACCCAACAGCGTTTTACTGCCGCATTGACAGTCCTACAGGTATTGTTTCTTTAGCCTAAATAGCCGCCATTTTTACCCATAGCAGCATTGTCTCGGCAAATATACAGAGACTTTTCGTTAGTAACTAGTTATTTTTAGATTTTTAAAGGCAGCAAATCTATCAGATTTTCAGTCATGTAATTATTCTGCAATATTTTCCATATATTGTAAAAATGTACAGTTGCATTAGCACCACCAGTGTAAGGATAAATGTTAGCAAAGGCTTGTTTTATTTAGTGAAAAAACATTCAGATATTTTATATCAAGGAAATAAAAACAGAAGTGAAAAGAAAATTAAGGATACTTTTAATGAGACCACAGTAATAAATAAGCAGAAGAGAGTGGATGGTAGTCTGGGTCTTTTGTCTTTGTAAGCAGAACAAACAATATGATGAGGTGGGCAACCCCACCATGGTGTTTACAAGCAAGCAAAAATGCAAAACAATACTGCAAATAAAATGCCAGTAATTAAGCTATAAATATCCAGTATGAAGAGAGTAACAGCATGAGTCAGAGGATTCATTTATTGATGCATGCATGTGTTATCTGTGTGTTTGTCAGACCACCAGCGCCTGAAAGAGCTGGGGGCTCAGTTAAAGCAGCATTGTGAGGCTGATGCGTCACCTTTCGAGCCCAAGGTGGGAGAGCCCTGTTGTGCCCTGTTACCTGGTGAGACCATCTGCTGTACCACTGACTTTATAAATGTCATCAGCTCAGCAGCCGATTGCTAAAACATGACACAAACCACACTTTATTGTCAGTTAAATGTTCTGGGGTTTTTATTATAGCTGCTTTTTCCCCACACTGTGATCTAAATCCACTCATGATGAATCTTGTCTTTCTTTGTGTTTGGGGCATTTATGGGACATGATGTGCTGTTTGTTCCCCAGGGGATGGAGCGTGGTGTCGGGCTATGGTGACGGGGCTGTCTGATGACAAGGTAGCTGTGAACTTTGTGGACTATGGCTACAGCTTGACAGTTGAAAAGGGCCACCTTCGATCCATTACAGCCCAGCTACTGACTCTACCCTTCCAGGCAGTTCGCTGCTGGCTCACAGGTTCATGGAGAGACTGCATTATAGCTTTGGAACTGTGTGAAAGCCAGATGGAAGTTTGTTCACGTTTGAATTAAAAAAATACAAAAATTTAAAGGGTAGATTATACTGAGTGGTGTGTGTTTGATTTTTAGGCGTGGAGCCTCTTGGATCAGAGTGGAGCAGTGAAGCTGTGCTGTGGTTCCAGACTCAGGTGTATGGTGAGCAGCTCTCTGCACGTGTCCTCTCTGTCACTGAACAGGGCTACGGTGTGGAGCTGGAAAGCAGAGGAGTAAATGTGGCAGCTGCCTTAATTTCTGAGCAACTAGCTAAAGTTCCTGGAGAGATTGCCAGAGAAACACATGGAACAACAGGCTCTGCAACCAAACAAAGCGTGAAGACAAATGAGCAAGATCCCTTAGAAACTCAAGTCTCCAGTCAGACAGAAGTTAATTTCAAAGAGATACCAGCTGAAGGATGGACTGCAGTGTCCACAGAAGGTCAGCCAAAGAGAGGAAGTCCTCAAGATGCTGGTGGTGATTTAGGAGGCTTATTTATAATGTTGCATTCTGGTTTCAGTGCCATCTTTTCCAGTGGAGTGGAAGACTGTGGAGCTGCCGCTCAGTGATGCCTTTCAGCCTTATTTTGCGGGCATCATTAATCCTTCCATCTTTTATCTGCTGGGTCCTGCTCAAGGTTGAAACAGTTGTCTTCTACTGTCTTATAAAATGCATGTACATAACATAGACCTTGCTGTGTCTTATCTAATTGCTCTCTATGCTTGTGTTTGTTTGTTTATTTATTGATTTATTTCTGTAGTGGATCAACAAAAGCTTCAGGAGGTGATGGTGGAGCTGGCTGTCTACTGCAACAGCCAGGCCACCTTGTCCACAGCTGTAAAGGGCAAACCAACTCCTGGGGCTGCTTGTTGTGCTCAGTTCTCAGGTGGGGTTCTTTCAAATGTGCCAGGGTTTTTTGTTTTTGTTTAATTTCGGTTAGGTTTTTTTCCTCACCTAGTTTGGATTTTTAGGTCACTGTAACCCTGCTATACACACAGAGAGCAGCACTAGTTCACCGTTCGCAGGCAATGCAGTAACTGTTTCTAGCCACAAGGGGGCAAATGGGTTCTCACAAAAGTTGTTGGATGGAACTTGAAGGCTAGTCCTGAATGAGATATTCACAGATAATCTAATTTTAAATATTTCGCCTTGCTTGATTGAGGGAGACTAATTTTCACATCTCATAATGCTTTGAGGAAATGTTGTTTACTAATTTTCATTTAATAAATAATATAAACATGGTAACAAGAAAAAATCAAGTGAGGACAAAATTGCTGTTACACTAATCCTGTTAGTGTACATCCAGTTTTCATTGCTGGCGGTCTGCTCTGGAAACCCCACCTGAAATTCTTGCTCTTACAGAGCTAAGCTGGTAATTTCATGTCTTCTAGTAGGTATAATTACACTGTGTGTGTGTGTGTGTGTGTGTGTGTGTGTGTGTGTGGCTTTAAACAGTATACACGGAGTAGGCTTTAGCTGGGGTTACATTCCACAGTCCAGCTTACAGCAGGTCTGTTTTCATTGAGCTTTTAGTGCTTGTAAGGTCAGAGGAGTTCTATATGTTAGTCCAATGAGGATAAATGTAATATTTCATTCAATGCTGAGTAGTTTGACAATTTTTCTTTCTAAATTGTGTTGGAATTCCTGTGACTACAAAACAAAATATAGACTTAGACTTCTTTTTTTCCAGCTGACAATAACTGGTACCGTGCAGTAATCCTAGAAGTTGGTGAGAAAGAGGTGAGTGTCCTCTATGCAGACTATGGCAACAGTGAGAAGGTGCCATACTCCCGGATCTTGCCCATCCCCAGCAACCCGCTGGAGCTTCCCTTTCAGATCACTCGCTGCACTCTTGCTGGTAAGGCAGCACAAGTATTCTTTGTCATTTTCTGGGCTTTGCTAGTTTACTGACTCGTGTCGCACTGCCTCATGTTTATTGATAGGTAAGGAGAACTTTCCAGCAGAGTGGCCTCAGGAAGTGCAGCTGATATTTCAAAACGCGGTCTTGGATGGGGTACTCGCCACAGTCCAGCACTTTGATGGCTCTGCTAACGTGCTCTCACTCACTCTGCCCGCTGAGAAGGGCGGGGGAAACGTCACTGACATGATCTCAGAAGCATTACATGCCCAGAGGAGAAGTAACCCTTGCACAACCTCGACCCAGAAGACTGACAAAACTGGCAGCAGCACATCTGTCAACACTGCAGCCGCACCAGACGGCTCTAAGCCCAAATCGGTACCCGAAAACCAAAAAGAGCCAGTGAGCACCACAGTGCTGGCAAATACTGTGGATGCAATATCCCAGCATCCGGAAGAGAAGATGAATATTTCTGCAGCATCGGCCTGTGGTTCGTAATAAGATTGTGATTGTAGGATTAAGTTACTGGTTTCTTTTTAGTGTAAAGAGAACTGACAAAACGTATCCAAAATAATGTGAGATTTTTTAAGTGCCGTATTTTACTTTGCTCAAGTATATTTAGGTTGGTAAAAAGATGTGTATCAAGTATTTAATTGATAACAGGACTGGGTCATTGTTTTTTGTTCTTCAGGAGAACCAGTGAAGGAGATTACTGAGCAAATAAAGCCAATCCAAAATACTTCCAACAGTGATGGTGTGTATGTTTTAGATTAGAAACTGAATCGTTTTCACCTGAACTGACAAGTGTTTGGATTTCTTTGGACATGACGTTTTGCTGTGCTCTGATTCTCTTTCCGCTCTCATTCAAATCCTAGCCCTTAAGACCTCAGGCTGCTGCTGTCTGAGCCTGCAGGCCAAGGTCAGAGTTGATCTCACAGTTTTGATTAACATTAAAAGATCTTAAATGGCACTATTTTATAAATGCTTTTGTTAATACTACAAAATGTTTTTATATTTTTCTCTAAAATTAAATGCAAACGAGCGACTGCTTTATTTGCTTTTCTCTTCCACAGATCGATGAGCTGGAAGAGCTGATGAAGCTGCAGCTTTCGCTGATCCAAATGTTTGTTGGACAGAAGAAATATGATAAACAACATTGTTGAATCCTGTTTTTGAAATCAAGGTTGTTGTTCTTTCCCAGATTGTTTCTCCCAAACTGAATCTGGTCTCCAGAAGCTGCCAACCAGCTTGTGTTTGCTTTCTCCGTATTTCTTTGTACCTTTTAATTTTGTTCCCTTATCTGTGAGATTCTACTCTATGTGCCTCTTTTACTTATGTTTTGAATTTTTGGTTAAGCTGAAGTTATTTTTTTTTGTTTGCTTTTCCTCTGGAAAAAAATGCCAAAATTCAGCAACAAGAGATGTTCAGCTCTCTTTATCTTTGTGTGTCTTCTGTAAGTGTTGTGGCCCATGCTGTGCTGCCATCTGTTCCTTTATTGAGTCGTAATAACCTGTTCAGGTGAGATGTTCACACTGACTCACTTCTGTTTTGACATGTTTGAGTTTTATGTAAAACTTTGTGGAAAAAAGACAATACAGCGATGTTTGTGTTCTTTTAAGCTGATGGATTACTAAAGCTTTCTATACAGTAAACCAAAGGGAAAAAGTTTAACTTTAATGCCTCTGTAGTTTCATGTGTCTTAAGTGGTACCAGGATGTAAAACTATCTAAGCCACTCCGTTTTCGTACCTGTTGGAGATGGGAGGAGGTCATGTGAAGTACTCATCTGTGCAGGTACCTCAGGGATAGGCATGTCGGGTAGGTGGGGTCGCAGCTCCCTCTCTGGTCGGAGGCAAAGCGCCTCATTAAATCAAATCAGTGCGGAAACAAGGTGGTGTTAGGACGGAGAGGACCGGTCTGCGGAAGACGCGCTCCAGCTTAAAGGAGAAAAATCTGCGGTCGGCGAGGAGACGATTTATCGGTGCGTGGGTTTGGATGTGCTGGTGACGGTTGACTTTCTGTAGCAGTTTAGTAAGTTTGCTGTTTGAGTTAACAAGTTACTGTACAATGATTTTTTTTTTTTAATGTAACCTAAAGGAATTTACGAGATTGCTTAAAAGGTTTAAGGAATACCACTTTGGATATGCATACTGACGAAACCTGCCTTTCCATTTTTGACTGTAATGTTAGCATGCTAGGACCTTGTACCTGACTTTAAACCTGCCATACGCGGAACAGTGACCAGGTGTGGACAGACTTGACTAGAGGTTCAGGCCAGAGGGAAAATTAAACACATTTAACCCACCGCTGTAAACTCTGCTACCGTTAAATAATGCTAATAATTTAGCGACGTTTTATCCCAGGCATTTGAATATATTCCCCGCTAAATTTGTAAGGTGCACCTTAATCCCCCCAACACGAATATCTAATGAGCCAATCACACAGAAGCAGCTCAGAGTATTTCGACATGTAGAAGTGGTCAAAGGAGCCTCCTGAAGCTCAAATCACCTGACATTTCCCTGCAGTGTTTACAGAGTGAACCCAAAGGTGCTCTACTGCTTCAAGCTGATACAAAGGCAACAGATAACCACTTGGTATAGCAAAGGTATGCACGATAATAAATCTTGAAGGAGATGGGTGCAATAAATTGCTTTAAAATGATAGGAAAACTACAGTAAATAACTAGTTGTTAAAACCAAGGTGTGCCGAAGAGCATCTCTTGGGCAACAGCAGCAGAAGATCACACATTTGCACATGGTCATCACAATTGGACAACAGAAGATTGGGAAATATCTCAACTGATAAGTCTCAATTTTTGCTGTGATATTTGGAAGGGTCAGCATTTAAACAATATGAAAGCATGGGTCCTTCCTGCCTTGTGTTATATGTTCAAACTGCTGTTGGTGTAATGATGTTGGGGATATTTTCTTGACACACTTTGGGCCCCTAAGTACAAACTGAGCATCATTTAAATGCAGTAACCTACCTGTTGTTGACCATGTCTATCGCTTTATGGCCCCAGTGTACCCATCTTCTGATGGCTTCTTCCAGCAGGATGACAAAGCTCAAATCACTCAAACTGGTTTCTCACAGTCACCAAATCTCTATCCAGTAGAACACCTTTTGGGATGTGGAGGAATGAGAGATATGTATCCAACAAATCTGCAGCAGCTGTGCTAAAATGCCAGTATGGGCCAAAATCTCTTAGGGAATGCTTGTGGCACCTTGGAATCTGTGCCACAAAGAATTAAGTAATCTAGGGGCAGAAACTGGCAAAGTGTGTACCTAATGATCTGGCTTGTCAGAGTGTGTATCAATAAACTCAATGACACACAACATAAAAAATAAAATAAAATGAGTTCTTATTTGCACAAACTGGATTTGCTGCAAATTATTCTAAACAATCTTATTTAGCTTGATTAACTGGGAACTGATGATAAGCTGCCTCAAAATCCCATCAGAGACTGCATCCTCTGTCTGTCTGTGTGTGGTTTCCGACTTGTTAGAGCAACACATCGCTACAGTGGGTACATACCAAAGCATTTTGTGGCTTTTAATCACTGCCGTGCTGCACAGTTTTTCACATTTGCTCTCTGCTGTTTTTAAAGCAGCTGTTTCAGGTGAGTCACCCTAAAATGATTTACACTGTCAGGATGTTTCTTAGAGTAACACACTCACTCCCAAGTACAGGTTACAAGATCTCTGCCGTTTCTATGAAGCTTGTTCAAAAACTGGTGCTCCTTTCTAATTATACAGCATGAAGGCAATTTACCACCAAGCATACAGTTTGGTGGGAAAGCTTGACTTGGCCCTTCCTCTTCCTCCATTATTTTACCACTGAAATTGAGCGCTAATATTTTATGGGTTAATCATCCCATTCACATAAGAAATATGAAAGACATTAGGTTAGGAGAGTGTAGCACTTTAATTAGCTTTTCACTCCCCTTACAGGCTGATCTGTGCAGTTTTGCTCATTTAGCTGGAACCACTATTCCAGAGCAGACAGCTGAGAAGCTGTTCGCTGGCACGCAGACTCGGGAGGGCAGGAATGCTTGTGAAGAAAAAGCCAATTTTGAGACAGGTGTGCGCACTACACACGTTTACTGTAAAAGTGTCTTTTATATGCCGGCATGGTCGGCTGCTTCCCTGTGCAAGCATGGGCGCTCTAAGCTGCACCCCCGTGGAAGTAATGAAATCTGTTGTCAGCAAGACGTACCAGCGAGTGCACAAAATGAGCATCAATAGCTTTTTCTTGATGTTTATCAGCACGTGCCTTCTCAGACAGCCACACCATGTCAGCTCTGCAGATCTGTATCACAGACACACAGACTCCTCTTAAAGAGGGGCTCCATCCTGCACACAATCACATCCCTGTCTCAGAAATACACGCGGCTTTACCTGTACAGAGGGTTTCTCTGGTCTACCTATACACAGATACACATATTTTAGTACGGCTATCTTTGTGGGGACCTGTCACTTACATAATACATGCCACGCCCCCTTACCCTAACCATAGATGTCATTACTGAATACCTAAAGTCAAGTATTAACCTTCGGCCAGCTATGTAAGCTTTTGGGATCCAGCATTTTGGTCCCCACAAAAATGTCAGATCCCACAGGCATAGTGGGCTTTTGTTGGAGCAAGTCCACACACAATTATATAACCATGATTTAATTGGATATAACATTAACTTACACTGAGTTGTTTAAATGTGCTCTAACATTAATTAGAACTGCTAATCTTAAAGCAGTCTTTACTTTAAAGGCCACTGCCTTTAAGGAGTGTTGTGTTTTGTCCCCATAAGAAAGGAATGCCCGTATAAGGTTACTTTCTAGGGAAATATTAGTCTCTATAATATGCATACCTGTTGGACCACACACAGTCTTTTCAGCCACAGGAAGGATATTTTAGCCCTGCTTATCAGCTCCCAGAGTTAATCAGATATTATATGCATCCCCCTTAACATTGTATGTGTATCAAACAGTCACAACATGTGACTGTCATTGTAATGGTGCGGCTAACCTGAGGTCAGGTTGTATGCTTGCTTAACAGTTGGCATGTGTAATCAAATCATAATCAGTGGGTTTGTAGATGGCCGTGGGGCTATGTCAGCATATTCTGGTATCCCAGCTCCTGGGTGACCACTGTGGTAAACATGGATTACACTCTCAAACACACATATTTACATAGCTCGTATCTTGTTGGAATCCCCCCCCCCCCCCCCCCCCCCCCTCCTGCTTGAAGAGCTTTATTTGGAACGTATGGGATTCTTTTTAACCCAGACAAAACACTTATATGTATACATGCTGGTATCAAGATACCTTTGTTAAGTGAGTTACGTTCACTGGCCACTTTATTAGGTATACCTGGCTGGTACTGGCTTAGACCCACTTAAATAAATGTGCAGCAATTGCATGATGCAGTTGCTTCACATTTGTTAGCTGTATATCCACGATGTGAATCTCTCGCTCCACCACATCCCAAAGGTTCTTTTCTGAATTAAGAGCTGGTGACTCTGGAGGCCAGTTGAGTACAGTTATGTGTGCTGAGTATTGTTATATTCAAGGATCCAGTTTGATCTGAGCTTTGCGACATGGGGAGACTGTGGTCTTAAGGGGACGGACATGGTCAGCAACAATATTCCGGTAGCCTGTAGCTTTTAAACGATGCTCAGTTGTTTTGTCCTGTCTCTCAGAATGGCACATGTGTTTTTGATTATTACACTGTAGAATTAGTTGAAATAACTAAATAAAAAATTCTGGGCGTGTAGACGAATATCTGAAGAAGTGTATTGGATTTTGTTTTAATTTAATAACCAAAATAGAATTTAGTGGTTTGTTGCCTGAGGGCAACATTATGCTGTTAGGCCACTTTTCCCAGGGTAATAATACCAAAACAGAGCTTCTAAATTCTCCTAAATTATGTCTGGACGTTTAGGGTCATTCCCACACTGAGAATGGTGAACTTGATGAGAGTAAAGGTAGATCCCAGCATCAGGTTTGAGGAAAAATTATTAAGGCATAGTATGAAAATATTTTAAAAAGTTTTTGCAACCACCCTGGTTTTTCTCTATGGACACTCTTTGAAAGGCCAAAGTTCAACCACTTAGCTACACTTAGCTATGAAAATATGGTAACAGTGCAGTCAGTCTTGGGTTACTTACCCCCTGGCCCCCCTGATCGAATGTAGTTGTGCCCTGTTGCTGATGACTTTTTCATTTTTACTTGGTAGGGTTACACAGACTTGTCCTCATGTCCCTTGGCTAGCACTATAGCACATTTCCTGAATTGTGTCAAGGCTTAAGTGGTTTTCCGTATAACACAAAAACGGCTCACAAAAAAACCTTTCTCACAATTTCTGGCTCCTTTGCCAGTGTCTCTGACATTTTGTCTGTCTGATGGATTATATTGCTAAAGTTTTTTTCACCTTGAGAATAACAGAAGACTTTCACTCGTGAACAAGAAAACCCCCCCAGATATATGTGCATTTTAGTGCTTTTACTTTGCATTCTGGCTAAGTGTCCCTTTTGTTGTCGTTCCAGGCGTCCCAGGATGAACTTTCATATCTGCCTCTCCTCCCTCTTAACTGTGCTGCTTTTTCAAGGTCGGTTTATTGATTTTATTACTGTTTTGCCTTCTGTGCCTCAGAGCCATTAGTGGGAGGAGTGTTTTAAGTACTATTTTGGAATATCTGCTTGCGCATTATGGATGCTTTGTAAATAAAAGTCAGTGGATACAGCGCTGTGTCAGGGTTAGCATTGGAAATAAATGCTAATATTAGGTATGTACTGATGGTTATGGTTGTTTTTGCTCAGGAAAAGTTTAATGTTCTTGTAAATATAGTGTTGAAAATGTTCATTGTGTTGGTGCTTGTGAGAACATTTAAGGCCCAAGTTTATGCCCTGCTTGATGGAAAATGTGCGGTGAATCACTGAAGCGCCTCTGGACCACCTGAGATTCTTTATGAGACATTTCACAGCTTTAACCTGTCAAGTCTCGCATCAAAGTGCTTTCCTGCCGCGTGTGCTTGACATGCTGCTTGTTTTGCGAGGCAAACTTTGCATCTCTTCCATTGCATTGTTCCCATTGACCAGAGTCCATCGGTATGTGCCTGAGGGAAGAGGCGGGAGTCGTGGGGCAATATAATCCTTGAATTGTTTTCAAAAATGACAGCTTTAGCCCCATCCTAACTATTTATTATGGGTCATTTTAAGACTTTGAACTTGAGCACACCAGACTGTCTTACCCTGTCAAGAGACGACACGCTGACAACACAGATAACATGTTTCAGTGCAAGATATCCATGTAATCCAGCCTGTCAAATTGAATTCCACAGATAGGGGCAGGCTAATCCCTGTTATTTTTCTGATTTCAGGGAGATATTGTGTTGATCTCGTGGGATTGATGCCAATTGACATCAACCCTTCAGCTGCAGGGTTTACATTTATTATCTTGTTCCTGATTTTTCTGCTAAATCGTCTTTCACACACATTAAAGATACAGTCATTCTGCTAGAGTCGCTCGGCTGAACAGATAGATGTTTTGTTCAGAGCACTGTGGGCCCCACACTGACCGTGAAAATGCCGCTTGCCAAGAACCTAAACGTCCACTGTCAGGAGTGCTTTGGGGCTGCGGCGTTGTTGGAATTCGAGGAAGCTGAAAGGGTCAGGATTGTGGAGAGGTCGGAGAGCAGAGGTCTGGTTTGCAGGTGGTAGGTTTCTTTAATTATTAGTGTTGTGCTTAATGTTTCATGACCCGATGAAGGCCTTTACTCCTATGAATGAATGGTTGAAGAAAAAAAAAATAAAGTCATGAGCTTTAAAAAATGATATTATTGCCACTTCAGAGTTTTAGTTGTGCTCAAAATTTAACAATAAAATATTGAATTGGTTTTATTATTTATATGTTGCATACTTTCCCTTTATTTTTTTTACAACCACTGACATGTCTTTTGCTAAATGCATGTTTCATTTCACCATTAATCATCCGTGGCAGCCTGCAAAGAAATCAGATTTAAACAAAGGTTGTCAAAAATAATAAAAAGGACTCAAGGTTAGTGCTGAGTTTGCGAAAGTCTTGACACCCTGACTTAAGCTGGTTCCCTTCTTTCCTCTGGAAGAACAGTATTCTCTGCAAACTAGTTCATGCCCTTCTTGAGCATTCAAAGCGCTTTATACAACATGCCGTATTCATGCAAGTTCTTTCTCTTCTAACATTTACACACATGTATATATCGGAAAGTAACTTGGAGTTCAGTGTCTTGCCCAAGGATACTTTTATAATGCAGACTGGAGAAGCCAGGAATCAAACCACCTACCTTACTATCCAACTGTCTATTCTTCCCTTCGCCAATCTAACAAAGGCAAAAAGGCCCAAAAAATGATGTTTAAAAGAAAAAAAATCAATGTCAGCCAGTATTTTTCTCCTCGCCTCTCACCGGACAACATCAGTGACAGAAATATGAGTGCAAAATATGAGGACAAAGCCAATGTCGGCACTAAATAATCCCATCAAACTTTTGTACGTGCAACCTTTCTTTGATGTTTTCGGTTGCGCTTTATCGTTCGGCTCGTTTGACTTTTTATCACCTGTTTTAGCTGATGTGCAGGCACTAAATCAGCAAGACACAGACAGCCTGAAGCATTACGGGAGGACGAACTCACACTTTCTTTCTAACTGAAAAGAAGCACTGTGGTATTCAGAGTGTGGAATCTGTTCAGCGTGGCAACGCACGTTTGTAAAATCACTCAAGTGCTCCCTTCTCTGTGCCGAACAAATGCCTCTGTCGGACAAAAAGCCATGTTCACACGAAAACATGTCCTTGCTCTCCTCTGAGCCGTACGTGTGCCTGAATAGAAGAGCGTCCTTTGACTGAATGGAGCGAAAGAATGGTTTTCTTCACTTGTCTGCTCACATTAGCTTGAAATACTCAATTATCCATTAGAATAGGGCTCATGTGGGAGTCTATTTTGGCTTTAGGGAAAGCATCCAATTTATTGGTTATTTTTCTTTTCTCACAGCTCTATAGGATGTCTGAACAATGATAATAAATAAAGTTAACATGAAGAGTAATGGTCTACAGGTCAGAGCATGGTTTTTTTATATGAAGTATTTTGTGAATCTGAAACTGATGAAAAATTGTGACTTTTAATGGGAGCTGGTGAGGATCCAACTAAAACTAAGATATAAACAAATTGAAATTGCAATGATAATTTATAAGTGTTTGAAACCTTGTGGAGATCCGGACCCTAAATGTTTTAAGCTTGAATATGTTCTTTTAGATTACAGTAGTCTAGACACATTTAGAAAATCAGTTAAATGTGTGATAAGCCACGTTTCACCTATTTCTAATTTATTCCAAGTTATTTTGGCCTCTCTCTCATAGGTTAGTGCTTCATATGTAAATTTACTGTGACTGTTAGGGGTGGGGGAAAAATCGATACTGTGTAATATCGTGATATTTTGTTTGCTAATAATGTATCGATACAGGGACAGCAGAAATCGATATTTTGTTACAAAAAAGGTTTTTGTGCTCTGACTTCAGAGCATGTTGATCCTTTTTCTGAGCAAGAGTCCTGACATTCCTTCACTGTCCAAATGTGTTTAACTGTTTTTTGGCAGCAATAAACATGACAGTTTACTTATTTTAATTTAAGACATGTTTTATTTTAATTAAGTTTAAAACTTTTTTTATTTAATGTAAAATTATATTTTGTTTTAATTTACTTTCAAATTCTTCAGTTGCTGAAGGGGCTGCATAGTTTTCATATTGCATAGTTCAGAATAGCTATAATTGTACCAGATGGTTGCATTCAGTTAAGTTGGACTAGACTGTAATACAAACTGTTCAGTTTGTCAGCAATAAAACTGACTGAAATGAGAGAAAGACTGAGTGCGAGACTTTGATATTAGATAAAATGAATATTGATAAACCTTTATGTACAGAATCTGAATATCGCAAAATATTTTAAAAAATTGCAATAATATCGTATCGTGCGTTAAGTATTGTGATAATATCGTATCGTGCGTTAAGTATTGTGATAATATCGTATCGTGGGATGTATGGTGATTCCCACCTCTAGTGACTGTAGGTGAATAAATAAAGACTGAGTAAATATCTGACTGCTCTCTGTGTTGTTGGTGCCTGCTAGTTCAGCACGGCACCTCTGTGCAGGAGATTCAAACCAGCCATGAGAACATTGTGAAAATCAACTCTGCAGGAGAAAGTGAGTACCTTACAAAATGGTTAACACATAAAATGTACAGTCATGTGAAAAATGAAGCACTGCTTCCATAGGTAAGTAGCAGCCAGGCGCTTGACTTTTTGATCATCAGGGGTCACCTCTGTAAAAGCAGCAGTTTTGGCAGTTCTGTGGTTTGGAGCATTCAGGTGTGTGTTGATGCCCAGCAAATTCAACCTAAGATCTGGCTGCGCGATCCTCTTAGAAACTGTATAAAACCAGAGAACTATATCTCACATTCTACAGGCTTCAGTTAGCATGTTAAATGTTAAAGTTCATGATATCACAATTACAAAAAGACACAACAAGTATGTTTTTTTTTGGAAGGGTTGCTAGATAAAAGGTGCCTGTCACTAATAAGAACATGACAGCACAGCTTAGGTGTGCATCTAAACAGATGAGACCAAAGTGGAGATGTTTGGTCATAATGCACAATGCACAAACATCTCTCAGAGGTGAAGGGGTGATGATTTAGGATTGCTTTGCTGCCATAAGACCAGGGTACCTTGTAGTCATCGACTCAACCATGAGTCAGTGACTCAAAGTATTCAGCCTAATGTGAGGCCATCTGTCCAGCAGGTAATGTTTGGTCCAAATTGGGTCATGCAGCAAGATAAAGATCAATAGAACAGCAGAATCTACAACAGAATGGCTAAAAACAAGAGAATCAAGACACTTAACTCATTCACTGCCAGCCATTTTCAAATCAGGTAACTCCCCACTGCCAGGGTTTTTGAGCATTTTTACTCATTTTTGAAGAGCCACAGAAAACTGTGTGTTATGATCATATAAACGCTGAACCTACCAAAATGAAGAACAGACTCTCTTCTTTCATCCAAAAAAAAAGCTTGTTTCTACCATTTTCCATTCTTTAGTAATCAGCTGTAGAAGAGAGGTGGGTTCCACCAAAAATGCCTGTTTTGACCAAAAAAAGGGAGAAAACGAGCTTTTTGTGAAAAATACATTTCAAGCAGAAAAGTGCCTTTGACACTAATATTTCTTGCTTTGTGACACCTCTAACATATAAAATAGTTTTTCACTTCTATAAAACAGAAATAACACTGAGAAAGGTTATGTTTTATCAAAACAATTTATTTACAAATATATGAAAAAATAAAATGTACATAGTGAAACATTTATTCACAATGAATAATTCACTTTTGTGTGGTAATCATTATAACACTTTCCGGGATGCAAGGGCACACAACAAGACTTGCACCACATTTTTGTTTCACTGCGCAATCCCTTACGTGCGCAAACCCTGCACCTCCTTGCAGGTCTACTTTTACTGCTGGTGGGCTTCAGTTTTTCAAGTTGCCCGAGGTTGTATTCTAGCCCCTCCCATTGAAAAACGTAATTGACGTCTATAGACGTCAATGGCAGTCAACGTAAGTTTTTCAATTGACGTCTATAGACGTCAATGGCAGTGAATGAGTTAAGTGGCCCAGACAAACCCTCAAGCTGTGAATAAGCAAATTTTAATGAACCGGAGGAATGCTGTTAACAATAATGAGCCAAAATACTTCCACAATCACGTAAAAGACAGATAAATTCTTACAAAAAATTACTTCAAGTTACTGCTGCTAAAGGTAGTTTTACAATCTACTGAATCAATGTTTTTTTTCACATGAGGGTTGTTGCTAGGAATTGTTGTGACATGCTTGGTCATGATGTCAACCTGCATGCCTGTAACTGGATGTAAGTCAGCTGAGCAGCACACAGTAAATGAGCCAGAGAGCCTAAATCAGAAATGGATAACAAGTTGTGAGACAGAAATACTTAGAAGTTGGTGGTCTGTGTCAGTGGTGTATGTGACTTTTCTATAAGCAGATGACTCAAATGACAGACAGATGACACACGCTGCACGTGTAATGTGCCCCTAATGGCTCTGTTCATAATCAGCTGATGCACCCAGCAAGTACAAACGTGCATGAAAGAGAGAGAAAGCTTTTCGCTTGGTAGTAGTTTAATGTGTGAAAGGGAAAATATAAGAAAATAAAATGAGCTTTGACATGCAGAGTTTGTTTTCTCTTATTATGTCTAGATACTATTTTTGTCTGCAACGGTCCATTTGATACCCAGCCAGGAAAACCAATATAATACAGGAATGTGGGGAAGCTAGTGAATGAGTTTGGACCTATTGACCCATCTTCGTCTGTACCCTCTGTGTGAATTATTCTGTGTGTGTTTGCTTTAATGGGAAGTGATGCAGTGCTCAGCAGTCATGGATATCCTCTTCCTCATGGATGGTTCCTACAGCGTTGGGAAAGGCAGCTTCGAGAGGTCCAAACACTATGCGATCAAACTCTGTCAAGCACTAGACATCGGAGCAGATAAGGTTTGGGTTGATCTCTTGTCTCTCGCCGTCTTCGCATCCTGTCAGTCAGTGCTCTTGTAATTTCTCCCTGTGCAGGTGCGAGTTGGTTTAATTCAGTTTGGCTCAACTCCTCGGCTTGAGTTTACCCTGGACTCATACTCCACCAAGCAGGAGCTGAAGAAGCAGATAAAGAGCATTTCTTACAGGTGTGTCTCTGCTGCCATCTGAGCACGAGTAGCTCAATATGTGAACTCAAGCCTTTAACTTAAGTTTGGTTTTGTATATTAATGAGTTATAACTATGAAGGATCCGGGACATAAATGAAAGCTTTAAAGAAATGTGGAAAATGTGTCTAAACAGGGTTTTTTTGACATCCATTATGAAATTAACTGTTTTAAATCATCTGCGCTCACTGGAGAAGCAGGCGACATTATTTTAAGATTTTAATTAGCAAGCAACACTTCTAAGGATGGAGTCAAAACATTTGTGGCTCACAGCTTTCTTTGATTTGGAAAACAGAGAGCCTACATTGGCAGGCGTCCTCTTTATTTTTTCTTCTAGCGTTTACATTGTTATCAACCGGCCTGGAAGTGCAAGATGCTGTTAGTGCAGACTGAGATTACAAAAGTGTATGCGTGTGTTATATTTGCCACAGAAGATTCAGTAGTTCATCTATTTTGACAGCTGAAAAAAAGACCTAGTGCTAACAAAATGGTATGTCCCTGTTGGAGGCATGCCTTTTTCTATGTTTTTAAAACCAGACTGTCATGTTTAAGAAAACAAATCCAAGAGTAAATGAATAAAAAAGGTGATAGAATTAGGTCGAACATATCCAGACTGGCAACATTTTCTTGTCCTCATCTTATATTTTATAAATCCCTTAAACTATGCTGACAGCAAAACACATACACATGCACACATGTGGCTAAGTAGCACCAAATGCTCCCTGAAAAGGAAAACAAATTAATTTCAGATTAGAGGCCCCCCACAGGTGGTCACTGGATATTGGATAAGTGCATAAACCGAGGAAGAGGATGGTAATTTGACCGTGTGTGTGTGTGTGTGTGTTGTTCACAATGTGGAAGTAACAGTTTGACCCACCAGCTGGTTTGAAGTGGGTACATAGAATTGAAACCTATAACCAGTCACATTACCACAAAATGAATTAATGTAGCGACTGACTCAACATCAGTAGAAATGTTATAGCAACTTTGGAAATGTTAGAGAACTTTATGCATTTTTATTGGATTTATTGCATTATTATCATTATTACCAGTGATTAAAGTAGCAAAAAAAAGTATTATCTGTTACCTTTGATGTATTATTACAGTAAACTGATCACTCCAATATAGCACATCACTGTAAACTTTATTCTAGTTCTGAAAACTACAATAAATTGCCCGTATTTTCATGCAACCTTTAATGACGCGAAATTGTCATATTCCATTCGGCCAGTTCAGCTAATCATCATAATTGATCCAATCTCTCAGAAACTCTGAATTAGGACATTACATCTAAAATTAAAATTACAATTTCAGTCAAAAACGTTTCAGTGGCTGCTTTGAAACTAATTGCTCCAGCCCACTTTAACCTCTGATTATTACCAGTAAAAGTCATGTAGTTAAGTGCTTAACACATTCATTTGGCAAGCAAAAGGTTGCGGTTCAAGTTCAGCAGGCGACACAAATCTCTGTGGTGTTTCACCAGAAATGGCATCTGGCATAAAATGCTGCCAAATCAAATGTGCAGACCTAGCTGGTGACGCTTGATGACAAGGGAGCAACTGAAAGCTGCTTTAAATGCAGATGTGTTTTTGTTCACATTGTTGTTTGAGATTATTGTAGTTCAAAGAAGCGCAAGTTTCTTAGTCTCAATATTTTGAAGATATTTGTGGAGCATATGCTCACACAGATCTGTTCTAAGGAGGTTAGATTGGCGAGGAAGACACTTGTAGCGTTTGTTTCACCACATCTGTCCTCTGTCACCTGGAAAGGATCTTTTTCTCAGTGTCTACACTTTGAAAATGAAAGGATGGACATTTATGTTAAACAAAAACAAAACCGAAAATGATTTAAATGTGTGTCACGAGGCCTGGGGTGATGAAACGCAGCCAACATACATTTAGAGTCCAAGAACTTAAAGAGAAATCCATCCAAATGTAATCTTTAGTTTACTTTGGCTGTGATATGCAGCAGTTTATTGACCTTGCTGACATCTGCTGTAGTACAGTACATGCGCTCTAACTCCTCAGTATTTTTCAAACAAAAACACAGAAATCCTGCTATTTCGCTTTTCCGAATTCTCTACCCACAGGGGAGGCAGCACCCAGACAGGCCTGGCTCTGAAGTACATCCTCAGGAAGGGTTTCCCAGGCGGCCGTAACTCTTCCAGTGTGCCTCGCATCGTCATCCTGATGTCAGATGGGAGATCTCAGGGCAACTCGGTGCTGGCAGCTGCTCAGCTCAAAGACACAGGCGTGGTTGTGTTTGCTGTGGGCTTGCGCTACCCCAAGTATGTTTGACAGCTCCACAATAAACTTTCCCTATAATAATTCATTAAAGTATGTGTACATTTCTTTATATACTAAGCCATCTCTATATGTTTTCAGATGGGAGGAGCTTCACGCTTTAGCCAGTGAGCCAACAGAGAGCCACGTTTTCCTCGCCGAGCATTTCCATGATGGTGTCAATGGCCTGTACACAACACTGAGCACGTTTTCTTTCTGCAACGCCACACCCGCAGGTTGGACTTTCCACTGACAACTATTCGTGCTTGTTTGTTAAAGAAGTGAATGGGAATCCTTTTCTCTAACATCCTTGTTTTGTGCTGCACTACCCCCTTTTTTCTAGTCCCTCATTGCTCAGTGTCCAGTCTCCTCCTAACCCCTGTCTCAACCCTGTTCTCCAGGCTGTCGGATGGAGACATTTCCCTGTGAGAGGAAGACACTGGAGACAGTTAAAGAGCTGCAGGGGAACTACATGTGTTGGAAAGGTTCCAAAGGCTATTCCCCATACACATCTCTCTGTCCCTACTACAGGCAAGTGTTTAAAGGTTTTACTTTCAAATGTCGTAGCTGCAGTATACAGTACTGTGCAAAAGTCTTGACACGGCTCATCTGCTGTAGATAGTTGTTTTTGTTTTTTTTAGATGTGTCACTACTTCTTTTGTCCTCCTATTTATCCAGATTTCTTAAATTCTTTAACAGTTCTTTAACCTGAAACTGTACAGCGTGCTAAGTTGTCTGTGTAGAGACAACACGATCATGGGGTGGCTCAGGACTTTAGCACAGCACTGTATAGTTTCCTAATATGATCTGTTTTGGACGTTGCATTGGATCTAAGTGTGTAACAGTGTTTTTTTCCCCCTCATTGCTCAATGAGCCACAAGACAGCAGTGGAACAGGGTAACTCCCATGTGTTAATGTGCTGTGTCAGTGTGAGGGTGTTAATACAAAACAAGCTACAGCAGTGTAATTCTTTCAGACCCTCCCAGGCAAAATTAAAATGGCCTTTGACAAAATTAATTTCACACAACATTGCAACTTTACCACAGCAAAATGGCCCGAGGCAAGTGGAAGTAGACCATTACACTCAGGGAAAAGCAGAGAAAAGAAATAAGGTGTGTGCTGTTTCTAGTACCTGAAACTGTCTAGATGAGTGCTAGCAATTCGCATGACTGGCAAATCCAACTGAGATCTAAAATGCCTCTGGCCACTTATTATATGAATCAATTGATGGGTGGGGCTCAGGTAATATGTTTCTGTTACCTAATAGGGAAAATCAGAGAATGGCTTATGGGGGTCAGTAACTTACCCACATCACACCATCTAGAAGCAACTGTTTTAAATGCTAACAAAATATTTTGAATTTTGTGTTCTACAGGTACAACAAGGTTTATACGAGACACCAGACAGTCTGCCATAGAACAATTTGTCCGGGTAACAACCTCGTCTTGCCGCTTTTTACTTCTCTGAGATGCGGTAACTGCAGCTCACGCTCTTCATCTCTCTCTCCGCTGTAGATCCCTGTGATTCTCAGCCATGCCTGAATGGTGGAACATGTGTATCAGAAGGTTCAGAGGGCTACCACTGCGTGTGTCCTCCTGGCTACGGAGGAGACCCACACTGTGGTCAGTACACTCAAAGCTGCTGACTACATGCTAAGGCTATGTCGGATCTTGAACGTAGAGAGCAAATTAACCAAACCATCCATTTCTTCTTAGCTCCTGCATTATTGCTGGACTGCTCTGTAGACCTGCTCTTCCTGCTTGAGGGCTCTGCCACACTCACCATGGAAGGCTTTCTCCGCCTGAAGTCCTTCTTAAAGCGCTTCCTGCAGACTGTGATTGGCTCTAACAGTCCCAGCAAGGTCGGCCTGGCGGTGTTTGGCGGGGAACCACGAGTCGAGGCCCAGGTTGGCAAGTTCAAAGGAGACCTGAGGAGTCTTCTTAATGCTGTGTACTCACTTCAGCTAATTGGTGGTGAAACAAACACGGGCCAGGCCCTCCGCTATGTTACCCGCCATGGCTTTATGAGCGCGCCGGTCTTTGCCGATGTCGCGGACGACCTTCCCCGTGTGGTGGTGCTGCTCACCGCCACTCCTGCCGCAGATGAGGTGGTTGAGCCGTCCAAATATGCACGAGACAGAGAGATCTTCCTGATAGGAGTGGGACCTGACAGCTTAAAGGAGCAGCTGAATAACATCACAGGAAATCTGCAGAGGACCCTCACCTACTCATCACCTGATAGGCTCGCTTCCAAGATCCCCGAGCTGAGGGCCAAGATCTGCAGCGTGGATACGCAAGGTGCTTGATCTGATAGATGTGCTGAATATGTTGGAACATTAATGCCACTATTAGGTCAGATACTATTGCACACAAAAAAAATCAAATTAGCTATCCATATTCTTTTTTTGTTTCCTTTTCTTTTCCAGGTTGTCTGGGTCAAGCTGTAGATCTGGTGTTTGCCCTGGATGCTTCAGGTGGTGTGGGCCGTGATAACTTTGCCACCCTGCAGAACTTTGTGCGCAGCGTCACCGTCCAGTTCGACATCAACCGTGACGTGGCTCAAGTGGCCCTTGTGGCGTACAGTAGGAGAGCCACCACTGTTTTCAAGCTGGACACGTATGAGACTGGTTCTTCCATCATTCAGGCTGTAGGTGACGCCAAGTACGTGGGTGGAGTGGCTTCGACGGGTGGGGCGTTGCTGCACATCCACTCTAATGTTCTCACCATAGCTAATGGCGCACGACCGGGAGTGAACAAGGCTGTAGTAGTGGTGACGGACGGCACCGGTGGGGATGATGCTGTCGTACCAGCTCAAAAGATAAGAGAAAATGGAGTCTCAGTGCTTGTGGTTGGTATCGGCGATGTCCAGAGGGAGAGGCTGATGCAGATTGCCGGTGCAGAGGAGCACATGATCTCAGTGCCGTCCTACGAGGATCTCAAGTACTTTGAGGATGTCCTGGTGCAGATGCTGTGTTCAGGTAACGATGCAGGGGAACTTGTCTTTTACCAAACCTCCTAAACTATTTTCCTTTTCTGTTGATAAAGAACTGTGTGAAACTGATCTGCAAACACAGTTTTTCTTCTTTTCCCTTCACTTAGCCTTTTCAGAGATGTAAGATAGTTTATTTTAAACTTAACATGAAAAATAATTGGCTGCTTTGTGTTGATTCCTTCCTTTCAGAGGTGAAGAAACCTGTAAACCTGTGCAAGCCTAACCCATGTATGAATAATGGGGTCTGCATCTTGTCAGAAGGGAGCTTTCGCTGTCAGTGCCAAGGCTATGAGGGGCCGCACTGCGAAAGAAGTCAGTGACATTCATGAAAGTTTTCTTTCCTTATATCCTTAATTTATACTTTTCATAGCTTCGTCAGTGATCCTTCTACAAAACTTAAGTGCAAAAACAAAGACAAACTGATTTAGATATACATATCCTGATATAGCATTTGATCCCATATTAAAAGCTCATAAATTAAACTGTAAATGTAAATGGACAGAATTGGTTACAAGTCATGACTTGTTGTGTGGTTTGTTTGTAGGAAGCAGCAGGTCTTCATCCAGAGGGGATCTTCCAAGACCTGCTGGTCTGAGGAGGAAGAGCAGACAGAGGAAGAACCACCAGGAGCTTCTGCATCGCTACAAACTACACCGTCGGAGACATACTCCCTGACATGCCCTGCACTTATAAACACAAAGTATACACTGAGCATATGAACACTTAAGAACCGAGGATGCTTGCAGGTAGACGATGGAGCAAAGGGAAATCTAATGTTGCTTTGTTTTTTTGCTTCAGTGTTTACAGTTTCACAGTGTCAGCAAGTGTCTGTACTGCTGAATCCATTTGTATGTTATTATTGTTGTCACTGTGCTCACTGTTGTGCAAATGTCTCAACACGGTTCTCTTGTATTTAAAGGATTTAAGCTTTTATATTATTAATCAGTGTCAGGATGCTAATGTTTTTAATGCATAATAGACACAACTTTATTTCTTTACATAACCAAAAAGAAGGTCCTCCCACTCCCTCCGTTTCCATTTTTAATATTACGCTCCATATTTTTACACGCAAATCCACTAAGCTGGTCAAGGTTCATTTGGAAAAAAAAGTACATTCATATTGTTAAATCTAAATGTACAAAAGGTAGTTATACTCCAGTGAGGGGTGAAATAATTGAGGATTTCAAGAGAAGATGGCAGGTACATTTTGAATGAATTGATGGGAAGGAATCTGAAACTAAAGGAAGGAAACAAAAATGTTTCCCCTTACAAAAGTAAAGACTTTATTCTTGTTATAGCAAAATGATACATTTAAAAAAAAAAAAAAAAAAAATCAACCCATATTTTTGTCAGTATATTTTTATTTGAATAAAAAGTGCATTTTTAGCTAGCAATACAAGCCCAAAGGCTGAATAATGGTGTAAATATATTTACATCTTGGCTACCAGCATATATGAACCAAGCTACAATCTGTGTACAGAGCGGCTGATTTAGTAAGGGGGCCTCTGTCTCGTACTTCAGTGGTTTTTAATTTCAACGTTTCAAAGTTTAAACGTAGCATTAATGCATTTCTTACACTGGCCAAAATGCTACTTCATCACTTTCCTCCCTTTGCAAATAGAAACAAACTTTAAAAAGTCATTGAATTTAAGATTAAATCCAGTGGTATCCAAGAACACGAAGTGTGCCTCTGTGGCTCATTATAGTCTTGACAAAGTGATGGTTTGGTTGAAGGGCCAAGGGAAGGGAGGTTCTTGATTAAAATGTCTGCTCATTCGGTGGGTCAGAATGTGGTGACGGGCGACTAGACCAACATAAACTTCTGAATTTCAAAGGTCAATGAAGATTTCCTTAGGTTGTTGATTTCTTTTCCCATTCCTATGAATATAAAAAGAAATAGACCTACCAATTATAATATTTCTTTCAAGATAGGATACTGACATTGATGCTTTCTGTGTAAATAAGAATCTCACCTTAGCTTTCTGTAGGACGTTGCCTTTTGTGGTCATCATGGAGGTGGGTCTGCCTTTAAGAGCAGACACAGAATTGACCGGGGAAACTGAATCTGCGTTAACGTTGCTGCTGGAGGGTTGGGAAATAGATGATGGTGACAATAACGACGACGACGATGACGATACCTGGGGAGAGCCTATCGTTGATGCTTTAGGCTGAGGGTAAAACAGCAGCGAGATGGTTAAGGTTCACATTTCAAGCATCACGCACTGATTTGAAAAACACAGAAAACATTTAGCAGATGGATTCTGAGGTGTATTGAAAGACAGCCAGCACACTAACCATCGGCGTGTCCTGGAGGCTGCTGTCCAGTGTGGTTCCCAGCGTGAAGGGCCCTGACTCCACTTTCTTCAGACTTTCCTTCACTTCTACCAACTGTAGCTCCACCTCCACCCTGTGCTGCTCTGCCTCTCGGCACGCCTCCTCCTTCTGCTTCAGACGGGCTTCCAATGAGGCCTGCTGCTTGGGATCTGAGGACAACAAACTGCTGTCAGTCCCCATGTGATCAGTGCAAATCTTTGAGTCATACAGACACTGCAGGTGTACCTTGGCAGGTGCTGAGCTCCTCTTTGGTTTCCCTCTTCTCTTTCTTGAGGTTTGCCAGACTGATTTTCACCTCCTCCCTCTCTTTCTCCAGGCGATCACGCTCCTCGATGTAACGCCGCATGTCTGCCTCTGTGCGGTTCTTGCCCAGCTTTATCTCAACTGCACCGGGGCATCCTGGTAATTGAGCATTTATAATTTTAGAGGACATAGAGATTTAATATCCGTAAAAACCCCAAACTTGCCCAGATCTTAAGCTGTGCTTTTAACTGTAGAAGATGCAGGCTGTCACTAGAGGGAGCCATGGTTATGTAATAGTACAGAATAGGAAGCAGGTGTCAAGGAAAGTAATAAGTACTTCTAACATATCTGCTTCATGATGAAAAGTTGTTGAATATATCTGTAAAAAGGTGAGTGTGGTGATATTAAAATGAAGAGCATGCTTGCTATATCTTTTTTATATATACAGAACTCAGCAAACCCACTGCCCCATTTGTCCTGACCTATAGTATGTGCCTTGGGCCTTGCAGGTTGTGGGCTGTGAGGATGCACAGCAGCAGTGTGAGATGTTGGACCCTTGTGGATTTGTCCACCAAAGGAATTGAAGGCCTGTGTGATTCCCAGGCTGGTCTTCTTAGTGGTCTCTTGGCTCTGGGTTGAGGTCTTGACTGGTTGAGTTTGTGGCTGTGATGGAGTGGGAGTCTGGGCTCGTTCTTGTTCTGGTTTGCTGGTAGCAGAGGCTAAGTTTGTCCCATTTAATGCGAGCATTGAATCTGGCTCAGTATTGTTAGTCGACGTCCCCTGCAACCAAATGATGTGCAAATTATTAATGTAGAAAGTAAAAAATATTTTCTAGAGAAAGGTTTGAGGTTGTCAATAAACTCTAATTTCCTACCTCTTTAACTTGAGAAGAGGAGTCCTTCTTGTCATCTGCTGGTATTAGGGAATGTCTCGAAGCTTCTTTAGGGGAAAGTTTCCCTCCAGAGGATGTATGAAGGAAAGAGCGCACAGGGACGAGGTCTAGGTAAATCCTGTTTTCAGAGTCTTGTTCTGTACCCTGTGGGCCCTTGGTATTGTCTTGTGAGCATGTTTCATTGTCTTTCTGGAGATTGTTGCCCTCGCAGTTTGTCTGGCTATTCTCCTCAGCATCCTGTATGACACGAGAGGAGGAAATTAGGAGATGGCTTGTGGCCAGATGACTGAGTCAATATTAAACTGAAAGTTAAAATCTCAAAACATTGCATCGGGTTTCGTGACAGCGTACCTCTGGGTCAGCTATAGAGGCCACATCATCGTACAGATCATCAGAGTTGTGAGAAATAGAAGGTAGGGTGTCTATGTAGGTGTTTGGCTCTGAATACCTCCTCTGCATCAAGCTAGAAAGACACACAATAACAAATAACCTTGTGCAGTGGTAGTCCTCTCCAAAAGCTCAGACTTCAGACTGCTTAAAACACCGGCATTTAGACAGCTTTATATACTCTTCTATCTGGATGATGTCAAAGAGAGGGGATGTTATATTATTTTGGTCATCTGAGGCACTGTTCTGGCTGTGAACACAGCAGCTGCAGTTCAAATGTTTTGTTTGTGAGGACTGACCAATCGGAAGAAAGACAGTTTTAAAGCAGTGGCTGTGGCTTGAAAGATAGAGCAAGCCGTGTACCAATCATAAGGTTGGTGGTTTGACCTCTGGCTCCTCTATTCTGCATGTCGTCCTCGTGGAATAAAAGTTTCCCTTGATGCATCCATTGAAGTGTGAGTGTGTTATGTTAGATTAAAGGTGATTTGGCATAGAATAAAGCACATATGTGTGAATGGGTGAATGACTCTTGTAGTAAAAAAGTGCTTTGAGTGCTCAAATAGACTAGAAATGCGGCGTTTAAGCACCGGTCCATTTAAAGCAAAGTTGGACCAAAGATCAATGCGTGATAAATGAGGATTATTTCAAACTGTGAATGACGCAGAACCACTCTACTAAAGTCCAAGAATAAGATATGGAGCTGGAAATCTGCATATTGAGGTGAACAAAAGCGAATAACTTACTATAAGGAAGTCCTCGCAGCATTGACAATAGTGGAGATCCTCTCAGCATTGACATAGTCGTATGTCAGCTCCTCTGGATCTGTTTTGCTTCCCGTCTGTGACAGCAAGAGTCCCAGCCAGTGACCCATATCTGCTGATGTCTTAGCCTGGGAGGGGATGGAAAAGAAAAGGACAAGCATTCACTGTAAACCATGCACTTGCAACATCATGTTTTTAAATTCTCAGAGTTTAATTTGGATGCCATTTTTAATTAATGAAATGATTGCTACAGCACCATTTCCAAGCAGCGGTTCTCTGAACTAAACTTTAAGAAATGAACCGTACAAGCCGAGCTGTTAGACTTAACTAGAAAAATATAAGAGGAAAGAGCTGTTTCTCGGATTTGGTATTTTGGATCAAACTGCTTCTTAAGAATTCTCTATTAAATAAGTAAGATTGAGATTGAGGCACGTAAAACAACCTGATATGACACGATGTGTTTACTGCCTTTTATTATTTTGGAAGATTCAAACAGCTTGTCTAAATTAGAAGGTTAACTATTACACATATTACATAATGGTTTGACGTCGCATATTTATTTGAATTAAAATAGTTTTAATGTTAACCTTATGACAAGAAGGAAAAAAACAGAACACATCCCAGAAGACTAAACATTGAATTCCATTGACCAAACATGCACTGCAGCTGGGTGGTACTGGAAGCTTAATGAAAAAGGGTGTAGCATTAGTCCCCCAAAAGCCCAGTACATCCACACCCTTTACACAAAGACGCACACTTGCATATGTACACATGCACCCACACCCATTCAAGCTCCCAGACCACCCTTGTGTGCGCACATATATTACATATGCTGTCTGATGTCAGCAGAAAGTGAGTTTCAGATGAGGACATGTTTGTTGAGGGTTCCAAGAAGCAGCTGTGCATCTTTTCTCATTTTGCTGACTCGGTATTTGCTTTTTTCCACACATTTAAATCCTGCCAGACATTTGAGCCCACCGCTTAGAGCTAAGCGGTAAGCCCAAAGTAAGCTCTCATCTGAGGCAAGCATGAGCTGCAGACAGGAAACATGCTGTGTGTACATGCGATATCATGGTCTATTTTCAATAAGCTTTGGTTAAGTAGCGCTTTGAGCTTGCAGCACACCGCTGTTCCACTCCTGACTAACTGAAACCTGCGTGGTTGGGTTTCCACCCAGTGCAAAGTATTTATTTTGCATGTTAACAAAGCCTCCAGCATTTTCTCACCAATCTAACCCCCCTACAAACATTTAAATGTAGAGAACATAAAGCGGTAATCTACCTCTAGAGTTGCCATCTGTGTGCCATCCATGTCAATCCGAAAGGAGTATAGGTGCTCTGGGCTGGGGTCAGGCAAAACATTGCAGCCCTCTAGAGACACAGCAGGTTGGGTTACTTTGTTCTTGCCCTTGTCTTGGTAAAACCACAGCTGTCCATTCTTTATAAGACACCAGCAGGTCCGCCACTGACTGTTCACCAGTACATTGAGGTAGCCTGAAAGAGGATGGAGGAGAAAACATAAATATGAAGTTTCCTTTTTTACTTCTCTTAGAAATTAATACTGTGCAAAGAAAACAAATACTGAAGTCGCAGAAACTTACACTGCGTGGCTTTAAGGTAATTCCACTTGACTGAAAGAAATATATGCTTGCTTGATGTGATAAACCTCACAATTCATACTGGTTCTTACTTAAACCAGTGCTTACAAATTGCTGTCATATAATCTTGTTTGTTGCTGAAAACCAACAGTCTGCCATAGAGGGTGCATATCATTATGGACTAAATGATTATAATCCAGTAGCACTAACATATATTACAATGAGGAGTTTTGACAGAACATCATTAGACCATGTTCACAGTGAGGTTCAAAACAAACTGCTTTATTTTGCATATAACACAGGGAAGAAACAGAGACGGTGCTTTTTTGTATGTCTTGCATACAATCTAATGTTATCTGGACCAACCAAAATGATATGCAGGTGCTATGCCAGCCCAATCATGAGGTGGGTTGAGACCTTTTTGACGGACGGTGCTGGAGTGCATGGTGCTATTATTACCACCAGGAGCCCACAGGGGAGTGTCATATCTCCAGTTTTATTTACTTGCTGTACTAGCAAATGTAGGACTTATCTGATGATGCAATGAGTGTTAATTTGAAAATGTTATGGATATTGTGGATGAGTTGGTGTCATGCTAGGTTTCGTTAGTTAAACACCAAGAAAATGAAAGTGGGCGCATCAACAGGTAGCTTTTAGTGAGGACGTTACTTAAAGACACTAAAAAAACTACTTTTCTCTACTTCCTTATTCACGTGTTTTATACTTTGAGTTTTTACATCAGCTGTCCTTCCTGACACAAACACAAAGGGATCTTTGTCTCCTCTTGGAAAACTGGTGATCTTTTGCTTGTTGGGCGAATGTGTAAATTACTACAAGGGGCAAAATCTGTCATGCAATTCAATCACAAGTGTCTGTAATGTCTCCAACAGCAATGTCTTTGTCGTTGTGCTTGCATTCATCTTACATTTATCATGAGATATAAATGGAATTATTGAAAGGGTAATAAATGTTACTACTACGATATATTTACCTTCGACCGGGGATGTCAAGCTCATTTTAGATTACAAGTCTTTTATGACTCACTTTGATCCTAAGAAGGCTGGACCAGTGAAACTCCCCTTTCTGTCAGTGTGCAGAAATTTAACTACACTTTTAATCATTGAGATATCCAAATAAAAGAAAAAAGAAGTGTAATTTCAACAATAGGTCGTAGTTTTTTCTGCTGCTGGAGTAAATGAAAGAAACTGTTCAGCATGACTCTGAGTGTAAATTTTAAAAATAACCGGATTAGAGAGTTTCTGTTAATTCACAGAAAATGTCCTTTTTACCTTTTTTACATTTGTATAGGCAATCTTGAAAAAACAGGAACTTTTCTGTTATTTAATTGTAACTGTAATTTCTTACTTAATTACTTTGATGTAGCAGGAATGGCTATGAGAAAGGTCTTTTTTAACAGGTAAAGCTGCAAAACTTGTTAAAAATACATTTAAAAGCCCAATAATTTATGCCCTACTTCACATTTTCAAAAAGGCATCCAGTTGGCCAGACTGGAGTCTTTGCTGGGCCGATTCTGGCCCCTGGGCCTTATGTTTGACTCCCTTGCCTTAGACCTTCATTAGACCTCTCATGCCAGTACGAATGCCATCCTGCAATTAAAAGCAGCAAACTTTGAACTTTGAAGTTAAGTAGATTTTTGCGAACCTGAGGTGTCGACACATTTCTCTGGGCTCTCGAGTGCGGAGGGTTTTTTCTTGCCGATGTTCATCAGGTTGCTGAACATTAAACCTGCTCCATATTTTTTCTTCACTGTGGAAAAGAGGAGGAGAAGGACGACAAATTGACTATTTTTTCTTTTTACACCCTCTCCTTGAACATGTGGAGCACAGCAGATAAAAGCTAAAACCCCACAGAGGAGCTTACCATCTTTGCTTTCTGGCGTTTCAGCATGGCTGTCTGTGCTGCTGCCGCTCTCTGAAGCCACAGAGTATCTCTCACTCAGCTCTCCCTGTGGATTCATGGCTATATTTTAGTCATTTTGAAATCTTATCAAAAGTCTCATCAAAAACATGATGTCTGATCACAACAGATCAATGTACCTTAGTACAAATAAGCCTTGGGGAGTCAGACACAGTGTGTTGGGGGTCACAGCTATCAGCTGGCTTGGGACTGATCTCTTGAATAACCTGGAGCAAAAACAAGATGTTCTCATTTTGATATTGCGAACAAATAAATAACCATCCAATGATCTCGAAAGCAAGCTACTGTGAACGTGTTACCTTCAGCCACTGCTCAGCCTGTTCTTTGCTCTGCAAGCCCAGGACAATGGTCTCCCCACCCACTGGAATAATCTTCAGCTTGTGCTCTTTCCTCTTTAACTGCTTCTCTTTGTAAACAACACTGCAGCCCAGCAGACTCACATCCAGCAGAGGTGTCTGCTCCTTGGAGCTTTTATAGCACTGAGAGAGGCAGAATCAACATGCAAGCTTCGTTAAAAATGAATTACTGTCCTTTAATTTTAGCTGCATGCTGACCAAAACAAGCTAGAAGGTAAATAGTAAATGTTGTCAACCAATCAGTGTTTAGAATAATCAGCAGATTTGTGTAGTTACTAGGCAGTCTTCTCAACCATAAACCATTACCTACCTATCTAACAGCAAAGTAAAAATTGGGTAAATTCCTGAATGTGTTTATTGATTTGAATCATATTAGAATAAAAGTTTTACAGTAGACTTTTTAAGAAAGTGAAAACAGCCACTCGTGCGAACTCCATGCTTTAGATAGCCTGTTAAAAAAAGTGTTCATAGGTAATTACCCTCTAGAATGCTAGACGAGCATTCTAGAGGGAACATTTGTCTTTTAATACCAAGAAAAATATAAAAATATAACAAGTCAGTTTCAGAGGAAGTTGCATATGCGTTGTCACAGATCTATTTCTTGACAGCTGTTCATTCAGCGCTTGCTATTAAGAATCTCTGGCAGCTGTCAGTTGAACAGTTAAAAAGTAAAGCCTACACACCGGCTTTCTAGCATACAAAATATTACAGGGACTATACACAGCCCTATTCTTTTTAATATATGGGCTAATTTGGTTTAGATTTTTTTTCTTCTACGTATCACAACACAATCATAACACGCAATATCATAACACAAAACCTCACTGCAGCGTTAATACAGTCGTTTACCCACCAGCAGATGATGGTCTTTGATAACGCAAAGCTGTTTGGCCCACTGGCCAAGCCATTTCTTCCTCCACAGGAAAGCGCAGATGCGAGCATCTTTCATCAGCTCAATAGACGCCTCTGCTGATGGCCACTGGTGCTGAGCTGATGACGACTTCTCTCTGGTCACTTCCTCCTCATCGTAGGACTCATATGAGCTGCTTACCGCCTCTCCATCATCTACAAAGGGCAAGCAAAGCTAAAGATTACGACACTGCATGGGCTACAAGGGATGAAAAATGGCAGGGCGTCGAAAGCAAGGATTAGGAGAAGCAAAATCTGTGCGATGAGAGTTAATGAAAAATAAAGTTAATCTCTGTTTTTTGGACCTTTGTGACTTTCTTGAATGGAGGAGGATTTCCTAAAGCATTGAGCAAACACACATTTTCAGTACTGATGGTAAGCAGACAGGAAAATGATGAAACAAAGTTATGATGAAAGGGAAAATAATAAACTCAGGAAATTGATAGTATGAGGCTGATTGATGATGAAACTGTTCCCTTACATGCACGGCGCTGATAAAACTGGACAACGAGCACTTTGGGGACATGCTGGCTTCCCAATTTGAATTTTGGATTTATGCAATCGCCTGCATTCATGCCACACAGACAGACAAACAAGTCCTAGCTACCCCTGGTGATAACAGCATAGACCACACTGTCAGAGCTGTACTCTCGTATCCAGGGCCCTGAGCGATGGCCAAAACAGTCCAGATCTAAATAATATCAAAGGAAACAGGAGGAAGAAAAGCAACATAGGGGAGATTGGACAGAACATAATGCCTTTGAATAATAATCATAGAAAAGATTACAAAAATAAATAAATCTTGTACATATTCATTATTGCATTCTCTTTGGCCAATTCACATATGTTTTCTTTTTCAAATGCATTCACGGGCCACTTCGTTTTTTCTTCAAAGCCGCCTTAAGTCTTTGTGGCATAGATTCAACAAGGTGCTGGAAACATTCCTCTGAGGTTTTTGTCCATATTGACATGATAACATCACACAGTTGCTGCTGATTTGTCGGCTGTATATCCGTGATTTAAATCTCTTGAGCCCTGGTGACTGAGGACTCCACCTGAGTACAAAGAACTCATTGTCGTGTTCCAGAAATCAGATTATCTGAGCCTTGTGAGATGGTGTGTTATCCAGTTGGAAGAAGTCATCAGAAGATGGCTACACTGTTGTCATGAAGAGACGGACATGGTCAGCAACAATACTCAGAAGGCTAAGGTGTTTAAATTATGGTCAGTTTGTACTAAGGGGTCCAAAGTGTGGCAAGAAAACATGCCCCGCACCATCACCACCAGCCAGAAGGATGGGTCTATGTTAAATTCTGAACCCAGCATCACCATTTCCAGTCTTCTTTTGTCCAATTTTGGCAACAATCAAGTCCGAAGTGTAGCAGTTTTCATTAATAGGAGTGAGACCCGGTGTGGTCTTCTGCTGCTGTAACTCAAGAGATGCTCTTCTGCATGCCTTGACCATAACAAGTGGATGTTTACTGTTGCCTTCCTATCATCTAAAAACAGTCTCGCTAGTCTCCTCTGACCTTAGTTAAGTATTTTTGGACAGAGAACTCCTGCTTACTGGATATTTTCTCTTTTTTAGATGATTCTCTGTGAACCCTAGAGAAAACAGTCAGCAGTTTCTGGAACAACCATGCTATCACTGATATTCACTTAAACCACCTTTCACTCCCATTCTGACATTCTGCTTGTTGCTTACCTAGGCGATGATTATACAGTATGACTAATAACAAACAACCACAGGCCAAACAGGACAGAATATTCTTTGCAGCTGTGGTAAAAATGTGTTTAGTAACAATTCTGAAGAAAAAGCTTCCAGTACTGAATAAAAAGCTGACATGTGTTATATTCGAACAATTGTTACCTAATTCTTTCCCACAGAGCTGTGAAACGCCGCTATTGCGCAAAAACTGGTAATACAGACTGGTTTCTTATAATTGTGGTGGGGGTCTTACCACTTACTCAGTTATTTGTTCCAGTACCTAGGCAACTCTTTTCGCTTTATTTTACAGCTCAAGCTAAAATGTTAAGCTAAGAAAAAGGCACAGCAGGTCTGAAATGTCTGTAACTTACATAGTTGAACTGAAACAATAAAAATATATCTAAATGAAAATGGTCTTAATTTAAAAGAAGTGATTGTAAAATTCAATTTAACAGCGTCAGAATTATGAATATACACTTAAAAAAACTATTTCTGTAAAGAAGCAGTCTCAAATATTTTGTGGCACACACTCACACAAACACAAAGAATTGCTTCAAATAGGAAGGCTGCATTAAAAATAATACTGATATTCTTTGCAGTAGTATACAGCAAGAGCACTGGCTAACTCTGATGATGAATAAGGTATGAATTCATCACCTGGGGCTGTGCGATAGATGATACATCTAACTTTGAACACAGTTCTTACCATTGACAGTTTCCTCATAGGGTTGAGCCTCCTCATAGTAACTCTCTGAAGCGTCTGCACAGGCTGGAGCTGGTACTGGAGGCAAAGGGAACGGTTCCCGACACACCACACCCTGACAGATGAGAGAAAGATGAGGGAGTCAAAAACGAGAAAAGTACCCAAAAAAGAGAAGTGTGGGATTGTAAATGTCTGTGCTTTTTGTTCATTTAACGTCACCCCCAAACCTACTGTCATTATAGTTTCTAGACCAGTGGTAATTAAGTGCTCTGAACACACGCGCATACACATGCACACACGCACACATCGACATGTGTTATTCCCACAGGCTGAACATGTGGTTAATCCCAGCTGTCACTTCAGGAATAACTAGGGAATTCCTCGTGTAACCAAACCTCCTCTGACCTGGGAGGCAAGACCTGGTAACTACTAGCACGTTTGCCTTTAGGGAAGAGGGAGTGTTTGTGTGAGCAAGGAAGAAGAGAAGGGTGTCGTATATTTGTGTGTGTGGGTATGTGTGTGTGCGTAGGGGTATATATGTGTGTGTGGCTTTCCTGAAATCACTCAGCAGTCTGGCTTCACTTCTGTCTCCTGTGTGGTAAAGACTGTCTCCCCAACACTTAATGCTTGACTAAAATCAAAACCAAAACAAACACATCTGTCTCCAGTTGTGTTTTTGTTTTTTTGTTTTTTATATTTAGCTTCTTCTTCTTCTTTTTAATGAAGCTCAAGATTTTGCTTGATACATTAGACAGATGTTGCTTGTGCAGCATAATGGCTCCTGAATATTTACACTGTTACAACTGAGCCTCACTCTCTCTGTATCACTTTTCTTTGGGTAAATTAAGAATAAAGCTTGAATCAAAGCAGGACAAGCATAGCACTCTACTGGTAGCTACTGGTAACGCTCTCCAGGAGGATGGAAAAGCAAAGTCACAATAAACTTCTTAGTTCTTGTTAACAATTTAGGCTATTTCTACTTTGTGACTGACACAAAAAAATCACACAAAAAAATAAGATTTTAAAGGCTTATTAAATCTAAATCCACAAACCAATCAATGACATTGTGTGGTTAGACACATTAGTAGACATATAACAGTTAGAAGTTACACAGTAAACTAATCTAGCAGAAGATTCTATTCTATTCCTCTCTATTTTTATGGCCTCCAGGTGCTTTATACTATCAAGTAAAGACCCTAGAATAATAAAGAGAAAACTCTCTGTGAGCAAGCACTCTGGCAAGAGTGGAAAGGAAAAACTCCCTTTTAACAGGAAGACATCTCCAGAAGAACCCAGGAGGCTCAGAGTGGCAGCAATGCACTGCCCCTGGTTGGGGGTGACGTGAGGGAGACAGGATGATAGACACAGTGTGGAGCCAAAGTTATAATAACTGGTTAAATGTAGAGTGGTGCAGAAAGTTTGTCACTGCCATTTGTCAGTCTTATGGGCTGAACTTGCTTCTCTTTTGGCAGTGCATTGGTAGACCATATACAGTCCATCTACCTGCACAGAGCATCTGCTGTCACACGTGTCCAAAGTATGTGGTTCAACCAATCTGTGGTCTTGTGAAACTGAGCTTTGAAAATAAGGAAAAGCATCCACTGCAGCGCATGTCTATGTTTTCAATACTTTATTTTTGAACTTTAATGTTTTTTCAGACTTCTGCACCCTCGCCCCATTCTGGCCCACTTGTCAACCATTCGGCATTCAGCCTACGCACGGTTGAACAACGTGCCGTTTGGGTTTTTAGAGGAGAACATGGGAACGCATTTGCATTGCTTTTGCATTTGTGTTCAAAACTTCTCCCCAGGCTATGTAGGCAAACAGCTATGTAACCAGATATAACCATGGTAGTATAAAACAAGCATTACTAATCAGCATCTTTTAGGAGATGCTTTGAAACAGCATGTGGTACCTTTTATTAAAACTCAGTCTTGTGGGAAAAGCTGTCAACTTCAAAAATGCAGGTAATTTGAAGACCATATTAATTAATCAGGTGTTTATTTTCACACTTTGAACAACCTTAAACCTTTGGACTCATGCATGATGTGTGGGGGAAGGACCTTCCAAGAAGGAAGAATTTCATCACTGGAAAACAGCCTCAATACCCTGAAGTTGCGACATAATCCTATGAAGTATCAATGGTGGCAATCAGAAGATGGCAGATATGCAAGTTTGGTCTTGGTGCAATCTGGAAATAAAATGACTTGCCCGCTTAAAAACTTCAGTAGCTGCCAGTGAAGATGCAATCTATGTATTCTTTTTCTTATCTCAGATAAACTGAGAGATACTGGAGTCAGACTTCCACATAAGGGTTATTCTTCTGAGGCAGTGAAGTTAAAGGAAGTTAAAAAAAATTACATATATCCCACTGTTTGAATTCTTTCACTTTCACTTCTACTTATTGAAATTAGTATACTTTAAAGCATTCTGCTTATTTTTATTATATTTACTTATTGTACAGCTTTCACATTCTCTGAAAGGTTGCAGTCCTTCAGCTGCTCTGTAAACAGAATAACTCAATATACCATATGATGAGAGTGTGAATGGTACTTTTAGTTGCCCCAAATCAGCCACGCTTAAAATATACAGAAACAAATGAGAGAGAAAGCAGTGATAAATTGTGTTTAGCGGTCACAAACCTGTGGTGGGTCTACAGATACCAGAGTGATTTACTGGTTCAGCTTAGAAACAGAACAACAAAAAATAAAAACACAGCCATATTTGTCTGTTTGTGTAAAAATCATTATTTCTGATGTGGGCTGTCAGTGACAGACGCAGCAACTCCCAGTAAACAGGGAATTCCCTGTTAGTGAGCTTTTCCCACCATATCACTTCAGTGAGCTAAGACATTTTCAGTAATCCATAGCAGATGTTATAATAACTGGCGTCATGTCACGGTCCGCGAGCAGTCACAGTGATGAAGACTCACTTGTGTGATTAGCCTGCATGCCTGAACATGGAGGAAAGCAGCCACTAAGCAATGTGTTGGCAGAAATGTTATCACGGCCGTTTAGGGAGGGTAACATCCCTTATACATCATGGAGCTATTTAAGATGCGTCATTATACAAGCATCAGCAAATGTGACTGTCAGTGTGTCATGAGACCTGCTCTCGAAAATGACCAAAATATATAAAGTCTATTTAAACACACAGGTAACTGATGCTGATAATAACTGATGCTGCTACAGGTATATTGGCTCACTTGTGCCCACATATTCTTCTGAACTTTCTTTAATTCGTAAGTGAAACTGTCAGTGTGTGTGTGTGTGTTTCCAGTTAGGTGATAAGCAGAAAAAACCTACCACGTTTTTTTGATAGCAGGAAATACTGAAGCAAATCAGCAACAGAAGAAGTTGTACTCTTGGTTTAAACACCCTACTATGAGGCAACAGTGATAACCACTGAGATAAGATGTTGGCATTACTAGGGTGTCTATTGACCATTGTTATTTTTAATCACAGGAGTTACATCACTCCTTCTTACTCGTTTATTTCTGTAAAATTATTATAACTTTATAATTTAGGTTGTAGAAAATGATGGAGGCAAAACTAAAATTAAGTCATGTAAACCCCCATTTATCCTAATTGCCAACAGGGGGCTTCAAAATTGAATTCAACTGTAAAGAAATCAGTGAAAATATTTTAGATTTTTCCTGATTTATGATCTAGGTAAATTCTCTCCTCGTCAACTTATCATCTCAATTGCTATTTCCAAGTTAGATTTATGTTTATTTTGTATATTAATGTTACATTTACCCCCAGCCAATTACCCAAGTGGCTCAGGATCATGTCTCTTCTTCTTTTGCAGATGATCAAGCGGTGACCTCAAGAAAAACTTGCTGCTGAGTATCAAACTATAGGAATGAGAATTAGCACTTCCAAATCTGAGGCCATGATCAGAAAAAAGAATAGTGCACAAGCTGATTTTAAGACTCTCTAGGTCTGAGTGGAGATGGACATCGAAAGATGGATTGATGTGGGTTTTGGGAGCGATGTGAGCGCTGTACCATTTTTTTGTGATTAAGAGAGTGCTAAGGGAAGCACTGATCTTCCGACCTTCACCTTTGGCCGTGAGCTCTGGGTAGTGCCTGAAAGAACTGAATCATGGATACTAGCGTCAGATATGAGCTTCCTCCGAAGGGTGGCTGTATTCTTCCTTAGAGGAAATTTGTAAATTGAGAGGGATTCAGAGCCTGGCCACTACTCCACATCAAAAGGAACCAAATGAAGTGACTTGGACATATGAATAGGATGCCTCCTAGGTACCTTGTAGGTGAGGTCGTCTGAGCATGTCCTGCTGGGAGGAGGCCCTGTAGCAGATCCACGATACACTCGAGAGATTACATCTCTTGGCTGGTGTGGGGAGTGGAAGGTCTTGGCATAGAGTGTGTGCCCTGAGACTTGAGCCCAGATAAGAAAATTGATGGTGGATGGATGTTATGTTTAGAGTGAACAAACAACAATCGATTACGGGTATGACTATCTTGGTATTGACAAGTTTCTGCCATATGACAATGTGCTCTCAGTGTCCTCAACACTTAGATCCACCCCTCGCTGTTGATGCCCTGATTTAAAGTATTCAAGATGACCATGGCCAAAATGCCAAACTCAATCCAACAGGTGACAACATTGTGGCTATGTCCGTTTTTACATAGAGCTCATGGTTTCATAACCCATATATACTGCAAATAACAAGTCAAGAGAGTTAGAGACAAGCCTGGTCTAAGCCTTAATAATAGTTATATACAAAAGCAGTTAACAGGAATTTCCTGAGAAAGTTATTATTCTGTTTCTCACTTCTCTCTCACTCTCTCACTGCAAGAGTGTAAACTTCTCCAGAGTTTAAAAAAAGTAGTCAAGAGTTAAGCATCTGCTATTAATTAAAACAAAAAGTCAGGCATTCCAGAGGAACCGCAGTAAGCCACCCCAGACTGCCCACCCACTCTTATCTCTATCTTTTTTCTTTTTCTTTTTACATTTCCTCAACTCCAAATATATTAAATTGGCTTGTTGTCTGAGCCAAGCCTGAAGAGAAGCATAGTAAGCCATTCCAGGGAGGTGTTGCACTGGTGAAAAAGCATCAGGGACATGCCAGGTGTGTGTATCCATTCTCCCAGAAGACTTTGCTATTCTTCTGTCTCTAATAGTCACTTTAGCCCCTTCCTTTCACTTCTCTCACGCACAAACACACTTCTTCACCACAGAAACATCGACTAGAAGGGAAGAAATGAGGAGTCGGAGGATAAATAACAAAGCAAGGAGAGAGGGTGGCGGGGTGTGGTGGAGGGGCTTTGAGTAAAGAGTGGGAAAAGAGAGCCCAAAAAACGAACAGTCAGAGGAACATGGAAAATCCCTGGTTCCCATGCCAAGAATTCGGTGCAGTGAAAGCACACACACACACACACACACACACACACACACACACACACACACACACACACACACACACACACACACACACACACACACACACACACAGTGTATCTGAAAGCCTGCTGGGAGCTCAATGTAAAAGGTGGTGATAAAAATTATCAGTTTGGTTTCTAGAGAACAGAGTTCAGGAAAAATCCCTGATCCTTTGCCTCTGTTACTTGTTACTTAGTAACTTTTTTGATTTAGAAATTATGAAATTAAAAATTTAATGAGTGAAAATAAAAAAGAAAAGAGACTATACGTTATCTACATGGCAGGAGGCAGAATGCAAAGATTTCACATGACACAAACTATTTGTTTTCCTGTTATTTTGCCTTCTTGGGAAAACTTTGACCTTTTCTAAAACCTTGATATTTTTGGTACCAGTCCCTTTTTTGCCAGCTTAATCCTTTTCAAGTTACCTACTTAAAATGTATGGCTGCAAATGGGTCTTCATGTGTAACATTTAAATAGCCATTTTAAACCAAGCTGGATTTAAAGGGATAACGTAATCATGAATAATTCAGTAAATACTTACTTTATGCTAGCCAGTCTTATTGCGGTTATGATAATGACCAGTTGCCGGCAGCCACATTACCGCTACAGTGCATGTCAACAGTTTTCCTTTCCCTGCCTGACGCTTGCAAGTGGCACAGCTGCTATCTATAGTCCATCTCTATTTTAAGACCATGCAGACAGGACGCAATGGAGCTCACACAAATCTTTATTTACCATGCAGCTCGAGGGAAAAAATGGCTATTCCACACTCGAGTCACACACAAAATAATTACTTGAGAGGCCGTTTTAGGAAGAACAGAGATCCTGGTTTAAGAGACCATGGAAATGCCCGAAGGCCTGGGAATCAACCGGGATATTCATGCCGAGAATGCGACCCTTGATCTGGAGAACAGAGAGTGCCAGGCAGGCTGGCTGAGAGTGAGGGTGGAGGACAGTTGGTTCACTGTGGAGCGGGCTTTTCTCCTTAAGTACAGCGACTATTTCTGTGCTCTTTTTCACTCTGGGATGAAAGAAAGTCAGCAAGATGAGCTCTACCTGAAAGGAGGAGTGCACGCAAGAGGTTTCCTCATTGCCCTTGCAGTCTGCAGGGGAGAGATTCCCACCATCAGTGAACCAGATGAGCTTGTCGAAGCGGTCGAGTGTGCTGCTTTTCTACAGGTTGAACATTTGGTCCTGCATCTTTGCGACATTATAGACTCGGACAACTGCCTTCTGCTTTACCATACAGCCTCCATATTTGGGGTGCACGCACTGTTTCACAATGCTGCACTCTTTCTTTGTGACACCTTTGATGATCTCAAGGATGAAGCAGAAAGTTCAATCCCCGAGGAGCTGCTGCAATACTCTCAAACTTTGTCCCCTTCTTCTTTTATTGCTATAGGGACCCATTCTCCTTCACTGGAGCTGCTGCAAGACTCCTTCAGGGTCGTTTGCTACCTCGACGAAAAAGAGGGGCAGTGGAAACATCTGACAGACCTACCAACTGCTTGCAGCACCTCCATGGCTGGAGTAGCAGTGGTTGACAATCGCTTATATATCGTTGGTGGGGTTTTTGGTTACAGTAAGGACACAGTGGACAGTAGCTTCTGCTACAACCCCGATTCAGGACTTTGGACTACTCTCCCAGGTCCCCAGCAACCCAGATATAATTTTACCCTTCTTGGGCACGGGGGTCAGCTCTACGCCATTGGTGGAGAGTCCCAAAAGAATATAATTTCCACAGCAGAGAGGTATGATGTTGTAAAAGGAGAGTGGACATTTATACAGCATGCGCCACGACCCGTAGCATCTGCAGCTTGTGCTGTCGCTAGACGACGGATATTTATTTGCTTCTGGAAGCCACCAGACACCACAGACATCTATGAATACGTACCTGTGAATGATGAGTGGAAGCTTGCTACCACACTGATCAGACCTCAGAGCTATGGCCACTGTATGGTAGCTCACAAGGACAATTTGTATGTGATGCGCAACGGGCCTTGTGACGACTTTCTTCGCTGTCTAATGGATTGTTATAATATCACAACAGGCCAGTGGACAGCTATGCATGGGCATTACATCAACAGCAAGGGAGCTCTGTTCACCGCAATGATCAGGGGGGATTCTGCGTTCACAGTGAAACACATGTTAACTCTTGTGTATACCATCACTGAAAATGGATGGAAGCCCCGTAAGCAGATGAACGGATTTCCAAAGAGTGGTTCACTGTGGACATGTTTACTCAGGCTTCCCAAGACGGGGCCAGTTATACCACAGCTGGATGCAGAAGGCAAGGAAGGAGAAATGCCTCTGTCAGACCTGTCTGAGGCATATCTGGAAGCTATACAGCACTTGTGAAATTATTGTACAACTGAAAAGTAAAACGTTTTTTGAGTTTTTAAATAATAAAATAAATCCTCGAAAATACTGCTGCTAAATAATTCTGAAGGCTCCAAATGGACAAAAATTGACTTTATTTCAATGCATCCAATTCACATGCACTCTCACACACATGCTGACAAGCACTTGCACTGATTAACAACAGCTGCTACTGCAGTTTATAGTAGGGAGGCCACTGTGCATGTGTGTGAAGTTCAAAGGCACTGACGGGATGTTTTAAACCTTTTTCCTGAAGTCACACTGGGCCAATTCAGAAGCCACTGGTCTCCTAGTCAACATGAAACACAGTGTAGTTCCCTCTCACACACTCCTGAACAATCACCTCTCCAGTCTTGTAGCCCCATGGGTTGTTAAATACCTGCTTCTGAGGGAGAACACATTTCACGAAGCCTCGGCTTGCAACTCTGATGGTTGAGGGGAATGATTTTGGCTTGCATGACCACAGACGTTATTTGTGTCATTATATTAAAACTGCTGCAGCTGGGTTTCAATATCTGACAACAACCCATTAACTTACAGTACTTTTTACTGTAAGTTACAGTACTGTTTTTAGCACTACGCTTCTTAGTGATAGCTGTGCACATACTGTAACACAAGACCAAAATGCTGTCGGTTACATATCAATTTGGAATTTGTCTTCTGGCTTCTTTGGTATACAGTAGGATATCTTGATCACCACTGATTTGTTCCATCTACTATATTACTTCAGCCACTGACTTGGGTCAGTGCTATTAACATTCCCACAACCACAGTGGCAGAGACCCAAATATTTGTGCTTTTTAAGCCAAATCATTCTGCATCATTCTTCTGTTACTCCAATTATGGAAAGAACTGGTCAACACTTACTGTTCTGGGGGGTGGCAGGTCGGGAAGGTTCTTTTGTGGGACGGGGACACGTTTTGCTGCTTTTCCATTGAGCAGGGCATCTAATCTGTCATCTTGGTAACACAAGCAGAGAGTGGAAGGTCAGTATATACCAGGCATTTTGCATTTAAATTAATTTCCATAGCATACCAGAACATTTCAGGATAAATGAATAGCTGTCATCTTGCAAGTATAAATTCCACATATCCAGCTATCTCGGTTAAATATTAATGCAGTGGTATCCCCAACTAACACAATGATATAATCTTCATATCTATATCTATATATATATAGATATATATATAGCTTTTCAAACCTTGCAGTCAACCTGTTCATAACTGGGCTTTGAAAGTGCAAATTTACTTGTTTGTTCCTGCTGAAAGCCATGTTCTGTTAAACTAATCCATGGGTTCCAAAACTGTGAGCTGAGGCAAGTGAAAAATAAACATGCAAGAGTTTGCTGATGCTATCGTGTTCACATCATTTGTGTAAGATTCAAAATATTTCCTTTAACAAAGTTAATTATTGATAAAAATGGTATGATGTAGGGCATGAGTTAATATTTTGCCTCTGAACGGGCATGCTAGAAAGAGTGTTGGCTATGTTAGCTATGCTAGCATTTAGCATGCAGATACGGAGTGATAACATCATATACAGTATGATAACAAACCTCTACACTGTCTTAAACCAAACTCCCCCAAATGTTAAAATACTAACAATGGTATGGCCACTTGTGGTGTCAAGCATTAAGTCATAATTTTGTCTTTTTTTTTCTTTGTTTTATCATGCTAACCTAAACCATTTAGGATAATATCAGTAGGTCATTTTGATTCATGCATTTATCTTTCTTCTAATATTGTAAGATCTTTACCTTACCATATAAACCATCTTAAGGCAACTGTTTTTGTGAATTGGGGGTGTATATTGTGGCGAGCTCAGACAAGGAGGAGACGTAGGTATCGTTTGGTCTTGCTTCCCGTGAGCTAGCCAGGGAGCACAGCCGTTTATTAACATTTGCAGAAGAACACTGCCGCTAGCTAACTGCTCAGCGCGGCAACAACAACAGCAACACCCACAGCGCCCTCTGACAGAAGGACACACCGTCGCAGCGAGAGGGCGTCACCCGTCACTATGGCAACATAAACAAACATAACTGTACAAACAGAACCCCGAACAGCCCTGACCCGCTACATAGCCCCCACCTAAGGGGTCAGTCGTCCCCGACGACCCCATTACCCCACACGAAGTCCTGCAAATGTCCAGGTGCCTTCTTTTGGCGCACTGGCCGGTCACGACCGGCGGGGGAAAAGTCACTCGGGTCAGAACATGGGGTGCCACCATCATCCCCTGCCCCGGCGTCTGCCGGAGCGAGCGGTCGGTACGGTGAGAGCCTGTCCCGGTGCAACACCACCATGCGCCCCGGCCCCGGCATGCGGATACGGTACACCACGTCTGTTAGCCGCTCCACGACCTCCGCCGGCCCTTGCCAGTGACTGCAGAGTTTGGGGGACACTCCTCTCTTGCGAACTGGGCAGTACACCCAAACCTTGTCGCCAGGCATGAAAACCCCCCCTCGGCACTTGGTGTCGTAGGCTCTTTTCTGTCGTACTTCGGCGCTGGCCTGGGCCTGGCGGGTGTAGTCATGAACCACCTGCAGCCGCTCCCTCAGCCTCCAGTAGTAGTCCATCTCTGGCCCACCATCAATCTCTGGCTCGGGGGGGGGGGACCCGAACACCAGATCCACAGGCGTCCAGAGCTCCCGTCCAAACATCAGAGCGGCAGGTGTGCACTGGCTGGACTCCTGCACCGCAGTCCGATACGACCAAAGGACCAGGGGCAGATGTCGGTCCCAATCCCGCTGGTGGCGGCTGGTGAGAATGGCGAGCTGGGTGGCCAGCGTGCGGTTGAAGCGCTCAACCAAGCCATCGCTTTGTAGGTGGAGCGGTGTGGTTCTCGTCTTCTCCACCCCCAGTCGCCAGCAGATCTCCCCGAAGACCTTCAATTCGAAGTTACGCCCCTGGTCACTGTGGAGCTCAGCCGGGACCCCAAATCGGGTGAACATCTCCTCCACCAGCTTCTCGGCCGTCGTCGTTGCGCTCTGGTCCGGCACCGCGTAGGCCTCTGGCCACTTCGTGAAATAGTCCATAGCCACCAACACATACCGGTTCCCTGACTCTGTGACGGGGAAAGGCCCTAGGACGTCCACTCCCACTCTTTCCATTGGGGCCCCCACCAAGTACTGCTGAAGGGGGCAGTGGAGCGTTGAGTTGGGCCCTTTTGTGCCGTGCAGGTGTCACAGCAGTGCACATGAAGTTCCACATCCCGTCGACAGCCAGGCCAGTAGAACCGTCCCCTGAGGTGGCGGAGAGTTTTGGCGTTCCCATAGTGTCCTGCCCCCACCGAGCCGTGGACCAGCTCAAGCACCTGCGACCGCAGCGACCGAGGCACCAACAGCTGCAGGAGATCTCTGCCCTGACTGGGGGCCCGCCATCTCCGGTACAGGAGGCCGTCGTGGGTCTCCAGATTGTTGTGCTGGGAGTAGTAGGCCTTCACCTCGGGCTCCTGTCCCGACACCCCCGTCCAGGCGGGGCGTTGCGCCGCCTCCAGCCAGGCTCCCACCTGAACCAACGTCGCGTCAGCCTCCTGCTCCCGCTTCAGCTGCTGCGTTGTCAATGGGAGCCACCCCCCTCCTCCAGCCGTGGCCTGAGCAGTAGCCACCCCCAGCACCTCCTGGGTCCGCTCCTCCTGTCGCAGGCAGTAGCGGCACTCGACGGCTACGCAGGGCCGTCTGAAGAGGGCATCAGCGTTGCCATGCTGTCGACCTGGCTGATGCTGGATCTCGAAGTCATAGCCCTGAAGGACCTCCAGCCAGCGGGCCACCTGCCCTTCTGGGTGTTTGAAGTTCAGGAGCCAAGTCAGAGATGCATGGTCAGTGCGCAGGAGGAACCGGCAGCCGTGCAGATATGGCTGGAAGTGCCGCACCGCTAGCACTACGGCCAGCAGCTCCCGCCGGGTCACGCAGTAGTTCCTCTCGGCTCGCCCCAAGGCACAACTGAAGTACGTCACCACCCGTTCTCCAGCCTCGTCCTGCTGGGAAAGGACCGCCCCGACCCCTACATTGCTAGCATCAGTGTCCACAATGAAAGGTTGCCGGGCGTTGGGGTAGGCCAGGACTGGGGCTCTGGTGAGGGCCTCCTTCAGCTGTGCAAAAGCCGCAGCACAGGTATCCCCCCAGCCAAACAGCTGTCCCTTGTCAGTCAGGTGGTGGAGGGGGCTGGCCATTGTCGCGAACCCTTTGATGAACCGACGGTAGTAGGAGGCTAGGCCCAGGAAACTCCGCAGTTCTTGGACGTTCGAGGGAGTCGGCCAGTCCCGGACCGCAGCCACTTTTGTGGGGTCAATGGCGACACCTCGAGCGCTGATCACATGGCCCAAGAACGTGGTCTCTCTCGCCAACAGCCGGCATTTTGCGGGGTTGAGCCGCAGCCCAGCTCATCGACTCAGGACCTCGCTCACGTGAGACAGTGCATTGTCGAAGTCGCCACCGTGCACAAACAGGTCATCCAGGTACACAACACATCGGCTACGAGGGATATCCACGAGCACCCTCTCCATCAGCCTCTCAAACGTCGCTGGCGCATTGCAGAGCCCAAATGGCATGACCCTGAACTGCCACAGCCCCTGTCCAATGGTGAATGTCTTAGGCCTTGCGTCAGGGGCTAGCTCCACCTGCTAGTAACCGTTGCGTAGGTCGAGGGAGCTGAACCAACTGGAGCCGGCAACGTAATCTAGGGCCTCGTCGATCCGCGGCAGCGGGTACGAGTCCTTCTTGGTGACTGCATTGAGACGGCGAAAGTCCACGCAGAACCTCGGGCTGCCATCCTTCTTCCCCACCAGGACCACAGGTGCCGCCCATGGGCTATTGGACGGCTCGATCACCCCAGCCGCAGCCATCTCACGGATCTTCTCTTTCTCTACCTGCCGTTTTGAGAGGGGCAGCCGGTGTGGGCGCAGACGGATGGGCTGAGCAGAGCCGGTGTCGATGGTGTGCTGGACCAGACTCGTCTGCCTACAGTCTTTGTTACTGGTGGCAAAGATGTCCACGTTCTCGTCCAGGAGGCACCTCAGGAGGCCTACGCTACTGCGCTGCCAAAGGTCATCAACAGCCTCAATGGTCTCGGTCGAAGGAGGTTTGTCAGGCTGAGAGGCTGAGGCTGAGGCTGAGGCGAGCGGAGATGACCCGGAGCCACCGGCATCCAAAATCTGCTGAGCGGCAGCTGCCCGACGCCTGTCTCATCTGGTCCCCGTTCCCTGCTTTTGGCCGCGCTGGAGAGCAAAAGTCTCTGCGCCAAGAGTGATAGCCAGCTTCACGGTGTCGACGCAGGCCCCCCAGCAGCTCAGCAGATCCAGGCCAATGATGCACTGGTCTTGAATGTCGGCGAGCCAGAAGTCGTGCACCAGCTCTAGATCCTTCACTCGGATCCGCAACGGTTTATTCCCCCGCATAACAGTTTTCTCCCCCGTCACTGTCATCAGCTGGGTGTCTGTGGGCAACCAACCCTTCACCAGTGGCCCGGATGTTCCAGGGAGCACGCCAGGTCGTATCAGGGAAATGGTAGACCCTTTGTCCACCAGGGCCTGGCATGGCTGGTCCTCAACACAGCAGCTCAGGTAGAGTCCCTTGAGGTGCCCAACTCGGCCCACCACTGTGCATCGTCCTTGGAGGGGGGCAGGAAGCTGGAGCGGTGGTCCCCTCACTACACCGCTCCCTCCTTGTTTCCCTGAGGCTGCGTAGTTCTGGTCTTCGGGGATGGTGCTGGGCAGTCATGCGCCACGTGGCCAGGCTCATCGTACCGGTAGCAGCGGTCGGTCAGTCAACGAGGACGCCTCCGGGGCACCGAGGGTTGCAGCTGGGACATCTCGGCGACCTCCCCCTCCCCGTCGCAGTCTGTGGCTCTGATTTGGGGGTAGTTTGGGGGGGGGCACCTGCTGGTTAGGTCGTGAGGTGAGCACCGGCTCCGCCCTTTCAGCCTCAAGGAGCGCCTCACGGAGGGTCTGAGGCATGGCCAGGCGGACGTGTTGGCGTAGTCGCTCGGGGAAAAGTCCTTGCAGAAAAGCATGCAGGCTAATCTCCTCACGGGCTGCTGCTGGAAACTCCGGGTAGCCACGACGAGCATACAGCAACACGTCTGCTGTAAAGGTGCCCAGGCTCTCCTCCGGTCGACGGCTCCAGTTGGTTAGCTGCTCTCTTCTCTGATCAGTGGAGTGCCGGTGCCTGAATCGCCTCTCGAGTGCCGTAGTGAGGGCCTGGAGCTCATGCTGCTCTGCCGGGGCTAGGTCAAGGAGTATCTGCAGTGCATCTCCCTCTAATGCTAGTGCTAGGTGTGTAGCAGTCTCCTCTTCGCTCCAGCCACTATGTCTGGCGGCCAGCCGCACTTGTGAGAGGTAGGGCTCTAGCGGGGTTAGCCCGTTGTATTTCGGTACCTTAACTGGCGTGGTAGGCATAACTGCTCGCGGCTGGGGGCTCGACGTGTGGGTCGACAGAGGTAGCCCATGAAGCATTGCCCTGGCATCTGTCGCGACGGGCCGCCGCCGCGGTGCGCTCGCGCCATCCGGACCCGTCCGGGGACTTACATGGCCGCTCACATCCTCTCTCTTCAATCGCCGGTTTCCCAAGCGGGGAATGTTCTCCTCGACAGCTTGCTCCAGCCTCTGAATGTCTCTCTCCATTACGGCGAGGGTGAGCTATCCCACTTCTGACACCAATGTGGCGAGCTCAGACAAGGAGGAGACGGAGGTATCGTTTAGTCTTTAGTCACTATGGCAACATAAACAAACATAACTGTACAAACAGAACCCCGAACAGCCCTGACCTGCTACAATATTTAATATTAATATGAGGCCTAATGAGCGTGACAAAATGGCACAGCAATTTTCTCTTTAAGATCTTCTTCAGTGTCTTATATTTTTTTGGTCTCAAATGGGACCTTCAGAGAACATCCTTAAGCCAACTAGAGTTCATATATGTGTTATAAAAAGTCCCTGTCTGTACCTTTGCTCTATACCTTTTTGTATCATTACAAGAATAGAAACACGCTGATATGAACTGCAGCAAAAGCACTGCATTACCACAGGCTGCACGTGTACTATCACGTACACGTAAGATAATTGAACCAGGCTGCCTGTCGTTTTATGAGCAATGCTTTACAGTAAAAGAAAAGGTAAATAAATAAATAATGTAGCTCATCCTATTTTAACAAACAAAGTTCACTCCGAGTGTATTTCATCCCCCCCTCACATGAGTTTCTGTGGTAGACAGCGTGTGGCTTTGTAAGCATCGCTGCTGAAAATATGTGTTAACTCTAGTGCTCATTCAAACCACATTCTTTATCACTGTCCAAACAAAACAGGTCAGTCTCAGATGTTGAGGCTCTGCGAAGAAACAGACAGGAAATGGTGGGCGAGTGCTGAGGAGCTGAAGGGGCCACAGCTTGCAGCGGCTTATCATGTCTGTTCAGTTGAAAGTAAACTGAGCATGAGATGGAAATAGTGTAACAACTATGCGCCATCTGACCTTCATGGATAAACGCAAAATTACACTAAAAGCCCTTTTTTTAAAAAGAAGGAAAAAAAAGGTGCTTTCTTTGTTTCATATTCAGAAAAATTTACTCTGAAATGAAGTCATCATAACAGGATTATGTAAGTACAGTAGGTAATTTGTAAGCAATATGAATATTAGCTACACTAACGATATATAATACAGACATGACGAGCTTTTGCCAGAAACCTTTTATGTTTAGATTGGCGACCTGTTCTGTCGTTTATCCTGATAAAAAATAAGCGGAAGAGAATGGATAGATGGATGGAATAATCCAAGAATAGATGGATGAAACCTAAAGAATGACAAGGAAATGTGAAAATGTGACATTCAACTCTGTGAGGTTGCAAACTTTGCCTTGATCTAAATTTGTTCGCATGCAAAAAATCTACCTAGTTTACCATCTTAGTCAGCAGTTCTTTGGTTTTTACTGGCATGCAACACCGTGTACTGCTGATGCAATGCCAATGAATGGTGGGTGAGTTTGGTAGGTATGTGGTCGGAAAACAAAGAATAAGATTAACTGAAACAGATGCCACCAATTTTGAGAATTGATATTCATTCTTTTTTCAAAGTATTGAGCTTTATGTCAAATAGATTTTTACACCTGTTAGTATAGTAATTTTTTTTTAAAAAAGAACCTGCTGGAAAAGTCAGCAGTGGCTAATAATTATTGGGATTATTGAGCACAAACTTTTATGAAAGATTTCAGTTTTGTATGTGACATTTGTCTTAATTAGTTGAGCTTGACTCAAACATTGTTATAAAACTATGTCAGTAATTCCGTGTTAAGCCTTTCGTTTATTAGCCCTAATTTTCTACAGAATAACATCTTTAAATATTATTGTTTGAAGCCTGTATTTTTTAGGCGTATACGAGACAATTCAGCACAAAGAGTCTGTGTATGTGTGAAGTTGTAAAATTAGTAATTTGTGGGTGTTTTCTTGTGCTAATCCAAATGTATGCAGTTGTTTTTTGACAGCTGACGATGCCTTATTGACGTAAAATTTTTGCATTGTGGATTACAGTTCAGTGCAGTGAAGGATCAGTTTGTTCCATAATCCAGTTTGCACAGTGCTTAATTGAACAAACCAGAAATCGAGAGCACAAGAGATTTACATTGTACATAAGATATTTGAGTGGACATAACAGTTTTTATCAACCAAAATTTATTTAACTAATTTGTTATCTATTAACTCATATTACTGTTATATTATTCTTTCACTTTCCTGGTTCACTGTGTACAGAATTTTGTAATACAATATGGTAAAGTAAGCCAAACAGCCTGGTAAGACTATGAAGTCATTAAAAAATGATGGTGCTAATACGCAGATCAGTCTGAACAGTGATATAAGCAATTTTGGACAGATGCGGCCAAGGCAAAATGGGATTGAATATCTGCTTTAATATATTTTAGGCGAGTGTTGATAATTTATTTATGCACAAAGAGAAAATGTACACCTCAACAATTGAGTTTCAATGTACAAGCTGGAATGTGGAACAAACCGGTGCTTCGGTGCGCTTAACAGTTTACACGTTTTCATTCAATCTGCCATCAAACATTTACATTTGCATTTCTTATTATACAATTTCCGAAGCTATACTTACATATACATACAAAAACCACTAAGTCATTTTCAAAGTTCAAAGAGCAACATTTAAAACTCACACCTTTACCATTTTTTTCTTTTCCCGGAACGACTTTGTTCATGTAGATATACTCCTCATCAGCACCTGTAAACAGAGACAGCAGAAGGTGATTAACTGCTGACAGCAGTGCACTTTTGCATAGATGTTTTTGCTCTGTGGTTAGCTACCACAAACACCTTTATTGAATTTAAGCAAACCTTACAAAACAACAAACACAAATGCCAAGAAAATATGAGCTTATGCACAGGTATTTTTGTCTTTTTTACTGTTTAACGCTTGCTTTGAATTCCCAAAGTTGATTTTTTTGATTTGGTTGAATATATTCACAGTGTGACTTAACTGCAAACGATAACACGGAAAGAATGCATATTTTGCTTTCCCTTGAGACAGCTGATGGGAAAATCTGATTCCACCTTGGTGCAAAACAAACTTCCATCGTGCTTGTCAAAAAGAAGTCCAGGATAAAAGGGAAACTTCACCCAAACAAGTAGTCCATTGTGCACATAGATAGGGCCACTATTCACACCCACTCTTACCGTGGCAAGCATTCATCAGGCATTAGTCAGAGTACTCCTTGCCTGCACAGATACAGCACTGTGTCACGTCTGTAGCGGAAGTTTTACATTGCTTTTTAATATACAAGGCAACTCCTGAACTTAATCCACCTGTTCATAACAATCATGTATTCACAAAAACTTTGCATTTGACTCTAAAAGTGATCCATTTTCTGTTTCTTTTGCATGGTTAGAGGAGCTGATCATAACCAGACTAAGGAACTAAAGGATGAACTTGACTTCACTTGCACTCAACTCTTCAGGCAAAAAGTGGAGATGATGAAACCTTCTTACATACATCAATGCTAGAGTCAGCGAGGAAAGGACTACAGCTGGAGTCATGTCACTCTCAACATGGTGGAGTAATTACAAGCTGGTGAGGACATCGCCATAACATTGCCACACAAACAGTCTGAAGAAAGGCCTTTTCTTGAACAATAAACACAGAGGTTGTGGCTACGAAGGCTCCATTTGGTTACTGTAACCTGTTATGGGAATTTGTTCCGGAGCTGCAGCACAGTTTTTCACTGGAATTAAATATTTTAGCTGACTTAGATTAGAGGAAATCAAACAAAACTCTAACCTTGGGTGATACTGCGGAGAAGGGCTTCTCCTTTGAAATAGATATCATGAGGTGAAACCAAACAGCAGCAGCATAAAATGATGTTTTGCCTGTACAGTGAAAACAGATTTTCGGGGAACAAAGTTGAAATGCTATTTATAAATTGCTGCTCAGAGGAAGTGAGCATCCCCAGAGGATAAATGCAGCTTCGGAAAAATGATACAGCTTGGAGCCAGAAGAGGAAGTACGGAGAGACGAGTCCAAGACCTGAACATGGAAAAGCTTGACTGCTGGTGTGTGTTAGTGAACAGTGTGAGAGCTCTCTGAGAAAAACAGGGCGAAAGAGAGTTGACTTTTAAAATCCAGAAGTGAGAAGGTGACAGCAAATGACAAAAATGGCAAAGAATCGGGGTCATTACAAAAACCAACCAAACAAACAAACAAAAAGTCATTATCATATTTGTGTCAAACTATTTTTGAGGTAGCGGTAGCATGTCATTAATTAGTTGCTTCAAAGATTAAGTAGCAGGCATAGAGCACCATAAATCACATCAGCCCACCAGCAGTTGCAAGAAAAAAAACTCACCTGAAGCTGTTTAAAAAGTTAACAAGTTAAGTTTTAGCTTGATTATAAACTGAAAATTGTAAAAAATTGCATGAAGCAAATAATTTTGCAACAGAGGGAGGAATGTAGTAAAGAAAAAAAGAGCAATCCTGCAGGCACAATGTGGCTTTAGCTACCAAAATTGAGATTAAGTGATGTTTTTGCAAAGCTTGCAGGGATATGATTATGAAAGGTTAGTAAGAGCTCAAAATAACAAAATAAAACCAGAGTAGGTGGTTTAATAACTTCTCCTAGGCCAGTTTCACTTAAGTGTGGGAAATGCAGGGAATGACCACATGTTACATAAGATACTTTGTTGAATGGCAGATTAACTGCCAGCCGGTCCATGCAGCTTTTGAATGAATTGAAACATTTGTGGTTAACCTTCAACCAGTGTTACAGTTTTGGATGCAAAAATCAAGAGAACAGTTTAAAGGTTTGTGACAAATTCTTCTACTGAAATTAACTTTTTTTTTTTTAAAAAAAAAGAAAAACCTAATAATGCACCAAACAACAAAACAAAACACTGCAACATTGTTGTAAGTGGATTTATGCATACTAATAGGCCAACTAGAAACACTTCCACAGCAACTTTAAAGTGAACCTTTCATACTTTTTAATTATTTCCTTTCACACACTTATGGTACAAAGAACATACACCCTCTATCAAGTTTTAACATAAAATCTAGACCCTAACATCAGGTCTTAAAATGAGCTAAATATAAGCTCAGATGAATAATAAAACATGACACATCAAAGTGTGTCATTATTTATTTACTATAAGAAAAACTAAACCAAATTGCTGAAGCAGTGTGTGAAAAACTAAGCACATCCCATAATTTAATATGTTGTAGAACCACCAATAATGACGTGCTTATCAGTCTTTCACATCATTAAAGAGGAATTTTGAACTTCTCTTCTTTAAAACACTGGTTCACTTCATTGAGGTTTCCAGGCATTCATTTATGCACAGCTCTCTTACTTTGACTGCATCATTGCAACACTTTGATTCTTTTCTTTTTCAGTCATTCTGTTGTAGATTTACTCTTGTCCTTGGAATAATTTTTCTATTTCATGATCCAATTTCAGGCAAGCTGGTCGTACAGGTGGCCTCGCACTGGACTCTAGAATACTTTGGTGTACAGAGCTCATGGTTGACCCAGTGATGCAAGGTTCACAGGTCTTATGGCTGGAAAATCAACCTGAATCATTAACGTCCACCACCGTGCTTGACACTTGGTAATTATGACCTTGACATTAGGCGTTGGTGCTGATATGCTGGGTTTGATTTTTCCAACCGTGGTGCTGTGCACAATGGCCAAACATATTCACTTTGGTCTTGTCTGTCTAAAGGACATTGTTTCAGAAGTCTTGTGGTTTGTTCAGATGCAACTTTGCAAACCGAAGCCATGCTGTCATGATCTTTTTAGAGAGAAGAGGCTTTCTCTTGGCAACTATTCCAAAGAAGCCATACTTGTACAGTCTTTTTCTATTTGTACTGTCAAACTTTAACATTAACCATGCTAACTGAGGTCTGTAGAGTTTCTTGGGTTTTTTGTAGAATTTTATTACCTTGGGGTCCGACCACTAAAATGCCAAAACTTGATAAAAGTGCTCACACTTGCAGATAATCAGTTAATTAAAGTGTCTTTGATTAATAACACCTTGCTGCTACTTAATTCCTATCAAAGCAGTTAGGCTGTGCTTAGCTGTTTTAATGTGTTTTGGCTTATTTTTGTTAAAGATAATTACACAGTGTGATATATATGATGATTTTAGTTCATCTAGAGTTTGATCTAATTTTAGAACTTTAGTTTTACCAACACTGCACATCTACAGTTGCTCATGGTAGTGTTAAACATGACTAAATGTAACCACGGTTAGACTTGTTTAGGTCATTTCTCACTTCAAATGTTACATGTAACATGTTTGCAGTAATTCTACTCTGCAGTTTGCTGTGAGTCAGCTAATTCTGCGGTTATTTAGACTTCACAGTATATCTAACCTCCCAATTACATACTGGGAAGAATAATTTTCTCTTCCTCTCTATGACTTGTTTGCACGCTTTCACTTCCGATTTGTTATTTTTTTTAATCAAACATATCAAACCGATTTAAACTTTCCCCATAAAATATCCATGAAAATCAGTTCCTGAATAAATATGAAGTGAGAATTTGGTCATGCGGTTTCAGATTTGTATTTCTGTCTTCATCTGCTTTAAGTTTGAAGTTGTTTGGGCCGACATGTTAGAATATAGACAGATGTTATTTTATTATTACCACTCACAGTTTTCTGACTTGTCTGGCACGTATAAGTTAAACTCTAAGCAAGTAGGACAGTTTTTAAAAAAACTGTAGCTGGTTGCCTTGACCATGTCTACAAGCCTGAATGCACTGAGTTACAGCCGTGTGATTGGCTGATTAGATATTGCCATTAACAAGTAGAAATTGTGTACCTAATGAAGTCGCTGTTGAGTGTATATCAACTGTACTTTGAAAAGACGGGTGAATAATGGTCCACTGTTTCTGAAAAAGTGCTCTTACCAGTCGAAGCTCTGTAGGACTGGAGGAGATCAGACAGCAAACCCTTCTGGACGGTGGCGTTCCCACTCAGCGTCTCCTTGTCCAAGATGACCAAGAAGCGGTGGAGCTCCATCAGGAGCTGGTCCAGCACTGGAAGCACAGACAGACAAGAGGGGCTCAGATTTACAGTGGTATAAAAATTCCTTTAAATTTTATTACACTTTTCTTGGCAAGAAAATATTTAGAAGCATTAAGACAATGGCTTAAAACCAGGACTGTCAAAGTTCCCATCATCAAGAAAAGCAAGAGTCATGAGGGAAAACAAAGCCTGTAATCTTTCCAGACAGCCATTATCAGAATATTGTGCTTTAATTTATGGCAGAGAACTTGTTCAACTTAGGGATTTGTCTTTTAACACTGATTTCAGTTCTTAGTTTAGCAGCTATTCCTTTCCCACTGACTTCCTTTTGTTCCTCAAGTTGTTTGCTGGTTGCCAGCATTTTGCATGGGAGAGACTCCTCTGAGGTTTTTCACTGGCAACAGCTGATAACCACTCAGACTTCATTTCTCATTCTCATTCCTCTCATCGAGCTGTTATTGACAGTTGCAAGTCCGTTTGAGGTTGTTTTGGGAGTTTAGCTAAAGGTCAAGCTCAGAGTAGGGAGGAGCCTAGGCTGGTGTTGGCGGGGCCAGTGTGTCTGGGTGCAGCCCACACACATCCTTCAGGGGTCAGCGCTGAGCTCAGAGTCCTCTCTGCTGTGTGGGGAGCTCTTTGTGTTTTCCTTCACTGTCTCTTGGCCTCATGAATAGGCCCCTTGCTACAGTGGGCCTCAGTGTGTGAGCACTTCAAGAGAAGAGACGGGGGAGGAAATAAAGAAGAAAGACCTTTTTTTAAAGAGAAGGTGGGGCAGGTAGTGGTGGTTGGGGGATAGAGATGCGTAATTATTCCTGACTTTTTTTTTTTGAAGAACTGCATATTTTCTGTTAATTTTCTAAAAAATGATGAATTAATCTATTTTACATGAATTGCAAGCACATATAGCTTTATTAAGTAGGAGCATATTCTGATGTTTGACCATCAAATTCATCCGCTCCTCTGAGCTGACTGTTGGCCCAATGGCTGATGAAAAATGATGATTAGCCAATCAGTGCCAGAGGCGGGATTAACACTACTTTTAAGTTGCTTTGAAGATGTGGACTAACATTAGAGTTGTGTGATACTTATTTACTTGGTATCAAGCTGGCAGCATGTCAGTACATTGCCAATACAGATATTATATTATTAATTTCCAAAGTATAGATCCTATTGTGCTAGAATCAGTCTGATACCAATTGGTATCAATACCATCGATATTTGGATCGATCCGCCCACCTCTACATTAAGCACTCCTGAGGCATGGGTACTAAATAATAATGGACGAACACACTGAGCTGTTTTGACTTTGCACTGCCCCACTCTTAAAATAAGATAAGATTCAAGTTGATACATGGGTATTGTGACTGGTAAGGGAAAATCAAATCTTCTTCCTCAGGAATCCGTTCGAGTGGACATAATGTTAGACTAAAAATGGAAACTGAGTTTTCAAGTTGGCACTCCTGCCTGGTACCCAAGGGCAGACTTTAAAATTGTCATGAAACTGAATCTATTCTTTCCTGTTCATGGACATAAACAGTACTTCTCCAAACTGAAAGGGAAACAAAATTTGCCTCAGGAGGCAGGAAGTGGCAGAAGAACAGTTCTAATCCCACACAGGACCACTGTGGCTTTCCTTGGTATTAATTTTACACTTGAAGATGACCTTACATTCATCATTTAACATACAATTTCACTCACATCTAATACCGTTCAACAAGGATCATGTGTTAAAATACAGTATATGTATATATATATATATGTGTGTGTTGCAGGTGAGAAACATCATTCCAACTGAAATAGATTTGCTTTCATTAAGACTGGCCCGTACATTAACAGATACACACTGCTGTAAATGAAAAACTGTAAGAAAAAAACGAAAACAAAACCACCAATATTGTGTCAAAATCATCTGACCCTACTTAAAACCTCAACTCTGCCCCACATAAAATGACAGTAAGTTGCCTTTTTTGTTGTTTATTCTCTATTAAAACTGTCAGCTCTCATTTTTTAATAGCTCCTTCCGTCTCAAACTGATTACTTAGTGGTATGTGTCAGCAATCTATTGAGTGCAATCATTCCCTCTGCTCTGTTTGCTACTCTCCCATACATGGCTAAACTTTTGAAAAAGGGGGGAACATTTTGCAGCGTAAGGTATCAGGCCCGGGTAAGTTTTGCCTTTCGGAAACGGCAAGAAGCTTTCCAAAAGCTACAGCACGCTAGGTTGTTTTTTGATGACTCTAACTCAAGCTGAGTCAACTTCTGCTGAGAGGCACCATGGAAAACATCACTGTATTGGACACATATAGATACACACATACACTGCTCTTTGTCTCAAAGCATTAGAGAAATGATTTAAACCACAGTCATTACAATTTTCAGTGTTTAGCTACTGATGTATGCCTGGTGAATATGAATCTAAGCATTTTTCCTGCTCCTTCTCCTTGTGTGTTTGCAGAGAGTGACTCAGATGGCCTTTTGGATTGGGGACCCTGGGAAACAAAGTCAGCTGACAGGACAGGGAGGTCTGCAGCAGCCTGTCTCTGTGGGTTTTGGGTTGGCCAGACGCCCACTAAACATCCAGTTAGGGTCCGCAGCCTCCACAGTATAAACAATTCACTTCTGCAGAATAGCCAAAAGGAATCTGAATCAGAGAGGAATACTACTACTACAGTGATTTGTAACTGCTGCAGTTAAAACAGAGTAAACAGGGTACATAAGAATGAACTTGCTTTGCTTGAATTAAAACTTTCCAAACACCTACGCGGTGTGATCTTGGATTTTCTCTTCCCCCTGCCTGATTTTGGAGTTCCAGATTTGTGTTATGAACACAGTACATGACCATTTTTTGTCTGACTTCTCCCACACTACGCTTATCAAACACTTTACTGTGTTTGATAAGCACTCTTGTGCATTGTCAGGCAAATATGTATCTATTTGCAGTGACGGTAAAGTTTCATAAAAGGTTTCCTGCAATCGTTGGCTAAAGCTTTTTACATTATCCTGACTGTCAATAAAGAAGGTTTATTTTTTTATTTTAAAGCAAATATTAACAAAAAATATCTTCCTTTTTTAACGAGCCATCCAAAATTATGAATCGTTTTGCTGTATGTGCAGTTATGCCCATGTTTTTTTTCTTTTAGACAGCCACTGTGAACTGGTCTTAACCTTTCGTCTTCTGGTTAGGCAGGTTTCCCAAAGTTTAACTAAAGATAAACAAACAAAACACTGAGACAATATAGTGTCTCTGCTTTGCAACAACTACCTAAAATGTTAGTTTAGCTTGTTAGAAATAGAAAAAAGCACAAGCTTAGGTTCCACTTAAAAAGGACTTTTTGTTTCAGAAGTCTGGCAGATTGAGGAAGCTTGAGGTCCTGCATCAACTCTGGCATTTAATTTTCTTAAATTAACAAAGCACACGTGGAATCTCATTTTAGCTGCTTTGAGGCTAAATCGAGTTGTTGATGCATTTTTCACATACACTTAGAGGATTAGGCTTAGAAAATATGCTGTGCTAATGTAATTTGACAAGAATCTAATTGGCCTTGCCTTCAAGTGTGGTCTCAAAACAGCAAGAGGGACCTGCAAGAGTAATGAGTGCTTCAAACAAGACTCCAATCCAAAGGAGAGGTCAGCATTTTGCTTGAATGTTGAACAGTCACATGTGTTCAAACATTCTTTTGCCATCTCTTTCTTTTCTTTTTTCAAATGTGTGTTTTCTCCTCTCTTTTTCTCGTATCCAAATCAAACTCGCCCCGTTTAAAAGTTTCTTTTCATCTGTACATCATCTCCCTCCCATCTGCCCTACTTTTAAAACAACTCTTAGCATACCAATTTATGCTCCAGGAAATATCCTGGGCTCCACTGATGCAATATTTGTGCTGCTTCCAAGCATGTTTATGATGACTTTGATCAGCGGTGAATAATATCATCAGTGGCGGAGAGTTAAAGAAAACATAAACAAGTCGAAATGTGAAATTATCATTTTTGCTTCAGATTGATGATGCAACCGAGGCTGTTTCAGTGCAACCCGGGTATTCCTGCTTGTTCAGCTTGGAGCTGCTGGTAAAGGTCTGTTTGGGACACTTCCTTTAGTCTCTGAATCACAGTCATATTTTTGGGATGTGGTGCAGATGTTGAAAATAGTTGCAAATGTGCTTGCTTTGCTTTTCTCGAGTCTAAAATGTGCTATTGGACTTTTATATAACAGATTCTGACTGTGAAGATCTTTCCTTATATCTGCTCATTTATGCACCTGTTTAACTCAAGTACGGTTGTGAAAAAACAAACAAACTACACCATGTGTGAAAAATAACTGCACCTTTGCTGCATCAACAGGAAGGCACAGCAGTAGGGTCAGTAGCAGCCTGCTAGAGTGCTAAATGCACTTGAGTAATTGATCATTTGATTAATTGAAGTTTGCTATATAAGCACAGGCAGAGCAGGTTATTAGAAGGTTGGTGGTTGGAGCTGTTTGCTCCATGCTGCATGCCAAAGTATCCTTGGGCAAGATGTTAATCTAAAGTTGCTCTCCAATGCTTCCTTTGGAGTGTGAATCTGTCTGAATGTTAGACAGAATGCACTTAAGCATAGAAAAAAAGATCTTTTATGAATTGCTGTGAATGGATAACTTTGTATATAAGTGTTGTGTAACTTTGAGTGCTCAGGTAGAGACGAAAAGCACTACATAAAAACCAGTCCATCTACCATCCGCAGGACTGGACATCCCAGCAAAATTAGTCCAAGGTCAGACCAAGATATGTTCAAAGGAACTAGAAAAAAACCCAAATTCACTCTCAGTCAGCAGGATAAAGTTCATAACAGTGCATTAGAAGAAGACTGAACAAGTAGACACCAGAAAGTTGTTGCTGTTTATCTGGATGTAGCGTGTTGAGTGGGAGAAACGTTTCATCGCTCATCCCAGTGACTTCTTCAGTCTAAGCTGAACAAGTACGGTTTATATTTGCACAGTTGCAACAGACCAAGCATTTCAGCACAAACACCTCATAACAATTGACGAACACTGTGGTGGAGGTGCGATGAGCTTGTTTTGCACCCACAGGACCTACCTTTGCACCCACCTTGCATTCACTGAGTTAACAATGAACTCCTCTGTATACCAAAGTATTCTAGAGTCAAATGTGAGGCCATCTATCCAACAGCTACGACTGGGCTCGAATGACATAATGCAACATGGAAGTGCAATGGCCCACTAAAGGCTACCCTGGCCCAGTTAAAATGTGGCAGGAGCATAAGCGAGGTGTGCACCAACAAATACGCACAAACTTTAATGAACTGAAGCAATGCTGGAAAGAAGAGTGAGGCACATTCCTCCTCAAGATGCGAGAGACTGATAGCATCACACAGAAAAGGGCTCAAGTTCAACGGTGTAATATGTCATGTGTTGTTTTTCATTTGAGTTTGTATTTACTAGACTACAGAATGTTCTGATGCATAAAACCTTAGAAGTGAAAGAGGGTGCGCTTTCTTTTTTCCACATGAGTCTACATCCATCTCACCCAGCGTTTACTCATCCATTTACCACAGCATTAGATTTGAAATCCAGAGGTGTATCTTCTTTATCTGATTTGTTTTTAAGATTACAACATATTTAGCAGAAAGAAGAGTCTCACCACAGCAGGTGTGACCGTTTCTCCCGACATATTTTATGACTCACACTCACACTATCTACTCACACCACTAGCACTTTATATAGCCTCTGTAGAAACTATCTACACCCTCACTTATCTTAACTGCACTACTGTATAGCTCTGTGTAAATAATCATTCTGTACATTCGATAATCTTTAATCCTACAACTGTTTACAACTTGCATAGTTCCCATTTCTGTATAGCTGTATATCTCAGATTCTGTAAAGTTATTTATTTCATATTCTGTATAGTTTTTCATATTTATATCCTGTTCATAGCCTGTACATAGCTTGTACTCACTACAGCCTGTACATACCTATAGTTATAGAATATTCACAACATACTTCATACCGTGTACATCATAACATACCATAATAGACCCATTTCTGTAATATACTCACATATCTATATTATTGCTAATATATATTGTAATATATCTATATCACTAAAGCACTTCTGGATGGATGCAAAAAGCATTTCGTTGCCCTGTACCTGTGCATGTGCAATGACAATAAAGTTGAATTCTAATTCTAATTCTAATTCTAATTCACTATGCACTCTACTAATGACATGTCACACAAAACACCAGAGATAAAACTGATTAAAAATAAAATAAATCCATGTTCAACAAGTTCAGTAAGCCAAACTGTGATTTCTTGCTTGTTACTGGAATGAACGATCAATCAACCAATCAAGACTTGATCTCTATGAATTGGTAAACACAAACAGCAAAGAAGTTCAAGCCATGACAAACATGAATATATGACATTAAATATTATAGATATGAAAAAGAGCTTATAAACTTACATAAATCCATTTTAGAGGATCGCTCTATTTTGGAAAAATCTAGTAAAAACTAATTTGCATGAAATGACACCAAACGCCGGCTCGATGATCTGATTAGCCTTGTGACTGACACTTACAGAGCTACGACTCCCAAAAGGGAAGTGGTGGCAAGAAGGAGAATTGGAACCAGTAGCCAAAGTCACAGTAAAAACGTTTGGACTGTAATGTGCTTTTCGCCCTGTCACACACTTAAAAGTGCTTCTGCTCCAGTAGACACGAAAAAACGACTGAAGCAGAGCTGATTTGTATCAGGCGAAAAATGTGCACAACTGGAAAAAAAAAAACCCAAAAAACCAAAGAGCTGCATGTGATTGATTTGTTCCAGGCTGCTCTTTCTTTGGTGAGAGTGGCAGATAATTCACTGATGAATAAAGGATCAAACAACAATTTGATTGGTGTTTCATCCAAATTGGCAGGTGCACGTTTTTTTCTATGTGAAACATGCTGGGTTCAGCTGTTGGACAGAGACTGCGACCGACATGGCTGGATTAATCCAAGCTGTGTTGTGGTGTTATTTCCATAGAAACCACAGAAGAGAAAAAAGTAGTTGACTTGATGAATTCAGAAAAAAAGGGGGCTGTAAATGTCTGATAGCAACACTGAAGGACAAAGAGAGAAATGAAAAGTTGTATTAACAAATCAGTGCCAACCTGAGGCACACAAAAATATGACTGGTGATACCGTACAGCCTTACTAGCCCTCCCTGAGATGCCTAATGGACTAGCACATGATAAATAAATGCATTTTTGGAACGTACAACCTTTTATTCACTCTTAGCTGTCACCTTGTCCCATGAAAAAGATGCGTTAAGTATTCCCCAGGTTAAAAGCAAGCCATCACAGGTCTATGCAGCGTACCATTATGCCAAAATGCCTTTGAATTTCAGCATAAAGACAATGTACAAAGAACAAACCTCACCTCTGAGAGCAAATATTGTGTTTTATCTGGACCATATATCTAAAAACGGGACGCCGAAAGAACACAAAAAGTCTTTGCACCTACATATAGTCACAACATAATAAGAACACACAAAGGAATAGCGAAGATCACCAGTGATTACAAGTTCCTACGTTAGCATGTAGCAGTGTTCAAAAACCACTGAGATGTGGGGTTTTTTGTTTTTTCACATCCTAGTCACTTGCGTCACTGCTCATTGCACGGCGAGGCCATGGAGACCAGTAGTTGTGGGTTTTAATTCTGTGTAATGCCAAGCTAACTACCCAGAAGGACTGACTACAGTAGCACTTTCAGGTCCAAGGACTTGTTTCAAAGTACTGAATGAGATGAAAGCAAAATACAAAAAAAAACAAGCCTATTCATACCGAGCCTTGTTACTACAAGCTGGTCTTGTAGCGACATGTTTTGGTCGTCAGGCTCAACACATTTTGCTACTTGTCACATATGTAAATTAAAACAATTTGGAAGCGACTGGATTTTGTTCAAAAAGTCTCTGTTTGGCTGTTCATCATCATAATTTCTATGAGACAGTTTTCTTCAGCAATACAAAATATAAATCATGGTTCAATTTAAAGTGCTCCAAAAATAATCTGCAGCAGTCTCACTTTCTGATAAGGTGATAGAGGTTGAGAAAGAGTTTTGCAGAGGAATTGATACAAGTAAGGCTTGAGAGCGTTCAGCAGTCTTATTATAGCCAAGAGCCCAAATAGTCGATTGATTTGAACACTGCAGCATGCTGTTGCACTACACACACACACACCCCTCTCTAAAAAAACAGGAACAGATCAGTGAAATCAGCTCCCAAGTCTTTGATAGAAACAAAAACCTGAAGTCATGACTGCTCACAATAGAGAACTATTTGTTTTGGTATTTTTTTCCTTTCGTTTTGGAGGATAAAAATAACAGCATGAACAAGGAAGGAGGAACAACCTGCAAAGAAACAGTGTCATATAATTAAGAAGGTAAAAGAGAGTGGGCACGGCATGGGCGAATGACAACATAAGACTCTGAGCTGAAGAAGAATTCGCACAAAGCTCACAAGGGCAAACTCTCCATGCTGACCCTCCCATTGAGGTGTTAAACTATAAGGATGAAAGAAGTTATAAAGAAGCCACTTATCAAGAGTCATTCCACTTTCTTTTTCAAGTGTCTCCTCTTTTATCTTCCCTCTGCCCCAACTATTGAATCTTGCCTTTATTCGAATCACGCTTCAACTTTCTTTACACTCTTTTCTTTTCTTTTTTTTTTTGGCGGTCTTTCTTTAGATCTGTGCCATCTCATTTATATTGAGGCTTACATCTGAGCCCTTGGAGAAATCAGGCAGTTTTTCACTGCTGAAGCATGCTAATGGCCTCTAAAAGCCCAAGTAAATCTTTGTTGATTTTAGGAAGAGGCCTTGCTCTGCTTACACAATTTTGTCTTGATTAGGATTCAGTGCAGGTTACAGTAGACAGTGTAGATAAACGCCAAAGCTGAAGAGTCGACTCGTCGGATTAAAGATGTGATGCTGCAAATTTGTGTCTGTGAGGCTGCGTATACATGAGATTCGGGGAGAAAATAAAAACGATGCCGAAATCTGGCTCATCGCTGAAGCTTAGTGTCTGAGTTGTTGGCTTAATTTGACATTTTTAATGCGCTGGAATTTTAATAATGCTCAGAAATTATATTATAAACAGAGACTAATGATTCAAAACACCATCTTCTAAGCTGCTCTAATCATGATTTAATCAACAGTGGATCCATTGAAAGGGTTGCTTCAAGTGCAAACCTAAGGATAAATCTGCCTAGACACTGCTGTCTCCCTCTCCTTGCTAAGCATGCAACAGTAGATGGGCCAAAGCATAGCTAGCTAATTAACAAATACCTAGTAAATAGGCTAAATTCAGCCTAGAATTACATTCTCCAGGCAGCCAAAAATTACATTAACTTTGTACCATAAGACTTGCTCCAAAACAAACTTTCTCCTTGCCTTTGGCCTTTCTCACAAACACACACAGAGATGAAATATCTGTCAGCCCCTGGGCCATAAGGCAGAGGAGGCTCAGTGAGGTTCCACGTCCCCTTCTTAATCCACCACCCCGCCTGCATCCTTCACTCAAACCTCCTCACTGCTTCCCCTCAGACGCTTTCCTCACACCGCTGTTCTCTGGTGTGATGTGTGTGTGCATGTATGTAACACTTTGTGTGGCTTTTAAGTGAGTAGCGCTAAACTGATTAATTCAGAAAAAAAGACAAAGCTTTACGAATGTGTCAAACTTCTTGACTCAATGATACAAAAAAAAGTGACAGACTAGAAGCGGCAATTCCCAGCCTCAGTCCAGCCACATTAAAGTTTCTTCGCTTAGTTAAATATCCCACAGAAAGGCTGCCAAGAAGGCCTTCGTGGAGAGACTGTGCATATGAGTGTGTGATTACAAGTGTACCTTCTCCAACAAAAGTGTACCTGGTGAGAAGCAAACAAAGTACAGGTTGATCCAGAGCTGGATCCATAAACCAAAGACACGTTTGATGTGTTAAAAATGGGCGAGAGTGCAAGCCAGAGGGCAAAAAGAGCCAAACTCACACAGAACAGGAAGACCGCCTTTCTTTTCATCATTTTTATAGCCTCATCCAGCTTCCTGAATTACCCACACTTCACTCACTCCCCGTTGGCAAGTTCATCCCATGACACACATACGAGTGAACCAGGAGACCCCATGCCAGCTCTAATGGTCTACATCTAAGCAAGCTACTGCTGAGCTGATAGCAGGTCAAACCCACTAGACCCACTGACAGTTTCATATTGTTAAGCTGCGCTGAAAAGCACCTTAAATTGATTGGCATGATCTGTGCTGACAGACTGAAGAGCATGCTAATATGGAGATACCGGCTTAAAAAGACATTTAGGAGGGGATCGGTGCCTTTTGGATTTGTAAAACTGTTCAAAAAATAATATGTGAATTAAGGTCAATGAATTTTTTTATTTCCAACTCCATCCCTTCCTTTCATTTGATAAATTATGGGATTTTGAACTTGAAGATGTTTTCAAGGTTTGGCGTTTGTGGCACTGTAATAAAAAGTGTGCCATTACTGGCATACACAGATTAAGAAAAGTGAAAATAGCTTTTCAGCATTTAGCGGTTTGTGCACAGCGTCTTTCACTGCAGCCACACACAGCACACAAATACTTATGGTTAAAAATACATTAGATTTGGTCACTACTGTGTTATACAAGCACTCGTTGTTGAATTGAGCAAAATGACCACAAATGATATTAATGGGTTCTCATTTGGTAAATGAGGGACTTCTTGACTAAACATTGCACCTGTTTGAACACCAATATGACTGTGCTGTGGGTCCAAATCCTACAGCTACCTGTGCCTTTAGGGGTGCCTTTGCTCCAGCTTGTAGAGGGCTCTCCACTAATTTCACCTAAATATCACTTCACTCGCATGGCAGCACATTCTTGTTTTACTGCAAACTTTTAAAACTTTTAAAAACTATGCTCCACCACTCCTCAAATTCATACAGTTTTAATCTGTGAGTCTTCTGCATAATCTTCTAAACCAACAATGTCCACAAGCACATCTTTCAGCATGCCTCCATTTTACTTGCATATTCTTTTGGAACTGCTCACAGAGGCAGATCACTGCTGGAGAAGAAGACTGATGGCTGAGGCGAGAAAAGAAGCCGTCGCCTTTATGGGTGAAACGCAGCTGTGAAGAACTGGAAGACAGGCATATGTAGCATATAGCTTTAGGCACAAATTGCTGGGATCCATATTAGCATGGAAGGCTAAATAAACAAGGGCATTAGGTGGAAGCCGTTGATTGACAAGGAAACGAAGATAATAAATACTGGAAAGGATCTTAGATGAAAATAAACATATGCTTCTATTCCCATTATGGGAACATTTAGTGGAATTACACTTTAATTATTTCTATAGTTCCACTTGTATATTATGAATGTATAATTTCTATGTCAAGCCAATACTATGAAAATATGAGGGTGTCTAAGGACTTCATCCATTTATCAGCTGATAAAGACACAGTTAACAAGACATCTGGTATCAGTAAGTAATCTGTGAAAAAAGAGGACTGTATAACTATTTCGACCGCTCTGATTATTTAATATTTTGTGGGCTAAAACACCAGCATGTGGGTTTTAATCAGGTGCAGGGCAAAGCGAGCTCAGGGCCAATGGCTGAGTAAGAAGGGCTCTAATCGTCTCTTGGCTGAGCTGCAGAAGTGTGCGTTCTCTTTTGTAATAATCGATTCCCAAATATGTCTCACGACAGCCCAGAGGTCATGGAAACCAAACAAAGCTCCAGGTGGCTGAACTAATTCGATCCTCATCTCTGGCACAAGGTGTGAGAATCAGTGGCATGAGCTGCTGGGCTGCTTCTCTGGAAGAAAACCGGCACGAGTCAGATTTCAGAAGCACGAAACATTTCCAGAATACTAAATAATACCTTTCCTTGTCATCGGCCTCCCTGAATTTTCCCAGGTTTCCCTTTACTGTACCCCCTCCAATGGTTGCCTGTGGCTGTTAGTATCTAATTCATTGTCCTAGTGCGCTGCCAAAAGAGGTGCAGTCCAGCTTTTTTTCCATTTTTTCAGCCTGAACACACCGACTCATTCTCTGCAGCCTGTTTCTTACCCGCCCAATTTTGCCCTTCTCTAATCAATTACATCCCCACTGCAAGTCTGTTGCCTCTGCCTCCCCTTCATTGCTGACTCATAATTCATCGAATCATTGGCATTTTAAACACCTTTATCCCCTATCAGGATGACCTGATAGGCATCAAATGAAAGTGGTGCAAATCTCACTTCTTACTACTTTTAAAACCACTGACACACACACAGCAGGCGGTGAAGTGAGCAACGTGGCTCCCCTGGTGGACGATCGCTGTAATATCATCGGTCCTAAAACATGACAACATCACTGTTTGTTACATGAGGGCGACGGATGTTATTACATGTTATTACTTGTTATTATATCATTGATGTTTTTGTCATTGTCAAATAATCTGGCATAATCTTGGGAGGAATGGCGGGTAACAAAGGAGAGGAAAATTCCTCTGAGCCCAATAAAAACATTTCCAGATATATCTGTGTTCAGCTAAGACAAAAACAAACATAAGGGATATGTGAAAAGAAAAGAAAAAAATCAGTCAAACGCCTCAGCTGGTATTCTCCCACAGTGGGTGAAAAATGCACATACGCATAAAACACCTCTGTAAGTGGCTGCTTGAAACACTGACTGTGTAATCTGATGGGCTGTGGGAGTTAGCAGTCTGGGCTCACCAGTCAGCTGGTAAACGGGAATGTGGGAGCAAGACTTTTTTGACTAGTTGCCATTGTTTCTACTCCAGCCAGGAGTCGGACAGTCACTCCTCTCAGCAGTGCAGAGGTCCAAAGAGCGATGTTTTGTTTTTCTTTTGCAGTTAGGCAAGCGAGGTGAGATTCACCTAACTTTATTTTAAACTCTGATTGTGTTAATCAGGAAGCATTAAAAGGACCTTGCTCATCCCCTCGCGAGCAAATAACCACAGGAATTTGAGGAATGCTGTGAGAACGATGTTGCAGCTAATGGAATTCATCAGAAGCCACAGTGTAAACAATTTTATGGAACCCAACTTTGAATGGTCGTGGAAAAGCCATCTTCGTGTCCCGGGTTATTTTGGTTACATCCTTAATGAGTGGCAGGTGACCGACAGTTAAATGATCCACATGTTGAAAACAGTGTGTTATTCCAGCACAGCACAGCAGAACAGAACAAGCACAACCGAAACAACTTTTATCTGAAGATGCTTTTCTTAATCGTTCATTTCGAAAGTATATAAAGTCACAGCAGTAGATTCTCCCGTGTAAAAACCCGAGTAATTATTCACCGCAAGCCTGTTTTTGTCTACCCTGCGTGTTGCACAGTACCACTTTTTATTACAACTGTTCACAAGAAAGCAGTGTCACCAATCCCACCCGAGAAGTCAGCAGCCCTTTCTCATGTTCTTGACACAAAACCTCTCCTCTTACCTTTGTGCTTCTCCATTCGCTCGCCCCTTCAGCTCTCATAAAACGAATCAATCCCAACGAAACTTTGCGGCCAAGTTCCTCAATGATGGCACTACTTCTGCAGCTAATGCGGAATGTAGCCCGACCCTCCCGTTTTCAACAATACACTGACTGAGCCGGACACGCTGAGTTGTGACGGAACAACAGCGCTCTCCTCTTGTTCCTCATCTCTCTTTTTTGCCACACCTCCTCCACCTCCAAGTTTGCAGCATCCAGACAGAGACTACGTCGCTGCTTCAAGACCATCATCCAGGTGTCACTCAAACATCCACGCCCGTAGACTTTCAGTGACAAACTGGGGGAATGAGCTGTCTTTAAGGGCATTTAAATGCGTGCGCTAAAGTGGAAACTAAAGGGAAGTCCGCGTATCCAGAAGCTCATTTTATCTGTTTCTCTGCTGTGCTTCAGTTGCCTATCTTGGGTCGAATAAAAGGCTAATGCTAAAGAGAGGAACCCTGTTTCATGTCAATTGATTATGTTTTTGCCGTAACATAACAAATCCTCAGGCAAACACCAGAAATCCTCCAAATCCAGAAAGGTAGAAACTGCTGTTTACCAAATCTTGGATTGGCATCCTTGACTGCTAATAAGCACTCACATGAAAGTGAGTTCCTGTCGCCTTCCAGCTCTCTCGTTCTCTCCTGCAGCAGAAAAGTGAAGTTCTCTGCCTAAACAATCGAGAATCCCCGTGGGAGAACCGTGACCGGGTGGAAGTATGGGAGGAATGTGAAGCGGAGTAGCAGATCATGCTCCAGAAGATGATTAAAACGCACGACACGCACTCTGGTATTTGAAGACGTGAACATATTGTGTTTATTCAATGCAGACACAGAATATGAATATGTAGGTGAATATAGAAGAGAGAAAAAAAAGCAAGATTTATTTGAAAAATAAACAAAAAGGGGGGTTAAAAAGAAAAACATTCTAAAATATTCAGTGACAGCAAAAGAAAAACATGAAATAACCAATAGTTCTTTAAAAAAAAAAAAAGATCTAAAGGAACCATGACAGGAATAAAACACAGCCTTCGGATAGAACAATGTTTTATGGCTCCTACAGATCTTGGCAGCTTCAGGAGCCCATCAGCAGTCACCTTGAGAAAAAAACGACCACTTTCAGTGTTCTAACTAAAATTCCTCAACCAGAGGATTTTCTTTTTGTTTAATTTCCCCCTTTGCTATTCCAAAAATTTTAGAACCTGTCAAGATGCTATCCAGGAAGTATATTGGTAGAAAGCAGGTCTTCAGCATGTCTTGACTTCCTGTTGAGCCACTTCAAGAAGGATCTGCAGCTGCTTGCTGCAATAATCTGGGAATGTTGGAGAAACAGTATTATGCACAGGTCAAGAAGTGCTCTCTTTCTTAAGATGTTTATCTTTCTGTCTTCCTAAAGAATGGTCTGACCCAGCTCAGAGTCTGATGACTTAATAATAGCCCAAGGTTCGTGTTTCACATACAGTGCTGTGAAGATGTTATGTATCACTTCCTGATTTCTTCTATTTATTTTTTTGGTCACACTTACATGTTTCCCATGTTTCTTCAAAAAATGTATAATCTTAGACAAAGATAACACCAATCAATCCAAAATGCAGTCTTTAAACGATCATTTTGTTTATTAAGGCAAAAATGTTATCCAAACCTTCCTGGTGTAAAAAAGTAGTTGTCCTAAAAACTGGTTGTACCACTCTTAGAAGCAAGAACTGCAATCAAGACTTTGCGATAACTGACAATGAGTGTTTTACATCGCTGTGGAGGAATTTTGGCCCATTCGTCTTTGTTGAATAACATTTTTCCCTTAATAAATCAAATCTTTAATAAAAAGTGCATTACGTGGAAAACTGGAAAACTTTGTGGTTCCTGTGTTATCCACATTGTGGTCACTGTATTTTCAAAATAAAATATTTAAATAAATAATGAAATTATCGTTCTATTATTATTGCTTACACCTCTTATATTGGACTTATGGGTATTTGTAAGATAGTGATAGGAGTAGGGAAGTTTCAGCACTACTACAAATAAAAGTGTCCGTGTTCTGCAAGGAGTTGATTTCAGTCATTAACTTCCTCATTCACAGGGATGTTTTGTAACAAAATGAGTATGCATATTGCATGATTTCACTTCCAGCTGATGGAAAACCACCTAGATTTTACACGCAAACAGGTGCTAGACTTCCCCATCAAAATCTGGATAATACATTTTAAGGCAAAACTGCAGTGACGCAGTGTTTTCACAACAACCACGTGTTTCTGTGAGAGACCTAGTCCATCTTGCAGGACAGATGGACTAGGACTTCAAATGCTTTGCAGGTATGAGACTTACTGAAGATTCGCCTCCATGTGGGGGGCAAGCAAAAGTGGTAGACGGTCATGTAGTAAACTGGAACCCCAGACAATGTAACTACACAACTACATCCTGTGTTCCAAGGGTCCGAGTAAAGAGAGAGACCCACAATGAAGAAAGACACCGCTGTGAAGGTGACTGCGACGACCAACGGCACCTTAATGTTAATAACCACAATGTAGCAAATACATAAACAAACAAACCAATAAATTGTTCAGTTTAACATGTAGTAAGACAAAAAGGCTTTGCAATTCAGTACAATATGCTAACCTTAAAAGGTCTAGGGTGGAGGGGGAAACGATATCGATGGATGAGCATCCCCAAGGTTGCCAAGGCAATGAAGAACCAACAAGAAAAGGAGGTAAGGCTGATGAGCTGGGAAATATCTCCACTGATTAACATGATCACCATCAGTGGGTACTGGAGACACACAGAAAACAGAGTAACTCTTATGTCACTGTTACACACACAGTGATTAAATACACAGAATCAAGAATCATCTCATATCTTTTTAAGGTGAATTAAATATACAGTTTAAATATATTTAATAAGATATTCACGATAAAATATTAGGACTTATTCTTGGTTGAAATTAAACATTCTACTTTGAGAGTTTTTGACCAATGCCTTGTCTTCTGTACTTTATTTTCAAAGCGTTTTACTATTTATTTACGTAGATGACTGGTTTATAATGTGTGGACAGCTCTTTACCATTAACAGCAAAGCAGGTAAAGGTGTGTGTCTGCGGATATGGATTGTGGAAAAGATCTGTGGCCAGTAGCCCTCTCTGGCTCCAACGAAAAGCATCCTGCAAGACAGAGCTCTCACATGAGTTCAAAGCCACAGAAAAGATGGCAGTAATCATGTTTTATGAGGTCCGAATACCTTGGTGACACAAAGATGCCACCATTAAGTGTTCCGAGGCAAGATAAGGCCACAAGTACTGGAATTACAGAATCCAATCCCTGAAGAGCACAGGTGGCGAATGTCTGCGGGACAGAGAGCTTATCACACAAACTCTGTACACACATCGCTCTGATTTTTCTTTTTTAATACAGTACAGAATGTGATGTACCACAGCCACAGCATCAGACAGCAGCAGCTCAGTGGGAGCCAACATAGTGTAGTAGGCCACATTAACAAGCACATATAAGACTGTCACGGTCACCATTGACGAGATTATTGCCAGTGGGATGTTTCTGTTAAGACAGGATACAGACAGAGTGATATAAGAGCTGCAGCCAACTTGGTCTGAGAAACAAAAAATGAAGATGCAATCTACCTGCTTGGATTTTTGACCTCTTCTGTGACAAAGTTCAAACAGAACCTAAAGAAAAATAAGGAATGACACAGGCATCTGATGTTTGTAACAGTATGATTTAATGGACTGTACAAAGCTAAGCAAAATAGTTTTGTATAAATTATGGTAAAAAAAACCAAACCCAAACATGTTAAAATCGTTTGTATTTGTAGCAGCTCTCCTGATATAATATGTTTGCTTACCATCCAGTGTAGGCATATAGGCCATTATAGATGGCGAGTGGCAGCCTGTCTAATGTTAATGATTCAAACTCAAAACCATTCTGGAAGTTTTCAGTCTTTCCTGCAAAAAGGATGATACAGAAAGAGATGACAACCAACTGAATGCATTGTAATTATTATTATTATTGTTATTGTTGTTGTTGTTGTTATTATTATTATTATTATTATTATTATTAGTGGTAGTAGTAGTAGTACAAAATCAATTCTGCAAAATTTGGGTTGCTGTGCAAAAATGTACAAAAACGATGCAAGAATTTACAAATCTTATATTTCGTGCACAACTGAACATGGAAAATATATTGAATGATCACACAGAGAAAATCCCAGTCTCTGAAAAGCAATGTCGTATTTTCGATTGAACATAAATTTGGGCCAAAGCCATGTTTTACCACTGTGCAAGAATGTTACATTATTCTGATTTTTTTTTTTTTTTTTTTTTTTTTTTTTTGCAGAGTAGTGAACCTCTGTACATTTCTACTTCTGAGAAACTCTCTAAAATGCTCTTCTTATATCCAGTCATATTGCTCATTTGTTGCTAGTTAACCTAATTAGTTCCTGAAGCTGGTTCTTTTTAGTATTTCTTACTTTTTTCAGCTTTTTTTCAGTATTTTTTATTTTCTTTTTTGGGTGGATCTTTACAGTTAGGAAGTCTGTGTCTTCAGAAATAACAATTACGTGTTCCCACCTTTGACCAAAGCAATGATGCCAGGGATGATGATGAGGACTAAAGCAAACATCTTAATGAAAGTCAAAGAGACCTGGATGTGAGATGCCATGCGCACACTCCAGCAGTTGACTGCCACAAGAAATGCTACAGACACACAAAGATAAACAACTGGCAAAATAAACTATTGTGGTTAGTATAATACAAACATGTAAAAAAAATAAAAATACAGGACTGTGCAAAGTTGTTGAGTCATTCTTCATCTCTTTATATTTTGCAAGGAAAATGGGAAATAGATGAATGAGTAAAATTTCTGCACGCATGGAAATATGTGTTCTGTTTGGAAGTATATAGGCAAAACAAGTTTGTACAAAATTGCAGAAACTTGTTTTTACAATTTAAATGAGCTTTAAAGATTTGGTACTCCGACCTTTATTCTTGAACTCCCTAGTTCTCCAGGCTTCTTGAAGGACATTCAAAGATCTTCTTTACATGTTGGCTGCCTCCTTTTCTTTCCTCTCTCAAGCTGATTTTTGTCAAGTTCAGATCTGAGCTCTGATCTGAGTCCATGACTGATAGTTTTCAATTGTGTGTTTTTCTATTCACATATACTTTTACTGCTTTGGCAGGGTATTTGGGATCATTTCAAGCTGAAAAATGAAAATATTCCCAGTCAGATACTTTCCAGCTGATATTGAAAGGTTTATAAAAGTCAGACGTTTCTTTTGTGTGTTCAGAATTCCAACAATTTTGACAAGATCTCCAAAATCACAGCATGAAATCAAGCCCCAAACCATGACAGAGCCTCCACTGTGTTTTACAGCTGGTTCAGACACTCACTGTTGTACCTCAGTGATTTGAACAAAACAATATTCCATGAAACCAGACTTTCAGTTAGTTGTATTGTAGCATACCTCAGTGGCTTTGTAACAGACACTCTTCCACTTAGACCATTTCTAATACGGCTTCTGTGAATTTTAGATGGATTACCTGAAGGCCTAGATGCATACCCCAGTCTCTACTGGATTTTTCCTATAACTTAAGGACATGTTCATTGGATTTTGTTCATCTGCTACAGATTCTTTTAACCACTTTTTCCCATTTCCTCAACATTTCAAAGGAAACACTGCACACTTGAGAGGTTTTTGGTTAATAACACTTTAGGAATCACTTTGTGAGAGCAAAAATACAATCTCTTGCCCTGTTATCTTTTCTGTTCTTCATAGAGTCAGCTAAAGAAATTAGAGAAAAATTATTACAAGACAGTCTATTTGGAAGCAAAACATAAAGAAATCAAGGTAGACTCAAGACTTTCGCACAACACTGAGAACTGAAAACCACTCACTCACTCCAAGGATGCTCACAAGTTTGATTAGCATTGTCGGAGCAGCACATGGTGCGAAGAATGGCTCCACCACATAACGACTGAAGGCCAAGGACACAAGGGAAGTCGAAGCTGGTCTGGATATTAAAAATATTTTCAGTGATTAAGCGCTGACTCTATTTTATAACTCTAGCCTGATAAATAATAATCTTACCTGATAAATAAGAACTCAACCCAGAGTCGGAGGAAAGCAGGAAGGGGTCCTAATGTCTCCAATAGATACGTGAAGTCACCCCCTGATTTTGTAAAAGTGGTGCCTAGTTCAGCATAGCACAGTGCCCCTGGAAGAACAGAAAATAAGCACATGAAAATTTTTTGATTGTGATTTGACAATCAAAGGCCTTTCTGACAAAACCTTTAAAGAATTTGATCATCATGTTGGGCTCAAATCAGATTTTGTGGTTATTAGACAAATGTATACATTGAAGATACCTATTACATGTAATATTTATGACCAGCTTAAGAGATTTATTTTTACATCTGTAATTATTGATGAACTTTGATAAACTTTGATAACCAAGCTTGCAACATGATGCTTCAAAATGTGTAGTTCACGAAACAATGAATTGACATCTTTAATTTACAGTTTATGGAATTTTAAGCTTGAGACATAAATACAGCTTTTAAAAGACAGAATACACTTTATTCAGATCTTACCAAACAAGGAGAGGACCCCACACAGTCCCCACACTAGAAGTGACAGCTCCACGCTGCCACTGTTCATTAGGACTCCCTTCGGTGCAATGAAGATCCCACTGCCCACCACTGTTCCCATGATGAAAGATACAGCAGGCAGCAGCCCAATCTCCCTCCGAAGGTGCACCAGCTCCTCGTCCGTCTTCTTCTTGTTATCGTCCTCTTTATTCATCTGTGTGTGTCCCATTTGTCCGTGGCTGCAGGTCACAAAGTAAATGAGCTTGAAGCTATAACAGAAAGAAGCCTCGACCTACACGTTTTTCTGTGTTCACTCGCTCTTACTCCATTGTCCAGCCTGACTAGGGAACAAAGCCAGTACTCTTCCAAACTTCAGCCATTAAACATAACAGCTTTAAGCCTTGACGCTTTTGTGTGGAGCTTGTCAGAGTCCTTTTAGACTCAAAGAGAAAAGAGTTGGGATGTTGCAGAAACAGCTACATAGACTGCACATAGCTACTTTTAACAAGGTTCACACAAGCTGTCATTTTCCTCTGGTTTCACACAGTTTATGTGTTCTCATTTGTCTACCTACTACAGAATGTTCATTTATCACTGCTTCCCTTCCTGTAAAAGTCACAACACGTCACTGATATTTACAAATTTATGAAAAGAATTCAGCTACAGATTGTCTCATGTTTCTTTGTCAAGTTAAATAAACCTTTTTGAAGATTGTTTGACCAGTATGGGAGTAAAATGTTTACAATGTGAAGCTGTATTAGTGTAAACCTAAGCAATGTGGTTTATATCATCTCTGCAGACTGCATTTTTAAATATTAACATTATAAACTATCCACTTGAAAGGCTGCTAAAGCACTCTAATGCATTGTGAAACTATCTGTCTGAGCATATTAAGGGCTACATTAAGAATTTATTACCTTTGTGATTAAAATGTAGTCAACATAATGTATTGTAAATGTTAAAGCCTACATGTTCAGTTCAGTTCAGTTCATTTTTATTTCAAACATTTCAAACATGTGCCTTCACAATCATTACAAAATATCATTCCATTATTTGTTTGAAAAGGAGTAGGCTGAAGTATTTACTTATTTGTCCCTACCCCCTCAAGTTTTACCTCTCATTCATTTAATTTTTTTTTTTGTCTTAAATTAAACAAACAACATATGAAACATATAAACATATGAAGTAAAACAAGACATAACATACATAAATCAAAAACAAGAAATTAGCAAGCCCCACCACAGTATAGTTTCTTTCATATGAAAAATACAGAATGTGTATATTTGCAGATACACAAGTTATGGAAAAACAACAAACCAAAACAAAACAAAAAAACAAAAAAACAACCAAAAAAGAACCGCAACACCATTACCAGCAACATTACCATCCTGGGTTAACCCCGTTTTCTTCATTCTTATACTTATTTAAAATTAGGTTTTTATATTTTACTTTAAACTGTTTTATGTTTTGACTGTCTTTTATTTCTTCTGTTAGACTGTTCCATAATTTAACTCCTGCAATTGAGATTGACATAGTTCTTAAAGTTGTTCTAGCACTTTGTATTTTTAAATTCCATTTCCCTCTTAAGTTATACCCACCTTCTCTTTCTATGAACAATTTACAGATTTCTTTGGGAAGCAGTTTATTTCTTACTTTATACATTATCTGCGCTGTTTTAAGCTTCACCAAGTCTTGGAATTTAATAGCTTGCATTTTGACAAAGAGTGCATTTGTATGGTCCCTGTACCCTACATTATTTATTAATCTAATGGCCCTTTTCTGTATTATAGTTATTGTTTGTGTGTTACTTTTGTATGTGTTTCCCCAGACCTCTACACAGTAGCTCATATATGGCAGTAGTAAAGCACAGTATAAAATGTGCAGTGCTTTCTGATCCAACATATGCTTTGCTTTTCCCAGGACGGCAATGCCCCGTGCCAATTTCCCCCGAACATAAGTAATGTGTGGCTTCCAACAGAGCTTGTGGTCAATGATCACCCCAAGAAATTTTATTTCATTTACTCTTTCTAAATATACATTGTCAACACATATTTCTACTTCGATGTTTTTCTTTTGGTTTCCAAACAACATAAATTTGGTTTTATCGAGATTCAATGATAATTTATTTATATCAAACCACTTCTTTAATATCGTTAATTCCTGTGTGATCATTTCCAAAACCTGTGGCAATTCCCCACCTGAACACAGTATATTTGTGTCATCTGCAAATATTACAAACTTTAAAATCTCCGATACTCTGCAGATATCATTTAAGTACATAATAAACATTTTTGGACCCAGTACTGAACCTTGAGGTACTCCACAAGCTATATCCATCAAATTAGATTTATATTCATTTATTTGTACATATTGTTGCCTATTCCCTACATAGCTTTTTAACCATTCCAAAACCACTCCCCTAAACCCGTACTTTTCCAGTTTTTTTAATAGAATTTCATGATTAACAGTATCAAACGCCTTCTTTAGATCTAAGAAAACTCCGAGCGCATACCTCTTATTATCCATACATTCCGTTATCTTTTCCATTAAATCTATCAGTGCCAAAGCTGTTGATCTGTTGTTTCTGAACCCATACTGACTATCTGTCATTAATTCATATTTTTCCACAAAACTGTCAAATCTTTTTATGAAGAGTTTTTCCAGTATCTTAGAGAACTGGGAGAGTATTGACACTGGTCTATAGTTTGTAAAATGATGTCTTTCACCGGTTTTGTAAATGGGAATAACTTTAGCAACTTTCATTTTTTGTGGAAAAACTCCTTTTTGAAACGACAAGTTGAATATATATTTTAATGGTTTTACGATACCATCAATAACTGTCTTTACCGTTACCATATCAATATCATTCCAGTCTGTACTGGTTTTGTTCTTAAGTCCTCTAACCATGTCATAAATCTCTTTCTCTTCCACTGCTCTTAAAAACATTGAGCTACTATTCCTTTCAATATTTTCACCAGTGTCCCTTTCTATTCCATCAACCTTTATTTCTTCTGCCAGTTTTGGCCCTATGTTTACGAAGAATTCATTAAAGCCATTTACTATCTCCTCCATGTTATTAATACTTCTTGTCCCTTCTATAAAGTACCCAGGGTAATCATTATTCCTTGATTCATTTTTGATTATTCTGTTTAATACATTCCATATATCTCTTGTGTTATCTTTATTGTGTTCTAACCTTTTAATGTAATACTCTCTTTTACAGGATCTCATTATATTAGTTAATTTATTTTTGTAAGTTTTATACTTCATTTCAGTTTCTATTGTTCTCTTTTTTATGAATTCTCGATATAGGGTATTCTTTTTTTTGCTGGCATTTTGTAGTCCTTTTGTCATCCATGGTCTTCCTGCATAGTTGTGTTTCCTATTGATTTCAATTACTGGGCAGTTTTTATCAAGTAATGTGTTAAATGTTCTTAAAAATCCTTCGTAAGCTTTATTAACTTCTGTTTGTTCATATACAATATTCCAATCTTGCTTTAAAAGTTCATTTCTAAGACAATTTAAGGTCTTCTCTGTTCTTATTCTTTTGTAAATAATCTTATGTCCATCGTTGTTCACTTTATAATGGCAATTATACGATGCAAAGACTGGTAAATGGTCACTTATATCATTGATTAACAGCCCACTTTTTATCTTTCCTTCTATTATATTTGTAAATATATTATCTAATAGAGTTGCACAATGAGATGTTATTCTGGTCGGTCTTGTTATCAGTGGAAATAAACCTATGCTGTACATGGAATCAATAAATTCTTCTGTACTCTTATTATGATTTGGATTCAATAAGTCAATATTAAAGTCCCCACAAATAAACATTCTTTTCTGATTTATATTTGTAAATAAGTCCTCCATATTATCCTTAAATATCTCAATCTTAGATCCTGGTGTTCTATATATACAACTGACAATTAGGTTTTTCCTTTTTTCTATACTTATTTCCACTGATAAACATTCCATCACTCCATCAATAACAGTTGTCATTCTTCCCATTCTTTTGTACTTTAGGTTTTTATCAATGTAAAGTGCCACCCCACCTCCTTTCTTGTTGATCCTGTCTACATGAAGGAATTCATATCCATTTATTTTAAAGTCTTCTTCTTTTCCAGGAGTTATCCAGGTCTCCGATATGGCTATCACATTGAATGGCTGTTCAAACTGTGTTATGTAGTCTTTGATGGCCTACATGTCAGACACCTTGTCCCAACCATGATAAATGACACAGTGTATTTATAAAAGAACAAGCTATTGTGATTCAAGGACAAAACAAGATACAAAATAACAGAGAGATTAGTTGTAGATTTTACTGACATGAATCAGCACAGATGACAGTCTTGCAATTTTAAAACCAGGAGCAACCACTACAAACATATGATCATTAATTTTTTAAGTCTAGATGGAAAACAAGCAATTTATCTGATGGTGTTTTAACACTGGTAGTGTCAAGGCAGGGTATGATTAAGCTTCTAGGGGCCTATATCTTGATATCTATATGTCCATAATTCCTTTTCTAAATGAAAAGGTTTGAGTGCACAGAAAAATAATTCATTAATTAATTAAGAAAAATAGCTAAAGTGTTTTAACAGCTTAACTGGGACAGGCGAGAGGCTACCATGCCACTATGTGTTAGTAGATAGAAATGGTAATAACTAGACTTTCTACAGGCGTGTGAAAAAGAAAGTCCACATTCACTGTTCCCATAAGAATGAAGAGGGTAAAGAACAAGCAGGTGCTACAAATCCCCTTGTTTAACTGATCACCAGTAAGTGTGACCACCTCCTGGAAAGTAGAAGTTTTGGCAGTTTGCAGGTCTAAAGCACTCAGGTGTGTGTTAACAAGATGCTGCAAGCATCCCAAGAGTGGACGTCCAAGTAAATTCAACTCAAAATCAGGCTGTGCAGTGTGCAAGGAAAAAACCTCTTTGTGCTAGAAAGAACATGGCAGCATGGTAAATGGTAAATGGCCTGTATTTATATAGCGCTTTACTAGTCCCTAAGGACCCCAAAGCACTTTACATATCCAGTCATCCACCCATTCACACACACATTCACACACTGGTGATGGCAAGCTACATTGTAGCCACAGCCACCCTGGGGCGCACTGACAGAGGTGAGGCTGCCGGACACTGGCGCCACCGGGCCCTCTGACCACCACCAGTAGGCAGTGGGTGAAGTGTCTTGTCCAAGGACACAACGACCGAGACCGTCCAAGCCGGGGCTCGAACCGGCAACCTTCCGATTACAAGGCGAACTCCCAACTCTTGAGCCACGATCGCCCGAGCATGGTTAGAAAAGTTGTTTCCCCGAACAAACAACAAGACTTCTCTCCTTTGGACAGACAGAATTCAAGTGGAGATGTTTAGTCATAAAGTATAGCGCCAATTTGAGTGAAAACCAAATACAGCATATCAGCACAGACGTCTCATAAAACCTTTCAAAGTGGTGGAGTGGTAATGGACTCGCTTTGAAGCCAGAGTAAAGACTTGTAGTCAAGACTGCCTAAACCAAGAACAAGACAATACCAAGACCAGAGGGTATCGAGACCAAGACAAGACCAAGACCAAGACGGACCGAGTCAAGACCAAGACAAAGTCGAGACGAGACCAAGACCAAGACCGAGACAAAAAAAGTCTTTAAATTGCAGCCACGGGTGCCAGGCATATTTATGTGTTTTTGCGATGCACTCGCACAGCCCTCCTCACTGCTGTCTACAGTCTCACTCACTTACTGAGAGGACAGACGCACGCTCCACTTGACTATCGCGTCTCTCACCCTCTCTGTTTTTTACATAATGATATTATCCTATATCCTCGCATGTGATTGGCCACAATATGGAGGGATTGGAGCATAGCTGAGCTACTGTGTGAGAGCTGAGCAGCGAAAAGAAATTAAGTGAGGAGCCGGCTCTCGCTCAATGGGAGTCGACTCTTCTGATTCACTACAAAGCACTCTCTAAGCACGGCTCTTAGAGCTAAAGCTTTTGCGCATGACACATTATCGAACGTTACGTTGTGTGTCATGGATACTGTTGACCCCAAATATCCCGACCACTATGTCGATCTGAGACAGCGAGACCAAGACAAGACCAAGACCACATAAAAGTGGTCTCGAGACCGTTCTCGAGACATCCAATTTTACCAGAGGACTTGGGCACCTTGCAGTCAATACCAAAGTATTCTAGAGTCAAAGTGAGCCCATCTGTCCAACAGCTACATCTTGATTGAAATTGGGTTAGTGGAACAGCAATCTCAAGGACATGAGCAAGTCTACAACAGAATTGCTGAAAAACAAATAGTGCTGCAACACTCCAAAGACAGCTGCGGATTAATGAACACCTCCAAATCTCAAAGAACTGAAGCCCAATGATGTAAGGAAGAGTGGGCCGAAATTCCTCCATAATGTAAGAGACCGATAAAGTCAGAGAAAAAATGATTACTTCAAATTATTGCTGCTAAAGATGGTTGAAATGAATGATCGGGTGTAGGCTACTCAGTTTTTCACAGGATTTCACACAGCCCAGTAAAAACTTTCTTTTTCACGGGACTGTATGTGCTGTTCACACTGTTTATGGATCACATAAAAAACAAAACATCAAGACGAGTGAGCATGATAATGAATAAAGAGTATGTATTTGCATCTTTGCCCACGTTTTTGAGTCTTACAGATATTTCAACCACTTTTCATTGTCTTCATCGTCAAACAAAGACGTCTGTGTCCACAAGGTCATGTGAGCTATACGTAAATTTTCTTTGATCTAATTATTGTTTGCGAGGTAGGATCAACACCCTTTCTTTTTCTTTCCATTAATAAATCCAATTTTTAATTAAGGAAACGCTTTTAATCTCTTTTAGAGAAACATTGTTCTGTTTTTTCTTTTTTCAGATCCTAGGCTTGAAACTATGGCTAGCAGATGATGTCAGCCTTTTCTGTGCTTCATCCAGTGGTTAAAGTGGGATTTGAGGAATGAGTCAAACCAGTATAATGCTAGTAAAAGGTGGAATTTGGAAAGAACATCAGTAGCTTAAATTAAAATTAAAATTACTCACGATTACTACTTCTAGGAACCGGTCTTGTAAGTCAGCCATAGTTAAAGGTATCTGGATGCCTACTTTGATCCATTATATTATTTAAATTTCATTTTAATGGTTAAACTGACATATATAATAGCATTCATTGTTGTTCAGATTTAAGCTTTAAATTTCTGGTCCTTACCTTTGAAGAGACTCTCCCATCTTCCTCTCCTGACCTCTTTCTCTTTTGTCGTCCTCCATCTCTATGTGTGAACTTATCTCACACTCACTTTTCTTTTTCTTCCAGGAAACTGCAGCTACAGCAACTGCAGATAACGGTAGCTCGCAGACGCAGTATGTTGCAAATGTTAGAGAACAGTTTGTTTCTTTGGTGATATTCGTTGAGCTATTTGAAATGTTGCATTTGAAATTAGACGCCACTTCAAGAAACATCTTGTCCCTGCATCTTCTTTGCATCGACACCACTCTGAGGACGTGTGCGGGTGACAACATGTGGTGACTTAGCTGCTTCCATGGCATCCACTGGAAGGGCCAGGGTGGACTACATGAAAAACAAGATTGACTTTACATTATTTTGTATTAAACGTCTTATAAGATTTAACAAAAAGTGCCGGAACGCCGTTCTGAATCGTTTGACCCATGCCTTTATCATACTGCATTCAGTGAGTGTTTAAAGTGTGAATGTGAGTCAGGCATGGTGGCTCAGCATGAACTGAAAACAGGGGTGGTCCGGCATTTTTCTCCTCCACTCTTTCTGTGTGTGTCCAAGGACTGTCTAGTTAATCCAACTGGGGAATTCCTATTGTGCAGTAGACCTTTGTAAGGCCCTGACTGCGCGGGATGTTCAAGGTCCTAAACATTCAGATTCGGATGATTTGGGGTCATCATGCTTGCCTTTTGTGTGTGTGTGTGTGTGTGTGTGTGTGTGTGTGTGTGTGTGTGTGTGTGTGTGTGTGTGTGAGTGAGCGAGAGAGAGAGAGAGAGAGAGAGAGAGAGGTATTTGCATGTATTTGTGTAACAGCAGTGGCGAGATTTTAAACACCTGAGGTTTATGTGACTGCATTTTTGAGTCAAGGGCGCTGCTGTGGACTAGGCTACTCTCCTTGGTTCTGCTGCTGATTGAAGCACAAAGAGCATTCCTCGGCTGTGAATCAGAGGACAGAGGTCACCAACATTGCTCCAAATTAGCACTGAAACTCTCATTGAATCTTGGGCCATGTTTGCACACATACAGTGGGGCAAAAAAGTATTTAGTCAGCCACCGATTGTGCAAGTTCCCCCACTTAAAATGATGACAGAGGTCAGTAATTTGCACCAGACGTACACTTCAACTGTGAGAGACAGAATGTGAAAAAAAAATCCATGAATCCACATGGTAGGATTTGTAAAGAATTTATTCGTAAATCAGGGTGGAAAATAAGTATTTGGTCACCTCAAACAAGGAAAATCTCTGGCTCTCACAGACCTGTAACGTCTTCTGTACGAAGCTTTTCTGTCCCCCACTCGTTACCTGTATGAATGGCACCTGTTTGAACTCATCATCTGTATAAAAGACACCTGTCCACAGCCTCAAACAGTCAGACTCCAAACTCCGCCATGGCCAAGACCAAAGAGCTTTCGAAGGACACCAGGAAAAGTATTGTAGACCTGCACCAGACTGGGAAGAGTGAATCTACAATAGGCAAGCAGCTTGGTGTGAAAAAATCAACTGTGGGAGCAATCATCAGAAAATGGAAGACATACAAGACCACTGATAATCTCCCTCGATCTGGGGCTCCACGCAAGATTTCATCCCGTGGGGTCAAAATGATCATGAGAACGGTGAGCAAAGATCCCAGAACCACACGGGGGGACCTGGTGAATGACCTGCAGAGAGCTGGGACCAAAGTAACAAAGGTCACCATCAGTAACACACTACAACGGCAGGGAATCAAATCCCGCAGTGCCAGACGTGTTCCGCTGCTGAAGCCAGTGCATGTCCAGGCCCGTCTGAAGTTTGCCAGAGAGCACATGGATGATACAGCAGAGGATTGGGAGAATGTCATGTGGTCAGACGAAACCCAAGTAGAACTTTTTGGTATAAACTCAACTCGTCGTGTTTGGAGGAAGAAGAATACTGAGTTGCATCCCAAGAACACCATACCTACTGTGAAGCATGGGGGTGGAAACATCATGCTATGGGGCTGTTTTTCTGCCAAGGGGACAGGACGACTGATCCGTGTTAAGGACAGAATGAATGGGGCCATGTATCGTGAGATTTTGAGCCAAAACCTCCTTCCATCAGTGAGAACTTTGAAGATGAAACGAGGCTGGGTCTTCCAACATGACAATGATCCAAAACACACCGCCCGGGCAACAAAGGAGTGGCTCCGTAAGAAGCATTTGAAAGTCCTGGAGTGGCCTAGCCAGTCTCCAGACCTCAACCCCATAGAAAATCTGTGGCGGGAGTTGAAAGTCCGTGTTGCTCGGCGACAGCCCCAAAACATCACTGCTCTCGAGAAGATCTGCATGGAGGAATGGGCCAAAATACCAGCTACTGTGTGTGCAAACCTGGTAAAGACCTATAGTAAACGTTTGACCTCTGTTATTGCCAACAAAGGTTATGTTACAAAGTATTGAGTTGTATTTTTGTCATTGACCAAATACTTATTTTCCACCCTGATTTACGAATAAATTCTTTACAAATCCTACCATGTGGATTCATGGATTTTTTTTTTCACATTCTGTCTCTCACAGTTGAAGTGTACCTCTGGTGCAAATTACTGACCTCTGTCATCATTTTAAGTGGGGGAACTTGCACAATCGGTGGCTGACTAATACTTTTTTGCCCCACTGTATATAAAGACACATAAAGCACCACTTCAATCCCCTTGAAAAAAGACCTCCCATTTATATGAGCATTTTCATCTAACCCAGTCTAAACCATGTGCCGTCTACTCACTGTTAGGTCTGGGAATTTCCAGCAAAAGTCAAACCCAATGACTCTGCTCTACCTCCCTGTTTTTTGGGAAAAGTTAGAAGAAGAATGTAGAGGGCACTGGCTTTAGAAATACTACACCTTGTAGAGATGGTGCCTATTTCCCTGCACCACAGAGGTGCGTGCACCTGACTAAACGCCAGCAGGCTCTCACCATGGCTTAAGTGGAGGAGATCTAAGTCAAAACTGAATAATATTGTTTTTGGTTCTTGTATGATCATGATTTAACCTCTTTGAAAAATAAACAGTGGTTCTTCAGATTTCAAAGAGTCTGGGTGGCTCGCGTGAAGGTTGAGGATATTCTAAGGCAATACTTTTTGAGGGAACTAAAACGCTGTCTACCAGACTTTTGATAGCCTGGAAAAAGTTTTGATAGAATTTTCTTAAAGGATTATATTCTGAATAAAATCACTAACAGTTTGGATTGTAAGTATTGTCGCAAAATCGATCAATGTAGAGCAGTGTCACAAACCACGGAGGCCCCAGAAAAGTGCAATCAAACGTTGAGTTTATTAACAGCCCGGAGAAAACATCAACATATGTCTTCTGACCAAAATACATGTTGTGGATACTTATAAAGCAGTGGGGTACACGCCCCCCCATGGCGTAAATGACAGATTAAAATAGGTTCCAGACATTAGTCACAGTTTATCGTACATCTTTAATAGCGATAAGCAGACATAGAACTTCTCTTTTCTATAAAACCTTCCATACAAGGTAATAAACTTCAAGCCCTCAGGGTCTCTGAGGCTAATTATTGACTCTGATCATCTGTTACCAAGTAGAATAAAATATAGTAAGACACCAAATGAGTTAAGGTCTCAGGCCGGACACATTCCTAGATTATATGTATTATATGTACTGCAAGCATGCATTGCAGTTATCCTTCTATGTTCTAGTTTCCCTCAGCATGTATCACCTGGACAGTCACGCCAGTGAAGCTTAAGACCCTTAATGAACCGAACATCAACTCAAAATAAGCACAGATATGCAATGTGTATAAAATACTTCTAACCGTACTTGTAATAAAAGTTAACATAATGGAAGGATTCTCAAATGGACATCTTCAATAAACAGCTGTAATGCAGTATCAATACTGTGAGAAATATTATTACATGAAATAATGCTGTAAAGAATGTTATTAATGCAATTATAATGATGCAGATTATATGGCAGCAATAAAATAATTTCTGTATCTCCACAGTATCCAAAATACACATATTAGATTAACCCTGACTCTAACACAAACTGGGATGAAGCTTATAGTTTATAAAACAGGATTTCAGCTACTCACTTCCAAGTACTTGAATGATGACTGAGTTATGACAACATATAGTCAACAATGTGTCTGAAAATATGAAAAAGCTGTAAACTGCAGTATAAATGAATGTAAGGTCAGTTTCTGGAGGAATTTCATGCTGCACTTGTTAGTAATGTAGCATAACTGTGCACAGTTTTCTGTCTTAAAGGAAAACCAGCAGATCACCCTGTATAGATAAACCTTATTGCAAAATCTGTTTTAGTGTTGCTGTTGATTATGCATTAATTAAAAGAGGCTTCGTCACATTGCAATATTCGTTTAACGTGTGGCTGTGCAACAGTGGCACCTGCAGGTGAAGCTGTGGAAGTGCAGAAATAAATCTGCTAAACAATTGCTGTTAAGGATTTGAAATCAATCAGTTATCATGTGATTGAATTGCAGTTTTCCAGCTTTAATTAAAGAGATTTTTAGCATTAACTGTTCACACAACCCCCACTCCATTTTCAGAGGACTTAATAATAGGGCTGTTTTAATACTTGGATCAATATCCTTTGCAGTCAGTGACTGCCCAACATCACCAAATGCTGTGGTTTCGCCCTTGAGATCTTCTGCTGGGAATTTACTGCAGCTGCTTTGACTTGCTGCTTTCAGACTTTCTGTTTTTGTCTCCAGCAACTGAAAAAAGGTCCATTGGCTATACTGTCTTAGTTTTTTGTCCATTCACACTGGTTTGCTGTATTCGGTTCAATCTGAGCAGAGTATAGCAGTTTACATATCAGAATTTATCCTGCTGCTTCTATCAGCAGTCACTCAATCAATAAACATTAGTGGCCATGAGTCACGTGACCATACTATCACATTGCCACCATCATGTTGTTTCTTTCCTCCAAGCTTTTCTTCCTATCATCCTAGTACAAGCAAATCTTAGGTTTGATCTATCCAAACAGTTTTTTTTTCTTTCTGGGAGCTGTGCAGACTCAGACTCTGACTCTGAGTGTAACCAGCGGTTTGCACCTTCTTGTAAAGCCATTTGTCTTTTCATTTATGAAGTTACCTCTTCATTGTAGACTATGTCATTGATACACCTGTTTTTGAGCATCCTTGGTTTGGTTAGATGTTGTGAAGTAATTTCTTTAACCCATGTTAACAATTCATGCACTTTAGTGGTCTTCTGTAGTCTTTGAGACTTTCTGCTATTGCTGAACTCCCTAGTGAGTTCTTTCTGTTTAAGGATCTACTAGATTGTTGCACTGACATTTCTTTGGGCCTCAAATTTAAAATTACAGTGAAAAGCTGTAAAATGCAAATTCAACACTCTGAATGAACTTCACATATTCTGTCTGTTTCTGTCTGCACGGTTGTCATGAAATAACAAGAGAAGGGGCCTCCCCTGGCTGTGAAACTGCTTGTCGGGCAGTTGTCTGATTAATTTTGAGGCTCTGAGAATGAGAGGCTGTATAAAATTGGCTGCAATTCCTGAACAGTCAATGTAAACTTTTTGTAAAACTCAAACATTGATTTAGTTAAATTGCACTGTGGTGGTGTACCAAGGCAAAACTACAAAAATGTGGCTTTTTCCCCAAAAAATTATCTACCTAACAAAGAACATATATTTAATTGAAGGGTTGTAACTCAAAAACAGTGTAATTGTGATTTAAAACATTAATTTATTGATTACAATGCCAGTACAGTTAAGGTGTAGATGTCCATCCTATTTTATACCCATTTCAAATCTACTATAGCAGATACCAGGATCCATCTGTCAATGAATCACCATATGCATGGTATAGAAAAATAAAAGTAAACCTATCATATCACTCTCTTCACAGCTGCATCCAGAAACTGCATACTTTGCTGTGTGTCAGCTTCTTCAGCTTGGCAGCTGTCACCACAATAGAGAGCCCCATTCCCAAACAAAGACAAGTGCCTCTCCACAGAGGCAGGCTGGATCTAACGTAGGGCACAGTCACAATAGAGCATCTTCAAACATTTGAAGGATAAATGACTTTTAAAAAAAGCTGCGGTCACACAGTGACCTCGTCACTGATTTATTTTACCAACCATGAGTGTCAGAGAGTAATAAACTCTTTACAGACGAATTGATCCTGCAGTATAAGTACTTAAAATGCAGAGGTTATACGTGCATAGCAGAGCTGTGAAAAATTATTAAAACCAAATTGTTCAAAATCATATGCAAACCTCAAGTTTTGCTGAATTGTTTTTCCACCACCACCTCCAGGATAATAATGCCCAGTAAATTATAGCAAAATGTATGAATAGAATTCAATAAAGTAATGTGGCATCGTTATCAAAACTTTAGCGCTTTTATTCATTTTATAAACATTTAGGGGATGCAAATCAATTAATTAAAAAAAATCCACTGACCCTGCTAAAGGTTATGCTGCAAAAAAGAGGGCAGATGGAGGTTGCAGTACAGTTACCACTCACACAAACTAAATGATCACACTCCAATACTACTGCACAGCCACCATAAACCATACTGCCCCAAGTGTGCAGACTGGCTGCCACTAGGAAACTCTGAAGAAGACAGAAGGGCCATGATTAAAAATCATTAGGACAAATCACCAAGAGAACAAACAACAGTTTAACAGTTAAAAGTGTAAAATAATCAGCACTTGACTAGAATTGGAAAGAGAGAGAAAAAAAGAATTAGACTCAGACACAGCACAAATTTAACTACTATAAAAATATCATGGGTTTATACACATATGTGCTCAGTTAATACCAGAAATTCTTGTCCACACAGCCCAGGCAGCTGTAGGTTTATGATTCTTGAAGAACTGCTTTGAGATTAGTCTCTCTGTCTCAGCTATAGTAAAGCATCCAGCTTGAAAAAAAATACTTGTGTTTAGCTTTTCCCTTAACCCACCAGCACCTACTGCAGCAAGTGCAAAAGCACCCGGGAGTGCCAAACCTTAAAATTCAACTCACCAGTGGTACAATTACTGTACACATGCAGCTTGGGACACTCTGTTCAATCAGCCTCCATCATTAAGGGAGACAAAGAGGCCTCATTACACCTGATGCATGACCTTTTGTACACCAACTATTCCCAGTATTTCTGAATCCCCTAGGGATGTAAGAAATTCCGTCCATTACACATGGACTACAACATGTGACTGTTAAATGTGACTGCAACATACCATCCACTGTTACTTTTATCTTTACATGTATTTTTGCATATATTACCTCTAGTAATAAACAAACAAACAAAAACAAAACACGTTTGGAAAAAAAATTAAATTATTTGCGGTACATCTACTAAATAACTAAATATAGCCTAAACATGTAAGTTTTGCTTCAGTTTTGTGTATTTAAACAAGGTCAAATCACATAAATAAGGGGGGGGGGGGGCTTTATTATTAGTAGTATTTACATTTATTACACGTGGAGAGAGATGTAACAACTTTTTGAACAGTGATTATAATCACGTGACAGCTGTTCCGTACGTTACTGGCTTCTGCCTGTGAGATGCTTTAAGAATAAATAATATGTCAGCGGGACACAACAGTGTGCTTGACCTTATAAAGCTTAATAGGATTTAATTGCCGCATAGCCTAGTTATAAAGATTTCCGACACTCTACCTTTAAATGAACTCCATTCCCGTACGCATGCGCAGGCTGTGTTTGGTTTTTCTTTAACCTGAGGAACTGTCTAGTGTCGCTGCGCTAGCAAATCCATCGCAGCTGTAGTTCTTGTCATGTTTTCAGAGCAACGGCGTGGTTTTCCCCCCACTGGAGTACAAGGACACAACACCAGACAGTGTCGCCAAGGAAATATACGTTTAAGGATGCTGCAGTCGTTTTGGGAATAGACTAACAGGACCAACAACAGTTCAAAGTGTTTACCCAGCGCTCTCTCCGGTCGGCAAGAATAGCACTGCTGTTTCCACATCGCAGTCACCACATCCATGTTCACTGCGGCAGCCTGCTCTCCGGGTCCTGGGCTTCACACGCTACAACCTCTTTGTTCGTCTGTGGAAAATATCCGGGAAAGTGTTACGACCTGTGGAAGGACTGCCGTATGTTAAAGTGTGCATCCCCTTTTCAGTCCGTGGGATTGTTTACGCATTAAAATGGCTGCTCAAATGGCATTTGGGAGAGAATGGTATTGAATCAATGCAGTAACGTTAGATTACCGAGCAGAGGCTAGACAGCCAATAAGCTACATATGCTAACAAATTTAACTTGTCAAAGTATTAATCGACTAGGCTACTTGAATAGCTTTAATCGATGGTCGGCTTTTTAGCTAGGTTCTTCCAACAAGAAGTAGGGTGAAGGGAATTCCTCCCACTCCAAATCTATGCATGCGGTTAACCAAGCAGCTTTTGTAAACACTTAGCTAACATTGCGACTTCTTAGCTAATTTTCTCCCAAATCTTTGTAAGCAGGCTTAGCTAAAGCCCTTCGTTTAAGTATGCACATCACTCAGCGAATATGCAGGACTTTTTCGTTATAATTAAAACATCCTAAATATCCGAGGCTTTCTCCCAAAGTAGACCTCAAGGCCCCGGTTTTCGGTGGAGAAGGGGGGGGAAATGGATCCTGGGAGAAACTGTAAACCTAAACTCTTTATTTTTGGACCCAAGCTGACCATCCACAGCGATTTGCGAGGTATCAGCAGATACTTGTTGGTCTACGTTTTGTTTTACTTTGTACTGGTCACTCATGCATCCCCGGCGAAAGCGTGCGAAAAGAACTGCCTCTCTGGAAAATGTATCAACGGCTCCTGCGTCTGCGACCGGGGATGGGTGGGAGACCAGTGCCAGCACTGCCAGGGGAGGTTCAAGTAAGTGCCCTTAAAATTAAATTTCTGTGTCTGATTGCTTGTAAAGTGATCTGTTTATAAAAAAAAGTAGGTTAGGAACCACTTTGACCCAGTCTGCCTGCTGTTTATCCTTTAAACAGCAGTGTCGGGGAGGATCGTTTAACTGGACAAACACACCTGTGTTCACTCAACTTTTTTTTGGGGGGGGGGTATTGATGAGAAAGTGATTGCACGCCACAGGCAAACTCACTTCAGTTTTATTAACTTTAAAGAGGTCCAGCTTTAGTAATAGAAAACCCATGCATTCATTATTTATCATTGCGTCCTTCAAGTGTAAAGTTCATAGATGTTTATTTATACAAGTGCTGTCAAATGTTTGATCTTAAATGTTTTCATGCCTTTTATTATTTGTCATGTTCTCTCCCACACAAGGGGGGCAATGTGTAAAGAGCCATGTTGCCATTGCAATGTTGAGTTCAGTCGACACATGAGAGCATGGGGTAGAAAAGCATGACTGTACCATGTCATTATTGACTTCGCACCTCGCTTGCTGATATGGATTCCAGATACAGTCTTTAAACAAATGAGTACAACTGGGTTTTATTTTTCTGAAGGCGGAGCCCGCAGTGGATGCGAGGAAACATCTGTCATCACCTAGCTTTAACTAAAATCCAACTGAGGATGTGACTGATATATTTATCAGCTGTTGTTCCTCTGCTGATCTGCACAGGAAGTTATCAAGGCTACATAGTAATAAGGCCACTAAGTCAAGGCTTGTGTGCAAAGTACTAAAGGAAGGAGGCAGAGACAAAGTGACAAAACGAGGAAAGATTAAAATGTTCGCAATATATAATAATAATGATGTTCATCTTCACAGACGCTTATAATGACCTTTTGACACACTTAAGGAGCATTCTGTGGAACAGAAGTACCTCGATCACAGTAATTACCCCTCTTTCAATGTGCCCTGGGTTTGCTATAAGTTGTCATCAGGCATGCTGTCAGAGAGTAACCTCCCATCAGCAGCAGACACACAAACTAATGAATCTTTATCTTTTAGACTCTGTTATGATTAGGAATAGGAACATTTACACATTGCCGCCTAGCACCAACAAGTGTGAATTCCTTTCTTGAAGGTGGATTGCAGATTAATTTCTTGCTAGTGCGGTGTGGTTGATGAAAAGCACACAGACTCTTGATACGCTGAAGGACAGACTAGTGTTTCCCTGGATACGCTCAAACCTACACGGCCAAAACTGTTTGATAGTTAATTTGAGTTTAGTGTTCACCTTCAGGAGTTATTTATGAGACTGTAAATACACCTCAGCCATATCTTTACCCTAATGTCTGCTTTTATGATGCATTATTATCTGAAACTCATACACATCATCTGTCTTTATGAATTACAACCAATCTTTAGTCAGTTATCGTGGAAAAATCAAACCAAAATATAAGAGGGGATTGGGGGGGATTTAACTCGTATTTCTTTTGATATGGGACAGTGATGTATGGCCATTTAGAAGTTCTCTATCATTGTGACACACTGCTAATTTGTTTGGCACCTTCTCAGGAGACAAGTGATTGGATGTTTTGGTTGACTGGGACTTTTCTTGGGGAGACAGTTATTTTCTGGGGTCTTAAATTGAACCTTTGGATATGAATACTGTGTGTTGTGCTGTGTTTGGACACCCATGTCAACATTTATGGGCAGAGACAAACAGACAAGACATCTTTTTAGAGAAACACCAATAGATCTATCTGCGTACAAAATATTTGATTGATATTACAACTTAATATCAATTCAGAATCGCATATAACTTCTCTGTCAGACTCGAAAATTTGTTTAAAAGTGATAGGGTGACTGATGTACGTACCAGTCAGAAATCTTTTTTTCTTCCCCGCAAATACTTGAATTTAACCAAATGTAACTGTGCTGTTTTAATTTTGTGATTTTTCAGGCTGACAGAACCCTCAGGATACCTCACAGATGGTCCAATCAACTACAAGTACAAAACCAAGTGCACCTGGCTCATAGAGGGCTAGTAAGTATTTATGTAAATCATTGTGTTGTGTAGATGCTGGGTATGCAGAATTTATTATGTAGTGCAAACTGATTAATGCAATTAATTGAAGCTCATCAGCATCTCTATGGCGACGGGTATGCTTTTGTTGCTTAGGTAATGTAGTGTAAAGCTGGCTGGCTCTGGCATTTTGAAAGTTTAATATGTTTAACACGGATCATCATTCAGAGAAAAGAATAACCTTTACCTTACCTGTTGATGCTATTTATTGTCACGGCAACAGCAGCTGCTCCAGGACAGACAGGAAACCACGATTGCAATAAACAGTTTATATTCACTAAGATGGTTCAGCTGAAACGGAAAAAATCATGCAGTGGTATCTGTTTAAAGAAAAAGAAACATTTTTGAGCATCTTGAAGTAGCGCTGGTTCTCAAGCTATATTCCCAAGATTACCCTGTACCCATAAACCATAGCCATTGGGTCTTCAGAATAATTTAGTGATTATTTTGGAACATATATGCAAAATTTCTGTTGTTTAAAAGAAAAAGTATATGCCTTTTATTTCCTCCTTAGGGCAATGGAAACTGTGAATTGTGACACATCATACTATATTGAAATTACTCACTTCTCTCAGGGTGTGACCAGGCGTTATTGCTGCTGTAACGGGGCTTATTAGACAGCTAACTGGGGATCTTGATGAAATAGTTGAGTCAGGCCACTGTGTCAGATAATGTTGGGCCAAAGCCAACTAAAGTAATATTGTAACCGAGATGAGCTTCTTGGAAAAGCGTCTTCCCTGTGCAGGGTCACTGGCAATGAAAAGTTTAACAGTCCTTGATCTAAATTCTTACGATAAATTTGCATGCTGCTCATCACTACACCGTGACTCAGGAGATTTAATGGGGCGTTTACTAATCGTAGGGTCAACTGTGTGTCGTGTTAGTGTCCTTCGGTAAGATATTGAACTCAACCCATATTAGCGAGTGTGTAGGAAAGGATGAAAGATGATGGGTTGTTTGCCAAGAAAAGTCATTATAAATATGCATTAATGTGTGCAAAAGTGATTGGAGTGGTCAATAAGACTGAAAAGCACTTAAAAAAAACAGTAATCTAGTTAGCTTCCATTAAAACCTGAACCGTGATTCTATTGTTATTTCTCTTCTTCAGTCCAAATGCAGTTCTTCGCTTAAGATTCAACCACTTTGCCACAGAATGTAGCTGGGACCACATGTATGTCTATGATGGAGACTCGATATATGCTCCTCTAGTTGCTGTTTTCAGGTGAGTCGCTTACGTCTTACTTTATTCCTCGATACAGATGAAATACTTTTACTCTTCTGTCACATTGTAACCAGTGTGTGCACTCTTAACAAATCAGTATTGGTTTGTAAAATAAAAGAATAAATGAAATAAAGTCATGAAAAAAAATTGTTAAAATTTTGGAGTCAAGGTCTCCAGACTCTTCTTCTGTGTTTGTTTAGTCAGACACATGCAACAAAAGTTCAAGTCGACTGCAGAGAGTTACCAATTTCTGCTTGCAATTTAGAACTGGTGCAAATTTCGAGAAAGTAATACTGATTCTTTTTTTGTGTTTCTCTAGCGGTCTCATCGTGCCCGAGATACGAGGTAATGAGACGGTTCCTGAGGTTGAGACGACTTCAGGCTACGCACTATTACACTTTTTCAGCGATGCTGCCTATAACCTCACAGGATTTGAAATATTTTACTCGTAAGTACTTACCTTGTGAGTAATTATCGGCGTCACAATTCTAATGATTAGGTGTCTTTCTAATTATAGATGACAGCAAACTGTTTTCAGGCTTTCGTGTCCTTATAGCTGTTTTTCTAGTGACATGCTAAACAGTTTTTATGTCTCTCCAGTCTTTTTGTTCCACTAACTGATAACACCCCTCAGTCATCCTCAGTCTGTGTTGGAGTACTAATCCAAATCATATTTGTCCAGGATCAACTCTTGTCCCAATAACTGCTCCGGCCACGGGAAGTGCACACCTGGGAACTCAGCTGCCAGCAGAGTGTACTGTGAATGCGACAAGTACTGGAAAGGCGAAGCCTGTGACATCCCTTATTGCAGAAACAACTGCGGCAGCCCTGACCACGGCTACTGCGACCTCACAGGGGAGAAGCTTTGTGTCTGCAATGACAGCTGGCAAGGTGGGAGCAAGCTGCAGATCTTTTGCAGATGCTAAAAAAACCTCTTAAGGTTATTTGGAACAGCTCTACTCACTCTGATCTAACCCTGTGGCATATTTCTGAAGCGGCATACACAAAATTCATTTTTTCCAAAACAAATCTTATATCACACCATCTCTCAACGTATTTTGCAATCAGGTGTACTAAAGATGGACTCCTCCCACGTGCGCTGCGGTCTGCAAGGCTGCGGTGGTTTTATGTTGTAAGCTTGTGTTGTACTGTAATGCTGATTAGCAGCACGCTGATCAGACCTGTGCATTATTATGCGCCTCGAGCTGAAGGAAACAAAATTCTTTTGCGTGATGAAACTTGACAGACTCATTAGCTGAGATCTCTTCTTTTTTTTGTCATGGCCTCCGATCGCACAGTCTAACATGTTTACTTCTCTCTGACTGTCATGTTTGTTGAATTGCATTCCTCTGTTTATGGGTTTTGAGGTTTGAGAGCAACCAGTTTCCTTTTTAAGGTTTCAGTGGGTAATTATGAAAGTAGCTGGCAGGTGCTAATGAAGAATTGCATCATGCAAATATTAAGTTGCCATGGAGCAGATATAAAAGAGACTATAATATTATTGATTTTGGAGATTTTTGTACATATGAGCATTGGTGTTTATTGTTCCTGAGCTATAATTTCTTTGCTTTTGCTGCTCTCCTGTATGTCCCTGCAGGCCCGGACTGTTCGCTGACCGTACCGTCAACAGAATCTTTCTGGGTCCTCCCCAGCGTCAAGCCCTTTGGCACATCACTCGCCAGAGCCTCCCATATGGCTATGGTGCAAGAAAAGGTCATGTGGGTGGTGGGGGGATACACTTTCAACTACAGCTCATTCCAGATGATTCTTAAGTAAGTAGAGGTTTTTCCTCGAGCAGCTTTCTCACTTTGTATGTTGTTGATGTGTTTCTGAATAGAAAAACCACCATTGCTTATTTGGGGTTTTGCTCACACACAATGTATGGCTAAGCAAAGATTTCCTTATATTCCCCGACAAAAATTGCAGATGAGTTTAGGTGTCCGTGACTTACATTGTGATGGTGTATGTGCTGCTCTCATGAAGGCCAAATTGAGAATTTAATATTTAAAGTACTTGGATGGTGGTGTGGAAGCGTTTGCAGGGCTGTCAAGGGGCACTACTTTACGCCTTTGCCTCGCTACGATATGCTGTGGATCGCTACGGCTCTCTTTTAGTTATTCCCCTTCACTCTGAGACATTAGAGAATGTCTTATACTTTATTCACCAGCTTCTTATTGAGAACAGCTGCAGTGTGTTTTGTCCCAGTTATGCAGAAGTCGTTTGAAATTATCAAGTGGTGACTGTGGTTTAGGTGTCTGTACGCTGGTTTAATATGTGAAAGGTTTGCAGTTAAAATGAAAGTTAATATTCGATGTGCTTTTTATGCATTTATTTATTTTACCCTGTATACTTTTAACGTGTTATGTCTCGTCTCAGATTGTTGTGTATGTGCTGTACTTGGCACAGGAAAAAAAGACCTACTCAAATTTCTTTGGGATTTCTTTTTCTTTTGCCACAGCAGATCATCTTCCTCCTTCTTCCTTCTCCCCCTATCCCTAGCGGCCTCCTCCTCTGTCACACCAACTCTCTGCATGTCCTCTCTCACTATATCCACAAACCTTCTCTGTGGTTTTCCTCTTTTCCTCCACCTCCAGCATCTTAAATTTCTTTGGGACTACTTCTGTAAAAACTGAGAAATATGGCACACGCTCAGAGTTCTCTCGCAGTTTAGCTGACGGTTCATCTTTGTTGCTCAGACAAGCTCTCACCATCTGCTCAGTGTTTGTTCATCACCAGGTGTTATGATTCCTGTTGCTCCTGGAGTGCCTTGTTTAAATTGCTAATGTGTGATGATGTGACCAGGTGTGCTTTTTTTTTTTTTTGTGTGTGTCTTTTTTGGATGTTAATGGCAGCCAACAGTAATGTATGCATTTGCCAGCCTGCTAGATTTTTTGCACAGCAAAATGTTCAGCTCGATTAAATCTAAAGACCTTGAGGTAAACTTATATTAGAAAACAAGACACTATAATAGCGTAGATTTTAACAATGTACATTTTGATTGTAAACTTGCATTTTTATATTTTAAATAATAATAGAATGCAATTAACAATGTTTTATATTATTTCATTTAGTGCTGTCAGCATTAATCTTGTTAATATGACGTTAACGCCATAACTTCGTTAACGCGGCAAATCCCCGTTAGCGAGTTAACACGGCCCCGTGAGAGGGCTGCACACCACTAATGCGTTGATGCCGTGCAGGCCTTGCATGGGGTTATCCACGTTAACTCGCTAACGGGGATTTGCCGTGTTAACGCGGTTATGCTGTTAACGTCGTATTAACTAGATTAATGCTGACAGCAATAATTTCATTATAAATCTGGAAAATTATATAATGAGAGCCTTGAAACACCCCATGCCCCCCTTTATATTCATCCTGCTTGCTGCAGGTATCTCTGCAGTATAAAGTGGGAAGGCTCCCGTCAGCGAGTTGCTTAATTTAATCGCATCAGACTAAGTTAATAGTTTATCTGCAAATTTGAATGTAGTGTCTGTAGCTTTACTGTACATTGTTGTGTAAAACAAAGGGCGGTGGGTGGAGCAGCTACGAAGTTTGCTTTTCTTCTCGTCGAGGTTGTTGATCAGGTGGTTTGATGAAGGATTTCGGCCAGCTCTTGATGGTGATTACAGGAACAAACGCTATTGTTTTGGACGTGATAAAAATGTTTCATTCCACCTGAGCTCACAGTCTCAGTAAGAGCTCCGCCTCTTCACTCCTCGTGGGTTGTATGTAGAGAGACGGCGGCTCCACGTTAAACCGTGACAGCATCATCTTCAGTGCTGCTGTTATCAGTCTTTTTGTTTAAAACCTGGGGCCTGCCTGGGCTTCATGCTGTTTTAATTTGGTATTCACACACACATGCTTCTAGATGTGTTTCTATTGCAGGTCTATGTGGGTGAAACACTCGCGCTTACACCGAAATGACGGAGCGCTACAGAATTTAAACTAAGCATCAAAGCAAAAAAAAGGATTTTTAAATTTTTTTTATTATTGATCGATGAATCGTTGCAGGCATGTTATGAAGCCACAGTGGGACAAAAAGTGAATATGCAAAGGGCTTTTCCCCCCTCTTTGGTGTGTTGGAGGTGCATTTAAAGTGTAAAATTCTGTTTCTTTTCTCTGCAGCTACAACCTTGAGAGTGGCATCTGGAACACAGTTCCCATCAATAGTGGCCCCGTGCCAAGATACGGCCACTCACTTGCTGCCTGCCAGGTAAACACACACAGATTTAGAAAACCACAACAGTGACTGGGAGGGAGGAATATTTGGGAGAAGTGGGAAGAAAAGCAATCAAATGTGGTTTCAGAAAAGAAAAGGTTGCTTTCAAGCAGGAACTGCTTATTTCTTTGAGTAACTGAATGTTGTAACATATTCCAAACACAGAACTATTTTAAAACAACAGCAGGAGAACAACTTAAAATTATGGAGTTTAAAGCAAACGCAGGCTTGTCCTAGAGGCACATTTATGGCACGTTTAGAGACGAGTACATTCTTTAGCTTACTAAATAAATGCCGCCCTGTGTTTAGGATGATATCTACATGTTTGGTGGAAAACTGGAAGCCGGCTGGGAAAACGTGACGGACGAGCTGTGGGTCTTCAATGTACCCAATCGGACATGGCAGCGGAGAAACCCTGTGGTCGGCCCACCGGCCCAAGCTCAGATATACGCCGTGGAAGGACACTCGGCCCACTGCGTCCCACTGGACAGCGGCGAGACTATCATGCTCGTCATCTTTGGCTACTCCCCCATCTACAGCTATATCAGCAATGTTCAGGAGTACAACCTGAGTGAGTCACAGCTTTCAAGTGCAGACTCTTTCACGTTTTGTTTCTGCTTATCTATCAGCTCTCTGTAGCTTTCCCTTAGCACTGAGATAAATTTAAAAGCCCTGGCAAGCAAACCCAGTATGGCTGTGCTTCCAAACTGCAGTGGATGGTATCCACTCATAATTGTAGACTTCTCTGGGATCTTTTTTTTTTTTTTTTTTTTTAATTTAAAACCTGCCAGCAAATACTTTGTGAATCCAAAAACACCATATTTCATGACTGAATTTTTGGATAGCAGAGTCTAAGTGTCCTGTTTTATTTCTTTTTTTTTTTTTCAGTGTAAACAATAAATAAAAAAGTATAAACAGCAGCCATGTAAACCATCCCTGAAAATCTGTGTTTGAAGCATCAAGATACAAGAGCCCAGCTGTCTGCTTCGATTCTACTAGGAGAGATCTAATTGTATATATATTTTTTCCCTATAAAAAATGTCTTCATATATTTTCTTTTTAGGGTCCAACACGTGGTTGGTGCCCGAGACCAAAGGTGCCATTCCCCAGGGAGGCTACGGCCACAGCAGCACGTATGACAGCGGTAGTGGCAGCATCTACGTTCATGGCGGCTATAAAGCTCTGCCCGCCAACAAATACGGCCTTGTCGATGACCTCTACCGATACGACGTGAACACGCGGACATGGTAAATCGACACAGTTGCGCTGCTCTTGTTGTTTCATTATGCATTCCAGACTATATGTGACACCGTGGGAGTTGCATATCTCCTTGGCACAGTTGTCTTTGACACGCCTGTCATGCACATGCTCCAGGTTCATTCTGAGAGAAAGCGGCTTTCCACGGTACTTGCACTCAGCTGTGCTCCTCAGCGGCACTCTGCTTGTTTTTGGAGGCAACACGCACAACGACACATCCCTGAGCAACGGGGCCAAATGCTTCTCTGCTGACTTCCTCGCCTACGACATCGGTAAGAATCCTGTTATTGTTAAATAGTCCTTTATTTATTTATTTTTAAATGTATCTCTCTGTTTCACATAAAATCAGAAGTACAATCAGATCCATCCGCTATGTTAACTGATAATCACACAGCGAATCCGAAATAGTCACCTACACCTTGTTTTCCTCAGCCTGTGACGAGTGGACGCTTCTGCCCAAGCCAGACCTGCACAGGGATGTCAACCGCTTCGGTCACTCTGCTGTGGTTAGTAATGGGTGAGTGTTTCTATTATAATTTCTGTGTAGATCACCCAGATCGATTGTGAAATCAGGTTTGGTAGCTGTCCCTGTGGTGTAATCATGTTTTGTTTCATAGAAAATGCCCAGTTTTTCCCAGTAGTTTAATTTAATATATTCCACTGTGGTCTCGGCACTAATTTATCTTTAGAGTGGATGACTGGGTCTCTTTGTGAGCATTAAAAGCTTAATTTTTTACCATAAATTTGAAAAACAGTGTAAATAATAAAGAACTGTTCAATATCACAGCAATAACAATGTAATAAAATGACTTGCTTAAAAAAAGAGAAAGATTAGATAATTATGTTTATCAATTTGAGCATGGCGAAATAGAAAAAATACTCCATAATTAAAAAACAAAAGTCCAGTTTATCTTAATTTGTTGGCTGTAGTTTACACCTTTTTTTTCCTTTTTCTTTTTCTACACTGTTTTCTTTCGTCTTGCTCAGGTCCATGTACGTGTTTGGGGGCTTCTCCAGTGTACTGCTCAATGATGTGCTTGTTTACCGACCTCCGAGCTGCCAAGCCTTCTTGGCAGAGGAGGGTTGCGTGAAGGCTGGGCCAGGGGTCCGTTGCATCTGGAGCAGAGGCCGTTGTCTCCCCTGGGAAGTCAGAATGGCTAATAGCAGCCTGACTCTTGCTCCATTTTGTCCACCTAAAGCTGGTGAGAAAGACCACAGAACTTCTCCAGCCTCTTTTCACTTTCTCGTCACTACTTTATTTGTTGTTGTTAAAACTGCCTTCTTTCTAGAAATTGTATTTTACCCGTATTTACAGACTGATTCATGCACTCTTGTTGCTCTCCCTCTCATCTCTTTGTAGTTACAATGGACGAGTGGTGCTACAGGTTCTCAGACTGTGCCAGCTGTACAGCAAACACCAAGGGGTGCCAGTGGTGCGATGATAAGAAATGCATCTCAGCCTTCAGCAACTGTACCTCTGTAAGTGTTCCAACAGGGGGCAGCAGTGCACTGCTGATCTTGTTTTCAGCTCCCTGAAGCTGCCAAACGTGCACACAAGGACACATGCGCTTTTTAATACAGGTTTTGTGAGTCGAGGACATTGGTATGATAATTTTGTGCTATTCAGGACTACATGGAAACATCACCTCATTGCTTAAGGCAGAAAAAGCCTTTGCACATGGACTGTATATAAAAGATGGACACGGCCACCATGACGTCACCCGTTGGTCTCTAAAATCTGCATTTTTGAGGATTCATTAGTAGCAGTATTTAAAATATTTTGAACCAGAAGTAAGCATAGCAGGTTTAGTTGGCAGACTATATCCATAAAATGTGTGTGCAGTGCACAGGCACTGCCCTGACTAATTAACTAAATACATTTAACTGATTTAAACTGAAGGATGGACGTCTTGGATTGTGTGAACAACAAACCAAGCTGTCTTATTTTTTAAATTTCAATATTAATGGTGAAAAAGCACCAACAGAGCAAACGCCAGTAAGACACCTTCCTATTATCTATATAAATCTGTATAAAAGAAGTATATAATAAAGTGGGGAACTATTTATAGAGAACAAAAGCGTCTTTCATACCAGACTGTAAAGATTCTATTTAATGCTGTTAATTTAGACATTTTAACACGGCGGTCCATGGGGCTCTATCATAAAATGACACTTTCTCTCATGATTCTTTTCTCTGCCGCTGCAGAATGTGAAGAACTTCACTGAGTGTCCTGTGCGGAACGAGCAGGTGTGCAGCAAGCTTGCCAACTGCAAGAGCTGCTCATTGAATCTCAACTGTCAGTGGGATCAGAATCACTCGCAGTGCCACGCTTTGCCCGGTAAGCTTTCCGTGCACACAAACACGCCACCTTATTAAACGGAAGCTTCGGATTTGGTTCTCACACATGCATGGCAGAGGATTTTTGGTAATTTCCAGGCAAGCATGTGGGAGACTGTGGGAGATGCAAGATAAATGCAGATATGTTTTAAAACTTAAACCTAATGCAGAGATGCTGATCAGTGTGAATACTCAACAGCCCTTGTAACATGAAACGGCCACATTGGTGGTTGTATTTAGTGCGTCAATTACGAGCGCTGACATTCAGACCTGAAGGGAAGCCTATTTCATTAATTAAATTTTTGCAGATGTTAATGACTTCCTACCAAGTTTACTTCTTCTGCCGCTGCTTGTACGGTTAAACCCAGTATCAGGGATTTGCAGAGATGTATTTTCAAGATGTCATCCCAATGTTGTTTATGAGGTCTGGCAGTGTATTTAGCTTACCTCTCACCATCTACCCCCCCGCACCCACCCATCGTGTTGTTGATGTTGACGCTGGCTGAATCTGAAGAGATAGTGCTGTCACTTTATCCATAATTTTCAGTTCACCAAGCCCTGTCGCCTAAGGGGAGTGCAGTGGGAGCTGAAAATAATATCTCTGTGTGTGTGCATGTGGGTGTGGATTTCTGATTCCTGAAAGGGAGCCGCTGATTGCACAAACAAAATGCACACAGAGCAAATGGGTGCAAATTACGCTCAAACAAAATCAGTGACATACACACACACACACACACACACACACACACACACACACACACACACACACACGTGTTAAACCCTAATTCTTTAGCCCCCTGTGGTTTGTTATGCCTTCTAAGTTCTCTGTTTTCATTTTTCTTGGATTATGGTTCTCCCCGTTGAGCAGTACTTAACTAATATTATTCCATAGTTAATTATGTCATTTTTAGCTTACGACACAATACAAATAATGTCAAAGTAGTTTTTCCTGTTAAAGTTAAAGGAGAGCAAGGTTTTCTTGGCCCGAGGTCATTCACTTCTTGACATGCTCTTTTGATCGTCCAGCTCAGCAGTGCAGTGAGGGTTGGAACCAGGTGGGTGATGCCTGTTTGAGGATCAACTCCAGCCGCGAGAGCTACGACAACGCTCAGCATTACTGCAAGAACCTCAATGGCAACATCGCCTCACTGACCACCTCCAAACAAGTGGACTTTGTGCTCGAGGAGCTCAAGAAGCTCCAGCAACAAGACAAGGTACACTTAAATCAGTCATAAAGCAGGGGATATTGTGTTTTATCCTTGCTTTATTGTTTGACAATATACATGTAGTACAGTATCTCACATTCATTTTGAAATATTTTCTTTTGCTAGAATTGCAGTTTCCACCTTGGTGTTTAATTGAGTGAAAATAAAAGTGCATTTTAGCTGCTGGGGGAGCCTTTCTCTAACTCTGACTTATTGATTCTGAGCCCCGATCAGTTTTCTGCAGCTCTATTTTTATCTGATTGCAGGCATTCTTCTAGCTTTCTTGCCTTTCAACCAATTATGGGGAAATAGTTTTCCACTATTCCAACATCTTGTCTCAGACTGTGTGGTTTGCACATAGTTTTGTTTCTGAGATACCGCAGCTGATGAATCAGACTGCGATAATCACTCATCACTTCTGCCTGCCTTACGCAGAGCTAAAAGGGCCTCTGTGATTCTGTCTGATGGAAGAATCATGTGCACTTACAGTATCTAAGACCTTGACTGCGTAGTCTGGTCTGCATTTAGTTTTTCTTTTTATCTGAGTAATTTTCCTGATGTTGCTCTAAGTTTATATATTTATTGCTCTGCTCTGTTTTGTTTAACCCTATGATATGGTGCAGAAACTTGTTCACTGAGAGAAATCCAAATATTCACAGCAACATTACAATTAGAGCTTCTGCTTCTTTAATGGAAATGCGGTTTTGGGCATACTGGCTTCTTCTCATCCCTCGCGGCTACGTATTCTCCTTGCAGTGACAGAAAATTGTGGCATCTACTGATGATTTTAGTTTGGTCATGCCTGCTGTATTCATGAGAATGTCATTTCCTGTCAGTCTGCTGGGTTGAAACGCGGCTGTTTGTTCCAAACAGAACCTTGACATGCCTTTCCACATCATTTTCCCATTACATTAAAAGTTGAATCCTGAAGGCAAATAAGTAATCATATCTGTGAAATTATTCTCAGCAGACTTTTAATAGCATCTTTGGTTCCTAGGTGTAAATGCAGAAGGCAGGCTTTTTTCCCTTTTTTTTGTTAATAGCAGGATGGAGTAAAAAAACGAGGCACTTTTATGAAATTTTATCTTACATTTGAATAGCTTTATTTGTTTAGACTTTTGCTGTTTTTCCACAGCGGCTGTCTCCCTGGGTGGGTCTGAGGAAGATCAATGTGTCATACTGGGGTTGGGAGGATATGTCTCCCTTCACCAACAGCAGTCTGCGTTGGCTGCCCGGTGAACCCAGTGACTCTGGTTTTTGTGCCTACCTGGAGGAGCCACAGGTGTCAGGACTGAGGGCCAATCCATGCACTGCTACTGCCCACGGGCTCATCTGTGAAAAGGCTACTGGTGAGATGACCGAACACACAAGTACACTTCCTAAATATTGCATCTGCTTGAAAAGGTTTTTTCATGTCTTTTGTTTTGTTGTTTCTTTGTCCAGGCAATCCCAACCAGAGCACCCGTCCATCCTGTAAGAAACCTTGCTCGCTGCACACCAACTGTGCCAACTGCACCAGCCAGGCCATGGAGTGTATGTGGTGCGGCAGCGTGCAGCGCTGCGTCGACTCCACTGCATACGTCATCTCTTTTCCCTATGGCCAGTGCCTGGAGTGGCAGACTGGAGATTGCGTGGGTGAGTGTCTGAACTTAATCTAGATGAGTCTTCTTTGAAGTCTGCAGTCCGGCATTAAGGTGGCAGACAATAAGCTTTCCCAGAATGGCTTCTGTAAGCAGTCAATATTCATCTCGGAGAGAAAAAAGGTTAAAGGAGGAAACAGGCTTAAAGTGGCGGGTGTCTGTGGCGGAGGGAAAATCGTATTAGTTTTCTGTGATTGGATTTGGAAGCTGTTTTTGGTTTGTAATGGCCAATTACTTTTGCATATAATCACACGCCAACTGTTAGATTTCCCTGTTGACCGAGCTGTAGATGGGCTCTTTATCATTAGCTGGTTTTAAGTAGTTTAAAGACAGTCTCACATCAAGAACAGTGATTGCAAATAACTCTGTGACTAGGAAGTGTGCATAATTAAAACGCCCAGACATGCACTACTGTAAAAGTGGATGTTTTTACATTGAAAGTCATTGAAATTTGAAATGGCAAAAATGAGCGTTTCATTCTGATAATTAAATGTTAAACGTTAGAATGGAATAAATGAACATCTGAAAAAAACTCAGTCAACTTCACTGAGTGATATACTATCCTTAAGTACTACGCCAATACAGCTGAGCTGGAAAACTGCAGTTCCTGCTTGTGCCGTTAATCCACATTTATTTATTTATATTTTGCTGTACTTTTAGGTTTTAATCCACCATCCAATACCATCGAAACCAAAGTTCAGGCTGTGTTAAAGAAGAAATCTTCCATTTCAAACCCATTATATATTACAGGAACTCTGTTTTTGACTTACGGCATTCCCATTGTTTGTTAACAGATGTTTCGATATATCACTGCACCTGTTGCCCATTTTCCTATTAAAATATAAAGAACTGAAAAGTGAGTCAAGACATTTGCACAGTACTATCGAGGGTATATGTCTGTCATTTGTAAGATATTTACAGTAGTGCTTCTTGTGACTGTCTGAGCTGTCACAAAATAAACACAAAGGGTCACAAAGCAATTAACAAGAAGTGATTTAAGAAAAAAAGAGTCCTCTTTATTAAACAGCGTCACTACTCTTTGTGATTTCCTATTTAGTCGTAGAAATGTCATGCAAATTTAATGATCTGGCAAGGTCTGACAAAGACAGTTTTTGCTTAAAATGCTCTCCGAGACGTGTTAATTGGATGCAAGTTGGCATATTGAGTTTTTAAAACTAAACTGAAAATATGTGCAGATGAAAAGGCTTAAAGTTTTGCTCTGTACAGGTTAGTTCTTTGTACACAGCCTGCAGCTGCAGGTCCTCTTATGATAACAAATATGAATACCTTTAATCATCCATTTTCTCTTTGTACAACACAGCAAAAAGAAAGGGACTTTCATCCTATCATGACATGACTGACAAACATGATTCCGCTGTTATTTTCCTGATGGTTGTATTGAAATGTGATCATACTAAGTACTAGACACGTACCAAGGTGAAACTGCACAGTAGTAAGTTGATTGGAAAGATCCTTCACATGAAAGTCGGTGTAACCGCTGAGGTCGTTGCTGTTGTGCTACGTGATGTATGCCTTTTGCCCACAGTTGTGTTGGATTGTAAAAACATCTCTGATCAGTTTAGCGAGTAATAAATTTAGGGAGCCCAGGAGTGCTGTCTCAAATTCATTTGAGTGTGCTAGTGTTGGGTGATGCAGAGATGTTTCTGTTCGCTGTGGATATTTGTCTTGAGGAATTAGTCCCTGTTGGCATGAAGGACAGAGAAGGTTGTCCTATAAATTGTCTCTGTATTTTCTCCTCTTTTGCTTTGCTGTGTCTGACTTTGCTCGTCCATATTCACTCCCAGGGTTTCAATCACTGTTTAAGGCTTTTCTCACCTGCTTTACTTCTTCCTTGCTTATTTGGAGTGCATGGATATGTGCTCTAGGCTGAGTATGCTCCATAAATACATGCAAAACTACAAACCCTGGTCTAAAAAAAACCAGCTCTTTTCCTAGTTTTTTACACTGACTTCAAATGTGCAATTTGACTTGCACGTCGAGTTTGCACATCAGGTTTTTGACATACACATCACTGTCATTTTGACTCTTTTGAACATCAATATAATGGACAAAGAATTAAAGGAACACTTTGAAAACACATATCTCAGTAGGGGCAAAAATGATCATGATTGATGTCTGTACTGATATGTACTGGATAATGTGTTAGCAATGAAAAGATGCCTCATCTTTTCCTTTTAAATGAAAATGGTTGACCTACACAGGGCTAAATTCAAAGATACCGCAAAAGTCAAAGTAAAACAGTGATGTGGCAGGGCCGTCCATTTAGCTGAAATTTTGTTGCAGCAATTTAAAATGGTTCTCGTAGTTTGTATGCCCCCTTACATGCTTGGATGCATGCCTGACAGTGTCGGGGATCGTGCACCAGGGGGAACCCGGGACCCACTGCACCATCGTAGGGTCTGACAGTGACAATGACTTCATCCCAATACCTAATGGTAGTCCGGGTGCTGTTGTTTAGCCTGTAGAGGTTTGTGCGTCCCTTCGTGGATATGCCTACCCAGACGTCACTGACCCACCATCAGACCAGTGACCCTGAACAATGTCACAGGCAGCAAAATGTTTCTACTTTATCTCTAGACCCTTTTACACCTTTCACATGTGCTTAGGGTGAACTTGCTCTCAGCTGTGAAAAACACAGGGTAGAAGTGGTGGACCTGCCAACTCTCGTATTCTACGGCAAATGCCATTCAGCCTACATGGTGCCAGGCAGTGAGCAGATGGCCCACTAGAGGACATCAGGACCTCAATCCACCCTCACACAAGAAGCCTGCCAGAGTAGACTGTCTAGAAGTGCTCATCCTGTTCCTCTTTGCACAAAGGAACCAATGCCAGCCCCGTGCATGGGTTATGGACCTTCTATGGCCCTGTCTAGTTCCTTCAGAGCAACTGCCCATCTCCTAGAATCTTCTGTGTTCTTGGATCTGTGCTGGGAGACACAGCAGTCCAGCATGTGAAAATGAAAGTGTAACTTTCATTTTTTCTTAATCAATTTATATCACCACAATGTCTCTAATTTTGACTATTTTTGACCAAACTATTTATTTATTTAATTATTTTACTGTAAAAACAGCCTAGAAGATATAATACCAGAGATGTGTCAATTTAGCTCAAAGTAAAATGAGGTCATTGTTCTCAAAAATGCCCAAGTCATTTGCTTTTGTGCTCAAATGGCTCATCCGTATCTCTTTGCAAGTACCAACAGTAGTTGCCCGTCATGGTCGGATTAAATTTTCCCTGATATTGGTTTTCTATCACTTTCATATCTCGATGAAATCCTTCCTGGTGCCCATTGCTGACATCACACAGGTTTGGTGGAAACAAAGTCAAGATGAGAATTTTAATAATAAAAAAAGAAAAAGAAAAAAAAGCATCTTCAGTGACATTCATGCGCTCATTCGGTGATTCATTTTCAGCATCTTATCCACAAGCTCCTCGTAATTCTCTGCTCTGTGATTGCCATGAAAATTCTGGACGACCTGCAGGACAGCTATGGTTGAGACCAAACGTATTTTATAAATGCTGAAATGCATCACCGTTCCTGTTCAGTCATCCTAGTAGTCCAAAACTTGGAATATCAACTAAAAAAACCCCAAAAAAACCCAGGATGTGCTAGTCGTAGGTTTTTAGATTTTGAGTAGGCAAGTGAAATGTTTGTAAGTACAGGTGAAAGGATCCCAGGTATGTGGTATCTTTTGCTTGCTGGGCTGCTTTGAGATTTTGCTCTCTGTATGACCTAAGCAGCTTCTTACTTTGCTGAGGGGATGGACTCTAAATGTATGTCCTTTTAAATTGATTATTTAAAGATCTCATTTGTCCACACTTCATCTTCCCTGATCAAACAACCTAACAAAACCTGGGGTCATCTGTGCTATGAGTTCGCGGTCTGTCCGCTTCATTATGACAGACCAGAAGAAAGTCCTTCAAGCTGTGAGTTCATTTCAGGCAAAATTCTAAACAGGCAAGGCTCACAGAGTTTTCTGTGGTCTTTAATTCAGTCTTTTTTTTTATACTGGATCAGGCTTTTCCGCTCACTCAAGCTAACAGCTTCCATTCTTTCACAATGAATTGAATCTTTTAGTTAAGTACCAGAGGTGTGGACTCGAGTCACATGACTTGGACTCGAGTCAGACTCGAGTCATTAATTTTATGACTTTAGACTTGACTTGAAAAAATGTTCTAAGACTTGTGACTTGACTTGGACTTTTACACCAATGACTTGGGACTTGAATTGGACTTGAACCGGTTTACTTGAAAAGACTTGATATTTTACCCCAAATATAAAATTTAACATGCATATTATATAGAGATTGAAAATGTGACGTCATTCACGGGTAGAACCGCAAAGGATTCTGGGAACTCGTGGCAAGCGGTACTAGCGCACGCAGGCTTTCAATTGAAATCAGTCACACAGCGATAAAAAGAAACACAAAAATGTCAAGAAGCCGTTGTATTATTAACTGCAATAGCCGGTCGCATGACAGCCACGGGAAGCCGACGGGTAAAGAGATCGGTTGTTATCGGATTACGTCGTTGAAGAGAAATTGTTCAAGCCATGTTTCCGAAGTAACAAAGACGCGACGGATGGCCTGGATTGCAGCCATTCAAAGGTCAAATATAACGTCCCAGAACACTCCAGCTCACAGGTTAGTCTGCTCCAAGCATTTACACGAAGGTCAGTGTTTTTTAGTAGTTAATACGTCATTTTCATAACATAATTAGTGATATGGGTTACAAGCAAGTCTGGCGCTGAACAGAAATTGTCGCGCTATGCTCCTTTATTTATTGTGCATAAATAGTGAATTGTCCTGACACAATATTGCGTTTCGCTTCTGTTATTATGGTACATTGACAAAAACATATACTTTTATTCACAGGATAAAACAGGTTTTTTGTATCACTAATTGTCCAGTACGATTACAGCATACAATATTATTGTCACTGCTACATTTCTGTGATGCTACCAGAAATTATTTCCACTACTAATTAATTACCGTTGAGCTCAAAGGTCCTATTAATAAACGGTTAAGGAATGTGTATTTATGACGACAATTTGTGAGACTGGTAAACTTATGATACGTACGATGGTCTTTACTTTCTACACGGTGCATTTCAAGGTCCTGCACCCATCCGTCGGTAAACTGTACCTGGGCTTGTTGCAGTGACCTGAAGTTACTAAACTTCATGAGTGTATGCACTCACTCCAAGAACCGTATGATCATAAATATGCATATAAATATGCTACGATGAGATAGCTGACTTCATCTAACTAGCAAATGTTGTCCAGGCTACGTTGGTGATACAGTTTTTTTTAATGTGTATGATATTTTTGTCATGCGATTTTAACATGCAGCTTATCTCAGAACTGTCGGTGAAAATTATTCTTGGAGCTAAGTTTAATTGAGCTGCATTTTAAAGAGGTGCAATTTCACAATTTGTGTATATTTTCTAAGTTCACTATTTTGTCATGTGTTGAGAAAAACACAGATTTTAAAATTACATGGTCTAATATTTACATTTAGCATATAACTGCAACATTATTTTTTCTTTTTTTTTTTTAAAGACTCGAAAGGACTTGAAATTCAAAGTTTCAGACTTGTGACTTGACTCGGACTTTTACACCAGTGACTTGAGACTCGACTCTGACTTGCCTGACATTACTTGAGACTTGACTTGAGACTTGAGGATAAAGACTTGAGACTTACTTGAGACTTGCAAAACAATGACTTGGTCCCACCTCTGTTAAGTACTGTAGTTTAGCAGCTGCTCTGTCATTTTTTTTCAAGCAGAAGTGGAATTGTCAAATATTCCTACTCTTCAGATGCTGCTTTCTGTGGCCTATGTTGGTGAGAGTGGCAGCCATGGGTCAGAATGGAAGGTTGCTCTGTAATTACAGGGTTGAAGGTTTGATCCTCTAGCAGATGTGATAAAGTGTACATGCTGGTGCAGATGCAGTCACACTGTAGTTTTTCTGTGAATTCCACATTCTAGTATCCTCACTAGTGGGCTGTCCACTTTGTACCCTGCCTCTCATCTGGGTTAGAGTTAATTAATAACTCATTTGGCAGCTTTACACAATATGTTATTTACATTTAAATAGCTAAATAGCTCATCTTATTCTTTTATAAGATGCCTTGGTTTTTACTCCATTTGGTTTAAGAAGCACTTGGCTGTGGCACAAGCTGTAAAGCAGCATTTGAAGTCTGCACAATTGGAGGGATACTTGTGATTGACACAGAGCTGTGTAATTTCCTTCCTAACACTGCTTTCAGATCAAAAGCAGATCGGATACTGAAGCAGTAGGGTTATCACGATGATCAGTAGTCTGTGAAATCAAAGAAGAACAGTTTGAAAGCTGCGAAACAGCCAGCCAGCATAAATACTCACAACTCTGAAGAGAAATGTGGATAAATGGATCTTATAAAAATTTTAACATCTTGAATTTGGCCTCGAACGTCACACTTAACTGGAGTTTGTGACTGAATAAAAGCCTGTGCAAAAAGTCTGGAGCCCACCCCTCTTTTCTTCATATTTGGGTTCTAAGTGGTCTTAACTAATGGTTCTCCAGGCTTTCTGGACATTTGCTGCATTTTCACTTATTTCTTTCAAAGCAAAACATCACCACTGTCTTGACCAGCAGCAGTGCCTCATCCTGAGAGCAGTTGAATCGCGTCATAAAAATGGCACAAGGACTGTTGTGAGCATGCTTCCTGCTCCTAACCCTAACGCACCAGGACCAAACCTGTGATAAAATGTGTTGACACTTTCGTCACCAAATAAAAACAAGATGAAAGTGTTCTGGACAGATAAGATCTAATTAAGTTGCGTAGAAAGGCGGGACAAGTTTACTTCTGATTGGATCACTTCTAATCTCCTTGTGCAGCAAGGTTAGAGACGCACATTTGATCTGATCCTGAGAAATGGAGTTGGAGTGAGAGGTTCAGCTCAGTGACTACAGGCCAGTGGCTCTAACACCAATAACCATGAGGTGCCTGGAGAGCCTGGACCTCAAATACATCAAAGTCACTATTCCACCTACTCTGGGCCCATGTCAGTACACAGACAGAACCAGCATCAACAGATGATGGCATTCCCATCACCTTCTACACCACATGGACCGCCTGAAACCACAGGGAACATTTAATACCACAGTTGGTCAGGATGGGCCCCCACTGCTCCTCAATCCTCTCCTCAGCACAGGAGCCCGACAAGGCTGTGTTTTTAGCCTTTTCCTGTACTGTCTGTATGTATAAGACTGCATAAATGTCATTGTTAGGTTTGTAGATGAGACGGTGGAAATAGGACTGCTCACTGGTGGGGATGAGTCTGGCCACAGAGAGGAGGCTCAGAGGCTGACAGATTGGTGTACTGAAACAATCTGGCTTCTAACACCACAAACACCAAAGAACTAATAACTGACTTCAGGAAAAATCAGAATGTTGACTCTGTGACATACTGGGGAACCTGTCTGGGGTGTACTCCACTTCTTGTCCCATGGCAGCTGGGATAGGTTCCCCTGCGACCCTAAATTAACTGAATGGATGGATGGATGCACGCAGGGATCAGGGATGGACACAGGGCTGGATCAGAATGCCCAGATACCATTGAACGTAATTGAGAGGATGTACAGAATACACACAGTTAAAAGAAAAAAGCCCAAGATAGACTGTAATTCCTGAAAACTATGAGGAACATAAACCTGTCTCAAAACCTTCTGGTGTCTTTCTGCTGGCACACTATTAAAAGTGTCCTCCTTTGCAGCATGCTGACATGGTAAGGTAACATCTATGAAGCGGATAAAAAAAGGGACTGCGGAACGTCATAAAAGCTGAACAAAAAGATCACCAAGACACAGTTGCCAGCACTTGGAGACGTATACACATCGTACTGCTTGCAGAAAGTACTCTGAATCCTAAGGGACGCATCTAAACTGTTTGAATATCTGTCCTCAGGCGAGCGTTACAGGTCCATCAAATCACAGACGACAAGATTAAGACACTTTTTATCCCAGATACATCACAACACTGCAAATGTTTCAGTAAACTTCATCAATTTTCAATGTATCCAGCAAAATATAAAGAAATGAGGCGTGGCACAAGCTCCTTATGTTTCTCAGTTAATTCAGGGTTTTTGAGGAAACCTTAGTCAGGCTGTATATGCTGTGATGATGAAAACTGGTGATGCAGGATGAAGAGAATCTTGTTTCTCGGGTGCAGACAGAGTCATAATCAACATCCACTTAACAGAGCATATCTAGGCATCAGATTTAGTTCTTAGATATTGATTTATCTGTCAGAATCCAAGTGAGAGACGTGATTCATGTTTTCGTGGCAGATTTTGTGCTTCAACATGCTTCTTGTTGTGTGGCAAGACAAAAGTCCCCATCCAGCTGCTGCTTTCTTTTCTCAGAAGGACGTGTTCCTGAGAAATTCGCCACTTACGTCTTGTCGTCAAAACAATCTTAAATGGCCTTACTTTGTGCTTATTGCTCTTGTGTTGTCATGGTTTCACATCCATTAGTGGAATAGCTAGAGATTTGTTTGACATAAACTGAGGTAAAAGCACTCAATGTTTGTCTCCTTAAAATAGTAGTGGCATTTTCTCCGCTAAAGTGTCTGTCTGGCAGGCGAGTGGTGGCGCTCAAACAGTTTAGAGGCCTGAAAGTTCATCTCTCAACTGACAAAAACGGCATCGCTCCCTTGGGTTTCTAAGCTTTTTGTGCGGAGCTACTTCACACATCACACTTAATCCTTTTGTGGGACTTTTTCTCAAATCAAACTTTTCAGGGGCCTTGGTTATCTGACGCATTTGCTCTCATTATACAAACTTCTCAGACTGCGTCAGGTATTAAACGCTCAGCAAGTTGTTTCGTATCCTTTTATCTGTGTTTAGATCTGTTGTCCTGCCACCTCACTAGATAACCTGTCCATTGCCTACAAATGCTCAGAAATAAATTAGGGTGACTAGTACAAAGGATAGAATTCAACAATATGCATATAAAAGCAACATTGTTCAGAATTTAGTCTGCTCCAGCATTAAGACTTCGGTGCTGTGGCTGATGTTTTGTTTTTGTCGTTTTATCATTGTGTTGTGATGACTCTAGTAAAATGGAATGGAAAAATGATGGCAGTGGTGGTGGGTTAAAACATACAATTACCTGCATTTTTCCTCTCCTGCAGCCCAGAACTGTTCAGGCCTGCGGACGTGTTCTCAGTGCTTGGAGCAACCTGAGTGCGGCTGGTGCGGAGATCCCACCAGCACAGGAAAGGGCCTGTGCATGGAAGGTTCGTTCCGGGGTCCCATGAAAAGACTGGCGAAGCAGGGCCAGCAGGGCCCGTCGCACGACATGAGCCTGGAGCCAGGCATCTGCCCCAAAGACAAAGGCTACGAGTGGGCCTTCATTCAGTGCCCCGGTGAGTGCTAAACTTCCTGTCAAGCTAACTGAAATTACAAACCATCTGTCATGTCAAGTGAGGCATTATTACCTATTGGAGGTCACTACTTAAGCTTAGGGGGAAAAAAAAACAAAAACAAAAAACTCTACCATGGACTCCTGTTACAGCCTCCCTATGCAACTAATCCGTCCCTGCTGATTCCATGCAACCTTATGCCGGTGTGACGTTTCATGCTTTCATGAAGCCCCTGTCCATACTGCTATGTTATGTAAGATGATAATGTAGCCACTGTAAGTTGTAAACTGAGAATGTGAGCAGCGCTCAGCAGCTCGCGGATTACTTAAAAAACCTCAAGAAATCAGATATTTGTGTGAGTTTTGGTGAGTCTAGAATGAATTAAAAGACTTGTAATATTTTGCCCAATTAGAGTTTTACGCCTCTAGGCTTGAACTCCACCATCATTGTGTCTTTTTCTCAGTTGTTCACTTTTTATAGCATGGTGCCTCCGGCCGCCGTTGCTGCCATCGTGGACCCATTAGAGTTTTGAATTGTCTGTCCATCCTTCCCAAACGCTCTCGTGAATGCCTTGAGGGACTTTCTTCAAATTTAGAACAGACCTGTATTTGGACTCAAAGATGAACTGATTCGATTTTAGTGATCCGTCGTCAAGGTTGGGGTGACCTCAAAAATTCATATGATTCACACAAATGTCAAGTAGGATTTGGGCATTATTGAACACCACATCTCAGGGACAGAAAGGGAGATTGTGGCCGTATTTTACATTTGCCATAAACTACACTGGTGACGCTAATGGATACCCACCTTGAAACTGTTCTGCTTGGCTAAAAATGCACATAAACTATTCATCTTTCCAGTTACATGCTATTTAGCAAGTCAGTTCAGTTTCACTTATATAGCATCACATCACAACAATTAGCGTCTTGGTGTGCTTTATATATTAGGGTAAAGACCCTTTAATATTAGAGAGAAAACCCCCAACAATCAGATGACCCCCCCCCCCCCTCTAGTAAGACAGCACTTGTTTTAAACAGAAAACGCCTCCTGGCAGTCTAGGCCTGTTGCCATTAAGGTAGCATTGCTTCTTTCATGGCTGCTACTTTGTGTTCCAAGCATAATAATTTTTAGCAAATTACTTCAACAACTGCTCGATAGCGCGAGCACTTCTATTTACCGTCAGATACAGGTAGTTTAAGGAGTGGACGTTATCCATCCTAAAATATCGGGGGTCATACTGATGCATAGTTTCTTACATGCTCACTGTGTCCACACACTTTGTCTGAAAAATCAGTAACAACAAGGTTAATCTGCAAATTGTTGAATAGATTATCTTCAGGTTGATTAAAGGATTAAACTATTACAAATATTACAAATATTTTAAAAGGCAGGTCTGGATAAAATAACAAGTCAAACAACAAAAAGCTTTTGGATTTCTAGGATGCTATAACAACTCACATATGACAAAGGCAGCTTATGAATCCAAGAATATTTGCTTGGGTTGTCAAGTTAATAAATTTCCTATAATTTTTCATTTTTCTTGCTGTGACAAAGCAGCAGAATGAACTCTTCTGTCTTTTTTTGCAGCATGCCAGTGTAACGGCCACAGCACGTGCGTTAACGGCAGCGTTTGTGAGCAATGCCGTAACCTCACCACCGGTCCTAACTGCGAGACCTGCATGCCTGGTTACCATGGCGACCCGACCAATGGCGGCAAATGCCAGGGTGAGTGCCGCATCACAACAGACATTGGTTATTCTGCATGCATACGACTTAATGGCTCCACTTGTTTTTGTTGAGGCAGTCGAGTGATGTACTTTAACCCCAACAAGCGCCCCCTCCCAAGCATGTTCTCATCATCGTTATAGATTTCATTGCAATGCAGGAGATCAGCATTATGAAGTTTAAATGATACAACACAGAGTGCCTTCTCTAGGTTGTTTTAATTTGACTCAACCTGCTTTGTGTAAGTGATAATTAAGCTTTTTAGAAGGATATGGCCTGCTTTTTGAATTCTAATTGATGTAATATGTGGTGAATATGGTGTAATGCAAGTTGATAACCAACAGAGGGCACTATTGAGTGTTGATAGTGATAATTTGCCCACTCATGTTTGATTAATGACATGCAATATGTTGGTTTCCTAAACAGGCACTTTCCACCCATGGGATCCAAATACTTTAAATTTACACTGTGAACATGCACACAGCCTGACACACACACACACACACACACACACAGCTAGGAAGGGGGGAAATTGATGCTTTAAGCTCAACTTAATACAAACTTCAACACATGCAGCTCAGTAGCCTAACTGCTTTACCAGTTTTCTGGGTGTGGTGCTCTTTCTTGATAGAAAACCTCTTTTGATTGAGTTTTTGATTATCTCATGAGGGAGATTTATTATCCCAGTCTCCTGCCCAATGGCAAATAAATTTTTCTTAAGTGACTGCAACCCATAAATTATGCTGAATTCCTGTTTTCTAAGCCAAAACACATAATGTCTGCTAAATTTATTGTGGAGAGTCGATGTGAACGCAATACAGGAATGGGTATTAAATCAAATACACAATGATCACACTAGTATCTGATAACTGTCTTGGCTTGTGTTTCTTAATGAATGGATCACAGACTGGCTGAAGGCTGGGAGTACAGGCTCCTTGTTGAGAGGAGATTTAGCTGCACTCAATGGTTATGAGACATGAATAGCATTCCTGAGAAGTTACATGTGGGGTTTTGTGTGACTCGCCAGACATGGGAGACACAAATTTTGTGGGCGCTTTACAGTCTCAGATACCATATGTTGCTGCTCAGGCTAAAGCTGTGAGTTGGAAAGTGAAACTGCACCAGTGAATACCTGTCACTATTCTCCTCATTCTCCTGGAGCCTGAGGACAAAAAAAAAATCATAATTTGTGATAGGAACATGTGAATAAATTCACAGCGAGGAGAACCACATCTAATGTGGCTTTCACATAGTCAAATTAAATCCCCGTATCACCAGCTGTCAATAACAAGAAGTGTTGGAGGAAGTGTCAGTATACTCAGTTAAAAGCTTTCCAGTCTCCTAAAATATTCATGCCATGCTGGAAAGGGTGCACTACTTGGAAAGGAGGGAGGAGGATCCACTGGTCCTTCAGTAATGCACCTTTTCAGTGTTTTAATGATTACTGAACTGAAAAGAATTGGTCAGTGTTTTTTTTTCCTTCTTTTTTTTGTCCTGCAAAAGCAAACCTGAAAGGCTGTCACAGTAGAAGCACTTTAGAAGCCAATTCACTCATCTGTCACACATCTATTGCAGCACTTTCTGTATTCTTTACACACACACAGACACACATGCCTAGCGGGTATCTTAGTCTTTGTTTGGAGGTGGTGGTTCTCCTTCATGTCTTTGAAGTTCAGCCAGTCTTTTGGGAAATACATTTGTTTACCATCTTACCCAGATCAATATCAATTTCCCCCTCCTTGCAGTCTTACCTGCACAGGTTTCAAATGTATAACTGATCACATATAAGTGTACAAATCCAAACCAGCCATGTGTTTACTGTATCAAGTTTTTTTTCTTTTTTGTTCAGGTTTGATATTGATCATTTCTGTTCTTGTACCTGTCTTTTTTCCTTTTCTTTTTTGGCTTTGCTACTCTCTGTCTTCCCAACCTTCTTTTCCATCTGGTTTTGCCTGTTACAGCCTGCAAGTGTAATGGTCATGCAAGTGTGTGTCAGGTGTTAACCGGCAAGTGTTTCTGCACCACCAAGGGGATCAAAGGAGACCAGTGCCAGCTGTGAGTATATTGGTCACTTCTCGCTCTCTCACACTCACTCATACAAATTTTGTTCCTGAAACTTAACCATGGAAGATGCACTGACTGCTTCCATCATTTTCCACTATGTGTATAAATGCACTAGATAGCAGGGCTGTTTTTTGTTTTTTCCTTGTAGCTACTTTTGTGCTTTGCTCATACCGAGGCTGATGACTTGTAGCTGGTTCTGAGCTTTGGGTTGCTTTAGATTGATCCACTTTGCCTTTGTTAGCTTCTTTAAAATGTCTGTATTCATCTGGGTGAAGGTGACTGAAGTGTCTCATTAAGTTTATTGTTATGAGCGTTTTATGTTTACTTTGGACAACTTTGTGTCTTCACTCTCAGTAAGGAGCTTCCACACTAATGACATGTTAGCGTGTGACTGCGAGTGTGCAGCTGTGTGCCTGCGGTGCTGGGTGCGTGTTGTGTGTGAAATGGACCGGCCTGTTATCGGACACACGTGAGGATGATTGGCTGTTTACGGGTCAAGACTGAAAATGCTGGAAATCAGCTGATTTCGGTTTGTGGCTGGTTGAGGTTGATAACAGAATAACAAGATAAAAAAAATAATGTAAAGTATCTGATTATATATATTCGTATTAAATCCACAATAGAAAAATACCATTTAAGTGATGGAAAAAAGTTGCTGCCTGATTACTGGTGACTGTTTACCCGATGAAGATCTGGGTTGAAATCTCACCTCTTTTCAGTGCACTCAGTTTTTAGGAGCTGTTGTCCCATTACTTATGACCTGTGGCTGACCTCATTGTAGTACTTGCTCTTTTGGCTGAGTTTTATTTCAGTATCAGAAAGGTCAGATCAGAAATACCAACAATGTTCCGACTAAACTCCACTGACTCACGGTAATGTGTTCAGAGCGATTCTCTGAACAACATAAGCGTGTCAGTAATCACTTGGGATAGAGCCTTGAAGATGTGCTTGTGGCTGTTTTAAGGAAAACAAGTGAGGTACCCGGCTGTAGGAAAGCACTATGTGCTTTCTTCATGCTTTAAAAAAATTGTAATTTGTCTTTACAGACACACAAATTGAACTGCTGATTGAGTTAAACCAATCCTAGCAAAACAACATTGTTGTAAAGTAGAGTAACGGGTAGCTGGTTATCCAAAAGAGGTCTTTCTTGACAAACAAATAATTAGTATGTTAAAAATATTCAATTTCTGTGGTGAAGTGGATCAGTGTGTTTGTGTAATTGTTTAATTTGGCCCCCGTATTGCCGTCATGGATAATTCCAAAAGGCATTAAAACAATTACTTTGGTTGATTTTAAGTCATTATATAGCCTGACTTTCACCAGCCATTTTTAAAATAAATTTAATGGGATTTTTTTATTACATGATTTATCTCCTGCAGTGACTCATGATTTTCATAATATAGTTATGAGGATTGATTTCTGACCAATAAGAACGGCTCAATTTCTCCTCATGTCGAGGCTTAGATGCTGATGCTAATGGCCCTGTGGTGTAAAAACAGGCAGTTGGCACTATTTGCCAGGAACTCCACCTCCAGGGTGATTTCTGCTGACACGGTCGAATCCACTCGCGTAGGAGGACCATCTCTTAGCTGTCTGCTTTCCCAGTTGTAAGCATAATGGAGACTGATATTTCTGATAACCCTAATGCAATAAGCCTTATGGATGGGTCAGCGGCAAACATATGTGTGCTTACGTACACACTCACCCACAATCTAATGATTTTTTTTCTCTCTCCAAAGTCACCCAACACTCCTTTGTGTTTTGATCAAAATGAGATAATCCCCCTCCTGCTTTTCTGCTTTTATAATTCTCTTTGAAAACACAAGGAAAATAATGCATGATCACAATATACATGAAAAATAAAAACATTGACTAGAAGAATTCATAAAGGTTATGGGAATAAGAGGGAAAGACTGCAGAGAAATCAAAGAAGAAAGAAAGAAAGAAGGGCTACAGGAGAGCGAGACCTTTCCAAACCCTCAGTGCTTTCAGTCAACATTGAGAGCAAATAACTAACACTTTGCACAATTGGAAAAAAATGTCACATTGATTTTTGCTACTAGATTTAATGTTGTGCAGTGCAGTACAGTGTAGTGTTATACTCAGATAGCAGGTGGATAACAGTTAATAAAAGAAACGTATTTTCTCATTTACTGCAGAATCAGACTCGAGTATCAGAACAGGCCAGGCAAAGCTTTGAAGCCAGCTTCGAGAAGATCCTTGTAGCTGTTGCTGATTATCACCTTGAAATTTCAACAGTACTAAAAAACTCCCAAAACAACACTTCTAAAGTGAGGGCACTCTGTTATTTTGTAGGTTACTTTGCCGTTATGCTCATGATGGCTACATTCAGACATACTCATGGCCGTGTCTGTGTCATTGACAGGCTCTGTTTTGAATGAATCTGCTGGGCTCACAGATCATAAACTGGGGGGCAAAGAATGGGCTGCCATGATTACAAAGGATCTGTCACTTTTAGTTTTTAGTCTTAGATCAGCAGAGGTGTAACATGAGAATTTTGTATAACCAGATAAGCTTTTCAGCAGCATTCTGCACAAGCTGTAGATGATGCATGGAGGGATTGTTTGAGGCAGGTGAAGAGGTGAATTGCAATAGTTTAAAAAAATAAAATAAAACAAAAATCTAAATCTCTGACTTAGATATAACAGGAGGAAATGTACTCTTTCTTAACTGATGAAAACAAGAGCTAAAGAGATGCTTACAAACATGCAGAACCACTGACAACTCCCCACGCAAAACAACTCCCAGGTTTTTTTTAATAGATTGGTTAACATAACAGAAGAGTGAACCCAGATTTTAAATAACAGGGTAGCAGGGGCGACAATTAAAACTTTAGAAAAACACTGAGGTTTAAAAGTGATATAAAGCTGAATATCATCAACATGCCAGGGTTTTAAAAAATTGTTGGTAAATGATCTTAAATGCCGATATAAAGGAAGTAAATACAGTGGGGTGCAAAAGTTTGGGCAACCTTGTTAATAGTCATTATTTCCCTGTATAAATCGTTGGTTGTTACAATAAAAAATGTCAGTTAAATGAAATGAGATGAGATAGCCTTTATTTGTCAGTTGCAGGTCTTTTGCCCACAACCGAGATGACAGACCTTGCCGACCGTACATACAATACAAACATCACATTGGGGAGACAGGTCAGGCCAGGTAGTGAGGAAAAAAACATTGAAATGTGCAACACAAAAGGATAATACAGGAATGCACAGGTATCAACACACCATAGCACAATAAACACAGACAGCAACATGGGAAAGTGTTCCAGTGTGTACATCTGATCTGCGCCTCCAGCTGACCCGATGTCCACATCGGAGGGGAGGTAAGCGTTGGAGGTGGCGTTGGATAGGGAGGGTGATGCGTCAGTGAGTGCTTATCAGTATCAGTATATGTATGTGTGTGCGTGTCCATAGTTCAGCTGAGACAGTGTCCTTCGCCCTGCCAGGCTAAGTAAACAGTCTTCCAGCCAACCCAGGTGGCCTTGCATGGAATGGGAAGGAACAGACTCAACACAGTCGTTATCAGGGAGTTTTTGTTCGGCTCCAGCCTTGAGCCCACAGCTGGCGCCGAAGGGGTAGCCGGATTATGATGGTGATTTTTCTTTTGCAAACAACTCATGAGAATTTCAAGCTGTTTTTAACACTCCGACACAGGTCTCTCAATCTCCCGTTGGATAGCCGCGAGTTTCTCCGTGATGTTATTAGCCGTCGATTCTGTGGTCTTGTCACTCTTTTGCTCACATAGCAGATTCTGAGACCTCACGACCGCAGCCAACTGATCCGAGATGTAATCCAGCTTCCGCCCAGAGATGTTGTTCTGAGTTGATTCTTTCCTCCAGGGCACTCGGGTTCTCCCGAGCCCAGACTTCTCATCAAAGGGTGTCAATAGCATTCAGAGACCAGTTGATCAAATCCATAATTCTCTTTTAGGTTATTGACACAGACTGTGAGAGAGTGTTCCAGGGAAAGTAATACAAAAAAGACATGAGACTAGACAAGGACATAAGAACTAGCAGGGAAGATAAGGGAGAGGAGAAAAAGTGCGTCCGCCTCCTCCGAGAGCCAAAGAAAGAATATATCATATAGGAGACACACACACAGTGATATTTGAGAAGTGAAATGAAGTTTATTGGATTTACAGAAAGTGTGCAATAATTGTTTAAACAAAACCAGGCAGGTGCATAAATTTGGGCACTGTTGTCATTTTATTGATTCCAAAACCTTTAGAACTAATTATTGGAACTCAAATTGGCTTGGTAAGCTCAGTGACCCCTGACCTACATACACAGGTGAATCCAATAATGAGATAATTTAAGGGGGTCAATTGTAAGTTTCCCTCCTCTTTTAATTTTCTCTGAAGAATAGCAACATGGGGGTCTCAAAACAACTCTCAAATGACCTGAAGACAAAGATTGTTCACAGTCATGGTTTAGGGGAAGGATACAGAAAGTTGTCTCAGAGATTTAAGCTGTCTGTTTCCACAGTTAGGGACATATTGAGAAAATTGAAGACCACAGGCTCAGTTCAAGTTAAGGCTCGAAGTGGCAGACCAAGAAAAATCTCAGATAGACAGAAGCAACGAATGGTGAGAACAGTCAGAGTCAACCCACAGACCAGCACCAAAGACCTACAACATCATCTTGCAGCAGATGGAGTCACTGTGCATTGTTCAAGCATTCGGTGCACTTTGCACAAGGAGATGCTGTACGTGAGAGTGATGCAGAGGAAGCCTTTTCTCTGCCCACAGCACAAACAGAGTCGCTTGAGGTTTCCTAAAGCACATTTGGACAAGCCAGCTTCATTCTGGAATAAGGTGCTGTGGACTGATGAAACTAAAATTGAGTTATTTGAGCATAACAAGGGGCGTTATACATGGAGGAAAAGGAACACAGCATTCCAAGAAAAACACCTGTCTCCCATATAATATATTTGACTGACATTTTTTATTGTAACAACCAACGATTTATACAGAAAAATAATGACTATTAACAAGGTTGCCCAAATATTTGCATCCCACTGTACAATGAATGAAAATGGGGCCAAGAACAGAACCCTGTGGAACACCATGTGAGAGTGGCAGAGTGATGATTTGTAAGTTGATGTGGCAATGGAGACGCTTCTATAAGCATTAAAGTGAACTGTTCAAATGCTGGACCAGACTTGCTCACCTGCTGTTTCAACCTCTTGATCAATACTTGTTGGTCAGTATTGTCAAAGGCTGGGCTTAAATCCAACATCACTTCGAATGAACTCTCCTGAATCCCTGAACATCAACAAATCACTTGAGAACAGCAGGCTCTGCCAAGGGACCTCTATGGGAACCAGACTGAAACTTTTAGAGAAAGTTCAATTCTTCCATAGAACTGAAGTGCAGTTACCTTTTATTTTTAACACTTTTGCAATAAAAGGGAGTTTTGAAATGGGCCTAAGTTGTTCTCTGAGGGTTGTATGTCTTTTGGAGCCAACTTTAAGTGGTCACTAAGCAGTTTTTGGTACTTAATGGGTTGGCTTTGTGCTTTGTTTATCTAACCAAAAGACTGCCACTCGCTTATGCAAAGTTAAAAACATAATATGCCTTAATATAATGCAACTTAACTCATTCACTGCCATTGACGTCTATAGACGTCAATTACGTTTTTCAATGGGAGGGGCCAGAATACAACCTCGGGCAGCTTGTCAGTGAATTTTATTTTTTCATATATTTGTAAATAAATTGTTTTGATAAAACATAACCTTTCTCAGTGTTATTTCTGTTTTATAGAAGTGAAAAACTTTTATATGTTAGAGGTGTCACAAAGCAAGAAATATTAGTGTCAAAGGCACTTTTCTGCTTGAAATGTATTTTTCACAAAAAGCTCGTTTTCTCCCTTTTTTTGGTCAAAACAGGCATTTTTGGTGGAACCCACCTCTCTTCTACAGCTGATTACTAAAGAATGGAAAATGGTAGAAACAAGCTTTTTTTTTTTTTTGGATGAAAGAAGAGAGTCTGTTCTTCATTTTGGTAGGTTCAGCGTTTATATGATCATAACACACAGTTTTCTGTGGCTCTTCAAAAATGAGTAAAAATGCTCAAAAACCCTGGCAGTGGGGAGTTACCTGATTTGAAAATGGCTGGCAGTGAATGAGTTAATATATAATGCATAGTACATATAACCTACCAGATCATATCAAGGATGATTGCTGCAGAGATCTTTATGGAGCCCTGACATTTCCAATACATAATGCATGTTTGCATCTCTAATGTCAAAATCAAACCAGGTTTCATATACAGCTACGTTGGTGTAATGACACAAGTGTAATCTAATTACTTTTTTTTATATCTTGTAACTTTCAAGCTCTCATTACATATAATCATTGTGTCCCCAAACACTGTCAGCCGCTCGCTTGCACCATCCCTCCCTGTAAGCCTAAATAAAGACCTCTTCGCAAGGGTACTCTGCCTTTTGAGCATTGTGCACAGAAGTACACACATGCAGATTTTCACTCGTGCATGCTCTGCATCTACTGATGCCATTAGGACCTCCAAATAATAGCTGCACTAATGAAGTGAAGGGTGCATCGGTGCAGAATAGAAGTGCTTTTGAAAGCGATTGAAGAGGTCTGAGCTGCATCATAGCGATGAGTCAAATAAAACTGGCGAGGGAAATATTTATCATATTGCTCATTTGGATGCATCCAGTGTTCAGGATCCTTCACATGCTCGGGGGTAACGTGCTGTACCTCTCAAGAGTGCGTGAACATATGCATGCCTGTGCTAGCCTGCACAGATGTGAATTAAACTGTAAGGGTTTTAAGCACATTTCTTCTCTGTTGTTGTGTCTGTCTTTGCATTTTTGTCTGTTTTAATCACTGAGCTGGCACAGGGACAGGCAAAGGTTCAAGCTGAGTGTAGATTAAATTAAGATACAGTTCAAGGGGACTGCCTGAAGTTCAGATGTGTGCACGGATGCATGCAGGTCTAGATTAAATTAAGATACAGTGTTGGGAAGCTGCATTATACTGATGAGCACATGGGTACTTGTGTGTTTTGCCATCTGCAAATGCCAAGCAGTTGAAATGCCCTGCCAGTGACGTTCTGTTAGGCTCAAAAGCCTGTGGCAGCATTTGTCCTCTGTCCTTTGTACCGTGGTAAAAGACCACTCTGCCCTGTCCTTGCCTGTATAACATTATAACAGCAAGAGGGGGCAGAGCTGACCCCTCCTGAGCTGTGTGAACCTGCCTCCTTTAGGTCACTGAAGACACCGATCCTTGTTATTTAGGTTTTGCTGGGTAGATGCAGTGTTAAAAATCCATCTTCTGCACATGTGCATTGGCGTGAGTTATTGTTTTCATTACATGACGTTTTCAGTTTGAATGAGTTTACCAAATGATTAAAAATTTTATCACCTCTTTATAATTTATAGAGTTTAGAGGATTATTCCTTATTTTCTAAACGACAAAAATCTAATACTATAGAGTGATTTTAGTGTTGTAAAATGTGAACACTAGAATTTGAAGATCCGACTGTAATGCTGCATAAAAGCTGAGAAAGGATGCATGGAGGTTGATTGCTGCTCAAAATGAGTTAAAACACATTTGCAGCAGTAATCAGCAGGTATAATAAGAGCTATAGTACCAGTAATTGAAGCCACAGTGACGATCCTCTTAAAATGTTGCCTTGTACATTGTCGTTCTGCGAAATAAATGGGCAGATGCCTCAGATTTGGCACAGTGGTTACTGTATATGTAGAATCACTCTTAATCATGACTTCGTGACATTGCAAAAATGCAAAACCTTGCTTGCTCTACATTATGAAGAGTGGGAGCACATTCTTTGGTCTGATGAGACCAAAACAGAGAGAGGGGAAAGAAAAAAAAAGTTAATATCGGATGAACTACAAGACGTTTTGCTCGAACCTGGCCAGAGCTGCCACTGTGAACACATAGTCCTGACACTGAAGAGGTGGGAGTGCGATGATATGGTGCTGCGTGAGTGCAAAGGGTGTTAGAGAGATGACATTTATAGAGGGCATCACGGACATGGTCGACGAGATGACTCTAGGAGCCTGGGAGAGGAGGAATATTCCAGCATGATAACGATCCAAAGCCCATGGACAGAATTACATAAGAGTTTGTCTAAATGAATAAAATGAAAAGTGTAATCTGTTAAAGTGTTCCTTCTGATGCGAATCCAACAGCACACCTTTGCAGTATTTCAGTGAGAAAGGCAAAGGGACACAACCCCTGCAGCAAAGGACAGGCTGGGCAAAAATTGTCACTGAAAAATGTCAAGACAAACGTCCTCCACGCCAAGAAGGATCAAGTCTACCATCATAATATAGCTGGAGATGCACAATATTGAGAAATGAACAGATTCAGTTATTGAAGCTGTGCAGACTTCTGTTGTTGGTGTTCTTTTGTATGATGCAGTCAAACGAAACTGTTAGTTTGGATTTTGAATAAATCCAAATGTCCCGTTTGAAAGCTTGAAAGTAGTGCAACTGTTGTAATTTTGAATCATTTGAATTTGAAGTTGCTGCACAGGGGTGTAGTCACTTCTGCTGTGCACTGTACTCCTGAGTGTCTGAGAGGAGTCAGCAGCTACAGTAATATGTGACATATAAAGCTGTTGTCAAATCAAAGCTGTTGTGTAATAGCTTTGCTTTTTTTTTTTTTTTTTTTTAAAAGCATTTTTGACATTTTTTCTCCCTGGTGATATTTAATGTGCCGAATGACGTCTGGTGACCTTCAACCCCCGTATGACTGGGTTTTTATTTTTGTTGGTTTTTGCACAGTACGTTAGGTGGTGATAGCGTCTGTCTTGCAAATCTGAAATGCTGCAAACCAAGCCAGTCCCAAATTATTTTTAGAGTCAGAGTCATCCTCATTCAGTGTAACATCACTGACGGCCTCCTCCTCCTCCTCAGCGGCGTTCGTGCCTCTCGGTTGGCTCGCTCCACTCTGTTCCCTCCTTTATTTGCCGTCCCCTCTGACTCCTCGACACCGCCTCGGATATTCACATTCTCACAAGTTTCATTGGTTGTCTGCAAGATGAACCAACTGTGAAGCCTAATCAGTGTGATAATAGGTTTCTTATCTTTAAAGTAACACAAAAATTTTCACCTTATTTGTGCGCTTCAATTGCATATGTGGCATTCATCAACCTGCTCATTGTGGTCAGTCGCTAAAGAGTGATGACAGTGAAGTTCGGAGTGAACTGCGGACAGTTAAATGCATGTACGTGCGTTGAGAGGCGGAGCAGTGCAGTCCAGTGAACATTGCCATATGTTCCTCCTCATTATGGGGGCTTTAGAAAGCAATGGGGCTGATAAAACAGAGCAGTTGATGGCGTTCTGTGGATGTTAACAAATTATTTTGCTTGGAAGCACTTCATTTAAAAGTCAGACTGTTTTCTGGCTGATACCACAACATCCTTGTTGTGAAAAAAAAAAAACCCAAAACTGTAGTGGGTTTTAGCAAACTACACAATCTTACAGGAAAACCTGGATGTTTAAAAAGTGTTGACTTTAAAGGAAAAGCTTGAGACTTGAATTTAACCTCTCTTAGGCTTATTGTAAGTTTGACATCCCTGCCTTAGAGGGAGAAAAAAGCATGGCTGCAAACCCCTTTGACATCATGAGCCACGTACAGTACCAAAGAAACTAGTTTTACTATGCATTAACTATCCACTGTAAACAACTGACATTTATGTTGTAAATAGTGAAAAAACAAACAAATAATAAAAAACAGGCACTTTTAAAGGGATTTTTAAATCGTGTAATTATTTTGTAGGATGAATAGGAAGTTGGAGATCTTTATCAGCAGGAAAAATTAGGGCTGGATTGCGGGCTTTGCTGTGGCGATTATGACACCCCTGCCCTAAAGTATCAGAGAAACAAGGAGTTGCACTTAACAGCATCCAAGCAAAAGCCTCCTGTTTTCTGTAAAAACACTTTTGAGTTATGGACAGAATTAAACGTCATGGGACAACCATTTAGTTATTTAGCCTGTGACTGTTGTTACTGTGTTCAACCCCAGCTCTGATTATCACATCTGAATTTTAACTTGGGTCAATAAACCTGGTCCATTTTGAACTTTAAATTTCCTCCTTACTACGTGCAAAACTCTGTCTTATCTGACTTTATTCCACGAGGAGGATTCCCCTTGATCACCGGTTATTCTCAGTTAAAGATTATATTTCTCCAAAATTCAAATAAGAGCTGTTTTTGCTCCAAGGATTTTAAGGGCTTAAACCTGATCACAGACCTCTGTGATCAAGCGGAATGTGAAGTTTTGTGCATGTGTGACTTTGATAAACAACATTTTTTTGGGGGGGGGGGGAAGAGAGAAAAAAATCTAATTAACTTTTACAAACTATCAGATTATTTCCTCTTTGTCAAAAGTAAGAGACTTGATGAGGCGCCAACAGCAGGAGCTAATGCGCTGGCACTTGGCAGACACTGCTTCTGATAAGAGGCATTCTTGCTCTCAATCTGTTCGCACTCTTCTTCATCTTGTTCTCTCCTCTCTGTTTTCTTCACTGCAGATGTGACTCAGAAAACCGTTACCTTGGCAATCCACTCAGAGGAACCTGTTACTGTGAGTAATTCTCCGCTGGACAGCTACTTGCTGGAGAGACAGCTCATATGCACTCGCTCTCACAAACACACACCTTTATTATTCTTGGCGATTCTCTCTCTCTGCCTCTCTCTCTTTCTGTCTCCCCTCTCTTTCTCTCTCTCTCTCCCCCCTCTCCTTCCACTTCCACTCTTCCGCCCAGGGCAGATGGAGCATTTTAGCACTTTGGCACCAGGGGCGCTTGTTCGGTGACAGAATGACTTGTCGTGAAAATGTCAAGTGTATCAGAGGGAATGAGTGATTGAGCTAATCAAGGAGACGGAGGAGTAAAAAATTCTCCACTTGTCTACTCACTCAATCACGCACCTACTCATTTATTCATTTAGAAAGTTGACTAAATGATAGATTTTCCTTTCACTTAACAAGTCAAACTATCAGTGTGCGTATATGGAAAAGGAACTCGAATGACACGAAGCTGACACCCAGCGCCGAGTGGTAGCACATCTGTGCCCCCCTTCCTGTGTATACTGTACACGCTGGTGTGTTTGTGCTTTGTGTGTTTATTTGCATGATGTGGTGTCCTTCACGGTGCTGCGGTACTTAGTGATTTGTTATCTGCCTTTCAGCACTCCGCTACTGACAACAGAGCCTTTGCCAAGGTTTTGTCCCTTTTTGAAATGCCACAGCCTGACAACAGGCTCAATGGGGGGAAGACAGGAAACTAAAAGCCTGAAGCTTGTTTTAACCTCTGGACACCACTGGGACTTGTTCTTGAGCTTAGCTGTGCACTATTGTAAACATGGCAGTGCTCACTATCCAAAAGGCCACTGAGCATAGATTAGCACTTTGAACTCATGCGACATTATCCAGCTCCTTTGCAGTGTGTGTTAGTTTGTAGTTTGTAATTGAAAAATGCAGACCTAAATGTATCTCCCAAAGCCTTCTGTGGCTTTAATGCCATTTTACTATTAATATGCAGTTTTTTGTTTTTTGTTTTTAATCATGAGTCAGATCTTCAGGAGGCTTATTTAAGCCTATAAAGAAATACTTTTTATTCTGTGGCTTTACAGGACATCTCAGACTCTGGCCGGTAAATTATGTAATTTATATGCCAAAAAATAGCTCCTGCAAATTCGATCATCCACTGTCTTAGTACTCATGCCCCTGCAGTCCCCCAGGGAAAAAGTAAACAGCTGTGGTACGAATGTGAAAGGACACATTTAATAATAAAATATTTGATGCATGTATCTCCTTTAAAAAAAAAAAAAAAAAGATAATTTAGCATTACCAGTGAAATCATCTGTGGCAGTTCATTAATAATAAAAACTTCATTAATCTCTGGTGAAGATTATTTACTCTCAGGGTCAGGTTAATCTGTTAGTTCCATGCTTGATTGCAGCAATCAGATTTTAGCCTCTAGCCTGTGGTGGTAAAGCTACATCTGCCAGCTAAGTTCTTGATGAAGCTGTCATCTACGTATGATGTACGGGACATGGGACAACATCTGAGTAATTTCTTTCCTGTCTGGTTTTCTAAACAGACAATCTTCTGATTGACTACCAGTTCACCTTCAGTCTCATCCAGGAAGATGATAATCACTACACTGCCATAAACTTCATGGCCTCGCCTGAGCAGGTAACTTCTTCAAGAAGAGTTTTCAGTGAGTCATCGGGAACGATGTTAGAGTTAACATGAACGCAGCGCTCTGAGGCACTCACATTTAATTATTCTGGTTACTGGTCAGTTGTTTTTGATAATTAGAAACATTGAGCCTGACATTGCTGTAAAAACGTTTGTAATGTAAATTGTAAATTGTGCAGTATTTAGATGATTTCATTAATGGATTTATGTTTTTCATCTAAAGCAAACCAAGAATTTGGAAATGTCCATAAATGCGTCCAATAACTTCAACCTGAACATCACGTGGTCGGTTGGATCAACAGGTACTCTTTTTTTTTTTTTTTTCTTCTTCTTCTTCTTTTTGTACTTGAAATGTTTCTGGTGAGTTATTAGTCCCAGTCATTTTAGTATCCATCCTTTTTTTTTATCCATTATATCTGATATTCAGGGTTGGAGGTGGCTGAAACCTATCCCCTCTGGCAAAGAGCAAAAGATGGGGTACACCCTGGACTGGTTGCCACTATAATGCATGGCTAACACAGCAAGACAGAGAACCATTCACACTTTTTGGCCAATTTAGAATCACAAATTAACCCAACATGCATGTTTTTGGAGTGCAAGAGTACCCAGAGAGAAGCCATGTAGGCACAAGGAGAACAGACATAAGCAAGATTAGTAGTAGTGAGTTTGTCTCTCCTGTTCCAACTTCTTTGTCACAAATAGTATTAGGTATTCTCAGCAAAAGTTATATGTTTCGTGAAGTCGCGAACCAAGAAAAAAAAGTATCTTTCAGGGTTTTTTCTGGGTTTTTTTGTGATTTGCGTGACAGAGGACATAAATGAATAGGCTGGGTCTCAGGAGGCTATTTGGATGTTATAAAAATGTCCAACAAAACATCTATAAAACTTTCTCAGCATTCAAAGGTCACCAAAGCCAGTATTCAAACTGACAACAATTTGTTGCTTATTTTTATCCACATGGACTCAGGCTGATTAGATGTCCTCTATTTATTCTGAAGTCTGTGACATAAAAGGTTCCTATTGTTCCCACATTCACAGCATTAAATGAAATAATGACTAAGATGCTTTCAAATTGAACCTAATTACAAAACAAAGCCTTTGTTTAATCAGTTTCATTCAATTTGAAAAAGAAAGTATCTAATAACAAATGTGATTAATACCATACAACCAGTGCTTTAATAATAATAATAATAATAATGATAATAAAAAAATAAATGTATATACAGTATAATGTCTGTGTGTGTAACATTATGATATAAATATTAAAGTAATGAATTAGTCAGTCAATATAAGAGATATAACAGGAACAACAACGCGCCTTCTCTCGTTAGTGTGTACCGTGTCACTGTTGAGTGGATATTATAGGTTCCCTGAGGAAAGACACCCAAGGACACTGCAGTCGTCCAGTGCCACTGTTTATCTCTGGCCTCCCCTCCTCTCAAGTCATCTGCCGCTTTCTCCTGTCCACACAGCACTGACATTTTCTAGCCACTAAGACACGTTAACCTCCCGCGCGCCTCGCCACCACCTTAACCTTTTTGGAGTAGCGTTATTAATATTTGAAGTTGGGTCCCCTTTCTCTGCTAAGATATTGTGTCTCAGAAGGAACGGGACCCTCTTCACAATCGACGAGCGCGCGAAGCGCCTTTGGGTGGGGGAAGGAGAAGGGAGAGGAGGGGTGATTTCAATTAAGATAAACGTGCTCACGTAGCCACAGTCAAGCTGTCATTTTCACTGCTTTTGTTTCAGAGCCGTGGTTTGGAATGTCAATGTTGAGAACCCACTGACATGAGGAAGAATAAGAAATGACTTGGAACGTTTAGATAGATGGAAGATTGAGTTTTAAGAGTTTTAGTCCAGAATATGTTTATATATTGATTTCATTAGGGATATCAAGAAGTTTGTATACACAAGACACAGAAAATTTACGGTTTAGTGTTTAGCATACAGAATTTCATTTAAGGCACATTGCATCATCCTGTTTTAAAATTTTAAGATGCCACTCAGAGAAAAGCTAAAAATGGACACAAGCAAGAACTGATTGTTAACAATAGTGGATCTGAGCAGACCTCATGCAGACTTCATCTTCTATAGTTACATTAAGGCAAAGTTAGGTCTCAAACGACTTAATGTCCCTCTTTTAGGCTTTTCAACCACATCTAGAAATATTTAAAACATTTCTGTTTTACATAAATAACAATGAGTGTGTTAGATGTTTATATTCTGAACATAAACTCTTTAACTCTACAGCTGGAACAATCTCTGGAGAGGAGGTGCCCATCGTGTCCAAAACAAACATCAAGGAATATAGAGACAGTTTCTCATGCGAGAAGTTCACCTTCAGAAGCAACCCCAACATTACTTTTTATGTCTACGTCAGTAACTTCTCATGGCCCATCAAGATCCAGGTAAGAACTGCGTGTGTGACCTTGGACTGACTTATGAGAAGCGGATAAGACAGTGAGCTAATCCTCTCTTATGTGCTGTGACTGTTTTCAAAATGCTAAAAACACACGTGAATACAGTATGTATGAATAAATCTATAAAAGAATTAAGACAAAAAAGAGCAGGAGCAGCCATCTTTGCACATGCAGAGCTCTATTGTCACTCTGGGTGATTTCAAGTGCACTCGATTGTAATTACACCTTCAATGAATGTGTGTTCATAGGTGCACAGCTGCTTTTTAGCAGGCAAAGGCAAAAAGCATTGTTTCAAATTTGTGCCCCTCTCCCTGAATGGATCCAATTGAGGCTTTGATTGGTGGGCCGCTTGAAAATACAACACTGAAAGATGTCTCGTCCATTTGCTTTTATCTACTTGCAGGAAAACAAAAAGGTCTAGTGTAAAGGGATGGGGGATGGGCAGGGTTTCTTTGTAAGGAAAGCTTGCCCATGGACAGCACACACGGGGAGTGTTCTTTGACATTTTAGGGATTATAAATGTTGCTTAACATTTTAATTCTATAAATTGTAACTAAGCCTTAGAAACGCTCTCTCTGGAATATGCTAAGTTTGATATAAAGTACATTAGTACTAGGATATGGAAGGTGTCAAACCCATAGAATTAACACCCGAATCTGCTGTCACCATGCAATTTAATACAACGAGATAACAATTGTCCCCCCCCAAATATCACACAATATCCATTTTGCTAATTAGTCCACTCCCAAATATTGATTTTTATATTTCGTCCTACAATTTCACGAGGTAAATGAATGGAACACCTTGGAGTAATAATATCTGTGGGGTCAATCCATCTTTGGAGGGGGCCTGGTAATAGTTTTCTATTAGATTTCCCAGCCAACAGTCGCTTATTTATTATGGACTAGCCTGGGCTGTACAGCAAATAGCTTCTGTAACAGGATAAGGTCTCTCTTTCTTTGCTTGTCTTCATGATGCATGGATGAGAATGGAGACCTGGATGAGATAAGACAGGATGTCTTCTTATGAGGGTTTGTATGTAAGGCCCAAACACATAAACAGATTTAAATATAGACTTGGATCGTAAAGAGCAGTTTTCATGGAGGGAAAATGTTGCCACCAAATCGTATCGTCAGCATGTTCCTCCGTGTAATAAAAGGCCAATTGTAATAGAAGAATGTTCTCAGATGATGAAATTGATTGGCTTAGATGGATGAATTGAAACTGAATTAACCCTACACATATTGCTTTGACCTCATATCGTGTGAAAAACAACTTTATAAGCACTAAATAGACATGTCCAATTTACTTAAAAGCCAGCTAACATCTGTGCACAGTGTGCTTTGTGAGTCATGTTAGCCATGTCAGTAAGCATCTTATTTCAGATCAGTGATTCTCATTTTCTACTTAATAGGGTTGGAAAAAGTCAAAGGTGGCAGAAGTTTGGGGGGTAGATGAAGTTGTCATTAAAGAATATTAGCCCCGTGACTCTGTTATGCTATATGATCATTAACATACCCCTTTCTGTTTCCTGTGATATTGACATAGCCAAATATTTAGCTAACCACTACATTTCAATACAATCTAGACATATCTGCACGAATAAATAAATGTGTAGGTTCAGCCACGCATCTTCTTCTTCTTCTTTTTTTGGAAGACCAGATTAATTTGATTGTTAAATTAGCATTCAACGCAACAGATGTGACGCAAGTAATCCACCTCTAAAAGCACAATTTGTGCCCCGTTACCCAAACCAATGTGTTGCCAACCAGGGGCTCCAGATGACATTGTGTGTGTTTGTCTAAATGCTTTCAGGCTACAGTGCTTTCAAAACATCTACAGTAGATAATGACTTGTCACAATGATGTGGCCTGTTATATGTGATTTAGCTGCCAGGACTGTGCGTAATCTCTCTTTTAATGAAGATGAAACATGTTTCTGATGAAGCGTCATTCACTGCCATGTTGCCTTTTGGATACGTCGGCTATGGTAGAGAGAGACTGCGTTATTGCTGAGATCTGAGATCAATGGGTTAAATTTAAAAAAAAAAAAAGTCAGCATTGTGAGTTATTTTGGATTTTAAAATGTTGTATTTATTTTAATTTATGCATCTGAAAAGAAAAATGCTATTAACAATATTGAACATTAACCTTAAGACACAATTACAAATTTAGGTTAAATTATACATTAGAAATCTTAAAATTATAACGCATATCCATGCATTTTCTCTCATAGTAAGTCATTGCTTATCGTCTTCTTTCCATTCACTAGATCGCCTTCTCCCAGCACGGTGGCATTATGGATCTCGTCCAGTTCTTTGTTACATTTTTCAGGTAAGTGTATAAAATATTTATTTATTCCTAAACGTGAACTCAGTCATTTCTTTTAGTCACAAAGCCTTGAGACTGATTCACAGCAACCTGGCAAGCCAGTTGTCAATTGCCAGCAACTTTCACCAACCGCTTGTGAAAAAGTCATTCTACCAATACAAATCGTGGTTATGACAGCGTCACCGACTGGTTTCTAGGCCTGTGAGACTGAAGCCTGGTGTTACGTTGAGATGGTTCAGTCTAAGAAAAACAGGTTAAATAAATAAGTGTATATAATAAGAAAAAGCTGTTGTTTAAAAAATGATTGAAACCCAATTAGTTTTGCTTTTTAGATATGTATGTTTCACTTGGTGAACGACTGTGTGAGCAAATAAGAGTTGAGCAATAATGTTTCCCAGCATAAAGAAAACTAATATTGAATGATGGTGAAAGAACCATTAATGCCAAATTATATATTTTAAGGTTGCCGTGACATGCATTAAACGTCTTTTGTAGGGACGTTCTCCTTTGTTCGGGTTGCCAGGCCACAACCTGGTATATATTAGCAGCAACAGAGCAGCAGGCTCAGTGAAAAGAGCCTTGGTTTTAAACTTGCCCTCCGCAGCCCACACCTGTCAGTCACTAAAAGCATCTGAGACATTATAAAATGAACTACACCACGAAATGGGCCTGACTGCATCTAAAAGCATTTCACTTTAAAACTACAGAAACTGGTCTTCTCAAATGTTACACAACACGAACTTTTTAAAAACTTTCTAATGGAAAAAAATGTTTTAAATGATTAATTTTATACTTGTGTTTGGTTTTATTTAATTTTTGCAATGCATCCCTACTATTTGGAAACAGGGCTGTAAGTGTTCTCCAGTCAGGAAACATTATCCACTATATCGTCACTCTCAGCTCTTCTCTCCTGGGCCTTACTGAGTTATGTGAGCCTTTTAGGTCAGTTCTGCTAACCGAATACATGTAAATGCTTCTTGTGTCTTCAAGGTAGCAATTTTCCTTTTTCAAGTGCCAAATGAACTGCCAGTTACAATTTAAGTAGGTGCACATTTCTATGAAAGTGCCATCTAAATAGAAGGTGTGGGCGATCAAGATATGAGGACTGTTAATGATTTTTCATCCAGAGAACTGCGATGAAAGTCTTTCATTGAAATGTTTAAAAGGAGTAAATTGGGCTGTCTCAAAGGTACATCAAAGTCTGAATAAGTTAAGAAGATGTGAGTATAATTGCAAAATTTATACTGTAAGTTATCCTAAATATTGCTATCTGTGAAAAGATTCAGAAGATGTTCCCCACAGCCATATGTGTGGTTTCTGGTTACTGACCTTATAGCAAGAGTTGTTTTCTGTGTATAGGCGTTCATTTTTTGATCTTGTGCTGCCCAGAGTAGCTAAATGGACTAAAATGCTATGTGTGTAGGTGTCACGAAGGGAATAGAAGATCGTCTTTGCCCAAGGCACCTGCCCATCATTACACAACCCACAATAACTTTCCCGTAAAGCTGTCACACAAACAGTGATCCTCTGCTTCAAGCGTATCACGTTACAGTTCAATAGCCAATTTCAGGAATCGTTGGAAAGAAAAAGAGAGGCTGATAGTTTAGTTTGTCTAAAATATATTACACACAAAAACAGTTTTGAACAGGTTCACAACATGGACACAACGCAGCTACAGTTTGGTCCTTCTTTTTGTTGTTTCAGTATTAGTTATAAAAACTGTTTATGCTTTAAGTATTTCTAAGATCCAGGATTTGTTTCCATTGTTAGAGAGGTGATAATAATTCTCATAATGTCTACATCATCCTTCTGTTGTCCAGTTTTTACTGACCCATGAAAAAGAAAAAAAAGCCTTGATGCAGTGACAAACAGCTTGTTTTTTTTCTGAAGAGGGATGAAATCCGCAGGAAACATAATCAGCTTGATGACAAAATGTCAAATCACCCCACAGGGTTTCTAGGCCTCCTTGTATAAGAGGTAGAGGGCGACGAAATGACAGCATGACTCTTCTTCAACTATGTTTATTCAGTGTTTACTTTACCTTTTCCACTGCAAGCCTTTTGACACCTAGTATTTTTCCATTATTTCCATATTTCTTCTTCATCTGAATTCATAAACTTCACTTGTCTAAGTTGTAATCTAGTTAGCGTGATTACGCTTTGTGTTCTACAGCCAAAAATCTGTCTGGTCATTTCTGCCACATGAAAATCCCATTCAGACACTCTCAACCCCTTTTTCTGCCGCTCACTGTTATCTTCAAAGGTGTCTAAGATGGCTCAAGTACTTCTAAAAGAATGAAACGGTTTCAAAGCTTAAAATACATTTCATGTGTGACCGTGATATTTGAAGCAGAGTTTCACTTCAGTCAACGCTTAAATTTCACTTTACTTATTTTTTTCTTTTCCTGTTATCACTTTCTTCAAACATCCTGGCCAATGGACCTGTTGTAGAAATGTAGCATATCAAGTCAACATCTTACTGTTCCTATTGCAGCATTTCAAATCAAAACGGCATCGCCTTTATTCCTGTGCTTTAACACAGGTTTAATTTCAGTGATTAGAGAATGGCTTGAAGGAAATGTGAAAATATTTACCCTTATTTGTTTCAAGTGGATAAAATGTTCAAATTTCAGATTGTTCAAAGTAATTAAAGTAATTGATTAAATCAAATGTAAGCCAACACTAATACTTTCCACGAGCTTGCTTAGGTAAAAACACCATTTGACACATGTTCTTAATTAAAACAAAGCTAAAATGTCTCTTTAGCAGATAATAATCTTTACATTCTCATCTGTCACATGGATAATGAAGTGGAAGCTCTCAATCAGTCATATTTTTCTATCCCGGTAGAGCTCGGACCTTGCTGAATTTCCCTTGACTAATGTGCTGTCGGATTATTAATTGAAGTAATCAGCCAAAATATTCAGTCTACTGAGAAATGAATATTCCGCCTCTTCAAATCATCTTCGCTGTTTTGTTAGCAGGAAACTTTGAAATTTTGAGTCTGTCCTGTCTTGATCACTGATAATGTCAGGAGTTTAATCATGTCGAAGCTACGTACTTGTACTGTAAGAAAAGCTCGCAAAATTGAGCTCATTGTTTTGCAGAATTGCTGGAAGTTGCACGGCCGCTTAGATTAGCAGAAAAGGGCTAATGTGGCTTTGTCCAAACATGATAAATCTTACTAATTAATAAATGATATGCCCTTTGTTTAGATACAAAAAATAAACAATACGACAAGTTGTGAGGTGTTGCGCAGAGCTGGTATTTGAAGGACTGCCTGCTCCTTTGACCCAAAGAGAGATTATGCTTTCAACAAGCTTGCAAGTAAAAATATAATCTGCCAGTTTTTTTTCTGTGTCTGTGTGTGTGTCCCTTCCTCCCCCACAATGCACTTCGACAATTCTACACAATCTTTCAAACTGAAGGCAAAAACTTTCAGCTAAATTAAAAACAGCATGTCCTCGGTCACGGTGACATTCATTCAGGTTGCTTGCAACCAAAAAGGAGCTCTACTGTAGCTAAAGGCTTTAAATGATTTCATATGGGGCTACCTTAATGTTGCATATGCATATGAAAAAATAGAATATTTTGCTGATATTGTTTCCTCTCTGTCAAAACAGTTGCTTTCTGTCACTACTCCTGGTGGCAGCGGTGGTGTGGAAGATCAAACAAACCTGCTGGGCTTCTAGACGACGAGAGGTAAGTCGATAAAACACACCGTGCTTACATAAATACACCTGACTTTAACAAATTGTGAATATGCCGGTTGTTTATGCAAAAGCATTTGGCGTTTTAAGGAACGTGGGGTGACAATCACTGCATGTTGTTACAGCTTCTGTTCCAAATACACACAGCCCCTCTCTTCTCAGAGGCAGTCTGACTTCTGCTCTTTAGTGAAATCAAAAGGAAAGAGGGCAGCATTTGTTCTTTCTCTTCAAGACAGTGTCTGAAATCAGATTTCAAGAGTTGTATGGGAGTTGGCAATGCTGCACTACCCACAGAGTGGAGAGTTGAGATCCGTCACTGTGTTATTTGTAAAATCAGGAGTTGGAGCTTAACTCGGATGATAACTGTGGTTAAAGGACTGCTTTCAGACTGGTAGATTGTGGTTTGATTACATTTTTTAATGCTTATAGTTCTGTCCATTTCTTCATATTTTCCTCACCCCTCATATTTTGCTAGGAAAAAATATATACACATTATATATGGCAAAATGAGAGTGGGCACAATTCTAAAGAGTTGATATAACCACCTTCTTGTAATTTCTGTAAGTAATCTATGGGAATAGCTCGACAGATTTCTTCGAGGATATGCCAGAGTTCTTTGGATGTTGTCTGCCTTTTGTTCTGTGAGAGAGCCTTCACTTTGGGGCAACATGTTAACGCAGATTTTCAGTCCAGTTCTTGTGTAATTTGAGAGATCTCAAGCCTTGTTTGCCTTTGTTAAAAATGGCTTCTCTACAGCCACCCTTCCACTTCTGAGGTGGTTTTAGAAAAATACTACTTTATACCAGCTAAACTGGCATTTTATGACTTTGGCATTTACATAGAGAAAACTAAAGAAATTGGAGGAAATTTTCTTTTTCTTTTTCTTTTTGCAACATGCTGCTAGTAAGAAAGTGACTAAAGATATAAAGATACAATTTAAAATTGCGTTGCTAAATTGCGTGTTACACGTGGATAGAAAATTGACTCACCCCTTCTGATTGCTCAGGTGTCACCATTAGGCTGATGATGGTACAGGGCAGGCTGTAAGGTTCTCAGCATGATGTTTAGAACTCCTTTTAGAGGGCTTTAGGCTGACTATTTGATTATTTTGTCAGAAATACATATGATTAACAGTAAAGATGATAATTGTGATAAATTGTGAATTTAAGTTTAATGGCCCAGTGGAAAGAAGAACGAGAAAGGAGAAAGTGCAGATACTGTGAATGACCAAAGGAAAAGGTGGATATGAATCATTAAAATTCAACGTTGGAAAGATAGGGCTGAAAAAGACGGGGAAGAAGAAGGATTATAGATGAGATGATTGTCAGTGGAAATTATAAGAGAGGGTTAGAAGGAAGGATACTGTGGAGGAAATTTAGGGAAAAGGCAAATATATGCAAATTCATCTCACTGCCCTTAACCCAAACTGTATCGGCTGGTTTCTGGTTTCTATCAGAGTAACTGACATTTCCATCTCCTCAGTGAATCCATACATTCTCCTGGATGCTGTTTGGTACTCAATAGCAGGAGTTTTCATTTGGTGCGTATCCAGCCTTTATGACATGTGGGCTACTAATAAATCTCTCACAATTTATATCCCCATCGGGGATGACATTGATAATTATGGGATCTGAATTTTATATTCTCTAATTGATATATGAAAATAAAGAAGAATGATAGCTGCCGTGAGTTCGAATCATGCCTATCCAAAGAATTAAAGTCAATAAAAAATTAATGCGAGCAGATGGCTCATGGCATTAAAATTCTGCTCACTTTTCTGTTTGCTCATCTGTTTTGTCACTGTCCTTCAGGCATCCGATCAAAACAAATGCATAGTTAAATAAAACCCCCTATATCTTAATTTCTCTGGGTTAAAAGTTTTGTTGTGGCTAAAAGAACGTGTACACATACATATATATATATATATACATGTATATATAGTTCATATTATTTATTGCTCTGTATTTGAAGGCACACCTACTGGAGTTTCTTGTTGATATGTCATTACAGAACTTCTTAGATTATACAGAGTGAAAACTTGCACCAGTTAGAAAAGATGAGGCTTTGATTTCTAGTGCACGGTTTTATAAATATGTGAAAAACAGTAGCTCAAGGTTTCCCTTATGTTCTTTTCAGAAGCCCTACTTTTAAAGAAACATTTTAAGGAGAAGCAGTGTCGGTAACCTTTTCCTGAAAGCTGTAACAGCCTGGAGGGTGTTATTCAACACTGTAATGGGTGCTTCAGCTGTGCAAGTAGTTTTCAACTACTTCTTATGTGGCAGTTCTCATGAGCACTCTTCCACAATACCTAAGAGATTGTTACAGAAACAGTAAAGGTCTTTTTTATGTGCTATCTGAGTAAAAAAGTTTCATATATCAAGTAGGACTTCTAGTGCATTATTTTTCTGAGTGCTTGTATGTTTTTGAAGCTATAAGCTCAAACCACTAATTTTCATCTTCACATCTAATGCAGCATGAGCTATTACCATAATTTTTATTGATTTTGATTACATTAAAAACGTTTCAGCTGGGAAAAGGATCCAACGTTTCTGTGAGTGACCTTCAGCTTACATCTTCATCTTGGATTTCTTTAGTAAACTCTATTATAAGTCTATATCTACAAGTTAATTTATAACAGACTTGCATGCCCATGCACCCGCTGCCTAGATACTTTCATTCAGTTTGGACATTCATATGGAGAGCTTGCTGGATTAGGTGCAGTTCTTAAACCAACTAAGTTTATAACTTGTAAAGTTGTCCCAGTACTGACTTGCTATCCTCAGGACTGTCTCGGTAACAAAACAAAATTAATAATTCATCCTACAATAATACATATAGCGAAAAACCCAGCAATCATATGACCCCCTATGAGCAGGCAGGTTGCTGTTAGTGGGAAGGAAAAACTCCCTTTTAACAGGAAGAAACCGCCAACAGAACCAGGCTCAGGGAGGGGCGGGTTTCTTGCAAAATTTGTACAATTGTACATTGCTTTCTCACATTTGAAAAGTGCTTCATAACTTGTTTATTATCTTTTTAGTGTTTGCCATTATAAATGCCAATATTACAGAATAAGTCAGAAGGAAAGACATGAGACAAGCAGGAGTGTTTACGAAATGTTGAAAAAGCTTAAAAGATTTGGAGTAAAATAGTCTGAAGATTGGAATACATGATTGATGGCGGTATATATCAGAGGATGCTAAACAACAAGTTCCTATTTCTATTGGAGGAAGCTGAGGGCGTCTAAAGCTTGCTGCTGTATTTTTACAGTTAATTAAGAAATCCTCCAGCAGGTGCAAGGATGACTTCATGGAGTTATGCTCTTCTCACAGTGGGAGGGTGAAAGGATGGATTGGAGTTGGACCATAATCAATCCTAAGAGGAAATAAAAAGTAATATTGCTTTCTTTCCCCCTTTTTTTTTCTGTTGCCTGCTCTAAAGGCAATTACACAAAATCACTTTCATTTCCTAGAGAGGACACTCTTGGGTTTGCTCATTTTACACAGCCAATTCTGGACATTAAACATATTATTCTCCATTAGGCTTCAGTGAGCACATTTTATAGGTACAAGATTTAATGATTAAGTTAATATTTATTCCAGGGTAAATACATTGTGTTTGCTAGTTGAACACGTATGGTCAAACAGCTTCTTTTTTTTTTTTTTACTTAAGTCCTGTACCCGCCAATTTACCTGGAGAAAAGGTGATTCAAAAGATTATAAGAGTCATTTTCTTTCTCATCAGCTACACATTGATTCACTAATTTTTAAAATAACTCTGTTACTGTAGATTTGAAGGATTATTTTCTAATCCACCAGTTTTGCCCTTATTTTTCACTGTTACTCAGATAATTATCCAGTGCCAAGCGAGTGGTGGAAAACAGAATGTCTGATTTACTACACTGCTTGTAATACTAGCTACTTGATGTTGTGTAGTAACCAAAGTAAAGTTATAACTACGGTACTAAGTCTCCTGTAGTGTTAGGTTAACCGACTCAGTTCTGTCAGTGTTGTCTCATTGATGACCTGATTTGGCTCTTTTGTAAACACTATGTCCAGTTAATTTGAAAGAATTGGTGCACAGCCTCAGCACTTACAAGACTTGTCCAAATACAAGATGGGAGGATTTGGTCTGCGGGGCCATTTAAGCCTCAATCTGACATAAGGGCATGGAATGAATGAGTCCTAATGAGGCTTTCAGGAATGGCAGAGACAATAATGAGATTCTGATTAGGCCAAGTGGCATATGGATGTCTGATACTTGGTATTGGCTTTTTGATGTGAAGTCTGTATTACTCCTTCTGTAATGTGTTGGATCGAAAAGGCAATAGTTTTATATGATATTTATATTTGTGGGGTTTTTTTTTGTCTCAGGATCAAATTTGACAAGAGTATTTCTTTATATCCAAGCAATCATTGTCATAATAATAAGGACATAATCGTAAAAGAATAGCTGTGAATGGAGGATACCCAATACCCAATGATTCAATAATAAACAAGAGCATTCCACGAGCCTTTAAATGGAGAATATGTAATTCCTTCTATTAAGTTAATCTTACAAGGCTGATCATTTACCACACTAAATGAATAATTGAATAAGGGGTTTCTTTTTGTGTGGACTTGAAAGGATGTGGTTTCAAAGTGACAGCTTTTATATTTGAATAATTTTAGTTGAAGGTAGGTGACAAGACTTGGATCCTGAGTGGGGAAAAAGGGAGGAAGACAACAGCTGTAAATGCCACAGAAGAGGACAAGGGCTGACCTCTTTGAAGCTACCTGTGGGGGGAACAGAAGGGAGGGAGTGTTGACATTTCACGAGACTGCAACACAAAGATGATACACACACAAGCACATGAATTTATCTAATGCAGCTCCTCTCTTTATCGCTCTCACACACAGAGACATGCTTCGCAACATATGTAAATACAGATGGTTGTGTAGAGCAATGTTTTCTTGTGCTATTGTAGGTGAAAGGACCATTATTATTACATTATCGTGGCCTTCATAACTACTGATGGGCAGATCTGATGGCGCAATGATTGTTGTGTCAGCTGAAGACAAGCAAGTGAGGAATGTAAAAGTTAGCGCAAAGGCTTGTGGTATATTTTTATTTCAGTATATGTGTTTTTGTCTTGGGACTCTAGCTTTTATAGTTATTTGTTTTGGTTGTTCGGAAGACCACATGACCATCAATTTCTTGCAAATGCGTAGATGTGCGTTCACAGAAAACGCACTCAAGTTATTGCCAACACATCATCTACACAAACCAGGAAATGGAATCAAAACAGCTGCTTGTGTGTGATGTTCACAGCTGTCCATTTTCCTGTCTGAATTTGAGTGTACTTCAGGTCTTGGCCAGAATGAGCCAAACCAAGCCCTTTGTGTGTGTGTGCAGATGTGCTGTAGGCACTTTCACATAAAAGACCCCTGAGTTTAAGGGCTGAATGGCATGCGTGTTTATTGCAAGTGATCATAATAACATTCACTTTAATTTTTCTTGCAAAGAACGTAAACAAATACTCCATTGGCAAGGCAAAAACATGGCATTCCAAAGAGGACTCCATGCATTTGATTGCCTAGCACCTAAATACACATCCTGCTTTTTCATACAGGCACCAAGAGCCTTAAGTATCACCCAAAATAGCCACTTCAACAACACCCATTTGGATTGCCTGATTTATTATTGTGCTCTCATTGACAGAAGTGAAAGGAACACATTACTAACCACATAATTTTCGCTTGTCCCTCTGCAGACTTGTTGGTCTCAGTGTGTGCTCTTGAAGAGCTCAATCAGCAGTCATCGATTGCTACAATAAGATTATCCTACTCTTAAGCCTCTTGTCACCTTGATTGTCCTTTGTTCAGTTTAAAGTTTGCGCTCTAATAATTCCACCTTAAGTTACACATCGAGCACGACTGTCATTAGTAGTACAACTTATGCCACAGTTTGGAAGTTTAGAAGCTATCTTACTAATAAGTGACTATTTTATATATTCATTTAACCTCCCATACTCAAGCACTTCAACATTTTGTTTTCCATTTTATGAAGTGTTTACTTTTATTTTTATTCTGCGGGACTGAGCCGGTGGGTACAGCCAGTGATCTTTGAAAGGGACAAAGTGACCTGCTTAGGTGTAGAATATGCTCAGAGGCGGGATGACACCTACCCTTTTATAGAATCCAGTGAAGGGAACAAAATGCTGTATTCACTAGACAGATAATTCATGCACTCACTTGCCAAATTAATCAAGTTGCATAGTAATGCACTCCATGCCCACCCTTATCAAAACTGTGAATGGCTCCAGCTTGTATTCTTGACAAAATCAGTCTGTCATTGCACAAACGTTAATTGGTTTTACAGAGTTCACTCTCGCCTTTTGTCAGTAACTTAGTATTCATTTCTAGAATCTTTCCGGTATTGTGTTGGACCTTTGATGATTGTATTCCCAGCACATTTCTGAAACATGTTCTGGACACAGAGCAAAGCATTCCCCGACTTTGCTCCCGCTCTCTTTTTGTGATTTGCTGCTGCTTTAAATTAATTCTGCACCATGATAAATAACATTGCTTCTATCTGACATTTACAATGAACGTTGTTGGATTTGAAGCTTTTGTGTTGGAACCAGTAATAACCGGTGAGCTGTTTTCTTGTTTTGCAACAACTTTGCTTGGCACTCGAGCCTGTGTTTATCTTATTGCAAAGGGCAAAATTTCTCATTTCAACTTGTGGTGGCCTAGGCAGGTCAGATCTGTTGGTTTGGTATTGCTGCTTTGACGTTTAATAGTAGAGATGTACAACAATCTAACACGGGACCTCAGATGTAAGTTAAAAAATCAGAGCTACAAAAGAAAAATCAATCAGGTGATCAATCTCAATTTCATATTGTTGTTTTTTTCCCCTTAGCTTTACCTCCCCTAGGCAATATTTTCAGACTGAGGGAACAAATCGGTGCAGTTTTTGGGGCCTTTTTTCATGCATGTTCTACCAGCAAGTCTGTACAACAATACAGTAACAGCTGCATCTTCAAAATAATGTACTGACACAAAATACACCCTCTTTTTTAGCTCTGAGGTTTTATGTATCAGGACCTAATAAAACATCGTCTGGTCCTTACCGGGTTCTAAAATGATTCAGATGAATAAGAAAAAAAAACTCATAATACACCATGTCATTATTTACTTATTAAAAACCAAAAATGGAAAACCACTGTGTGAGAAACCAAGCCCCACAGCCCTTTGATTCCATTAATTATTAAACCACCTTAAGCAGCAATAACTTGATGTAATCATTTTCTGTATCAGTCTCTGACATCATTATTGAGGCGTTTGGGCTAACTGTGTTTTTTACAGCGTTCCTTTAGTTCACTGAGGTTTATGGGCATTTGTTTATCTTGAGGTCCGGCGACAGCATTTCACTTCTTTTCACTCTGGAATACTTTGGTATACAGAGGAGTTCATGGTCAACGCAATGACTGCAAGGTTCCCGGGTTCTGTGACTGCAAAACGAGCCCAAATCATCCTCTCTCCACCATCGTTGATGTGAGGTGTTTGTGCAGTAAGGCCAGAAGTCTTGTTGTTTGTTCTTCCAAACAAGCCAAACTTATTCAGTTTGAACAGGTTCATAGCATTGCAAAGTCCAACCTTGGGGTCAAGTTGCTGGGCCACTTCTGTGAGATTAGCAACTGTGAATGTTCAATGTTTTCCACTTGTGAATAATATTTCTCACTGGAGAGTGATGGACTTCAGATTGCTTGGAAGTGGCTTTGTAGACAATACTTCAGATCAGCAAAATGCCAAATCTTGTGCTTTGATCGAGGTCCTCACATTTGCTGATGTTGGATTAGTCAAATGATTTCATTAGCGTCACACGGTTCTACTTATCTTCTTAATTCATGTGGGAGCATTTCGACTGGGGTTACTTTTTCACACAATGCTTCTGCATTTTTGTTATAATTTGTGTAATGTGATGTTTCCTTGTTGTTCTGAGGTTGTATTAAAATAAATTTAATTTGGTAAGGGACAGGTTTTTTTTTTTTTAATGTGTCCTGATAAGTAAAACCTTTGAATTGAAAGAGAGTATACTTTCATTTTCAGAGTGTAGGACACACAGGATGCACTGGCTGTTTATCCGATTTTTAACCTTGGCCCAGACTACAATTAGATTTCCAGTGTTTTAAAAGTCCGACCCCAATTAATAACTACTTACATGTACTTACACTTAGTTACTTACACTTATATGGCATTGAAAGAATCCTGCGTAGAGTGGAAGAAAACAGAAACAAGGCAGTCATGATATTAATCACTGATGCTGCAGCTGGGTTGTGGCTGTAACATCTCTACTCATCATATTAAAGAAACAGTAAAAGTCTGTCTCACTTTCTTTTGGATTATTGTGGCCATAACTAAAATTAGCATGGAGTTTGTTCACTGTTCATATTTGTGGGATGAACAGACGCTGTTTGTGTTGGCAGTGTGGACCGACTTGTTAATCAGGCTTTAATTCTGTGAAAGTCAGCAAACTCTAAGTGATTTGTATTGCTTTTGACTGGGGATAATGTGCATTCATTTTTATGTCCCAGTGACCATTGAGAATAAAGTTATGGCCCACCTTCCATTCTTTTATATAGGACTGCAAAATAATCACCTGAGTCTATACGTGCATTGGTAGAAATGAGAAAATTCAGGAAACAACATTTGCTGATCATTATTAGCAAGTGTTATCATAATGAAAAAGTCAGGTGCAATCACAGATCATAATGTACTCCTTCTAAACGAACGGAATACTGTATCTTTCTGCAAATGAGTATGCTATGTCTATGCAGGACTGTGTGCTTACTTGAAGGGTTTGTGTTGCTATGCCAGGTAGTTACCTTTCTTGTTGTTGTGCACAGGCTACTTCAATCAGCACAGAATCAAATATGTTGTGTCTGTCATCTGGCCTGTGGTTAGCTTTTTATTTCACAGGTGTTATAATGTCAATTATCCCTGTTAAATTAGCAAATTAAGTTAAACAAATAATCTATTAGAAAGTACTTAAGGTAGATGTATACAAAACGTAATATACGTACATAACAATGTAATAATGAAATGATTAAAAAAACATTTTTACTGTTTATTGTTTCATTTTTGGGTCTTTTAGGTTGATTAAGGCTGTGTTTTAATTAAAAAATGTTTTTATTAGATATCTACAATATTTTATATAAGATCAATTGTGCAGTATGGTCTTGTGTGTGTGTGTGTGTGTGTGTGTGTGTGTGTGTGTGTGTGTGTGTGTGTGTGTGTGTGTCTTTAGTGAGAAAAATATATATGCATAGGGTTTTTATAGATATAAACGCATAGATGGATGGATGGATAGATAAGACCAAAATCATTTGAAGAGGTCTACCTATTTCAAGGTGTTCTTGGTGTTGAACCACTGTTTGCTACCAAATATCTTATTAGTGTTATGACATCTTATTTGGTGTTTTCCAGTGTACATCCTCAACAGAACAACAGCAATTTTAGATAATGAATGCAGAGGCCTAATAGTATTTTTATAAACCTGTTACACAGATCGAGTCCTTGATATACTGCTAGCCCCCCTTGTTCATTTCTACATTGCTGTCAACCTTTCCAGACCTCGTATGAATTTGCCAATTAATGGCCAGACTAATGAATACCTAATTATATTCAGGGTGAGCGAGGGTGAAGGTCTGGACACAAGATTTTCAGGGTTCATTACTGCCCCAAGGACAAATTCCTGTGCCGACAGAAAACTCAGCGTAATACAACTGACCCAAACAGTCACACACAGTTTTCTTAATGGGATGAGATAAATTAGAGACTACTTAAATTGTTTATTAGAGATGAAAAATCTGAGCTTTTTTGCATGAGATAAACTACAGAAGGCAACAAAAATGTTCTGTTATTGAAGCATTTGAATTCTACGGTGGCTTACATACAAATGCGATGTGCTGTGCTACAAAGTATTTGTACATGCTGTGTTCAAAGTTTGACACAGCTGAATTAGTATTATTATTATTGCTGTTATCATTATCATCATTATTCATCAATTAGTCTTATTCAATTCAGCCTCTCTGTCACATGGCTAAAGGCTCCACACTGGACAAGTTGTCAGCCTATCAGAGGGCAAACAGGTACTGTGAAATAGATATAAAAATAGTTTTTTTCTTGCAACTTCTCACTTACATTATTGTTGTTGCTTTGCTCAGTTTCTCTTCGTCATGAGGAGAAATGCAGGTAGCATGCAGATTGCACAAGCCTGCTGGATTAGACTAATCCTGATTCACTCACATACGCATGGTGGTAAGAATAAAACAGGTTGCTGCACATGTTTCATGAATCCAACGATAATGTTGCGAGAGTATTTTCTATGGAAATATTAGCGAATGAGGCCCAATGGACCTTTGTGACCACATCCATCTATTGTACTCCTTTTGATCCAACCTGCTTGTCTATGACTGGTGCAATCCGATCTTATTGTTAAAATATATCTGCTCAAAGCAAAAAGCGCTGCATGGTGGGAACAAATGCACTCACACACAGACAGACTTGTAGTGAAAATGATACCAGCCAAGCTGTTGTAGCTGGTAATCAATATTAGTCTGCATATACAGTAGCATCCAATGAAATGATCCCTGACCTTGGAGGTAGTGCTGAATTACTTTAACTAGTTGGTCACACGTGGGTCTTTTAATCACAGTAGTTCATTCATTTCTTATAATAAAGCTTATATTTTAGTTTTACAGTGGCTTAAAAATCACTTTTATATACATAATGTCACAATGTGCACAAAAAACAACCCTTGACTTTCCTTGTGTATTTGCTCACCTACTTGTTCTTTGGATTACTTAAAACATCAATCACAGCTTTTCTTCAGGAATATAAAAGGTTTTTTTGCAATGACATTTTTTTCTTAACTTTTTTTTCATGTGAAACAATTTCTAGGATAAGTGCAGAGGATAGTCAGGTTATAAGGTGGACCAGCACAACCACTTGAAATGCTTACTAATCTGAAGTACAATTAGATCTTAATGCAACACACTTAAGCTCATCACAAATCCAATAACAATCACTGATGTCCTTGGCACTAAAATGGCAGCCTATTTAGATATTGATCAGACAATGATGAAAGTGTGGCGCTAGTTGTTTTACAATATTGATTAGTGAGGAACAAGAGAAGCTATTTTCTGCTCAGTCAAAGCCGCAGAAATTGTGTCACTGTGGGGTAATAACCGCACCACAGCCTGGAGAGAAACCGGTAAATATATTGCAGAATGTGTTGGTCAAATCTGGAGAGATACGTTCCTACACTGATGGTTTTGATTTTTAATGTTAATGCATATGGAATCTGTCTAGTTTTGTATCATATATTTTGTACCATTATATTAAAAAAAATCCTTTGAATATTTTTGTACCTCCATAACTATTTCATATAATATTTTTGCATCTAATTCAGGGCTATAAAAAAACAACTCAATACAAAAAGTAGACTTGGAGCTCAGTGGAGTAGTAATTCTCCATGTCTTTAGGTCATGGACATTTATGAGTAGTTTTTTAGTGCTTCCTCATTGATATCTGCTATTGATTTTTAGCTTCATACTGTAATAGCCCTGCAGCTATAGGTTACACTCGATGAAATCAGTATTTCATTTTCAGTTCTTCATTCTTTCTCATTCTTTAACCCTGTAAAGCAGTGGTCTCCAACCTTTTTTGCGCCATGGACCGGTTTATGCCCGACAATATTTTCACGGACCAGCCTTTAAGGTGTCGCGGATAAATACAACAAAATAAAACTAGTACGGGTACCGAAAAAAAGAAGATTTATTCATAACACACTTGAAAAGACCCAGGAAAACGGAGTTAACGATAAAAACGATAACAAAATAACGCTGAAAACCGATTTAAAAACCCTGAAAACCATACATTTCACACCCGAGCCTCAACTCTCGCGGCCTGGTACCAAACGACTCACGGACCAGTACCGATTTTGAGGCCCGGGGGTTGGGGACCGCTGCTGTAAAGTTTAGTTCTATAACATGTATGTTAAAAAAACAAAAACAATACAGTTACTGTGTCTATAGATTTTACCCACACACAAACCATCGCCTTCATATTGATTTGGGGTGACTTTTATGGGCTGACTCTTAAAATGATTATACTTTCAGGGTTTTTACGTTTTGGTGTAAATTATGTGTTTGAAATATGTACTGTTTATGTCTTTATATGTAGTCAATCACAAAGCCCCAAAAGCTTTTCCCTGTTGATATTGTTGTATGAGAGTATGCCCTGTGTTTTGCTTATCTGTCATCTGTGTTTGATATTACAGCAACTGATGAGAGAGCGTCAGCAGATGGCCAGTCGTCCTTTTGCCTCAGTCGACGTCTCATTGGAAGCCAGAGGAGAAGTAACAGAAGTGTTGCAGCCTGTGCTTGACGTGAGTCTTACTCACTCGCTTACATGTGCACATACAGATAATCACATTTGTGACGGTAAAGTTAACGGGAACTTATTATGCTGTTCATTATTTTCTCTTAGTTATATCGTTGCAGCTGTAGAGACTCTTGTTAATTATGACTAACTATTTAAATACAAATGCCAGCATGTGTACAAGTAATCCATGTAAGGCTTCAAGCTGCTCTAAACGCTGCATTTCAGACAGTTTCTCCTAGTCTTTGCTCTGTGTGACGTCATTAAAAACAGACATCCAGGCACAGAAACCTGTCCAAACCTTCTGTTTGTGAGACACTGCCACTGTCAAGAAGGTTAGCTTTATGGGTTTTGTGAAGAAAGTGGTTTGTTTCACTCAGGGCTTGAACTGAGGAGCTATAGCTAGGCTCAGCATATATTAAATACGGATTAATTTGACTGTTGGGTTTAGTCTCCAATATTAAACATATGAAAACTAAGAATAATACTCTTGATGCACATTTGCGTTTTCATTACTCTATTCCAGAAGCATCTTGGGAAAAATCTTACATAGCGATGGTTGACAGTGAATTCTTTATGAATTTCTTTCATTGTGATTATTGAAATTCCCTGTTTATAAAATCCATTATCTCGAAGAACCTTCAGTTTTGACACAAGCCTCAAACTGAGACTGTGTTATTTCCATTTAGTTATATTTGTACTAACATCAAATAAAAGCAAGCACTTTTTTGTTAGTGCATATACTGACATGTAGAGTATGGCAGTTATTATTGCTGCATAATTAGGGGTTATTGTGCCATTTTCAGCCATCTCGTGCCATCAACACAAAATATTTCAACCTTTTATTCAGTCGTCCAGTCAATAAGAAATGTGCCCGTTGTGACCCTTTCTCTCCATGCCTCTTGTTTATTTGTGTTGCCCTCTACAATCATTTTCCAATCAATGTTTTCTTTTTAATATTTTTTTAAAGCATCTATTATATGTTTCAAATTATTTGTATGGTGGTTTTAATCGTCTAGCTAGAAGCAATGGCCACTTCTTTTAAAAGCGTCACAGGAAATTGCTCGCTCTGATATTAAAATGATGACATCGGGACTGTTTTTGGCACATTTCATAATTTCATGGCCCACCGGGTGTATTTTACTCCGTTTCCATTTTTGCCTAATTTATCCTCTTTGGTTGTTTACTGGAAATATGCCACATGGTGCCTCTGCATTCGAAATGTGATTGATAATTTGTTTAGCTTGGATGCTCATATACCTTTGGTGTGAATTATTCTGTAGCCCCCAGTTGCTCCACTCTTATCTATTCCTCCCATACAGATAGAAAGTAGAGGGGTAGGCTGGCACTGAGTACAGTGCGGGGCTCTATGCCATGTGGAGTAAAAGCATCGTTTAAAGTTCTACGCAGAGGTACGTCGTCATCATAGCAACAAAGGGCCGATTCCTCATCTAGGAACAAGCCCTGTGTCACTCGGAGCTGAGAGAAATAAAATCACTGTGGCAACCGGCGAAGAGGCACTACATTAGCTATTAGTGTACCGCTGAGTGGTGCTCACTGTGCATTATGGTATTGTGAAGGGCAATGTAAAGAGCAAAACAGGAGGAAAACAATGCTTCTTAGCTGTCTGAGTGCACTATATTGTTGCACTTGTAAAGCGGTACAGTACACCCTAAATTTGAGTGGCGTTGGAAGCCGGTGCTCTGCCTTGATTCAGGTAAAATGTTAATTACGTACTTGACAGTGGGACACGTGTCCATCTGTCGTTCAGTAATTTATTGCAGTGCTGTTCCTCCCACTCCTGCGCAAAAAAGAAATCAAAGATGATGTTCTTGTTATGCGGCACAGTAAAGAGGAGTCACTGGAGAATATTGCTGTAAAAAAATATTGCAAGCTGTTTTGAAAATGATAACTGGAAAAAAAAAATAGATCGTCAGTCTCCTGTTTCTCAACCCTGTCAAGATGCAGAATTGACCTTTAAATATGGGACTTTGAATCCTTCACCTAGATGTCCATATGGCCTTTATTGAAGTTGGCTTTGTTCCCTGTTATACTTTTATAACCACATACTTGTGCACATAAAACTGATCTTTCATTTACTTTACTTATATAAAGGGTCTAAATTTACCACATTTTGATATTCTTGGTGTAACCCCAACTAACCTTGAGCTGACCGGGTTATACTCCCTTCTCTTTCCTGCATCTGTTTATTTTCCAGTAAAGGCAACAGCTGGAAAAAAGAATGCAGTGCTGTTGTGGTCACATTTCCTTATGCTACAGTCACAAGAGATAAAAGAGTAGTTTGGGATTGCACCACAACCAAAGTTATTGCGACTGCGTGCAATGAATTTTCAGTCTTTGAAATGGTTACTTTGAAGACAGCGGTCGGGTCTGCACACGCTCAGTCAGCTGCCATCTTCAAATCGATTCTGCTGCGTCAAGTTGGCAGTGCTCTCAGTTTGAGATTGAATGGGGTCAAGTTAGCAATTACATGCAATCTTTTTCTTGTAATGCGGTGATTAATAGTGATAAATCGTCTTTATATAAAATTCAGATTCCACAGAACTTCATGATAACTACTTACATTCAGAGTCCAGTCAGAACTGCAGCAGAAATGTAGAAATTCTTCCACAGATAGTGATGTAGACTTAGTATTTGCCAACCTTTTATACAAGTATACTTATACATATAGATATACAAGTATATTTAAGACTATAACTAGTTGAGTGGAGTTCCCAAAGATGCATGTTACAATTGACTTGTGCTCATCAGTGCAGACGGACTCGGATTGAATGCAATGTGTTGACAAAAGGTCTAATAAATTATAGCTTCACCAATCTGTCTGAGAGTGATTGCAGTCCTAGTTGAAGTCCGTTTAAGAGGTTGTCTTCCACCAGCCAACGATCGAAAGTGGTCAGCTACTGGACACCAGTTGGTCACCGCAACTATATGTAATCTTTTAATGAATGCAGACAAATGCACTGGTCAACCACCGGTTATTTATTTATTGACTAAGTTGGTGTATTTTGCATTAAAAAGCTTGCTAAAACATAACATTTCTTATTCATTTGTTAATACAATAATAATTTAAAAAATTTTAAGCGTCCATTTATTGAAATGATTTGTGTTAAGCCACTATGTCTGCATCTTATCTGTGTACATGGAAGTATTGTGTTGAAAAAATGTTTACAAAATTAAATCTCTGTGGTTCCAAGTGTCTAAATACTTACGGTGGACCACTTACAGCTCAATTACATGACTTGGCACCAACTGAAGGTGAAACATATCAAACCAGCCTATTTCTCTTTTCTAAAGGTTAATTGGTCAGCATCTGGAGCCACTTAGCTATTGGAAATATTTTTTGATGTCAGAGAGGACACAGTTGCTGTGCTTTGTATTTGTTTCACCAGCCCAGACCCGCTGCTTTAACGCAGTAAAGCATAGAACAGGTTTTTGAATATCATATCCACACTGAAGCCAATGCAGTTTACAAAGGGGGAAAAAACATGAACACAAAAGACCTTATCCTTTAACTGCACCGTCTGCATTGATCTCACTGAATTAGTTAGTAGCATGTCTCAGTCACTACTTACAGACCCTCCAGCTGGTCTGAGAGCGAAAATTATAACAGCCTTTGTGCCATTTTATTCCATTTGGTTAGTTTAAACTCCCGAGATGGACATGGCTTTTAGCGACCAAGATGTCAGCAGCTGTTAGACAGAGCGATTCGTGCCCAAACACTGCAGACCACAGCCTCTATATTCACTATGGCCGGGCAGTCAACATATGGAGCCACTAACGAACAGCTAGTATGATGGATGACACCTGTCAGTGGCGAAAGGAAAGGAGATACATTGTGTGTTGTTTTTGTGTTTTGCATTTGTGTATGGATGTTTATGTGCTTGTGGATGGTTGTGAATGACTAGAATACACTACTTATTCTAAAAGTGTTATTTTCAGATCTTTGGAAGATCTAAAAGTTGTCTAGTTTTAGACCATTTAAAAAGGCAACCCTACGACTAAGCTTGAAGGAAATGACTTATTAATAGCTTTATTTGATTTTCCTCTTCACTGGAGGAATGTGTCTGTTTTTCTCAGAGCAACGTAAGGATTTAAATGAAGTGAGGGAGAGCCAAAAGAAAGTGGTTTAACTTTCCTGCTGCCTTACACAAACCAAAATGTGTAATTTATGGTTCACTTGTAACAGAGCTGGTGTTGCAGTTCGGGGGAGAGTTACAGATGGCTACAAATATTTGCTTACCAAACTGAAGCCATCAAATTGTTGATGTACATGGTAACGATGTCAGCAAAGCAAACTGGGCGCATAAGCAAGTGGCACATCTACCAAATGGAAATTTCTGTAAAAGTAAAATAGTTTACTTTCTAATGGTAATCTGCACTAAACACAAACAAGAGCTTAGATTTGGAGTTTACCTAAGGGTGGCATTAGATTCTGGATCAATAATTAAAAGATAGGGGGGACCTCCTAAGGGGATTTCATATAAACTGTTAATCCCAAATGATGTTGAGGCCATTAAGAGTTTTAACAATCTAACCAGCAGCTGACCAAAGTTGTGAAGATAAAAGCATTTTAGCGATCTGTCATCAAAGCCATACGTGCCTAAACGTAGTCGATCATTCCTTTTAAATTTGACAAATTCATCTTTAGTTCTTCTGCTTTTGCTGCTGAGCAGTGCTGATGATTCCGAGTCTCAATTTTAGCTGATGTGTCACCCAGCGGTCCATACATGTGTATCTCACAAATCATCAAAAATCAACATGGAATAAATGAACTCCTTTATATGAATGCAGCTTATGCAGCTATTCATTAGCAGGATCACTTGAATGGTCATGAAATGGCTGGCAATTTAATTACCCTCTAATGTCAGTCGTAGTTTTAATATTACCCTCTTGATGGTGAATGTGCCTGAGCAGATGCATGAGAATATTGTGTTCCGACCATGTAGCCTAATTGGATTGTGTAACAATGCACGTAAACGAACCGTAAGTCAGCCTACAATACGGAAAAATGTTTCGAGTATATGTAGCACGACTCTTTCATGTTGTGCTCTTGAAGGGTGCAGCTTATTCAGAGTACTAGATATTGATGATACTTGAGGCTAGCTGGACTGATCCTGGGTCGTTCTTCCAGGGAGTCGCCTTTGCTAGCAAATTGGCTTTAAAAATGAAAGATTAGTGTCGCTTTAAATCAACATTGAGTAGGAAACCAGGTGTTTTTCTTTCTTAGTTTTGACACAATGTTCAAATGGTAGGGCTCCACATATGGCTCCATTACAGTTTGTGTCACAGACTATTCCTGGTTTTGGTGGTGCAGTGTATATTTTCTTGGCTTTGTGCACATTAGTGTGCATTGAGCATTGTTTCAGCAACACAGCTTACCTATGTATGGCATTGACCATCCATTTATGACTACAAGCTGCTAACAGCAGGATAGCATGTCACAAAAGAGGGGCCAATTTGAGACTAGGAAGTTGTGCCTAACATGGATATAGCTGCGCCATTACACAAGAGCAGTTGTGAATCATGGCATTTCAAATGGCAAGCTTAATTATTGCATTAAAAATTACACTGCAGGCTTCATAGGAAACAAGACTGTGTGGCCCTGAATTACACTCAAATATGCTGAAACATATATTTTTTACCATTTGGCAGCTAAAACTAATAAGATATGTACTTCCTGAATCTTTTGCTCTTAACTCACTGTGTATATTAGGTATTTGGAGTCAATGCGGCTTTAAAAATACCCAAAGCGTCAGTGTTTGTGTTTGTGTTTTTGTTTTCGCAGGGTGAAATATACGGCAGATTGCAGTGGAATACATTTAAACAAATTACCGAGTCTGCCTCGTGATTTTCACGTTTTAATGGGTGTGCTTATGCAGACCTGTTTTTTTTTTAATCCTGCCTCTGCTGCCTCTCTCATCTCCATTTTAAATTCAGCCAACACAGAAATAAAAAAAGAAAAAGTCAATTCCATTCAGACATGTTATTATTCCACAATTTCTATCCTCTCATCCAAAACATGCTGTGAAACCCTTGACATTCATTATCAGGATGACATGTTTTTCACACTCGAGACGGGCAGTTTTTGGCCATTAAGTCCGAGGGTAGGTCATTGTCTCCACACTTTGACTGTCTGACAGAGACACAAGTGTTTTTTGTTGTGTGACCAATCAAAGCATTTGTCTCAGGAGGAGGGAAGGGAGGGTGTGTTGTCTTAAGTGGGGCAACTCCAGCAGCTGATATGAGTGATTTTTGGTCTGCTGCTCCCAACAAAGAAAATTCAACATCACATGTGTAACTGCAGGGAAAGAAGGACTAGTAAGACACATCGATACTTTGTTGATAGTTGATAAAGCAGGGCTATACCAATCCACAGGTGCTGGGTTGTTGTTAAAAGCAGTGAAGTACTTTTGTCTTGCTTTCTTTTCTTAAGGCAGTATTTACTGTGTGCTTTTCACACTGCAGTATTTTTCACATAAATATAAACAACTTTATTTCCAGAGCAAGTCATAAAATCTTTTCTATTTTACCGTCGCTTTTCTTCAGGGTGCACCTAAACCTGTTGCAATGGAACCGTGTTCAGGAGGAAAAGCAGCTGTGTTGACTGTCCTCATGCGCCTGCCCTCTGGGCCTTCAGGCTTACCTCCACCGGGACAGTCAGGTAACTACAAAACTGTAACCATCTTTTTGTCTTATGGTTAAATGTATTAACCCTGCTGTGGCATAAGGGTCATGAGGGTTATGTGGGAAAGACTACATTTACAAGGTTCTCTGAGTAATGAAAGTTTACATTTTGTTTTTTCATTTTATTTCATTTTTTGAGGCACACCTCACTAGGACAGAGTTAGATGGCCTTCTGCTTTCTACCTTAACATCGCAGCTACCAGCCTGAACTTTGATAGAGAGCAGGGTGGCTCCATGCTTTCATGTTGTTTATGCCGAACTCAGACCCTACAATGTAAATTTTGCAGCAGAAATCAAGACTCACCAGAATAAATAATTTGTTCTCAATATTCTGTTGTTAAATTTTGGTCCTTACAAAATGTAGCCTCAGCTTTCTGTTGTTAGCTAACAGGAGCGGCACCTGGTGTGGTCTTCTGCTGCTGTAGCCCACTGGCTTTAAGGATCAGTGGGTTTAGAGATGCTTTTCTGTATACCTTTGTTGTAACGAGGGGTTATTTGAATTACCCTGCCTTCCTGCTATTTCAAAGCTGACCTCTGACATCAACAATAGATTTTTGCCAAGAGAACTGCCGCTCACTGGTTATCTTCTCTTTTTTTGGGCCATTCTCTGTAAAATCCTAGAGATGGTTGTGTGGGTTTATGTCTGCCATCTAGCACTAACAGCCACACCACATTCACAGTCACTTAAACCTTGCTTCCCCATTCTGATGCTTGGTGAGTTTGAACTTATGAGATTTGGGGCCCGTTGGTTACACACAACTATGTCTATTTTAATCATTTAAGTTTATGAACATATTATCTGGTCAGGTGACATGTCCTCAAATGTCCTCCTCAGTGGTCTGTAAAGCAGTAGACCTGTTGTGGCCACTTGCACAATTTATAATAGACCATAAGCCTGTGCAGAGAGTAAACATCAACTTCAGGGTCCAGCTTTGATATTGAGCGTCGATCTACATGGCACTAAAGTAAGCCATGGCGAAATCTTAAAAGCAACCTAAAAACAAAACAATGTAGGCCACACTGCCTCAAATGTGAAAGTGCATGTGGTCAGGATCAGGATCAATCTAAAAAAAAAAGGTCAGTTTGAAGGGGAAAGTAGTTAAAATTAAGTCATCTTTAGTTCTTCAATCTTTAGGAGAAAAATCCTAGAACTTGCTCCTTCATTGCCATAACAAGTGAAATTGTCTCACTGTCAACCAAAGTAAAGAAATCCTGCATTTACTGGTTGAAATGCCACATATCCATAAAAATATCTATGAAATTGTTTAACCGAACAAATGAATTTGTGGGAGTTCTCACCCTCATGTTGTTCTTTTTCTTTCTCCTCCTCAGGACTCATTGTAGCGAGTGCACTGATAGACGTTTCACAGCAGAAAGCGTCAGATTTTAAGGAGAAGTCTTTGGCCATAAAGAACCGAAAAGCCCTTCCTCCAGCACACCAAGGGACCTGCGTCTGAGTCGCAAAAACTTTATCTGCTGGGCCCCGATTTACACCATCTGACATTATATTGTTCCAACATGTCACAGATCCCAGTTGGAAGCCTTTGCAGAGACACGGCATGACTACATGTACGAGATTTCACTTAGCTGCTACCACAGAAGTTTCCACGTTCCAAGAGCACAACCTGTGTTACCTTTTTTTGCCCTTTTTGCTCTATCCTGCATACGCCAAACTCCGAAATCCTTCTCCTGGATCCTGGACTCTCCCTTTAGCTTTGGCAGCCAGTGGCGTGCATTAAGCAGACACCTGACGGCTCAGCGGCTACTACAGAGTATGACAGACAAATGAATGAGGAGATTGTGAAACAGTTGAAGCTTTAGGCTTAAAGACTTTGGGAGACCACAAATTTGCTCAGCATGAAGGAAAAAGCAAAGGTGTCTATATGTTAGGTTGTATCAAAGTAAACAGATTTCTCTGACACCACTTAGGAAATGCAACAAATGATTGAAAATGGCTGGTTAGGGATCCAGTATATTATGCGATGTTTGTCCCGCCCTATTTTTTCTTTCTTTTTTTTATTTTTTGCTTGCCAACAAGTGGTATTAAACGGTGCTAAAGCATTTAGTTTGTATGACATAGCTCTTAACTCAGCCTTTGCTATGGACTGAACTCATTATGCCTTTTTCTGGGGAAAGCTTTGTGCGATTTACCATCCTTCAACCACGTGATAGCATTTTAACAACTAGAGCATTTTGTCATACCACTTCATCGCTCACCATTAATGATCTTTAGCATCTCCTGTACATAAGTGTCATCCACGCAGCTAGGCTAAAGTCTGTATTTTTAGTGGAATACACGTACAGATACTGCCGAGATATCACTGCAACTACCACCACCACCAGCATGTAGGTGACCACATACTGGAGGAGGCACGGACGAATCACCCACCATCCAACTAAAACATGGAAATCTCCAAAACTTTTTGTTTCATTTGTAATACATATATATATTTTCTTCTTCTTCGGTGTAGTCTCCTTTGAAGAAGTACGATAACGCAGAAGAAAACTGAGATCTTGACTCATTCTTTACTACAGTTTGTAACTGTATCGTTTTGCTGTGCAACTTGGCTCCTGAGCTCGTCCTCGACCGATGAGGTGGGTGGATGTCATGTACTGTTGGAGAAAGATGCCTACTTTATAAACTTGGACCAGGGACATTAAGCTCCTCTGGCTGTTTACTAGTTTGTTTGTTTTATTTCTAAGTAGTCCTCTAAAGCTATGACTTTATTTCAGTCCTTCAGTGCAATGGGTTATGTTACCTTTTTATAATGCCTTGGCTTTCCACGAACCGGCGGGGAAATGTTGATCTGCAGAGTTTTCAAAGCTGTCGAGTGTTTTAGCCCCAAATCCACCCTGAGCTGTACAGTGTCTTGTTGGAACAAATGTGAGTCTTTGTCACTCTTATCCCTTGACAGTTTGTGTGTTTTTGTCAAGTTTTTTATGACTGAACGACAGAGCGGTTATCATTTATTTTAGGCCTTGTCACCTGATAATATTATATCTATGATAAATTGTCTTTTGCTACACTTGTGTAAAGAGCATTTCCGTTAATAATTTGTTTTGATATTTAACAGATTCCTGTGTAATAGCGCATTTAACTCGATTTTCATTGTTGACTTAAATCAGTTGTTTTAATGTCAACCCTTTTTGAATTGTGCATCTTTGAAGACTGTACGGGCATTCTCTTGCTTTTTGTTACAAAGTGGTTACGACGATGCATTACGTTATGGTGGTATGCCAGCTATTGTGTTTTAATTTTGTGTTTGTAGAGTATTCCTATACTGGTGTCATTACACAGGAATCAGGGTCTCACTGTACCGTGAAGGAGGAAAAAATGAAAAAAGAAAAGATGAGAAACTGCATATCAGTATTCTTCAGTGTATTTTAAGGATGGACAACATGCCAGAAAATAAATAAATAATAAAAACAGACCTTGAAATCTTTTGTGTGGTAAAGTCTTTTAACTTTTTTTTAAGCCTTTTTTAAAATTCTTAGGTTTTACATATCATCTGGTCCTCAGCAGGTTGTAAAATTCGGTAAATATGACACAGATGTACAACAACGTGACACATTAGTGTGTGTCATTATTTATTTCACAAAAAATAAGTCTAAGCACTCCAGAAGCAGGGTGTGGACAAACTAAGTACGCACTGATTTCTTCCGTGTGAATTAAGAGGGTAAATAGGAGCCAGGTGCTGCTAATCAAATGCACGTTAATTAACTGATCATCAACAAGTGTGAACACCTCGATCAAAGCACACGTTTTGGCACTTTGCAGGTGTGTCTGTGGTAATACAATGCCAAGGAAGAAAGTCATCAGCAGTGAACTGTTCATCAATCTGGGAAGGATCAGAAGGCCATTTCCAAACAATTTGAAGTCCATCAATCTACATTAAGAACAGAATTCATTCAGTTGACAATCTTCCTGGAAGTCGACTATGCCAGCAAATTCTCCTCAGAGGTCAAGCTGTTTAACTTTAATATCTTAAGTTCAACATTTATATCTCCAGGCCTCAAGGGCCAGTGTAATGCAGGTTTTAGATATCACCCTGGGTCACCACACCTGAATCAAATAATTAGTTCATTACCAGGCCTCTGGTAACTTTAATACATGTTGAGGAAATAATTTAGTCATTTAAAACAGCTGTGTTGGCTCAAGTGCAGATCTAAAACCTGCAGGACACCGACCCTTGAGGCCTGGAGTTCCCCCACCCCTGCTTTAGACAAACAAGACAGTGAGACGTTCAACAAAAACCAAACACCTGAAGACAACTGTCAAGCACGGTGGCAGAGGGGTGATGATTTGGGCTTGTTTTGCAGCCACAGGACGTGGGTAACTTGAGTTGATTGAGACAAATTCCTCTGGATCTGAAGTCATATTTTTTGACAGCTAAAGCTGAATTTGACTCCTGCAACAGGACAGTCCTGAGCACACCAGGCAATCTTCAACAGGATTTCTGAGAAAAAAAAAGAAAAACAAAAGAATAAGAACAATAAATGCCCTCAAACGTCAATTAATTAAATAAATGGAAAGAAGAGTGCGTGGGAGACTGAAAGTGCACAGAAAACCTTAAGTTCTACAAGTTAAAAACTCCTGGGGTATACTTTGTTTTTCCATATTGCTTTTCCATTTTGGCTTCTTTTCTGTTACTGTCATGTGTCGTTCATCTGAGGTTGTATTTAAATACCCGGTAATAGTTTAAGGCCTTAAAAGACAAATATGTAGTTAAAACATGTTTGTTTTTTTTGCTAATTATTCACTCTCATTAACATTTTTCCTCACATATATTTTCTGAAAAAATGACAAAGCAGACAAAAAAACATCTAAATGCAAATAACTCTCGTTTTATGTTTAATTATTCAGAGAGCATGCTGTGAGATCAACCAAACGCAAAGCAAATCACTTAAATAGAAAAACAATATTCACTCAAAAATAGCACTTTTAGTGAAACAAGGGGCCACTCCAGAATACAGGAAATTACCAGTAACGTGAAAAAGTGCCTACGAGGTGTAAACGTGAAGATAAAGAACACAGTGGGTGGTTTCCTTTAAAGCTCAGCCTGATATTAGGAGGTTTGTCCTTCAATGTGCTAACACCTCTCACTGTGCCTCCTCAATGTCAATGATGTGCATTTGAAAAAGGAGGCAAAGAAAAGAGATGCAGCCTGCCAAAGTGCTGCTCTGGATAATCCTCACTTATACTCAGTGTACTTATTAGCTGCTGGCGCTCCTGGAAAAAAGCCATGAGCTCCTCGAAGAAGCGCTCACCGTGTTGATATTTTTAATGCTCCGAACAGGAAGAAGAAGACTAACCCATTTAGTGCAGCTATAAAAGAGCACTTTTCAAATATTACAAATAGTTTCTATTCATGTTTCGAACGCAACACAAGCTCACTTTTGGAGCAGTAGTATGTTTAGTGGTGCATTTCTGCATGTTCTGTAGAATGCCTTTAGCTCTTTGAAGTGCCGAGAATGCACTTTGAGTGAAGTGAACTCTTTTTTTTCTGCCAAAAGTGAATCTACACGTGTCACATTCCCTTCCAGCTCATTAAAGCGAGGTGTAAAGCTCTGGAGGTGACAGGTGGTGCCACTGTCACTGTGTTATGTGTGGCTGCCAGCTGTACATGAGATGTGCTGTATGTCTCCCCAAGGCCCCTTTGCTAAAAGTGAAAGATTTCCAAGTAATCACATTTTAGAATAGATAAATGAAGCTCTGACTCTAATTTTATGTAAATGGATCTAAAATCTTCAGAACTAGGCTTTAAGCCAATGACAATCATATTTTTAATGCAGGCTTATATATTTCCAATGAACACTGATGACTATAACAAACTCAATTAATTTTAAAGCAGACATTAGTTTGATTACTGTATGCTCACTCTGTTGGGATAGTAGATGTGCATTATGTTTATTGGAATATGCTTCTTTTTATTCGTGTTTATTCATGTTGTCTTCTTCTGCCAGTTTAAGGATTGTGAGGCAAGATTCCCAATTCATGTACATGAGCAAAGGCTAGTGGATATACTAAGACGATCCACATGACAAACGTGCTATTTTTGCTCCATATCAATTACTTAAAGTAGTAATGTCCTTGTTCCATTTCAGATTATGTGACAGAAAACCCAAAGTGGGAACTGGATGACATATTGATCTCCACTGCAGAGCGAGCACAAGTTTCCCAGCACTTTAGAGCTGCTGTGCCAGTGCCGAGGAGCGCATATCCGCATATACTTTAAATTGCCAAAAGTATTCGCTCTCTGCTTTCACATGCAAATGAACTTGGGTAACATCCTATTTTTAGGACATATTGTTAGTGTGTATGCTGATTAAGCATTCACAGTACTCTTATCCTAATCTTTGTAAGTGATATTAAAGGCAGGCGGTCAACACTGGGGGAAGACAAGAAGCAGAACTTTCAACAAGCAGTGGCAGTGAGGGCCAAGCCGCCTTACACTGAGGTCAGAGAGCGAAAAAATTCAAAAAGCATCTAAAAGAGCTCATGTTTGGATTTTGTCAAGTTTGCAGGTGTATCAGCATGAGACATTCTTACATAGAAGAGACTGTTAGAGTCTCTAATTCAGTGAAACATAATTGGAAATCCAGTGTGTTTGCATAAATTCAGTTAGTTGTCCATTTTTTCACATAGTTTCTTAAATGCTTATCCTTGTCAGGATGGCAGTGGGGCTGGAGCTGGATATGTTAAATAAATAAACATTACGAAAGTTAACAATATATCTCCATCCGTGTACGCTGTTGTCCACAAGATGAGAAAATCAAAATGATCAAACTGGAAGACTGTGGAACATGTTAATAAATGTTTGTGTGTTTATGTCTGTGTCTTTCAGTGGAGGCGGGAGCCACCGAAAGGCTTCCCTACCAGTTTCTGTTGAATCAAAGCAGAACCATAAATGGCCGACGGAGGAAGGGTGGATAGGGGAAACGAGATGGAGATGGGGTGAAGAAAGGAGGGCAGTGGAAGCTACTGTTCTGTAGCCTAAGCTGAACCCCCAGCAGCCTCATCCGCACTCTTGTCAGGAGAATGTTTCCTGTTTGTTGTCATCGAGGACCAGCAGCATTTTTCTTCTTCAGCTGTTTTTGTTCCATTTTTTCTTCTTTTTCTTTTCGGCCTTATCCTCACCTGACTTTGACCTGAAGAGCCAGAAACATTTTTACTTCTTCTTCTGTTGCTCGACGAGGTCTGTGTTTTTCTCCTCCAATTTTTCCACTTCTTAAGCAAGTGTTACATTCTCATCTTGTATTTTGTTACACTTTTGCTGGAGTTTGTCGAACTCTTCCACTGATGCTTGGAGATTTTCTTTAAGGTCGTTGCCTGTCTGAATTTGCTCTTTGTGCTCCAACTGCAAGTTTTTGGTCTGCAGTTCTTTATTCTTTGTCATCAACGCTGCATTATTTTGCAGCTGCTCTAGCTTGTCCTTTTGAATGTCTCCGTTTTGCTTCACCTGTTCCTCGTACATGTGCACCAGTTCTTTGTGTTTTTGCTCAGATTGGGCTTTTTTCCTGGAGCGCTTCGGACTTTCTGCTCTCCACTTCTTTCTGGTCCTTTTCCAGTTGTACATACTTTTCCTCCCATTCCATATTTTCTTTGACTATTTCATCATTTCTGGCCTCCAGTTGTTTGAGCTTTTTTTGCCAGTTCTTCGTAACCTTGCACTTGTTTTGTTTTCGCCTGTTGCATTTCTGCGTTTAGGGTTAGAATTCTGACTCCCCCAGAAATCTGGAAAAGAAAAGCCCACTTTTCCCCCCGGTGGCCCTAATCCTCTTCCGTAGACTTACGACTGTTTTACGACAGTTGACTGGGGAGTAAACTCTGGCGGGAGGGGCTTTGAGCTCACGTGGCCTGTAGCTGTCGGAGAGCAAGCTTGTATGAGCTAGCAGTGATATCGCAGTAGCCTTAAATCAGAATCGTGTTTATTGGCCAAGTATATGTGCAGACACATACAACGAATTTGGTTCTGGTAGATGGTGGCTCTCAAGCACAGCAATGTAAATCACACACACACACGTGTTCATTCTCTTGCTAGCGGTGGAGGAGAGTTTTCTGTTGAGGAAGAGGCCCTGCTGTCCTGCTGTCCTACTGGTGCCATTGAGGGATCAGCGGCTGCTACATATTCTTCTAGACCTCAAGTATTTGGACCAAAGTACTCACACACACGTCCCATAAGAGAAGTGTTGGTAACTGATGCAAATATTTAAAAAACATGTTTTTTCTTCTGTCACACTGTTTAAATTCCATTCATATAGGGGCCGTAAGTTTATTCTGACTGCAAACATATCCACCAAATGTTAGTTAAGTTTCCTTTAAACTACACGTGTAAAGTGGATGTGAGAGAGGTTGTGATGAAGTTCTTTAGGATGTACGTCCTCCAGTCCAGAAAACTGTATGAGATATTGAACATGGATGGTAAGCTGCTGTCAGACTCTCAATAAATTGTCCTCTTTTGTTACAGATATTGTTTCAGTTGTTCTTTGGTAAGCTGACATATTGGTTGCATGTACAGGTAATACCATTTAAATGGACAGCATTATAGCTATTACATTTCAGCTCAAAACATCCATCTGTCAGCATTCATACTGCATTTTCTCCAGATGTCAGCTAACCCTTTGCAGCAATGTCTTCTGCCCTTCTGGAAAGACTTTCCCCAAGGTTTAGGAGTGTGTTTATGGGAATTTTGACCATTCCTACAAAAGTGCATTTATGAGGTCAGACACCGATGTTGGATGAGAAGGCTTAGCTTGCAGTTTCTGCTATAATTCATCCCAAAGGTTGAGGTCAGGACTTCCACGTTGCTAGGCCAGTCAAGTTCTTCCACGTTGGACTATTGCCAGACGGAGGAGTGTGATTCGTCACTCCAGAGAGCACGTCTCCATTGCTTTAGAGTCCGTTAGTGCTTTACACCTCTGCATGTAAGGTTCTGAAGATTCTGAAGCTCAAGTTGCTTTCGGATGCATCCAGTGGAATGGGAATGTGTGTGAGTTTTAGATAGAAAGCACTTAAGCAAAGAAAAAACTGCTTGAATGATTGGGTGTGAATGGGTGAATGAGGCATGTTGTATGTGCTTTGAGTGCCCAGGTAGAGTAGGAAAGTGCTTTACAAGAATTAGTCCATTTACTATACACCTCAGCATCAGCTGACCCCACTCTGATTTCGTGTGACCTACCACTTTTTGGCTGAGTTGCTCTCATTCCCAATCGCTTCCACTTTTGTTATAATACCACTAACAGTTGACTGTGGAATATTTGCTAGAGAGAAATTTCACAACTGAACTCCCGAGACTCATTCTTCCACAGATGTTTGTAGAAGTGTGTGATTTTTATACATTTGTAACCAAAGAAGGTGTATAACACCTGAAAATCAATGATTTGGATGGGTGAGTGAATACCTTTTGGGAATTATATATACATACACACACAGCACACACTTACTGAGCAGGTCTTTGTGCTTTCACAGGCCAAACAAGCTATTTCCAGATTCCATGACTTGCTGAAAGTGCTAATATCCGCATGTGATTACCACTGCCAGCTATTTGGCTAAGTGTCTGAAAAAGATCCAGAAAGGCACTAAAATCGAAGGGCTTTTGACCAAACAGTCTGGCAGATGTACAGCGTGTGACTGGCTGTTATTTTTCAAAATGACAGTTAAGTGAACAGAGGTCGCTGCTAAGTACCAGAGAGGAATGTGCTGAAAATACTCAGAGTGACTGCTGTGCTGAACCTCAGTCAGTGTTGGCAAACTGGCATCCATTCTGGTCCAAACCTGATGGCCGTGTTGTCTGACTTTTACTAATATAAAATTGTATTTTTGAACCACTAAATCTGTTATTATGAAGTTGAAGTTATGCCTTCATTAAATTGCATTAGCTTTTTGGCCTAGGTTTACTGAATTATAATATATATATAGTCCTTGCATTAAGACTTTCTGTATCAGCTTCCAGGATGTTGTACTGACTCTTCTACAAGGAGTGGCAATCCTCATGGCCAAGACACGGCTCGTTTGGTTTTCATCCAGAGCTTTTTAGTAACCCAGTCTCGCAAGCCACTGTCAAAACAGGCTTACAAGATTTTGTGCTGCTAGATGCCTTTATTTTAATACTACTTGTTGAACAGGAGTTTTTTTGTGTAGCTGTGAACTGCTTTGCATTTTTGTCGTTCACTTACTAACACAAAGCACATCCCAGCTTTTGTATTATGAGAAGAAAATCCTCAAAAAATTTAGTTTAGACATTGAAAAATCTCAAATTTCTCACCTGGTTCTGAAATCCGTTGTCTGCTTATTTTGACACTGAAACGACTGAAACCCTGTATCCTTGAGTTTATGCCTGCTGCTTTCTCATTTCATCTCTGTCACGTGTACGTGTGACTTATATATTCTCTCACATTGGTTAGAATTTAACCTGTTTTGTTGCTGTTAAATAGTATTAGCTGCGTGCTTACCGAATCCATTATAGTTGAATAAGTCATCGCGGTTGTGGATGATATCATTTGAAGCTATCCTCTGCTAGTTTTGCAATAAATATGAATGATCTTATTTTAGAGATGAACTTTTAATTGTAAAGGTTAATAAAGACACACGACTCCCCTGACTTCCCCAGGGCCGAATGTTGGTCACTGCAGAAATTAAGACTTGTGAGTTTCCTGATCCACATATGATTGAAAAGTATATATTTTTATTTGTGTTTTTCTCGGTTCATCTCCGGTCTTAACAAGAGAGAGTAATTAATCTGTCACTTTCAGCAATCTAATTCATGGGGGTGTGTCAGGAGACAAATCTGCCAAAAAATATCCAGTATAATCCTGTTTTTTTTTTTCCTTTTTTCCTCCCCCTTTTGGATACCAGTGCCAGTGTAAATCAAACTGACAAGGCTTAGACCTCAGGAGATATTAATGTAAGTGTGCTTTAAATATAATGGATAAAGGAGGGTAATGAGTATTAAAGTAATAGAAATCACCAGGAAAGCCCTAGGCTGTATATCATTTACACTGCTGAGACGCACATATTTTAACGTTTTTATTTAATATGCAAAATAAAACGTATTCAAAGCTTCTCCACAGCACAGAGGCATGCTATTATTTATTGCAACAATTTGGCCAGTTAATGAAGCATGGTAGAGGTCTTCAGGCATTTGCCCTGGTACAGTGTAAATAATAATTTGCTGTCCATTCTCACGTATGAAGTTGACTGCATTATACTTAGCCTACTAATGACATAAACTCGTGATTATGTCACACAATTCATCATTCACTCAAAGATTTACACTTCTCTTAATTTCCTCTTTCCTTTTGTTCAAAGAATATCTTATCACACAAGTTAAATTTTATTTAGGCAGCAGTGGTGACCGAATACATGTAAACAAATAAACAGGAAATTTGTTGAATTACAGGGTTGATTTTTTTTTTTTACATGTCATGTAGTTAGCTGTTCAGTTAACATTTTCTTAATAATACAACTAATAGCCCACTTTGTGGTGAAGCTTAGCTCCTCATAACTATCCACAGGACCTTTCCAAGTTCGCTTTAGCATCAGCCACTTTGGCACAAGGAAGTGGGCAGTGTTAGCTTGCCAACTTTGTTTGCCAGCTGGAAGATATGTTTGCTGTCAGAAATACTTCATCTTCTTCTGCACTTAGGTGGGCATTTTTCCCAGTCTGTTGGTCATGTTGACTGACTTTTAGTTATGCAAGAATGTCACATGACTAACACACCTGCAGCACAGAGGCTAATTAAACTGTTATCATGTTAGTAGCTGTTAGCCGCTAATTTGCTAGTGTACAAACTGAAAACAGCCTGCTGCTGGCTGTGCAGCATTTGCAGGTATTTTTTTCACTGCCAAAGACACTCTTATGTTGCTTCGGGACAAAATATTGGATAAATATGTTAAAACTTTCTCATTTGGGACTGCGGCAAACTTTCGGACCATGGATAAGTAAAACTTTGCTGTTTATGGGTATATAAATGTGAGGTTATGAACTGCGGCCTCATTGATATAGGATTGCTAAAACGGATACCAATTTGGTGTTGTTATAAATACAGATGTCAATACTGATACCAATGTAAAATATGTAAATAATACAAAATGTATTGACTAGGCTCTGATTTGAACAGTTGCCATGTATCCAAGTCTTGCTTGTAGTTGTCTTATTTGAATTTGATATTGCACTTTATACTTTTATATTGGCTTTGCATGTATCAGTTATTAATTTCTTTTAGTGGCTGAGCTAATTGTTTAGTTGTCTGGCAAAATTGCATTAGGGTGAGCTATGTGCTACATCAGTCTTAAATGAAAACATGATTAATTCCTTTATAAAAGTTGTTGTTGTTTTTGTTGATGATGAATGCTTTCTCTGTGATGCATTTGAGGTGTGAGACAGCTTTGACAATATAGTATTGAGTTGATTACTTTTGAAATAACATCCATTGTCTGGTTCTAATGTGAGGGTTTAATGATTTTCTCAGTTTTCAAACACTGAAAACTGTCTTTTGTTTGGATGACACAAAACATGACATTTCAAGATGTCATCTTAGACCCTGATCAGCTGTGATAGGATTTCACTAAAACAATAAAACATGTCACCAAGTTAAACTAAAACCTAGAGTTTGCCGGTCATTTCAAGAGTTAATGTCACATACCAGAGCAAATCCTGATTATGATTTAAGCCATGAAATCATACCAAGAATAAAACAGAGGGATAGGTCTGTCCTCAGCCTGGACACAAGGTTGTAACCATCTGCACTATATTATCTCAACTATTTGTTCTTTATCACTGTGCGGGTGCCAATTGATCTCGGAATGATGATTGCGAAAAGACTTATTCTAAAGGAATGGAAGTCCGCTGTTCCTCCCTCCTTCAGTGTCTGGCTCAATGACATGTTATCAGTCATTCAATTGGAAAAAGTTCGATACCTGCAAACACCTGCAGCAAATGTTTTCTCAAAATCCTGGACTCCACTTTTCACCTTGAGAAAGCTCACGTTGTATAAACATGTACCGGGCAATACAATTTCCCTGTTTATTACATATTCATGACATTAATTTATTATGGATACTGGTAGTTTCTAATTTTAATGTTTTCTTTCTTTTTTTGTCTTTCTCTATTGATTATTATTATTGTGCTATTTCTTGTCCTATTGTTCATTGATGGGGTTTTCTATGCTGGAAAAATTTAAATAAAATATTGGAACTGTTTGTTCTTTATCAGTATCTTAGTAGAGCTAAAGGTTTTGACTCAACTTTGAATTGTGGGTTGACTGGAAACTTCAAGAGGTTAATGTATGTTGGTTTTAATGAAGAAAGCCAATAAATGTGTTCCACACAGCACATACAAGTTATTTATGTGTATTATTGGCAAACAGTAACATGTTCATCTTTCTGTACACACACTCACATCTATCAGGCTTTAAAACATTTCAACCGAGTCATTGGGTGTACATCTCAGTGGCTCCTTAAGCTTTAATTGATGCTGCTACTACACTCAGGTGGCACTCATTGTCAGCTTAAGCTTTATTGATGTATTTCTAGTGATCTGCTTCCATACAGTGCTATATAACATTTAAATCAAACAATAACTCAACTTGAATCCATAAAATTGCAGTCTCATTTATAACTGTGATGTTTTTTTGGGTTTTTTTTATCTTCTAAAAAGAATTTCTATTATAGTCCAAACATACAGAAATAGACAGAAATGGCTTTCTAGGTGTAAATTTGTCAATTTATTTTCTAAACTGTAACCTATTTTCTGTTCTGCTAAAGAGTAATATGGGTGGTAGCTATGTTTGTATCTCATGTTTGCTTTGAGGAGGATGTTAATACAACTACTCCCCAAAGTCTGCTGTGATAGATATATCAGCTGTGACTTGGCTGCCTTGTACCAGAGAGCTTCAGAGCACACGCTCCACTGAGCTACAATCATTTGAGGTATCATGTGTCTGTAATGATGAGCCACCAGCTGGCTGTATACCCCTTATCATGAAGGACGGAGTCAAGGTCTCTGAGGTAGCTGCTATATGCAATACTGCATTCAAAGTACAATATGTCTCCCTTTTGAAACACGTATAATAATTATTGTCAGGAATTAACTTTTAGAGAATATCATTCAAATCTTTCTTTTTAAAAGAACCTGCCGGAATAAGGAACAGCTGCAAAGCCACTATGCAATATTAAGGTTTTTTAAGAAGTTGGAGATACATTACCTTAGAAAATGTCCGAGTAGGATGACGGCCTACAGATTCTGAATTGGTCATGGGAAAATGGATGGACTTTTAGTAATTTAAAATTAGTCCGGGTCAAACTCTGATGTGGGAGACTCATTACTTTGATTGAGAACAGCTGGTCTCATACTCTCCAGTTGTCACCCCAGGCTGCCCTCTGTGGAGACGGTGCTCTCCATGGTGCTGAACTCCTGGTCAGGCAGCATGACTTTCCACAGTTTTACACTTACTGTTGCTCAAACAGTGAGACAATTTCATCACTAAGAGATTTAATACTGAATCCTCTAAACATCTTTCTCCCAACATAAGCAACATAAAATCATAGTTTAATCACAGAATCATCTCTCATCTTACTGGCTATAGATTTCATCTCGGCATCAAAGAGATAAAAGAAGGAAAGAGCCAATGTAGTGCTCCACCACGCTCTGCTAAGCAACTATTGCATTTTATTAGTTATACAATCTACACACCAATATATCACATGATAAGTCCAATCTTTAACCATTCTGAAGTGAACCTTTTATCGAGCTTTATGGAAAATGGAGAACTTCATAGGAGCTGAGTGACCTCACGTTGACTTTTTCTTAGTGTGAGGTTGGAGTAAATTTGCACATTTGGATCAGGTGTGACTATTATTTTTGCAGTAGCATCCATTTTCTTATCTAAAGTTAGTATAGCCTATAGTTTTCTGGCTGTTTCAAGTGTTAAATATATCACATGCTAAAGCTAATCCCGATTATGATTAAAGCAAAATCATACCAAGAATAAAACAGAGCGATGGGCCTGTCCTCTAGCCTGGACATTCAAAGGTCATAACCATCTGTACTATATTATCTCCACTCCATTTTCTTTATCAGTATCTTAGTAGAGCTTAAGGTTTTGACTTAAGTGTTCAATCAAGAGTCTGGATGACTAGTGCTTATCTTCGCCCCTGCACAAAGATGTGAAGAGAAGCATCACAAAATAACCGATACCAAGGAGTGTTTACTGTAAAAAGTCAGGCTCACCCTGACATTTGAGCACAACAAAAACAACAACAAAAAACAAAACTGAAGTAATAAAGTGAAATTGCTGCCACTCTGTTGGTTAATAGCAAAGGTGAAATCCACAGAGTAGTTCTGAGGTGGTCAAACAATGGTGCTGCAGAGGTCAGAGTTAGAGTAATTAGATGTGATCCCTACCAGGCAACACTGCCATGATTGAACTATTTTATCAGTGTCCACTTTAATCTATACCAAGGGTGAACACTGGGACTGAATAGACCATGGAGTGGGTTTATAAATTGTAGAAGGGTTGGGGTGGCGAGTCTATCTTCCAGTCCTTGGAGCTTTACAGCAGGAGAACAGTAAACCTGGGAGCAATAGCATTAATCACAGGTTTAAATGATAGCTATGAGTTAAGGCTTCAGTCAACTTCTTTCTTAAAAGTTGAACTTTTAAACTGCACTGTCATTCATTGCTCTAAATGGTATCTTTAAATGTAATGTTGTATGTTAATGTGTATATAGTGCTGTGGTAGTTCAGGAGAGTTTCCTTCTTTTTAAAAAACAAAAACAAAACAAAAATTTTTTTTCCATAAAGAAACATAAAATACTTTGCCAATGCCTGCTCAAAATCAGTTAATTTTAAATTTCATGACCATAGTATATTTGTTATTTTAAGCATTGGGGCAGGGATTGCTCAGGTAGAGTGGTGGCCCATGATCAGAAGGTCGGGGGTTCAAATCCACTGAATGGCTACCCTGAGGTACCGTACACACTGCTCCTTGGGCACTCACTGAGTGAATGGGTTAAGTGTGTCTGAAATTACACTGCCACACAAATTAATAGAACTCTTGATAATCACACTATAACACAAAGCCAGCTAAACTTCAGGGATATCAATCTGTCCAGTTAGGAAGATTGTACATCCTTATATGCTGTTGCAAGAAAGTTTGCTGTTCCAGTTTCAGAAGAGTGAAGAGGATACCAGGAGCTGTGCTGTTACATGAGGAGAGCTGGACAGGGCCAAAGGAAGGCATCAACCGAGGAGCAGGACTGGTTGCTGCTCCTTTGTGTGAGGAGCACAGCACAGCAGGGAGGAAGATTGTCACAGCTCTACAATACACTTCAGTGCGCTGCAGTCATGCATGAATCCGACGCCGACCTGAATCAAAAACAACATCTAATGCATAATGTTGCAGGCAGTATAACATTTGCCAAGATGTCTCCAGACTCGCGTCTCTCACATGTGCTCATTGTGAACCTGCTCTCGTCCGAAGAGAGAGCAGGACCCCAGCGGCAGACCTGCCGGTTCTGGTGTTCTTTGGCAAATGCCAGTTGAGTTACACAGTACTGGTCTGTGTGCACAGTTCCAGACTAAAGGACACTGAGACCTCATGCTGTCATGATGAAGTCGATTTCAGACAGTTTGCTTAGAAACATGCACGTGAATAATTTTGTAGTGGCATTGACCTTCTTGTTCCTCCTCTGAACACAGAGGAGAAAATATCGGTCCTTCTGCTGGATTTGAAGCTCTTCTGTGGCCCAGGCCAGGCAATCACATGACTAGTTGGGTTAAGATGAAGCTGTGATAAGATACTGCAGATGTTTGTGGAGCAGTTTTGGTTGTCAGTGGTTATATGAAGGTTAATTTTACATTTTGTAAAGTGTAATTTTTAGTTGTTTTTTTTAAAGACTTAAAAAAAAACCCATTGATACCCACCTCAAAATAAGAAATCAGAAACCATCTAGACACAGAATAAAGAAAATATATATACAAGTACCTAAAACTCACCAGTGGGCACCAGTAAGAGATCTTCACTATAGAAAAGAAATAATCCAGGTCTATAACCTTCCTTAAAATGTCACATTTACACTTTTTTTTTTACATCAACAAACATTATATGTTAATTAGTGAGGTTTGGATGTGTTGATTGGCTGAGTTTCTGCCACTGCTGCACAAAGCCAGAGTTGCTAGTTAATTCTGTTAAAATCCCACACTTTCCTTCTGCATTGTCATGCACAGCTGTCATTTCCATCTCATACATAACATGAAGAGGATGTTTTGGCCCTTTTTGTTTTCTGGTGACATGTCTAATAAATCTTTAGCTCTCTGTCTAGGTCAAGCACTCCATCACTGTGCCAAAGCAGGTGGGCCATATTCTTGGCAATGCATGCCCCTCTTCAGTCCACTGAGAAATCTGTCCTCTGTTGCCTGCGTCCTTGTCCACTTGTGTCACTTTGTGCCGGCGCTGATGCAATCTGACTGACAACAGCAGCCTGTCTGCCAGGTGCTATCTTATAATCCTGCTTTACAGGTGTCCCTTATATATAGAAAAAGACAAGCATTAGGGAAAAGAAATGACACGATCCATGATCCGCTATCGTGGAAACCAGAATAGGTCAATGTTCATCATTTTTATTTCAGCAGATTGCCAAACACCAAATGACCAAATTGTAACTTGTACATAAAGTGTCTGAGTGTTTAACCCAAACCCTGGCTGATGCACAACAGCCAAGAAGTGCATCATTACAGGCTTTAGCTTAGATATCAACAAGGCTCCTATATGACAGGATTATAATAAGAGACACACTTTACACATTTTGGGTAATGATAGGGATGTTTTAAAACAAGTCTTCATTATTTTGTATACTCTTTGAATGTCTTTGATAATTGCGGTGCCATTAAGTACATAATGGTTTTTTTTAATCTTTTCCTCCATTTGCATCAGCAGTAATTGCCAGCAATTAATGTCTTTTGGCTTTTGTCTTTTGGCGTTTGCACTAGTTGTGGGTATGTTCACATCCTTTATTCATCAAACCCCAGAAAGAAATGAGAATACTGGCAGACTGAAGAGCCGGGATCAAACAAAACAAAGCATATTTGACTTTTTAGCCATTAGAGTCACTTTTGTGAATTCTTTATGTTCTTGGTACTGTTACAGAGAGTTTGACGTTAGAGAAAAATACCGTTTAAGCTAACATTATGCACTTTACCATCAAAATATAGTCACACGATAAAGTCATATCCGTAATCACGTGAGGAAAAGAACCACACCTCATCACATTTCATAGATCACAGCTAAGCTGGATAAAGCTGAGGCGCCTCAGTCACCAGATACTAACATAGAATCCCAAAATATTACAGACAATATGTTACAAGCTAACAGCAGCATACAGTAATAGAGTGTGCACTCGTGTGTCATTTTTACAAAGGCGATGGGATAAAGCCACAAAGCACCATGACAATCAAATATACAAAACTAGTCTATACCAAGTACTGAATGTGTAGAAGAAAAATGTGTTACTTTCTTCTGGCAGATGTGTCTTTTTTGTCCTTTGAGGATATCTTGACAAATTGGAATGAGTTTCAGTGTTTGATGAATCAAATGTCACACCAGTAAATGTTACTTGTCAATTTTGTCCGCTTTTAGTTTAACGCTTTTCCATTTCTGCTTTTCGTGACCTAAATCAAGGTTATTGACGGGCAAATCATAGCACAGTTGTGCAAAGAATGATGCATTTTATGCTTAAAACACTCTTCAGCATGTTGGCAGTCTATTCAGTCAAATATGCAGCGGCTGCCAAAGAAATGCATTTATTCACATCAGATCACAGAGTTTATTTCCACCCCTTAAAAAAAAGAATGCTCCTAAGCATGAATCAGATTCTTGAAGTCACCAAATTGCCCCCATGAGGCAAGGAAGGCAAATGAGCTGATATCTCAGCAACAGATTCAGCAAGTCTGTTTTCCACACAGCAGCCAACATGTCATCCTTAGATATAATCCACTGTTGCCTGATTTCACTGTTCTTACCGTGCTGTTTGGTCGCTTCTAATTAAAGAAAAATTTAGCTGCTGCAGTTGGGCAGATGCCTAAATTAAAAAGGGTCCGATCAGTTCTCCAGATAAAAATGTTGAGCGATAGTCCTCAGAGTCTACAAAAGCAGGAAACCTTCAAGCTGCAGTAGTGTTGATGTGAGAGCAAAGGCCAGCGCGAGGAGCATCACTGAGGGGTGTGAGCAGGTGATTTCAGCTGGCGAACTTCTAGCAATGGCGTTTGAGTCGTTGGACTCATCCAGTTGATGGTTCTAAGAGAAAAGATTAAGATGTAAGAATCGAAGTGGAAAGTTCATGAAAGATTTGTTGATACTGATGCATCAAAGTTCAGATATATATGTGTATATACTGTATATGTCATTCACCTCAGGTTACATTTAGCTATGTAGAGCTTTGTGGCTGTATATACTCGTATTTTGGTGACCTTCCATCAGTTTTGTTAAATTATCAACTCTCCACCATCAAGCTTGGCAGTTGGTATGAGCTGTTCACTCTGGTCTGATCTGTCCATAAGGAAATTGCTCGAGACATCTTTGGGTTTGTTCAAGTGCAGCTTTGCAAACCTAAGCACTGCTGCCTCATGTCGTTTTTGTTTTTTGGGGGTTTTTAGGAGAGAAAAAGCTTTCCCTCTAAACAAACCATACTTGTTCAATCTTTTTTGAATTGCACTGTTGTAAACTTTAACATTTAACATCCTAACTGAGGTCTACACAGTCTTGAGCGCTTGAGTGTTTTTTTCTTTCGCAACTCTTCTGAGCTGCAAACTCTCATCGTTTGACCTTGGGGTGAAATTTGCCGAGAGACTATAAGACACACCTGAATGCCCATGGCCATAGACTCCTGTGAATGCTTTCTTTTTCAATGCTGCATAATTATGTAGAACTAAAGAATTATTGTATTTCATATCTCCTACAAGTCCACTATTATTTGACTTCACAGAATAAAACAGTTCTTACCACACACAGAGCGGAGTCCACTGTTTGATTTGACACTAGCTTTTGAGCCTGTGAGGAAAACACGAAAAAATAGAGACATTAGCTTTCATTTATTTATTTTTTTAATGGGTTTGTAAGTATTTCAGATTACACCCAGACTTGGAGAGGTGCAAAAATGAAAATAGCAGACTGCTTTATTTTGCAATGCCCATATATTAGAGGTCTTAACTCTTGGAATAATCTTCCCCCTTGTGCAAGATGTATAGGATTCAAGTGCATGTTTGTGAAAAAGTGTGTCCCTGCTTTGTTCAAGCTCAAGGTTATGACAGTCTAATGGATTAGAAGTTTTCCCAGATGGCTCAAAACCTTTTCAGCCAAACATAAAAATACCCACATGCATTTGCACAAACACAGCTATACGCACAAACAAAAGGCAAACTCACAGATACAGATGGAGAACATAAATGATAAAGTGACTCTATAGCAGTTTGGAAACACAATAAACACCCCATGTGTTGGTTCTTAAGTAGAAAAAAATTCTATGAACCAGGATTGCGGAGAAGAATGATTAATTGCTCTATCGGAGGTCTTTTCTCCTAGAGGATGTTTTACTGGTGATAAATCATATTATCGCTATTAAAAGCCAATATGATAGATTGTCTCGCTTAAAGTATGTGATATCATCTCATTTAAAAATATAGCCCCATGGTATTTATCAGAGGAGAATAGCAGATATCTGAGTGTGTGTTGGTGGGGCCAAAAATTTCAGGAGCTAGAGCTGCTATAAGCACAATCAAGCAAAACATGCCATTTATGATGTTAAATGTCAGAATCAGCACACTAAATCGATTTCCTACTATTGCATTTGATATTTGAAATAGCCATTTGCATGTCATTATCTGCCACTGCTATGAAAATTCCCTGCAGCAGTTTTTTTTTAAAGTGTCACTTAGCAGACATTATTGCAAATAAGATGGTTTAGAATTGCGTACTCATACATACAGTTCGATACCTGTTGAATTAAAATAAGTTTGAGCTATTTGAAATACTCTAAAATACAATATTAACACAAGGTCAGTTTAGTGTTCTTTTCAAGCTTTTCAAGCTTTTAATGATCTGATTGGATCGGTTTTGGTACATTTCCTTTTTAGTTTTATCTTTAATTATACCACTACAAAATTAGAAAAATATAAAAATGGTGTTCAAAAAGTGCCATAGTAGTTTGCGTAATTAAAAAAACTGTAGTGAGATGCTTTTAATTGTAGTTATAGAGCCAGTAACACAGGCCTAGAGACTAGTCAGTGATCTCCTGACAAACATCACTTGCTGTGTATTCTCTGACCAGTTGGTGAGTGGTTGTTGGTGTTGCAAGGTGATTATGGTTGAAAAGAGGTATAAGGTGTTGCACCAAAAACATCCAGCCATTGCTTTTGTAGAGCAAGATACCAACTTATCTACAAACAGTCATCAACCACTCAAGGAGCAGAAGTGAAACTGTGATGCAAATTGTAAATGGAGATTGTTCCGCTTCAAAGTAAACAGTGAGCCTTTAACTTTGAAGGTGAATCTTCTCCATTTCCGGTTTACTGTTTGGCAAGTAGTTGGCAAGTGTTTGCAGACGAATTAGTGTCTCACATGTAAATGGAATCGATCAGCTATATAGTGCTAAATCACAAGAACAGTTGCCTCAAGGCAGTTTATGTTGTATATGGAGCCCCGCAGGGGACATGGGAGAAAAAAAAATTAAGACGGACTTTTGCGAGATCTCGCAAAAACTAACTCGGGATCTCGCAAAACTTTTGCTTTTAAACTCAGGATCTCGCAAAAGTTTTGCGAGATCTCGCAAAAGTTTTGCTTTTAAACTCGAGATCTCGCAAAACAAACTCGGGATCTTCGGAGGCCGCCAGCTCGAAGCCGACCGGGAGGTCGAGGCACGACGTGCCGGGAAAGCGGTGTTCCTCCCGGCTGTAGTAGGTCTCGACCTCCCGTTAGCTTCGAGATGGTGGTTGTCAGATCTCCGAAAACGTCGGAGCACTTTTGCAAATATGTGATGTCTTGTAAACCTAGCAGATATCTGACGTTTACACAACTACATTCACGTCTCAAAATATCTTAAAAGTTTATTTTGTGACCCAGAAAGAGTAATATTACAACTAAGTAGCCATTGTTGGAATTCAACTTTTGCGAGATCCCTAATTAGTTTTGCGAGATATCGCAAAAGTTCATCTTTTTTTTTTTTCTCCCATGTCCCCTGCGGGGCTCCGTAGTTGTAAGATAAAGACCCTACAATTTTACAAAGAAAACAGAAAAAACACTGACTTTCATATGACCCTATGAGCAAGCGCTTTGGCGAGAGTGGGAAGGAAAAACTCCCTTTTAACAGCAGAACCAGGCTCATGACCGATTGGGGTTAGGTGAGGGTAGGAACAAATATTCACTTGGACTGATTAGAGTGTGGCAGTCAGTGGTTGCTGTGACCTTCAAAAACACAAGAATGTGTTAATTACAACTCCATTCCACACAAATCTCTAACAAACAAACAACAAAAAATAAGTGATGACATTTTATATCTACAGTAAAAAGTCAAGTCTGGGCTGACATTGATGTAAACTCAGTTGACTGGGGTTGGTAATCAACCAGGAGGTGATTCCACTTTATCACTGAACTACGAGCTGCTACAGTTGTAACAAAGTTAACTGCGTAGCTGTAATCTCATTCTATTTCACCATTTAACATTAGGGGGGAAAACACATTTGGTTCATCCATGCGATGATACTTTGTCCCTGCTCTGCAAACACACACAGTCACATACACACTACCCCTGTGGGCCATTTCTGATGTTACAGTGGCAACCAATTAGCTTTGACATGACAGCTTAGGAAACTCTGACTCCACGCTGACATCTCATCTTTCTGCCCAGGAGGGGGGATTCTGTGCATGCCATCATAAAACCATCCCTGATCCATCAAGGTGACAGAGCCAGACGTCTGACACTCAGGCAGCAGCTCTGAATAGATCTCTATCTGATGTTTAGGTCTCAATTTGGATTCAGCCGCATTCTTTTACAAGTTTGGAGAGCTTTGTGAATCCTCCAAAGGTGGAAAAGAAGCCTGGACAGTTATCTGAATATTTTCTGGAAGACCTTTAAATTATATTCATTTTCCCTGAATGGAGACCTATTACGCTCTTTTTCAGCCCTGTATTTTTATTTTTATTTATTTGGGTATTCTAGAGTAGCATGGCTGATTAAGTGAGCTCTAATGCTTCTAATTCATGAGAATGTACATATCTAGAAATTCACGTGCTTATGTGAGCTCAGTGTAAATGTTGATATGTAAAAAAAAAATTACGATTTTTTTTTGTGCAATTTGAAGCATAATTTTTGGGGTCATGGCGATTACATTCACCCCATTTTGAAACCTATGTGTTTCATATGCGCATATCATATTGCTTGCCACTGTCTGTTCAGCTGGGATGTGTACTCCTCTATATGTGCTGCAGGCAGTGCTGTGATTACTCTAAACAATGAAGTAGAAGCCACTCTGATGGACCATTACCTTGCAGCACAGTGCCCTTTTGCTTAAGCGAGTAGCTCCTTAGAAGGCAATTAAAAATTTCCTAGTTAATGAGATCAGTGGAGGTGTACACTGATTGACATCATCCCTGTGAGTTTAATATAATTTAATTTGTTCACTCTGTAATTTAAGATTTGTGACACTGGTAGCCTATATTGGCTTTTGGTACAGTTTAAAAACTACAGAGTCGAATAAAACTGCAAGAGGAGAAAAACCTCTTTTGTTTTTTTACAGACTGGCTTTTCTTGGGTTTTTATATATCTGTAGCAAATATTTCTTACATTTAATTTTTGAATGTTTGGTGTAGTTTTTGTACTTATGTGTTCATTATCTGGCCTTCTTGACTACAAGCCAAGGTACTCCCTTTGGGACCATCAATCACATCGAACTGAACTAAAATGAGTATCATCACAATAGTGTCTGTTTATTGGGGTTTAAGCGTCATATTTCTCTATAATTGTATTCCCAACCCCTTTAGTTTCAAAAATAGCAGCTGTGTTGATGGGGAGACAAAACATACAGGCCATACTCAAACAAAAACTTCACCTGCAGGGTCCCGCAGATGTGATATAGTGAGTTGCCATCAAGATCCAGTTTGGTCATGTCCGTCAGCGCATCCAGAGCATTATTGGTTTGTGCTTTACCCTTCCGAGTGATGCTAAGGTCTACTGTGGGCTGAATCGGGGGCTGGGGTTGCCAGACCCCAACGTCTGTACCATTCCCAAAAGCCTGGATGGCGTTACCTACAAGAAAAGAGTAAAAACGTATTGATCTTTTCTGCAAGGTTTAGTCTTAGCTGTCTGTATTTGCTTCAGAAATAAGTGCAAGTACCATGACACCAACTGTTTTAATAACGTCCAAAGTAATGTTAAATGTTAATTTACGTATATAATATCTGCATAACATAACATATTGAGTTTTATGACCAGTATTGTTGAATCACTGGAGTTAAATTCTGGCATCTCAGATCTGATACAATTTATAGCGATATTTTTAAGTCTAACACACCTGGTGAGTCTGACCCCAAGCAGAAAAGAATAATGCAAAGATGGGAGACAAGTTATTTCTGCAGGATGGGTGAATATGGGCACTTACGTAGACATCGGTTGTTGGTGAACAGCTCAACAAATTTATCACAGTCTGGCTTGCTGTTCCCACTGCCACTGCAGTCGCACCACGGCGACAGGCTAATTCCAAAGGATCGCACATAATTGGGTGTCATCACTGTACCTGCAGCATAAAACACAAGTAGACCACTGTTAGTGAATATGACTGTCATCCCATTATTCCAGTGGAAACCTTCTACCAGGACGTCTTTGGTTTATCGGGTAGGCTCGAGGCTCTGCATGCTTAAATAGAAATATTCAGGTCAGTCTGTGTGTGTAAGCAGATTCTCCACTGCAGGCAAACTTTAACCTGTTTATAAGTTTTACAGAACTTGCACTGAATTAAAAGATGCTACATTAGAGTGAAACTCTGTCTCGACATTGACACTTGGCATTGACAACTTGCTGCATCACGATTATGACACTCATTGCCTGGTAAAGTATCCTCATTATGTGGCCAATGGCTTTTTCTTTTCTTTTCAAGAGCATCCACATTATTCAAACAAGTGATTATGTCACTGCAGGTGACACATAGCAGCTCTGAAGAGACTTGTGACAAGTGTTTTCGGGGCTGCTGACGCTTAACACCCATTGTGAGTCCACAGTTACGACTAAACTGGGGCACATTGTACTTTATGGACGAAATAGCCAAATGAAACTATTCTTGGCTATTTTTTTTCCCATCTTAATGAAACTGAATAAAACGCTGATTTGTTTAGGGATCATTGGGGTTGAGTAGGCTCATAGTTATTAGCTCCGCAAGTACATGCAGATTTTTGTGTGTGAAGGCAGAAATGAGCGGTTAAACTCGGGGGGGCCCATTAGAGGGTGTAAACTGTGTGAAGCATGATATGAATGGTGCAGATTAAAATGTCTGCCTGTTGAGTTTGCAATTGGTCACTGTTGCCCTGAGTTCAAATCTCATTACAAAAACTCAGTGGGACATCATTTTTCCTTTCTACATAATTAAACCTGCTGATGGAAAAAAATCCTGAATTAAGTACTTTTCTGCACAGTGTTTTGGCTTATGAAGTGCGATGCCTTGTACACGCTACAAATTTTTAATTTATTGACTGTGAACTTGGGTGTCTTGCGTCTTTAACCTCGTATCTTAAGCTCTGCTTTGAAAATGCATGCCAAACTTGCAGTTTGCAGGTCAGCATGCTAGCTGCAGAGAGGCAAAGAAGCGGGGCATGTAAATTATAATGCAATGGAATATATTCACATCGCTTTTTTCCCCTACTTTTAATGGGTTTCTGTTGGCTTGTACTTTAAGAAAAAGCAAATGTGTTTAAAACTGCATTTTACTTCTAATTGAGCTGACAAAAATCTGCAAATTACCGAAAACGGCGACCAAAAATCCCCCCACACCAAAGTAAATAAAGAATTTGTAAAAAAGAAAATACAAAAATAGAATGAGTTTGGTTTAATTTCTTAATGCTAGTTTGTCCTAATAGCAGCAGCAGTTTTGCTAAAATTTTAAATGTAATCCAGCTTTACAACTTGATTAACTTACCAATAAGACCTGAGTAAGAAAGCAGACAGTCAGCATAGTTCTCTCTAAGACAGCCGGATATGGAGTGAACCTCTGGCTGACAGTTGCTGATGAAGTCTGCCAGTCTTGACCTATGAACAAGAGTTAAAAGAGGTTGAAGAAGTCGCTGCTTTGCGGTTTTGACATATTTTTGAGTAACTGATCAGTAATTTCAAGTCATTTCTTCAAGGTTGTCACTTTTAAAAGCATTATATCACTTCCTGCTATGTTTGCTCATTCCCTGGATTTCCCGTTCAGACCACAAGCACATGTTGTTTGATAAGTGCGAACATCAGCTTTTGTGTCAAAATGGCCTGACTGTCATGTTGATGATAGTTACTCGTGACAGTGTAGGTCTTTGGCACCCAAGACTAAAATGTGGTCTTCAGCGCAAAGAGTCCAGAGTTTTCATGCTTAAAGGTTTAGCATCAGGTCAGGAGTCAGGAGCACGGCACTCTTTTTTTTTGGTTTCTATAAATTTCCACCCCAGGGTCTGGCTGTCAATTTTAATGTCCTGAGGTGTCTGAAGGAGAGCGGTTGATGCAAACTACTCTGAGAGGATAGTGGCCACTTCACACATCGGCCTAACAAGTGAAGATCCCTGAATGCCTTGGGGGTTGCATCAGGAAGGGCAAAAGTCTGCCAAATCAAATACACGGAGCAACCCGCAGCGCCGACCTCAGCCGAAAGGTGACAAATGGGAACACTTGCAACACATGACATCTACAAAGAGGGAATACATGGATGACAACGGACAAGAGGGGGAAACTAGATTATTGTTACTATTATTATTATTATTATTATGTTATTATAATTGTAGGATTATTTCCTTCTTAGCCACTTTATCTTCACGGCTCTTTATCTACTCACTTCCTAATTACTTTACTTTTACTGTAGATTTAAGACATTACAGCAAAACTCCACGAGTGAATAAAAACTTACCTAATTTATGCAATGTTTATAACTGACAGTACATGACAACCCAGTCTAATTTGCACATATTTTTAGCAGTTCGATTACAGACTTAAAGTGGCTGCAATTTACGATAAATTACATTTTGAATATTTAGTTTTCAATTTGTACTTTGCTCAAGATGGACAGAATGGAGGAAAAATCTTAGTGGTTAATTTATGGTCATATTTACTGCCATAGAAAAACATCATGTAAAAAAAAGTCTACCCAGTATCTCGAGGTGCCTTACCTGCATATGTAGTTGGTCTTACATGTGTTTTGAAGAGATAAACAGTTGGTTTTGTCCTTATCCTCGTAGGAGCACACTGGTACAATGGTTTGACGTCTGCGTTCTGCACATGCTGTCTGATCCCCCGTTGGACAGGAGCAAAACAGCATCCCGTAGCTGTATTTCATGGGAACCTTGGTTTTGGAAAGGAAACGGCATTTGACATTTAATGCTTGCTTTCTCAAACATCTGTGTTCTATATAAATTTCTGCATTGTTTTGATGGCATGGCATGCATCCAGCACAGCCAAAATATTACCCACCCTTTGATCCCTTGCAAGCCGATGTGTAAACTGAATATTGTAAAGCTGGGCAGAAAGTATGGTGTGGATATGCAGCTATACTGCAGCTATGTGAAAGACTGAGATAGAAATTAGACTGAAAGACACTTTAAATTTCATATGTTTTGTACTTAGCATCACAAATAACCAAAAAGAAGATTATGTGGCAACGCTTTTCTCTTCATATAGATTTTGTGTGAATGCAGTGAATAAACAATGTTGCACTGCTGCTGTGAAATGTAAATAGTTTAACTATTTTAACCGAGCTGTTCTTCTTATTTACAGCAATGCAACATTTCTATAATAGTCATTAAACATGTTTAAAATACTGACATAGGCTAGCTTCGTTGCTGCTGTTTAAGCATTCATCCTCAGTAAAATGTTGTGTTTGACGTATATGAACTACAGTATCAAGAGCTATAATCTGGCAACATAACAGCAGCCAGTAGTCAGAAAGTAATAAGCAGGATTTTAAAACTGTTTATCTTCAAAATAAACCTCCGGTGTCAAATATGGTCTGAAAAAAATCTACAGAGGAGCCTCGAAATTTGTGTCTGCAAAAGCAGAGATTTTCGAAATAGAAAATGTGTAGGAAAATGCGAGGATAATTACCTTGTCAAAGAACTGTCTTAGAGCCTTGTGGCATTTGCGCTTGTTGCAAACCTCAGAAGTGGACACCCTGCTAGTGCAGGGGTTGATGTAAGCCGAGCGATACTTCTTACACGTGTCATTCAAGTTACAGGCCTTGGCAGCATTCAGACAGTTGTTCTCCTTTGTGGAGGCAGGCTCGACTAAGAGAGAGGAAAGAGTCACGCAGTTATTTAATATTTTCTAACGTGAGACTTACTGATTTTTGTGCGCTGTTGTTTAAGCCAAGCCAATCAAAATTAACATGGTAGGTAAGTTACATGAGTGAATAGTAAGAAATCCATAAAATAAGCGTAGAAATATTTTCAAATCAGACGAAGAAAACAGGATCATCAGTGCAACTTTTATTCTTTCCCAACATTATTTTCACTTTGTCATAAAGCCCCCTTTCTTCTAAAAGTACCTGTTTTTATTAGTTTGCATCTATTTTTAAAGTAAAACTACAGTGTTATATAATTGAGAACAATAAAAAACGATTTATTATTGATTATTTTGAATGCATTTGGATCATTTACCGTTAAATTGTTTGAAACTGCAGAATATATGAGAACAACTGTTCAGATAGAGAAGTCTTTTCTAGCAATTTAGCACAAAACATTCAAGCAATTTTTTGCTTCATTTAATGCATGAGGTGCTTTATGTATTTATCATATCTCACATCTCAGGTCTCTCTGATCAGGCCTTCCATTTATACTTTTAGCAGCAGAAATCAATAGTTGGAGCATCTTGACAGTTTATCATTCCCAACTGGATAAAAGCTAAAAACCCATCTTTGAGAGTATTAAAAAAAGCAGATGTTATGTGATTTTTGTGATTGTAACCGTTTCTCATGTTCTCATGCATAGCATATGTAACCGAGGCTGATTTTGCCTCAAAAATACAGGCACATCCTCAGGCACGGTTCACATTCCTTGGCTTAAGTTATGGAAATCAAGTCATTTCCGTTTCCATCCCTGTGTGCCTCGCCTTCCGTCACAGAAAGAAAGCATTCTGCGGCCAAAATAATGCCTCTCACTTCTCATTTGTTGTCATTAAAGTCTTTCCTGCTCCACTGCTTTCTGCACAGTAACACAGACTGTATCCTCTGCCTCGACATGGAAGAATGAATTCTGTAATTTTGCCTTTTGAGGTGGAATTGAAGCTCACTGCACTCTTTCATGCACCACAGAATGAGCTATGATTAAATCTGAATACATTCTTGAACTTTGGGTTAATCACATATTACAAAACCCATTACTTACATCTGACAAGTGACTAGAGATGTGGGCTGTGATCCTTCAGTGGCTGTTTGTAGCTTTTGGGTCGTGGGTGTTACGGGTTTACCTCCATTACTGTTAACCTGCAGGAAAATGCTGACCTAAGTTGGATTTAAAAACTGTTTTGAAAAAGTTATCACTTTTGACGACCTGGATTCAAATGAGGTTATCTGCGTGTGCAAATTAACTGGCCGGGTTGTGTGTTAGTAAGAAGGTCATACGCTGGAGCCATATTGACATAATACCCCACAGCAGGTAAAAATGAACAACAAAAAAAGCGTTTTAGCAGTTAGGAAGCTCATTTTGAATTTATACTTTAGAGTCATTTGCGATCACAAAGAGTAATGATGTTGATATAGCAAAGTTCAACAATTACCTCACCCACATCCTCCCTCAGAGAACATTATGTCCTAAAACAGCATCACATAAAACAGTAATATGATTCTATTTCTTAACAAATTTAGTGTTGACATTAAGGCACTTTTACATTGCCACTGGGTTATACAGCATCAGTGGGATTGGGAAATTCCATTTGAATGCTCTATTGTGTACCAGTATGTATTTGTTTGTTTAGTTGACTCTCAAGTTGTATATTCTTTCTGTGTTTCTTTGTAAAATAAACACTGAATTATCAAAGTTATGAGTAACATCATGAGTCTCACACAGCCTTCTTATGTTTCTCCCCCCGAGCAAGACCACCACTGCAGTAAATGACAAACAGAGGGATCTGACCCCATGACCTCTAATGGGATGATGCAAGACATTTGAAAGACTGTCGGCCGGGTAGGCCTACATATGAAACTCAGACAAGAGGATAATTATACCAGCCTTGGGGGAGTAATGATCAGAAAGCACCTGCACCTCTCCAACAAACCTATATGTGTAATGTTGTGAGAAAGTATTTTCCCTTCCCTTCTTAGTTATTTGCATATTTTTCACACTTACATCAAACTAATTTTAGCATTAGACAAAGATAACCTGAGTAAATACAAAATTCAGATCTTAAATGATGATTCATTTATTAAGAAAAAAACTTATCCAAATCTACCCAGCCCTCTGAGAAAAAATCATTCCCTTATAAACCTAATAGAAAGAACTGCATGTAACCGTTTGTGACAACTGTCAAAAAGTCCTTCACATCGCTGTGGAGGAATTTTGGCTCACTCTTTTAGAAGAATTGAGCCACATTGGAGGGGTTTCCAGCGTAAACGTGCTGTCTGAGGTCATGCCAAATCATCCCAATTGGATTAAAGTCTGGACTGTGGACTAGGTCAGGGCTGTCCAACTCCAGGCCTCAGGGACCGGTGTCCTGCAGGTTTTAGATGTGTCCTTGATCCAACCACCTCGTCAACATGTCTTGAAGTTCTCCAGAGGCCTGGTAATGAACTAATCATTTGATTCAGGTGTGTTGGTGGTATCAGGGTGATATCTAAAGCCTTTTGTCTGTCTAATCCGCAGAAAGGAAGGAGCAAATGCTTTTTCACTGAAGTCAGCATCCAGACATATTTCTGTTTGTCCTGGTCTTCTACAGTGTTGTCTACTGTGTATACAGAGTACACTGCATATACAGTACCGAAGACAAAATACAGTAAACATAGGTCAGAAAAAACTAGGACCCCTGAATTTCAGTTCAAGGTGCCTCAAGGCAATTTACATTGTAAGGTAAGCACCCTATAATAATACAGAGAAAACCCCAATAATCATCTGATAGTTGGGATCAGCCAAGTTGTTTATTATTTGTTTACTTTTTCTTGTTGACAATGATGTTGTTTATAAGTGTTACATGGCTAATGAGACACTTGAGCGTTTATTTTTTCCTCAATAAATGCTAACATTGCTATTTTATGCTAAATGTCTCTGCAGTACTACGGCGCTGAACAGTGACCCTAAAACCAAGGGGGAAGAAAAATGAGAATCCTGCATGTAGGGTTTGGGGCATCCAGGTTTCCTGGCAGGAAAATCCTCAAAGCTTTGTGCACCTCTGCCATCCGCTTTCTTTAGCATATCTTTATGGATTCAGACAAATTTCTCATTTCTATGCAGACTGCACATGGAATGAAGCACACAAAATTTTCTGGATTGATGCTACCATTAAACACATTCCATTCAGAAACAGTAGAGCTGTCCCTTCGCTGTAACCTTCCATTTCACTGAAGTGGTCCTGGATAACAATGTTCGGCAAAGAAATTGCTCGATCTGCTCCCTTTTTCCCCCTCTGAATGTAATCCAAGAACATTAATATGAACATCGTGGAATTGCACTTTTGTCTGCGTATGACATAAAAATCCTCTCCTGTCCAAAAGACACAGATTAGAGTAATACTGAGAATTCATGTGACCCTTAAGCTAACCATCAACAGCCAGCTGTGTGCCTGAAGCTCTCAAGTCAATAAGTCTTAAAAAGGTGTGGATTACTGTGAAACTCACTGAACAGGTTTAGTTAAAAATACTATGGGGCGATCGTGGCTCAAGAGTTGGGAGTTCGCCTTGTAATCGGAAGGTTGCCGGTTCGAGCCCCGGCTTGGACAGTCTCGGTCGCTGTGTCCTTGGGCAAGACACTTCACCCGTTGCCTACTGGTGGTGGTCAGAGGGCCCGGTGGCGCCAGTGTCCGGCAACCTCGTCTCTGTCAGCGCGCCCCAGGGTGGCTGTGGCTACAATGTAGCTGCCATCACCAGTGTGTGAATGTGTGGATAATTGGATATGTAAAGCGCTTTGGGGTGCTGTACAAATACAGGCCATTTACCATTTATGACATTCCCCATAGAGTGCAGCAGGATTTCTAATCTTGTCATGTTTTAACATAATACTTTTTTAGCCATCTGCCAAGTGCATTTATGAATTTATGAATTTATGAAAGATTGCTGTTTAATTGAAAAATGAATTTTAACTACCATAATGGTTCCTTGGCTATTGTTATAGCTGCTTGTCTGTTATAACTGATTTTCTGAGAGGTTTGGTTAATCATAGATTCTCTTATAAATCTTTTAATACTTTTCAGGACTCTTTATTTATTTATTTGACTCTTGTTTAGTGAGATATCTTATTTTATGAGTAAAATAAGGCCAGTAGTGTTAAATGTCTTCAGGCTGTATAACAGTCTGGCACAATGCCTGATTCGACTCTCTCTTCGCTTTACTCAAAATTCACAAAGTCACCTAAACTTAAAAACAAGAACTTTGCCATCTAGATAATGATTCAAATTAATATCGTTCATAGCGTATCAGTGATTCACTTCATTTATTATAACCCGTCTCTCTATTCAGTTTCGTCTTTGTAATTTAAGAAAGCCCTGAATTGGTCAGAGCCTCTCCGTCATGGCATCTGGCCTTCTGTCAGGTTTCCTGCCAGCATCACTAAATCCACACCAGTGTCTTAATACTTGACCAGACCCAAGACCAATTTATTAAATGCACCAATGCAATTAGCAAAATCCCCTTTAGTTTTTACCGCAGCCATTATTCCTTTCCTCCATTTAATCCTCTAGTAGCTCATTTATCGTGCATTGATTTAAAGAGTAAGCTTAAGTAGCTGCAGAAATGTTATGCTGAGAATGAAATTCCCTACAGAGTCCCCGATGATTATGATTGCCTGCGGACATTACTCACATGATCAAATTTTCCTGTAATAATAACGCATGTGCCCAGTGACAAACATGTTACTATGGAAGCTGAACTACCCTTTTAAATTTCAGGTTGTTGGGAGCATTTTCTTTTACCAGAAATCTTCTACTTAAAGTAGAGTATTTTTGATTGGACTTGGTGCGCTATCAGTGCAGGATATTGCAGAAAGAAAGGCTGAGCTCTGAGCTCTGATTGCTGTGAGTCAGATATGATACCCAGGTGCACCTCTGCTTTGTGCTTTTGTTCTATTTTGTTGTTTTGTTGTTTGCCAGTTAAAAATGGTAATTTTCTTTCTGTTTTTGCTCTCACTTTACAGGGTTTTTGTTTTGTGTGTTACTCAAAGAGATGTACAAAAAGGCCTGGCCAGAGCAACAACTATTTTTTTTTTGATGGTTAGGTTTATCTGTAAAATTACAGTGAACTGTGTGGACAAATGTTACAGAACAACATTGTTTTTAAAGCATTTTTTGTGCATACTTTGTACTTTCCTTGTACATACTGTCATGGAAAAAAAGTAGTCTTTCAGTCCTAAGTTTTTACTTATCAAAACATTATCATTGTTAGAAATCCAGTCTTTACCAGACAAGTTTAGACTGGTACCATTTTATCAGTACTGAGTCTTAAAATTAAATGTAATTATTCATTTTAGAACAATTTAGTCAAAATGGAACAGTGGGTGAAAAACTAAGTGCAGTAAGTACAGCATTAAATCTTATTACGTAGAAATTAAGCAGTTAGGTAGTAACGAGGTGCAGCTAATTAAATGCACTTGATTAACTGATCATCAGCAAGAAGGAACGCCTCTATAAAAGCACATGTTTGGGCAGTTTGCAGGTCTGGAGCATTTAGGTGTGTGCTAACCCAATGCCATGGAGGAAATACATCAGCAATGATCTTAGAGAAGCGATTGTTGCAGCCCTTCAGTCTGGGAAGGGTTTTAAGGAAATTTCCAAATAATTTGAAGTCCAAGATTCTACAGTGAGAAAAACAGAAAGGCAGTTCTCAGCAAATTCACTCCAAGGTCAGACCATTCAATGCTCAGGAAATCTTCCAAAACACACAAACAACCAAAGGCTACATCTCAGAAAAACAAATGATTAGCAAGTTAAAGGTTAATCTTCTTCTGTATAATTTTTAAAAAGCAAAGCTTAAGCTTAGGTTTGGAAAACTTTATCTGGACCAACAACAATACTTCTGGAACAATGTCCTTTGAAGGGATGAGACCAAAGTCAAGATATTTGGCCATAAAACACAGGAACACGTTTGGCAAAAGACAAATGGCATATCAGCACAAATGCCTGAAAATGTTAAGCACAATGTTGGAGGGGTGAATATTTGGGCCTTTCTTGAGGCCACAGGACCTGCACTCCTGGATTTGACCTGAATATTTTTGTTAAATAGAAATCAGTAAATCAATAGAAAGTGTAATATGTCATGCTCTTTTGTTCATCTAACATTATATTTACTTAATTTTAAAACGTGCTAAGAACCACATGAGTTTTCTAATCATATGCTTAGATCTGAAATTGATTATTTCTTTTTATTGTGTAATTCACCTTTTTACCATGAAGAAAGAAGTCTACAGTGACAGCTGTTATCACAATGATTAGGTCAGACACAGAATAACAAGCAGTGGTTGGGATGGGTTGCACAAGGGTTTGCAGCAAAAATGTGCAAATTAAAAAAACCTAAATAGCACCATTACTGCAAATTTTTCCAATTACATGCATCAAAAGGTATCGCACTGAGATCAACTGATCTGTGCAAATTTCTCATATCTGAAAAGATAATGTAACGTAAAACAATTATTAGATTAAAGGAATAGAAGTTAATTAAATTTTTGCCCGTTACCGTAATCACTGCAGTTCTTCAGAGTTTAACTGCATGTATGAATGCCTAGAGTGTTTTTTTTTCTGTGAAGGAGTAATGCACACATTTGTGACAACATGTATGTGTACATATTCCTGTGTGTGGGCGTAGGGTGTGGTAAACTCACATAAAATAACAGCACGCTTGTCAGAAAACACTATCATGTGTCACCTGCAACCTACAGTACTTTATTTTTTCATCTCAAAGCTATCATTAGCAATTGCCTGCATCACTTATGGTTGCATATCCACTCTGCCTGCTGCGCACAACTTATCACGGTAAGCCATAAGGTACACTCATCATGTTGAGGAATTTCTGCTTTTCAGGCCATTTTACTTCTTCCGGTAACATTCATATGTGTCAGAGTGGCAAGACATGTTGGAATTGGGTTAGTAAGTTTGTAAATGACAGCCTGTGAACTTGCATTTTTGTGTATTTTGTAGTTTCCATACCTATTGATAGTATCAATCATGCCAAGAATGTCATTGACCAAATAGTTTTGCTTTGCATGAATTAGGGATAATTAGCAATAATTCACAGTTACAGCAATTAGGCTGTTTTTCATAAAACTGTTTTTCAGTTTTACGAAGCATGTCCAGCAAACACAACTATTTAGCTGTCTTTCACAGTAAACTAACAAATGCATGTATTTAATAATACGAAAGTAATGCCGTATATCTCCAGTTCAGTGACATCCATGCTGGAGGTGGTTATTCAACATCTTCATTGGATTTTAGTCTACAGATATTGGTGGATTTGTGCAGTCTTCATATTTAGATGTAGTAGCATATAACTAAAACCTCTTATATTTTAAATTGTGTGCTTACTATGCAATAAAGTTTTGTTGGTTTTACTTCATGGCACCGAATATCTGATATTTGCTGTGTAATTACTCAACATATAAGTGAATTTCCGACCTCATAATTGAATTCAGTTGGAATAAACTGAGCTTTTTGCGGTTTCAGAGGGGGCAGAAAAAAACAAAGGGGAGAGGAAGTGCCATCCAGTGATTTGCTGATACAGCTAAAAGCAGGTTTGTGCAGAAAGAGTCAGCAAATTTAAAGTGTTTCTTCTGCTGATAGCCACACTGATGTTCAGCTGGAGAAGTTTGCTCACATATGGATAGTTCACAGGAACACTGAGGCCAGCAGCAAAGGACAAATACTACTGAGGATTAATCTGTTGCTTCAGGCATCTAGACCCACTGAATTATTCTTGAGATTCCTGCAATGGAAAATCATCATGGCAAGCTTCATCTCTTTTTCAGTGGCTATATCCTCAGCGGGACTACTGATGAGATCTGCGGATGGACTGGGAGGAGGGGGTAAAGATACTGGGATCAGCTCTAGGGCCAGTAACTAGTAGGGAGACTTTCTTAAAGAAAATAACTGCTTCTGTGTTAAATTTGAGGATCTGGCTTGAGGAGGTTTTGGAAACTTCTGCAAGATATCAATTAAGGATGGGGTGAAGAACATTTGTTCAGATTTGTAGTGGTTATAAAGTAGCTTCATATGAACATGAGCGGCTGGAATTTAATTGAGTACAAAAAGCATGCGTAAGACTGCACTGACACAATCCAATCTCAAATTTCAAAGAAGCAATACATGCAAACATGAATTTTAAGAGGAAGCATTTTATTAAAAATGAAAATGTATTTGCTTAATTTATTGCTCAATATTATGTACACTATGTGCTACTGAAAAGAGCCTCTTGGAATGGATTCGGCACTCATACCACCGCTGCCAGCCTTGAATGCCCTGAAGTACCCTCGTAGATTGTAATAGACATAAATGCAGTGTGTTAAGGGCAGTGCTGTAGCCCCACAGTTCCCTTTGTCTGCACACCAGTATCTGTAAAAAGCACTCTCACTGATTGATCTTCATCATTGATTTATAAATGACGCAGCATTTCATTTCAGTAGCTCCTTGCGGGTATATTCTACCAGTTAGTGGCCTCGATGTCACGCCTTTCGGATTGAATCGATAATGTTATTAGTATGACATAAGAAAATCTTTTCACTGGTGCCATAATGACGTAACAAAGGCAGTACTCAAAAATCAAAAGAGGTAGAGTAATTGTCTTGACTTTGCGTTATGAATGCCCTCTGTGTTATTCGTTCATTTGATATTCTACACGCCCGTCTCAACAAACACTGGATTAATTGCAATGACGTCTTCAGAAACAGTTCTCTGGGCTTCCTGAAGGACATCCCAAAGCTTTTCTGCCTTTTGTTCTGTTCTCTTTCAACATGATCTCACACTGCTTCAATAACGGTGACAACAGGTCTCTGGGGAGGCCAATCCATGACAGACAGTGCTCCTTTGTGTACTACATTGTAGTACACAGCTGAGATGTAACCCCAAACCATGACAGAGCCTCCACCATGTTTACAATTGGCTGTAGACACTCAACGTTGTATCTCCCTGTATGTATTGATAACAATAATTCAATAAGACCTGTTGTTACTGACCTTGAATCAAGTTCTTGCGTAATCTGGCAAATCTGTTTTTCTTCCTTCTTAGGCCTGCTGCATCTTTTTTATCTTTACCTACTTTTCTCTTAATTTTTCAGGATACCATGCACACCATGCCAAGATATAACAAGTCTTCATCTAATGGCTGTTTAGAAATCACCTTGTTAGGGTAAACATCAAATAGTTTACCATAAAAAGTGTTTGCAAAGTCATCAAAAATATATATATATCACTACTTCTAACTAGTCTGGGAACAATGCTTTAAGGACTGACTGATCCACTGGTGTTTTTTATGATTTCACTGCTGACTAAAGGAAAAGGATGGCAGCAGAGGCTTCTGGGAGAAGCTTTTCCTTTGTATGTTTGTGCCCAATCACTTTAAATCCCCAAACTCTGGGATTTATTCAATTTTATTTATTTTTTATTAGTAAAAGCTAAATTTCTTTCAGTCTTCTTCTTATACTGTTGTTAAAAAAATCCATGATGAGACATGGCATTTACTGGAGACGCCTGTACTTTACTTCTAGTTAAATGTCCTGAAGCACAGAGCAGAAAAAAGTGTTACTGTTCAAATATTTATTATCTGGGTGATATAGCAGTCAGAATGGGGAGTATTATGCCTTAACAGTAGACTCCAGGGGGTACAGTACCTATCATTGGATTTTGGCTCGCATGTGCATCATTTTACCCTTTTGATTGCCCGAGGCCTGGCTTAGTTGCAGGCAGGAATGAGGTCACTTATGGCAAATGGATTCCTGATATCTAGACTACTCAATGATTTATTTATTTATTTGTAAAAGCTATAGCTGCTTACGTTATAATGGCTCCTCAGAGCCATCGCTGCTTCCTGATTTGTCTTGCTCACACTGCCTAGGTAATCTAAATTATTACTTAAAATAATATTTTAATATTGACGAGTAAGCTTTGAATTTCTTTTTTTTTAAAGTATATCTTGATGAAGGTTTTTCCCATGTATTCAAAAGGGTTCCTTGGAATTTTTGGGAGGTCGTGGAACTTGCACATGGTTTTGCAGGACTATTTCAAGCTGATTTTGTTTTATTTCTTGGCCTTTTAATAAATCCGACTTGGTTTAACTGGTTATTGTGGACGCTTTGTCACTTTTGCAATTCCTCCCAGCCTCTCATTGCCATACCTGCAGGTATCTCTTTAGTATCTTGCCATAATTCCAGCGCAGGTGAGAAATGTCAATTAAAGTAATGTTTCCTTTTTCTCACTGTTGAAATACATTTGTGCCCTCGTCTCTGAAGCAGCACCACTGTTATATACCAAGTGGATTCAATCATAGGAAGAGCGAGAGACATGGAGAGAGAAAGAATCAAATGACCACTTTTTTCTTTTTTTGCAATGAAATGGTAGCTGGCCAATGCAATAGACACCCTCCTCCTGCCAGAAGCCCAATATTGAGGCATGCCAAAGAGTTCTGCACTTGACACACACACACACACACACACACACACACACACACACACACACACACACACACACACACACACACACACACACACACACACACGTGTTCTATCAGTGCCATTGAATGCACACAGATGGTTAATTGTCTCACTGTGAATGTGTTTATGGGATCTCTGCAGATCTAATTTTGGGCCTGCCTAGGTGTACACTCCCTGGTCCACCTGCACTCTTTTGACATTTGAGGACACATATGGCATTTACCTTTACAACACGCAAATGCTTCCTGTTTTTTCTTTCTCTCGCTTTTCAAACCAGGCATTCAGCGCTCGCGGTCTCCAGCAGCTCAGACAAAACCTCCTCTACGCTAAAAGGATGATTAATTCAAAACTAGCAGATAACCGCTACTCCCCGCGTTATACTGTGACAGTGGAATAACATGCAGACCCCTCATTATTGCTTTGAGGGTGAAATACACTAAATTACTCTGCTTTGTGTATGGTGGGTCACAGTGGCAGATAAAAGCTTTTGTGATGGATAATAGGCGTTGAAAGCTGCAGCCTGAAACCAGACAGCAATAGCAAAAAGTGGTTGTCAAATAGTGACAGATTTGTGGCAGCGATGCGGTGACTTAAGCTGGGTTTAAAGAACAACTGAGAAATAATGGCCGTGACTTAACACTGCACAGCATCCAAAGTGAAACCTCAGGAATGCAAAAACAGGTTCTTACCAGCTATGATGGGAGCCAGGCGGAAGATATCCGAGAGGCGGCTATTCACTGGTTCATATGGAGAGTATTCCAGCAAATCGTTACCTGCATGGCAAAAAGCAAACGTGTGTGTTTGTGTGTAAATGCTGTCTTCTCTAACAGCATAATATCAGATGCATAAATTTGGATTTATTATGATCAAATGGGATTAATCCCAGTTTGATGCAGTGTGAGAACAAGGTTTATCTTGGCGTGTGTCTCACTGTGATATTACAGATACAAAAAATGTTCCCTTCTTGAAGTCATAAACAGATATGTAGACTGATAAACTTTGATGATGATGAGTTCAGACATAACCTCAAGTCAAGTAGCTCACCCAGGTACAGGTCTGAGGTACAGATTTGTCTCTACTCTGCAGGTTCTTGACATTTGTGATAAACTTATAAAAACTGAAGTATTATTGCAGTATATAACCTTGCAAATTTGTTCCACCTTTACCAACGCATGAGTGGTAACTGTCCAGCAGTATGTAATATCATAGAACAACAGGAGGCGTTCAGCCTACTTTGTAATCACTATACTTTAAATACTTTATATTTCTGTGCCTTTAAGTATAAATCTACATGAGTACATTTATAAGTTCAGGACTAACATGTAGTGATGCTTTTACTTGAGTAATCTTTATTAATGCTCAGTCCTCTACTATAAATGCACATGAATTACCCTGTAAACTCTGATATATGCTCCAAAATATCCGCAAACAGTTCTTCTCCTTTTTCATGCCTCTTCGGCATCGACAGTTGTAAAGGGGGCTTTGCTTCATGGCATCTATAGCGCTGCGGCACTCGCCCTGCGCCTCGGCACCGTGGACCGCGCTGAAGTTGCTCTCCCTCCCCGCCACACACTGCCTCATTGTCCGGTACTTGGTGCTGCAGGAGTACTCCTTTAGACATTGTTCACTGGCCTTTACGCAGTCCAGTCGGACGGCTCGGGATGCCGAGCCGCTGTCACCCTTCAGGGTGAACACAGAATCTGGGAGTAAGAAACAAGAGTGAGTGAGAATGATTTGTGTAGTCCGTGTAAACTACTTTACTGACACTGCATTACGCACAGTTTAGACATCTGTCAGCACACACTGCTTAATTGGAGAGCACTTTTGTTGTTGTGGTGCTGTTTCCTAACGCACATAGGCTACACATTACTGCTGACACGCAAATATGCAGCGAGCACCAGAAAAGCTATGAACCCCGGAGGCTCACAACCGTGTCCCAGCAAGCAGAACAAATCAGTTCAATGAACTTCTCCTTTGCCGCTTGGCGAAGGACGCTCCTTGTTCACCACCACCCTTCTGTTGCTTGAATTTATTCATATGAACTGCAAAGGAGCACGCGCCGTTTCAAAACGCATGTTTATGTATAAATTATAGGAATTCAACAGATGAATGTGGCACTTACCCAGAAAGGACAGTGTAATGACAAAAGTTGTTAAAATCATTGCGCTTTAGAAAATGTTCTTTTTTAACGAGGTGTTTCCGAGATTAAAAGAAAATGACACGAGAACTTGTCAAACTGATCCACTTGTCCTCTGGTTGCACATTGTGCGAGAGAAAAAGACGAAGCATCCTGTAGCAGAGCGTTCTCACTCCCGAGAATCCCAGCTCTCCACCGGAGTCCGGCGGCTAAAACCAAACCGTGCGAACCTGCCGGACTTTAGGACGACACAAAAAGCGAGTGAGACGCAAGGAAGCGCGCTGATGGGCCATCTCCACTTCACCCTGCTCGCGTCAACTCCTGTTTGTCTGCTGGGGTCCTTAGTCCGACGCAGTCCTGCAGGTTGGAGGAGGAAAACTTTGCAAACAGAACCTCTGGAAATCACATTACAAAACCCTAAAAGCAATCAGTCCAACTTGAAAAATGGATTATTTTATCTTGAGCAGTCCATCACTACCTGGAATGGAATGAAAGTGTTTGTTTTTTAATTTATTTATTATTTTACATCCAGTTAAACGAAAAAAAGGGGAAGAATACTCCGTTTAGATGAAAGGACTTTAAAGCGTAAAACCTAAAATAACGCGGTTTGATCTGGACTGTCCTCCACTCTAATGGAAAAAAACGCAGAAGCTGGAGATGCAGCGTGCGAGGGCGTGACGTCATGCAGCTGCGCGCCCAATAACCTTAATAAAGCCATTAAGAGCCTCCATTTACATCAAGCTGTTAAGGCAGTCGCAACAAATGGTTTTGCCAGCGGCGAGCAGGTTACACGTGTAAAAGACGTGTAAGAGCGATTCCAGCTGAATGGAGCTCACTTATTAACCTCGAGGAAGATCAACATTTATAATAGCTTATTATGTATTTATGTAACCCGCAGGCCACCAAAACCGTGACACCAAAACCGAATAGGTTTGACATAAATCTCTAAAATTGAAATAAAAACGGCTAAATTGTGACGATTTTTAAGCGCCTGGATCTCAATGAAGGAAGTCTTCATTGCCACCCTGCCTCAGTTCTTCAGTATGTTTAGAAACCCCACGTTTATGCTCTTCGGTTTTGAGGGAGTGAGGAGTCTTATTCTTTTACTCTTAAGAGCAAAGTTTCAAAGTATTTCAATCCCTCAACTTAAACAGCACCAAGGGTGGAAGTGGAATTAAGCAGAAAAAAGAAAAGAAAATCACATTGCTTCTTTATCTGAAATTGCCGTTACTGTATAAATCGTGATAACTGCTGACAAAACTTTTTCTATCAAAGTTTGCTTTTGTGCACTGAAAAATCCCCCCCAATCATATTTCGAGAATGAGTAAAAAATAACATGGTTGTGCTCAAGAGTTTACTTGGCAGAACACTCGGGGATCTTGCAGATTTTTTTTCTCCCAAAAATTCTGCCCCTAAAATGGCAGTTATATTAAACACTGAATTAAAATGTTATGTAGGAAATATGGTGTGTATAGGACATCTGAAATCGTACCATGCTTAAAGGCGTTTCTACAGAAAATCAAAGAAGAACTCATCTTGGAACTAGGCAGCCTTGCCTGAAGTATGCCCACCTCTGCTATCATCAGAAGAAATACAACATTAACCCTAAAGGGGTGGAAAAAAATCCTAAGAGTCTGAGTTTACAGAGCAAATGCCATACAAGTGCGGGTGTAATCTACAAGCTGCACTGATCAAAAGGCAAGATGCATCAAGCTCTGGGTGGCTTATCACCTCAGGTCAGCATTTTCCCAGTGAAAGTCATATACTGATAGCTTAAAAATATTTGTATAACAAGTCATTCATTTATCAAAAATCACTTGGAGTCCAGAACACCCTTCATTTAGTTTTTACCCGCTTTATTCTCTTTAATTTACATTAGGTCGATCTGCTGCTCCTGATTAAAATAAATGTGTAAATTGTGTTCACATTAGCTAAAGAATAAGAAGAGAAGTGCAGTTATGCCATCTTCACAGGATTATTTATCTAGTAGAAAATGCAGAACAGCAAAGAGACATTTCACTGCCTCTTAGAGAGCCGTGAGTTTTGATATTTCACAGTAACTTTTGTTTTCTTGCAACATGTTTTTCATCCCTTCTGATCAATAAAAACAAGACACTGCCAGCTTGGAATAACACTTTAAAGAAGAAATGATCTGACACTTATCACTCATTTAAAAAAAGGTGTCTACAGCATAAACATTTTTTCCCCTTTGGACATATGATGCTGCTAATGTTTGCATGGTTTGTAATGAAGGCCAGCCAGTCGCTCCTGAAATAAGGAATGCTCTGTTACAGTAGCAATCACTCCATGCATCTACTGTAATTGTTTTGTAATGCGAAAGCAGAAAAAGTAAATAACAAGAGCACGCATGTGAAGGCAAACACTTTGATGAATTTTCTTGCAAGCTCATAGTCAATCAGTCAACTGGTGCTACACAGATTGAGCCAGGGTGTCTGAAAAAGCATTACTATACTTCAAATGCAAATTCCAACAAAGTTTGGATGCTGTGGAAAAATGTGTAAAGGCAATGATTTGCAATGATTTAAATAAATAAATAAAATTGGGACAGTTCCATGTTTAGTACTTATTACCCTCTTCTTTTAAAAGCAGTCTGGGAATTGAGGAATGCTGTCCCATTCTTTTCTTATTGGGGACTCTGGCCACTTGACAGTCCTAGATCGTCTGTATCGTTCATTTCATGAGGGACCAAATGTTTTCAGTTGGGGAAATGTCTGAACTGCAGGCAGGCTAGTTCACACCCGGACTCTTCTACTATGAAGCCATGTTGTTGTAATAGATGCAGTAAGCTTGTAGCAAGTAATTGTCTTACTAAAATGTGCAAGGGCTTTCCTGAAAAAGACCTGGATGGGAGAATATGCAGCAAAACCTGCAAATACCTTTCAGCATCGATGTTGCCTTTCCAGATGTGCAAGGTGCCATACCACAGGCGCTAATGCAAACTTTAGAACTGAGCGCTGATAACAAGTCACATGGTCCCTCTCCTCTTTAGCCCAGAGGATGCTACGTCTTTGTTTTCCCAAACAAATTTCAAATTTTGACTCATCTGATCCCAGAACAGTTTTCCACGTTGTCTCATCCATTTTGAAAGAGCTTCGGCACAGAGAAGACCATGACAAAAAAAAAGTATATCGCTTCTTATTTGCATGTCCGACTGTTAATCTGCGCTTGTGGACGGCACATGAACTCTGTTCACGGATAATGATTTCTGGGAGAGTTCCTGAGTGTTTGCAATGATTTCCATGACAGAATCATGCCTGATTTTAATGCAGTGCTGCCCGAGGGCCCAAAGATCATAAGCATCCAGCACTGATTTTCAGCCTTATCCCTTGCACAGAATGATTTCTCCATACACCCAGAATTTTTTATATAGTGCACTGTACCTGATGTCTTGATAACTTAACAAACATTTGGAAATTGTTCCACAATTTGTTCTACAGTTTATTGCATGTTATCGCTCTAATATGCTCATTTTATATCTAATCATGTTATTGACCTGTTGCCAATTAACCTAATTCGTTGTGAAATGGTGCTCCAGCTGTTTCAGCCTTTGGTTGCCCCTGTCCCAGCTGTTTTGAGATGTGTTTCGCCCATCAAATTAAACGCCTCAGTTTAAACATTTGAAATCTTTTATATGGCTTACTATGAATAAAATATGCTGTTTATGAAATTTACAAATCATTGCATTCTGTTTTTATTTACATTTTATACATTTGCCCCAACTTATGCCCATTCGCTGATAAAGCAACCTAAACATGTTCTTAAATTCAGTTTGAATGCTCCTTAAATGTTTTAGTCACGTCACGGTGAGAAATTTCATCCCCTCTATCACTCCCTGATGCTGAGGCCTGGCAGTTAGTCACCTGGCACAGAAGAAAGCATTGGTAGTCAGCCGGCTTGCAAGTGTTTGGAAATGGAAACATTTAAATGTGACGACTGTTACTCTTGGTGGTTAAAGCCAGTTCCAGAAATTGCTTTTGGCAAAGGTGTTTCAAACTTGGATAACATTTCAGGCAATTATCCTTTTCACCACACACTGGGACAGTGTTCTTGATCTCAATCAGATACTTTAATTTTAATTTAATGCTCATTTTGTACTGACATCAGTCTGTTTATTTGGAAAGAGAACATTTTCATCACCAGCTTAGGCTTAAATTTCATTCAAATATGATGCGAATGCAATGAACACATATTAATGAAACTGCCAAGCACTGCTTTGACCTCCTTCCACAATGTGGCAACAGAATTTCTATAGACTTAATTTTAAAACTTCTCCTCATCTGTGAAGTGTAAAGTGCAGATTATTGGATGGTGTCAGTCGATATCTGTCCTCATAATCTGCATTAATCTGAGACGTGTTAATTATTAACTAGATATTTCCCTCTGCAGTATTATTTATGTATCAGGTGTCAATGAAATCTTTGTTCCCATGTTAAAAGTCAAAGGATTTCTGACTGAACTGGCAAAAGACATTTGCTTATTTAATAATCATTTGCATTGTTAATCCTTTGGGCTGTTGGGTTAAGCCTAACTTAGGTATATTAAGGAGTCAGACAACCATTCACCTTCACAGTCAGACTTCTGACCAATTTAGAATCACCAGTTAGCCTAACATGCTGGTCTCTACTTGGGCTGGAAAGTGAAGAACCCAGGAAGAACCCATGCATTTGGAGAACATGCACAGAGAAGACCCAGTCAGGCAGTTGGTTTGAACCCAAGACATGTAGTGAGGTGACAGTGATCCAGTGACAGCTAGAAATGGGCCCTTTATAGTCAGAGTTAATATTGTTGTCTGCATATGATTTTTCATACTTAATCAAGTGAAATATTTATACAGACTCAACAACTCGGGAAGAATGTGCTTTACTTTGCAGAAGCTCACTTTCACGATATTCTCCATATGGTCATCATTCCTGTGATGTGTCCCCTAAGAACACTGAACATTTCACAGTGTGAGAATACCTGCAGGTAGACATTTATTAGCGTGGAATTGATATAATGTATATCACAAGATCAACACTAACCAATTACAGGGGCCCTAGGCCAGTTTCTGCATAACTCACTTCATGTTATAAAGATTAATGACTCGTTAAAGGCCCAAGAGAGTGATTTTGTTGATCATAAAAATAAATTACTCATATACATATGCATGCTTTCAAAGAGTTTGATGGAGCACTGGCTGTTGAAGTGTTTCACATGGTTCTTTAGTGGTTACCTTTTATTACATCAGACATTTGTTTGAAAAATCCTAAATGCAAAACGCATTAAATCCTCACTAGGCTCAAATATTAGCCATTAGAAGCAGGTTGTAGGCTGTCTCCAGGTCAGTGGTCTGCAGCCGGTTTAGTCCATCCTGGTTTCAGTTGATTCCAGCTGTGACATGAATTTCTGACACAGAGAAACACAACAACTTGAGTATGAACTTCTTAAACCGCTCTGTTGCACAATCAGCTTCTTCACTGTCCATCTGCATGCTCACTATGCTCCAAATGCCCACTGCTGTGGCAAAAATATGTCAGAAAACACAGCTTGTGTCTGTGTGGCACTGGTGTTAGTCAGGAACATGAAAACAGAAGAAATGGGAACCGTGTATGATTTGGGTTAGTTTTGACCAGAAACTGTTACCTGAAATTGTTTCAACACATTGAAAATGACGATGAAAATGAGGCAGTAAGATGTTTTAATCATGTCAACTCTATGGGTAATTTGACAACTTGACATAAATATTCTGAGGTCTGGATATTATTAAAATTTATATGAAAATCTGCACGAGTTTAAGCTAATAGCAGCTGCCGTTGCCCATGCAAATAGATATATTCGACACAGTTAATACGAGATTTGTGTTGTTTTTAGGCATAGTTACATTATTGAATATTGCAGTTAAACACTATGTAATTGAGCATAGTGTGTTAAGTACTTTTAATATGGCAGAATATATCATTTTTAATAATGTTATATTCATTTTTTTCTATATTGGCTATGAAATAATCTTCTTGTTGATATTCATAGAGCCTTCTAGCCTATAAACTGTTTTGTGGTTATAATATTTCTTCTTCTAAATGGACCTCTGGGTGTCTGTGAATAGCTGGAGCATGTGTTTTCTTTTGGAGAATAGGTTTTTATGAGATAAAACAGCTGTTTATGAGCCAGGGATTACATTTCTAGGCTATTTTTGGAGCCCTGAGTGAATCAAGGAGAGACAACAATACCATCTAGTGGAAAACACAGCTATGCACAAGCTTTTCTGACCTGCTGAATCACTGTCTGCTGTTTGAAAAAAGTCACCATGAATCCACTGTGTGCATGACTCCGATATTAATTTGATCTCATATTGAGGTCTCATAAAAGATCTCGATTAGTTGGATCACCAGTAGGTATGTGATCTGTTCTAGTAGAAGACACACAACAGGCCTAACCATGTTGTTCCCTTGATTTGCATTTGAATGTTTTCATGCTGCTCTTCCCACTTTAGAACGTATAAATGCAAATGAAAAAACCCTTTGAAAGCCTTCGTCTGACATAATATACTACACATGCCGTGCATTGCCTGCGGGTACACTGTCCACAGTCAAACCCCTTGCTGTAGCTGTATCATATTAAACATTTAACTGAACAGAACATAAAGCTAGCCTCTGTTCACATATTAACAATACATCGGTTGCAGCATGCACTACGTCTGTGCTCGTTCATTTTATGCCTCCGCAGTGGCAACAGCAACGGCTTTTTGTCTTGTCTGTAAAATTTAGGAAAAAAAGATCATCAAATTACAGGTGAAAATAGAGCAACAGGACCGCTGAGTCTTTGATGTTATTTATTTTCTGCTGTGTTTTACTTGCATCTATTTGAAAGAGTGAGTGTAAACACAAAAAATATATATATTTTATGTGCTGGAATGTGCAGAAAATAAGTTTAAATGTTAAACAAATTTCTTCCAGTCAGAGACTGTTACATGCAATTAAATTTTTGCTTGATGCATAAAGTTAAAAGGTTAAAACTAATAAAACAAGTTTTAAAAAGGGACTTTTCCATTTGATTACATTTTGTATGATGGATTATGCAGAAAAAGTAGAAATGGGCTGAAAGATCTATCGCTTTATCACCTATTCAGGTTGTAAATCGTGTTTTTAAAAAGTAACTAAGTAACTAAGTAATTAATTACTTTTGAAAATAAGTAATCAGTAAAGTAACGGGATTACCTTTTTGGGGAAGTAATCGGTAATTAGTTACTGATTACTTTTTTCAAGTAACTTGACCAACACTGTTTGTATAGGACTTTAAGTAAATAATTTACCTTAACAATGCTAAAAAATAATTCCACACAAATGCCAATTAGAATAGGATGAAATGATGATGTTTTATACTTAAAAATTCAAATTTTCACATGTTATGAGATACTGGCTTTAAACTGCTTGCTTAAAGAGACATGCTGAGTCTTACTCTATTTAGCTTTATAACCTTGATGATGATGTATGTTGTGAATTAGCATATGTAAATTACAATAAGTTAAAACTTTGGTGATTGTATAGGTATTCTGTGTTACCTGGATGAACTCGAGTGTGCGAACCATCTTTTTTTTTTTACAGTCTGTAGCAGCGGCATCCATATTTGAAACACTATGGCTACATGTTTTATCAGACGTAGGTTTACAGGCTGAGAAATAATACATGCATTGCTTCTTATTAAATTCAGAGTTTGGCCAAAGTTTGGATTGTTGCAGCTCGACTTGGTTGTTGACACCATAATTCGAATTTTTTTCATGTCCATCACCCAAGATCAAGAAAGAAGAAGACATTGTGTTACCTCGGACAGCAGAATCACATTGTCAATCATCTATTTTGGCTATTAAATACTATGTTGTTTTTCTTGTTTGTTTGTTTTTTCCATATTACATTAGTACTGAGACAGAAAAATCTTCCATTACACAGATATTCCAATGCATCAAGTATTGCAGATATATGAACAACATATTGTGATATTATTGTGTTGTTAGTTACACTGTAATTTCCTCTCCTATCTTATAGTTCTCCCACTCTGTCTGTAGAGACGTTGTTCTCTTCCAAACACGATAACTCAAGAACTATTCAAAATACACCAACAAACACACTTTCACCACAGGTTTCCCCTGGAGAGCTGATGATCTGATTAGATTTTGGGAGTACCTTGCTGCATTAATTTGCATATGAGAGGTGCGCATGGGGGGGAAGAAAAAAATGCAGGTCATTAAGCAGCTCAAATGCCTCATGTTTAACTCACAGCTTGCCTGTGGCAAGAGCATGACCAGTTTGGTTGTGATTAGCATCACTGAAAGGTTACTTTGATTAAGCTAAAACAATGGGAACAGCAGTCAGAAATCAGAACATTGGACTGAACAAGATGAGACACGTATCCTAGAGCTCCAAAACTCATCTCTCGCTTCCTCGCTGACCCAGAAAAAAGATGATTTTAGCTCCTGTGTTTTCGTGCTGTGGTGGTAATGGAGGATAAGGACGTAAATGGGCTTGTCTCACGAATCTGTGACTAACGGGAGAATATGACATCGGTGATAAAACAAGGAGGGATAGTGCCAGTTTGTAAGTGTGAGCTAAAACACATGACTAAGTCGGCAGTTTCAGGGCAGCGTGCGTTTATCTTGAGCCTATATTCATATCCATTCATATCCATTCATGTCCATCTCCTTAGTAACATACAGACATATACATTTTGATGATATAAAAAATGTAGTGCCCAAAAGCAGCATCCACTTTCCCTTTCTGTCTGCCTCTGTACCTGCATCCTCTCAGGTTCTCTTCTCTTTCGAGAGGAGTTTTTTTCTTTTTTTAATCTTGATGCACGCTGGACACCTTGATGTTTTTCCCACTTGGAAAATCATCTTTCCGGGGGAATATTGTTGAAAAAGAAAAGAAAAGAAATCAGGTTTGTTTTTCCCTCTTATTTGTGAGGTTTAGCATCATTGTTCCACTTTAATGCTAACTTTTATTTCATCCCAATAATTATTATATTTTAATCTGTCTTTCCATTTTTATTCTCGCTTTTTTGCACTGAATGAAGCACTGTATTACTGTATCTGTACCTTTAAGCAACTTGTCAAATCAAACCGATTATATCCAATATGGCTACATCTGTTATGGCTGCTTTTGAAAAATTATTTACTGCAAATTGTGACCAGGCAACATATGGGACCACACAGATAAAATACACACCCAGAGAGGTGCACAAAGCCAGCTGGCAATTAGAAAAGACAACACGATAAGGAAACAGATTTATGGCACTGCTCTGCTTGTGTGGCGCTGCCCCTCGTGTCACCTGACAGCAATATAGACTCTATCATTTAATCCGTTTCTTACCGAAGAGAGCAGGCGAGTGTACACCCGAGTGTGGACGTGCCCGTTGTATATGAGCTGTTGTGCACAATAAAATCAGCAGGGGGCAGTGTTGTTACACCACTCCAACAGCAAAGGAGCGACGCAAGCCTTGAAGTGATAACGCCACACTGAAGATCATCTTTAAAATACACTGCCATTGTCTCATCGCCTCAAATGTTCTGGGAGGATTCAGCCATCGTGCCATGATCTTGGAAGCTTCATTCTGGAAGCACAATTTCTCTCTCTCTCCGGTTACATTGAACAAAAGTCACAGCTGAGGTGTCAGAGCCAGTCGTGTGGAACAGTTAATTCTCCCCCACCCCTCCCACTCCTCCCATAAGCTCAGTATTTATGGATTCGTTTTAACTGTGCACATATACACACAGACTGTGTGTGGGCAGCATCACAGTCCGAGAGGAGCGCAACAACCCTGCTTCGTGTTTATAAAAGGAAGACTCAATAGCTCCAAACAATTTTGTCAAATTCACCTTTTTTTGTGGCTGGTTCAATTCCAGGTTGCTCCTGCGTTATAGTAATGCTGCTATTGTTTTAACTCCCCACATTCATCCTGCACTGTCATCCTTGTGAAGCCGGTACATACGATGCAAGTCGTTGGACGGGGGCTTCCAACATTGCTTTACCTCCCTTTCTGATGTCTGGAATGTTTCGTCCTCATCTATGTTTGAGGAGAGGGAGACATAGATGGGCTTGTTACAAACTCGCTCTGTTCTTGTAGAGCAATTATAACAAGCTGCTGCTAGTTGCTCCTCCTTGGGAAGCGTCCAGGGTGGTTATATAAAAGTGGTCTTTTTCTGGAGACAAACAATTATGTTTGCACAACTATATGACAGTATACTCATATGATACAGCTACCTGATGCATAAAAAGGATACAATGAGGAAATTATTTTTGAGGATGGACTAATTTTGCTCTTGGGGATGCCTACAGCTAAATGTAGGAACAATTTGAATTTCCCATCAGCACTTTGTGAGTTTAACCTTACAACAGAATGAAACTACAGTCACATCTTCCTTTCATTTTAACCTTGCCTACTTTATCAAAGGATTTCTATCAGGTATGCATTTTTTTCTGTCGCTATTGTAAATGTAATGTTTGAAAAATGCAGTGTAGTTGTAGAAAATTAATTTGATATGGAGGCAGATGTTTTCTCTAGTGAATCTTTATACCTGCATGTGATTTTAACACACATGCTAACCTATATTGGATTTAAAATGGTCATATCATATATTTTCTCACATCTCTGCAGGCAGCTCAATTACTGTTCTGGGCTTTCACTATTTTCTTTAACCATCATTCTGTCCTCAGTATCCGTGATTGGTATTCCCTCCCACACTTCCAATTATCCTTGACATGATAACACACTATAATGTCGACAGAGTCTAGCCCCGGTGAATCATCTTTAACTAACATTTGTAACAATTTAGTGTCATTTACAACACATTAGAGTAATATAAATTCAACTATTCAAATATAATTCAAATATATTTGGGACCATATATTGGCAGATATATTCACCAATATTAGCTATTTGGCAATGTATTGGTATCAACATTTATAAAATGTAAAGAGACTTGAGAAACACCCTTTAACTCTTTTGTGAGTGTTGATACACCAGAGGACAACATGTGTTTAGAGCGCCACGAACACAACAAGCAGCTCATCCAAGCAGAGTCAGCATTATCATATTATTAAGGACTCATGAGTAAATGACAAATTTTAGGGAAATCTTTTTTATGCTTCTTGCATCTGAAAAAAGGAGAAATATGTCCTGATATTTTGATTTTTTTAAATGATCAAATATTGGTATTGATACGAGTCTCAAAAATACTATAGCAGCCCAAAATTGATGTGACGCACCGCCTATGCAAGCTAAACCTATAGAACATAGCATTACTAAACTACAGGAGAAAATCATTATACACATATGTCCAAGGCAATAATAAGGGCTCGAGAATCCCACTGAAAAATCAGTAGATGCACCCTTCATAATCAATACTATACTAACGTTCTACTAAACTATGCAGTCATCATACCAGTCACATCACTGTGTAGTGTATCAGTAGTGCTATATCAGCCTCTCACTGCTCTAACTTCTACCTTAGACAAACTTTTACTGCTTGCTTTAAGCTCTACCCACATTTGAACAAACACATTGATTCACCTGATTGAGTTTACGTTGGCTTTGCTGCCTACCTACTTCAGCATCCAATTTCCACAGCACAGTAGATTCTTTTACGGCTCAACTGTACCACTGATGCGGCTCAGGATTGTCTATCTGAAGAACACCTTGGCTTTTTTCACATTTGTTCTTTGAAAAGTTCACTAAACAGAAATGATTCCTTTGGGCCTCAAAGTCAGAACAATACCAATACTGGACCTTGACTGGACTGAGAAGTAATAACATCTTTTCCAATTAAAATGAGGTAAATCAGCCCAGACAAGCCGCTCTGGTGGGAATGTCAATTTAAATTCTACAACAGACCTTCCCCCAAACTGACTACAGGAGATAAATTAAGCCCGGCCTTTCCAATAATATTAAAAAATTCAATGAGTAGTGTTAATTCGATTATTGTAGAAATGATTTTGCAACAAAGCATAGCAGTAATGGTGGAGGTGTATAGGCGTATTTAAAGTTTAAATAAGGCTTTTTATCGTTGTACAGTCGATGGAATACATTGAAATCACACATTTACTGTAAATAGAGTTGTTGTTGTTTTTCTCTTCCTTGCATAGCGGGCAATTGGTTGCTGAAAGAGTTATTACAGAAGGCATTGTTCAGTAACCTTATTCACAATGAACATTAATTGGGTACAGTTGCGTATTGCACTTTTTTGGGATTCCACAATAGATGTTAATGGGGTATTTAATTTCCTAACACATTAAAGGCAGGTGAACTCTGAACCATAATGGGTTATAATGCGGCGCTCTTGCCAGCTGAGCTAGACTTGCTCCTCTGCTATATGCTTATGTAGTGTTTTCAACAGTGCAGCTTCAGCAAGTATAAAGAGCAGGAGAAACCGTGAGCCATAAGAGGCGGTTTAAAAGGGGAAAATTTCATTTGACTAGTCATCCATAGGTGGGATGAAACTAACTATGATTTTAGACTGCAGCACATTAGCAGAATGTTTTACATGAATTTATTAAGATCAAAATTTTGGCAGGTGCATCAAAACGGCACATATGTGACTTCAAGCTGTTGCTTGTGCAGAAAAGTAGTTGATCCATTTCACTAGCGACCCATCTGATAAATTCCAATGACTAGAGTGCATTTTCATTAGCACATGGCTTTCATCACAAAATAAAATGTCATCACGTCCGCCAGGAAATGTCACAGAAGCTAATTTTGATCACAACTATACTGTGGACTGAAGCTGGATCAGCAGCTGCAAAGGAGAAATGTAATGAAACAAACAGTCTAGCAGAATTCCTGTTGGTTCTTTGACTGAGGTGTGCCAGCAGTGGCTGTTTTCCGAGGGCTTTCTGAATCGGGAGACAGGATTGTTGACTCTTGTATTCTCATCCTACAGAATAATTTTCACATTCTGTTCTTATTTCTCAAGCACTTTTATATGGATCATTAAAAGAAAAACAAACAAGCCACAATTTTACCAGTTTCATATACAGCTTTTCCTACACTCTCATTTGGGATTGGCTGAGTTCGGTTTGCCCCAGTTGCTTTTTAAAGTTTTTTATTTGTCATTTTATGTTAAAATGTGTTTAATACGAGTGCAAAACCAGGATTATCAGATTTCAAAGATTTATCAACAGGGACTGATGGAGAGAAAGTAAGACCAAAAAAAGAAAGGGAGAGAGAGAGAAAATTAGGACAGAGGACTGAAGTGGAGCCGAAGTTCATGCTCTATTACTGTTCTGAAGCAATTTTGGAAAAACATTGCCTCTGGATCACTTTGATGGATCGTTGCACCTGGCTGAACTGGATGTCTCCTGAGTTGTTTTCTTTCCTTTCCTTGAAAGAGGGATAGCGCAACGCATTTTGTAATGCTTCCAGTTGTGGTGTGTGCACGTGAAGCATGTCACCATGGCTTTATCAAGAAAAAGTAAAAAAAGAGAAAGAAATCTGCAGACATCATCCTACAGTGGGGTTGCCTTACGCTAAATCTGGGTCTGTAGCCGTGAAAAATACGGCCTCAACTCTTACATTCTAAAAGTTAAATTATTGTTCATTAATTGTTCATTATGAATGAATTTGACAGTATAATAACGCTAAATGCCATGTTAATGGATAGTACAACTGTTACAACTGTAGCTGAGGTCAAGGAAATTATTCTTGACAGTGCTGTAGAATTATTTGACATTGTTTTAACACTTAAAGACATTTAAATGACTAATCCAAACTACATCACTGTGAGATTAAAGAAAAAAAAGGTCATGGCACAATTGCAATGGTCACATGACAGTCTGTGCCAAAACCAATGGATAATGAGCGCTCCATGTAACATCAGAATACAAGTTCAGGACAGGTTATATTGTCAAAATATGTGATGTAAGTGTTAAGAAAATAGTTTTTGTACTACTACTAGATTAAATAACACAATTTTAAATGTGACGATTCAAAGACACAACCAAGCGTTGTGTTTCCACCCTATAGATGCTGCCAGGTCTTTACTGTAGCCATCCTCAGTTGCTTGTTTGTGGGACTTTCTGCCTTCAGTTTTGAATTTAATAACTGAAAAGCATGCTCTGTTGGGTTGAGATTAGGTGACTGACTTGGCCATTGAAGAATATCCCATTTCTTTGCTTTGAGAAAACTCTTGGGCTGCCTTTACATTTTGGGTCATTATCCGTTTGCACTGTGAAGTGCAGCCTGATCCATTTTTCAGCATTTGGCTGAATCTGAGCAGAGAGTAGAGCCCTGTTTTTGAGTGTAACCAGTGGTTTGCACCTAGTTATAAACCCTCTGCATTTGCATTCATTTATGAAGGCCTCTCCTGACCTTGACAGTGATACTCCTGCCACTTTCAAAATGATGTTGTGAGGCTGCTTTCCTTAACCATGAAGATAATTCTGTCACTCTCACTGTCACTTTAGTTGACTTTAGGTTTTTCGATGTTGCTAAGCTGCCAGCGAATTCATTATTTTGTTTTTTTTAAATATACCAGATTTTTAATTTGGCCATTCCTAAAGTTTTTGCAGTTTCTCTGAATAATTCAGCATGTCTTTGGGGCATATCTTTAAAAATTAAAGTGAAAAGCTACAAAATACAAATTAAACACTTTGAATGAACCTTAGATACGATGCCTATTTCATCTGCCCTAAAATAGCATGAAAACCTTACCTTAGCTTGAAGCTGCTCGCCAGTCACTTGTTCAATTACTTCCGGGCCTCTGAAAATGATGGATTAATGCTCTTTATTTATTTTGAACTCCTTGAATTAAAGCTGAACATCGGCACTTCAGTCACATCTTGATTATTTTAACTAAAATCCACTGTTGTGGTGTACATACACAAAATGCCAACACCCATAGAGATATATTGACGTTCATTGATCTTAATAGCAGGATTCATACCAGCTTTATGCACACGTCATTAAACACAATGTGACTGTATAATTATGGTGTTCCTATTAGATGAATATTATGTTACAATATTGTTTTTTTAATAATAAAAAATCCTATGTAAAGTTCTCTGAGACCTTAAATGTCAGGATGGATTTCCTTTTCCTTTAGTGACTAATTTGGCAGAAATCTCTACCTGCCCTTTTCACTTTTAAGACCATCCCGCAAACTGTTCAGATCTAGATGGTTTAAAGCGGCAGCTGTGCATGCTTTGCATATGTCATGGTAATCTGACCCAGTGTTTCTAAGTTTCTGGACATTTTGATGTTAATTTTTAAATATTCCATGTGATTCTTAGGTTTCTGGTTATTTTTACTTCATGTATTAATTATGTTTCGGTTAGCCTTCAGTTCATTGTGATTTTTCAGTTTTTTCTCCTGTCTCTGTGTTCGGTGTTCCCTTTCTGTCTTCCCAGTCAGTCATGTTCCCATGTCTGCTTCGCCTTGATCCCTGTGTCAAGCCTGTGTGGCTTAGTCTTTGTCTCTGTGTTTGTTGTACTTCCTGTTTTATGTAGACAGTCTCTCATCCTGTGTACAGTGTGTTCAGTTTTGCTTCAATTGTCTTGTTAGTCTGTATTGGTTCCACCTGTGTTCCCACCTGTTGCCTCTCGTCATCCTGTGTGTATTTTAGTCCTTAGTCTCCCTCTGCTTGTTGTCGTGTCATCCCCGTTTGCTCTGTGTTTCCATGCTCTATTGTTCCCAGTAACTTCCCTTGTCTCAGATTCCTGCGTTTGGGTCCCACCTTGCCTGCCACACAGCTGCATATGAGTGCATGACTGCCTAAAATTATCTGGCAACTATTATTTTTTGGGGGGGGAAATTCACCGTCTGCTGTTGTCATTGAGATCTGAGCATGTTTAAGTATTTATGAGTCTATTTATGAATTTTAACACATTTAATCACTGTGTTTATTAAGTATTCTGGAAATCAATTTCTTTACCTGACCATAACCTGCCTCCTGGATGCCTCTTAGGTGAGGTGTTTCAGGCATATCCTCCTGGAAGGTGATTCCCGGGGCAGAGCCAGGACACGCTGCAGAGATTATGTCTCTTGGCTGGTTTGGGAATGCTTGTCCCCCCTGGATGAGCTGGAGTAGGTTTCACAGTACTGGGTCGTGTGACCCAGTGTTTGAGTTTTATTGTATTTTGTTTTCTATTCGTATTCTGGTTTGAGTTTAGTTTACCTTATTAAGTGCTACGATGCCTAGATTGCTGTGTTAGTCCTTTGCTTCCTCCCCTGTTCTAAGTCTCCCTGCTTCATGTCTACCTGTCATGCTTTATGTCTCTGTGGTGCTGGTTAAATTTATGTCGTGTCTGCGTCTCGTAATGTTTCCTGTTTATTTGGAAGTCTTGTTTCCATGTTCTATGTACCTAGCTTTCGCTTCCACTGTGGCGTCATTATGTTCACTCCAGTCAGCTGTTTTCCTCACGTGTCTCCACTTCCCCTGATCACCTCGTGTGTGAATTTAAGCCCTCAGTATTCCTGTGTTCAGTGTGGTGTCATCTGTGTTCCCTTCCCCATGTCTAGGTTTAGACTTCATGGTGTCCCTTCATATTTTAGTATTTTCAGCGTTCATAGCTTTCTCTCCAGTCTCATAATAGTTTAATCATAGTTTTCTTAGTCTGGTCTCAACCAGTTTGCTTAATTTTTGTATGCTCTCTTATCAGCCCCAAATAAAGGCTCGTTTTTCGTTAAAGTAATTCCGACTCCTCGTCAGTGTCCGCAGCTGAGTCCTCCACTCATTCTCCATTCGGTCTGCCTCCTGCAGACTGTGACAGTAGGTGGCTGGGGAGAGGAAGGTCTAGGCGGCTCTGCTTACTCTGCTGCCTCTGTGACCCGAACATGGATGGATTTCTGTATTATAGACATCATTATGTTTCTACAAAAGCCATTTTGTGCTCAGTACTGTAATTATTAATACGTATATATTGTCCTGCTACCGGTGGTTGAAACAGAGCTGGAGTACACCCTTTCCTGCAGCCTACCTAACCAGACACTTTGATGCCCTATGATAAGCTCCATTGCCATAGTGAAGGCTAAAGGTAAAATGGAGCTGGCTTTCATGAATACTATTTGCATGTAATGCTGTTGTACAGCTGTAAATCTCCTCTCAGTATCTTGAAAATATGACAGATGTGCATTATATTTTGAGCGATAAATTTTACATTGTCATGTCACCACACTTGTCCACAGGCTCTTTTCTTCAGGCATGATGCGCATTATACATTACAGCTGACATATATACTCTGTGAGATATCTGGTGTTTTCAAAACACTATCTTTTATTAAACAGTTGTGTCACAGAATATGTTCTACTTGTATGTATTTGGATAAGGCTGTACGGGCATCTGCATAATTCAAGATAACTCAAATCTAGGACAGGTTTCAAAGCAGACAATATTTTTCATGACACTGCTCGTCTTTATCGTACATGTTTGGTAAAATTTCCATTTAATGTCCTGTAAGTATAACAGTAGTACACATTTTAACTGGTACACAAAAACCTCATAGAGTTGTATTTTTTTATCCCATATTTCATCTGCACTTGAGCCTAATTTGTTCATTCTCTCCATTTTGGGTAGTTTTTGACTTTGGAGGGTGGCTTCAATTTAATGTAATAATTTGGCCGGATACATATTTTGTTTAAAAGTTTTTAGCCACCACTGGAATCAGACTATGTCATAAAAAAATGGAGGCTCGGTCATGTTTTGGGACTGCATTTCAGCTGCTGGTATTCGGGTGATCTTGTGAAAATCGATGGAATTATGAACAAAAAAATGCATTCAGATTTCGACCCATTGTGCAACAATACATCTAGAAAGCTTCTGACTGGCTTCATTTTTTCCCCTGACAATGAGTCCACACACACTGTCATGGCAGTAAAAGCATACCTAGACCCGCGGCCCTTTGCTTTCTGTCCTCCTCTTTTCTCTCTTCCCACTTTCCTATCCTCACTGCTCCACTATCCAATAAAGAAAAAAGTGTCAAACAACATTTCTTAAAAACGTTTCCCCAAGAGACTTCAGGCTGTATTGAAGAATAAAGGCGGTCATGCCAAATATTACTTTTAAACTCAATATAATTTATCCTTATATGCTGTATTTCCTTCCTATGTTTTTTTTTTGTAAATTGCTTAACCTATTTTCCAGCAAAGTATAAAGAAATGAGGGTTGGCTCAAGACTTTTGCACAACACTATTTATCGCATGTGGTTTGATTGTCATCAAGGTACCTAGATTGTGACAAGGTGTCAGTCACAAACTATCTCAACACAGACATGAAACGCAATCTGCTGGACCAATTTCTTTTCAAAAGTAATACATTGCTCATCAATCACGCTGCTACGATACAATAGTCGAAGGCATTTTAAAGTTTAAGTTCCATAATACATTTTCTGATCTCTGATTATATGGTGTAAATGCTTAGGGCAACATAAGATTCATCACTCAACTTTCAAATATCGTCTCTTTGGCTTTAATCTCATCTTTTAAAGGCTCTCTTCTGTCTGAATCCAATATTGCTGAGATACTTCAAAGACTGTCTCATATTTAAATGTATAACAATTAAAGGTTTTTGTTTTAATCTCTTTCTACTCTTGTGTCATAGAAACAGATTCATGTTTTATGTGTTATATATGTTCGGTATTTCTGCTGCATGTTCCCTGATATTCGGTCTATTTTTGCCTCTGGATGAGCGAATGACTGCATATACCTTTTTTATGCCGTCCTTGTGTTTTGCAATGAGGTAGAAAACTGAGTTTAAAGTGGTTTGATTACTACAAGATTGCAGGGCTCGGGAGGAGGAACATTTTTTAACGTTTTTGAATTAGTTGAATGTTTTCATTTGGTTTTACATCCAACTTTACAGCTGTTAGTCTGCTAGTTCTCTGTCCAGGACTAGCTTCCCTGTTCTGCCATCGGTAGCTTTTATTGCGCTTGCTTCTATTGCCATCAACTTGAGTAACATTATCTTCACTGCACACATGGTGAAACAAAAGAGAGGAATTAGGGCAACTGTAAATGACAGCAAAAACACTCTCTAACACTAAAATAAAAGGAAAGGAGTGTTAAAAAAAACAACTGCACATAAATCAGGCAAATAAAAACTGATCTATCTAATCCTCTGTAATTATATCGCAATTAACACATCTCCAATAATACGTTTGTCCTAAATAACCAGACCGATCCATCAAGGTGTCAATAGTTGCACACCACAGACAGTGATAACAGAAGAGGAAGGGAAGGTGGTGTTAATTATTTATTTATTTATTTTTGCTTTTCTTTCATTTTCTGCTTTTTTAAAATGTTATTTTATTGGAACAGCACAAAGAGAGTGTGTTTTGCCTTTTTAATCTACAAAGTATGCAGATCTTCCTACTGACTGATTTGTATTCTTCTGCATTGGAGAGGTTTATTAAATATCAATTCAGCTGCTATCGCTGCTTGCGAAAAAGCAAAACCCAACATGCTTTATTAAGAATGGTGTTAAATCTGCTGGTGTACGTTTAATACTGATTATCACCAAGTGGGGCTTCTGCAAAAAGGGCCTTTCAAGTGTCTGGGTGACAAATTTGAGTGCTCAGTGGCACAAACAAAGGCCAAAGCAGAAAATGGACAAGCAAAATATTCATATTAGTTCAAGACTAATGAGTAAACATTGCCCTGATGCTAAAATAAAGAGAATCACGTCACAGATTTGCATCGAATGGACCACATGAACCACAGCAAAGCTTTTTGCTTGTCTTGCACATTGTCAATGAATATGCCTATGTTGGCTTTACAGAAGACGCCTCAGGCAACAAACCATCTCAAGATGGATGGCTCATCAAGATGATTGACAAGTGCTGTAGAAGAGCTGTACGTGCTGATGTGTCAGACGCAAAGAACAGACGTGTAAAGCACGGGTACTGACTTCAAACTACTTCCACCTTCACGTAGATACCACGTTGTAGATTAGAGTAGTTTGGTACTGGCTGAAGGAAAAGTGATCCTATCTCACGCTCCTGTTTGTAAGAAGAGACAGTTGCTGACTCTATCAGACTGAAAGAGGATTTCCCTGCTTCTGCACATTTCTCACAAGGATTCCTAAAGGACGGAATAACAGCATGCGAAGAACTTAGCCTTGTTCATACTCCAGTTAACTTTGGCAGGACTAATAATGTTCCTTCTGCATCAAAGGGAAAATTTGCAAATTTGGTTTTAATTGCTGGCCAAAACAAGGATCCGAAGAGTTGCATAAGTAAGTCCCCCCAAAAAAAGAGGGGCGAGAAAAGTTGTGCTGCTCAATGTTATCTTTTTCTTTTCTTTTTTTTAAAAGTTAATTAGGTTATTCATTATTAGACTTTTAATTAATTTATTTTCTAAAGATAAAAAAAACATTACTGAGAGCTAGTAGTGTGTGTTCTCTGAATTTTGGCCAGACACTTTCAGTAGTTTGTGCAAAGGCATAATTTTTTTCAAAGCTAAACTTTTCTGAAAATTAGTAGCTACTTTGATATTTACTACAAACATGTGATGTGTGTTGGTTCAGTGGCAGCATAGGAATTATAACATAAAAGGTGCTTAAAGGGTTAAAAAGTCATGACCTTTTAGAGTCACTAGAGAATAGTTCTTTAATTTGTACTTTTTTTTAAAAATGAATAATACTTGATGATTCAAATCCTTCTATCAAGTTCACTCAGTTTAAAATTCCAGTCGGTGAGTCTGACAACACAAAATCACCTCACACATATTATGTGATCCCCGAGAAATGCACACCTGATTAATTCGATTAGAATAATCTCTATTGTTTCGGCATCGGCGAAAGCCGCAGCGACAGAATTTCAACACAAGACTGACTAATGGAATAAAGTAAAATATAATTTTGGATTTGAATGTCAGATGAGCCATTCTGTGTGTGCGAGAGCGGAGCGCGTGATCTCTTTTCAAAGTATCTCGAAGAGTCGCTTGCGGTGTTTTGAACAGCTGGAGACGTTCATCCAGTACGACATCTGCGCTGTGCTTTTGATCAGAGATAAGAACCAAAGTGCAGCCATGTAGTGGCTACATAAATCAAGAGACAGATAAATGATGCCGGAGATAGGAGAGTCTGCCAGTTCAGCAGATGACACTGGCTACTTGTTTAGATTGCAATAGACCAGATACAATATTGTTAAAAGGTGGCATGTGGACTATTTGCATACACTCCACTCCATCATTAAACACACATTCATCTCTGACCGAAAATGTAGGACTTAAAAAACAACAACAAAACACTGGCCCTTATAACGAGTAGATATTAAGCTGCTTCACAGCATTGGCATTATATTTAAATTATGCTAATTAAATTAAACAAAGCTCAGTGGTTTCCACACACCTGTTCATTTTGGATGGCACATTTGGTTAATTTTGAAGCAATTTGCCTTCGCAGGCGTATCTGTCAGTGATGTTTCTCTTTATTTCAAAGCAAATACCACAGTTTCAGAAAAACACTGAAAAATTTCAGCGCTTTGAGAGCAACAAATATGGGGACAAAACAAATGAGCCACGAAGGGATGTTGATGAATTGTTTATCTTTGCACTTCTTCATAACTCAAATGGATGGATATGTATTGTGCTATCAAAGCCACGGTAAAGTTGTGCGTTGGGTTGTATAAGAGAGAATCAAGGTAAGAGCCCTTTTCATTTCTCTTGTACACTTTATCTGATTGGCCTGTTGACCATTTCTCTAGCATGAGTCACAGATTCGCGCAAACATAGTCTGATTTCCTTAGGTTTATCCTCTAATTTCAATCTCCATGAGCATCTGGGATGCACCCTGGACCCAGTGCAGGTGGTGGGAGACAGAAGGACTCTGGCCAAAATAACATCTCTGATGGACAGAGTCTCCCACCCCATGCATGTAAATGTTGCTGAACTGCAGAGCTCCTTCAGTGACAGACTGCTGCATCCTAGATGCATGAAGGAGCGTTTCCGCAGGTCCTTCCTCCCTGCAGCTGTCAGACTGTACAATCAGAACTGCTCCCAACAAACGTAGATGTTTACATCTGCGCTGTAACTGCAATAAGTTAAATAACCGATTCGCACTACAACCTGGTTTGCCTCTTACCTGTAGTTATTTTTATTTAATTTAATAACTGTACAGTACTCTGTTTATAGTAACCATTGTCCTTAATGCAAATATGTAAGAAAAATTGTGTATGTTTCTGTTCCGTGTCCTGTGTACTGTTTGTTTGTATATGTGTCTTTTTGGCTGCTGTTACAACCAAATTTCCCCTTGTGGGACAACTAAAGGATTATTCTATTCTATTCTATTCTATTCTATTCTATTCTATCTTTGTGCTGTATTTGCGCATGCTTCACCAATCACCGTCTCTCCATCTGCCCCGGTAAAATTTTTCCTCAGGGAAGCTGCTTGACTCAGAGACGCAGATCTTTCTTGCTTTCTTTGCAGAATCTCCTCGGTGCTGTATTCATACCAGAAAACCCTAAGTGAGGGTGCTGATAAAATGTGTCTCAATATGTCATCCTCTATTATATCTCTAACAGCGGGGTTCCTTTCTGGAGCGGGACCAATGCGGTGGCTGCAGTGGCTTAGGGTTTAGAAATTAGCTAAAAGTTCAGCAGCGATAATTTTTCGATTTTACTGCGTCCTTTTGCCTAATCAGACCAGTTTACACAGGTTCACAACCACCGTTACAATATAGTGGACTGTAACATGTCTTTTATATTATTATATACAAAACTCTTAAACCACCCCTTAATTCTTTATAGCTTATGATGAAGAAAATGGGAAACAGGTGCAGCAATTTGTGCAAACATATATGTAGGGTTTAGAATGAACATGAAGCAAAAACTCAACAAAGTTTGTAATTTGCTTGAAAGTCAATATGAGCACCTTTACTCTTTTTTGCAGCTCTCTTAGAAAAGCTTTCTTGTAATTTCTTTAAGTGGCCTTCACATTTCTCTGGGCTTTTTAGCAACATTTAAACGGCATCTTTGGATGTTTCCTACTTTTTGTTCTGTTCTCTATCAAGTTGACTCCACACTGCTATAATACTTTTCAGGTCCAGGCTCTGGGGAGGCAAATCAATGACTGATATGTGCTTTTGCATCCAGGTATCCTTTTACTTCTTTGGCAGTGTGTTTGGGATCATTACCATGCTAAAAATTAAGCCAGTCAGATGATTTTCAGATGGTATTGCATGGTGGATAAAAATCTGCCAGCACATTTCTGCCTTGATAATTTTATTAATTTTGACAAGATCACTCATACCACCGGCTAAAATACAGCCCAGATTTATTACAGTGGAAGCACAGTGGCCAAAAGCACTCAGTGTTGGACCTCCATCCTGACCTCATCTGTACATATTGCTGACAATTTGAGCCAAAAACCTCAAACTTGGAATTATCACTCTAAAAAAACCTGTTACCACTAATTTTCAGTCCAATTCTTGACTATTTTGGCATACCTCAGCCTTTTCTCCCTGTTTCCATTCCTTAACAGTGGCTTCTTTACAGCCACCCACCCCCCCCACTGAGACCATTTCTGATGAGGCTTCAGTGAACAGATGGATCAGCCAAAGGGTCAGATGCATCTCTCAGGTCTTGTGTCAGGTCTCACATAATATAGACTGAAAGCAACACAGCTGCTGCAGACACAGCAGAGGTATGTGTGTGAGTGTGTGTGTTAGAGAGGAAAAATAGTGGTTTAGTATGAAAAGCTTGCATGTGCGATTTAAACGTGTTGGTCAGTAAGACTGGACGAGATCGGCTATATTTATAAAAATCTAGCATATCTGAAGCCAGGAACAAAAACTGGCAAAAATGTCGACTGCTTGAGTTAACAGACTTTTCAACTGCACAACTCTTATCATTAAGACATGGGAGAATCTGATGGATTATAATCAAGTATTCCATTAAATTAATGTTTAAAGACAGTTTTCGTTTTTATTATTTCAGCTGCAGCCCTGATGAGACCAAGTGAAGAATAAATATAAAACCAGAATTCAATGTAGGCTTGCAGTACACTATGTTCAAATTTGATATCAGTTCATGTTTTATGATAATATATTGATGTTTTTAGTATTTTTTTTTTTTTTACTTAGTTTTGTATTGCTGTTTGCAGCCAATGCAATAGATAAATAAATAAATAAAAGTTGCATATTACAACTATATTTATTACTGATGCTCATCAGAGACAGACACACTTAGACTTTGTTTTTTGGACCCTCCTCCTTTCCTCACACCGAGGTCTGAGGAATGGTGACTTTGATTGGTCAGTATCGGATTACAGGTGGGAATTTCATACCCATTGATCCCTTGAATATTGAATGTCTGCTACAGAGCAAGTTAGGTTTGCGGAAAGTTACCATAGCGATATACTCCAGTGAGAAGTAAACATATTTTGTAGTAAAAAAACAAAAAAAACAAAAACAGGATTAATTCTGAAGTTACCTGGATTAGACCAAATCTTACTTCAAATCTCTGCGATGTATGTTTGAAATTGTGGAACCATTTCTGATGATTCTTTGATAAGTAGTGGGTGGAGCAACTGAACAGGCAGACACACGTCTCGGGCCCAATGTAAAGTTTTTGTTACATTTTTTTCTTCCTCTTAAGGACATGACTGTCAAATACTGTTCATACTTTTAGGCTGGCTACTTCTTCTTTTGTCTTCCATTTGTCCAGTTTCCTCAATTTTTTTTACACTGCACACCTTGCTGAGATATACAAGGTGTGTTAATTTTTGGATTAAACTAAAGAAATGAATAAAGTCTGTGCTTTTGCCACAGGCTGCAAATAAAATGTGTAAAAATATAATATTAAATTGGTTGTTTGCTAAGTTATTTGTTATCTGTGCACACAACTCCTTTGTCCTTTGGGTTGCCTTTTTGTGCTTGAATGATTCACGAGCAGTATTAAGTGGCTTAACAACCAAAACAAAAATCCCTCTGAAAATGATCCAGTCCAAAGACTGGACTGAAAATGAATGAAAAAGAACCCAATGTCTGAAGAAAAACTTTCAAAGTCTTTTGCAAAGCCTTGAGAACTATTGCTCAAAAGTGCTTTTAAAAAAATTACAAGAAAGTCTGGCTCATTGGAAGAACAATATAAAGTGTGGGGTGTCTTGAGACTTTGCACAGTATCAGTTTAAGTTGTGTAAGGCAGTGAAACATAAAGCCAGACCATCAAAGGGTCAACGCAGAAAGGCAGTTTAAAGTCTCGGGTGACTTGCTTGTCAGAATGTAGAAAGAAACTCAAATGCTTTTTCAGCCTTCACACCATGTTGCCCATTGTGTGTAAAACTGGAATGTAATTATGCAAAAAGGAAACTCCTGCAGACTGAAAACACCAATATTTCCTAATAATTATTAGGTAATTTACTGCCATAGTATCAACTATATTAAATTAGATGTTTTTAATTTTTTTATTTTCTTTCACTGAGAGGAAAATTTATGTATTTATTATGTTTTATGTTTTTTTTTTAGAATTGTAAAGTAAGGTTTGTGGAATATTTGAGGTCTGAACATAACAACACACAATCGCTTTGATTGTGTGTTATGTTCACCGTCTCCTATAGTTTGAGAATGGTTTGAGAATTACCCCCAAAATGTAAAGATGTTGCATGTGGTGTGCTATATTTCTGAGGCCCAATTAATTAATTCATGCATTAAACTGTAAACCAGCATTTTAAAAAAAATACAATTTATACTGAGGTAGAGCATGACAGAAACAGCCTGTGCTGGCAGATTCAATAACCTACTTTGCAACTTAACTTTTCGACAAAGTGATACCTGCCTTCAAACGTGGTGCTTTCAGGTGCGCTTCAATAATACTACCACACAGCGAAAACTGGCTGAGCATGACATGAACCGAGACACAAAAACTCCTAATCTTATGGAGACTAAAATGTAGCAAATTAAAAAGAAGAACTCTGCATTTTAAGTTAAAAGTTAGCATTTTTTCAAAGCGTCAAGATAAGACATTCCATTGATCTTCAGCCTCTGTAACTCCAGCTTGTTTGTCAAGACGTTCAGACTTTTTGACAACTGCTACAATCCTGCAGCTATGCCTGCCGCACATCAAACACTACCATATTCTCAACAATGAGCAGACTGCTTAAGATTCAAATAATGTTTATCCTGGGATCTGATACATGCATTCTAATCATATCTAGTTGGAGAAGATGAATCAGAAGTTAAATTCTTGCTCTGCTGAGGCGGCTTCTGCTCATTTAAAGGAATATTAAGAACGATTTTGCTAACATTGTTAAGGTGCAAAAAGACAAGATTGGTGAAAGACAGCTCATAACTCAATGAAATGAATATTTAACCACCTGAATTAAAAATAAATTTGCAAAAACATGCACAGTGGAATGATACATGTACTGAGAAAAATCAAGCAAAATATTAATTTTCTTAAGCACAACTCGAATTTGGCCTTGTGATTGAAAAGCTATATTATGGTCTACTTTCATTTCTACACAACTCAGGCACTGATGCACACACAAAGACACAGATGGATATCAATGAACAGAGGCAAGCGAAAAGATACTCCCAGAGAGAGACAAACTGAGATAGATGTGTGCAAACCCACGCAGACAAAGACTGACAGTGACCCCCTCAGTTCCTACAGGACAGTCACTGGAGACAAAAGGAAAGCAATCTGTCAAGCAGCAACTAAAGTAAATCTTACCAGTAGTTTCATGAGCATCTTGTGATGAGCAATGACATCTGTCATCCCTTCTAAAAACTATAACCCCCTGAAAACATCACTAAGATCACATGAAGCAGATGTTGCTTATGTTTGTTTAAAGCATATCATATAAATATTTTAGGCCATATATGTAATTTCAATTTATGTAAGGTTTGACGTTTGCTGGTGTGTTCAGGAGGTCAGTACTCACTCCTTTTCAATATACTTGCTGCCACATTGCTCAAAGGAGGCTCTTCCATCATTTTTCCTAGTGCTGCTGGTCATGCAGCATTGCAAATACCCCACCATCATTCCTATACACTCTCAGTCTATATTCTTCTGGAGGGATAGTAATTGCTGTCAATGCCTATGCCCTGCTGCTCAAAGCTTGATAACTCTTAGTGGGGATGACACGATGAGAAACTAGATAAGGCATCAGCATCAGTGGTGAACATATTCTCCATTAAATTTCATATGGACAGAACATTTAACATTTAACAAAAAGTCTGTACAAAGAGTAGTCTAAATCAGTATTTCTCAATAGGGCTAGCATTAACGTCCAAACACTTCATTAGACATCGACAAACATAACATGCTTTCACTTTATTTCCACTCCTCCATTCTGCCCTTCCAAACTTAGGAATTATTTGCTGTGCGATACGTAAATATGCTCAGCAGCATCTCTTCCTTTAAGGCAATTTCACAACATGAAAATAAAACAGGGAGGCTAAGCTCAAAAAGCACTGATGGTAGGACACATAACCAACATTTAAAGAAAAAACTAAGCAAAGAATGCCACAACACTAAAGTGTTTTTAGTCTGTCCAATTTTTTGACATCACCTACTAATTAGAACCAATTTTGCAGCTTCATCAGTAAAAGATGAAAATCAACATGGATAGTTTCTGCCTCTCTGTCTGTAATCAGTTATTGAGCACTGAGCATTGTGTCCAAACACGTTTTGGATTAAACCAGAGCAAATCCATCCAAATCCTCTATACGTACCACATAAGATAAGATAAGATAAGATAAGATAGAACTTTATTAATCCCTCGGGTGGGTTCCTCTGGGAAATTCGACTTCCAAAAAAAGCACAGCAACGACCAAAGTTACAGTTACAGAACTGTTATATATACACACACACACACACACACACACACACACACACACACACACACACACACACACACACACACACACATATATAAATACAGAGACAAATATAAATAAAATATACGAAGGGGATAAATAGAATAAATAGGAATAAAAAATAAAAATACAAGTGAATTGCACATTTCAAGTATTGAGTCTATTGCACTGTTGACTATTTACAAAAAGTATTGCACAAGGTATTGTACAGTGAGGTGCAGAGGCACTACAGCTTAGTTGTTCCCCCCTCCTTTGTCCTCCTGTCTCCCCTCCCTCTCCCCTCCAGAGAGGAGTTAAACAGTCTGATGGCGTGTGGGACAAAGGAGTTTTTAAGTCTGTTAGTTCTTGTCTTGGGGAGAAGCAACCTGTCACTGAACAGACTCTTCTGGTTGTTTATGGCCGTGTGCAGAGGATGCCCAGCATTGTCCATAATGTCCAGCAGTTTCTTTAATGTCCTTTTCTCTGCCACTGTCACCAGAGTGTCCAGCTTCATGCCGACCACAGAGCTTGTGGCAACGTGCAGGGCTTCTTTTCATTAGGATATAGTGAAATGAACTGTGGGTTTAAGTGTTTGGAGTGCAGCTACGTGCACTTAAAAGAGAAACAAATAAAGGAGAGTTTTTCTGAGACCATCAATCTCCTCAAAAAAAAAAAAAAAAAAAGGTTAATAACATTTTTCATTGGGAGTTCATTTCATGGTACAGTATGTGCTCTTCTATAAAAAGTAGGTAATTCAGTTCAGTGGTAATATATTAAGCAAAAAGATAAAAAATGATATCTCAATGTGCCGTATCTATCTCCTCACAGCAGGAAGGACATCCTGTAAGAGATGGGCCTTTGCCTTCAGACTACATTACATTATAAGCCTCAAGCCTTATAATGTAATGTAGACCAAGGGTCCTCAAATGTCCCCCTTTGTGAGATAAGTCCTGCTGTCTATAAATTGATAAACACCTTTATCACACTGGCTCTGACTGTTGTGATTCCTGCTTAGGATTAGTATGGTTTCTCATCTGGCAGCAGCAACTGAAATATAAATAAGTTGAAAATAAAAAGAGGGGTTAAAAGGCAGTCATTGCTTTCCCATTCTCAATCCCCCAACTGCTTGTTAAAGATAGAGGCACGCATACAAAATGTTATCACTGTAAAGACCATTGCAGTTAAAAGAAGATTGTTATTTTCATCTGCAGAACTTCACATTTGGTATTATGGCTCTATTCTGGGAAGAGGAGCTGCAAAACCCCCATATAAAACAGGACAGAGCATGCATCTATGACAACAGATGGAACTGGAGTGAATGTGGGTTGCAAAGTGGCATGCAGGGTACAGCATGGACAGGCTAAAGCAAGTGAAATGACACATCCTGCGTGGGATTAGCTGATTGGCTGAAAAACCTTGAACCTTGTCAACTCTTGCTCTCCTGTCTGAGGTTTAAAGCCCAAATTGAAAGATTTGTGTTAGAGAATTTGTAACTCTGTTTCCAAAATGTTTTAAAATTTTGAATAGTTCATAAAATGCAATAAGGATTAGGACTCTAGTGTGATGTCTAGTTTATTTACATAGCACCAAATCACAACAACAGTTGCCTCAAGGAGCTTTATATTATAAAGTAAAGCCCTCACAGTAATACAGAGAAAACCCCAACAATCAGATGATCCCCTATAAGCAAGCACTTGACAACAGTGGGAAGGGAAAACTCTATTTTAACAGCAAGAAACCACCAGCTGAACCAGGCTCAGGGAGGGGCTGCCATCTGCTGTGACTGGTAGGAGGTGAGGGGAGGAAAAAGGGACAGAAGACACACTGGAAAAGCACACTGTTGCCTAAAAGCATGAAGTTTCTGGGTTTGGGTCCAGCATCTGGACATCTCCACACACTTCTGTGTGGAATTTGCATGTTTTTCTCATGTCTGCCTGGATTCTCGCCAGTTCTTCTGACTTCTGACCCAAGGTCTAGAGAAGTGCAATTATTGGGGTTAGGTTAATTGGTAATTCTAAAATTTCCCATAGGTGTGAATGTAAGTGTGAATGGTTGTCTGTCTCTCTGTATTAGCCCTGTGACAGAGTGGCGACACCACAACACTGAAGTGGAGAATCGGAAAAAGATGGATGGATGGATGGATGGATGGATGGATGGATGGATGGATGGATGGATGGATGGATGGATATACACTAAGCTCAAAATATTGACTCTTGATTGAAAAATTAGATCAGTTTCTGAAAGCATTAAAAGACTAGCTAACAATGTGTTTTTGTATTCACATTAGATCAGACTATAAGACCTCAACTTGTGCGGTTGCTTTGTCATCAGTATTCCCATCTGCTTGTGGACTATGACAAATTACACCCTTCGATGCTTCAAAGAGCATAGTGACAAGCCCCCCTCTGACTCTTACCAACTGCCAGTATTTCTAGACTTGGATTGACACTTTAAATGAAATAACCATTGAACAAGTAGAGAAGACGCCATCTTTGTCTTCACAGAGGCATCTGTACTCACTGAGTGTTAGACAACAAAGAGCCATAGGGGGCCTTCTTGGGTGTCAGTGGGGGTTTTGGTGGTGTGGGGGAGTAAGACGCTCTGCTGAGAAATGTCACTTCTCTGTATCCAGTGTTTTATGCCACAAATGCAGCCAATGTGTCTTTGAGTGTCGTCAGCAGATGAAATGCCTCTGCTTTGTATGTTTTCAGTGTATTGAGTTCAGAGTAGTAAAAAGAGAAGAAGGAGGAGGAATGTTGTGTGTGTGAATAACTGTGGGGACAACAGTGCTTGACAGATTTACTGGAGAGTAGGTTAGAGCCGTATGAGTAAAACCATAATTTGTGGACCTGCAATGCAGTTGCATCTAAACATAAAGACATCAGCAAACTAGCAACTGCGCAGACTCAGTGCAACACGAGTCTGAACTCTTTTCTCACTCACAAGTATTTAACAGCTTTGACTTTTTAAGACTTGGATGTAGCATAATCTTTTTTTGTAATAAATAAATAGTGTATGTGCATTGTATGTTTCCTTTCACTTAGTTGGGAAAAGTAACAGCAGGATGTTTACACCACACACTGTCATGAGCAAATTCAATCTGCAGCCAACTGATTGAGCAATTTGCTCAGCAATTGAGCACAATAGGCCGTCAACGTGTGGGAATGCTAATGTATATCATACACACAAGCAAAGAGTTGTAGAGAAAAAAAAGTGAAAGGTTCATTTGTCAGTAATGATGCAGGCGGCTGGTAAATGCAGTTGAAATGAGACCCACGGCTTGAAAATTTTCCAATATTTAAAAAAAAAAAAAATAAAATAAAAAAAAAAAAAATAAAATATATATATATATATATATATATATATATATATATATATATATATATATATATATATTGTGGCGGACCACCAGGTGGCTCCACTCACACACAAGTTGAAGGGAAGTGTGGGGGTGGAGATTTTGGCGCTGACTATATGTGAAGTTCTGTCAGTTAATAAAGTTGTTGGAGTGAGACACTGAGACCTCTCCTGTCGTTGTTACATACCTCCACATTGGTGACCCCTGTAGTGAACATGCTAAGGCTCGACGACGAAGCCAGCTCTGGCCTGGAAGCATCGGCGGCCGCCGGACCTTCACCTCCGCCGATGGCTGCGTTTGCTGTGGCGCTTAAATTGCCGGATTTTTGGCTTCACGATCCTCCTTCATGGTTCATGCACGTAGAAGCTCAGTTTGCTCTTCGTGGAGTTTCAGCCGACGACACTAAATACCACCATGTGGTGGCCTCACTTGACCCGCTGTCAACCCGCCGTGTGATGACTCTCCTCCGGGATCCCCCAGCCCAGGGCAAGTACGCCGCCCTCAAGGGGCTGCTGCTGCGGCGTTACTCCCTCTCTGATGCTGAGCGGGCCGAGAAACTCCTTTCCATCGCGGGCCTGGGCGACGGCACCGCCCTCGAGCTCATGGAGAGCATGCTGTCCTTGCTGGGCGCGGAGGACGGAGGATTTCTCTTCACCCACCTCTTTCTTCGACAGCTGCCGGCTCCAGTGCGCGCTGGCCTTGCCAACTCCCCGCTATTGGCCACGAAGGATTACCGCTCCCTTGCGGAAGAGGCGGATCGCATCCTCCTGGCTACCAGGACTTTCGGCGTCCAGACGGTTATTCAGGACCCACCAGCGTTTTCCCCCTCCCCCTCACCGATGTTCCACGGGCCCTCCGACTCGTCCACTGTGGCCGGAATCGCTGCACGGCGGCACCGCGGAAAGGGGCTTTGTTTTTATCACCAGCGTTTTGGAGCGAAGGCACGGCGCTGCCTCCCGCCTTGCAGTTTCCAGACCCAGGGAAACGGGCATGTCAGCGCTCTGTAGCAGCCGCGACCGCTGGCAACAAGGAAAGGCTGCTTTTCTTAGAGGACTCACGCTCGGGGAGGCGTTTCCTGGTGGACTCCGGCTCACAGAAGAGCCTTCTTCCCCCGGCTGGCTCGGACAGGCTAGCTGAGGGTTGCGGGCCATTGCTAACAGCGGCTAATGGCTCTCCCATCAAAACCTTCGGTGAAAGGTTGGTGACTGTTTGCTTTCACGACCGTGACTTTCAGTGGAACTTTGTTGTTGCTGCTAGCTCTGTGCCTATAATAGGCGCTGATTTTCTTTGTGCTCACGGACTACTGGTTGATGTGGCTAACAGACGTTTAATTGATGCTGTGTCCTTTTCCTCATTACCCTGTTTGACTCGGGGTGCTCAGCCCGTGGTGCATGCTAACTCAGTAGATTCGGGTGACGTTTTTCAGTGTTTGCTTTCTGAGTTTCCCTCACTCACTGTCCCCACTTTTTCGAGCACGGTGACGAAGCATGGGGTAGAGCATTACATAACTACAGTAGGGCCCCCGGTGTTCGCGCGCGCGCGCCGCCTCGACCCCGCCAAACTGGCTGTCGCTAGGGAAGAATTTGCCACCATGGAGCGTCTGGGCATCGTGCAGCGTTCGAACAGTGCCTGGGCTTCTCCGTTACACACGGTGCCTAAATCTGATGGTCGGTGGCGACCTTGTGGGGATTTCCGCCGTCTTAATAATGTCACGGAGAACGATCGTTATCCCATTCCCCACATCCAAGATTTTTCCGCCCATCTTGCGGGGACCTCGGTTTTTTCTAAGATCGATTTGGTACGGGGATATCACCAGGTTCCCGTGCGCGCGGAGGATGTCCCCAAAACCGCCGTAATTACACCTTTCGGCCTTTTCGAGTTTCTGCGCATGCCGTTTGGCCTGAAAGGTGCCGCCCAAACCTTCCAGCGGTTGATGGACTCGGTCTTGCACGGGCTGCCCTTTGTTTTTGTATATCTTGATGATATACTGGTGGCCAGCAGCTCGAAGGAGCAGCACATGTTCCATCTGCGTCAGGTTTTTCAGCGTTTGGCGGAGCATGGACTGATTATTAATCCGTCTAAATGCCAGTTTGGGTTGCCCGTTCTCGATTTCCTTGGGCACCGTGTTTCCGCCGAGGGCGCGGTTCCGTTGCCTGACAAAGTCCGAGCTGTTTCGGAATTTCCGCGTCCCACGACTGTTAAGGCACTGCAGGAATTTTTGGGGATGGTGAATTTTTACAACCGTTTTCTCCCCAGAGCGGCACATCTGCTGAAGCCCCTTTATGGGGCGTTAAAGGGTAAAAAAGCTAATGACCCCGTTGACTGGTTTCCGGACAGCATCCAAGCGTTTTCTGATGCTAAGTCAGCGTTAGCTAATGCTGCCCTTCTGGCCCACCCATCCCCCTCAGCGCCGATTGCGTTGACCACTGATGCGTCGGACATAGCGGTGGGTGCGGTGCTGGAACAGCGAATCTCGGGTGTCTGGCAACCGCTCGCCTTTTTCAGCCGTACGCTACGTGACAGCGAACGCAATTACAGCGTTTTTGACAGGGAGCTACTGGCGCTCCACCTGGCGTCTCGTCATTTCCGGTTTTTTCTCGAGGGTCGTCACTTTACCGCATACGTGGACCACAAACCCTTGACGTTTGCCATGTCCAAGGTTTCCGATCCATGGAGTGCACGCCAGCAGCGCCAGTTGGCAGCCATTTCTGAGTTTACCACGGACATTCGGCACGTGGCTGGTAAATCCAATCATGTGGCTGACTGTTTGTCCCGTGCGCTGGTTTCTCCCGTCTTTCTCGGCATAGACTACTCCGCTATGGCTGCCGATCAGAGCGGTGACCCTGACATCCTCACGCTTAAATCCACCCAGACGGGCCTCATACTGGAGGACAGACCCGTGCAGGACGGTGGTCCCCTCCTCGTCTGTGACGTTTCCACCGGCCGCCCTCGCCCTGTGGTTCCCGCTTCCTGGCGTCGTCAAGTTTTTGACTCGGTACATGCTCTCTCTCATCCAGGGGTCCGGGCCTCTGTTAAACTGGTCAGCTCTAAATTTGTTTGGCCAGGCCTTCGCAAATCTGTTAAGGAATGGGCGTCGGCGTGCATTCCCTGCCAGCGCGCGAAGGTTCATAAACACACCAAGGCGCCCCTTGGTGTGTTTGCCGGGTATGAAGAACGGGAGCCGTTCTTCATACCCGGCAAACGTTTCGATCATGTGCATGTCGATCTGGTGGGTCCCTTGCCGCAGTCACAAGGTTTTACGCACCTTTTGACTGTTGATGACCGGACCACCAGGTGGCCGGAGGCGGTCCCCCTGGCGTCCACTACCGCAGCAGTGGTGGCCAAGGCGTTTTTGTCGACCTGGGTCTCGCGTTTCGGCCCACCCGCGGACATTACGTCAGACAGAGGCCCCCAGTTCATTTCCAAGCTTTGGTCGGCCATGGCTGATGGACTGGGGGCTAAAGTCCACCGCACAACCGCATACAACCCGCAGGCTAATGGGATGTGTGAACGGTTCCACCGGTCGCTGAAGGCTGCCTTTCGCGCCTCCTTAAAGGATGGCAATTGGGTTGACCGCCTCCCGTGGGTTTTGCTTGGGCTGCGCTCTGCGGTTAAGGAGGATCTCGGCGCTTCCCCAGCTGAGCTAGTGTTTGGTCAGCCCCTCCGCGTGCCTGGAGAATTCTTGCCTGAAAATCCTCCTCCCTGCTTCGATCCATCGGTGCTCTCTCTCACCCCGCTTTTGCACTCGCTTCGGGTTCCTGGTCCGGTGCACCATTGCGTGCCTGACACCTTTGTTCCAAAGACTTTAGAGACTGCTAAGTTTGTTTTTGTCAGGCACGATGCCCACAGGACACCGCTGCGGCCGCTGTATGACGGCCCGTTCAGGGTTATTGAACCGGGCCAGAAACATTTTGTTTTGGATTTTGGGGGTCGAAGGGAGACTGTGTGTGTTGACAGACTTAAACCAGCACATGTTCTTCCGGACAGTG